>NW_027211603.1:6555000-8955000 GCF_022749685.1 Semicossyphus pulcher | reverse complement strand
CTAGTAAGTACTCGCTCTCTTCACTTCCTGTCTATGTCGCTCGACCAGGAAAATCTGACTGTTGATCTGTTGTTCTTTTTAAAGCTTCGGTACCTTTCTGTTCTATCAAATGTAAAGATAATGGAGATTGTTGGTTGTAAAACACGTAGTATAGAAAATTATCAAACATTTTGACGACCCTACCCTACACCCAACGTTTTCTGAGGTTGTTAAAGATTTATTGACATAAAAAAAACAGTCCTATATTGCAATTATGATCAGGTGACTGATGCTGATTTTCTGATTCCTGAAGATTTTTTTTTGCTTTTGCCTTTATGTGAGAGGACAGCTGAAGTGAGACAGGACATGTGGGGAGTAGAGAGTCAGGGCTGACACACGTGATATGATCAGCAGACCAGGAGTCAAACCTGTGATCAGCGCATGGCGGACTGTGGCCTCTGTACATGGGGCGGCTGCTGCACCACCTGAGCTAAACCAGCGCCCTTGATTTTCCATTTCTAAGTAAGAAATTGTAACATAAAGCTGAAGTATATTTGTTGGTTATTAAGTTATACTGGCATTTCACAAATGTGACCTTCGCTTTCTGAGTATACTGCGTTCCCCAGCCCATCATAATAGGGAAAAAAATCTTGGAAGTTTATATGTCCAAAGATCATGTATGTGCTGTGTAATTTCAACCAATTCTACCTTTTATATTTGTGTTTTGCATTCATGCAGGCTGCCTCTGAGGGTTTTGCTGAGTGACAGGCAATTACAGCTGAAAGGAAAAATAACTTTCTTCCTGTTATTCATAGCAGAGCGAGTTGTGCAACTGCCTGAAGTTTCAAAAGGTTTGTCACTGAGGGCTCATGAACCAAGAATTGTTTCCGCTGCTTAAGTGGATCAACTGACGTAAACAATGGCGACATATAAACACACGTTTACAGAAATAAATCTGCATACATGCATAGGAAACAGGGTGTTTGTGAAGGGAGAGCAAACAAAAGTGAAAGAGAGAAGTGTCATCTATAGAGTAGTGAAGTGAGAAAGGAGGGGTTGACATGTGGAAGAGTGTGTTTTGTGTGTCTGTGTGTGTGTGTGTGTGTGTGTGGATGTGTGGGTACAGGGCGGTTGTGATGTCGGGCCTTCAGTACACCATGTGCTGCAGCAGTCGGAGGAGCTGTCAGGAGCTGTTGAGCGATTGATGGCGTTCTCAGGGAGAATACAGCGTGCCATGTTATTGCCAAGGAGATCAGTGAAAACACTTTTGCACTCGTCTCGCACATAAACGTTCTCACTTGAATTTCACAGGTACAGGTCAAACACACAAACACACACACCTGCAGGCAATTACACCCAAACTATTTACATGGCTTTAAGGAGTTCAGATGTTTGAATCTGCTGCTCAGGAACAAAAGAGGAAGTTGTGGCAACCCAACAGACTTATCTGTGGCTGTATATTATATATTAAACTTTACACTTATTTTTCTGAAAGAATCTCATAATTAACACATAATATTATATTTTTTATAGTGGTGGAATGTAGCTCAATATATTTAGTTGAGAACTGTATTTTACAGGAGTTAATTTGCTTTAAACTTTTGCAACATTACCAAATCTAACACTGTACTTTCTACTCTTCTTCATGTATTCCTTATCTATTGCATTATTGTAAATTAAACAGTGTCACACTATAGCATTAATTATTAACATTATTTCCACCTTCAGCAGCTTCATAACACTGCATACACATAATCGCGTTAGTAATTGCGTTCGTAAGGATAATAAAGTTAGCTATATTATAGAAAATTATATATCCCTTCTGCATAGTTATTTCAGATAGATCGGTTACTTACTTAGTCTCAGGGGGTTAGTTAGATATGATTTTACTCTTGATACACTAAGTACAACTTGCTTGCAGGACTTTAAATGTACATTGCTCAAGTGTTTTTGAATGTGGTACTGCTACTTTAACTTGTGTGAAGTGTCTAAACACTCATACAATCTTTTGTTTCTAAATCGGGAACTTTCCAGAGACACCCAGCAGTGCACATCATGGTTATCTACACTTTCATCTGTAAAACAATGCACACAAAATCTGTTCTTTTCTCTTTTATTTTATAAAGGGGTTTGACATTACATTTTATACAACAAGTGTGATATCATTTTCAAGTGTTGAGATACAACAGATAAATACTATACTTAAGTAAATGTGATGTAGCTACGTTAGACAACTTTAAGGTGATTTGGATTGAATTGAAGTCGGTAGTTTGCTTTATTAATACAGTTGGTCTTTTATTTCTACTAAAGATAGATTTTAAATGTTATGGTCAGCTGGTAAATGTATTTCCTCTTTAAGCTGGCCAAACATCGGTCATCTGCGTCCTTATCACATCCATCCACGCCCTCGGTTTCTATTCTTTGTGACCCTTCTGCTCCACTGGGACACCAGCTGACATCACACACACCCACGCACACACACACACACACACACTCCGGCCTAAGTCCCCTGAGGTTGCAGCCAGCACAATGTCATTATCATCCATCGGATTGCACGTGGTCACTGCCCATTCAGTCCTGCTGGAGTGCCTTTTGTGCTCAGTAATTCTTCTCACAGAAGACCCCCCACTCTCCTCCTCCTCCTCAGTCCCCCAGCGTCCACCCTGTCCTACCTCCAGTCTACTGCGGCCCATCTGTAATCCCATCCCCCCACCCTGCACCCCCATATCCGCCCCGTCTCGCCCTGCACTTCTCCAAAACAAACCAGCTGTCTTGGCCGGTCGTGTCCCCGGGGGCGTAAACAGGTGCCGAGAGAGCGAGCCGCAGGGCCTCAGCATGTGACACATGGCAGCACGCTCCTCCAGCTTCTCCTCCAACCTGCCAACACAGAGAGGAGACAGAGTGGTGTGTTTTACAGCTGGACACTTAATTGTTACCACAGACGAGGAGCTGCTGACGGCTCGTAGCACACAAACAACTGCATATTAACGTTTCTCTCTCTGTCAGTGATGTAACCTTAAAAAAAGTACTGGATTTGTACTTACACTGGGTGCAAGTCTGTGGATTTATATGCAAAACTGGCTAAAATTCCTCAATATTTAACTCAAGCTTACACATCTAAACGTTATTTTTAGAGTGTCTGGATGAGAGTTGTTCCTAAATATTTACCAATATTCTGTTTGTTTAAATATTCATATTTAAAGCACACATCGAGAGTTATTCTAAATGTAACTTAAATAAAAAAAAAAACACTTTACGAGCCATTTTTTGGGGGGAAATTTTCTTTTCTTGTTGGTTAGTCATTTTTGGAACCTTTTTTATAATAACTGAGTTTCGTAAGGGATCTTTTGTGCTTTATTTTTATTTCTGTAATCACTCTTGCTTCATTTTTTATTTTAGTACTTTGTTGAGCAGTTTAAATCTATTTAGCTGTAAGTACGAAGGAAGAACCTTGACATTCCTTCAGCAGATATAAAAATATACATCGCTGTGCAACCAAAATAGATCAAAGGACGGGGACTCTGTCCTGCTGAGGCTCAAGCCAGCAGTATTTTTAGCACAAACTACACACTGTGCTCAGAGAGGGGACTGCTGGCACAGGTCAATGCGGCTGTACACACATACCAAAATGGTAACCACAGGTTGATGCTACTATTTGTGCATGAGTGTGAACTGTCAATGGAGGCACTGATTAAAGGTTTGCACGGGACAGTTGACAGAAGCTCTTTAGGTTTAGACCATTTCTTTAAGAATTTGGTTTAAAAAAAAGAAACGTAACAGCCTTTTTCGGGCCTAAGATTGCAAAGGTTTTTTGTTTTGTCTTGCCCGCTCTGATTCCTTTTTTATTACACTACTTCGATGATTGTACGGCTTCTGAATGGAAGACGAGCAAGTACACCAGCCTCTTTGTTTGGAACATTTACAACTTCAACAACTCTTTCAAGCGCTTGCGAATACGGCACCGAAGTTCTCAAACTGCTTTTGAACGCAATAAAGTTTTTCCTTTTGAAGCCTGAAGAACAAAGACCGCCTCACACCCTAAACTATCACTCTCTGTGGTGAGCTCAGCTGTGCTTACACACTCTATTGTACATCTGGCACTTTGACTCCTTGACACCGTGTGTGTATGGACCAGAGAGCATGTTGTGTGAGAGGGAGGGGTGTATATATATATATGTATGCTTAATGCGTGTGTGCATAAGTTGTGGTTTCAGGGGCTAAACCGCCCTTCGAACCAAACTACCGCCTTGTTGAGTAGGCGTCCATGAGTGTTCGTACCACTAACAAGCTGAGGCAAGTTTGTGGCTCAGCTTGTACGTGTGTGCATGACTTTTATCACCCTCCATCTTACAGCAGCTCCTTATTTTTTTACCCCCGTGTGGAGACAAACAACCCCAGAAGCAATTACTGGAAAGTGTTGTGTTGGAGATGCTGAATGTGAAACCCTCTATAGGTCTCTGTAAAGTAAACAAACAAAGGAATGTTTCATTTTGCAACAGCGCAAACACAACTGCTTGTTGGATAATTAAGAAAGTGTGGGGTTTCCAAAAATAACATGGAAAAGAAAGAATGAGTGTATTTTCCTTTTAAAGTTGAAACCCTTAACTTTATTACCATGTGGAGGGAAATAAGGAGGCAAGAACATCATGGTCCTCTTTGGACTATAATTATGTTACGTGGATAAACTGAAACAGATGGATTTCATTTAGGCAGTTTTAAAGGATGATTTACAAAGAGTCAATAGACATCTTGTAAGATGTTGAAATATAGTATACATAGTATATCCTACACTCAACTGTGCTAACTGTTACATAACTAATCAAATGACATTTGTGCATGTGTTTGACAGGCCCATGAAGTTTTATCAGCTAAACAACAGCAGGGAAAAAGCTGAGGGTTGTGCAATATCAGTGCAGCACATTTGGCCAGCTGCTCAGGCTGGCCTTTCAGAGATCTGCTGTGCAGTCTGACGCTTGAATAGAAACTCTCAGCAGCAGCTCCTGCATTTGCATTTGATGCAGACTTCTAGCAGACTTCAGCCGGCGGTAGCAGCAGCGCGGAGGACTATGAACTCCACAAAACTTTGCTGATCCAAGGTTAGAGCATCTAACAATAAACACGAACACAGCACTTTTATATCGCTGTCTGGATCTTATAGGAGTTAAATAAGTAGTTTGGGTGTCACTTGGGTTAGGTTGCGTTTAACATAGCTTCGGTCTAGAGAAGTGCAGACGGAACTAGGTTTCCTGGCGGAATAGCACTAAATCCATAGCGCAACACACTACCGGTGCACAGTTCACCGCTGAGCTCGAGCTAGACAGAGCGAGTGCGCTAAAACTGGAGGGTTTAACTCCGGGGTGCATCTGTGTGGCGATTAATAATAAACACATTCTCGTCTTTAGCTGAACAACGCTTTCATCTCTACTGTTTGGGCCGTTTGAAGAGCAAGTTGTCCCCGTGTTTTTTGTCCAAACCGACGGACTTCTCGACACTGGAAGGACTTAACTGAACTCAAGATGTCAATTTTGCCTTTCACTCCCCCCATCGTCAAAAGACTTTTGGGCTGGAAGAAGGGAGAGCAGAACGGCCAGGAGGAGAAATGGAGTGAAAAGGCGGTGAAAAGTCTGGTGAAGAAGCTGAAGAAGACGGGACAGCTGGACGAACTGGAGAAAGCCATCACCACCCAGAATATCAACACAAAATGCATCACCATACCGAGGTAAGCAGAGTGCGAGCGCTGCTTTGACGGTGACCGTGAAGGCAGCATCTGAGGTGGATGATTTTTACCAACGTTTGATTAATTACAGCATTGACAGAAAACTCAAACGCATCATAGTCTTTGCTAACTGTGGCACCTTACACGTTTATTATGGCATCAACTACTTGACTGAGAAGTTGACATTTGTACTTCCTGCCTAGCGTCAATATTTCAAACTCCGCTTCCTTTAACGTGTATTATACAATAATACCACGGTGGCTAATGTAATGTCAAAGAGCTAACACTGGTCCAGAAGAGAAGCTAGCTAAACCACAGTCAAACACCTCGTTTGCTAGCTGCCATGCATTCATTTATGCACTTTTTTTCAAGTGAACCTAAACCTTTATGGCAGCTTCTTGTGATCAGAAGTGACAATTAGTTATTTCGTTGAAGCAGTGACATAATAGTGTGTGTATTGACTAGGCTGCAGCGCACATGCAATGCAAAAGCACAAATGGAGTCCAAGTTATATAACTTGGCCTTAATCTGGGACGCTTTCTAGCGCTGTGTTAGTGCGTAGGCGAGGCTGTGGAGCTGTGTCTCTCCGTTCAATGCCTCCATGCTGCCATTTGTCCATCAATACTATATCTAAAAACAAATAATAAACACTGGCATACCAGATTACATTCATGCTAGTTTTAGATATTTAGGTCTGTTATTAGCAACCCCCTTTCTTCCTGGATTAAAGGCTTTGATGAAAAAAGGGTCTCTGAGGGGATGTAAACAATCATCATGTCTGTCATAAGTCTCAGTTATCACAGTGCCTTGTAATATGACAAATGTAGAATTTAAAGCTACTATGAGTCTGGGGGCCCTTAGGCAAGCCTCTTTTAAAGGGACTCTTACCATTTCTTGTTGGTTAGTCATTTAAAGCTGCTTTGAGCAACTTTCGGTTTGTGTTGATTTTGGCGACCCCTGTGGACAAAGCTGTACCTCTTATCTTTTTGCTGATTTTGTGCTGTATAAGCTTAAGTGGTGGTTTTTAACAAATTCTCATCCTGCTTTCTTTAACAGTCATATGTATCACAAATGTAAACAAAAGCAGTGTGCAGTTAATCTCTTCGTCTGACACCTACCCCCCGCCAGCAGTTTCAGGCCTTAAAAATAACTATAAAGAAATAATCAATCTTGCTGCTGATGGTCTGGTTTGCTTTTGTAGGCCATATAGAGTCATCAGAACACATTTTAGACTGTTTCGTAACCAGCGGAAAACTCCTCACAGGAGCTTCAAAGTAGTTTAATTTAAATAGAGTGAGCTAATACCAGTCAGATCTTCCAACTGAATACTCGTATGTGTTTTTTTATACATATTTGGACAACCCAGAGCAAAATATATGACTTTAGATATAATAGGGCACCATCTATAACATAAAGGAATTTCTATCAGTTGTATCAGTCATGCTGTCTTATACATATACTGTGAAACTTTGTATAGGCCGTAGTGCAGAAAAATAAGATGTAGTTATTGAAAATGAAGCTGTTGGATCATTTGTCCTGCAGAGCACACTCTGGCTAAATTGATAACAGTACTGAGACTACATGTTGATGCCAGAGTGAACATTTTAATTGTTTCAGAGGAAGACGACATCATTGCAGTTTGCAACACATCTTCTCTAATGTTTCGGAGAGCAAAAGAATATTATATAATCCATCACTGCTCACTAAATCTTCTTCTTCCATGCCCTCAGATCTGTGTAAAGGACATGTAATGAGAAATTATCGGTTCTCTTGTCAGTATTAACTATGAAAAGCAGGGTATTTTAGGATAACACATTAGCAGAAAAAAACATATTATGCATCCCTAATTTTTAAACATTTCTTTGGGTTGTGTGAAAGTATAAAAGGCATATATAATTGTTGTCTGACTTCACTGAATCAGGATAAAAACTGGCTGATTGATTAGTTAACAATCATAAGATGCAGCCCAAAAGAAAGATATAGAGATGTAGAAAAAACATATAGACCTCTCATGAGAGTGCAAAATAACTTAACAGTCCAACAATCCAGTGCCTTAAAAAAGACAGTAAAATTGAATCAACACCTTTTATAACAGTTTAAAAAAGAATTGACCATAAAAACCATTATGGAAGTAGGACTTTTTGCTGGGCTTTCCCATTAGACTGCATTGCTTTCAGTCAGGGGTAACTGATGATCCATAACACATCTTGTAAGTAGCAAATAAAGGCTAAAACATTTGCTTCTGTTCAAAAATCTCACTTACATGTGTCGGCAATTTAGATTTAACAGCATCCTGTGTGTCAGATGAAAATTGAACCCCACGCAGGGCGCTCCCAAATTCTTGATTGCCACAAGTGTGCATATCACAGCTTGCACAGGCCCGGACCAGTGTTCGCAGTTAAGCCTACCCGGAAAGTTGAATAACGTTTGCCATGATACAGGTTTCATATTTCCCACCACTAATGCAGAGGGGAAGAGGCAGAGTGCATTAAGATGACCCCGGATCAGAGCTGGCTGTCAGTGTGGGCTAACAGTGTCCCTGGAGAGCTGCTGTTTCTATTAATTCCCCCAATGTTCTGGCTCTCTGACAGCAGCTGCCTGCGTGTTCAGGCTTGTCCATGGGGAGGTCCGCTCCTATCTCTCTGACACATGAACTCCCTCACGGGGCTCATCGCAGCTTGTCTCGATGACGCTCTGTTTTGATGCTGAGTGCTGAAGGAAGCAGGCCCTGTGCATTGATTGAAGTAATAGTTGCATTGACTTGTAATGTCACTATATTTTGCCAGATAAGTTAACACAATGGGGATGGAGTCAAGCCTGTGGCGGTATAGGAATTTACTCTGCTGTGATTTAGGGTCAAGCAACAGGGTGGTAAAACCATCTAGTTTTTTATTTTTATTTTTGCAAATTACTTGTCGCATGGAAAAAAGAAATAAAAACGTGAGCATAGCCTGCAGTTGCCTTGTAATCTGTGGTAGATAGAAAGACAGTCCCACAAAAATCACAAGCGGTGTCCATGAGCCCACAGAAATTGGTCTGCCAGAGATAGTGGGAAGCGGACTGCTGTTTTTGACCAGTCTCATGAGTTGCAAGTAAACGGTTACCTTGGCCAAACGAACAGAGAACATACGAATGATTATAGATGATGAAACCAAACAAAAATAAACAAATTGATGTTCAGATGAAGTCGAAACTGTGAGTGTGAATGCTGTTTGGAGCCCTTTTAGAGTGAAGTCTTATAACACATGTGCACCGTCCATTGCCATAAGTACTGCTAAAGAGAACAAAGCTGAGATCTTCAAACTTGCTACTTTTGAAATGTAGATTTTGTCTGAAGCGACTTGTTGTAAGTTTTGTCTCTTTAACCTACTTTTAAACTGTTCAGCTTCATGGGTGGTAAAAAAATGAGATGCTTAGGAGCTTCAGAAAAGCCAGATGTCAAATGTTAAAGGGCTGTGATCTCCCAGGAGGAGAAGCCATGTTATCACAACTGGATAAGTTTGGTGGAGGCACAGTTATCTTTGGGTTTAGGAGTTGTGTGCGTGGTTAAAGTGGGCGTCGTGTGTGTCTGTCCCCGTATGTTTACACTGAAGGTAAAGCCTGCGTCCCAATGATAAAGCATCAGTCACTTACATTTCCATGTGAAGTCAGAAACTAAGGGTTTTTACGGAAGTCAAGTTGCCTATCACTTGGACAGCGCCACTTCTTTACTAGCTTTTTAGGTCACTGTGGTTTTTGCTTTTTTGAGGAGCAGGAAGCAAAGTGCATGTCAAGGCTCCTGTCTAAATTCAGTTCAAGCCTTAGTCACTCTAAAAAGAATGATTGTGGCTTTGTGGTACTGACCTACTAACCCCCCTCTTTTCTCCCATCTCTTCCTATGAGCTGTAAACTTGGTTTAGTCACAAACATTTGTGTGTAAAGTGCGTCACGCTATGAAAGGGAACCAGTTTCCAATGGTTGAGGGGATGGATGTGAAGTGTGGTCGCCTGTGCTGTTTAAACGTAAAAGGATGACTAACGAATGACTTTTACTTGTGTTGTTTGAGGATTTCTCTGTGCATTTGTAAACAGAGGCTAAGTCTGTTTCAGTCATACTTGTGGGTGGGTAAATATCTGCTGCTGCCCAACAGCTAAATATTTTTTCATTAGGACTTTTTTATTTCTGGTGCAAGTTAGGAAGTAGCCACAAAGTCAGGGGAGAAGCGAGGGAGGTTGTTTGGATCGGCCAACAAGACTTTGACACAGGAGACTGTTATTTGTTTCCTGTTTCCAACCAACAGTCAATGTTAGTTTCTTTTAGCTGTGATTCCCTAACCTTAAGGAAGTTGTTTTAACCAAACCACAATGTTTCCCCAACAGAGTTATTTTAACACAAACCGTGACCTTACCCCAAAAGCCAGACTGAGTAAATTTGTGCCTTAACCTGCCCGCACCTCAACCATAGTGGTGTCAGACCAGGACATGGCTTTATCTTTGCAAGTATCTCTGATCTTAGACAGGACCAGAGACGGCTTTACTGGCAAACATTCTACTGCAAGATATCACCAATATTTATCTGACTCTCAGTGTTGTAATGTTAAACCCTCTAAACCTAACCCTCCAGTAATGATGGTGCAACTTTGGCGTATTGCAGGTTTCTCAATCAGTCACTTCCTCATCAAACAATACTAGGTCTTTGAACTCATCGCATACACAAGCCTCTCTTTAGTCTTAAATTTACTTTGACAACCAAACTTAAGTGTTTATCCAAAAGACACAGATCATATGTACTCTGTTAGCGGCTGCTACTTTCATTGAACTGGGCAGACCACCAAATCTTAATTGATATGTGGGGAAACACGGATACTGTGCATTTGTTTCATCTTTAAGTTTAGATTCTGGTGTAATAAGGAGTAGCATTTTTTAATTATAAACAAACACACCCCCTAAATAAATCAAATTATAATCTAAATAGTCAGTGGCCTCAGTACAAATTGTTTCTAAACAAATCATAAGCAGCCTTTTTTACAGAGAAGTATTCTATAAATGGAAATAACACACGCCTTGACAAAAAATAAACCCATCAATGGTAAATCTTGTATGTGAAACAGTGGTTTAAGACCGGCGTTATCTTTAAAGAAATGATCCCAGGTGTGTTGGGTGTATGAGTGTGTTGTGTCTTTTCACAGAGCCTGGGGGAGTGGATTCCTCATTCCTACCTACCTCAACTTTCCCTGAGTTTGGGCCAGTGCTGGGTAGTGCGCTGTCTTGTCTACACACATCCCTCCTGGCAGAAAGACTACAGTCTGATTCACACTACTGCATGTCAGGGCAGGAGAGAGCGAAGGAAGGAGTCCCAAGCAGAGGAATGAAAGATGGGATAAAAACAAGACAGACAGGGAAAAGAAAGATAGGAGGGGGAGGGGGGGGGGGGGGGGGGGGAAGCACAGCATTTTTACAAACATTTCCATTCATAAGTCTTGACTGGAGTCTACACCTGTGTTTCCGTACAAGTCACTGCTTGGCTGCGTTGTTGAGACGTTGCAGACAATTAGTTTTAAGTTGAGAGGATTTCTCTTGTTGATTCAGACAGCTCATAAAATATTGTTCCAAAACAGGTGCTCCATAATCATAAGGAGGTGTCTTTGTGAAGAGATAGAAATCAAGAAGAGGAGCAGAAACTTAACAGTTTACGTGAGCAATCTGAAAGTAGCCTTCTGGTTGTCCTCTAACAGACTGTGTCCTACACCTGACTTGATTAAAACGTGGTCTGGATTGGACCTGGACCCAAAGCAGAAAACTTGTGTTTTAGGGCTGGGTGTAAAACCTCAATTAATTATTGGCACATTTTTTTGCACAAAGAGATCAAAAGGTGGCATACATCAACTTTCATCAACATCTTGATCTTCACTTATTCTTTGATCACAGGGTTCCCGTGGGTCCTTAAAAAGTCTTTAAAGGTCATAAATTAAAATCAGGGAAATTAAGGTCGTAAATTGTCTTAAATTGACCGTAAATTTGCTGTAGGTATCACATTTGCAGATTGGTGCATTTAAGGCTAATTGTAAACTTGTCCCACATTGGTCTGAGAGGTCAAACAGTATCGATACAGTTGAACTAAGATGTCGAGACGCAGGTTTAAGCGAAAAAATGGTTGGAAGAAGAGAGGTTTTAGAGGTGGTTGGTGCGAGCAAGTGACGACGACGCAAGGTGCAATTTAAGCCAAAAGACTGGTCAGGGAACATGGAGGTAAAAATATATTTGTTGAGGTCTTTGAAAGGTCTTAAAAAGCATTGAATTTGATTTTCTACATGTTACATGAACCCTGGATCAAATCGTTTACAGTAACCTGGGTATCATTAAGACAAGCCCAACTAGGGTGGTAAATTAAGCCCAACACACAAGTGCAAGTTTTTTTATCAGCCTGGTTCCTGCTCCTGCTCTCCAGGGCTGAGAGAGAGACAGAGGAAGAATGAGAGAAAGTTTGCAAGAGATAAAGAGGGAAAACAGAGAGATGAAGTAGAGTTGGGGATTCCCAGTGTTGTGTCTGGTACTGGAGGGGATGGCATGTTATTATAGTGCCAGCATGTTTTATAATTGAGCATGACATGTAGTGATGGGCGGAACAATAATGAAAAAAAAAGAGTCCAAGCAAACAGGTGAGAAAAGTGAATGTGGAAGAGAAAGGTAAACCAGAAAGCCAAAAGGTTAGACGGAGGAAGACGAGACAGAATATTTGGCAAGATGCAGAGTGTTTATCTCGGCTTATCAGAGGGAGACGGTGGTTAGTTTGGTCTGCATGCAAGAAAATAAAAGCTAATCGCTGAGATAAAAGTGGTTTGTTTTCCAGCCAGACAGCAGCTCAGCATCAACAGAAAGTGTGTCTGCCTACCTTAAATACACACAGACGCACACACTGCAGCTTCTGTGTTGGGAAGACGGCATACTACACCTGCTTAAATGCCGCACCTTCCTACACATTAGGTCTGTACCCAACTGAGAATTTAAAAATTCTGAATTTGCTGTTCAATATAAAGCTTCCACTATTCATTCCTTATTTTGTATAGTCAGCGCCATACGAGACTCAAAAAACAGCCTCCACAAGTCTCATGTTTTACCTGTAAGATGCACCTTTCAGAGTTCTCCAGAAGCTTTGGCCGGACATCGAAACATTTCAGGCCGACTACTTTCTTCGTGTTTCATTAAGTCACATCACTGTTGCTTTTAAGGGTATTTTAACTGGATGAAGGGTTTTAGTCATTGGACGTCTGGATCTAGATGTTATAAGAGAAACAAGCTGAGCTAACTTTAGCAGCACCTCGGCTCACAGTCCCCAGAGAGACAAGTATTTTACACTGGTTGAGACCGGTTTTGTAAAATCTACAGCCTTTAATGTTTTTGCTCCTGCAAAGAAGTGCAAAGATTCGACCGACACAATGGAAGTCACCTCTGGTTTTTCTCAACTGATGACTTGAATCATAAACTTTTAGGGGGTGGCCCTAGCACACATCCTGTCATATAGTATGGTACAGATTTGTAGAGTATAGTTGCAGCACAGGTTTGTGAAGCCTGCCTTGTTTCTGAGTCGTGTACTGTGTGTGTCTTAGTGCTTGTTTGTTCCTTGATTAATGCCATCACGTCTCTGTAATCAGTTGTTAGTCATCATATCTGACATGCTGTTGTTTTCTCACTGTGCTCAAAGCTGGTAGAATGACACCACAGGTGAAATGCTGAGACAAGACATTTGCTTCTGCTTAAATGAGAGCGGACATGTTTGGTGGAAAGTAGATCCAACGAAGGACTGAAGGTGATCATTATACACCCACAGAGGTTTGCGTTTAACCAACACCTGCCCAGGTTAAATCCCGGTTTGGGCTTCATTATTAAAGTCAAGCCAAAGATGATGGTCAACGCTGTCAGGGCAAATCAGTTACTGTTGTAATGCACCAAACATATAGTTGAATATGAACACCAGTTAGCATCGGCAGCATAGTGTTGACACAGTCCTATACATGATATATATATGTAGATGTACTGGAAAGTCCCAAAAATGTACAGAAAGTTTGCTGATTCTCCCACCTTTATCATAATTCTTCTTTAGTGTGCTCATAAGTCTACCATCACCTTATAGACACACACACTGTCTCTCACTCACTTAGGTAGTTTTCATGTCAAGTATCACACCTGCGTCATCTGAGACAGCATTGTTCGACAGGGACGGGGAAGAAGACAGGTCACCCAGAGTTCATGTGTGCTGTCTGTCTGCGGGTAGTTTGCTTCTCTAATAATGGTAATAAGTTGCCCTCAGCAGTTCAGTTCAGGATTCCTGTCATTGTTTGATTAGCTCGACAGGACGAGGAAACTGCTGTGAGTCAAGGCGCAGACATACACTAGTGTGTGTGTGTGTTTGCTTGTAGAATACAGTACCTGTGTTATGGTGTTTACCTTGTTGTAACCAGAGAGGTTTGACCTTAACAATGAGTCACAGCTCAGTAACTTAACTTGGAAGCTACTGCTGGGTTACAATTAGATATAATGGTTTATTGTTTTAAGTGGAATCATACAGCATTATTATCAGAATATTGTGATATGATAATTTTATTACAGGTTTTTCTGATGTTTAAATGAATGAAAGCCATCATTTGAAAGGGTTGAAATCACTACTGTGCTGTGGCTCAGTGATGGAGTTGGTCGTCTCCCAATCTGAAGGTTGGGGTTCGATTTCTGACTGCTACAGTCACATGTCAAAGTGTCCTTGGGCAAGACCATTGACTGTATAGATGGACGACACGTCTCCATCTGCTCTCATTGTACGGAATGTTTGCCAAAATAGCCCCTGTGATAGGTTCTGCCATCTTGGGATGGTGACGTCAGAGTCTGCGCAGTAGAGATCGGCGGGTGACACCGCAGTAGCCACTTCCGCTAACCAAAACAGACACTTAACTTACCAAAAAACACCAAGGATCACACACGCAGGCATATTTAACAGCAGAACAGCTTCTTTGTGTTGGTCTGAGGTTAACGTTCACAGATATGTAAACTTCAATGACTGTAGTGATTGTTTTAGTTATGTTTCCTCTCATTGTTCCTCCTCTACTCTGCTAATTTGGAACAGATCGGCTGCAGGAGCAACAGAGCTGTCAATCATGATTTTTAACAGCATCAAATAACTTATTTAAAATAAACACTTGGATGTAAATCAGCATGATAAGAACTAATAATAATGACAGAAAACATGTTTGAGAAACATTTATTTGCCGTGTATTTTGATTTTATAGTTTGACTCATGTCCCACCTGTTAACATGGAGGAGGCGGGCTTTATGACCTATACTGCAGCCAGTCAGCAGGGGGCGCTCGAAATGTTTTGGCTTCGCTTTTAGGGAACTGTCATGTCGTCCATCTTTTTAAACAGTCTATGGGCAAGATACTGAACCCAAAATTGCTCCTGAAGGGATAATCATTGGTGTGTGAATGTCCATAGATCCTGATTGGAGATTGGCACATTGTTCAGTTTCCTTCTTGATTGTTTCAGCACATTCATAATAATTACCTTTTTTGCACGTTATTATTGTCACTAAAACACGGTGTCAGGTTTCAATGCTTTTTAATACAGTGTTGCATTAAGCACTTACATCTGAACCCCCCCAGAATATATGATAATGAAGTTAATCATTAACGTGCCAGTTTGACGAATAGCTTAAACTTACGACTATTGTCAACCTGGAAAATCTTAAGTCAGGGCAGAGGAATGGTTTATGTAAGCCTTGTTGTCTTTATACTTTGGAAGTGTACCTACAAATACATGTAAAAAAATGTGACTACGTTATTCAGGAAGCTCCTTTACAGGGAAATGGTGAAGCCAATATCAAATGGATTTTATGTCATCATACTGTGTGTGTGTGTGTGTGCGCGTGTGTGGTTAGTCAGCTCAGAGGAATGCTCTCTCTGCCTGCCGGGGCCTTGAGGAGGGCGTGGGCTGCTGTTTGGTTTTCTGCTTGTGTTAGTAGTGGAGGGGGTTAAAGAGACAGCTCTGTCCTGGCCGTCTCACTATCTGCGGGGGAGTGAGCGTGCACGTTTCTCAGGCACACACACACACACACAGTCATACACACGCAGACACGTTCACCAGACAACAAGCCTGCCTTTGTGCTCCTCTGGCCACCACCACAACTGCTGCTACTGGTGCTGGACTACAGCTGGTCTGTGTGGGAAAACAGCCTGACATGAAGGAGCAGAGGTTTAAAAGGAGAGGGGGAAGATTACTTCAAAGAAATACAGGAAGAGAGCGATAGATGGCTGAGGAGGAGGGCAAAAGTGAGTGGATGATGTTAAAGATGGACAGACGACATAAAGGTCCAGGTGTGAGTAAAAAAAGGAGATGAGAGCAAGACTTCAAAGTAGAAGAACCAGAAACATAAGTCTGCAGACAGTTTACCCTCAGGGGCGCCTAATATAGCAACTCAAGAGACAGGGTTTTGACCTCTGCAACCTCACCTGAGTTTGTAATGATCTTTGTTTAGCATTTCAGTGTTGTTGATGTCAGAATATTACTCCTTATACTCCTTATATGTGAAGTACTAGTGATCTTCAACATAGGCTCATTTTGCCTGGACTGACGGGAGCCCTGGGGTGCTCTGGTTTTCTCCCAGCATCCAGAAACATGCAGGTCAGTTGTTGGCGTGGTTGCCTAAGTCACGACATGTCAACTCCTTTATATCAGCAGCAGGTTAAAAAAAAATATCAAAGGATACCCAGTCGTTATCCTGGTTTTACTCCTCCTCAGCCTAAGTGCATGTTGGGATTTGCTAAACACAGATGAATAGATAAATTGATATGTTTTGAAGATGGAGCTATGTATTTATGCATGGCAAATATCCTCTACTGTCTTGAGTAGCAATTGAGGGAAACTTTTATGCTTGTCCACAGAACATAAGTTGGTGAAGGTTGGAAAATCTGAGGCAGCATATCGTTTTAGTCTTTGTTGGTCTGCCAACAGTGTACAGTGTGTACTTTCTTTGTTTTCAGTTCTCTGGTTTTTATTGTATCATTTTTTGTACATCAAATACTGTATGACAGTAATCATTTTGCACAGCCTATTTTGTTTTCCTCTTGCCACATCTGACATTACATAGCTTTATTTTTTGGCCTGTATAACACAGACCTTTAACCATCAGCTCAGAAAAAGAATCAATCAACAATCAACCACTGACCTGAGCTGTGAAACAGTCCATGACGTAATTTTGTAGGCCAACCAGCAAGTTAAAACAACGTCACGTGGATTTTGATGATTTAGGATTTTCAAAGCGTAAATGCAGTCAGCTGAAGTGAAAAACAATACACAACCGACCTATGACCTCAGAATCACCACACTTATGTCCAAATGTCTTTAGACTCATTTAGTTCCTTGTCAGAAACTGCCTTTTTTTGAGACACGTATCCTAAAAGCTTAACAGGCATTTTTATCAGGTATCTAACCAAAACCCTAGTGATTCTCGGTTTTAGGACTCCCATATTTCTGTGGTCAAAGTGACTGAGCAAAAGAGGTTAAAACTAGGCTGCAAAAGTGACAGGAATGATCTATTATTAATCGCCACATCAGAAGTTAAAGTGATTAATGAAGCTGAGTTGATTGTAGCCACTCGAACACCTGCCTACGTTCTGCCCTGCTGTGGGAAAGAAAAGCCCAACTAGTCTGTGGAAAAAAGTTATTGATGACTTGCATCTGGAATATTTTCTACCATTCATCATTTTGATTCAGAAAGAGACACGCAGGCTGCTCAGCTCATTGACTGTTAGCTGTAAAACTAATAGCTCGCGGTCCTCCATCGTCCCCCACTTCTTTGAGTGCAGACTATGTTATTTGTCGTCTAGCCTCGCCGGTCGCCTGTCTGCTGGTTTCTCATTTCACATCAGGCCCTCCTCCACTGGTCCCAGTACACTCCAGTCCTATGATATCACCTGTGGGCCACAGTCAGACTGGCTTTTCTCTCACACTCTATTCTTGGTTCTCTTTCTTCACCCCCCCACCCCCCCCCCACCCCCCTTCTTTTGTAAGAAAAGGAGAAATCTGATGGCTTTTCCAGAGAGAGTGGGAGGTGTGTGTGTGTGAGTGGAATATGTTCTGCTGTGTGAGCTGCTCCGCTGCTGGAGTCTCCTCCAAGCAGAGATTGGTGCTGCTGCTGGCCCACAATGATGAAATTTGTAACTGTAAAAGTCTAAATATGAAATGATGAGTTCAACCCATGTGAAAATAAAGATTAAAGCCCCTTTCACACATGTACTGCAGTCCTGAAAATTTCCCGACATTGTCCCGGTGGGCTGCATGTGTGAACGCAAACAGCCGAATTTGTCACCCTGATTTTATGCTGACCTTTTCCTTCCAGCGTCCTGGTAATATGTCCACAAGAAGTCGAAGGTGAGCTGATGTGTGAACGTCAATAGTTAGGAACATTCACCAAAAGCGAGTGGGCAGGGTGATATCGCTTATATGATGCGACCGGTGCGAGAGGCATATAACCGGGTGATTAAAAACATCCGAGGTTTAAGAAGAGATTAATTGACAAAAAGACATTAACAAAGATGTCTGCAAACTGGACAGATGACGAGATTCAGGAGCTTCTGGATGTGAAGGCCTATGCCGAACTTGTTCACTACTTGCAGGGACTGTAGCATATGTTTTACGTCATGTCCTTCATCATGAGACCTCACCGTCTGACCAGGAAAAACCCACGGTGTGAGGGACGTGTGTGAAAGGGACATTCTGGAAAATGTCAGGGGCAGAGTGTCTTGAAATTTCCTGGAAGTTGTCAGGAGTGCTTGTGTGAAAAGAGCTTCACCTACACTCGCCTAATCTCTGTGACTTGAGGATCCTTTTCAGTCAAACCAACACCTGACAAGGTTAATTTACTAAATAGTATGTCACCGTTTTCTTTAATGATTATGACATAATAAGGGAGAAAAGCTGTTGAAAAGTGGCACTTGCCTGGTGCGCAATGCTAGGTATCCCAGCATGCTTTGAACAGCGAATCAGCTGCTTGTAATACACAATGAATGGCATGAGTTCACGTTCAGTGGGTCCACACCGTTACGGCTAAGGTTGCATTGTGTGCCCTTTGCACTAAGGACCAAGGAACCTTTTGTTACACCAGTAGATGACATTGTCACGCCAATTTAGTGCCTGCTAAATGTTGTGTAGGTTATTAACAGTTGGACAACAGTAGCTACTAACTAGCATACCCAGCTATGATTTGGAGTATCAGCCACTGGTCAGGAACCCCTCTAGATGAACACAAGAATCAGTGCACATCTGGCATTGTGGTCGTCCACCTGACCAGGGCTTTACCGAGGGGAGTTTAATTTAATGTTATTGTTGTTTAAATAACATTGAACCACCAGCGAGAGAAGAGAAAGAGAGCTTGTAAAGGATTTGGTATTGTAATTATGTAATGTCAGTAATTCTGTGTGCAGATCCTTTGAACTATGGCACAACAAAGGATTAACCTGACAACAGTCGTACGAACAGGTCTTGCGTTGGCGGAAAATGCTTCATTAAAACATGATGCAGGTGTTCTGAAAGCTGCAGATGAAACTGTTTTAATGGAAATTAATTCAACGATAATGTCAGCTATAAAACTTTGTTTAAAAGAACTCCTAGAAATCATTGAACTTTACAGACGCAGTTTCAAACCCCAAACTTCACAGCATCTCCTTCTCCAGAATTAGTGAAAGATTTGTCTCTTCGCATGTTGTTGTTGGAGGACAGCAGCCGTCTGCTGCACGTCACTGGTCTGCAGCCCTGTTGGTCGTGGCTCGACAGACTGGCCGCAGACTTTATGAAAGGCACAAAGACCATTTCAGCCCCACACACTCCCGCCCCCATTGGGACGGAGGGCAGTGGGACAGTGGGACAGACGGAGGAGAGGGAAGAGGGGGGCTTAGGGGCCAGGTCACAGACACTCTGAGCTTCCCTGAGCTGTTGAGACAGTCTGCTAGACCCTATTGTCCAGCAGCACCCTCCTTTCTTTATCCATCACCCACTTTGTCCTCCCTGCTCTGTGCTTTTGTGGGACGGATTGCAACGGGAGGTCCTGATGTTTACATGCACTTGCAGACACTTAAAATATCCCCTAACCATTTGTATCAATGTTTTAATTAAAGTCAGAGTTTAGCCACTTAAAAATTAAACTTAATGACCAACACAGGAGGACAAAGTAAAAAGCATTTAGCTTCTCACAGTGAGCTTTAACTGAGATTCTCTTGAGTTTAAAGCTTGGCAGAGTTGTAAAAAGTCCATGTCAGAAGGTCTGAGCCCACAGTGAGAGTGTGTGTTTGCGTGTGTGTCTGTGTGTGCGTTCAACACTGTCCAACCATCGGCAGTCTGAAAACACACACAGTGTATATGTTTGTGTCTCACTGAGCGTAACAGGGCATGTCCCAGGGTGTTTGTTTTGCCCCCTCCCCTTCTACCCAGCTCAGCGAAGCTCAATCTGCTCTGTCTGAGTCTGTTTTATGAGTCAGCCAAGCACACACACACACACACACACACACACGCACACACACACACACACACACACACACACACACGTATCTAAAAAGTGCATATCTACACATCTGTAGATGTATCCCTCTTGTTTCTACATGTCTACAACATGTGTGAATCTCGTGGAAGCAATCTTCCTCTTGCTCATACCTTTCTGTGTGTGTGTGTGTGTGTGTGTGTGTGTGCGAGCGAACATATTGCACTCCCGTTCCATTCACACACAAACAAAGCTGGTTGGGCGTAAAGGTCAGGTTCAGCCTTAGCTCCGGGTCATGGAGCTCAATGAAGTTGACACAATTTCCCCTGTGGCAAAAAATCCATACCAATTTGTCCCTTTCATTTTCGGACATCAATTTTACTCTGACTCTCTCTCGACGTAACAACTTCACTTCTTTGGCTTTTGTTGTCACTGTGAAAAGAAATCAGAATGGCCTAAAGATAACACCAGCAAGTTTTAACTAGCCCAACTTGTTGTCTCTGTAGATGGATATAAAAAATGATGCAGGTTTAGAGATTTGGACTCATATTTGGGCTGCAAAGCATTTTGGCTTAAACTGAGTTTTAGAATGGAGTTTTCTGTCTTCATAAACTTTAGTGCCAGGAAGATTAGCAATTGATTGTTTGGTTGTTTGGGATTTATTTTGATAATTTATCCATGTGACAAAAAATGTTTGTGGTGTTGGAATGTTTGTCGCACAAAACAAGCAATTCGATGACAATAATGACATTTCAGTGACAATTTTTTATAGACCAAAAGATCCAGTGATTAATTGAGATAATAATTTGCATGTTTTGTTGATGATAAAAAAGTAACTTATTTGCAGACATTATTATTTTCCACTTTAAGTCATTGTGATGTATCACATACGAACCTGTCCAAATGGTGTAAAAACTGGGATAAAAATGACATTCACATTTATTGCGATGTTTTATGAGACGTAATGTGCTTAAACAAGCCCCATTGTTCATTTAGTCAATCAAAGAAAAATTAAACAACAATTTGATGATAATGAAACTATTGATTCACTTTTAAAATCAGAACATTTGCATAAACTTCTCCAACACAAAAATGGGTTCCTTTTTCTGTTTCAAGACACTTTAAAGATGACTAGACATTGTACAGGAGAATATGACACTGGAAAAGGTGATAGGATTGACATTTTACAGACATAATGACCGGATATATTACATAATATATTTCAGAATTTAACTGGAAGATTAATTGATAATATATGATATAAACCACAGAGTACCCTCCTCGAATACCTTGAACACACCATTATCTAGTGACACATGCTGGAGTGGGCCTTCTCAAGCCTGAAATTGCAATACATTTTCAAGGTTTTGAAGAGGCTGAGTGGTGTCTGTAAATATAATCAGTCTCATCTCTGGGGCTGTAAGGAGGAGCTGAAAGTAGGAAACTGCTGGCCTGAATTCTTGGAAGCCTTCAGGTCCCGCCCATGTCCTTCAGATATTCACTTTGGAAACGCACAAACACACACTCTCTGTCGCCCAGCAGGGACTCTGGGGTCATAGTGCTCCCCCCTTTTGCCTCCCCCCTGCTACATAGCTGAAGCGCTCCGAATCACAGTAGAGTGTTGTGCATTAGCTGAGGTTGTGTGTTTAGACAGAGCTGCCGGCCCTTCTTCTAAACAACAGGCTGAGGCTTGACGGAGGTGCAGGAGTGGTTTTTAGTGTCATGGAGGTGTTTCTCATTAAAGTCTCATTCATCATGTGTTCTCATAAATCTCCCCCGTAAAGCGAGTGATTCAGGTTGAGAGGGATAAAGTGTGTGTGTCTGGACCTGTTGTTGTGTTTGATGTGCACAGTGTTTTGACTGTTGCTGTTTGTTTTTCTGCAGGTAAACGGAAGTTATGATATAATACGCAAAATTCCTTAAAGAAAACTATTAGATCTGTGTTATCTGCTGTGTTCTTACACAACTTTATTCCCAGAAATTCCAATATTCCCAAGTTCAAACCCACAGAAATCTGTACTTTTATTTGAGGTGATGATTCGTCAGTGAGTAAAGATGGAAACCATGAATGGTTTAGTTAGCTAACCTTACTTTTAGAGATGTTCCAATACCATTCCTTCTTCTACATAACAATTTCTTACATGTACTGAGTACTGAGTAGATCTGAGTCCAGTACGATAAAAAATGTACATCTTAGTGTTTAACAGCTCTACTCCTATACTAATTAAGCTAACACTCTTCCTACCCCTTGCAGCAGAAGCCTTGCATACTGTACAAATTGTCCTTTAACTGGTTTGATTTACCTGTGTAAAATGTTGCCTCATTTTTTATATTTGAATAACTCGGGCTAACGTTTAATTCTCTGCCAGCACTGTACTTTTGTTGTTTTATATTGTCATGTTATAAACTACCTGAAATCACCACTATAAAACAGTAGTTTCCAGCTGCAGCTGTTTGCAGCACAGTGAAACTTGCTTTGTTTTCTACTTTTTTGGCAAGAAAGAATTTCTTTCTGGTGAAACAACTTGATTTTTGTCATGGGAAATAGCTAATATATATGATTAATAGGATATACATGATGCTAGTACACCGGTTTAGCTCCTCGGTTAAATAACGCATCCCATACAGAGGCTGTAGTCATCGATGTGGTGGCCCCGGGTTTGACTCTTTCACCCTTTCTTCCCCTGTTTCCAACACTATCCACTTTCCTCTCTTTATCTCAATAAAGGAACAAAAGGCCAAAAAGTAAATACATTTAGAATACACTTGCTGAATATGCTGAATTTTAGGTGGTATCTGGGGTGTTTTCACACTGCTTTAAGTATTGGAACAACTCCAGTAAAGTGAATGAAACTGTAAGTCGCCCAGACACAAACTATCTGCTGAATAACAATGTTGTTTTCCCCTCATTTCACTGAGCAGCAGTGTATGGTACACATTTATATCAGCCTTTCATAAGTCTTTTCTTTTTCATGTTTTTATGGAGAAGTTGGGCTGGTCTGTAAATCGTTGCGTTAATGCACTTACATACATACCACTGACACATTGTGCAGCATGTACTGTATATAAGTGACTCATGAGGGTGAGATACGGCTTCAAATTGTTTGCAGTTTTAGTCATATTCATGGTTTCTGGTTGAGTGAAGATCCCATCGTGTGCTGTATTGCACATGTGCAGTTCAGCTTATGAGTGTGACTCATACCAAACTTTTACTGTAAACGTTTAAAAAAAAAAAGAAAAGAAAAGAAATGACTGACTGGAAGCGGCTTCACAAAGAAAAGGACACTAAGTGCTTCGGGACATTAAATAGCCTGTAAAGCCACTATAGTTGTGCACGTCTGTGTCAGCCCACGCAGAGTCTAGCCCCGCCAAACACCCACTCAGCAGCAGCAGGGACCCAGCACACAAACCTCTGACATCAGATCAGCCCCGCCTGATACATCTACAGTAAGAGTAAGGGAACACCTTACCCCCGCTAAATACTACCTCTTTGGTAATTACAATGCACTGCTTTTGTGGATACAGTCGGAGAGGTCTTGTTGCAGCCATATGGTTATTTCTGATTTCATAAATATGTTGTTTCCTTCAGTTTGAGTCTACATGTGATCACTGTTCCTCTTGGCCAATGCAGTTTTCATGTGCTCCCCTCGTGCCATCATCATCATTTCCCTATAAATCACATGTGTGTAGCTGCCTGTGATTTTTTTAGTTACTTCAAAGCTATTAACTCTCTTTATGTCTGAGTATTTCTTTTACTTTGTCCAACCGTTGTAAAGAAAGTTGCAAGGTTAGTGCACAAGTTAAATAGCAGTTTGTTTTAATGGACTTCTGATAAGCTTTTTAAGTGACTTTCAAGGCTTTTGGCAGAGGAACAGGCCTGAGCTGCTGCAGCATCAGTCACACAGTGCAAAATTGCTCCATGTGGTAACAGGAAACAGCACCAATAAATCATAACAATATACGTCAAACACCGGAAAACTGCAATAGAAAAGGAGAACCAAGTACTGTAGACTTTTATGAACCCTAAATCAGAGACATAAAAGGCACAAATGTTAGCTTAACATCACTCCAAGCTACAATAGAGCCTTAAACTGTTGACTTGGTTACATAATCGCACAAGGTGTTCCTGTTTATTTGTCTTCTCTGTGTATGTATCCAGGTTGTACTCGTGGGAGCAGCTAAATCTCTCAGTATAGTCGAATGTTTTCTCTCAACACTAAGGTGAAAAGCAGAGGAGGTTTTCTGTTTGTGCTTGATTTAAAAGCATCAAGACTCTGAATTCTTTGATCCCACATTATTGTGTCTGTGTGGCTGTGGTATCATGAGGAATCCCTCGCAATATTACACTGGTCTTAGTTCTGATACAACAGATTTATCTCTATGTGTATGATTATCTTACTCACTTCCTGGTGGTTTGTTAACAGTGATAATAAAACTGCTTGATGTTGCCATGGCTAACTCTGATTGGACAACAGGCAGCACATGTTTTCTTCTTCATTCTGACATGTATGGAGTCATTTTTTTTGACTGACCATGATTGCATTTCATGTTCGGGGGACAGCTTGGCTACTAACCTTCAGTTCTGTATGAGTGTGTTCTGACTGAAAGCAAGGCAAATTTTTCAAGCGCACGATTACATACAAAGTCAATGCAAAGACCAGCAACCTGAGTGGATCACTCAAATTTACAGTAATTTGCGTCATTCATGATAAAAGAATTCGATGTAATCTAGAAACCACACATAAACTGGAGATATAATTGCGTTTAACTACGTGTTTGTGTGCGCATGATGGCTGCCAGGCCGCGTTCCCTGTGTCTGCTTGGAGCGTCGGCTGTGCACGTCCTCAAACATAAACACTGTGTGTGCGAGATGCAGTATGCACATGAACGGAAGGGGCAGTGTAGAGGCAGAGGTTATAGACCAAGTCCGCAAATATCCACGTCTGTACGGTGTTTCATTGCCACTGCACAGCAACAAACATGCCTGTCAAAATAGCTGTCGATAGATAAGTTCCATTTTAGACGTAGACGTGGAAACCTGCAAAACCAAATGGAAAAGAGTCCGGGAACGTTACGTCCGTGCACGGAGGAAGATGTTGGAGAAATGGAGTGAACGGTGCCCGCAGTGTGCTCTGTCCACCGAACACGCAAAAGCTGCCGCTGTCTCTGCCGTGATCTCAAAGTTAACATGATAGTAATCTCCTCTAGTGTCGCCATGTCTGTTGTTTACATTCCGCCCATACAGTAGTTGCATACGGCCTGAGGTCTCTGGTGTGCCCTCAGAGGTATCCTCTAGACGTGTCTAGTGCATACCCCCATTCAACTGAGTCATCTATGATTCTGTGAGTGCCGGAGCTTCTACCGTTCACCCGAAACGCTGTTTTAAAACAAAGTTTGGAGTTGTGCGCGCTACTGCTGATGTATTCATGTGTAGTGCATAGCCATTATGCTCATGACCCAGACAGTTGTGTACATGAACGCAAGGTTAAAAAGCAAGTGTATCTCCAGCCATAGAAGTCATGGAATTGCATCAGATCCGACCTCCATTTAAAGAACAAGCATTTTAAAGTTGTTTGCTTTTTGTTTGCTTGTTGTCTTGCGAACAGACCTGACACAACATACCTCTTTACTTTATACATACTTGCACCAGAATATAGTTATTGTGACATCCTTCTGACCAGTTTGTTATGTATACCACAGGAAATCTGTTAACCATGGGTCCATACTACTGTTGTAATCCAGATTGCAGCAGCTGTGTAACTCGCTAGTTCCAGTAAAATTGCCACTCATTGGAGACAGATGGACAACCGCCCTGCAGCAGAAAAGTCATATCTGTAAAGGGGAAAAATTAGCGGCTCCTGTTCAACCAACTCCTCAGAGGAGTAACGCTAGGTAAAGATTTGAACTGCTTTTGGTGTAAACAAACCTAAATATGGGCTACTTGACCAAATAAGGTGTAGAGCCACAAATAAAGGCTGCTTTCTTGGCAACTTGATTCTATGTAACAGCACTTAGCTGCCAGCAAAGGGACTCCCCTTGAACCTGTTGCTGTTTATCTGATTGAGATTTATCATATTGAGAATCTTATGACATAAGTATGTAAAGTGCAGGAACGTTTTTCGAAACTGTAATGACTCATTCTTATCTGAGCTTTTGGCGGCAGATTGTTGTTATGAATCAGCTCTTACTCATCTAATATAAAGCTGTTTTTCAGATTTGAATCTTCTCCATCTTTCCCTCCTTTAACGATACTCTACTGTATGCTTGTGTGCACATTAAGTACTCAGACACCCTTTACAAATTCAAGACACCCCCCCTCCCACCGACACACACCCACCTCAGCCCCTTTTAAAGCACACAGGCGGCGAATGAAAGCTTTCGCCATGAAAAATTAAAACGGCACTCTCTGCTTGCTGCATGTACAATGGTTGACCCACATGGGACACCACTGAGCGCTCAGTAGTTAGACAGCACACTGCCTTGTTTTTATTTGGGGACAGACGTTTGTCTTTATGAAGGGCTTTAGCTCATGACTCTGACCCTTACTCTTTATTTGTGTTTGAGAGTGAGCCACTGTAGAGATAGGAGGGACATATGGGGTTGTTGCCTCTTGCATAAGATGATTAGTGTTTTTTTCTCTCTTTCATGGGTCATTGTGCTCGGAGATTACAGGCTACGTCCCCGTTTTGACAATCTGCAGTGTTAAACTACCGCTCGGTTATATCCGGCCGCCTGTGTCATCATCCTGCCAGCGGTATTGTTTACCAGATGAGTGCAGATGTTATACAACACAATGAAATTCCTGTTATACATATTGTAATCTTATTCTGGGTTGTTTATTATTAGACATCAGCTCATAGCCGGTGCACGCACAGCTGTGGCCCTCATCAGCAGAAGGTCGTAGACTTAAACGCTACAGCAAGTGGCTGTTGTTTTGGAGAACGGAAATGTGTCTTGTGTATTATGATATGAAGTTGTAAACTAGAAGATCTCAGTTTCGTTCTCTTTGGCAGCACCTAAGGTGATAAACGGTAATTGCGGGAGCACACTTCCCAGATATCCAGACAGTGCTGCATGTGTGACGTCCACGGTTGGCTCCGGTTGTAACTATTGATTTTCCTCGCTGACGGTCGCTTTCCTTTTTAGACTGTTTGCTTCATCTGAGCGTCGAGTTTGTTTCTTTTTCTTCGGATTTTCACTTGTTTTTGAAGTTGTATCTGTAGTCATCCATCTTTTCTTTGTTTGTTCAGCCATAGTAGATTACTGTTTACTCGCAACACTCACATGAAAAGCAGCCGCTTAGCTCCGCCTACCCTCTCTGGCAGACAAACCACTGCTGGGTGATGGAAAACGTGTCACTAACTGGCCGCCGCTTGTGATTTCTTCCGTGAAAGTTGCACCAGACACCCAGTCTTTAGCACTGCAAATGCAAAGGCTTTCATCAATCACCATTATGTTAACCTCATTTGGCGATAGACAGAGACTTAACAGACATTTATTCAAATGAAAATCTTTGAGATTATCACTTCAAAGTTCTGGACGGTGAAAAAACAGGTTGTATTACCCCAAAATGTCTGTCCAAAGTTTTAGTTGTGGAATTTTTCAAGCATAATTTTCTACTGTGAAACAACGCAGTTATCTTAAAGTCACAATATGACAGGACCAGTCAAAAAGAGGGAGACAATTATCACACAAATAACTGTTAAGTACACCCTCAAAATGAGACGAACAAAGTCCTCACACAAGGGATAGGGAAGGCAGATTTGTCCATTACTTCAAAACCTACAAGAGAAAAAAATAGTACATCGATTAATTAAGACAAGAATAATAGAATTAAATACTGCCACGATTATGAATTAGATGGTCTAGTATCAAGTCAAGTCAAAACTGTAAACAGACAAGTGTTGTACAACATGTTACACACAAAAGGCCAACCGAACATTACTTTTGTCCTCACTGAAAACACATGCAGATTACTGACGAACCTCTCTGCTGCTTCTTCCTCTCTCCTGTCTGCAGGTCTCTGGATGGCCGTCTGCAGGTCTCCCACAGAAAAGGTCTCCCACACGTCATCTACTGCCGTCTGTGGCGCTGGCCCGACCTGCAGTCCCACCATGAGCTGCGGGCGGTGGAGCTGTGCGAGTACGCCTTCCACACGAAGAAGGATGAAGTGTGTGTCAACCCGTACCACTACCAGAGAGTAGAGACGCCAGGTACGACAGCTGGGAGTGTTTATCTCTAATGGTTTGATGAAAGATTAAGATTTCTCTTGAGGGTTTATTCTGTTTATCCTGTGATTTATTGCACTTATCTTTCTTATTTTATTGCTTTATTGCATCATTTTAGTTCTTACAGTGTTGCTTATAATGTCCAGACAGGAAACTATTACTATTGTTATGTTTTAAGAAGGTGCTTGTGGTGTGTGTGTTTCTTCCATCATACAGTACTCCCACCAGTGCTGGTGCCCAGACACACAGAAATCCCCAGCGAGTTCCCTCCTCTGGATGACTACAGCCATTCAATCCCAGAAAACACCAACTTCCCCGCTGGCATTGAGCCCCAGAGCAACTACATACCAGGTACCGGTATTCTCCCTAACATGACTCCCACTCACATACACCAAATGTTATTATCCACAGAGTCCAAGTGATGAGAGTTGCTCTAGATTGCTGCTTTGTTTCTGTGCAGCTTAGTATTCGATTCTACAGATCCAAAGACTAATCAATTAGTTGTGAAGTATTAGATTAACTGCAAGCTATTTAGATGATCTATAACTGAGTACATTTCTAACAAAAATATTAATTCTCTGATTCCAGCTGCTTCGATGTCATCATTTTCCCGTTGCTTTACTGGACAAAACATCTGAGGAATTAATCTCAGTTGTCATCATGAATCCCTAATGATACTCCTTACCATCCAGGGTTAAATACAGATCAGATGCTTTTTTTAATAGCCCCTTTTACACTGCCAGTTCAAGGCTGGATTATTACGCCTCTGTTACATTCCGTCTTCTTTGTAAAGCTGCTTTCCCACTGGTAAAAAAAAGCCGCTAACACCAGTCTTTTTTGCTTAATGGGAAAGGTTACAATCGGCATTCAGACCCGGGTTATTATCGCCTCGGCTCCGATCGGCATTGATGGGAACACAAAACTTGTGTCGACACGCTCATCTCCTACCCCTCTCCTGCGCGATGCTATGCTCCGTCTGTAACTTCTGCCGAGTTTGATACAGAGACTGAATGAGTAATAGATACAATAAAGACCTAACCACTGAACATCTTCATGGTTTACTAACCCTGCCTCCTGTGACTTTAGGCGATGATGCAGCAGAAAAGACAGGAGTATACTCCGCTGGCAATGGGAAAATAGACAATAGGCATCTATTAGTGGGCTTTCCCGGGTCTGAAAAACCCACATCAACGTGCTAAATTTGGTGGGAAAGTGGTGTTAAACGCACAGAGGCGGAATGGTGGGGCGAAGTCGTTCAACCTTTGAGCCGGCATCGGAGGTAGTAACAGAGGCATAACAGAGGCGAAATGGAACAGTTTGTTTACACCTCCCGCACGTTTTGCTTCTGCAACGCTGGAACACTATGCAAAAACACACACTGGGGCGGCTTTACGCCGGCATTGCTTGGTCTAATGTAAATGGCAATGGCTGCATGACGGCCGAGCTTTGTTATGGCGCTGAGGCAGAACTGCAGTGTAAAAAGGGCCAATGAAACCTGACCTGATCTAAAATAACAAGTAAATGAGAGAGCTTTTTCTGTTTGTGATGTGTTTGTATATGTAATGCCTGTAATTCTCACCAGATCTATCTTGGGAAACTTTGCCACTGTGCCACAAATGTGATGAATTGCTGTGTGTGTGTTTGTGTGTGTTTTTGCATACAGAAACGCCTCCACCAGGCTACCTCAGTGAGGATGGAGAGACCAGCGATCACCAGATGACCCACAGCATGGACACAAGCTCCCCTAACCTGTCACCTAACCCTGTCTCACCCACACACAGCAACTTAGGTAAGGACTGTGTGTCTGTGTGTGTGCTCAAGTGTGTGTTTGTGTACTTTCTGTCTGCCTTCCTTCACTTACAGACAAACGTTTCTATAGTGTGTCTCCCCAGTGGGAATTCTCTGTTTGATTTCACTCCAGTTTTGTAAGAGGACACCAGGTGATGAAAGAAGTCTTTGTCTTCCTTCCTCATGTGAGCTGTTGAACAGGCCAACCCAGCATTCAGCCCACACTCACATCAATGACAATATCCTACGTTTATTCTATCAGGATGGAGACACGCCAGGGGGCTTGGCCGGAAAGCCACTGGTGAATAACAAAAATCACACCAGTTTCATTTGGCAGCTCCGTTTCTGGACTTCAAAGCCAAGGACAAAATGTTGAAGTTGTTAGAGAGCGGCCGTGTTGAGGGGAAAAAGAGCAAATTACCAGAACCAGTTAAAGTTACTGAAAATTATCATGGATGAGCCTGTAATTTGAGCGCTTTGGCTCCAGCGTCCCACCAGTGAGGGTTGAGTTTCCACATTTGTACGGTGAAAGCTTCTGGGAAACAGCGTATGGGTTTGACATTTTGTGACGCAAGCTCAGCCGAATGTTTTCTTTGGCTGTATTTTTTTCCCCCTACGTCCACCTCGGCCCCTTTTAGTCCCCCATTTTGCCCCTTCCTTAGTTCTGTTTCTTCTACTTTATTCCTTCTATTGGCCTCTATTTCTCTGATTTGCTCCCAGTTCCTATCCTGTTAACCTTGATTCCTGTTCCTGTTATATTATTTCAAGAATTAAATTTCATTAAGATCTGCGTACTTTACTTTCTGGTTTGATGAAACCAAGCTGTATCTCTCCTCTCTCTCTTTCAGACCTTCAACCTGTGACATACTGCGAGCCGGCCTTCTGGTGCTCTATTTCCTACTACGAGTTAAACCAGCGAGTAGGAGAGACCTTCCACGCCTCACAGCCCTCGCTGACAGTGGACGGCTTCACGGATCCCTCCAACTCTGAGCGTTTCTGCCTGGGCCTGTTGTCCAACGTCAACCGCAACGCAGCTGTGGAATTAACACGCAGACATATCGGTAAAACTGCATTCATATATGCTCTGTACAGATGATAATTCATTTAAATTTGCAGGCTGCTTTTTCATACTAATTAGGACTTTACTCTGCATGTGTAATTACTGCCTAATCTGAAGAGATGTTCTGTCTGTGTTTGTTAAAGGCCGTGGTGTGCGGCTCTATTACATCGGAGGAGAGGTGTTTGCCGAGTGTCTGAGCGACAGCGCCATCTTTGTCCAGAGCCCCAACTGTAACCAACGCTACGGCTGGCACCCTGCCACAGTCTGCAAGATCCCTCCAGGTGTGTGTCAGACAGCTGACAGAGACAGGGGAGAAAGTAGGGAAGGAGAGAATAGAGAGTGAGACAAAAAGGGAGAAAGAAAGAGTGAAGTAGATTGTCAGGAAAAACAAAAGGCAAAACTGGAACTGGAGAGTAGCTGCACAGTGTATCACAGGGTTTGTCCACGACTAAATAAAGACTCTGAACCCCAACATTTCAATTGCAGATTCCTACATACATCTATCTTTCATGTATTCATAAAGAAAATCCCTGATGAGGTTGTGTTGTCCCTAACTTTCACATCCAACTGCAGCCTTTGGGGCAGGAATACAAAATTGCTAAAGTAGATGTCTAACTGATGACTTTCTGCGGCCACTTTCTACGTCCGTGGCAAAGCTGACGGCATTGAAAGACTTTATTAGCAAGCCAAGTTGTGATTAACAACATTCGTTATTTCTTTTAAGTGGATGATTCAGAACAAATTGACTTTGGCTGCGTCATCACGACTGAACAGCCGAGGCCACATCAGGCCCATCAGTAACCTTCATCACTTGTCCAGGAACGTGCTCCTTCATTTAAGAGTGGTCTTGCTAAAAAGACACATTGTTCCTGCCCACAATAGTTCATTTAATTTTACCACATGATTTGTAGAATTGAAAGTAGTGTTACGAGTTTCCCCTGAACTAAACACAGCTTTAAGTCTTATTGGAGGTTTGTTGTAATAAGTAAACGTGTACACAACCACTGTTGCACTGTTGTGTAAGCCACCAGCCCCTTCTCTGACATGCACTTCTTTATGTAAATTATAATAATGATAATTTTATTTATATAGTGCTTTTCAAAAACAAGTTACAAAATGCTTTACTATTAAAATAAGGCAAATAGTAAAAGCAAACAAATGAATACCGGTAAGATCCCATACATCAATAAAAATATGTTAAAAAAGTCAAACAAAGCCAAAGGTTAAGAAAAAGCCTGACGATAAAAGTGAGTTTAAGAACAAATTTCAAAGAGGATACTGAGTTTGCCTGTCTGAGATCTCCAGGCAGGGAGTTCCACAGCTGTTGGGCCCGAACTGCCAAGTCCCGGTCACCTTTTGTGACCAGTGGAGATTTAGGAACCAAATGTGATGGCAGAACATGTCGTCACATGCTGGATTCATGTCTGAATAAGAGCTTGAGTCAGTTTCAGATAAAAGTCATGACTGCCATCTCATGAGGTCAGATCTCGTAAAATGTCTGTGTCGTGTCGTAAGAGAAAAAAGGTATCAAAATCCATGCATCAGAACCGTATGTAGGGATACCTTTTTATTCCTCGTGGATCTTTTTCTTGTCAAAAAACGTGAGCCTCTGTTAAACAAAATGCAGCTTGACTACAGACAGTTCATTCTCTGATTCGGATGTTATATGCTTGTAAGTAAGTAATCAAATATAGGCTTTAATCGGGGGTGTGGTCAAATTATGTCTTCATTATGTCAGAGCAAAGCTTCTTTACAAATGCGTAGTACTCCCAATGATCTGTAAACGACTTTGAAGTGTACAATTGTTAGAGTTCCCCTTTCAGCCAAACAACCAGAGAAGCTGTCCCCAGTTTTATGTGCATTTCTAAATATAGTAAAACAAAGGTGATGTGACCTGTTGTTGTGACCTGACCTTAGTGTCTTGGTTGTTTCCTCCAGGATGTAACCTGAAGATCTTCAACAACCAGGAATTTGCTGCCCTGCTGGCCCAGTCCGTTAATCAGGGGTTTGAAGCTGTGTACCAGCTCACCCGCATGTGCACCATCAGAATGAGCTTCGTCAAAGGCTGGGGAGCCGAGTACAGGTGAGCTGCAGAAACTGATTTAGGTTTGTGTTTATGATAACCTCTTGATCATTTCTTCAAGGGTAATCCCCAACTGCAAGACAGCTGAGCTTCTTATCAGATTATAAAACCCACAACCAACTTTTCAGTGACATAATAAGTTGCCTTTGTTCAAAGATGAAGTCCTTAGTGATCCTTTATGCAAACGCAGACAATAGAAACAAACTGTCTGTGAATCCCATCCCACAATCCAGCCGCCCCCGCTCCCAGGCATCTGCTCACACTCTGGTGAATCCGGTGTATGACGTCGCTCAGCCCTCATCAACAGGCCCCAGTAGGCACGCCAGACTATTTTTAAAGAAGCACACATGTGTTTTGTCAAAAAAGAGATGTCAGACTTTCCCTCTTCCCTCGCCTCCCTGTTTTCCACACCGTCTGACTCACTGATAGTGAGGAAGGAGGAGACGGAGTGAAAGGGGGGCAGATGATTGGCTGGAAGTTGGCTCTGAACAAGAGGCTTCCCCAAGGGGGAAACCTTTGTGCAATGAGCGAGTGCCTCACAGTCCTGTCCAGACCAAACTCTGACATGTGGAGACACTTAAACACAGGATTCAGGTTACTGGACCAGCCAGGCCCTCCTCCACGTCTACCTCCACCCACACCTTACTCGCTCAGTCTTTTCCCATGCTAGTGAGTTGTTGTTTTAACTCTTTCTCCCCTTTTACCTGCTCTTTTTTAAATTCACTAAGAAAACAGGCAAACAAGATGATAACAGATGGATATAAATATGAATGAAAACATCTTCTAAAACTGTTGTTATTGCATCTTAATTCATTGAATTACGTAACTTAAACTAAATGTTTAAGTTTTGCAATGAACACAAAGAAAAAAGAGCCTTTATTCCTTCTTAAAGCTGCTGCTCTGTCAGCACAACTCTCAAAAATACAAAGCAGAGCCCTGGGACAAAATGACAGGGTTATCATGCGGGGTTATCACGCAGGGTAAAGCTCACTGGAACCAGAATTATTTTGGAAATCTAACCCCACATACAAACTCAATTTTCTAATTTAGTAACTGCAGTGTATTCTGCCGCTGATGTTGGCCTTCCACCAGACACTTTAGGCATAAGAAGCATCACTTAACTCCACTTAGACTCACACGTTATATTATTTTAAACACGTCTGCGTCTCCTCTGCTCTCCTCTTTGGGTAAAGCAGTCGGGGATTTCGAAAGAAGGCTGTAATCAGGGAAGAGCCACAGGATGTGGAGATCAGGAGGTCTAAAAAAAAAAGGTTTATTTATACTGCCTCTGCAAAAGATTTTCTTTTTAAGAATCGAGAAGAAATCTGTGTTCATCTAAAGCTTTGTGGCACAAAGGTCACACATGTAACACGTGCGTTTATGAAACACAATTTCCTACTTTCACTTGCAGTGTGTAACCTATAATATGGCATCTATTCTTGAGCATGCAACTCCGAGGCTTTCAGATAACCTCATCACCACATAAAACAAATTATAGTTGCCATGGATTACAGATTAGATCCGAGGATTTTCTGTCCTAAGTGAAAAATTGACATCAAGAATAGAAAAGAAAGGGCAACTTTGTTTAAACGGGTAATTTGATGTGTTTAAGTGAAACTCAAACCTGCATTTATCCAGTTCTACTTGCTTTGTTTTCTTTTCTGAGACCAGCTTTGTGTGTCCGCCTCACATGGGGTCTATAATGACAGAAGAGTTGTTTGACTTTGCATAAAGTTGACTTTGTAAGTTTACTCTGACTCTATACGGCTTCCTCTGTGTGCTTGACACTCCTTTCTGCTCTCCCCATGTCTCTCCCAGGCGACAGACGGTGACCAGCACCCCCTGCTGGATCGAGCTGCACCTGAACGGCCCCCTGCAGTGGCTCGACAAGGTGCTCACACAAATGGGCTCCCCGAGCATCCGCTGCTCCAGCGTCTCTTAGGAAAACCCTTCATCTACCCACTTCCTGTCAGTGACTGAATAAACACACAGACTGTATACAGACAAGAACGGCTCCACAAGTACAGAAAGATGAACACACACTCACCCCCCCCTCATCCAGCCAATCCTCAGTCTGCATCTTTGTCCTTCCTCCCCACCAGCTGTCGGTAGCACTTTTATATACATGTTGTTTGTGGCAAAAGGGGGCAAGTGCAGTAAAGCAGTAACACGTTTCTCCAGAGTCATTTTGATGCAGCTTTTTAATCTTTGGCATCAAAGTGACAGAAAGGCTGCGGCCAAGGGAGGAGTTTGTTTTCAATTAAGAGATTCTTTTCTTATTTTTCATGATTTCTACATTTTTGTACAGATGTTAAAGTGAACAATGGATTCAAAAAAAAAAGAATAACAATGTTTCTGAGCATTTACAGCAATTTTTAAAAACATATGTACGATAATGTTAAATGCATTTCATTTCACTTTGTGTCTGTTTTTGGGCATTTAATAGGTTATGAAGACATTTATAAATGTGACACAGCGAGACAGAACTTAGTAACTTAAATATTCAACCACCATGTGTAGACGATGTGTGACGGAGTATACTGTTTCATGCAGCCTATGCTACTCCAACAAGGGAAACAACATGATGTTAAACTCTTCATTTGAGTTACAAACAAAAATCAGAAACAAATAATAAAGCGAGGAATCAGTCAAACTTTAGATAAAAGTTTCCCCCCTCTGATGGCTGAAAAGCTCACACAGAGTTGAACTGTGGGCCACATCACAAAGCAGTCTGATGCTTCAGGATACAGCAGAGCAGACAGGAGTTCCACCTCTTAAAACCCATCGATGAGTACTTAAAGATAGTGGCATTCATCAAATGTCATGAGGATGATGATGCACTTTTGTAAAATGTTGACATTGTAGTAAAGAGGTGTTGGCAAAGTACACTCAGGTGCAGCTGCACGTCACAGCTGCAGTAGTTCTTGTCGGAGTGTGATGTGAAATATATCCTGCAATAATTTCAGGAAGCTTTGCCAATATGCAAAATAACTGCAGAATTGTATAGTGATAGGTATTGTATATAACAGGCCTTTACGCAGAACTGTAAAACATCTCACATACTGAACTATTCTGCAAACGTTCAGTGAGAATACTGAACACGATATGTAGGAGGAATACTTGTGTGCAGCATGCTGTGTAACGAGAGCAGGAAGATGCCTTTGCTTTTTTAATTTTCTCTCTCAGCAGTCCATAACATTGCTCTTATTTTTAGCCATCAGTGATATTGACTTTTTGCACACTCAGGACGTCAACAAACAGATGAATTATGTACAGAAACCAGTGAAAACAACAGATGCATGTCTCTCGAGAATTTAAAGTGTATTTTGATACCAATTGTTTTTTGTAGGACAATAAGGTGATGACGTGTTGAAGATGTCTGCTCCAAGTGTTTTTGCATGACATGACAGAGGATACTGCTCGCAGGTGTCAGGATACAAACCGTGTATTTTTCTACCTGTGATGACGAGGCAGTGTGAGTACAAAGGGAAATGTTTAGAGGCATGTAAATAACAGTTGCTTCATCTAAAGTCCCTATTTTTTTAGGTCTATGTACTTGTAGTACATACAATACATGTGTTGGAATGTGACCGTCAACCTTTATAATGTTGATGGTTTTTTTAAACAAGAACAAAAAAGAAGCAGAACAAAAAAAGTTGACTACATGTTTGAAAAGCTAATGCTGGAGTAGAAAAGCAGAGTTTTAGCTCCGGTCCCGTTTTCTTTAAGCCACCCACTGTGCTGGAAGTGTACGGATTTCCTTTTATAACACTAGACAAAGACACAGTGGGAGGACACGGACAACACGTACTTACAATAACCCAGCTTTGATGTTAATGCCAGCCCAGTGGTGCTAATCTTTAACATTTTAGGGACTCAAGAGAGCTGCAAAGCCATAAGAATTTAACTCTTACAGCTGGTAGGTTTTGATCTCTCTTAATTTCAACCTTTTAAACCTTCAAACAATAGTGTAAGATTGTTTCAGAAACAGTAGCATCTACTAATCTGAGACATGTGCGCTCTTTGACGAGCTTCTAGTGTTCTTGAATGCAGCAGCCCTGATCCTAATGGGCTCTTTAAACCCGTGGTCGATGTTATTACCCAGTTGGGAATATTTTGCAAGCAAATTTGTCATTTTTATACACTCTTCATGTTATAGTGCTCGTGCTTTTTCCCTCTTTGTTAAATTTGTTCATTGTAACCGTTTCTAGTAGTTGTGATTCATGTTTTTGTGCTCTGAATTGGTCTTTTTAGATGTCTTGTAAAAACAAAAATATACCCTCTATTTTCTCTGCCTATAAAAAAAGTTGATGTGATGCTTTATATTTTTGTTTATTACTGTTGGTTTATGAATAAAATATATATCTTGTGGTGGTATCAGGTGCGAGATATCGATATAGCGGAATATGGAATAATTCAATATCAAAAATCAGATGTAGTAACTTAATTTTAGAGCTTAACAAGTTTTGCTAGCATGACATGTATTTAACTGAAGTTATCACAGGCCACTCTGGAGTTTTTTTCACTCCTCTGTTCGGGGATTTCCTCGTCTGTGCCGGATAATTTGGCCCTGTCCTCAGAAGCAGACAGAAAGCGTAATTACAGACCGAGCAGACACTCTCTTGTTTCTTCACTAATTTCTACTTAACACGCCAATGCAAACCAAACCCATTTGTGCTGTCACAGAGGCATGACATGGCTTTGAAAATGAATGCAGGCTTTTGTTCTGACGCCCTTAAGGTAAAGACGTTCTGAACAACCTGCTGGGCACTTTGAAACTTTTGGCAGTTAGTGTTGAAGGGAGAGGGAGGCAGGACCACAGCCAAACAAAGTGTTATTCTGCTGGTTTTCGATTCATGCAAAATCAGTACAGTAGTTCTTCCATTGTAGACCTGACTGCCTCCTTTGTGTGATGGCATCAAAGGCTGAAGCAGCAGCAGCTTCTACACTCAGCTTTACATTGCGTCTCCAGCACAGTCTCTGCTGTCAGAGCTGAGTTCTGTCTGAGCTTCACTCCAGACAACACAAACATTAAATAATTAACTACGGGTTTGCTTGAGAGTCTAATATGAATCATTGATTGAGACTGTATATGTATGTCTGCTTCACATGGGCACACATCATATCTGGAGCTGCTCTCATTGAAATAGTTACGAGTTTGATTTACTTCCCAAAATATAAGTTATAATTTTACAGTATCATATTTTGTCAGAAAATTGGATTAACTAATAGTGTGTTTTGGAATAATTTTTCAAGCAGTTGTTTAAAGTCATTGAAGCTGTTAAAACGTGGGCACCCTTACCTTTTATAAGACAGATTTTATGAGTTGCACTGAGGCTATAAAAACATTAAGAGGGATACAAGTTATATCGTAAACATGTACCTGAAGTACAGTGACATGTACTTATTGGAAAGTAATGCTGTTTTTAATACTTAGTACTTAGTTTCAGTCCAACCTTTATGAAGCATTGGATAGATCAGGAATGGACTGCACTTATATAGTGCTTTTACACTACATGTCATGACATTCACCCTTTCACACTCACATTCATACAGTGGCAAAGGCTGCTATGTAAAGTGCCAATTGGGGTTCTTGCCCAAGGACACTTCCACATGTGGACTGCAGCAGTCTACCTCTGAGGCCACAGCCGCCCCATGTGATCAGGATGGTTTTAAGAGATATCAGGTGCTTTTTAGAGAAACTGGGGAGTGGTCCTGTCTGAGTGAGCTGCACTCAAAATCATCTATAAATCATCATAAACTTGTACGATTTACTACAGACAGACAAGCTCCAGACACAAACATTTTAAAATGGGTCAAGAGTAGAGTGGTGGGGCACACGTTCAGGTGCATTATTCCCTATTATCTTAACTCAGAACTTTTAAATATTATAACTCATTATTTGTTAGATTCTTTATAACTGCTCATATGATCATATAAAAATGAAACCATAGCAGCATTAATATGTAAAAATCAGTTTCTACTAGTCTACTAATTATTGTTTGAACTGTGGTATCAAACAAGACCCCCCACTTATCTCATGGCACAGAGGAGCTGCACCCAAAATTAAAAGGGTTTCTGTACTGCCCTTTATCGGTTCAGTTAAATATCAATGCTCACATACTTCTGTATTAATAGTAGAAGTCACCCAGAAGACTGTTTAATGTAGTGATGACTTTGAGCTGTTTTAGCTCAACACTGCCACCTGCTGGCTACAGAGATGACTGCTACAAAAATCAGACTTCGATTCATGAGTATTGTATTTGTACACAACAAGAAACAGGAAAATAGAAACAGACATGCAGCTAAAAGGGGCAAGAAAGCCAAACAAAGATAAGTCAAAATAAACAGAACTATTATGTACAGCTCAGAGGGTATGTATATAGGCTATCTACGGTAGGCCTATAAAAAGAAACCAACAATAAACAATGTCTATAAAAAGTTAACTTGTAACATAAGGAATTCCACTTTAATGTTGCCATGTGTTCAAATTCTTATCTATATATTTGGCCCTTTATTTGATATGATAGTGAGCACTAGACAGGTGACTGAGAAAGTAAAGGAGAGGAGGGATGACATGCAACAATTTTTGACCACAATCTAACAGAAGACATTGTGACTGTAGGACTGCAGTGCAAACGACCTGTTCACCAGGACATCGCAGCATTTTTTATGTTCATGAAAGACTATTACTTGTGTTAGGGATGCACTGTAGTGGATAATTGCTGATATCGTATATGTCCATATATTTCAATTTATGCTGCTAACACTGATTTATATGCATATAATATGCATATATAGTAATACAGAGATTATTAAACACAATTGGTCCACGACAGAGTGTCTCCTGCACTTATCACTTGTCTCTGTGGGTCTGTTTGAGCCCACGTGATTACAGGTAATAGTGATTAAATGAACATGACTGTGAGGGGGTGGAATGAAAGGGCTCCGTGCATTGACAAGAAAGAGGAAGCATGGCTCACGTCATCTGTTGAATTGATACGACTTAGCGTTGACGTGTTGGCACAAAGATGAACAGATGAAAGCCGTCAGCTCCGTCTCCATGTGAAGGTCACTCTGCAGCAGGTGTGACAGCGAGACCATTTGTTGGTACACAAATCTATCTCTGCAAAGGTCACTCTTTGTTTCATCACTCCCTCTCTCTTTCTCTTTGTGTGTCTCTCTCTTTCTTTGTCACATCTCCACTCTCTTCCTGCTCTCTGTTTACTTCTCTGGCTCCAGCCTGAGTTATTTTCATGAGGACTGCCTGTCATTGGTTGGTCTGTCAGGCAGAGAAAAGCTCACACTGCAGCATTATCAGCATTCAGTAGCCACCAACCTGCTTGCACGTCCACGGGTGGATAAGTTACAGCTGTCTCTGGACAGCAGCAGGTACCCGGCCCTGCATGCCAACAGAGATGGGCACCCACTTCTCCAACTGGCTGCCGTTGGCCCTCTGCCTATATGTCACCCACTCACTCACACACACACACACACACACACACACACACATATGGCAGCCACTACACTAGCCAACACTCATCCTCCCTTGTCAGCTTCACCACCCGTGCAGGAGAAGAAACTGTCACACTGTCTTCACTTTTGTTCCAACAACATTCATAAACACCTGGCCAACACTTATGTTCAGTGAAAAAAGACATGCATATAGAATATTCAAATTTAAGATGGTTGTGAGGGAATGTTTGCTGTAGCAGGGAACAAGTGGGAGAGTTTAATTTTGCAGCTCGAAGCAATTTTCTGCTTCTAGATGCAGTTTTTTTTTTTCTGTCAATATGTCTCAGTTTCTCTCCCTTCCACAACCAAGCACTGCACCTGAAACTGTTTAACTGTGAAGTGGAAGGCTTACGTTGTTAATTATAATAAAGATTAAAGCAAGAACAGGTCAACATTAAACCCCAAAGAGAAATGGAGAGAATAGTCACAGGAGCAATCGAGAGAGCGAGGAAGGAAAGTGGTGGGAAAAAGAGGCAGTGAGGGAAACATATTTACTGACATCCATGGGCTGTCACCGCTCTGATTAATGGAGGTTGGATTCCCTGCCTGGTGAAAAGGTGTTGTTGGGGTGTAGAGAAAGCCCAGGCGCTGACCTAGAACTAATAGCATTCGACTTGAACAAGCTGTCCAACCTGAGAGAGTGTGCTCGGGCTGCCGGTACAGCTGGAGAGGAGAGGAAATAAGAAAAGTTAGAAATGGGAGAGAAGGTAAGACGGTTCACAATCCAACATTCAAACTTTGAACTGAAGCCACACGGTGTCCAAAATCACTTTGTTCACTCACAAGTATCTACATAATACACCTCTAATAGTTTACAAAAGTAGTTACCAATATGTTCAAGACATTTGAATCAATCATTTTGCACCATAATTGACAGGTGTTGTGTCACATAACTGTAGCTAGTTCTTTAAGTTAATCATTGTGTGATTCAGGCCATACAAGGACACAACGCTAATTTCATTAGTATGGTTTGTTTGAATTTGGCTACAGACCTGCAAAACTTTCAGCAAAAAGGAGGGTATGGGAATTAAAAAAGTAATTGCTTTTAAAGTCAGTTAAGTACTATACAGTATTACTCTATGATTAAATGTATAAAGTGTAATTAATTTATGTATAATCCTTTTTCATCTTTAATAGCTGAACCCAGGACCTGTCAAACATCTGTTTAATGCACAAAAAAACAAGTCCAGAACAACGCTAGTGGCTCTTTAAGACTGTAGACTAAGACTTAGACACAGCGGTGCTTTGAGCTAAATGCTAATTCAAACATGCTAACATGCTCAAAATAACAAAGCTAAAATGTTGCCGTTTAGCTGTCAGTATTTTTATCAAGTTAATCATCTTAGATTAGCATTTTAGCATGCTAACAATTGTAATGAGTAGTGCTAAAAAGACAGTACAGTTGAAGTTGATGTTTATATCATTACTTTGCTAACATGCTCATAAACGCAATGCTCACATGTTGCTTTTTAGCAGGTAGTATTTTAATCAATACTATCTTAAATTAGCTTTTTAGCATGCTAACAATTGTAAAGAGTAGCGCTAAAAAGACTACAGTTGAAGCTGATGTTTATATCATTACTTTGCTAACATGCTCATAAACACAATGCTAACATGTTGCAGTTTAGCAGGTAGTAGTTTTTATCAAGTTCACCATCTTAAATCAGTGTGTTAGCATGCTAACATTCGCTAACAAGTGCTAAAAACAAAGTACAGTTGAAGCTGATGTTTATATCATTACTTTTGCTGCTGTTTTTGAAACAAATGTATTTTACGAGTGAAACGTGACTTGATAATCAGACTTTTCATTAAAGGTCTTACAGTTTGTCCTGAAAGGAGCATGAATGACTGTTCACTAAGTCATGCTAATGCTTTAAATAGTTCAGGTAGGCTATAATTTATTTAGGATCAAGGTGGTGGTTTCAGAAAAAGTCCATATTAGATAACTTGTACTGGAAATGTTAAGATATCTTGTATTAAGAGATTAGGTGAGAAGTCATTACTATAACACAATGTACAAAAACAGAATTATGGGGGCACAACATTGGCTCCTGATCCAGGTCAAGCTTTATGGAAAGAAAAAAGCAAAACATCCTCACATAAAGAAAGGAACCACTGGAGAAAGATTGCAATGAGTAAGTCCATGTTAAGCTACATGTTGGTTTTGCTTTCTTAAAGGCTCAGTCCATTCAGGCAAACAGCTCAACTCAAACTAAAATAAACCCACCACTATTGCCAATAGCCCCTGCTCACGTTTCCCTGCAAAAACCCACAAAAAACAGTCTTGCTTGAAATAATCTGCAGTGTATTTGCCAGGAACATCATCCTGTCGAGGTTGTTTTTGCTGAGGGCAACAGCAAGCCCAACAGCTGGGACATAATGAAGCTTTCAGGCACTTGTTCTCCCCTCGTGTAGTGCCAGCCCCTGTCTGCTTCCACCAGATGTTCCACGTTTCCCTCCAAAACGCTCTGCTGCCAAAATGAGGACCATAGCTAGCAAAGCAGGAACCAGCTAGCTCTGATTCATGATTATAGGGTGATAGTTGGGTTAATTGCTTGTTTCGTGGTTATTGGCGTGGCCTTGTCACTTGTTTGTCAGCTATTGTGAAGCTGAGAAAATCAGTTTGACAGTAACGAGAGCTGCTGTTATCAGTCGCTCTGGTCCGTAGTCAGTTGGGAGTAGATAAACATAGTGTTATTGATTAATTTGAAAAGATCAGAGTAGCTGTTATTGTGAATAGTTGTGTTGTCATCATGTGTCCTCAAAGCAGGGTGTCAACTGGCACAGGTAACACTGTCAAAGGATGCAGCATTATGTGTGTGACTCATCACTGATCACAAGCTGCTGAACCAGCCAACTTTACAGAGTAGGAAGATTCAGCAAAGCTGACGTTGATATCGCTACACACTTACCATAACAGACTACAGCAGGCGTTGGTTAAACTCTACTACATGTCACATGATGGTGGAGAGTGATTGTACATTTTTGATGGCACAAAAGCTTAAAAACAAGTTGCATAAGCAAACGACACCCAAAATATGACCTCTTAAAATTTTACACAACACATTTTGAATTACATGCAGCTGTCAGTATCATCTGCATTTTTGTGCATTGCATTGTGGGACAGCAGCCATTTACCAAGCTCATGTCAACACACTGCACACCAGTGTATGCAAAGGCATCTTTATCTTAAGTGAAGTATAGTTTGAAAAGTAATGCCCTGCATTTAGCCTGTAAGCATCACTTTAATGGTGCAGCTGGTAAAGGTGGGGCTAATTAGGCTGCTGGGTATTGTAATCTATACATTATTTACATCATAAGTAATCAGTTGATTTATATTTTGTATAAAAGTGTTAAATCTGCAAAGTAATTAAAGCTTTAGAATAAATGTAGTGGAGTAAATTGTATATTTGCCTTAAAAATATTCAAATAAGGTAGAGGTATAAAGCTAGATATAAAGTAGGCTAATTTAGGCTGAAATGGAAATACTCAATTAAAGTACAAGTACCCTACATTTTTACTCAAGTAACCTTCAGTGGGTAGGCTTACTTAAGTCAATGTAACACACTGAAACTCGTTATATCCCAGCACTGCTTAGAACCTAAAACTTAGTCGCCTAAAGCTATTACGTTAATTTGGGAGAACATAGTAATAATTCACCAAGAGTGTAAACATACATGTTCAATGGTGGCATCTGTGTTTTTGTTACATGTAGTTTGATGACCTGACACAATTCCCGACACAACTCCGTCTAAATTCAACTTTAGAAGAGGTTTAATTAACATAAATGAACACATCTGTGCGGGGCTTAACGGCAGGTATCCATAGCAACAACAGTTCCTACAGCTGCAACTTGCTAACAGTTAAGCTAACCTGCACTGGTGAAACGGATAGACACGACTTGAATAGACCTCAGTCAAACTTTCAGAAGTCTTTGGACGCACCTGCTCTTTTGACCTTTGGTAAGTTGCCATATATAACTGCTTATTTCGATGTGTCTCGATGTAGAAACCACTTTTTTGCCTCAACTTCTTCCATTACCAGTTATGCTAACTTAAGTTACGAAGGTTTATTTTCTGAAACAGCTAACATTAGCTAACCTGTTTCTAGGAAATGTCTTCTAATATTGCTTTTAGAGCATTTCCATTCCTTAAAACTAGCATTCAGCTGTATTCTGCTTGTGTGTGTGTGTGTTAAATGTGTTTTAATTTAATTTACTTTAGTTTTTCCAACTTTAGTTTTAAAGATAAATTATCAGCAATTTAACTTGGTACCTTTCCCCAGAAGATAGCCTGCCTGTACAAACCTGAATCGGCCAGAGCTTTTTAAATATTCTGATAAAGTGTGTTCTTCAAAGTAGGGCAACAACAACATAGACATTTATTTTTTTATTTTAGCATTACAGCAGTTCTTTGTGTCTTTATCATACCAGGTAGGCCAACAATGTTAAAGTCTAAACTGTCATCTGTTTTGAAAAGCTGATCTCTTTTAATTAGGGTTTACACTTTGTGTGTTTGTGTGTCATGTTGTGATGCATTTTCAGTTAATTACATCCTCTAATCTACCCCTTGCCAGTGGAATCATCTTGCAGGCTAACTAAATTAATTGGAGCTAGATGTTTTTACATATGTAATTAATTCAAATCATATCATGTATGCTTCGCTCAGTTTGTGTTAAACAGAAGAGAGACATAGGCAAATCCTGTTTTTTTGCAGGGCAAATGAAGAAATCTCTATGGGCTATCCTGTCACTGATCAATGCACATTGAGATGTTTAACATCTGGCAAGCTACTGGAAATTGGCTTCTATTGCAACATTGCATTGCTATCATCCTCCCGTCATTAGCTTTCACCATTGCCCCGGGGTTCATAATGTCGTTAGCTTACATAGAGAAGCAGTAAAGTGATGTTACATGACGTTTCTCACCTCCTTTTATTGGAGTAGCCTGCCATGAAGCCTGTCTGTCCTATTCCATGGGCACCACAGGGAAATAAGACATGATGAGAGCAGAGGCTTGATGACAAGACAATATCTTATGTCAAACATAATTTAAATTGGGTATTAGGAAAATAAAAACCATCTTACAAGCTAGCAGGAAAAAAATTCTAGCAGTGGTTTAATTTTACGTGCTCATGGAAAATTGGCTATAAGAATTAAGTGCTGAGCCAGTTGGACTACACAAGCGTTTTAGCGATTTTCAGCCTCTCTTTTGCAAAAAGATCTTAATCGGCTGCATTTTCTTCTAACATCTATATGTAGAACAAAATCGCACCATTGCTGCACTGGTTTAATTGAATGTGCAGTCAAAATGATTAGCCACAATGACTGAAATTATGTAGTAGTAATTACAAACAGATGGGAGGCTTTATTTGCACTTAAGGCGACTGTGTGCAAGGGAAATGCAGTGTGAACAAGAATAATTAAGAAGTTAAAGTCCTGTTTTTTCCAAGTTGTGTTTAAATAATCAACACTATGATGTAAATTTGTTTTAAATTAGCTATATAGTTATAGGAATGCTTTGCCAGGGGCAGCCATCACCTTCAAGCCTTGAGGTTGTGAAGAGGCAGATACTTTTTAATTTATTTATTGAGACCTGTTTGTTTCTTTTCTGGAGGGAAGCAGCGTGAGAAGGCTGCGCTGCCTCATGCTGAGATGTTTCACAACACCCCAGGGCTCATTGGGGAGACTGTAACACATCAAGTGAGTCTAACAGTACTTTCTGCTTTAGTACTGCTTTTCCCTTGATAAACACAATACCAAGGATACCATTTCATTTGTTCCTTAAAAGGTTAGATTGAATGCAGTCATTTCCCCACCAGAGTTAGTTGACTCCACCAGGAGTGACGAGATGAATAAAAGGGGTCAAAAGATTCAGGGATAAATAAAGAAACATATTACACAAAATAAATGTACTTTTTTTCTGGCATGTTCCTTTTTTCACTATACTCTGTGATGTTGAGTCGTAAGTAGCCATTGCTTCTTTTTACAAGCCTTTAGGAAAAACTGAAGATTTAAATTTGTCATTAATTTTCATTAGCAGAAATAAACAGTGAATATTGATTCATGATCGCCTCTGAACAAGGTCAATTTGTCAAACTGTCAAAAACGTAAAGTCAAGGCATTGTATGAAAAAATGTTGTGCACATTCATGGTCCCCAGAAGATGTTTGCTAATTACTTTTGAGGCTTATTTGCACCAGCTTTTTGAATCAAAGGGCAATAACTGCTCCTTCCCCACTCAGATTTATGCTGCCAGTTCAAAGATCAAACATTTACTGCCGAAGTCCAACTACAAGTTTATTCTAAAATCTTATGAGCACAGTATTATAAAACTAACTGGCCATATTACGCTTTTTATCTCTTATGGAATTGCTTTTTCCTTTTCCACACACAGGACAATACTAGCTCCAAGTAGGGATACTTCAGTCCGATAAAGATAACAGATCATTGCAATAATGGCTGAGATAGATGGATCTGATTCTTTGACAATGAGGCCAATTTTAGGCCTATTTATTTAACTCTGTATCCACGTACTACATCAGGTGTCAGCAGCGCTCTACATCAAGTACTACATGTTCTACGGCTACTTGCAGACACAAAATGTGTTAATAGCACTGCGAAATATATCGTAATAAGTGATGATTTTAAAGCATGTTTAAAGTAGTTTATTTTATTATGATATAATGTTGAGGCTACATTTTGTTCTCATTTAATGCAGTTGTGCAGTTGGTTTCTTACCAATTTGTCGCTGCAGTATTTTAAAGGTTTACACTTACACAATTTAATTCCTGTGTTTTGCCAATTTGCTGCAGACAGTTATTTAATTTAACAATTCAGTAAATATAGATCTATTTAATCATTTGTATTTTGTCAGTAAAGTAAGTCAACGATCCTGATGTCTTAATGTGGCCACATACACACAGTGTGACCTAGTCTCTTTCACACAGTGAGGAATACAGCTTATTAATTGAACAGTGGTATCAGTATCTGACTGACAAAGTTGGATAGGTGCATCCCTGTCTCCAAGTGTCTGACAATATATAGTGCTTTAGTGCTCAACCTATTAATGAGAACAGTCAAAAACTTTCTGAACTTAAAGCAGGCCACTCGGGTTATATTATAACTTTTCCCTGGATCAATATATGTCATCAGTGGTAGATCAGAGTCTTGAGAAAATACGTTTTCCAAATACTTCAATTTCCTGGTTATGCAGAACGACTACAAAGGCCCCATCAGTCCACTACAAGCTGATTTGTTGCAGTTAACTCAGTGTACAACAGAGGTCACTAGAAGCTGCTCTTGCATGAAGTTGGCACGTCCTCTCCATCACAGCAGCCGTGTCACACCGAGTGCCGTGGACCAAAGTTACCCCAAAAATGCTGTAGTTGTGAAAGTCTTTCTTTAAGCTATTATTAACAAACAGCTTGTATCTTATTTCCGCCCTATCTGATTCAGCAAACCTGCAAGCACAGGCGTGCTTTATTTATGCTGCTGGATTTTATGCATGACAGTTTTGCTGAGGGGAAAAAAAGTTCCTCCTCCCTGTCTTCCCCATGTTTCCCTCATTGATTTTGGCGCTGCTTTGATGTGAATCTGCGCCAGAAGTGTCACTTAGATAAATCACTGTTAGTCCAAGCTGGCATAGCTCTGCACTGGTGACAGAAGGGAGAATTCCACGCGGATCAAATAAATACAGATGTGAAGTAATTAGTTGTATTCCCAAGGAGCCTATTGTGGGCATGTTAAAGATGCCAGGGATCAGCTGGCTTTCCCACTAGCAGCTTTTATCAATTTAAACAGGAGCAGAAACTAGGTGGGTCATAACCCATGTGGCTTTTACTGAGTCACGTGCTCCACATGCAGGCCTGGAAATTAGACAAGGTGAAATGTCTGCAGTGCCTGAAAATGTAATTAGGAGCTGACTTTTGTGATCAACAATAAACTGGTCTCTTCTTTCTCAGACACTTTGCAATTTGGGTTTCGGTAAATAACTGTATCTGTAAAGTCGTGCTCCACCAAAGTTGCTAAAACTGGCTTTATTTTGTGCCTAGCCGTGACTTCAGGGTGGTTCAACCACATCTTTTCATATTTCTTCATTTGTTTTTGCAGGCGATGACATGTCACATAATTAATTAGTTTTTTATTTAACCTTGCTCCAAACAACGTGAGAGCAAATTCTTATTTAAAAAGTCACCCTCCAAACGGAGTCTTAATTAGTGGAACTGACATAAAGGAGAAAACACATAATAACAGGAAGCAAAGCAAAGGAGAAGCAGGTACAGAAACAAATGAACTTTGTACAGAGACGATACCTACAGCTCTTTTCTTTAATGTAATATCAAACAGCTCATTAAATGTATTTTCCTGCTTTCCTACCTTGACAAGAAATAAAGCAATGTTCTTATGGTCCTTTACTAATAGAGTTTATACTAAATGCTGTTGCTTTAGTGCAATGCAACATTCTGAGAAGCACATTTACAAGAATTTATGTAAATTGCGCTTTGATCTTCACTCCAAGCAAAAACACATTTAAAAAAAAAAATTGCTGCTTTAAGTGCATCATCTTATAACAAAAGGAGTGTACGTTTGCCACATAATACTGCCATTACGATTAATGCCACTTCCTTGTGAAATTGAAACCTCTTTTTTTCTGCTCTCGCAATTATATCCCCCTTCAGGAGGGGACGTATTTATGCCCAGCAGTTAGCAATGCATTGATTTAATACGTTTCTAATCAGGACATACAGCTTCAGGGCCTGAAATGTTAATTTTTCCTGCTGCTTACAAAGTAGCCTTTGATTTTCTGTCACGGCAGTAATTACAGTGTTTTGCCACTAGATAGGGAGAGAGCTTTGTCTCATCTAATTATGAGGTAATCATTGCTGGAGTGCCAACATGTTGTTTTCACCTTTTGTTAATACTATTTTTATTTTGTCTTACAGCTTCTGGCTATTACCTTCCCTTCTAATTCACAGTGTGACATTGTTAACATCGTGTGTGTGTTGGAGAGTGTGTGTCTGGGTGTATATTTGGAGAGTAGTAGCCTAGTGACTGTAATTGTTGTGGTATGGGTGCTGTTAATTACTGGAGTAAACGGTTGAATCACGGCCAGGGCCCTTTGTGGTTGCAGAGTGGCGGGCAGCAGCAGAGAGAGACAGAGGGCTGGAAAATTGTTTTTACCATCTGGGGACCGGGGGAGTGAGAAGGGGAAGCAGAGAGGAGAAAGGGGGAACAGCGGCAGACTGAAAGGCCCAATTGGTGGCCAGAGCCTAAGGGTTCGGGGGTCCATATGGAAGGCAACACTTTGCCTTGCGCTTTATTGCACACCTTGCTGTTTTAATCAATGGCAAGCCTGTTCACAGAGCCTAGAGCAGCAGTGGTTGTTTCTCATTGTCTCACTGCTACTTCCACTTTTCCTGCTCCACTACACCCCAACACCTCTTACCAAATCTCTGAAGAGCTGTGCAGCACTTTCCGGCCTCTCTGGAAGCCGCAGAAGTGGATGTGCTGCGGTGAAAACGTTTGCGCTGTGTGCGAGGTAACAGCTCCTGTTTTGTAATGATGATTTGATACGCTTTTGGCTCCTGCCTGCGCCGTTCTAATTTCCAAGCAAAGCGGGGATAAGAACGTAGACGCCCGCTGTGTTCAGAGTCGTTTCTTAAAATGGGGGACACCATTCCATCTGAATTCCATTTGAGTGTTGAAAGTAATGCGATTAGGCGACAAAAGGCGTGTTAACACCGAGACGCCGAGATGTGTGCTAATAACACCATAAAAGTGCCAGCCAGCAGTGGTCTGACTCCCTCTTAACCCCACCCCGTTTGGAGGCAGTTGTGGTAATCAGACGGGGCACCGTGTTGAGGAGGGCCTGGCTATGTGAGAGTGTTTGATTTTATCACAGAACTCTTGCTGCAACATCAATATTTCATTAAATTAGACTCATTTTGTTCAGAGCGGGTAAAGCTACCTGTTTTAAATGGACGACCTGCTGTTTTAATTTCATGGCATGGGAAACATCTCAGACAAGTAACAGAACAGCAATCAGACAGTAGAGCGTTATACTGCTTGCATCTGGTGATGCATAATGACGATAAAAGACAAATATATTGTTTATTATTGTTGTTGTTTTCATGGATCTAGGGCAATTCAATAAGTGAGCACATAAGATGTTGTAAAACACTTGAATCCAACCATGATTAATCTCTTTCCGTTAAATCTGATTTTATATTTTTCAAACCTTTCTTTTCTCCTGATGTGGCTCGAGCCATCAACAACCTTACTTCACCTGACTGTCCTGTTCTGACTCTATGGACTCACGGGAGACGTCTGTATGTACGTATAACAGATAACAGAGACAGTGGAGAAACAAAGACGGAAGGGAGATATGCAAAAAAACTAAATAACAATTGTTTTACTATAAAATAGAAATTGAAAAATATCAGTTTTTGGACTGCACCAGTCTGCACGGTCTCTGCTCGGCGTAAACTGACACTGTAGCTGTTGTTTGGCTCGTTGTATCGCAGCCTTTGCCATTACTTGGATTTGTGATTAAATTTAGCAAAGTGCTGCCGATAGCCGAATTGTCCAGCCACTCTCAATTACCGTCTAGGGAGGGTACCTGAGAAAGCTTAACACAGCAATTAACAACTTAATTAAGTGCCACAGCCATTGTGGCACTTCTGGAGCCATGCAACAAGGGCCGTATTGATTGCAGGGGATTGCCAGTTGGTCTCCAATTGATCGCCCAATTGATTGGCTTGGATAGGCATTCCTCAATGACTCAGGGAAGAAGTTGGTGTATGTGTGTTTTGTCTCAGAGGAAGAAGCCGTCACGCAGTCGTGTGACACACTGATAATGACCTGCCAGACTGGCTGCATGGCCTCTCCCAATCCCCCTGAAGTGTGACACGCATGTCTGGTGTCAATCACTCAATCACTCTCTGTCACACACATGAAAACACACACACACACACCCATACACACACAAAAACAGAGGCCCCAGGACGGAGCTTGAATCCTAAGTAACATCTGCAGTGTATTCATGCTAAATACATCTGACAATGGATGTGGTTATAAACGGACACATACACACAACAGATTGGTAGATTAGTAGATACAAAGGTATAAACTGACCATGAGAATCCAAAATATTAATAATAATTTACTACAAAAATTATTCCTAACTGTTTTTTTTTTACTTGTCAGGTTTGATCAGTAGATGTTTACAAAGAAGTCACAAAAAGAATAAAAACCCACACATTAACCCATGAAGACATATAAAATTACAAAGCACAAACAGGAAAGCACACAGATGCACCCACCAGCCTACACACACACACACGTACACAAACATGCACACTGATCCCGTGCTCCCCAGGGAGCAGTTAGGATGCAAGGCAGGGCAGGATGTAGGAGGGGAGTGAAGTGGTGGTAAGACGTCAAATAAACTGTCATCTCTTATTGTGTCAATGAAGTAATTCCCTTTTAAAGGCTTGACCTTTCACCCTGCAGGAGCTCGGCCAATTGCACAGAGCATCGGAGGAGCCAGGAGGTGATAACAAATGACTCAGCTGAGGGGGGAGGGAGCTACGTCGGACTCACCCCGGAGCAGCTACACCACTTCACCAGGTAGAGGACATGTCCGAATCAATTACAAATAGCCCACACTTTCTCAATCAGTTGTTTAGCTTTGTACCAGCATTTGAAATGTATTATAATTAACATCTACTGATTAATAAATGCAAAATGTTATGAAGAATTAAATAATTTTTTTAAAGCGCCGTTTTTTTCTCTAGACTAACATGTCCCAAAATAACGCTACCTTTCAATTAAACTGCATTACACTCCCAGACTTAGCAGTTCCTTATGTTACCACTAGGGGGTAGTATTCTCTGGACAGACTTGGTTGTCTAAGTCTAACATCTTCACACTGGACTATTCCACTATTACCAATGTGTTTTTGGCTATTACTTTTGCAACTTCCTGCACATTCATTCAGTGTCAAGCTTCAAGACAGTATAATGACCCTGGAATTGAGAATTCATGGAAAAAAATTAATACGGGTGTGTGTGTGTGTGTGTGTGTGGTTTCAGAGTGTTTGACAGGCTCAACTCTCAGTGCACCTGCTGTGGTTCTGAGGTGGTCAACTTATGACCTGTAATTACATTGTTACTTTGCTCTCAAACCTCACCGGAGCAGGTTGGTCTCGGACACTTCAATTACCTCCTTTCAATCCCTCTGTTGCTCTCTCATGCCCAACAAAATCATAATGATTGTCCAGGGAAAAGACTGGTTCAAATTTTACTACATGTACTGCAAATGTTGCAAAAAGACCGCAATTAGAGGAGACAATTTCACAAAATACAAAGAAATAAGATTAAACCCAATATGGTTTTAGTCTGCAAATTGTTATTATTTTATGTGAATTGCATACTTAATAACAGGCATGAAAAATTACACCTCATGCATGCCCACAGACAGGCTTTTAAGTGTTTGCACCTAATTCAATATGCAGACATTTTAATACTTAAACAAGGGAAGCTTGAGAAAATAGCACAGCAAGGCCAGCAACAATAACCGACGCATACTCTTTGAAATGGTCTGCATCAATTTGCATTCAAACTTGTTATAAAATAGAGAAGAGCAAAAGATCTATCTATTGGGGCGCATTTGAAGGTTGGGTCCAGGTCGCATATATTTGCCATTGTGTAGCTCTGTCACATTGTGGTGTAACGGAGCCTCAGCTGCAGGATTGCAGTTTTTAATGAAAAAGTGGGGGCCGGCACATCCAGGTAAGACCCCTGGAGGTTGTATTTCCAGGGCTTTGTTATGTTCCACAATGAGGCAGTGCGGACACACACACATGCATGCACGTTCACAGAGACACACACACACACACACATACAAATTTAACCAGACATTGATAGCTGATAATACACACATGTATTTCCCTAAAAACAGGCACGTGTTGGATCTTTGACATTTTAAGAGAATCTGGGACAGGCATTATATATTAAATGTCTCAAAACGTCCATCATGTGTGAGAGGAAACATCTGAGATTATTACATTTCCAACAAATGCAACTTTGTAAATGGAAGAAAATCTTATTATGTTGGTTATAATATTAAAAAGGCAGCCAGACAGTTTGGAGTTCTTCGTGGGCCTATTGTGGGTTTCAAGGCTGTTTCACTTTAAGTTCAGAAGCCACAGAAAATGTTCTGAGTTTTTTTTTCCTAATTTATAACTTTTGTATCAGTAGCGAATGATGACCTTTCATGAGCTTAAGTGGTGAGACCCATTAGACATTACACTAGATTTAAACACAGGTCTTTGAGTAATATTGTTAATGTGTAACACTGTGTTATCAAGCTTTTCAAGAAATTTAAGAGTGACATTTATTTAAGCATCAGGCTGTGCACAGGGCTGTAACACAATCACTTAGAAGAACGTAATCATAAGAGAGAGGGGGGTGAGGGATCTAATGATGGGGGATAGCTACAGGTAGAGGCTTATACTGTATGTATATCATCAGCAGTGTCCAGCAGGCTATATTTTACCCTAAACACCTTCAGAGAGCTCCTCAGTCAGAGACAATAATTCAATCTAAACTCACCTACTCGCCTCACGCTTAACTGACACTATGGCTTACTGTCGCCAACATCATGTCAACCAATAATTTTCAATCACACCGTCAATCTCAGAACAGGACAGCTGACCATCCCGGGTTGAAATTGTTTGCTCAGCAGTTCAGAAACTGCCCTGTGACACCCACAGACTCTGATGAGTGAGTGAACCCATGGCATCCATAAAGGGCCTGCTCAAAAATTCCAAAACTACATATAAATGGCAGATGTTTCAGTTGTGTACTCTCTGTTGTGTTTTATAATTAAGGACGTTAAAATCTGCACGCTTGTCTCTAAGCAGCTGTTAATTACGCTGCTGGTCTCCCGACAAGAGCAAGTACTAACAGCGAGATGGTTAGTTCGGCTAAATCTAAATATTGACATCATTTTTTTTGGCTTTTAGTCGGCTAAACTCCGCTTTTTGGTTCAATGAATAAATTGTATCAAATAATGTCACACATAACTGTAGCTCCTGTCCTTGATCCCTCTGTAATCCACTGTTTACACATGTACAAGTCTTTGATAACTCATAAATATTACATAAGGATCCTTTTTTTTTAAACTCTGCCCTGAGAGATTCATCACTTCATGCGGACGGTGTATCTTAAATAAGCTCTCTTCTGTTCTGCAGATGCTTCAGAGGGAATCGTAAGCATAACATTGCCGTGCAGCCACTATTGTTTATTGCGAGCAGAAGGTCAGACGGCAGACAGAAGGATGAAGATTTGAGTTCGGGAGAATCTCATCTGACAGAAAGGACCAACACACACCAACCCCACAACAACTTTCCACTGACTCACCACAGTATCAGGTATGTCGTGTGCCATAAATTACCAAACATACAGAGGTGCTAATGGCCTACTTTATTAACCACAACCTGTCAATCATTTGTTATCCAAGCCCCATCACAATAACATCCTATTATGAAATGTTATTTAGAGTCCTTGTCGCTGCAAGGAAATATGTATTTAAAGAACACTGTAAAATTGAGTAACTATCTGGTTTTCAGGAATGTACCGATGAGCATTTTATGCTATGATTACCTTGGTGGAAATGAAGAATACATTCAGTATTATATAGATATTTGTTCAAATGCAGATACCTTGCATTTAACTTATAAATTAAAAATTTGGATTGTTTAGCATCAACAAAATATTTTCAGAATTCAGCGTCACCATAAAAACTTGATGTCGCAATTTTAGTAATAATAATAGACTTAACACGTTTTTTTCAAAGCAACTTTTAAAATGCTGATTAAAAGACCTCAAAAGCACAAAAAGAAAGCATAAAATAATAGTATTTAATTCATGATATTATTTCTTTTCTTTGTTACTTTCACTGCTCCCTTCATTGTCTCGGGCTTTATATGACATGCGAGCACTGACCATGATGAGTTCTTTCACACACCAAAGGTCAGAGGCATCGCTTACAGAAAGAGAAGGACCCCCACAAACACTCACTAAGTCATTCAGCTCATTCCTTATCAATTATTGACATGAAGTTGTCAGTTGAAAAGCCGGCCAGACTTTCCGTTGATCTGTTTGATGAATATTTCAGCTGACAAACAGGCCACCTGACACTCTGCACCAAAGCAATGTGTGGTTAGAGAGAGGTCGCTCATCTGGGCCACAGTCATGCACATATGCGTGCACATGTATATATAGTTACAGTGTTGTTACTTTGCTGTACTAAATGTTTTAATTACTGTTGTTTACATTGATATCACCTTTGTCTAGGTTTGTTAGCCCTTTGCTGTCCCAGTTTTGACTACAACCAACTGAAAACACACATTTAACCGCAGGCGAAGAAAGTAATATTTCATGCTATATGCGTACGTTAATCAACATTTAGCTGATGAAAATGTACCTGTGTTAGCGTGTTGGCAGTCCCTTTGTCTGGTGCTGTTAGGCATGCTAGAATAATAAAAAATAATGTACTGAAAAATGTGCCAAATGGTATTAAGTTACTTATGTAAATTAAAGTATAAAAAGGAGAAAGCTAACTAGCTCCTTGATCTCATCCAGCCCAATTTGAGATGTCAGCACTCCACATGTCACTCTATGATTCGGCCAGATTGTTTTTTCTTAGCAAAAACTTTTTTGAAATCTTCCAGTAATGGATCCGTCTGTTCCAGGACGGTCAAACGTTTGCAGAGAGCAAAGCCAATGTTAAAGACCCCTTCAGTGAAAAATAAGTGTTTAACCTTGTAAACATCTCCATGTGGTGTTCTTCATGCGCTACAAGACATATCAGGGACAACATAAGCAGTCATCTTCACGGCTGGGCCTGTCTGCTTTTAAACTGCAGTGTACCAAGGACAGGCCTAACAACACGTTTTCAGATTGGCAGGTTTGAGACGTCACAAACCTAAGGAGCCAATCCCGTTAATGGACGGGGTGGCGCTATGCATATCATTATGTGTAACCTATGGCAACCACTTCGGCGATGCACAAGCCAGCTTTAACCGTCATCGTCATTTGTGCAAACTCACTACTAACATTAACGTTACTACTAATAATTACTAAATTTCAAGCTAGCTGAGTTTCAACAAGTTGCCACTAAACGACGGCAGAGACGTGTTTTGTTTTCACGACGGAGGGGGCGGTTGTACATTTGCATAGTGGGTGGAGACTATGCAGATTCAGGAATGTTTATTGAGGGAGAAAGAGGAGATGCCTTGGGAGGATTTTTACAAGGTAATTAAACGTATTTTGCAGAAAGAACATATCAGACACAATTTATTATTTCAAGCAGAACATTTTATATGTCTAAAAACATGACAGGAGCTGGTCTTTCAATCAGATAATTCCACAGACTTCAACAGCCACTGCAGCAGCCTGCACAACAAACTTAACTAACATGTCTCACCCCGTGAAATCAAGAAAATACGTTTGAAGGTTTAACATTTCACCTAAGGTTTCCAAATGTTTTAACAGACGTAGCGTACCGAGTGTTGGGATCAGAAAATGAATGCATCAGGAATCCTCAACACCGCAGACACCTAAAATTGGTACATTTTGAACAATCAGATTCCTGGGCTGAAACTCTTTTTGTTCTGCACGTTCATGACAAAAAAAAGGCACACGATCCATTTCAGTTGAAGTAAAACATTTTATGGCTTTAAGAATTCACTGTATCACGTGACCACCATGTAAACACACCTTGCATTCAATAAAGCCACTTGACCACAGCGTGACAGAAGAGCCAATAGAGCCCGGGTGAAATGGCGATGTGTTATTTATGTCAGACTCGGTTCAAAAGCAGCCTCTATGGAGAAGACACACCTCATAAATTTTTCTATGGCCCCTATGAGCAGGTCAGGAAGGCGCCAATATTTCCTCTTTATTAGAAACAACAGAAACAACATGCAGCCATAAAGGGGAGCTCAGAGGTGAATCTGAAACACGGGGAACGGCAGGAAAAGCATGCTGCTCCGATAGCTGAGAGGTAGTCACACAATCCATTTCCTGACCTACCTGCTTGTCCATGTAGTGGTGCATTTTCCTCATAACTCTCACACCAGTGGCTCTCAAACTCTCCATGCTTCATCACAGGTCAACTTGGAGATGAACTTTAAAGGAAGATGTAACAAATGATCGCAGCCTCTCCAGCAATTCATATCCACTGAAGTGCCATAACCCTCTACATATCCTGACCTCAATTTGGAGTCCGCGTGTTGAAGGCCCATCTGAGGGAGATGGTATCGATCTGAGCAGGGACTCTGGCAGCATCAATAAACAACAGGCTTCAGGCTTCAAGGCTGAGGAGACACATCTCTATTTCAGCCGGAGGGTTCGCATCTGGATACCCGAGTTGGGACGTGGCCCTGGACAGATGGTGGGACATGTTTTTGTTGTGAACTCGCAGCAGGTTCAGCCCCTCTGTGAGACCAAAGCCAGTGTTAACTTCCCTACTGTTGGTTCTATCAAGGTAAATAAGACCTTAAACCACAAGCACACACATTTTTACTTGGAATAATTACCATTAATGTTAAAGGGCATTGTAAATGGAAAGCTACCAAGTAACAGTCAATATCCCTGAGAACGATCAATGCTTAACCACAAGACAAATAGTATTTCAAGATCTTCTATATCAGCATTACAGTGAAGGAAGACAGTGTTCGGCTCATTAATCAATAAACACAACAAGCCAACCAATACATTTGACATAGACTAATGAAATAATAATCATCAGAGAATGAGCAAACACAGGCTGCATTTGGACACTTAATTACACGCAAAAAGCCATAAATAGAAAAGTAAAACTATAGCACATAAACAATGGGCGATCTCTCCGGACAATTTTGTTGCTGTCTTGTTTACTTGCTTTTCCCTCTTTGCTGAGAAAGTTAAATAAGTGTGCCTCATATATTTAGAGTCAAACTGAGCTCACTTTGCGCTAAGCAGCTTGTCAATAGCGAGAGAAGAGGTACAAGGCAAGAGAGGCGGTCTGATGAAATGGCTTTTAATTACCAGACAGTGAATGCTGGCCTTCCTTTTCCACTTTCTCCTCCCAGCTAAGTCAGGAGTTTGATTTCTGATAATGAGGATTGCTGACTGAGCTTCATCCTAGTTGCCCCTAAAGCAGAAGGACCTAACGTCAAGTCCTGGGAGAGCATGTTTGACAAAGTGCCATATAGATCCTCTGCTTTTCATCAGAGGGCAGTGCTGGTGGAGGCATTAATCAGAGCGCTTGATAGCCCGGCTTTGTTTTCCCCTTTACTCTCCTGTAACAATTAGGCAGGGTAATAATTTCAGGCATTACATGGAAATCAATGGGTCTTTAACCCAGCTGTTACAGGTACAGGTGTAAGTGATTAGATACATGTAGATGCAGGTCGATGGCATGAACTTCTAACCTCTAGGTGTGTGCAATATGTGTGTGTGTTTAAGACAGAGGATAGACAAGCTGATAGATAGATAGATAGATAGATAGAGTACTATACAATTTTGAGGTATTTGTACTTTAGTATTTAAATTTAAATACTGCTTGATCGTTCAACTCCACTACAGTTCAGAGCAAATACTACTTATTACTCCAATTCATTCATTCAATTTAATTAGTGGTTACTTTGCAGGTAATGATTAAAAATATGTCGTAAATAAAATATGATACATTTATAAATTAAGATGATGAAGTAGTTAAAATTGGGCTACACAAACAAGCTGCTAAGAAAACTAGCCCTAACCTCTTGAACGAGATGGTAACAACTGATAAAGAAGTTCAGCCTCAGGCCAACCAGCAGAAGAGACTTTTGTTTTAGCAGCCAGTGAAACCCAACCTACTGCGAGGGCTGGCACTGCCCGCGTCTCATTGATATTGTTTTCAAGTAGCCCTTGTCCAGACGGAACAAGCTTTAACAAGTTCTTATCATTACACAGAACCCCAGTCAACAGCGTTGGGTATCAGCTCTGTGAGCAGAGCGCTGTAAATTAACCGAGACAGAGACTTCATTTTGCCCAGAGATCAATGTCTTGTTCTTGGAAGTGCAATCAGAGAGACTGATGCGGCTCCTCAATCATAAGGCCGTAATCAACAACAGTTTTAAGTGCTCCTTTGTTTTACATTTAATTATTCGCTAATGACTCATGCCGAGTGAAAACCTTTAAATACTAAAGCTGTGTTAAAGTAGAGTGAATAAGGCAGATACCTTCTTGAAAAGCAGTTTTCATGAGGACATGTGCTCCTGTGTACACCTACTTTCTAAAAGCAAGAAAAACACAGTATACGTATGTGTGTATGTCTTTGCTTCACTTCACATGGTCACAGCATTTCATGTTTAAATTCTATAAGGTCCTATCTGTCTGTTACATTTTGTCCAACTTTCTCTCTGTTCAAGGCTACAGAGCATATTTTAAAAAACCTATGAAGCGCGTCTCCAGGAGACCTTTTACTGCATGAACATACAAACTGGACAGAAAGTAGGTTGTTTAGGGTGTATATGGGTGAGCTTTGTCATGATAGAAAGAAGTTTTGCTAACTTTTAACTGTTGGAAAATGCAAAAAACTAATGGCATGCAGGAGGGTAGGAAGTAGCCACAATAATGTCTATGGGAGCAAAACTTCATTTCTGAGAGAAGCAGCCTTGACTGGAGGGAAAAGAGTTTGAAGGTATACAGGGAGTGAACACCTTCTCATCTGTGTGCACATTGCAAACTAACCTTTGTCTGCTGTCTCCTACTCTGTGCATTGACGAAACATGATAATAGTGTCAGAAATTTTTGTCTCGCTCCTCATTGTCAGAGTGGAATTGCAAAATTGCCACAGCAATTGAATTGTAAATATGGATGAGGAGCCTTGTAAATTTATATCTCTACAGCTGTGTATTTATGTGGACATGAGGACCATTCATTCAATATCCAAATATTGATTGAACATTCATTATAATGACTTAAGGTCAATTCTAAAAAGAATATGCACTCTTAAGATTCCTACCTATTATGCCCCTAGAAAATGCTATGAATGCTCAAAATTGTACTCCTATCAAACTTGATCTCACATCAATGTCATGTACAGCGAAAGCAGTCTCAGGCAACAATGACAACAATATCTTTTGATGGAGAATTAAATAGTTCCAATTCAGTATAAAGGACAGTTGTACAAACACACACACACACACACACACACACACACACACACACACACACACACACACACACACACACTGTGTGTTACTCAGTGTTGCCTTCTGCACTTTTCTTTACAAAGCTTTTCAAACACTCTGATCCAAAGCACATTCATAACTAGAACGACATCTGGGTTTTGTCAGGGGGGAATAATGACAATGACACAAAATAAAACGATTCAAGTATTTTGTATCAGATTCTTCACAATCGAATATTTGAAATACATTCACTCTTCATTTATTTGAATAAAACCTTAAATCATCGTGGTCATTTAATTTCAAAGGTACCTTCCCTTGGAAGTTTAGTTTTGATAGGAAGCAGTGCTGACATGATTGGAAACTTTGTGATTCTCCTTTTTTCATGCAAAAGGAGAAATAGCCAGACTCTCATAAGATAATTATTTTACATAGGAATTAAAAATGCTCTTAAACATATTTTGCAAATATGTGCTTTTTTAACGTTTGGACTTGAATGCATACCAGTTCTACTGGTTTAGCGACACAATAGCTTAGATTTACTGCATGTATTATATATGATTTATTTTGGCGTAGTAGGTAAAACTTAATGTGGGAAATTTCACCGTCGAATACCGTTATTTACCCAACATACAGTAGGAGCTTCAAATCTTGAGTGGTCACAGAGATTGCTGTCTTTTATTTTGAAATGCCGTGAGCGGATGTTGATTCGGAAATGCTGTTGGATGAGTTGTGATTTCCTCTGAGCTAGCTGCATAGCTAAATACTTCCGATAAAACTCAATAAAACATTGCCCCAGAGAGCATTTGAACACAACTGTACAGCTAAAGCTAAACCTTTCATGCGGTTAACGTTAACGGTTAAGGTTTTAAAATCTCCGCTTCACTTATCACAAGTGTCTGGACTGGGCAGGATGCTAGCATGTGTCGTTAGCAAACAACTGCAGGAAATTAGCTTGTTAGCATAGACAGCAAAGCAAGTGTTATTATGAGGCTTATTTTTTCTTCTTTATGCTCATACTCGATTTAAACAACCTCTGCACGATGGACACCGAGGCAATAGTTATCCGAATAAAAACGCCGGCAGGGGACATGGACTCGTCCGTCGACTGTCCATCTCTTCTGAACTTCAATGACTTGCTGGTAAGTTCAAAATACAAGAGAGCGAAGCTAACTGTTAGCAGTTTTCAGTTCCAAACAGCTGTACAGTGACAATACATACATATAGTTACGCTTTTCCTACTGAATATGTATGATCCCAACTAAAGTAAACGAGCTAAACTGTTCTGTTTCTTCAACATTGTGACCCCTCTTTACATTTTAATAATAGTGAATCTAATAACGTCTGTCTCTAACGTTATCCCCTTAAGGTAACAACCCCTCTACATTCGTCTACAGTTAGGAACGTTTGCTCTTTTTTGGTCCTTGTAATCAACTCTGTAAAACCTTACAGGTCGCCATCAGAGATGTCATGCCTGAAGCCACTGTCACAGCCTTTGAATGTGAGTGTTTCTTTCTTTCTTACTCATATTTCTTTACAACTGAAATTATGACACTATAAACACTTGTTTTTTTAGCCTTGTTGACAACTTGAAGAATACATCACATCAATAGTATACATCTATATTATATATCAGAGCCCTTTCTCAGCTCATGACTTTCTTAAAGTTCACATACTGCGGACCACCTGACTGACCTGTACTGTTGAAACTGAGTGTCTTCGGTTCACCTGTCTGGGAGGGTTAAAAATAGTTTTGGGGTCAAGACAACCCAAACTGAGACCAAGTCATGACCAAGATCAGAATGTATCGAGACCGAGATAAAAACACAAGACACAGGGTCAAGACCAAGACAGGGTGAGACTAAGACAGCACATTCCTATATATGATGAGCCTGTGAGTCAAGTTATTGGTTACATTTGAAGCAGGAGGTTTTGCACACGCAATTAAGTGATGTCCCTTGATGTTGTGGTCTTCACCGGTCTTATAATAACATCCTAAGTCCTCTTTGTCTTAGACCAAGAAGAGACAACATGCATTTGATTCTTTGACAAGACCTTCTAAAAGAGGGCATGAGACAGTTTGTACATCCTCAGTTCATTTCCTGGCCTGTTCTACTTGTGTCTCTGTACCTTCCACCGCTTGAGCTGCAGATGAATGAAGAGACACAAGGAGAGAAGTCCATGCAACAACATTAAACAAGATGAGGCGTCAGTTTACATGGGGCATAGCTGCATACTATGTCTATTGTTTGCTACAGCCTACTGCTCTTGTTAGGATCAGTGTCAGATGGGCATGATAATGTTCGTAACAAGTAATGTATTTACTTTTAATTAAATTCACAATGTCGCATAATAATGTGATAAGCCTGTACAGATGATCTGGGTCACTGGCAGGAGGACAGAAGAACATTCAGAAAAGAGAAATGAGAAGAGCAGAGAGAAATGAAGACATGAACAGCTTCTCTATTTTTCTCAAGTAGGCTGTTTCGTACAAAAACCATAGTCCTGTACTGGCTTAATATATTTAGTTGAGACACTGTCGAGAAAAATCCCTACTACTATTACTATAGGTAACCTTGTTTTCTTTTCTTTCTTCAAGGAACAAATATAAATAATACAGAAACTGCTTACTATGCGCAACAGTATGAGCGCCTTTTGTGTTGCCTTAAATATTTCTTGCACTGTTGATTTTGTTTCTCAAAAGAAATAATCATAGGAAGTGGCAAATGAGTTTTATTTGTTTTTTTTCTTATGAAAATCATAGATTATCTTCTCTCTTTATATTCCAAAATTTCTTTTCATTCTTTTCCTTAAAAAAGATGTGCACTGTTAGAAAATAGCAACAAAGCATGACTTTGTTTTGAAGTTTCATAACATGTAATAAATTGCAAGGAACGTTTTGTTAAAAGCTCACCTTTAACTTTCTTTCTTTGCAGAATTACTTTTTTTTATTCTAGCTTGCTGTGTCTGTATATATTTTCTTTCTTTTTTTTTTTTAAAGATTATTTTTCTGGCTTTTTGCCTTTGTTAGATAAGACAGCTGAAGAGAGACAGGAAATGTGGGGAGTAGAGAGTGGGGGGTGACATGCACCAAATGATCGACAGACTGAGAGTTGAACCTGCGATCAGTGCGTCGAGGACTGTGGCCTCTGTATATTGGGCGCCTGCTCTACCGACTGAGCTAAACCAGCGCCCCGTCTGTATATATTTTCTATATCGTCAATACAATACAATAAAATAGGCCGAATTTGTTTGTCCTTCTTGTGATGTTGATAGCTGTTATGTATGTTATGTTATGTAAACATTTTACGATCCAAGTTTTAAGATGCTTCTGTGTTTTATAGATGAAGACGAGGTGGGAGACAGAATCACTGTCAGAAGTGACGAAGAACTCAAAGCCATGTTGTCCTATGTGAGTATGAAAATTAAATTGTATTTATTAACTTAATGTCATACATCCATCCAGTTTCTGTCTACAATGTTTGCACAATATCCACTTTATTTGGACATATTGAAACAGAGACCCCTCCTCTGTTATCCATTCAAGGGATTCTGACGTATTTTTCATTAAATTTCAGCCTTTGTGCAGTTTTCCAGATCCAAATCAAGGGTCCAAAAATATATAGTTTTGTATGAATTACACATTGTGAAGCCATCATAGATATATTTGTGATGGTATACAAACAGATAACTTGGACTTGACTGGAGAGAGTAATAACGACCTGGGAACGAGCCATTCACCTCTTTTTATTTGACAGAAATCTAATGCAGGGAAATCTTACAAGCACATGAAGCACACGAAACTAAACTAAACCTTAGTTTTTAGCCGTCTAAGTGGCATAGAATGGTTCAAGGTATAAAAAACAATTTTTTTAGTGAACAATTTGAGATTCTTTTTATGTTCTACATCTCTTTGCTGCAGTAGCCGACTCCAAAATTACAGGTAACTTGAGCCTTATTTAGTGGTGTTCAAAAGGCCCATGACAGGGCTGTCTGTTGGACAAAGTGTTTGAACAGTTAAAGGCATAATGAGAAGAATTTTCCTAATGGGGTGTTGACTGTATCCGCAGTGACTGTGGTCTCTACCTGTGTTTTGTTTTGTTGTGTTAAGGACCTTTCTGGGCATCAATCTTTGGGCAGAGGTATGTCGCCTCCAGCCCACAGGTCAGGCCTCAAAAACATAGCATTCAGGATAATTTGCTGTCACTGTATCTCTCCTCTCAGAGAGGCAACAGCCGGGAAGATGAACATGCTTGGAGAGAAAAAAGGTGGACGCTGATGACAAGCTAGACTTGACAGATTTTGACCTCTACATTGACATTGTATTTATCTGCAATTCTGCAAACGCTAAAAGATTTTGAAACCACGTAGCCTCGTCCAGTTGTATTTAACACAAGATTTAAAAAAAACGCTTATTGGTTGTTTCAGCAACGCACATACGCGCACACATACGCACACACATACACACACATACGCACGCACGCACACACACACAAACTTGCACTACCCATTCAGCTCCCCCACCCAGTGTAGTACATTTTCATATTCCCCCATACTTACTGTTCATGCCACGGACAGTAAGAGTAATGGCGTGTAATGGGTTTCTCTATGAGGTACACTGAAAGCTAAATGAACTGTCAATTTTTATTATTTATTATTCAGTACTTAAAGTTTTGCCTCATTAAAGAGCGGGCCCCCTGGGCAGCAGAATTGTTCAAAATCTACTTTCATCTGTGGATGTCTTTTACCCCCCATCAGCTCACAATGATGCTGCAAGAGCCACAGGCACAATTTACACTCCTTGTTTTTTGTCCATTTTTATCATGCATTCAATTGTGGTTGCTTTTTAATCATTAAGTAGCAAAGGGTAGCAGGGTGATTAAGCAAAAGGAGACAGCTGTTGTGCCGATGAGCGTTAAAACGTGGACAGAAAATTACTGACCTCAGCCAGCTTAATTTTTCACACATACGGCGCACATGTTTTGAGGTTCTGCTGAGATTTTGCCTTGCTGTCCTGTGTGACCTGCTAGCCTCATTTTTGACGAATATCTTTGTAATCAGTACCTAAAATATAAATGTACTATTATTTGGCAGAGCAGGCTACAATAAACCTATGTAATTTTTCAACTCTAAATGCATAATGGCAGCTTATTTTCATCGTCCTTTATTCAGCTGATCTGATGTATTCTTGACCCTGACCTTCACCTTACTCTACCTAGCACAAATATTTAATATCCGTTACACTGCTTCATCCACAAATCTCAAAACTCAATTCTACTTTGAATTTTTGATAAACAAATCCAGGAGTCCTTTAATGGATTTCTTCTCCTCATGGGAAAGCCAAGTGTGCAGAATGTAGCTGAACATGTAAAAAATACTGGGCTCACTAACGTCGCATTTACACCAGTACTTGAAATGTGTTACGCAGGGGTTATGCATTTCCGCAGTCATTTGCATTTGTATGCAGAGGACTTTTTTCTTGTTGTGGTTGTTGCTGTGGTTGTCATTTGGCCCCTGTAGAAACCCCAGTGGAGTTTTGCCTCTGTGTAGCTAATTCCAGGTGAGCAGACAGCCATTATGGGAAATTAATAGGAATTAGGGGAAACCAGCATGTCAGGTGAAAGGTGGGATAATTCATTAGAGTCTCTCTTGGCTGCCGCATGTGTGTATGTGTTTTCTGTGTGTATGTTTATGATGATACATTCATAACAAGAATTTTAAATATGCCGCCACAACGCAGTGTTTTTCTTATTCAAGACCTCTGCTTTAACTTTGCCATGTAAAACAAAACTCCTTGTTGCTAAGAAAAATTAATGCTTAAATTCAGCAGTTAATTAACATCAGTCTGCAGAGGGCATTTATTGTGAAAAAGTATCCCCCATCACTGAGAACATTGATTGCTACATGCTCCTGTGAGACACACCAGTCTTGCAGGCATCTCTAATCATTGTTCGACACCTTGAAAGACAGACACTCCTGTTCAAAGTTAAAGACTGGCCTGTGTCAGGTGCTAAAAAAAACATGTGACCTCATCCGTTCCTCACTCAGCTCCCCCTGGAGGTAGAAGCTCTAATTCCACCATTCTTACTCCCATTTCCCCTTAGTCTGCTAATGATGATGAGACCCACTCTGTGCTCTCGCTCTCCCACTTGTCCCTTAAGGCTGAGCGATGGTATTTGGGATCGGACACTGTTTAGTTATTGGCCAACAATGGAGAATGTCTTTTAATAACACACCTACTACAGATTAGGTGGTAATTGCAGCCTTAATCAATAAGCTAGCTGAGCGGAAAATTAAAGGTACATGAAGCCCGACCCCCCCACACCCAGAAACACACACAACACGTTTTTTGGTATTAGGCCCATTGTTCAGATGTGGCCTAGTGAGAACGCTGGAGGGCGAAGGCAGAGGGCTGGGAGCGAGGAGGGATCTGACAGTGATAAATAGGCCTTTTAATAACAGCTGTGCCACTTGGGCAGCCATTCTGATCCATTCCCATCCAAGCCAGTCCCATCGCCGTCCCTCCCTCTCCCACAATGAGAGAGCAAATTTACATATCGCTCTGATGACTTGGTAATTCACACTGGATTTTAAAAGAAACGCATGTACATGCGGACTACATAAAGACATGCATCTTCTGAAGTGTGTGTTGTTGATAACATCTTGCTTTATTTTCTGTTGATTTAAAGCTTCAAAAAGGTAGGGACATAAACGAACCACACACACACACACCCACACACACACACACACACACACACACACACACACACACACACACACACCTCACAGTTTAACAGATGGTTTGGTTAACTGAAACATCAATTATTGCATTGCCTTGGCAGGCGTGTGAGAGGCTCCAGAGTGTGTGTGCACGTGTTAGTCCTGTAGGATATGAGTGTTTGGTGAGCTGTTGACCTGGAGGAGAAAAGGGTTAATGCTACACTCCTTCAGAACAAGCCCTCAGGGCATTGGTCCTCATCGGCAACAGATTTCAGCACAGCATGCTCACATTTGTGGGAACACTGTGGATTAATTCTGACGTCATTTAAATAAACATCTTTGTGTGTGTGATACTCTTAACATTTTTTAACCAAGATTTTTCTTGGATCTGCGCTTGTGAAGTTGTAATGTGTTGGGGTTTTTTTGTACAGATTTTAAGTATTTCTTAATTTAAAACGTAGCTTGGATGACTTTTCAACATATATTTGAGTTCCAGCATTTATAATGATGACTTGAACCACGATTTTTCTCATCTATTTGTGACTGTTTCCCCCTTTAGTACTGCAACACAATGAATGAACAACGCATGAATGGACTGCTACCGGACCCTCTGCAGATTTTTCCACGAGGTAAGGAGTAACACGTTTAAAGTTTACCATGGAGTGGAGATGCTGAGAGGTATAGTACACCTTTTATAATTATTGTACTGACAAATAATGATTCACACCGGGATTTGGACATTTTTTTTTACCAGTTAACCGACACTCTTAACAGTTAATTGGATTGGATAGAAGTCTTCTTTAGAAAGAACAGCCTCAGACCAGCAACAAGCCCTCCATCATGCGCGCTCATTGTGACGCACACTCTCCCTAATACTTGCAGAAACACACACACACCAAGAGGCAAATGTGTTATTATCCTCAGACATACCTACCTGTGGCACAGACAATCGTGCACACAGATATGAATACACTGACCAGTGTCTATTTTAGGCACGCACGTGAGCATACAGCCATGTGATCCAGCAGCAACATAAGTAAATAAACATTTACAGCCGACCTTTCTTTGATGGTCAGCACACAGAACTTTAATAAATATAAGATCCTGTCCGGACATGACGGCGTGTCTTGAGTTATGAATAATTAATGAGTTACGCTGCTGTGTCTCGTGCGTAAATGTTGAGTTTAGTTTCTGCTCAAAAACAGTCAATACGTTAACAACTGGCTATGGAAACTTAAAATAAGAAGGCCAGGCCTACACCAGTCCTTCTTATGTAGGAGACAGTTTGTCTGCTGGTTTTGGTGAGGAAATGGCAACATGTCGAAATGCTGTGGGGTTAGTCTGGTGCACAGTCTGTTGACTGTGAGACCCGCCACAGAGGATACCCGCTCAGACGGTACCGATGTTCCAGGAGCAGAGATATGCAACAAAGCTTTGTTTTTTCATTTCTTTAACTGTTTAACTGCTCGTTTCATTTTGCAAAATATATATGTACATTTAAAGAAAGACAAAAAAATGTATTTAACGGTTTAACTGGTAGTATTAACCAGTTAAAATTCTTAACGGTCGGTTAACGATTAACCGGGTTCAAGTGCACATCCCTACACTTAACAAACTTTTACAAAATTCTGCTGAAATGTAGGTGAATTGCTCGTGCGGTGTTGAAACAATAAGAAAATAACATCATTGGGTAGAAGTAACAATGCAGCCTCTGGACAACATTAAAATTCATTGGCTCACTCTGTTATTGTGTTGACAGTCATTTATAAATCTGCATTTATTTAGCTCCAAGGACATTGAAACTGCAAGCTTGCGTTCAGGCTAAGCCTCGTCCAGATCTCATTCAGCATTGTGTAGTTTCTTCCTGAGCTGGTTTTTCACTTTGAGTGTTTTATTCATATCTTCATATTGTTTTCTCACCAGTTAAAATACATAATCTCCACCGGGCCCCGAGGGCAAAGTGACGAAACATTTTATTGTCTCCATCTTTCTATCTCCTTCTCTTTTCTCTTACTCTGTGATTCAGTTTTCCCTTTCTTCCTTCCTACCTACCACCAGCTGTCTCAAGAGCCCAACATCTCAATCACTCTCTTCTCTACAACTAATTTCAGAGTAACCCTCATTTCATTTCATCTTTTTTTTTTCCTTTATAAAGAACTGATTCCTTTTCAGCACATTTGTAAATGGCCCACTGATGTGTTCTACAATCTAGTCAATTACTGTTTCAGCCGGCAAGACTCCAGGGATCCGGAACATACATGGCCTGAAGGTACCTATCTCAATAATTGTTTCAGCTGCCTTACACAGAGAGCGAGGGGAAGGGAGGGAGGGAAGTTCAGGCAAATGGATTGGTAACGCTGTGTTCCACTTATTGAAATGTCAATTGAAGTCAAGGCTCTCCTTTTCTTTCACTCATTTTCTTGCTCCCCTTGTCTATGTTTATGTATGGGGTTGGCTGGCTGTGGCTCTCTCTCTCCTTCTCCGTCTCCCTGTGTTCTTGTTTCTTACGCTGGGAACGTCATTTAAGAGCGAGGTGTTATAGCTGAAACCTTGATCCCTCCCTCCAGAGTATTATGATCCTCTCGTTCCATATCATAGAAAGAACTTCAGCGTTGGTTAGTTTACAAACTAAGTCAATAAGAAGATGTTCTTGCTCAACCGTGAAATTGTCATTACAAGCCGCCCTCTGCCATTTACAAACGGTCTTCCACAGACCTCCCTGTTTTATGTATGGCATATGTTCTATTGAGGCTCACTGCTAATTACCATGGGTTAAATGACTTGACACGTCCTTCATCTCTCCAGATGATCCATAATATATCCATCTCCATTTCAATGATAACATTACCCCCTACCAAATACTCAAAGCGCTTTATTTAATGTATCCTCGAAGGAGCTTTGGTAACAACTACTGAACTGTATCAGTTTTTTTTAAAGGTCAAGGGTCTGTTTTGAGAAAATGATGTTTTCTGAAAACCTCTCGTCCTTCGGTAATCTTTCCCCTCTTTTCTCCCGTTTTAATATAAAAGTAATTGGCTGAGGGGAGTCTTGTGCACTGTTTAAATTAGGTCTTCCTGGGCACTAATTAAAGAGAGAATCCCTGTGCTTTGGTGGACCCAACACGGCGGCCTTTTGACCTCAATTAAATTAGTTATTTTTAGTATCCCCTTTTCAGGGTCTTGTCTCCTCTTTTGTGCGCAATATCTGGGTTGAATACGGAGGACTTTGGAGTAAACAGACAAGCAGATGAAGCGATTTAAAGGCCGATGTCCCAAGTGTCTTAACTTTATTCTCTACTAGCCTTTGCCCACATCTGTTTTATCTGTTGCATTTCTAGTGTTAAGATATATTGCTGACTGTCATGCAAATATATGTTCTCCTCTCCTTTCTTTTCCTTTCTGCTGTCTATCATCTTTTCCCCTCCTCTGTGTGGACACCTCTGTCTTTCCTCTCCTCCTGCCTCCCTCCTCTCCCCCGAAAGCCAATTAACCTTCAGGCTGAACTGAGAGCTTGTGTTTTGTTCTTGTTCATTAGGGGGTCTGGCCATATGTCTGTCTGTCTGCCTGTCTTTTGGCCTTGACCACTTAGTGTGTGTTGGTGTGTGTGTGTGTGTGTGTGTCCTTTTACATTTGTGTGTATGTGTTTGCACACCTTCAGGTTAATACCAGACCTAACCCAGCCAATGACTGCACTCAAGTTGTCCCGGACTCCATAGCCAACAACAGGTGAGCTTGCTGGGCCGTAAGGCACATGTTAAACTACCTGGAATAAACTTCAGGTGGATGTTTGAGAAGGAGGATGTCTGTGATACTAACACAAGTGCAACTGTGCTGTGCTTCTTCCTCCAGCTTAAAGAAATCATCTGCTGAGCTGAAGAGGATCTTGACAAATGGGCAGGTGAGCTTGTGTTTTGGGTTTAAGTAGAATTCGACTGCTATTATCTCTTTGCTCCTTCCCTCACACCTGGTTTCACCTGATTAGAGCTCATTCTTACAAGTGGGTGTCTCATCTATTGATTTTCTGTGCTGCCAACTGTGGGCATGTTATACAGAGTGTATTTAGTTATTGTCTCTTCAATGTGCTGCACTGGGAGCAGAGGGGTAAAACACACACACACACACACTCTTATACACACACAGACAAAGTGGCTGGCGTGTCAGGGAGACAATTAAGCCGTGGCCTTTCAGGTTTCTGCTGTAACACTGTGAACTAATAGAGCTGTTCCTTCTCCTCGATCTCTCCATCTATCTCCTCTTATTCTCTTTACCTCCCTCATCTCACATGTTAGCAAACGAAGTGAGGTGAATGTGGGGGCGGGGGGCATGCTTAGATGTTAGAAGTGTTACCCGTCTCTTTCAGTCAGTACAAAATCAATTTTGGCAGCATCACACTGATATCATATCAGCCATTGTACAAGCAGCTATTTGTCCGCACATGCTGGCTGAGTGACAGGGCCCTGCAACATCATTGAATGCTACACACACAAACGGACTATTGATACATGACTTTAAGGCTCAGCTGCAGCCAGAATATTCACTGGAGATTGTGTATTATGGACATTTTGGATGCAAATTGAAATAAGTTGTTTAAATCAAGGGATTTTCAGGACACTAGCATTGCAGTTTCACATTTCCAGATTTATCATTATGACTTATTAGGGCTGTCAATATTTGCCAAAGAGGACACATAGGTTCAAACTATTCCAGTATCTATTTTTGTGCAATATGTCTATAAGAGCGCACACCAATACGAGACACAAACTTATGTGCAAAGATATATTTATTTAAACATAATCAAGCCTCTTAAAAGATCAACGTTGGCTTCCTACATCTTGCAAAATAAACACATAAAATAATTATAGTAGAACGGACATTCAGGACGGGTAGCCTATTTATTTAAACATAAACATACCTATACCAGTCTGTTATGCTGGGGTTTGAGAATCTCTCTTTCTCTGGCTGATCTCGGATTTGAATTCTCCGCCCCCAATTCCCACACAGCACACGGTTGTTGTATTAGCTTGTTTCAGTTATACCCTTTTCCCTCTGAAATTAGTGCGGTGATGCAGGTTTTTCAATCCGATTGTCTCTTTTCCCATTGCCAGTGGAGTATACTCCTGTCGGTCTCTTTTCTGCTGCGTCACCGTCTGACGTCACAAATGCGCCCGAAACAGGGTTAGTAAACAGTGAAGATGTTACGGTGGTTAGGTCTTTATTTTATCTATTCTACTGGTTTTTGGACCAGTGGGCAGGCGGCTCTAGACTAAAGTTAATTATTAACGTATAAAGTGATGTGTGCATTCTAAGATGCTCCGTAACCAAGAGAGTGCGCACACAGACATAGGAGAACACGTGAGCTCTTGCAAGGCAACCTCAGTCGTGCTGATTGTTTTCACATCGAATATTAATTTTAATAACTGAATATACATTTTTTACTACAATTCGGTTATAAATTCGAATTTAGAATATGGCTTATATAACATTTTTAAGGTTTCTCTTATAGTAGTCTATCATAGTAATATGTTTATCAGAAGTTTGAATGTACTAAGTTTAAAATATTGAAAAAATATATGTGTGGCAGTTTTTCTCAACAGCAGCATAAAAAGATCAGATTCAAACATGATAGAGCTCGTTAATCTTAAAGTGTTTATTCCCTCTCTGAAACTCAAGGCCAGGACCAACAGTGCATAATACTTTGTGGTTGACTATTGGAATAAATGTACAGGGACATTTCAATTAAGTTAAAGTATTCCAAACTTGTATGAGGGTAGGAACGTTGTTTAATCCTTATTACATTGTAGCACTTTATTTAAAGAGCTGAATTTGTGAAGTCGGTGTTGAAGTGTGCTCTAAGTGAATGAGAAGTACATGACTACCTGAGTGCTCTGTTGAGAGGAGTTTCATTGACTTACTAGAAGACTGATCATTTAAAAATTCATAAGCACAAAAGACTCAGATATGCAATGTTAGCTCAGGTCACAAAATGGTAAATGTTACATGGACTGTACTTCTATAGTCTTTGTGACCACTCAAAGCTGCTTTTACACTACATATCACATTCACCCATTCACACACACATTCAGACACTGATTTCAGAGGCTGCGACCTAAAGTGCCCAACTGTCAATCAGTTATCACATTCATACCCGTTGGTGGGAGCATTTTGGGGTTCAGTGTCTTGCCCAAGGACACTTCAACATGTAGACTGAGGGAGCTGGGGTTTGAACCTCCGACCTTCTGATTGAAAGACGACCGACTCTACCACCGAGCCACAGCCTTGGAACTTTTTTTTTTATCAAAGTAGAGCGGAACAACAAGAGCAACGAATCATCATTAAACTCTACATCTTTCACTCCCACGCTCACGCAGGCACAGTGTCCTTTCATAAATTGGACAGCAAATGTTGTATTGATCTCCTCCTCCTGTCCCCTCTCTTTACTCTCCTCATGTTGCTGAACTTGGAGTGACCTGAATGCTTGTCTTGTTTATAGCCTCCAGTGACAATGTAGTACCCCCCTCCCCTCCACACATACACTTTTTTCACTCTCTCACTCTCATGTTTGCTCTCTCCTGCTCACTTATGTAGTTACACATATCATCCAGTGGTTGCATGTCTTCTCATGTTATACCATCTAAGTAACTATATTGTGTGTGTTTGTTGCTCTGCAGATAAATGCCCAAGATATCCACTATCAGGAGCAGCTTGGCCATGGAAACGGAGGCACAGTTTACAAGTAAGTGTTTGCTGGCTCCCACATTGATTCACCAACATAACAAGGCCACAGCACAATATCAGACAGTGACACTGAAGAGATACCTGCTCAAGCAAAAGAGCTAGACTGAAAGATGTTGAAGTGTCCAGACAGAGCAAATGTTAGAGAAGAATTTCTCCAATAATGTCCCGATGAGAGAATGGATTCCTGACTTTTCGTATTTTCTTTCTGCTCTTTTTTTATGGCACATCAGTCTAGAGGGTTCTGTAAAGGCTGCACTATTGTCCACCACCCTTCCTCTGTTCCTTCATGTGTCCATTTATCTCCCAGTGTTTGCTGTGACATCTATCAGGCTGGTTTGTGTCTGTACCTGCATTTATTTATTCCAGGTTGAAGGTTGCCAACATATATGATATTGATTTGGGGCCGTAAGGTATGACAGCAATTGACCTAATCTGTCTATAGTGTAGCACATTACCTGCCACTATAGAAGAGCTCCATCCTCTCAGGCTAGACAAATGTATTACTGCCCCGCTAACGTTATGACAAGGTTGGCATTTGTGTCGCTCCTTCTATCCTCCTTTTCCCCACCTTATGTTCCCCCCTTCCCATCAATCTTTAGCTATTGAGCTGTTTTATTGAGATTGAAGTATTGATCACTGCTCAGACTAACCTTGACTTGACAGAGTGGTCTGCCTCACACCTTCCCCAGAAAAACCCAGTAAATTTCCAATCTAGCAAATCCACAATCTTTTTTTTTTATATTCACCCCTTTTCTTTCCAACCACCTTTTACTGTTTTATGACTTTGAGATGGTTTCATTAAGAGCCAATCTCTCATCGTTGTACGAGAGAAAGATTGCTGATAAGTTTGGCACTAGAAATGGTTACACTGCAGTAGGGAAGGCCAATATTGCAAGCCCAACAACTTCTCAGTCAATTTAGCCCAGTGAAAAATCCATATGCTTTGGTGTTGAAATTTTTATGGTTGGATGGAGAAGATAAAACATACATATAAAAAAGCAGCCTGGTTCTTTAAGCTATTTGTTGTGGATTGATTTGTTTCATTTCTATTTTATCTCAGATAAATCTTGTTCAGTTATCTAGCAGAGAAGCCCAGGAATACTTGTAGACGGCTAGAACACATGATGTATCCCAAATTCATAATGCATAATAATTAAACTTTACATAATAGGTGGTATGTTTTCTTTGTAACACTGTCAAAATCCCATCAAAACAGTACGGGATCTAACAACAGCTTAGTTCTTTTAAGTGTCTTAGTAAGTCATAAAAGAGGCAGCACACACAAGACCCGAAAACTGCTCAAATACATGGAATGCAGTCATTTTTAATATTATCAATTACAATTTTGCTTTTCATGCTATGACATGCCAAAAGTCTTTCTCACAAATTTGCAACATCCAGAGGAAATTAAGTTCCTTCTCACAGCTTTAAAACGAACTATTGAATGATGGGAATGCATCTTCCCAAGTCATCTTGATGTCACATGGTGCACACATTGCGTTATCACGCTGTTTTATTTATGTTGACCTTTTTGTGCACTACTGCATTGTCTATTGCAAAAACTGTACTATACAGATTAGTATATATCATATGGTGCATACAATATTAAGCTACCAAATCCAAGACGAATCAAACTTAAGCCCCTTTTACACTGCCAGTTCAAGGCTGGATCTGTTACGTTACGAGCAGGTATTGGAGGTAGTAACAGAGGCGAAACGGCTTCAGTGTAAATAGTGGAGCCGGCAGGACGGAACAAAGCTATAAGTATGTATTTGTTTACACCTCACGCATGTTTTGCTTCCACAACGCCGGAACGCTGTGTAAAAAACACGATGACGGCAGAGCTTCGTTACGGCTCCCGCTGTGGCGGAAACGGAGTGTAAAATGAGCTTTAAATGTCAAGAGAGTCATATCATTACATTCATTACACAATTACATTCATCCTTCCATAAATGTCCCAGTTGAAGTCAACATCCCCCCCCCCCCCCCCCCCCCCGCTTAGGACAGCTTGTGCAATTCTTTCTGTGCATCAACAGATGCTTATTAGCATCATAAAGCCTGCCTATCAGTCAATGTCCAAGCCTCTTAAGTCCATATCCTTGTCCGTGTTTTTGCTGTCAAAACTCCTACAGCTGCATCCTTCCTGGACTATTGATCCATCTCTGCTTAGTCAGCACTACCTTAGTAAGCCCAAGCTGCGTTCTGAGCAGCCTCTTTATCTGCAAAAGTTTAGAAGGAGGTCCACTCTGACTCCAACTGACCAATCTCCAACATGGTACTGGGGAAACAGGGTGGTGACGAAAGCTTATTATTCTGTTAAGAGCCCTAAATAGGACGTTGCCAGCAAATCTAAACTACTAAGCTCTGCCCAGCCATTTCTGATTTAATGACTTTTCTGAAAAGCAAAACCTTTTTGTAAAAAACCCTAATTTAGCTTTATAAGTCAACTATACCAAACTATTTGCGGTATGAAGCAGAAAATTAACTGTAATAAAAACACAGTAAGCATACGCATTAGGGCCTGGACAGGTTTCCTGTGTGCTTAGAAACCAATTCTCCGGTCTCCTCTGCCTCTACCCTTTGGTCCAGCTTATATTAGGCTTATCACGTGTAAAAAGCACTACAAAAGGCTCTCCACCTTTTAACCTCTTAGCCCATTTATGACCCAGAGCCATTTAGACTCAATTGGATGTTACCAACACCTCAGCTCTCCACAGCCACTCGCTGACCTAGCCATCCATCAATGTCGGCCCTTGTTTTTTATTACACACTCTCTCAGAGGTCCATCTTGTCCACCAATCTAACTCACTCTCTGGCTTATAAATACAATAACAAGGACAAACAGGCCATTTTCGTGACTCATGGATCCTGCAGTGCAATTAAAACCTGCACATTTGCCTGGTTGTTACTGTGGTGACATCTACTTAGACACCCACAGCTGTTCCTTTTAGTCTCGAGGCCCATTTTCTCCATTGATTTTGTTATTTAACTCATTGATTGGACTGTATATTGAAGGGATAATCATCTTTGGTTAATTGGTGGTAACCTATAGTGGCAGATGACATCAGCTAGATTTAAGTACAGTACAACCTTGATTTAAAACTACTAAGCAAGCCAATAGCAGTTAGTATTGATATTCACTATCTATAATATGGACTGTTAAATATTAAATACAAACTAGGATTGCATGATATTGGATTTTTTGCCAATATCTGATATTTTCCAACCCTTTTTGCCGATTGCCGATTTCAATACTGATATATTAGGCACGTTTTTTTCCACCTAATTGCAGAGAACATCAAGTCTCCCCTGTAGTGGAATTGATATCATGTCTACTCTCATTGTAGTGGCCCACAGGCAGATGCAGAAATAACATAATACAGTGCCTTTTAAAATGTACACGTTCACTGGACAATATAAGATAACTACTTAAACTTAGGTTATGTACAAAATGCCATATTTTATTTGTATGTAACATTTTATTTCAAATAAAACTATAATATTCATACAACTCAGACAGGCTTGGATGATGAGATTTGACCCCATGACCAATGCAGAGCAACCATTACAAACAGCAACCTTGCTGTCCGTTTCGGAAACTTTGAAAAACTGCAGAAACCGCAGATATCTTGCACCCTTCTTCACGCTTGATGGAAGGGGAGGGGTGCAGACAGTGTGCATGCACACTTATGAAGAGTTAATGTCGTAGCATTACATCAAGCTTTTTTAGGGATCATTAAGCATTTAGGCATAATTAAAGCATTGTTTTATTGGTGGAAAATATCGGCAGAAAAATGATTCAAACCACGATCTGCAGATGCCGATAACGTGCCGATAATATCGTGCTTCCCTAATATAAATTAAAAATTAAGGCCTGGGGCGCTGGTTTAGCTCAGTTGGTAGAGCGGGCGCCCCATGTACAGAGGCCACAGTCCTCGTTGCACTGATCGCAGGTTCGATTCCCGGTCTGCCGATCATTTGGTGCATGTCATCCCCCACTCTCTATTCCCAACATTTCCTGTCTATCTTCAGCTGTCCTATAAATAAAGGCAAAAAAATAAATAAATGAAGGCCTAGATTGTGTCGATGGAGCTAAATACTGGCACTAGTGTGTTTTTAAAATAGTTTGTAAATCTCTTGTTTATGGGCAGACTGTATTGTAGACAATTAGGTTAAATTATTAAGAGTTAAGAGCCTGAAAATTTGTAATCTTAAGCCTGGTTGGAAAAAAACACTTACAGATTTTCAAAGCTGCCTCAAGCTAATTTATTTTGTGATGATTGTGATATGAAATGATTGTTTGAGTATATGATATCCACTGGAGGTTAGTTTGACACAATAATTTTCCTATTTATTCATCTTAATTGGGTCATGTTTGAAACTGTGAAACCTACAATACAGACATAAAACACGCAAACTTCTTCTGTGACACCAATGCATGTAGGTGACGCTAGAAATACATTAGCAGATCTTATTGTTCTTTCCTGTTGGTGGCAACATCCACATCTGCCGCCCTTCACTGTTGCAGCTTATTACAGTAAAGTTAATGCCACATAGCTACTGTTCTGTACACCATTTTCTATGTGCTGTTTGACTGGAGAAGAGCAAAAAGGGTGTAGAGCAATTTTACAAGAAACAGCAAACCAATCAACTAGCAGTGTTGTAATTTCTTTCTCAGCCACAAGAGGCATGATCTCAAAAGTTATGTCAAATTCACATAATAAAGGACTAGTGACTATTGCTTATTTAGCATGTTAGGATATAAATAAAACAGCTTCTATATTTGTTATTAGACTTTCTCTGCCTCGCTGTGACTTATGTGCTGAATATTTAGCAGGTTTTCATGTATGTCTGTGTCTTACTCCATGTCTGTCTGTGAGCGTCTGCCTTTCTGAGTCAGTTAGGAAAGAGGTGAAAGAGTCAGGAAGGTATAAAGGCAGCCCATGTGATCACCCACGTGGCGGTGTAAAAGTACCACGTTAGCCCTGATCCATGAGGCCAGTCTCGCTAACCCACGGCCCCAACTTCAGAGACATAGAGAGAGGCCCTATGAATACTGCATGATGGAGCTTTTATTACAGAGCGAGCTGGAGTGTAAATAAGATCCAGGCAATGGGGCACGTTTACTGGGGTCAGATCAGGTGGAAGTGGCGGGGGGTGGGGTGGGGTTGGCGGGGGGCTATGTAACCTTGTCCCCATGTCTCCCGCTGTCACAGGCCTGTCACTGTAACTCATACAGGGATGCTCGGCCCTGAGGCGGTCAAGGACAGTCTGAGTATAAAGCTTTAACCAAGCAGTAGTCACAGCACGTCTGCAGCCCTAAAACATGCCCTGAACACACAGATTTTTAAACTATTGTAAAACTAAATTTGACCTACAGTTTGTTAGTCATTTAATTTTTACCTTATTAAAATATACGTGAATATATCCATTAATATCTGAACTGTAGTGCTTAACTTTATATCTTATATAAAAGAAACAAACCCATGAAGAAAACACGCAAGTTTAATAAGAGATTTGAGAGCACACTGACATGCTGACAAAACTTGTGCACATGGTATCCCACGTACACAAAGCTCCCCTTCATGTGTTAAAGTTGTAGTAAAACCATGAAGTTTGGCGTGTTGAAGGTGTGTTTTAATCTCTTTTCAGGCTGCCTCACACAACACAACCTGCCCAGTCAGTACTTAACATGTCTACCCCTGCGATCTTGCCTCAATTAACATCTTCATCTTAATTACAAGGCGGCAGTCATGCTTAACTGATATTGATTGTAGCTTAAAGGAAGACCGAGACATCAAAATGGAAACAAGGCCATCAGCCTTATGTGCAAAGAGCTCTTTTCCAGATAGCATCCTAAACATTCACCGAAACTCTTAGGGCAAAATGAAATAACACAGTTTGCTCAAATCAGAAGAAAGCTTGAGGTTTGGTCTGAAAACATAAAACTTAATTAGTATCTTTGGCCCCCTTTTTGTTTATCTTTTAAGTGTAAACTCTTGGTCTAAGCTACTTGATGGCTGACAAAACTTGGACATGGAAAGGTTATAGAAGCAGGTGTAAAACACAGTTGAATACGTCAGATTTCTTTGCTTTCTCTGGAAGTGTTAAAGTCTTACTCAATCTTTTCAACACGTTATTTATTGATTATTTGGTTATTTGTTATTATAATTATTTAGTTAAATGAATGTAAAAGTTATTTCCCTTATCACTGAAATGTACGCCGTTTGCTTTGACTTCTGCAGTTATAAGACTGTTGTAAATGACACAAACACAGCATTGCAAAGCTACATTCAGGGAGCAGTGTTAGTTTTAACTGTAGGTAAATACCTGATGTGGCACTAATAGGTCCCTTTAATTAAAGGCCTTGGCCAGTTTTGAGGTGTCTGGCCGAAGAGCAATGTGATACTCCAATCTAAGACACATTAATCACACCTTGCACCATACACATTCTCTCTGGTAGACCTGCTGACAGGTGAGCAGCCAGGTATCGCATTCACTAAGCCTGCTTGTAAGCTAACCGGCCTGTGTGACGTACTCTGCCCCCACCTCATCCTACTCACCTGACAGCTGTTGGACAGAGTTTGTCCTTGAGGATTGTGTGTTGAGAGGTCTAGAGGTAGTGTCACCGGTGCCGTAAACTAACCTTCAAGGGGCTGTAACTAAAGCCGATGTTTGGCATTAAGGAGTTTGATAATTAAATCATTACAGAGACGGTCTGTGGCTGCTGCTTTACGTGCAACTCAAAACTCTGTCTGGAACAACCAGCGATAGGGATGACTGGATCTGGTTTTGGGTGGTGACCTCTGACCTTTTTAAAGAATCAACAGAGGCATTTTGTTGTGCTCAGAACTCAGAGGCCCGGGAGTTTTTATTTTTATTTTTTTTAAGTATCCTTACCTATCAGTTGAGCTTCAGCAAGTTAAGAACTTTATTAGTGTATGACATTTAGTTTTTGCTTTGAAAAACAGCCTATTAGTTTTATTAAGCACATCAGGACACTGACATTACTTCTGTCACCTTGAGTGCGAACTGGGATCCCATTGGCTACAGTCTGACGACTATATAGCCTCTGGGGACAATGGTGAACATACCGGGCGTGTAGCCGGCGGTTAGTGATAAACGTCTTCCTTTTCCGCGTGCTGCATTGTTTACAGAAAAAGAAATTTTTCCTGTGATTTCCATGTAATTACGGGTCTTACCTTTGCTGAAACTTCAGCATCATGATGCAGAAGATTAAATTGAAGCTTTGTCAGGTCTGTCCTCAAGAGGAGAAGAAAACAACTTCGGACTGTCAGCTGAACTTGCTGCAGATGTCTGTTTAAGAGATTAATAAGAAGCAAAATCGTTGTCAGGTGATGCTGTTGGGAGCTGGGGTGGCATTACGGCGCACAATGTTCCGCCTGCTTTTGCTCTCCACATTGACTGTTTTCCCTGCATACACTGCAGCCTGCTGATACGTGATTGGTCAATATAAAAAAAAGAAACAATTTGAAAACCAATACACTAGAGTTCAGGATGCCTTTTAAATGAGAGTAAACATAATATCAAAACTGCTTTCTCCACTTATTTCATATTATTCTCTGTTTTGTCTCTTTAGAGCATACCATCTTCTTGGCAAGAAGGTTTTAGCTGTCAAGGTAAGAACTCTAGTCCAATCCATCAGAAAATCCAAAGTACTTGTAAGTGTTTTGTTTATTCAATTCAATATGTTCTATCACAGGTCATTCCCCTGGATATCACAGTGGAATTACAGAAGCAGATCATGTCAGAATTAGAAATTCTCTACAAGGTGAGTTTTGATTGATTACATCTGTTCCTCTTATCAAAGCTTTCATCTCGTCTTCACTGACTGCTGCTGTACTACCGGATCCTCATTGTAAATAAACCACAAGTCTAACTAAAGAAGTGTCATTTATCGCCTCTGGTCTTACACTGTAAGCGGAGGTGAGATCAGTGATACATGGATGCACGTGTAACATAAACACAGACTAGCCATGTGAGTTTACTGATCACCGTCTGTGACTTTTTTCCATGAGTAAGAGGAGGGTTCTCTGTTGTGCCTTGAATGCACAGGCCAAAATGTGAGCATGGAAACTCACTTAAACTGAGCACGAGCGTCTTATTAAACTGAAGATGAAGAAATTAATAGTGTTGCCAAAGGGAACATAAACTAACCTGGGCTCAGTATATTCATGTGTTGCTTCATGGTCTTATTTTCCTAAGCTAGCGTTCTTTCCATGAAGTAGGGCTGCACGATTCTGGACAAAAATGAGAATCAGGATTTTCTTACTTAGAATTGAGATCACGATTCTCTCACGATTTTTTTACTCAATAGAAATGTTTATTGCACTCATTTTCCTGATACAGAAAGGAATGCAACAAAAAATATAAAGGTGTCTGATATAGGACTTTAACTTTAGACAACAGAACAGGACTGCTCCTGTTTTAAGTGCTTAACTGAAACGCTTCAAGAATCTGAAACTGAACATGAAAACAATAGAATAGAATAAAACTTTATTAATCCTGAAGGAAATTCTTGTGCCAGGTTGCTCCAAGGTTACAGTACAAACACGAGAAATACAAAATAACTAAAATATAAGTCAAACAAACAATATGAAGTGTATAGAGGTTAAATGCAGAGAGACGGTGCCTAAGAAAATAACAATAGTACAATAAGATATTTACAAAATAAAGCCTAGTAAAAAGTAATGGTGGCAGTTACATTGACAGTTGTACTTGCAGTGAAAATAAGAAGTAATGAAAACCTTATATTAGATAAATACGTAATAGTGCGTGGTGATAAAAGAGTTATATTGTACAGGATAGTGAAAGGTAAGTAATTTGCACATAGTGATATATAAAGGGCAGTATTGCACATAATAAAGCACTTATAAATAAAGCCTCTGCTATTAAGGAAGATATTGCACATGATAATGAACATAATATAACCTGATATTGAAAGTGTTATTGTACATGATATTAGAAGTTGTATTATAGCTGTATTGGAGAAGTTGCACGTGATAAAAGGGCAGGGTTGTTGTCAGGGTAACATCGTTAAAATCCCCACAGATCACGATGAAGGTGGTGCAGGGTGATGTTAGCTCATCTTATTAACCAGTGATCTTACGTTTCCCATAATGATAGAGGGAAGGTACGGTCGGTTTCTCCTCTTCTGTAGCCATCGCCTACCGGCTCTGCAGCCTCGGTATTTCCTCCTTAGCTCCTCAGGGATTACAGGTCTACCGCTGGCCACGCTGCTATGTCGGAGTCCCATCAGCTGATCCCTGCTGTAAACAATGGAGCCCTGGCTCGCCTCTGCCAGGAAGGGAATCAGGGCCAATAAAAGTATCCTAAACACAACAAAACAAGAAGGAATGTACCGAGCCACATCTTTCTACTAGCCAAAAAACATATCTTATTTCTCATCGCGTTCTCACCACCATGAGTGGGGTTTCCTTCTGGATTAATTTTGTTGTTGTACTTGCCCTTAGTAAGGACAGTAAGGCAATGTAAAGTTTCCAAACTCAACTTTTCTTACACTGTCATTCGCTGGTGTCTCCAACTCGCTCTCACATGGGATTGTTTTCCTTTTTGCCAGTTACTGCCGCTCTGCATCAAGTGGTGTACCGCCGCGTTGTCATTTGTTGAGGGAGAAAGGGGGAGCGCTTGTTTTGATGCAGCTGATGTCCCGACTGAAAATGCGGCAGAATCGCTCTCATTTAGAAATGAGATTGCGTAGAAGTTTGAATCGCGATTTTAATTTTTCGCGATTAATCGTGCAGCCCTACTGTGAAGTGCGTTTGTAAATAATTCATAAATAAAAGTTTATTTTCCACAAATACTTTCAATCACTGACCATCAGTTAATTCCTGATCACGTAGGCACTTTTTGTTTTAAACTTTAAAAAAAAATGTTATGAGTAAGTTCGATTTCGGTAGTATACAACTGGAGAAATGATAAGAAATGTGTGCTGCCACCACATGAATGTGATGTGCACTTTCTCTCATACAGTGCATTACTGTCCTGCGATGACGCAGACATTTTTCAGCACACTTCTTTCATATTTAGCTGTCAGTGTCAGAATGTGAAAAAAAAGAAATTCTGTCCTACACTTACTTCAACATGAGGCTAAAAAATGAACTCATTGTTTTAAATCAAGCATCAATTTTGTAGTGCTATCTACTGATCATGTCTCATCTTGATTTCAGTGCGATTCACCCTACATCATCACTTTCTTCAGTGCCTTCTTTGTAGAGAACCGGATATCCATATGCACAGAATATATGGACGGTGAGTGTCTCCATGGCTAAAGCCAGTAGATGATGTGTTTTGTCTTTAGTAGCCACAGCTGTGTGGAAGAGGCTTTGGGGAGCTGTCCTCTCTCTGTCTGCTGTGTATCCATTTACACTTCTGCAGATCAAGAGAACGTCTTACTGCTGTGAGCTGCTTAGCATGCCTTGTGTGCTAAAAGCTACAAGGGTGTGATAAATCTTGACTTAAGTGCATTTGTAGGTGTGTTTGCATGTGTGTCTAGTTTGGTGTGAGATGAGGGACTGTCTATGTTTTTTAGGTGTGTGTGTTTGTCCAAGTGTGTGTTAATGCAGTGAATCCCCTGTTTCACACATTTGCTCGCTTGTCAGCAAGTCTGTCAAACCTCTCAGCGCTCTTTACTTCATGGAACTTTTCTGTGACCAGTCATTGCAAGTTGACTTGATTATTGTCGCTTGATGGCAGCTTGATAACATCAATTATTTTGTCATCTTGTTTTATTGATTTGACAAATTATTGTAAACAATTCAAGTGTCAGGAAGTAGAATTATAACAATAAGGGAATGTGGGAATATAATTGTCTCTCAATCAATCAATCAAATTTTTATTTGTATAGCGCCAAATCATAACCAAAGTTATCTCAAGACACTTTACAAAAAGAGCAGGCCTAGACCAACTCTTTGTTATGTTATTTAGAGAGAGACCCAACATGAATCACCATGAGCAGCACTTAGCAACATTCGGCACAATGGCAAGGAAAAACTTCCTTTCAACAGGCAGAAACAGACTTGTGTTGAACAGCCATCTGCCTCGACTGGAAGGGCCGAAAAGTGGGATAGAGGGAGATGCAGGATAGAGACAGGCAAACAGAGCAACAACAACACATATGTCCTTGTTACAACAACACATATGTCCTTGTTACATGATCAACAACAACAACAACAACAGATAATACATACTTATGGTTACAATGCCAATAATAATGGTACAAAAGTGTAAAAATTAGCTATTACTATTACTGTTTAATAGACTTTGGGTCTGCCAAAAAGGCCATAGGACCATTAGTAAATGTTTCATGCTAGATCACGTTCTGACTTGATATGTCTTTTGCAGGCGGTTCTCTAGACGTGTACAAAAGGATTCCAGAGCACGTGCTGGGGAGGATTGCAGTATCTGTAAGTCTTCACAACGTACTCAAAATATCCCTGTTATTGGTTTGATTAAAGACGGAAGAGCATTTCAATCAAGAGGTGTTCTGGTGTTTTGAGAAACATTTATTTAAGTTTGAAAGGATTGTCCTTGTGTTCCTGGAAGTCACTTGAGTGACCTGTTTTTTGTTTGTTAAATACAGAGCAGGTCTAAAGATGTCATTCATTTGGTTAATGAAATAAATTACAACCACAGGTGTGAATTTTTCAATTAGCTTCTGTTTGGTAAAGTGATGGACAAAGTCAGTGTTGTTTTGCCCTGTTTTTTTCCCCTCATCTGCTCTCACATAATACGAGCATTGTGATAGAAATGGCCTTGATGTTGATAAATGCATCTATTTTCCACACTCATTACCCTTCGCCTGTCTTCACCTCCCTTCACTCTCCCCCCTTTAGCTTTGTCCATAATCAAACAATGACAGCTTCTTAGTCAGTGTTAATTCTAATTCACAGCTTTCCCTCCTTTCCACTGTCACAGTTGTTAATTATCACAGAAGGAAAAGCACCCAAGAGGGTGTGAGCGAAGCTGCTCACTGCAGTTGTTACACTCGCGCCACCACCTTTGAGGCAGCAGGACTTCAGAGAGCTTTTGTGCGTCTTTAATTTATCTCAGAGGTTGTCTGCTATAGTGATGGATGACAGGAGCCCAGAGGCTACAATCAGCTTTCACATCACATAAATGAAAACATCACAGCAAAGAGGAATAAACATTGGAAAATAAGTAATACTTAAGCAACAAATGTAATGATTATTTGGCTGGTGCTTTAATCGAGCCACACAGACAGAGTCACAAAGGAGCAAAAACAAGTGACTACAATCTTCAGTCTACCAGTCTCCTACCAGTCGGTTGTTCATGTAACAGCTCCAAGGAAGAGGCAGCAAGGAGGCATCCTTGCTAACAAACTTTGCTTTCTTTCAGTGATCTTGCTTGTTTGTCTTCAGTCTTATTATTTAGGTGACTGACTATCCAAAGTTTGTGACAATACCTGAGGACTGGAGCAATGATTGACTGGCAAATTAAGCACTTTAAGGGCCTGTGTCCACTAATGCTAGCTTTTTTTGTGCTGGCAGCACCCACAACCTCAATTTTAGAGCGCTTCTCACCAGCGCTTACTGTTGCTAGGTTAAGAAAATTGTCACGCAACACTTCCACTTCCCTTGGTGGTGACCATTAGGTCGGTTTTAAATTGCTCTGTACGTTTAATATTTGCTTTTATTTAAGAACATTTTACAAAGAAAACGTAAAAACAATGGAAAGGAATCGTGTCCTGGCATTAGCAGCAACAATAGACCTGGAAATTGTACCCTCGTAAAATGAAATTATTAGTTTACTCCTCCTCTAATTTGAAGAAGTCCCGCCCCTTCTTGGTTTTGATTGGTTGAACTACATTCAACTGAATTGGTTTTGTATAGAAAATAGGTGCTGCCAGTAGAAAAAGTGGACACAGTTAGTGGACACAGGCCCTAAATGTGCATCGCGACTCACCCTTCGCCATCACCAATCTCTGGTACAAAGTCTGCAGTCAATTTTAGGATAATTTTCCGTGACATTGAGACATTGAGATAAAGCTCTACTAGGGACAGGTTGTCCCCAGACCTGGGTTGAGCGACCAGGAACACCTGCACTTAGAAGATAAATATTGGAAAATATAATTGTCTGAAAATTGGAGGCCCACACACTGAGGTGGAAACATTATAGAAACAACTTCATGCATAAATAAATTTAGAGAGATGGTAGGGTCACCTAAATGGACACCCTCTAGGCCTGGGCAGCTTTAAATAATGAATTCCCAAAAAGTTGTTGAAATCTAATGCTTACAGTGTTCATCGCAGACCTTCATTGTCCAGAATTCTGTCCTCCAGGCCCTTTCCTTCATAGCAACTTCACCAGATGTCCACAATCAGCACAGTTTAAAATCTCTTTCCAGATATAACAAGCATGTCAGAGTAGCAAACATCTGTGAAGGCTCAATTTTGTCAAACGACCAAAATCTGCATTATTACTCCTAAGGTTCTAATATTGGCATGTTTGGGTCAACTGCAGTTAACTAATCTAAAATTACGTAGTTGATTTATTATTCAGCCACATTAAGCAGTGATTTTTGGCTAAATGAATCTTTTTTCTCTTCTGTGTCTGTAGGTAGTCAAAGGCCTGACGTATCTGTGGAGCCTGAAGATACTTCACAGAGGTGAGTAAGGTTGTGCACGGCCTCTGCGTTATTAAAAAAAGAGCAGAGTTGATAAAGACAGCACACAGAGTGCTGATGTTGCAGTTTTTCAAGCAGTTTGTCTCCACAGACGTCAAGCCCTCCAATATGCTGGTGAACACCCGGGGACAAGTCAAGCTCTGTGACTTTGGTGTCAGCACACAGGTACACTGATTTGTTTGTGGTAGCATGATAAAGAGAGAGAGCGGGAGAGAGAGAGAGGGAAAGTATGGAAGAGAGAAGAAGAAAAAACAATTGTCTATAGCTGCATCATCACAGCCCTGTGTAATCTGTGCATGTGTGTGTGCTTGCAAAGATCTGTGTGCATATGGTCAACCTGTCAATCACTGCATTCATTTTCAACTCAAAACATCAGCGCTCTCCCGAGGGTCTTCCTCTCACATTAACTCCCCCCCCCACCTCCATTGTTCTGCAGCCTCCAAAAAAAATCACTTGTTATAATTATGACCCGCACACACAACAGCAAAGCCTCATTGATATGTATTCAGTGGATGTGGGGAAAGCGTGGGTGGCAGACAATGGCCCAGTCATTGTGTGGCTGTGTGTGTGTCTGTGTGTGTGTGTGTGTTTGTAATGTAATCATCAGGGACAGACCTTCAACGTTCCCCAAAACATCAACCCCGAGGACTCTGTCCCTCCTTTTACAACACACACACACACACACACACACACTCACACGTTCCCTTCTGTGGCAAATTGTTATTCATTTTTAACCTCCACTTCCCAGGAAGCTCCAAGGTGAATTTTACACCCTGTTTGTGTTACACCTTAACACACATTGACTTGTCCTCTGTCTTTGTAACTCCATTTTTCTGTTTACCTTTCCTTCACACACACACACACACACACACACACACACACACACACACACACAGACACAGACACACACACACACACACACACACACACACACACTCTCCCTCCCCCCCCGACACAGTAGAGCATACTCAAAAAAACACAGCCACAAGGGAGGAGACACTCATTATCACAGTCCTGTCATTGATGGCATGTGCCATTGTATCCACACACACACACAGACACACTAATGTCTCCTTGTCTTACTCCTGATCCCTTGTGCGATGGGTTGAGCGCATCCCAAAATATCCACCTGACATATCAATATATTTAGATAATGCTCCCGTCCCTTTTTATCCCCTAATATAGGACAATCAAGTAATGACTCCTAACATGTATTTATTTGGGTTAAGGTGGGGTGTTAATGGTCGGTTTATTTATCTTAATTAATCTTAATATGCTGCATAATTATAATCTTATCCACTGTTAATTAATGTATTTTGCAGTTGGTGAATTCTATTGCCAAAACTTATGTGGGAACTAATGCATACATGGCGGTGAGTACACCCTTAAGTTCTGCCTCTTAAGCTCATAAAATGATTTAAAATTGTCGTAGTGAAGAGATGACTGTAAATGTTTGTTTTTATGATGTGGTTTTTTTTTGTCCCATACAGCCAGAGAGGATATCCGGAGAACAGTATGGTATCCACGCAGATGTCTGGAGTGTGGGAATCTCTTTTATGGAGGTACGACAATGTCTAAATGTTTCAATGCTCTGTACAACTGATATTCATACACAAAGAGAAGTGTGGGAAGTAGGGAGATGACACTAAATACCAACAAAAATGGTCCACTTAGAGTTTTTGTTGATACACATACGGTCGTACACATTAAAGAAGAAATTCACCCCTGTAAAAAGCCACTGTCAGTCAAAACTGGTGTTCTCTGTAATCGTTAGAAGCAATAATATTGGAAATTGATACCAAAGCTGTGGAGAAAGTTGTGGTTTCGTCCATTCTAGATTCCTACCTCTGAAAGGAACAGACCAGCGAGGGCGTGGTTACATAGGGAAAGTATAAGTCTGCGTGAAAAGTCTGGTAAAACATAGAGTTCTACCAAATATATCTACAAACAAAACAGAAAGAGAATCATGGTGTTCACCTGCGTTGTACCAGAGTGTAAGGAAGAGGAAAAGAGACGCTGGAGTGAAATACTCCTGTTTTCCAGTCAAGGACATGGATCGCTGCAGGCGACGGCTCAGAGCGGTACAGAATTTGAAATACTATGGGAGTATACCAGTGGATCGTCTAAAAAATCCTCAGGTCTGCAGTTTACATTTCAAACCTGGCGATTCTGAACGAGACATGACGTCGGAGGCGGGCGTCCTAGATTGAGGAAGTGTAGTTTAGTAAGGTCCCTGGCCTCCGCCAGATGACGTGTTTTACGTAGTCTGACGGAGGATTTCCAGGGCCCATTGGAGGAGCGGATAGCGTCCTCCAAAGGCACAGTGTGAAATTGCATTTTTTTTGTACCATAATGGCATTAGCTCCCCATAACAGCATGATAGGACTGAGGGTGAAAACCGGCAAACTGTCCCTTTCAATAGAATAGATTTCTATTAAATTTTGACTGGCTGTAGCTAAATTGTCCATATGAACGCCCCCTCGTGTGGTATTCATGACCTCTTAAGTGTAGATCAAGTGTATCAGATTTGACTGCTTTGTGGAGGTCATGAAAGTTCATTTTTTTGTAACTTTAGTCTTTGGAATATCTAGAAAGTAAGATGTGTAAGATGTGTTAGGAAATAGTTAATATTCCCCACATCTTCATCTTTTGCCTCTGTTGTTATCCCTTTGTATTTCCTGCATTTTGTTTCCTCACTCACCAGTGCCTCTTAGCGTCCATGTCGCAGTCTTGTAGCAGTTTTTTCAACTTAACCACATGAACCCCAAGCATATTGTGTGCGTGACTTCCCTATTTGTATCCACAAGCCAACAAGTTTCATGTGAAGGCAGAAATTGACTGAACAGTGTTAGTGCATGGATGTTTGTGTGACCGTGTGTACCAGCATCTCTGTTCCTCTCTTCCAATAGGGAGGCCTTGACTGACACCTTACGATTACAAATAACATTTTAATTTCAGTATCACCCTCCCTGCTCTCTTGTCCTCCCACTGACGCTATTGATTCTCCATCTGTTTCCGTCCACAGCTCTCCCTCTGCAGTATAACAAATGATTTGGGCTTCTGCCTCTCCATTGTTTGTCAATAATGTTTAATATCATTACAATAATAACAATAATGGATGATATCACAGGGAAGGGGTCCTGTCAGAATTATTGACATGATCTCATTGTGATAAAGATAAAGTTTTTAGCAGAGGACCCCCTGTCCTGTCCTCTTTATTTGTAGCTGTTGATGTGCACATTAAGCTAAATGAATCATCTTTGCGCTGCTGCTCTATTTGGATTGATCTTTAGCCAACTAGTTGGTCTATTTATGTTCAAGGGAAAACCGTGGTGGTTTTGACGTTTTAATAACTTAATGCTGCCAATACGCTGGGCAGCTGCCCTTGACCAGGATGAAAAATGCCCACCCCAAGTGAATTGCCAAATGTCAGGGAGAGCTGTCACCCAACCCCCCAGCCAAAATAACACACGTACACACATCTCATACAACCGTCCCACAATCCCCTCATCCTTCTCTTTTATCCCTCTATTTTGTTCTCTGCAGGTGGTAATCGTGGGGGGGTTATTAACTAATAGCTGATGTTGTTTGATGAGGAAGTGTAATCAGCAGGCGGCACTAAGCTTACCTCAAAGACAGAAAGTCTCAAGTTCTGCACGCTTCAGCGGCCTTCGCAAAGATTTTACTTCTGGGTCTAACATTGAATTCCAGGTCATTAAGACAATGGCAATGGGTGTGCTTTTATGGATTTGTACATACCTGTGTATACAATATATTAAATGGAGTCAAACCTAGCATACATACAAAATGTGTCTTTTATAAAGAATAATTTGTCTGAGCGATGCTTTACCTCTGAGGCCATCGTTTCTTCTTCCTTTATCATTGACTGCATTATATTGTCATGGAGATCTACTGTCCACACACACACACACACACTAACACAGTAAGGGAGGTTTGGTAAAATACGAGGCACAGCCTAAAATATAAAGTTACTCAGATTGCAACATATAAGCATTATGAATGGTTGGTCGAAGGGTTTTTAGACATAACCAAGATTCCCAGTACTCACTAAACCTGTTCCAATGTTTTTTTGTTATTTCAAGTGTCTCAAGAAGAATCTTTTTTCTTTACACAGTTGGCGTTAGGCATGTTCCCGTATCCACAGGTGAGTTATTTAAACTTTTATTGTATTTGTATTTTAGGCTAACAGTTCAATTTCTGTCGGTCTCCACTTCACAGTTCTCATAGGTTTTAAAAGAAGTTACCCATGCGCTGAGGTTTTTCTTTCTTTTGTTTGTGTTTTTGTGAACAGTTATTATTATCAAACTGATGTCTAAAAAACAGTGCATCCTATATCATAGAAGACTGCATTGTGGCCTGCATGGTCTGAGCTCTCTGACGGCCCTTTTGAATTAATCGGATTAATATATTATTTAAGTGATTATGTCTTCTCTCTTTATTCTCTACAGAAAATTATATATATATATATATATATATAATTATTTTTTAATGATTTTAATTGATTGAATGATTCCTATACGTCAGCAATAAAATCGGCTCTTTATAAGATTAAGATGTCTGTTAACCTTAGAATATAATTACCCATTATCTATATCACATTCTAGATTTGTTGTTGTATTGATATACAACTGTAAAGGTAGAAATCTTCTGTTTGGATTCATTTTTTTAACCTCATTACACTAAGTTAAAATCCTGCTCAAATGTAATTGCCGAACACAGAAGTGACTTCCCAATCCCATCAAGTCTTAATTAGCCCTTTTAAGATGGGTTTATCTCACTAATCCCTAGCTGAGCAATCTAAATCTGGTTACCTCAGGTTACCTCCTGGCCGTCCTCCTTTACGAAATGTAGAGGCACGCATTTTATCGAATGAAGAGTTTGTTCTTAGAACTACACTGTGATTGTGTGGGAAATTATGCATTAAAAACCTTCAGTATGGTGTTTAATTTTGACTTTAACAAGTCACCCACAGACACAAGATACAACTTTTTATGTAGTTACAGTTTGACTGCTCCATCAGTTCGATGAAACTTGCAGTTGATTAGTGTGATGCAACCACTGCATAATATGCCCTCAGACTGTGTAAGTAACTGTTTGGTTTCAGGACAGCAACGAGCCTTCCTGGCAAAAAGTGGTCCAGTCTATGAAACATGGATGGTTGGATGTCATACAAACTTTTAAATCTCAGTACCTCTGCAAGATCACAAGTGTTTTGGATGTTCATATTAGTTACAACCGACTGGATTTCTCTCAGAACATAATATTTAAAAAATAGGTCAACATCTTCAAATGTCTTCAGCACCTCGTTCCTCGGTGAACTGCCATCTGTGAAACTACATTTGTGATGTAACTGTTCCCTTATTTTCTGAGATGATCATACATTCTTGAGCCATTATGTAAAAGCATATACAAACCTTTGTGCAAGGGAGCAAAGGTGTGTTTATACAGCACTTAAATTGTACAGTGATGTAAATGTCACACAATGATCTATCTGTTAGTCTACGTGTGTGTGACGACAGCCTGGGGCGTGTCTGATTTTAGAGTGCTGCTCCTTCATTCATTTAATGCTTCTATTATCATGTTAATTGTGAGTGTATTTTTGCAAATGGATGGCAATTTACTCTACAATCAGCGATATAAATAGGGTAGACAAAATATAAGAAACACCTCTCAGTTTATAGTTTAGGCTCTCCACTGTTACGCAGCTCTCCTCATCTCAGTGTTAATTTTCCCCTAACTCCATATGGTACTGCAGACAGTTCACCTGCAGGCTGTAGCAGAGCGGTGTGGCGAGAGCGCTCGGATCCAGCTCGTCAGGCGCAGCCAGCCAAAGTCCTCGGGCCTTAGCTGTCATTTTTGCAGACGCTGGCACAGCTGTCTGTGCAAAACCCCCTGCTACACTTCACAGAGAACATTTTAGTGCAGACTGAGGGAGAAGTTGGAAAAGATGAGAGAGAGATTGGAAGAGTTGTCCACTGTAGCAGTGTCTCACAGAATGACACCATTCCCTAAAGGGGCTCTGTTGACTTTCTTTATCTGCTGTATGTCACCCACATTTTACATTTTTTCACAACAGCACTTGAAGGAGGTTTGTTACTGAAGTAGAATATTAAAACATTGGTAACGTTACTGAATGACATTGGCACAAGCCAGCTGCACTTTCAGAATAATAGCTTAAGATCTATATTAAACAGGGGAGGTATCGCAACAGTAAGTGCATTTACAGGGGGGAGATGAGGGGAGAGATTGTCTACTAATAATGATTTAAAAAAAGAAGAAAATGTTAAAATAAGTTGCCAATTATACTTTGGTGGCCTTTAAAATATCCAGGCATCCCTCCTAAGTGATGTTTATGTGTTGGAAACAGTGAAGTTACGGTTGGAGTTGAATTAGTTTCTGACACATCCATGATTTTCACTTTTAATAAGAGAAATTAAGCAATTTTGTGTTTTTTTGTTCACCTTTTTCATTATGAGGAAGTGCGTGGGTGTGCCTTGCCAGTTGCTTTCATTTGTGGAAGTTTAGTTTATCTCATTCATCCTTTTGTGTGTTTGTATTGCCGCACAGTGAAATCATCACCTCATGTTTGTCATGACTAGAGAGGCTCTCTGTAATTCCACTTCACCACATGTCGGGATTCATTTGCGTCCTTTGTCAGGAGTTAATGGAGTTTTTGCACGGCTCGCTCTGAAAGTCTTTGAAGACACCAGACCTGATGTGATGTGTATACAGCCGCCAGCAATATTGCTTCTGATTGATTTGTTGTCTTTTTGTTTGCTCTATAGCTGTTTTTGTTTCTCTTGATTTTTGTCACATTTTCACAAATTTGAATGAGTTTCTGGATGATATATCATTTCAGTTCTTTTGTGTTTATGTTTCAGGAGCTTTCATTACACATCAACGCATCCATCAAAACAGCAGAGATGCTTTCACTTTGTTTGTTTTTTTCCTCTCAGATTAAATGAAATGGAAATAGTTTTGCGGCACTATGTACAGTATGTGTGTTGTAAAAAGGCTTTTCTTTAATTTCACAGCTCCAAACTTTTGTTAGTTAACATTATATTTACTCTATTAGGCTCCCCTTTAGGCTTTAGATTATTTAAGAAATGATGTGAAATATTGGCTCGTCCTTTTGAATCATGAGTATTTAAAGCTAAACTACATTTGTCACTTTGTTTTGGCATGCTAATAATTGTCACCCAAACATTTCCCGTTCTTCATGATATTGTTTTTGGCTTCACTATGCAGCTAGTAAATGATAAATTGTTACAAATATGTAATGGGGACAACTGTCACTTATCAAACAGGTGATGAAATCTACACCTTCCTGTTGTATAACTAAGTTTGGATGAATTGAAGCTTTTGGCTGGAGATGAAATGTTGTCTCTTTGCGGGAGATCAGAGAAGAGCTACAGTCGTTGGATGTTTTTTAACAGCTTATAATTTAAGTCTAACACATCTGAAGCTAACAATAAAGAAACAAACAGATATCCGACGGGGGAGGGAAACGGCCATCTGATCTTTTAAAAGTCATTTGACATCAAAAATTAAAATTGAGACTTTTAATTTTCACTCTGATATCTTTCAGATAACGACTAAAGGTTGTTGTGGCTGATGAACAATAACATGTTCATCAACCACAACACCGCTCGGCGGCTTAGGAAAAACAAGAAGCTGCTGTTTTCTGCAACTACAGTTGTCATTTAGTTAGACACACATAGACACAATTCAATAATGTGTGCTTTCATACATAGTCCTAAACAGACTCCATAGACACTATTCTTCTTAGGTCATGTGTCAGAAGTAGTTTGAAAAATGTATTACGGGAGATGTTTTTTTTATGTGTAAATGTTGTATTAAACAATGCTCACCCTTAGGATGAACATGCAGATAATGATACGTTACCTGTCAGCCCACAGTGATGAGACTCTGTAAGGAGCGAAAGATAAGGAGGGATTACCAAACCTCTCTCTCTGATATGTGGTCAAGCTACCTAGTACAAGAAGAATAAGTGCTCAATTATGCTTGAATAAGTTCGTCTCCCACTATCCAATTTCAACCCCTGGAGCAGCACGCAATTTTGTCCTAGTAATTATTTCTGAACAAATTAGTTTTCCATAGTTGCCTTTAATGTGTCTGAATCAGGCAAAACTGGGTATAGAGGCAGTTTAGGAGCCTCTTGGTATTTGCAGAGTGTGAAAACCTGTATTTAATTGAGTGAATCAATAAGTGCTCTAATGCACTGTCAAAAGACTTGGAGAAATGAGCAATTTATTTACCAAACATTATTAGACTTTTAGCTGAGCCGAGGTTTCAGGCCTTGTATCATTTAGATTTTATGATGCACTTATACCTTTTTAAAATCTTAAACCAATTTTAATGATAAAATAAGTCTTAAAGGTTTCATTGGAAAACAATATTTTTAGATATTATCTAAATGTCAAGTGTGTAGATCTCCAAAATCAAGTTTCCTTTCTAGCTCATATTTTAAGAACTTATCTATGTTTTAGATGAAACCATAGAAGCCTTAAGTCAAATAGTAAGTGATTTAAATGTGTTGTTAACCCTCATTCCCAAGCACAATACTTGTCGAAAATCTGCTCCCATATCCCCTTTTCCTGTTATGCCTAGGCCAAAAATGATCACCCTGTTGTTGTTACACATCTAAGAAGCATGTAGCATGTAGCATGTAGCGAACTGTTCATTATCCATGTTGCACCTGTGAAATTGACACATTGAGCGTGCTTATTAAAGAGCTTGCTCATACTGTTTGTAACAGTTATGCGACATCCCACCACATCAGGATAACCTGCAGGGCAGGAATAAAGTACTACTCTGAAAATAAGCATTAGTGGATTTTACCCCCATTCTCCACAAATGAGAGCGAGGCCATTAACATTTGTGTGTTTTCATTATGTAAATGGTGTTAACGCATACTCACAAATTGCCAACAGGAAAGCAATAATTTTCTCCTAGTGATCATAATGTGTCCAAGTGCATCATCTTGATTATGACACGCTAATTACATATTGCCTCGTCCCGTCTTCTCTGTCTTGCCCTACAGATTCAGAAAAACCAAGGATCTTTAATGGTAAGTTTTATTGCATTAGAATAGGAGAAAAGAAAATAGGTCTCCCACTCTATAGTCTGTTACTCTTGGTTGGCTTTCTCATTTGAAAAAAAAAAACCCACTCAAATTGCATTTTTGCAATGAAATATTAGATCATGCTTAAACTGCTCGTATTACATTAGGTGCCATTATAGAATAATAAAAAACATTCAGGAGCTGAAGGATGGCTTTGCCTGAGCTCGCTGCGTTTGATTAATCTAAGTAGATACTTTTTATCACACTATTGATTTTCCTTATTGCCAGGAAATTCCATGAAGGCTAACATGTTTTTTTTTTCATCTGTGTCTCTCCACTTCCAGCCTCTCCAGTTACTGCAATGCATCGTTGATGAGGTGAGTCGTCGTCTTATGTGCTTTTGCATCTAAAGTCAGTCCTAATGGCCTGGAAAGCTTATATTTTGTTTCCTAATGAAGCAAACCACTCAGGCGGCTTTGCTCCCCACTCACTCAGCCCTTCACCCTATGCAACTGCCTCAGGCAATACACATATGCACACGCACATTACTGCAGAGGTTGGACCTGTCATGAGTGACACACACGCCGCAACACAGCTCTGATTTCTGTATACGACGGTGCCAATACCAAAGCAGATTGAAAATATGTTTAACGCAGGTATTCTCACAGCTGCACTGGGGGTTTGTTTCTTTAGCAAATAGGCAAAAACACAACTTCTAATGGTGCATGAGCAATGAGGACCAGAGAAGGTGCTTAGCCATTTACAAAGTGACATTATTTTTGTTATTAAACTGTATACACGCAAAATACTGAAAAAACAACTGTCAGAGCATTACAAAAACAAAAGTATCATTAAAAAAAAAGTAGACATGCATAACATCATATTGTTAATTATCTGACATAACCATCAACTTAGGTGCTTATAAGTGCTTTATTTTATATATTAAATCTAACCGGCCCCTGAATCTCAATTTTCTTTCATTCTTCTCTACGTTCTAACAATTTCACAGATTAAACTTATAATTAATGTTACCGTTGTAAATAACCCCAAATTTGGACAAATCTCATGATAAATCAGTTATAATATAGTCTCATTATAGAGTAGAAAGAGTAGATATTAGGTTTAAGTGAAATCTTACACTTAAATGCTCTTGTGTCCCTCTCTTTGTTCCTAGCACACACAGTCTATCAGTAGAGAAATGGAAAAATAAGGCTACAATGCAGCACTACCCAACCTCAGCCGAGTTTTGGGTTTCTAAATTTATAAACACACATCTTTTTGTGTCTTTGTACATGAATGCGTAAGCTAACACTGCCTACATTTTCATCAAAATAAGCCATCGCCAGCTTTCTTTTTTCCCTTCTCGTCAGCACACTAAAAGCAAAAATACCACAACGCCTCTCTAGCCTAAACCAGCCCCCCAAACCTCATCACCAGCCATATCACACATTAAATATACAATGTCACTTGTCCTTAACAGCCTATAGATAGGCCTTAATTAATAATTAAATGCTTTTGGTTGTAATGGATTGACCCGGGCTGAACTGTTCATTAGTCAGCTAGACGGAGGCATCACTCAAACTATTTTTTTTCTGTGCCTGTTCCTGTTCCTCCCCTCAAGGCAAGAGAACATTTTTTCATGTCCCCAGCGAGCCAGTACTGTCCCAGCTAATGCAGTGCTTTAGAGGATAAGACAAGAGTAAAAGCAGTTTTTGGAAAGATGATGTTGCTAAGAGAGAGTTTAGAGGTTCAGTGTGCAGTAAATTACCCAGAGACGGGCTTTACCTTAGTGTTCCTAGTTTGTTGCCAGTTCAGGATCTAGTACACTGCAACCCGCCTGTCAGTCACTTTGATGCTATTTCTTTATGCACTTGTGCACAGATGTCATGCCTGTCAGAAATCTAAAGGAGGTGTTTAACAAGGACCATTTTATCCATTGTAAATAGCTCTTTGTCCAGTGGCTGTTGTCCTCTTCGCCTTCAGCACACAGTAGTGCACTCAATTCTCAAGAAACATGGCCTTAGCCCTCTGGATTAAAGTTAAAGTAAGCTTTTATTGAAAGGTATAGAGGAAGTTGTTTATTTTTCTGCTTAATGGTAATTAATTGATAACTGATTAATAATTACATTCTTTACAAAACAGTACTTGGCATCAGGAGACTGCTCTACAGTGGTTTAACTTTTGGCAGTGAGGCCTTTTCTGTGTCCTTTTCTTACCCGCGGTGTTCCCCAAGGCTATGTCCTTGGCCCTTTGATGTTCTGTGTATACACCCTGCCCCAGTGTTATTAACACAAAAGTCAGTACAGTTGTGTTGCGTGTTGGACTTCCCAAAAACTATCTCCAGTTAAATTAAAATAAAAAATGTAAACCACTTTCTATGATGCTCCAAATGACATCCTCATTTCACATCACTCACAAAGACACCTTGTGTCTCTGCAGCAAGAAACCAGGGTGTAATATTTGACAGTGACATTTTTATTTGAAAAACAAGATACGAAAGTTGTTCAATAATGTTTTCATCAAGTAAGGAGCATCTGTTATGTATTATATTTACTGCATTTAGATTATTATTATTTCTTAATAAAAGTTTAGCAAAAAATACCAAAGGCTTTTAGGTGGTATAAAAAAACATCCCCAAAACACAGCCCTGTCTTTGCTCCCTTCATTGTTTACCACTAAGTTTCAGACTTTATTTTAGGATTTAAGATTGAACTGTATCTTTTAAAGCTTGTTATGGTTAAGCTTCTAGATATATTGCTGAATTGCTATTCCTTTTATTTTTCTATTACTGTTAATTGTTTGATTTTGATATAGAGCAATGTGTCAGATTAAGAGGCGTTATGGAGCCCTATGAGTTGCCTTTATTTCTCCTTTTGTAAATACTCGTAAGAATAAACCTGTAAGGTCCTATGTTTTTAATTTAATGCTTAGGTACATGTAATTGTGCTTAACACACCTTGCTTCAAGATATAGGCAGGTTAGATAAATGATACCTGATTCACTGACATTCAGTAAGTATTGCCCATTAGTACATACTGTAGATGCGATCGAAATACTTTTTATCTTCTGAGGTTGTGGAGCTTTGATATTTCGTACAACTTATCCACTGGGGATTTGAAAGTTGCTTTAATGGCTGAATGAGTAATAGGCTCCTGTAAGTGGATCATTAATATTATTGTAGCCATAAGTATGTGTGCGATGGGGGGTGGAGTGTGACTGTCTGCCTCTCTTTTTCTGTCTAACATAAACACACAGCGGGGCATGGCTAAGAAAGACTTAACAAAAAGATTTGAACCTCCTGAAGCTCAAAATTAAGACTAAATACATTTGGGGCTAAATATTAATATAAACTATTAAGACAGACAGATTAACCCGTATAAAAATGATCGTAATGTTCACCTGAGTCAATCAAAAACTAATGTGGCTCCACAAAGGAGTAGTAGTCTGTCACAGATTATGTAAAAAATGTTTTGTTTCAAGGAGGTCGGCCTTGAAAATCATCACAATTACTTGGATAAAATGTAATAGAAACTTCCACTTTTGTAGCAACCAACTGGAGAAATAATATTGGTTGTTAATAAAAGAGCCAAGGCTCCTTTTGCTTGGCTCCTTTTGTTGCTGAATAGTTTGATACAGCCAAGATGTGATTAAGATTTTAGACAGGTCCCAGCGTCCAAGTTACAAAAAACATATTTGCTCTCTCACCTAGAGGTATTTAGACATGTCTATTATCCAGAAAAGCCACATTAGATTCTAGTTACCAATTTTTTAATCGGTTTTGGTAAGCTTTGTTCATTTAGAGCAGTATTTAAAGACTTGTTTTTCAGTGATTTAATTAACAATGAGGTTGTAGCGAGGCCAAAGTGTGTTGCCACTGCTTTTTAGGTATGTTTCATTTATTTTCATTTAACTCTACTTAATTTAAGTGTATGCAACTGAAGTTACCTAATTAGAAATGATTCAGTGTATCTTCTAAAATTGGTGCTAGTGTTGCTAATACCTACATGCTCATGTTATTGAGCCTGGGTCTTGTTTCTCTGTAGTTGCTCCTACCATCTGTCTGCTGTCCACCCTCATTAATGTGCCTCTCTCCTCCATTTGTTGAATAGCAAGTGGCTCCACTAATAAAGAACTCCCACTTTATTTTCAAGCCTGTAATTACTGATCTAATTTTGCCTAATAATTGCTTCATGGCAATCACATGTATATTTACTTGTACCCTTGTACCCTCGGAGTGTGTGTTCTGTCTCATAGTGGAGCCCGTTGACAACCAGAGGAATAATTCACTCAGACTAGCCACTTTCATCAGCCTGCTTGTCTTTTGTGCCATCGCCTGCTGCCACATCAAAGCTGCAGCGGTGTTCCTCTCAGCTGGAGACATGAATACATGCATAAATGTGTGTGTGTCTGCAAAAAGGTGCATGTGCATGCAAATATGTGGGGGAAATGCAGAGAAAGATTTTGTATCAGATTTAGCCTACACAACCCATAAATGAGTTGTGTAGTCAACACTTTTTTGTACAAACTGCGCAATCCAGTTTGTGTGTGTGTACACCATAGTACAGTGGTTGCAAATTATTTGGTACTCTCCCTCTAAACGGAGTGTACACCCAGGCTTGTGGTGTGCAGTGCTCAAGGGCATTTGTTTGTGCATGCCTGTGTGTGTATGTGCATGGGCTATGATATATTGCTCATCCAAGCGGCGGCAGCACTGTGAAGTGCAGTGAGATTAGAAGGGAACCCATTCCTTTGTTAATTTAAATGGGTTCATGCATCATGCTTTGCGGGAGCCTGCCGATCAGAGCATTAAGGAATGGCGAACACTGCCCAGAGGTGTTTTTAATGGCACAGCAGGGCTTCAGATGTAAAGAGGTGTAATTCCCTGCATTTGAATAATCGCCCGGTTGTGGACCCAGGCTTTATGATGTTTGTGCACATAGGAGTATTGTTGTCCATATCTGTGTTGATATCATTGCATGTCATTGTGCATGTTTTACATTTTGTAAGACTTGCACCTACGATTTACCGACTGGTCAGCTTACTTTTGATCTTTTCTGATAGCTTGTATGTGAGTTAAACATTCTTGGGTATCGCATTAGCTGGTGTATTTTGACATTTAAATGCACTACATATTTAATATTATGCAACATATGTTTAAATGACTGACTAAAACCCTGTTAAATAATCATTCAAACTCACTATCTCATCTTATTTATACAACCTGCCTGTTTTGTTTTAGTGTCATTTTTATGTTTATTTGTACTATATTGAGAAAGTAATCACACAAACACACATTTCAACACTAGAAAGTTTAATTTACTAATCATGTAGCTTTTCAAACACATTTTTTCTACTTTCTATTTTACTTTAGGATATATTGATATTAAATATATATTTAAATATGAAAAGCTTTTCATGCCAACAGCCAAAGGTGGAGAAAGAAGCAGAGTGAGAGTTGTGAAATGGATGGAGTAATGACGTGAGGGGCAGTAAAAGAGGGTCAGTCTGGAGCAGCTGTTCTACATGACACACTTCATTAAACCTCTATTGACAACATGAAGCTAGCCTGACACACACACACACACACACACACACACACACACACACAAACATATTCACGTATTTTTTAGCAGCAATTTTCTGATTTTTATATTAAAAGCAGGTTTAATTCAGATTTGGTCAACACTTACTTCTCATGAGTGAAAAGAACTTTGGTCTTTCTGTAAAAGAAATGCATTATCAATAGGAAAATTTACAGTTCAGTCATGAAACATAAGCGTTTTTAAGGTTTTAGGAAAACAAAAAAGAAATAATTTAACTCGCATAAATTTATATTAAATCACAAATCACCCCCAGGCCCCCCGTGACCTTGCATATGTATTCACCATCTCAATACGGAAAGTTCCAAGCTAAACATAAGGAACATACTGAAAAACTGCACTAATGAAGTAACACAACTCTTTGCCTGCAAAAAACGTGGCTTTGACGCAATGAAGCAGACTGCATAAGCTTTCTCACAGACCAGCGCTAAGATTGAGAAAGTGGGTCTTTGTCCTCTCCTGAGTGAGAAAACCACAAAGTTTAAAAAAGGAATAATATTTAAGAAAAGTCTGATTCATAAAAATCACCACTATTCAGAAACGTAGCCTTCATCTCAATGAGTTTATTTAGCTTTCACTATTTTAATTACCCCACTTTCTTTATCCAGGTGCACCTTCAGGGATCTCTTGAGATTTGGTATTTGAAAGCCTTTAAGGCCGACTCTCTCTAAACACTGCGACACACACACACACACTCACACTTTCTCCCTCCACAGCATTGTTCTGTAAGTAAAGATGATACATACATCCAACGTTTCCCTACTAAGCCTTTTTGTTGTCATTATGCATTTTATCTGCCAAACTCAGAAAACATTCTGTATGTCCGTGTTGCTCCACAACTGTCCGCTGTGGATTTGCTGCAAGGAAAAAGAGTCGGGTGAAAGGCAGGAAGAGAAAATGAGGCCTTCAGTTCAAGGATGTTTAAATAAGCATGATTGAAAGATCTTCTTTATTCATCACTCAGTTATCATCACTTTGGTGTGTCTTTTAATGCTGAATATATTTCATTTTATTAAGGGGATATATACAAGATTTAGTGACAAATGGGATGTTATTTTTTAGCTTTTTTTCCATTTACAAAACACTGCCTTACGCAGTGGCAAAGTAGGCCTTTCTTTCTCGGCTAGAAGCATCCATCAGTGAGAAGTGCATCTTTACTCAGTCAAAGATAGTCACAGATTTATTTTTACCGATTCACACTGGCAGATGCAGCATAATGGCATAATGGAAACAACACACCGTGTATCTTTGTTTACAATAAACACAAAGCCCACCACACGTTCAGGGTATCTTCATCATGTTCAGCTTCAAAACAATCTTCAAAATCTGTTTTTCTTTTAATACAGCCGAGCCTCGCAAAAAGCATATGTAGTTAAGTATGACAGAGAGGGAGAAAGTTGATCGAGGTTCTACCAAGCTTGTTCCAAGTTTATATTGGGTTTATATGATATTAAATATATTTAAACTATGACTTACCTAATTGTGGTTTAATTATGTCTTTAAATTGTCGTCTTGTGTTTTGTTTCTCTTCACAGGACCCTCCAGTTCTTCCTGTCGGCCAATTCAGTGAAAAGTTTGTTCACTTCATCACTCAGTGGTGAGTCAGCTACTGTTGTTTAAAGCTCCTGTGAGGAGTTTTTTGTTGGTTATGAAACGGACGGAAATTAATTCTGATTACTCAGTATGTCCTACAAAAGCAAACCAGACCATCAGCAACAAGATTGTACATTTCTATATAGTTATTTTTAGGGATGCACGATATTATCGGCACGTTATCAGTATCGGCCGATATTGACTTAAAAATTAACTATCAGATATCGGCCAACACGCTGATATCCGCCGATATAATTAACCGATAAAATAATAGAAGCCAAAATGTCCGTGGTGTGGAAGTTTTTCAAAGTGTCTGAAATAGAAATCAAAACTGCTATTTGCAATGACTGCTCAGCTTCAGTGATGAGAGGAGGAGCCAAGGCAAAGTCTTTCAACACTACAAACTTGATTAACCATCTCAAGACCCGTCACCCCGACCGTTGTAACAAATGTGATAAGAGTATCACCATTATACTGTACGCTAATTCCAATACAGAAGAGAGTTGATGATCGCTGCAATTAGGTGTGTTTGAAAAAAATATTGGTATCGGTAATCGACAAAATCAGCAAAGAGATAAGAGGTACGGCTTTGTCCACAGGGGGCGCCAAAATTAAGACAAACCGAAAGTTCCTCACAGCAGCTTTAATATCCCTTTATTCTAGAAAGAAAGAGACGATTTTAATCAGAAACCCCACATTTGAAATTTAATCTTCTTTCAGTGACTGTTGACTGTGTGTAGTTTCTTTGTTTGTGATTCTAGTTTGCCAAACATATTAAGCCAGTACAGAGTTAACCATCAGAGCCGCACAGAGCCAGACTGAACAATTACAGAGACCACAAGCTACACTGGAGTTTGAAGAACCGAATTATTGTCGATGAATCAATGGGACTAAGTGCATTTGCCTGTTTGTATTAATACATTGCGGTTGTAATGGTTTTACTTATCATATTTTTCCAGGAGTAATTGATTTACCTAATGCAGCTGGACAAAGACAATGTTTGCCCTGTCTTTGCCTTTGATTCATTAGCCTCTTGTAACCTTTACAGTTAAACTAACATCTACACCCAAACCACATGCAAGCTGTGTGGGTGTGTGTGTGTTTGTGTGTGTGTGCATGCAACACTCACTAGTTGGCTTTACCAGCTGTTGTTTATCCCCATGCCTCCTTTATTTACTCAAACAAGGCACCTCTCTCTCAGGACACAATGAGGTACTGCTGCCCTGCGCTGCTCTGGTGCAGAGCTGGCACTATCGTCTCCCATGCTGTTCTTAGAGGCTCAGGGCCCATTCATTGTGATACATTAACTAGTTGCATACAACATTTCAGACACACCCACTGCTATTAAAATCCCTAATAGAGGTCATTTTGACAGATTGTGTATGTCAACATACTATGGAGGACAGCTACAGAAACATGCACATAGCGCCACTAAACCGATGTTGGAACTGCTTTAGTGTTTGTGTTATGACTGATGAGAAATATAAATTGAAATAAGGAATATTAATTAACTGACTCTTTGAAATAAATGTTCTGTTCTGTGTTTATTGTGTATCAAGATCTCTCCTACCGTTCCTGTGGCATGAAAGTTCATGTTTCAAGCCTCCTCTTTAATCTTCATGTATAATTGAAAATTATGCCGTTCAAATTAAAGTTGGTACAAAAACAAATCTCTTGCACACTCTTACAGTCTGAATAGTGTCTGCGTATTGACTGGTCGTTGTTTTATTTTCTTCAGTATGCGGCGGCAACCCAAAGAGAGGCCTGCCCCCAATAACCTCATGGTAAGTTAAACCAAGCCTTCCATTAAACAGTTCCAAGGACTAAGAAATATAAGTTTTAGATAACTGCACACAGAGTAATCATATTCATGCATTCCACTAAAAATTCAATTAAACATTATTTAATTATCTCTGTAGTTTTTGAAGTATACAATTGTATTTTTTGCAATGATTGAGGTGTTTTGGGTCAAGGACCCTTGAAGTTCTAACGCTGTGTGGGAACAACAGTAATGAACTTTATGCTACCAATGAAAGGTGTAAGAGAGAGGTCAGCAAGGAAAACCTTGAGGAAGGATTAAAACATACTTCAGCGATAATTCGTTCAATTCACGGCATTGGAGCCAGCCTGAATGAATCAGGCCTAGCTGTTGTACAAGAGTCAAATAATTCTAGTTTACAAAAATTGTGTTTTACAGCCTAATGAAAATTTGAGCGAGGGACAAAGGGAAATTATTTTAAGTGCTTGTGTTTGGATATGTGTGTCTGACTTGTAATAATGTGTTCCACTGTAGACTCAACATTCAACATCTCCCTGTATCCAAATTAATTAATTCCAGTGAAAAACTGAAAGTTTGCTCCTAAAATGACCTCATAACTCATCTGCAAATAAGAAACAGGGAGAGAGCCTTGCTGTTTTCTAATGTTATTAAATGTACATTACTAGGGCAGCTTTACTATTTATTGTACATCACCCTTTGTCGTCATTTTACAAGTACAAGCAAGATGATTAATATTCAAATGTGTAGGCAGGTTTCTGGTACAGTTGTCATTTTTGCTCTGAACTAGTACACAAGGCCCCAGCAGTTTGCAGAACTGCCTTTTAAGAGTTGCAACACGCTCCGGTTTCTGTGTTAGGACCAAGGACAGCGACAGTGAGGTCCGCAGGGAGAGGAGGGGTAAAGGTTTGTGTTGTGGGGACGGAGGGCTGGAGGGTGTAAATGCAGAGCTGCTGACAGATTGTATGTTCTCAGTCTCACACCAGGAAGGAGGAGTAAAGGGAAGCGTTGTCTAGACACTCACTGGGAATTCTTGCCTCTAGATAAAAGTGTTTCTCTTGAGGGAGAGACCCCGCAGTGCAGCTTCGGGTAAATTTGTAAAGTCTTTTTCTATTGGAGAGAATGTTGCTTTAAATCAAATCACACATCTTTCCCACTATTTGAAGGAGAATATGTTTACTCGCCCCAACTGAATTATGATCTCTTTTTACAGCGTGTTGTTGTGGTTTCACAATCAAAGCTTCCTTGCAACAACAATGGTTACTTTTAAAAGTATAAATAAAAATGGTAATTTCCCAGATATCCAGACAGTGTTGCACGTGTGACGTCCACGGTTGGCTCCGGTTGTAACTTGATTTTCTTCACTGATGGTTGCTTTCCTTTTTAGACTGTTTGCTTCATCTGAGCGTCCAATTTGTTTATTTTTCTTTGGATTTTCACTTATTTTTGAAGTTGTATCTGTAGTCATCGATCTTTTCTTTGTTTGTTCAGCCATAGTAGATTACTGTTTACTCGCAACTCTTGCAGAGAGCGGAAAAGCAGCCGCTTAGCTCCGCCTACCCTCTCTGGCAGACCAACCACTGCTGGGTGATGGAAAACGCGTCACTAACTGGGCGCTGATTGTGATTTTTTCTGCAAATGTCACACCAGACACCCAGTCTGTAATACTGCAAATGCAAAGGCTTTCATCAGTGGGCCATAGGCTCAATCACCATTGGGTTACCTCAGTCAGCGATAGATAGTGAACAAACAGTTGTGTAAATTGAATTCTTCCAGATTATCACTTTAAAGTTGTTTAAATCAACACATTTAAGGACATAGTGTGTCTGTGTTTTGTTTTATTTTTAAACCTCTCCTGTAACAGTTTCTTTTTTGTCACTCTCCTCCACAGTCGTCTTTGCCCCACTTTCTTCAAATTCAGTGTGATCCCTGTGTTCTTCCCAGTTCTCTCTCTTTTTTCCTTCTCCCACTTTCTCTCCATCCACCTTTCCTTTACCTATATTTTTGCCCTCCTGTAGGCCCTTCATTTCTTCCTCTGCCTCGATGAACTGAGATGTAAGGTCATGGATGCCTGCCTCTGTGGCTCTCGCCTGCTGATTGTCTTTCTCTCTCCTCCTTCTCATTCCCTCTTTCCTCCCCACCTCTCACTCTACCTCCCCGTCCTCCCAGCCTCCTGAGTACATTAAAACTCTTTACCTATTCTATCTGTATGTTAATGCACCGTGCCACCGTTCCCCTTGTCTCCTCTCTCTCTCTCTGCTGTACAGAAAGTGCCACCATTTGCTCTCCGTGTTTTATCCCTGCAACTCATTTCTCCTGGAAGATAATGCGGGAAATCACACAATAGTGCAGACACTGAGCAAATAATGTTGTTTTATGACCATTCAAGCTCCCATAGTAGCTCTAGTTTGCTCATCAGGTTTCAGCATGTGGTTTCTCTAATCACTGGTATAGCTTTTATTGACGTTATTTTCACTGGGATTTTGTCCTATTAGAGGTGCTTTAAAGGGCTGCTGTTTGATTGCATCCCTGCTCTTGATGGGTTCAGTCCCTGAAGCTTTTCACAGTGTGCTGCAACTACTTGTTGTGGATGCTTTGCTCATATTGATATTTTATCATATTTGTTTCAACTTCTTAAATGTTTTTTTCCCAACTAATGCAGACGGTAAAAGGAAAACCTTTTTCTCAGGTTATTTCTATGCTCCGAGTAGTGGTCTTTAGTGCTCTAAAATGTTGTATTGTATTGTAGTGTTTATTTACCTGGGAAATGTGTTGTTGAGATCAGACTGAATCCAATAATGTTTAAGTATATATAAACCAGATCCGACCTGTTGCACGTCAGAGAGGAGAGACCTCGTATGGTTTTGCATCTTCTTACCTAGCATAAGTTAAATAATGCTTCGTCATTTTCATCATCACTTATTTTCTTATTGTTGTTACATCTGAATCTTTACAGTCGACCACATGTAATACCTGTCTGTTCAAACCAATGACTGTATATGTAGATGGACGATGCATCTACGTCTGCTCTCATTGTAAAAAATTGAAGCCAAAATAGCCCCTGTGACGGGTGCTGCCATCTTACGCTGGTAATGTTTTCTTGGAGTCAGAGACTGCGCAGTAGAGATCGGTGGGTGAAGCCGCCATAGCCTAATCAAAACACAAATTACCTACAGACCAGCAAAGACCCCGTACGCCGCCGTATTGACACAGCAGATTAGCTTCTTGTGTTGGTCTGACGCAGACGTTCACAGATATGTAAACTTCAATGACTGTGGTGATTGTTTTAGTTACGTGTCCTCTCATCGTTCCTCCTCTACTCTGCTAATGTGGAACAGATCAGCTGCAGGAGCCGGATTGGTCAACAGAGCTGTCAATCATACTTTTGACAGCAAATAACTGAAAAATGAACACTTGGACGTAAATCAGAATGCTAATAACTAACTATAATGACAGAAACCAAAATGTATTCAGTGTGCATTTTGATTTTATAGTTCGACTCATGTCCCATCTGTTAACATGAGTGAGGCGGGCTTTAGGACCCTGCAGCCAGTCAGCAGGGGACGGTCTAAATGTTGTGGCTTCTTGGCTTTTAGGGAGCGGCCATGTCCATCTGTTTATACAGTCTATGGTTCAAACATTTCTCCACAGCCCGACTAACAATCAAAAAACGACTGGTTTAGTCTTAAAATGAAGCAAAACAACATGAAACAGACAAAAAGTAATTCTGTTTTCACCACATTCCACCACAGAAAAACAATTCTTCAAATACATGAATTTGCACATGTTATAATGTTTATGATGGTATATAAGTAATGATGGATTTTCAAATTTCAGATAATAAATAAATAAATACTTTACAAATGACCCATTATTGTGGCCTCCCTGTGTGTTTAGAGAGATGCACAGTTTACAACAAGCAAATCAGTGGCTTGTAATTCTATACCGTACCATAAATCCTTAACAGTGATGGAAACCCAGAGTTGATCTAAGATCCTAAATGATTTATAGCTCGACTCATAATCTTTAATTTTGATGGATGCTGTTTACTAATCGAGATGAAATAACCAAGGAGCAAAATACTTCACGATTCTGAGACAAAATCTTTCTTAACATTTCTTCCTTCATTTGTAGAGTTACATGATGAGGCATCAGAGAGCGGGCTTGTGTGTGTGTTTTTCCTTCTTATACTATGCATCTTTCATTGTGGACACCCTATCCTGTCATCATTAGCTAATGATGTTGCTCAGATGACGAGACTGTCCACTGGATCGCTCCCAGGACGTTCTTGGTGACGACCTGTCCTGTCTGAGGTTTCTTGATTTTGGATCTTTCTCCTCCCTTTCTCCTTCAACACAAAGCAACACTTTCTGACCTCTTTTGTTTTATTGCAGGAAAAAATATATATTTTTTGTGAACCATTACATTTAACCTCATGAAAGCTAAATTGTAGAACCAAATGAAAAGTGGTGTAAGAATAATTTGTCTCAGTGTGTGGGCTTGTTTTTGCATGTTTGTTTTGTGTGTATGGGAGCTAAAAAGGCCAAACTGATGATCCTGCACCCTCATATTCTTTGATTGTGATTTGATGGACATTTCATTTCTCCCTCCCCCCTCTCCCTCACCGTCCCTCGTTCCCTAAACGGCAGCCTTCACACAGCCTTTTAGCACCCTTGTCAATGCAGCCGTCCTATTCTGCTTTTCTATTCATAGGCGCACACACACACAAATTTCGTAGCCCCCTTACAACCCCGGAGACACCAGATGAGCCCCTCGTTTTCCACAAAGGAACCCCTCCTGTCTCTGACCGTCCTCAAATCTAGTTTGAGTTACACACACACACACACACACACACACACACACACACACACACACACAGGAGTGGCAAGTTTTAACCATTTATGAATATCAAAAGAAGTGTTTTCATTAACAATCGCTCTGACTGTTTAACATTAATCTCCACTTCTAACGTTATAAAAAAATAAAATGTTTGCACTGATGCTTATTTGCATAAAAAGGGGACGTTTTGCCCCAAATACCTGCAGACAGCTCAGGAGCTAAGATGCTCTAAATTGCATGGCAGTGCAGTCTGCTTTGATGACCGGTTTCTTTTTGTTTCATCTCAGTTTTCCTCACAGTATTTATGCTGGATCAAAAAAGTAGCGGATCAATTCACTTGTTCACTTTCTTTCCAGTTTCTGAGTTTTCTTTTTTGGTAATGTTTCATGTGCGTGAGTTGTAGTTATCATCATGTCTTAAACTTTGGAAGAAGTTAAAGTGTTCGGGGAATAGGTGTTTGAATGTTTACCTCTCCACATGTGCAAAAAGGATTTTCACATGTGTTGCTTGTGTATTGCACCTCTTTGGGCTTTTTGTGTCTTGTCAGACGTCAGGCGAAATCACTGGCGTCTCCTCCTCCCTAAACTTTTCTGTCAGCACCTTCGCTGCAAAATGTTTTCACGTTTCACCCTCGGGTCTTCTTTGACATAAACCCCATTCACACTTTCTGGGACTACAGTTTAGTCCTGCTGTGGGACCGTTCTGTCACGTCATTTTAAATGAAGGTCAGAGTCAAAATTACACATCTCTCCTGAAAACACACGTTGACATCCTGTTCTGCCTACATTCGCTTTTCTCTCCGTAACCAGCCATAAGGATTTATACGCTAAGAAACCAGCTTCAGCATGATCGCTCTTATCACCCGGTAGTGTTTGGTGGTGCACACAAGCCAGTAGCTCCACAGCTATGAGTTTCAACTGAAGACATTTTGCTCACCTAGTTTAGGACAGAAGTTGGTCACAAGAGTTTTTGTGTGACTTAAGTGACTTACTTATGGAGGCCGTGCATGGGAGTCAGGACTGGTGTTAGCTTTTCCATCCAGAGAAGACGGCAGGCTGTTGTGATGCGAGGACCACTTATTTTAAGTTCCCTGGCTCTCTTACCCATCTGTGACGTTCACAAGCGAGTGGCGAGTTACCTACTTTCCACAAGCTCCCTTTGCTTTTTTTAAGACCTAACTCTGGTCAGCTGCCACCGCAAATACAAGCTCACCCTCTGGGAAACATTGTGGTTAACTATCTAACAAGCCAGCTAATGAATTAGCCCCGGGCCTAGACTTCATTGCTTTAAAAACGTACCGTTTACCAACCCATCTCTACTCTCCATATCACCCTCCATTGACTGAATACATGGTAGCTAAGTCGACTTCTATATACAGTCTATGTCTGTGGGTTTAGGCTCACATTTGGCGTTATGCGCCTTGAACGCTTGAAAGTGGAAAGTTGGAAATTTGAACTGGGAAATTACAACCTTGTCTGACTGATGACTATTTCCATTTTTAATGGTTACTTACATTTAGAGCGTATATCTTGAGAAGGCAGCACATAAGCATTAGATAAGTGCGCCATCAAGTTTAGAGAAGAAACATAATTGTAACACTCCTGAAATAAGTCCCTTACATGCTCTGTGCACTAACTACCTGCACATACTGTTGATTCAGACAGACACCAACTAAAGCCAGCCAGTTTCCAGAGGGAGCTAGTGATTAGCATGCTAATCTGTAAAGACCTAGTTGTTCTATCTACCTCTTCACCCTTCTCTCTTCACTCTTCACTCTCACGCACACACACACACACATTGGCAAACACGCCGTGTTTCCTCCAACACTGTTGTAATGAGGTGATGACCAGTCTCTTGTTATAATTGCCTCAAACTCCATTTAATTTCTTCTGAGCGTATTAATCATACATTGAGTTATTTAAAATCGCATAAATTAATCTTAGATTAAACAGACCCTTCAAAGGCTTCAAACAATTAAAGAGTTAGGTAGAATTTCCCCTGGGTTTAGGTCATTTCTATGTGAGCAGAGCAGTTGCAGGTGATTATCCCATTTTGATGTGGCCAGACGGTGATTAATGTAACTTTTAAATGAGTCCCTCCCCCAGCTCACCTCTGTCCACGCACTGCTTCAGCAGCAAGTCAAAACACCTTCAATGACCTCACTAAGGAGTGCTCTTTCACTCTGTATTTATAACTCTACCTTAAAGCTTTCATACAAGTTTCAAGTAATTAAATTATTATGTGAGTATGCGTGTGTATGTGTGTGTGCGTGTGCAACACAGTCAGAGGATGTATTCCAAATATACTCAATACCAGGATGTGTGTGTGCATCTGTGTGCGTCTGCATCAGGGCAGGACTCTTAATATAGTTTAATATAGTCATGAGTGTGCAGCTAACAGTCTAAAGCAGTCCTTACCAAGGGGTCTTGTATGTTGGGTGGTGAGTTACCTTTGAGTTAACAGTTTAACTGCTTGCTAAAATGTGTGACCAGTACCTAATAGAACCTTTTGTGGTACCTAACTGTCTCTGTAATTCAACAAATGGAGTTTCAGTAGTAAAATATAAACTAGACTGATTGTCTCAATTTCGACCTTCTTATTTATTTCAAACATTTTATTCTTTTTTTAAAGAATTTTACATACCACACCTCCCTCTCCCCTCCAAAACCTGTCCCTTTGACCTTCAGCCCTTTACCCTCATACTCTGTACCCATAAAAGTATAGAGTTTGATATCCAACTGGAGTTAGGTTGTGGAATCGCAAGATAAACCTCAGGGATGGAGAGAAAACAGCAGATTGTGTTTATTTTTTGGACTTTTTAAAATCTTACCTCTTTCCCTGTGAGAACTGTAATAGTTATCCTCTTTGTGACTCTTAAAAAGAAGTCCAAGTACACAGTACTTTGCATTGAAGTTCCCAAATTCAAATGGTTCAGTCCTACACACATGCTTGATACTCGTAATATGTTGCCAAATTTGCCACTGTAGACAATTTCAGAAGTATGTGACCATAAGGAAATCAGCACAGACAACTAAGTTTAACTTCGATATATTAAAGGAGGTCCATAAGATGTTCAGGAGTTTTGAGTGTACGTATAGCATGACTGAAATCTCATGTGTTTTCCAAGTTGTCAGTGGATTGCAGATGTTAAATTTAAATTTTCCTAATCACTAAGGACAGTTTTCAACTTGTTGTCCATAGTTTGGACCATGCATACAGTAATTGACAGAACAATCTAATCACAAGGTCCATTTAGTTCTGTTCTGTTCTGCAGCTTTCCATCTAATTACACCATCAAATTAAGATTTGTCTAGTTCTACTTTCTGTCTCGTCTTCACTTCCTCTTGTATAACAGTTTTCTCTTTTTATCACTTTCTTTAATTTCAGTACAATCTACATGCATAGAGAAAGACTGGTCAGGACTAATGCACAGTTTTAATTCAGTAGTGTGTGTTTTGCCTGACTCTATCATGGAGTTTCTGCAGTGTCTTGGCATGTGTGCATGTGTGTGATGGAGAGTGTCCAGGTCAGATTCCAGCAGATGTCTCTGACCTGTCAGGGTTAATTTCGGGAGCAGAGGAGGATTTTAAAAACATCACTCAGGACTTCCTTTTTTATTTCTGTATCACACCTCTCTACTGAGGCAAGGAAGAATGATTGATGAGATGGGTATTCAGCACATTGGAGCACCCAGGAGCGTCCACTCCAGCCGTCTCATACTGACACACACACACATACTCGCACTGATATGAGAGTAATTAACCTCAGACTGTGTTAACCCCAGCTGCCCATTAGAAGGACAACAGGATTGATGGGGCTCCCCCCAGTCTTTCACAATCTCTACAGTTTGTGCAGGATTAGAGCACAAAGCAATGTTGCTACCTCTTTCCTTTAAAATATAAAAAGTCCTACATAAGGAGGAAAGGAAGTCTACAAGAAGCCAAAAAAGTTGACTTCCGTAAATTTAAATAAACCAAAAAAGGAAAAGCCACTAACTTCTGCTTTCATGCGACTTTATTTTTATATATATTACATCCTCTTCAGTTTAACATATATCCCAGTGTACGCACAAATAGACAAGGATGATCCCAGGAGGAAGAAAGTGGACCATCACCACCAATCTGTCCTACTTTGTTCCTCATCTTACATCCTCTGCACCAGTTTGGATGTTGCTGCGGGGTACTTAACGTCCTGCCACCCCAGAAAAAACAGCTGACAACAACACGACTCACTTTGAAATCACTTCCTGCTTCAGATCTCAACCAATCCAGAAACGTCTCTCTCAAAGTGGGAAATGTTTTAGTATTTACAACATTAGTTTTTTCCTAATAACTTAGTTGGAGTCCTGTGAAGCACAGTAAAATATTCGTTAAAGGTGGTTTTGAGTGTATTGGACATGTGGGTCCGATTTTCTGACAAAAGCACATATTAACATTTCTTACAATGATATACAGTACAGTGAGTGGAACATTATTGTTCTCTGGTGGACACATTTTGTAATAGTGGGATCGTTACTAAATGACTGGGAATCGCAGGGTAACTCACCAAAAGATACAATACGCTATACGTGGCCCACGATAACGATAACATCACGATACAGTCATTCTGCGATAACTGATATCTTGCAAGACAATCGTATAATGATACATCACGATGTCTGATTAACTGAAGAATACAAAATGCCCCTAAAAAGGTGAAGTGCAGAATTAATGTATTTATTCACTGCAACTGGGTGTCAGTTTCACAGATTTTGACACAAATTGAGAAACGATGTGGTGAAGGATATCGCTATTTGGCGCCAACGATACAATAATCACACCAGTCAGTGACTGGACCAGTCGTGACTTCTCACTAACTCTGATGAGCATAGTGGAGGGTTGAGGAGCCAATGAGAAGCCTGTCATTCTCCTCATAAGTTAATTATTTACTGTTTTTAAACATGTCTTTGATTACTCTGCTTTGCACTTTGTAATCATACATACAGATAGCAATGTATCTCTGATAATCTTTAACAGCCAGACAGATTTAGCAGTTGCTCTTCTATGAAAACATTAAATAGCCAAGCATTGTCCTTTTCTTTTCTGAAACAATGGCGAAAGTTGTCAGTACAGATAAAGCTTGATTTTACAAATCGTATTCCTAACAGATCAGTTAACCTTAGATCTGCATTTTGAGGAGGGTCCCACGTGTTGAAAAATTGATCTGCAAATAGGCTCCAGAACGATCGTTTAGATTTTTGATGAGTCAGTCTTTTGTTTTAGTCACACAGTTCGTTCGCTGCAGTCAAACATTTGAATATAAACAGCACTATTTTGATATAACTGGAGAATAACCATATTTTCTACATGTTGTCTCTAAACCTGTAGTAATAGCTGTGACTGCTGCGATTTAAAAATTCACTTCAGAACAGACAACATAATTTACAAATCTTCCAGCCATCTGACCCTTAATATTCCTTTTTTTCTGTCCAATCGTAGTAAAATAACAAAAAAAAGAAACACTCCTTTCTCTCTTTTTAACAGCGCTGTGAAGGACACAGACATCTTTTTTCAATAAACTCTAAAATTTTCACAGACCAGGGTTTAGAGTTAATACAGCGTACAGCATAAATACACAATCTCTGTCTAGCTCAAGTTACAACTCAACTCCTATTAACAGCGACAGTCTTTTGTTGTTAAGGACAGATTTTGTTGAAATCAGTGTTGACAAGTTCATTTAAACTGGCCGACCGCAGCATTAATGATCTAATTGGACATCGAGACACCACAAATAAAACTCGCGGTCAGTCTCAGTTGAAGTGTCTCATTTACAACCTCCTCCCCTCTCACCTCTGACCCCGCTGTGACCTCTGTGACCTCTGGCTCTCGTCCCCCCAGATGAGGCTGGTGATTGGGACTGTTGTCATTGAGATATCAAATGTGGCATCTCTGATTTAGTCGTGCTGCAGTAACAAGTGAACACTGACAGCATCTAACAGATTTGACGGGGGCTCCAATCGACAGAGACGGAGAGTGTGTGTGTTTGTTTTGCTCAGCTTTCATCACATTGAAACACTTTTCTAAAGTAATATTTAAAGGCCTGACAGAGGTGGTTTGTGTTTTATTACAAGCTGATTTAACAACCTGTGATGATTTACACAGATCATCAAAGATATTCCTTAAAATGCCCTGACGAGCCATTACTTAAACGTTTAGCATTTAAAACCAAATCTGTTGGACATAAATATTTAAGAGCTTCTAATGATGTTCCTGTTTTTGTTTATTTGTATTTTATTATTATTTCTTGATTCATGATTAAGAATACTTATTCAAGTTGAACTAAACCGAACGCTTCACATAAATGTGTAATAATGTTTGTGGCTCCAATCTGTTGGATAATAAAAATAATATTGCAGAATAGGTTTAAACATTTTTAGTACGCTGTTAGGATGTCATTTATTCGTTTTTTATGAGGAAGTTCATCGCTTGTGTTTTTACACCCACCTCAGTCATTTTCCTGCTATTGATGACAATGATTCTGAAGGTCATGTGTGGAGCAGAAGTAGTGTAGAAGCATCGTAGGACCCTGGTAACAGTCGAAACGTGCAGCAGGTTGTAGTTCAAAGTGCAAAAGTGTTTAATATGAATGAAACCTGAGAAGTTGTTTGATTAATAGTTAAAATGTATGTTTTTTTTCCCCCAGTGCAGTTTGAGATTGAATCCATTGACTTTTAAATTAAAGAAAAAACAACTATTAAATATTGCATCCAAATCGATCTCGCATGCCATCGGCTATAGTGTGTTGACGATATAGCCTCTACGGTGATCATGCCGTGCTTGTAGCTAGCGGTTAGCATAAACAGCTTCTGGTCAAGACTTCCTTTTCCGCGTGCTGCTTGTTTACAGAAAAGAAACCGTTTTTTATGTGATTGACTTTAATTAACGGGTCTTACCTTTACTGAAATTTGAACATCATGATGCAGATTAGTAAAAAGTAAAAATGAAGCTTTGTCAGGTCCGTCCTCAAGTGGGACGTGGATTTTAGGGACTTTGTCACATCTTCTGGTTTCCATTTGTAGTACGCTTGTAGTCCGAGTAACATTGACCAATCATATATCAGCAGGCTGCGGCGTATACAGGAAAAACAGTCCGTGTGGAGAGCAAAAGCAGGCGGAACGTAATGCGCAGTAATGCCATCCCGGCTCCCGTCAGCATACACACCATGTACTAGTGGCTTACAAGCATGCATGTAGAAACGTAATGGCTCTATGTAAGCTATGATAAAGCATGCCTTAGTCTGTGGGACTATACTGGACAACTTCTTAGCCAGTCAGTAAAAGTTTCCCAACTCCTCCTTATAACTACTGCTTAATCATGGTAAGTAAAGAACTCAGTATGTGCCTCACAGGGTAGTGGAACCAATATACAGAGTAAAGCATATCAACATAACTAAACTCAGCTCATTATTCAGTTTTAGCAATATGAACAAAAATTACACCGTCAATATTATTTTAAATGATCTGATTTAACACTTGTCTGTTTCTCTTGTTTTGCAGGATCATTCCTTCATCATACAGTTCAATGATGGAAACACAGAGGTGGTGTCCATGTGGGTGTGTCGCTGTCTGGAGGAGAGGCGAGCTCAGCAGGCTCAGGGACACGTCTGACGTCCTCCCGCCGCCCGCACGCGACGGACCCGGACGTTTGATCCTAAACTTTGAACTCTTCAGAAAGGCTTCAGGGTCAAGTACATCCATACGCACTGTACCAGTGGACAAGAATCACTAGATGTTAAATATCATATGTGGGTAATTCTCACATATTAATGTTTCATGTGCCCTGACATTGAGAAGCTCACATCCTTTGAACTCTGCTTCTAGAATGAGCAGAGACATCAGCACTTTCTTTCTAACGTGGGACTCTCATCAGCCGCTTTGTTACGTTTTTCGGGATTATACAGAAATGCAGCGAAAGGTCTGCAGGACAAAGACAAAGCATAAGACTGCAATATGCCTGCAGAGTTGTTCTCTGTTTCTCAGATGGTATCTGAAATAACCGTCTTGTGCTTTACTTTGGACGGCCTCTTGTGAATGTTAAGGTTTTTGCCTGTGAGTAGCTGCCCATGTGTGTGCCTGTTTTCACAGTGCTATCATTTATTACTGAGGTTGTCACTGTAATAGGAAAACTTCCCTGAAAAATTGTACCATTATTTGTGTCCAGTTTTTGACTCATCTGTGTTGACTGGACACAAAGTCTTTTCTGAGGCCTGCAGAAGCTCTTTTTATTCCTGCTCACTGGGCTTTCTTTCAGTTAGTACATTTTTCAACTCGGTTGCACATCTATTATTTATGTTTGCACAGACACACTGACCACAACTTTTGGAAAGGAGACCATTTGTAATTAAGTTATTGTTTTTATGCTCTCTTACCTGTAGATCCTTTAAGATATGTTATATAACATACACGCATGACCCTTTTTTTATTGCATTGCCAAATGAGATCAGATTTTAAACAGGACTGCGGAGGGAAAACATGAACGCTGTTCACTTGACACCAAAGACCACGGACGACCCAAATGGATTTCTCCATTTTTAAAATTAATCGCTCCTACAGACTCGCTGTGTGCAGTTGTTGAAATGTGTAGAGCGCAAGTGCAATTAAATGCCACACGAATGTAACAGCAGGACATCAGCGCAACAGAAAGGCATAACGTTTATTGTACATGTGATGAAGAGTTTCTTCAGTACACTCTTTAATGTGCTTTGTTCCTCATGTCATTTATCATTTGGTAACTCTCCAAGCTTTTCTTCTGTATTTTTTCATAAGCAAGTCTACAGAGGTCACAGAAGTCTTTCATCAATCTGATTGTCAAGCTTCTTATTTTTAGAATGGGCTATTTGTTTAGCTTTTACGCTACTTACCTTCTTTTAGAGTTAAAATGAAAGAAATGCTGGATGTGCAGTGAAATCCTCAGCTGTGTCCCAGGTCCATAATGCATACTGACTATCAGTATTAAGTGCATATATGTATGCATATTGAATTTGGCAGATTCTTTTTATTTGATAGAAACTGTTGTCCTACATTTTAATATGTGGAAAAATATTGCAGGCAGTTGTGTTGAGGCTTCGGAAACATCTTAAAAACAGTGAATCAAATCTGATGAAAATCTTTAAGTACTGATTTCTTAACCCAGCTTTTCCCTAAAACTACAAACCACAGTTTCAAAGTAATAATCTTGAAGATATTCTTTTAAATACATGTTTCTTAAGTCACCATATCTAGCGCCGAAAGAGGTAAAACAATGGTGATTGAGCCTATGGCCTACTGATGAAAGCCTTTGCATTTGCAGTATATAGTACTATTACAGACTGGGCAACATTCGAGGAAAAAATCACAAACGGCGTCCAGTTAGTGATGTGTTTTCCATCACCCAGCTGTGTTTGGTCTGCCAGAGAGGGTAGGCGGAGCTAAGCGGCTGCTTTTCCGGTCTCTGCAAGTGTTGCGAGTAAACAGTAATCTACTATGGCTGAACAAACAAAGAAAAGATCGATGACTACAGATACAACTTCAAAAATAAGTGAAAATCCAAAGAAAAAGAAACAAACTCGACGCTCAGATGAAGGCAAACAGTCTAAAAAGGAAAGCGACCGTCAGCCAGGAAAATCAAGAGTTACAACCGGAGCCAACCGTGGACGTCACACATGCAGCACTGTCTGGATATCTTGGAAGCGTGCTCCTGCAATTACCATTTATCGCCATAGGTGCCGCCAAAGAGAACGAACCTGAGATCTTCAAGATTATCACTTTAAGTACAAGTATGTCTTGTGCCCTAACTGCAAAATATTTAAACATTGAAGTTACACACTGCATTGTATCAGTACAGTCCATAGGATTGGAGTTTGACACAGCACCCTGTGGTATCTGCTCTTTATTGTAGTGCGATTGGTCAAAGTAGTTTACCAGGTTAGGATGTGAGAGTGAAACTTTTAAACAAGCTCTCTGCTGGTTGCGCACAAAACTAATCGTGACATGATCTGTTTATGATTTGTGATCCCAGATACAAACATAACAGGGGCTTTAGCGTCATGATTCCTCCTGTGTGAACATGTTTCATTAGTGCCATTGTTTTCCTCAGAGAAACTGAGGAACAGCCTTTTTACTTTTATATTTATGGATATAATATGACTTTGGGAAGGATGTCTGTGCAAGATGCCAAATATATTACTCTGAAAAATGGTAAATAAATGAAAATATAAAGTTGTCCCAGTAACTGAAACACATCAACATGGATTTTCCAAGAGTTGCACAATGAATGGAGTATGTACTCTGCATTAAACCACATATGTTGTTAGTTATATTCGTCTGTCCTTTTGAAAGAGTCATTATACCAAACTGTTGATACATCTGTGAATAACCCACCTGAATATAAGTTGGCCTTAAAAGTAACAGAAGCTATAAATACTAGTAGATCATTGTGAAATAAGAGTATGTTGTGGCCACTGATGAAAACTCTGCAAATGTTCATGTTTATTCTTTTAACTGAAATGAAACCAAAAAAAGAAAACATTTCATTTTTCTGTACAGATGTTCTAAAAAGTTAGAAACATCTCTTAGGATTTGAAAATGTACTCCTTGACTGTGATATTTAAATATGCATCTGCAGTGGAAATATTTATTATTTTTTTACTTTTCAGCCTGTTTACATCAGAGATCACTGCTCGTGTCTCTCACCCTTTTATTTTCCTGGTTTGTTACGTCACATGAAGTCAGTGATGGGACTCAGCAGTAATGTTAGTGCTGTGGTATCACTGGCTGATTTTTCTGTAATTATCTGTGTCGGCACATATTCCAGCCATAATCGAATAAAGTATTTAAACATATTAATTTGGGTAAGTTTGAGATTCTGTTATTACTTTAACGTCTAAACATCACGCAGTAAATTCAATCTCCTTCTCAATCAACATGTTGATTATTTTATTTTGAAAGGGAAACTGACTTCACTGCTTTTACAAAGACAAACAATGAATCTGCATGAAACATCTGCGGCGATGAAGAGAGGAATCCTCAAGGTAATGACTCAAACATTTACAATACACAGAGATTGTACCCTAAAACGGAATCCTCTGTGCAGACTGAATGCTAAACACTTTTGTACATTCAGAAGACAGAGATTTCTGTAACCGTCTGACTTTTATTGAAAGCACTAACTTCATTTATCAGCTTGAATTTTAGGAACAGTGTGGCCTCTCGAGAGAAGTGCGTCCCCTTCAAGAGCTGTTCACTTCCTGCAGATGACAGACGATAAACTGATCGTCAAGGTACAACTATTGTAATCTAATACAACAGCAATGTAATAGATGAAACCATTCAAAGATGCTGTTGGGCTGTCATATTGCAATATACAAAGCTAAAATAAATGTTTTAAATACTGTATTTTAGGCCAGTTTAAACCTCCTGTGAGGAGTTTTTTGCTTGTTATGAAACCAACTGAAATTAATTCTGATGACTCAATATGACCTACAAAAGAAAACCTGACCATCAGCGACACGATCGATTATTTCTATATACATATTTTTAATGCCTGAAACAGCTGGCGAGGGGGTAGGTGTCAGACAAAGCGATTAACTGCACGCTGCCTTTGTTTACATTTTCCAGGGCAAAATTTTAAAGTGGGTGATACACATGACTGTTAAAGAAAGCAGGATGAGACTTTTTGAAAACACCACTTAAGCATGAACAGGACAAAATCTGCAAAGAGACCACAGGGGGTGCCAAAATCAACACAAACCAAAAGTTCCTCACAGCAGCTTTAAAATGTAAAAAAATATCATCTTTGAGTTTAATAGATTCAGTCTTTTAAAATGTAAATATATACAGTACAGTTACTAATTTTGTAGAGTTTATAGTGTGGTCTTGCATGAATGGAAAAATTAGAACTAATTGTCGACGGTGAGTCAGCTGCAATAACACAATAAAACAAAAACTGATGGTTCTTTGTATAATCTACCCTCATTGATATAATTGGCTAAACTAAAAACATCTGATCGTCCAGTTTAATCAGCACCTCTCAAATAGTTAAAACAAATCTGAACGTTATAACCGTCATGGAGTGAGGATTTATGAGAAGTTGGGTTAGACTGTATTAGTTTCAGGTAGGTACCTTTATAAACCAGCAGCTTGGTGTAGAACAAACAGCCAGCTCGACGGTCTTATTATAAAAGTTAAGATAACATTAGTGACACCTTCAGCACACGGCCCCAGCTCGCTCGATTTGCATATCTTGGCATAAATGACCCAAACCTGTAAACACCTTTCTACCCAAGTTCAGTTTCAATTTGCATTTTATAATTAATCATAGTCAACCTTTAATTAACATCAGCCTTATTCTTGGATGTTAATTTGTGCATTAACCTGTGAAAAGTAGTTCAAAGAACACAAATACAGTAAGATGATGTATAATGAGAAGCTTTTGTGGATGAATGCATCGAGAACATCCTGTATTTTCTTTCTCCACAGGTTTATACACTCAAATCTGAAATGTCTAATATTGCTCTCTACCTGAACGTGAACCACGCCAAACCTTCAGCTCCTGATGTTGAACTTCATTACCTCTAAAATGGTAAGTTCATACATGTACCCGTCAGTCAGAGTTTATGAAAGTAGTAAGAGTAAAACGTTGATAGTACAACTTAACAACTTAAAATGCAGAACTTTGTTTATAATGCAAAATATAATATATTTTAATGAATTCTTCAGACACCAAAATGAGCCATAATTTCAGGGAGATACATTCACCAACTCTTTCAATGTTAAGAATGTCTGGATACTGGGGCGCTGGTTTAGCTCAGTGGGTAGAGCAGATGCACCATATGAGGAGGCACAGGCCTCGATGCAGCGGCCGCAGACTCGACCCCCGCCCTCGGCCCTTTGCTGCATGTCATCCCCCACTCTGTTCTCCCAATACTTCCTGTCTCTCTTCAGCTGCCCTATTAATAACGGCAAAATGGCCCAAAAAATTATCTTACAAAAAAAAAAGAGTGTCTGAATATGAACCATGATGTATGTGTCTAATCTGCTGATTATGTCTGCATGCTAATATGCTAAATCATTGCAGACTATGGTGCACTCTACACCTGCTTGGGATCAGAAAGTTAACTGTCATGTTAGCAAGCTACCTTTAGTATTTACCTCGAAGCACTGATGTGCCACACAAAGCAACTAACATGACTGTAGACTTTACCACAATGGTGATTGAGCCTATGGCCCACTGATGAAAGCCTTTGCATTTGCAGTATTACAGACTGGGTGTCTGTGGCAACATTCACGGAAAAATCACAGTTAGTGACGCGTTTTCCATCACCCAGCGGTGGTTGGTCTGCCAGAGAGGGTAGGGGGAGCTACGTGGCTGCTTTTCCGGTCTCTGCAAGTGTTGCGAGTAGACTGTAATCTACTATGGCTGAACAAACAAAGAAAAGATGGATGACGACAGATACAACTTCAACAATAAGTGAAAATCCAAAGAAGAAGAAACAAATTTGACGCTCAGATGAAGGCAAACAGTTTGAAAAGGAAAGCGACCGTCAGCGAGGAAAATCAAGAGTTACAACCGGAGCCAACCGTGGACGTCACACATGCAGCACTGTCTGGATATCTTGGAAGTGTGCTCCCGCAATAACAGTTTATCACCATAGGTGCCGCGAAAGAGAACAAAACTGAAATCTTTGAGGTCACTAATTAATTTGCTTTTGTCATCACCATCTGCTCGCCGTCACAGTTTTGTTGTTATTTACTGTGCGTCATCTTAAATCAGAAACCTTGTGTGATTTATACAGATTTCTGTCTGAACGCAGATACCCTTTTTTTTTTCAGGAAGTCCTCTGTGCTAATAATTCAGCGTGTAACACAGCAGAGCCATGAAGCCATTTCAGGACCCTGACACACCTGAGCAACATGTGGTCAGTCAGTAATGTGCTGTATTGTGTGTGTTATCAGCCCTGTAAAAGCAACCTCTGAAATCAAGTGTTCGTCCCTCTACTTTCTCAGGTTGTTTTTTACTTATATGATCATACAGAAATTCCTCCCTCCTTTTATTTGATCTTTAAATGAAAGCCTGGTGCAGCCAAATAATTTCTGTGATTGCTGTTACCTTCACTTCACTCCCCCTGCTGTGACGGATACTTTCCTTCTCTTTGACCCCTTTTGCTCTGCTATCTGAGCACCAATTATCCTTCTGAGGGACACCAATGGCAGTAATACAACAAATACTCGCTATGAGCCAGAATACTGCTTGTCCTTGTGAGATCTTTTTTGAATGAAGACAAAAATATCCAGAGGGGAAGAAAGCTGCTGCTGTACTGTATGAACCTCGTGCCACCAATGTCACAGAAACAGTTTGTTCGGTTAGAAAGTTGATGATTGGTCAATAAGAGCAGGGTTGACTCTTTAGTGCACACAACAGCATCTGCTGAAACCTTCACCGGGTCTGAAGCCAGGCAGGAAATCATTTTGCTTTTGTCACATTTACTCTAGTGTCTTTAAAAAAACTAACACCTGCTGCCAGATTAGTTCGACGGTTTCCTAAAGTATCTACCTAAAAACTGCTGCTGTCCAACAATTTAAAGCACTTTAGAAGCTTTAATAGCACTTGAGGAAAGATCTGAACATTTACATATCCTTTTCAAACTGACAGTCCTAAAGTCCTCGTGTCCCACACCTGGCCAGGTGGAGTTTTCTGTGAAATCATCTCTGCTAATTGTTCACCTCCTACCAACATGCAACCAACCTTTAAAACAGCTGAATGTTTTGCATTCATCAGGTCTACCTGCGAACGCCGCTGTCTAAGCAGAGATTCAATTCAGTTCTCGAAGGTTTTTTTTTTTGTGCTTCCAAGAGCAAAATCACAGCTCCTCTGTACGACGAGTATTTGGGCCTGAATAAAGTTGAATAAAATTTCAAGCATAAGGTTGTTACATTACGAGAATAAAGTTGTAATTTTTGGCTGTTGTCAGGCTTTATGTTATTATAAAGGCATTTTAGAAAGGCAGCAAGAATCCTGCGTTACAATCAGAAACGTGGAGCTTCTTGTGAAGTTCTGCTTGTAAATGATCGCACAGGAGGCTTAATACAACTTTAGCCGGAGCTACATTTATTGAACCCACCTGGTAGTATGGAAGCGTAGCATACATGTACCTCGCGGGAACATGCAAAATCTCCTAGTCTAGGTTTGGCTGAAGGCTGTGTTACCGTATAACATGTAGTAATGCGCAAGCACATTCAACGGCTTGATATTTAGAAAAGCTTTCCCAGATATGAAATGCTTAAACTTTTGGCACATCTGCACCACATGTAAGAACCAGGACTCAATAACTAAATGATCATAGTCATTTTAACGCAGGTGGCTGGCTGCTCTTCTGATACTCCTTTAATAAGGCTAACAATCGCCTAAAATTACGACTTTATTCTCGTTATCTCTGATTTTTTTTCTTTAATGTGGCCCTGATACTCCGTCGTACCTCTCTGCCATATGTATCACGATAAACTATGTGCAACAACAACAGGTTAACCTGCTTGCAGTAACTTTGCTAACATTCTGGTATCTCAGTGGTACAATGTTAACCATGTTTGCCATCTTACATCAGTATCAATGTTAGCTAACATATAACTAATATCTATAGCTAAAAGAACATCTGAGGCTGATGGGAAGTCATTAGTAATCAAGGTATTTGATAAGAAACCCAAAACCCAGTTGATGAAGCCAGAGCACTACACTCGGGGCGGCTATGGCTCGGTGGTAGTCGGTCGTCTTTCAATCGGAAGGTCGGCGGTTCGATCCCCAAGACACTGAACCCGAAGTCACCGGGTATGAATGTGATATCTGACAGTTGACAGTTGGGCATTTTACGTAGCAGCCTCTGCCATCAGTGTGTGAATGGGTGAATGTGACATGTAGTGTAAAAGCAGCTTTGAGTGGTCGCAAAGACTAGAAAAGCGCTATATAAGTACAGTCCATTTACCATTTACCATATACTACAGTTCATCTTGAGCAGGACATGAATGTTGTGTCAATCCGTCTAATGATTGTTGTGACATTTAACCAAAAGCCCCAGCTAGCATCGCTATAAAAACTACTCCATGCTCAGCAAATGTTTGTCTCCCTTCATGTTGTAGCAGTTTTTTTGCAAAGGAAGGAGTGGGCTTCACCAGACATTCATTTGACTTATAAGATGAACTCTAATGACTTTGGTGGTTCTCCTATTTTTCCTCCAGCAGGTTCCTACTTGTGCTTCAGAGGGAAATGTGTCCACTGTCCCGTCACTGCTGCTCTGCATGGAAACACTGTCTGACGCAAAGAGGTAACTTTGTACTAAACAGTATGAGGAAGGGATTTCTTTACAGGATGTATGAAGGGGAGGGGAATGTTCTCTACATACTGGCTGGTGAGAATGGTTGTCAGATGGGCTTGAAATATGGCAACCTAGCCGTTAATAGTGACCCACACTTTGGTTTAAATGTAATAACTGGGATACACACTTGCAATATAAGGCTGGTAACCAATATTTCTTTACTCTTAGCATCTTTTGTTGAGTCAAGATGAAGGATAATTTGATACCTGACCGTGTGTAAACGGGTCAGTTAGACCAAAATAGAGAAATTAATTGAATACTTAAATTAATAATATATTTGAATGTTTTTTCCTGCAGTTAGAGGTATGGTTGGGACATGCAGGCTTGTCAAACCCCTTTATAACATATTGAGGAAGATCATCATTGTTGTTAAATATGACATAGATAGATATGACACATAACTTACCTGCCAATCACACGGTTTGAGCTAACAAACCTGCAGCCTGCTGGGAGCTCAGATGATGCTCAGTCAGAGCTGCAGTGCTGTGACAGCTCAGCCTGCTACAAATGATTCCTGCTGCATGTAAATTGTGTCAGCAGATGATCCATGGCTGTGCTCGGTGTGACCTATAGTGATAATATGTCTGCAATGAGGATCTGGACGCTCCATGATCTCATCTGGCGGGCCCCTGTGCGGGATATTGACCGCGCTTTGTTTGGAGATGCGTCTTCATTTCTGCCAGCCCGGGACCTTCATATTCCCAAATTCCCAGGGAGCATTGCGTCTCCGCTTTGTATCCGCCGATGACCTTTTTCCCACCGCAGTCCGACTTGATTAGCACATCAGGCGGGACAATGAGTGTCCGCCCTGTACACAGCCATTACCCACATCCCTTTATCAATGTCCTGTAATTAAAATGTCACCGTTTAATTTTCGAGCCATCGCTCTCCTCTCGGCGGAATCTTTCCTCCAATAAAAAGTGCAATCGAAATGCTCTTTTCACTGGAAACAAAAAAAAAGGATGCGGAGAAAGCGTTTAGGTGAGGCGAGCAGAGAGGATCAATAGGCCCTTTAGTCCGCGAGGAGGATTGATCGCTCTCTAAAATGGGATTTATAGGGGTCATGCTTTTATAGGCTGCTGATACAACTGTTAATTATAAAACATTTGGCCTCAATCGCTGCTCTTATTAAAGCTGTCCTGATTGAGCGGGCTTGATTTATCTCTCTGTATGACAATATGCAAGTGTTAGGAAATAAAACATTAAAGGATAAGATGCAGCAAATATGATGCAGCTGCACTGGCACGTGCGGGCTCCGGACCTCAATCAATGATCGGTGGCATCAAAGCACATTCCTGCTGCTTGTTTTACAGTTGGAGGTGTTATTGTGTCGCTTTAGAGCCTCTTTTTAACATGTTCTCCTTTTTTACCATCGAGTTCTGACGAAGCCAATAGACACATATCCTCCCCTTTATTTACAGGCGGTGTGTTTGCATTGGACAATAACGTGACAGTCGATGAGATAAGAGGTTTGAACTTGATCTCAAGATGCGGATAAGACAATCAATCAATAAATAGATCAATTTATGCAGGGAGAAAAGCACCATCTGTCATGTTTGCTGACTTTTATAATAATGATATAGGATTTTTAAGTGGTAAACCAAGACACGTTATACTTGTGTAACACCTTTAAAGAGCTTTAGGCGCAGAGGTGCACTAAAATTAAAAAAATAATAAAAAGAAGGATTTAAGTTTGTTAAGATTAAAGCAGCCTGTAAAATATCCCAAATAAGTATCACAGGGAGCAGTAAAAAGGAAAATCTCCATTTTGTGATGTTTTTCAACCCAAATTTAAGGATTAAATTCTTATTTTCTAAAAGGGAAAGTCTGTTAACATTTACGCACATGTCATGGCAGTCTCTGCAGCAGAAACGCGTAAAACTACACCTTGTTAATTATAAATCAAACGCCACATAAACGTTTTTTATTTTACATTTAAAAAAAATAAAAGTCCCCTGCACTTTGGTGTTAAATGATCAGGTATGCTTCACCTGCTGAGTTGGGACTCCTGATGACTTAAACCTCACCCGCCTGAACGTTTCAGGTTAAAGGTTTGTTTAAACAATTGAGCGCATATGAATGAGGAGCGGGTCATTTGTGTCCAGCAGTAATAATAAAGAGCTCGCCTAAAATTACCGCTGAAATGTCTAATTAAAACCCCCGCGCTGCTGATCCACGCGCGTCAGCTCACGTTTCCCCCGGAATAAGCAGCGACAAAGGCTTGCATTCAGGTCGGCGGTGTAAATAATTAAAAAGAGAGGAATAATTACAGTATAAAATTGTAATTATTGGCGGGGGCTGCAGGGGAAGCCTCTGATGCTGAAAGAGGAGAGGATCGGGTTCAGCATCAATATTGCAGGGAGGTAAAACTGGCGAGCTCAGGCTGCACACACACACACACACACGCACACACACACAGAGGGGCTGCTGATGCTTCATATACGCTTCATACACACTCTCCTCGCACTCACACCAGCCCGAGTGTGTTGTGGTTAGTTTATCTGCTGTCACTTATAAAACGTCATAAAACCAGTTGTTTGGTTTCTCTGGCTACCCTCCTTGACGTTCCCAATATATTTGTTAGCTTGTTCTTAAATTACTAACTATTTTAGCAGCCATTAGCATTAGCATTTCCCCCCTCACATGCTCTGTATCAGTTTGAAGACAGGGCCGGACAGAGAACTTCTTGGCCCCACGGGGAAATGTTGCCCCTGAGCCACCCCCCACCTAACACCAAATATGCCTTTGCTGGGGACTATTTTCAGCGGAGGATTAATACACTATTTCTGGCAGCAGTTGGCTAAACAAGGAACATGTCAACCACCATGAGGAGGTACCTTATTTTTGTGATTTTAATAGTTAAATGACGAAAAAAGAGCTGTTGATTTACACACTAACTGTCACTGGCCTTGTTGTCTTATTTTTACATAATGTACCTCAGAGTGCACATTGTGTCCTTAAAGCACACCTTGGACACAGGTGTGTAGGACAGTAAAAAAGGCTGAGTCACACTTTCAGGACTCACATTTCCGTCACAGACCTTCATACAGAATCAGGCTTTTCTGATGTTGTTTGATGGTAATTCTTTGCAGCCTGAGGTATAAATTATAGATGTTATTTAATTCCTCATTACAACTCAAACGTTACGTATGTCATGACTAATACGACCGAGATACACGATCTGCTCATCTCATCTCTATGTTTCTTTCACACTTGAAACAGGCCATGAAGGACGGCAGGTGTGTGTCAAAACTTCCACGCGATGAATGATTCTCTGTTCTCCAGCGACGCAGCTGAAAGATCCAGAACACAACATTTATTAATACTTGTTAATCGTGCATTTTTAACACCTCTAAGATAAAAGATTAACATCTTTTATAAGGATTCCTCATGAGTATTCAGTGAGTCACTTTATATTTAAATACACCTGTCAGTTCTCTTCTATCATTTAGATATCGGCTGACATGTAAAGACTTTGATATATCTGTAATGAGCTAATATCGGCCTGATTTATCGGTCTACTTTCAGTCAACGCTCAGGATGGAAGAGGAGAAGATTTCTTTCAGGACAATTTTTGCTCCGACAGAATATTTATAAAGGATCCACCTGCTGCAGGTATCGACGTTTCTAACTGTGCTGGACATTATCGTGGTTAAACGATCAGCTATCGATCCGCGTATTAATAATAAATTAAGGGGTTAAAGGCAGCCAATCGGTGTGACTGCCACCATTTACATCACTGACATTTAGATTTTTAAATATTTATTTACAGATTATTGAACGTGCTTTCTCTTTATGTGTGTGTGTGTGTGTGTGTGTGTTAGTTTAGACAGTCTGGCCTGAGGCATCAGCGTCATCAGCTCATCCCACAATCCTCTGTTTTCTTACATGGAACATTTTAAAGCGCCTCCAAACTGATTTTACGCACCAACAAAAAGCCTTCAAATCCAAGACGTCTTTGTTTCAGTGTTACCTCCCTCTTTGTATTTTTTTACTTCTCTGTCTTCGCTCCGGCCTCGGATTGATTCGCATGGCGGCTGTGGAAGCCTAACAGATGGTCGTGTAACTTGATAAATGCGCGCGGGCCTTTTGTCATTCTTCTTGCCCTCCAAAGTGCCACGCGCCCCTGCCTCTTGTTTCTCAGCTCGCTCCCGCTGCGGTGGAAATAATACAGCATGTGAATTATTCCAACTGAAGTGATGCTTAAAACACATTGTGCATGATCAGATAGGCCGGTAGTATTGGTTTCCAATATGGGGTCCGGGGGCCCCCTAGAGGGTCCTTGACAGGGTCCAGGGGGTCACAATTATCACTGTTTTATATATTAATATATTTTGGCGTCTTTACGCAGATATCTATAAGACTATTTCTTTATGCTCTTCTCTTAATTATATTAAATTACACATATATTCATAAACATGAGTCCGAAGGTCGAAATGTTCACCCATTTGGGGTCAGCGGGGGTCTAATTGTGCGTGATATTTTCTCTGTTTCTGATTTTTGAGTCAGAGCTGCAAAACTGTGAATTATCAAAACGGGTGTGTATTCACTCAGCACGTCTTTGGGTGAGAGAGAGAGAGAGGGGGGGGGGAGAGCTATTACACATCAGCATGACAGGAGGGTGAGAGAGTGTGTGGGAGACGGAGGGAGGGAGAGAGAGAGAGGGAGAGAGAGAGAGAGAGAGAGAGAGAGAGAGAGAGAGAGGTGCCATGTGCTTCCTGTCTACCCGCCATTCACCTCCCAGGGATCCAGCGCGATGGAGGTCCTGTCTGCTGCTGCTGCACCCAAATAATCTGAAATAAAGACTCCAGCTCAGAGTTTGTACCGTCAGAGCGCCTTCTCTGTGGCACCGTCCCTCTCTGGACTCAGTGGGCCTGCATTTACATCTTTTTATTCATATTAATCATCATTTTGCCCCCAAAATCCTGTTGGAGTGTGACGTTTTCAAGGAGAGAAAGGTATGTCTTTTAATTATCATTTCCCAAGAAATCTTGATTATTTTGCATTTGTTTCCTTATTTTCTGCATTTAAATTTGTTTTATTACTCGTAAAATGTGGCTCAATTAATCGCTTAAAAATAGTAGTATTCATGTCAGCTGTTTAAGGATTATTCGGGTTGTTTTACGCATATTTTAGCGGCCTCGTAAAGCCGCTGACATGATGCAAAAAGTAAGTACGCGCAGGTGAAGGTGAGACTGGCCTGCTTCGCTATAATATCGAGCAACTGGCCGAGGTTAATCTGCGCAGAAGCTTTAATTATATATAGGGCTAGTCTTTTATTAACAAAGCGAAGACGCGCTCGTGGATCTGTGTAATTACCAGGAAAGCAGCTTACGGTTGTTCTTTTCCTCTCTGCTAAGCGCATTGGCGCAGCTCAGGCTGCATTTTCCTTCTGTCCTTATCCGCGCCTAAGGATCTTATGTGACTCTTAAGCAGTTGCCCCGTAAGTGCTGAGCCGATTTTGGAGATAAGAGGAGCAGCAGATCCACCTTCGCATAGGATTACCTGAGAGACGAGGCCGCGCACGCGGAGGAATGAAGAGATACGAGAAATAATTAACGAGACATCTGATTGATTTCACTTTTTAAAATAAACTCCTGGGTGAGCCAGGTGACAGTTAAAGTCCATCATCATTTTTAAATGTTTTATTATCATTCATATTATTGTTGATTTGATCGTTAATATGTAATTCATATTAATTGTATTAAGTGATCAATTTAAAGCATAAAGAGGCCCACGAGCATGCAGCTGCTTAATATGAATGACCAATATATTCATATAGAGATAATAACGTAATTAAATGTGTTGTTATTATTATATCATCTCTGCTTAACAGATTTTATATGGACAGAAAAATATCACTTTCCTCGTATCAGCACTATTTATTGTTTTATTATTTACACTTAAATGTAGAATTTGACCTACATATTTTTTTATTTGTATTTCAGCATTCATCATTTTTTTAATCATAATCTAATTAATTTTAAAATGATGCAGTGAAAATATAGTAGCTTTTGCACACTGTCGAACACCCTCCGGCTCACTCCTGCTGTGTTTTTGACTGACAGGCTTCCAGGGATGGAGTCGACGCCCGGACAGCTTCGAGACGCGGGACGAGACGCCAGCTCATCCCCCGGTTCAAAGCAGGACGCACAGACCTTCTCCAGCCCGAACCCCCTCAGACCGAACCAAGTGAGCGAGACCTCCCTGTACGGGGTGCCCATCGTATGTCTGGTCATAGACGGGAAGGAGAGACTGTGCCTCGCGCAGATTTCTAACACCCTGCTGAAGAACTACAGCTACAACGAGATCCACAACCGCAGGGTCGCTTTGGGCATCACCTGTGTGCAGTGCACCCCCGTCCAGCTAGAGCTCCTGCGGCGCGCGGGGGCCATGCCTATCTCCTCCAGGCGATGCGGCATGATCACCAAGCGGGAGGCCGAGCGGCTCTGCAAGTCCTTCCTGGGAGCGCACAGCCCCCCGAAGCTACCAGAGAATTTTGCATTCGATGTTACTCATGAGTGCGCGTGGGGCTGCAGGGGCAGCTTCATACCTGCCAGATACAACAGCTCAAGAGCAAAGTGCATCAAGTGCAGCTTTTGCAACATGTATTTCTCCCCAAATAAATTCATTTTCCACTCCCACCGCACCACAGAGTCCAAGTACCTGCAGCCGGACGCGGCCAACTTCAACTCGTGGAGACGTCACCTAAAACTGACGGACAAAAAGGCTGAGGACATAAACCACGCATGGGAGGATGTAAAGGCCATGTTCAACGGGGGGAGCAGAAAGAGGACTCTGCCCATGAGCAGCTCAGGAATGTCCTCATCGATGAAATCTCAGGCCTCGTCCAGTTTGGCCCAAACCAGCTCCCCTGAGATCCCCCACAAAACTTTACGCTGCGACGACGATCAGGGGAGTAATAACCTGAGTTTGGCAAGCGGCGCGCGGACCTACCCAGTCATCCCAGTGCCCAGCAAGAGCTTTGGCATGCTCCAGAAAATCCCCCCGCCTCTGTTCCCCCATCACCCCTACGGCTTCCCGAGCTACGGCCTGTGTCCGAAGAAGAGCGACGGATTGCCTGACGCGAGCAAAACCAATGTGTCTGGTGTGTTTTGGCCTGGCGCGAAGGACACCCTCTACCCCGCGTTCCCCATGTTCTGGCCTACAGCTGGCGGCCTCCCTATGCCGCCCTACCCGGGATCTCCACCCAAACCTCCTCCAGAGCTGCCAGGCGTCCGGCAGAGCGAGCTAGACTTATCTGACCAAAGCGACCGGGGAACACACACACCCAAAGACTCCAACCATCACCCTCTCCATCAGCAGGAAGGAGGAGACCGCTGCTCCAGCTCCCAGTCCTCCTCCACCAGGAACGACGAGGACAAGTCCGGGGACGAGGCCCCCCAGAGGAAAATCAGCTACATCTCGGCCTTTAGACCCGTGGTCAAAGACGCGGAGACCATCGCCAAACTCTACGGCAACCGGGATGGCTACGGCGTGCGCCCTGCAGGCTACCTGTCCCCGGATTTTATCAGCGAGAGCTCCAGTTACAGATCGATCTCACCGGACCGGGACAGCGTGGTGGACGACGACGAAGACCCGGACGTGGACGTGGAGTCAAACCGAGGGCAAGATGAGGATGAACCGATCCAGATCTCGCCGGGAGGAGACCACCGTGACTCCCCTGTGCCGGACCGGGTCTCCTCTGGTGCTGAGGAGAGCCAGGAGCAGCCTGAAGCCTCCAGCCCCGCAGCAGCATCACCGGACTCCGTGCACACCGGGTCATCAGAGGAGGACAGACGGATGCGTAATGGCTCTCCTCTTCATGAAGTAAGATTAGATTAAATGAAAGTTTAATGATCCCCGTGGGGGGAAGCGGAATTGTCGCAGTAGTGGAGAACATGATGAGCGTTTATAGAGGAGAGGAGGCCGATGAAAATGTCATCAAGATCAATTGGCTTGGAATAAAAACAAATCCAGATTAGGATATTTGATCGGCGTGTTATCTACATATGAATAAGAACAATGGTTAATATGCATGTCTGGAGAAGCTGCCCTGTCCACGTGCCTTTGAGCAAGGCAGCAAGGCAGAGTTTACCAAAATATCAGTGACAGAGAATTTTACAGAAGAGATCAATAACGAGCTTATTTATTCTGTACTTATTTATCCACATGTTCTGCCTTTTATCCGGGTTATTAAATTACAAATGTACCCTGATGTGTTTCTTTAATTTGTTCATATAAAACGCCTCTCTGTGTATCTGTTTATTTATTAGATATTTTACCACCAAATTGTTGTTTTTGAATTAAAAATAAATTATTTTAGTCGTCATTTCGACGTCTTCACAAAAGACTGCCGAGCTCTTGGTTTTTTGGCGAATAAAAAGGCCTCAATTAGGTGAAGAACCGCAGTAAATGACGTGTAATTGGAGTGCGTTATTAAACACGAGGCTTGCTTTTCTTTTACAGGTGTACGCTCATGGAAAGGACGGCCACGTGCTCCTGAACGAGCCTCCGTCGTTTGGCTCCAAACAATCGAGCAGATCCAACGGTAATTATTGAACCAATTTATGATTTGCTTATTAATGCAAATTAAGGGTTTATTTTTGGTCCCTTTTATCTGAAAATGTTTCTTTTTGTTCAGGTGTTCATCACGTGTCTGAAACACAGAACCAGCGCAGCCTAACGTCCTATCAGGAGCCAAAGGACAGACAAGGTGTGTAATCATTCTATTTTAAATTAAAACATCTACCAGCTTTATGTCTTTTAAAAGCATTACTTATTTTCTCCTTATTCTAAATCTTAGTCTCATATTTGCTCGTTTTTACGCTAAATAATGCGTTTTGTTGTGTTTGTGCAGCTGATGGAGCTTTACGCATCGACATCAGCGTGCACGAGAGAGACCTGGAGAACATGGCCAAAGGTAAGAGGCTGTTTTCAGGATCAAAGGGAAACAAAAGAGAGACTAAATGTAGCAGGTGATATTAATTATTATCAGCAATTAGTCCTGTGCAGATAATTTGGGTTCACGTTGTACCAGCCAACAAACATATATTTACACAGCAGCTCAAAGGGCTCTGGTCACCACGTTTAATTAACACAAATATATTTTTTAATGTAGGAAATTAAATTTAATTAAACCGAGATAATTATTTGCTAACCAGCTATTTTAAAAACCCATTTAAACGCGGCCTTTTAATTATTAAAAAGAATGTGTATTATATTAATGTTAAACATTGAATTCCAGCTCATTTTACATGCAGCTAAACGCCCTCGGCCTGCTAACGATGACGTGCCAAAACCTTAATGTGAATTTACATTTTAGTGGGCCTAAAGTGTTTCCATAGTTGTTAACCACTTAATCACGAGATGTGGGAGTTTTGACTTATTATTGTAAGAGGAAATCGTTTAGAGGCTATTAATATTTTAACGAACAGAGCCATAACCCCGAGGCACGGCAGCTAATTATTTTACAACGCTTGGAAAAACCCCGGGACTCCATTATTACCGTCTCCAGCTCCAGGCAGTGCGCGGCAATTACTGTGGCAGCGCGCACAGAGGGCTGTTACAGAGGGTGGAAACGCACCTGAAGCCGCTTTACTGAGCCGACATAAATCTTTATGTGCAGAAATCTAAAATATATCATATTAAGTGGGATGGAGTAGAAGTGAAGAAGGTGTTTTTGTGCGAGTTTTCAGGATATTTGTGCTGATTTTGGTGGTTATTTGTGTTATGCTGCGTGATTTCTGATTGCAACACCTCCATGTTTGTAGTTCAGAAATACTGTAGCTGTTAAATAGGTTCTGTTTGAGTTTTTAGGATGAATTACATGTCTTTGCGGTGGATAAATGTTTAACATGAAATAATTTTTTGGTATTTTTGGCTTTGCAGAGGAGTTGCAGAAGCAGCTCGTGGAACAAGTTGAGCTGAGGAAAAAGCTGGAGAGAGAATTTCAGCATTTAAAAGGTAGGACAAAAAGTGAGTGTAACAAAGCATTTAAGTCATACTAGGATGTACTCTGCACCCCCTGTGCTCGCAGCCTTTAGATTATAGCAGACGAGCGAGTTGCTTTGTCCTTTGAATGTAGGAGTGTGTCTTTAAAAATGATCCCCACAATGTCAGAGAGTTTCCATCTGACGTGGCCTTCGGTACTCTTCAGATAATTTTCAGGATCAAATGAAGCGTGAGCTGTCCTACAGAGAGGAGATGGTCCAGCAGCTGCAGATTGTTCGAGGTTGGTCTCTCTCTGTACTTTGTGCCTGCATACATTACGAGTGTAAAGCAGATGTAGATCAATGCTCTTTAAGGGGGAAAAATTACAGCCGCAAAAAAAGAGCAACACGGATCAATCTGAGACAATGAAATGAAAAGTGACACTTGCATATTGAAACGTTGGCGATTCGTGTCCAGCCTCTTTCCTGTAAACTCCTCGTTTCTTCTCCTGCAGTTTGGTTAATTATAAGATATCAAAAGGTGAAACTGAAACCACGCTGTTTTGTTTGCAAAGGTTATTTTCTCCTAAATCATGCTCTGGAAAATTGAAAAGACAGACCATTATGTAGCGCTGTATCGGTTACATGCAGTAGACAGCAACTAAAGCCAGCCGTTAAAGGATTGGTTTAATGTTACACTAGTTTAAATACAGGGTTCAAGTACACACAGGGGTCACTCTAAATACCATAGGGGCAAACGGCATACGTTACGCTCCTACGCTCTATAGGACACACAGCAACTCATATTTTACTTTTTTAAGTTTTTTGACCCAATTTTTTATATTTGATTCATTTTATTTTGAAATAGACACTTTGTGCAGCGAGTTGGACCAAGAGAGAAAGGCTCGTTATGCAATACAGCAGAAGCTAAAAGGTAATCTTATCGGGTCCCGGAGAGGAACATGAATGCAACACATGCAAACATAAATATGCAAGTGCTACTTTTTCTTCATAAAACATTCTAACAGTAGGACACAGTTAAAGGATAGGCTCATGTCTTTTTAAGTCTGCCTTATAATGATCCTTAAATTGAAGCTTTTCTTCCTGCTCATTCTGGTCGTTAAGAGATCTTTTTGATGCAAGCAACAGAAAAATCCACAGTCCTTTTTCTGCCTGAACATTCAGAAAATATTTGTAAATTTAGCAAAATTTCCTCTTATTCTTACAAACCCTCCGTCACACCTCAGTCGGGACACACTGCCTGAATCAGTCTCCCTTTGTTTTGGGCGTTATCAATTAGTGCATAAAAAAGCCTAAAATGTTCATAAAAATGCAGAAAGTTTAGAGATGGAAAAAACTCAATAACAGCAAGATGCAACAAAGTGTCATGGAAAAAGACTTAGTGAGTTAATCATGACGTAAATGAAGCATGTGACCTAAACGTCGACTGTAGCAGCTAAATACAGCGTACAGACCAGACCGTTACCTTACTCCAGTTATACATGTAAACTGCATAAAGACAATGTTTCCAACACGTTTTGATGGTTTGAGATTTGACTGACACTTTATTAATGACGTCATCTCGTTACATCCTCTGCCTCTGCTGTGATTTAATGACCTCAGATTGGAGAGTTACGTCACCAGCTGTTTGAACCGACTCGTAGTATTAGCTTGATTGTAGTGGATCTAATTTAATATCAAATATCATTTTTTTTCCACAATTTTTTTCTTATAATTCTGTAAAATTTTGTCCTATATTTGGATAAATGTGTGACTTCAGAATCATAAATACTTAATGTATCCCCGGGGGGGACGTTTGTGCGTTGCAGTTGCTCAATACAAACTAGAAGTATGAAGAAATATAGAAATATAAATAAAACTATGTGAAAAATGTTAATTATATACAGAAAAATGTAAGAAATGTGTAAATTATAAATACAGAATACGTAAAAACTATGAATTATATATACATAAGTAAATGTGGATTATATATAGACAGAATTATAACATTTAATCTAACATTTAAAGTAGGTGTCTGAGAGTCAGACAGGCAGACAGGCAGAGGGATGAGTTAGTTTGATGGCCACAGGCAGGAATGACTTCCTGTGTGCATCTTGGGGGAATGAGTCTTGCACTAAACGTGCTCCTGTGCTTAACCAGCACATCATGGAGAGGGTGGGAGACATTGTGAAACGTGTGAAAAACATAGAGAAAATGTTCGTACTAAAACCTTTTTATTAGATACACACCTGATATGTGTGACTCACAATGCTGAGGCCGCACAGTCGAGCTTCAGCTGAACTTTCTCATTATCATGAAGGAAATCTGATCTGCAGCAGGCATCAAGACGCAACAGACAAAGAACAAAATCTGAGATATAAACACAAAACAGCTCAGGTGAAAGCAAAGACACTCCTACACACACTGAACCAGAGACTGAACCAGTTTGAAAGCAGCACAGGGAGGTACATCATCAAGTCAAATACAGTGCAGGTATATAATCTAATCTAATTCAGATACTCATGCTGTAAAATACAGCGTGTTAGGCGAACAAACTCAGCTTGTTAAGGATCATTTGGACTCAGAAAAAGGCCTCTGGATCAGCTTCACTGGTGTAACTTTGAGATCTCTTTATGGACAGGAGGAACCATCAAAACGACCAAAAACAGTGTCAGTGGGAGTATTTTTTTTAAAGACAGACTTGTAAAAAATGTGCACCTATCCTTTAACAGACTTAGGTTAAAAAAACAACAAAGAAAAAACACCTGTAAAACGTGAAAGTGTGTTGTTTATGTTCATGTTCTCACTGATGGACTCGGTCCTCCCCAGAAGCTCACGACGCCCTTCACCATTTCTCCTGCAAGATGCTCACTCCTCGTCAGTGCACCGGAGCCTGCACCTTCAAACCCCCGCTGCTGCCTCCATAGTGCCCCGACACCGCCTGCACCTGACCCCAGCACAGCCAAAAAATATCAGATAACCCCTCCCCTCACACACACACACACACACACACACACACACAGGTCTCATGTGCTCACCTCCAACCTGCTGTATAGATACACTTCTGATTTTAGCACTTGAGTGAAAGCGTCGAGACGTACGGGTCGTTTCGGCCGTGACATCACTTCCTGCAAAAAAACTCTTCAGGATTTAACTTAAAGTTCATTTTGCGTTGTGAATCAAAGGATTGTTGATCTGAAGCTCAAACCAAGGAGTCTCTCTGAGTCAAAGTCTGCTGTGAGAAGAAAAAACAACACTATATACATAAGCATATATATATCACGTGACGATGTGCAATGGCTTGTATAATTGTGATATTCAGTTCAAACAGCATCTCATTATTTAGCTTCTGTTGCTTCTTTGAATGTCTTGAGTTTCTACATGTATTTCTTATTTATCCGTCTCTGGGTTCAGTTATTGTTTGTAACACTGTACATGTTGTTAAGCACTTTAAATGGGCCGTCCTAAACCAAATTCTGTCATTAAAGTCTGAGGATCTTAATGTTTTATAGAGCACATAATTATGAGCACTTACGGAAACAGCCGATCAGATTTCCCCTTCACTTCTGATTAAAACACTCTCGAGCTGTTTATAGATTTCATGTACAGTTCAGACCGAGTATTTTAAACACAAATCTGATCCTTTAACGTTCTCTGTTTCAGGGTGTTTCCTTTGATTTAATGCATCTGTGCGTCACAACAGACAAACCAAATCTTTTTACAGTCATCTGATGATGTTTTTACGGATAACTCTGCTCTCCACACGGCTGCACTTCTGTTTCTTTCAGTCTTTAAATTAGGTTTGTAAAAAGAAAACTCAAAGAGCAGCTCGAAAATAAATAAATCCTGGTTTCTGACACTCTTCATTTCCTCATTGATGTATGTACCCATGTCAATATTAATAAAATATGAAAGCCGCTTTCTTCCTTTTACTCTTTTCTTCTGTCGCCGGTGTGAGTCTGCCCCCTGCTGGCGTCCTCACAGAACAACTGGATCATATTTCCTCTTATTGTATTTGAGCTCAACATGATCTCTTTCATTAGGCGGCCGCATCAGCGCACGACACGTCCAGTCGACTTATAATGTTTGACGTGGCGTCGGGGGAGCAGGCTGATCTAATAGTGAAATCTAATTCTTGTGATGGGACGACTAATAGATATTGATTACACGGCTCTCGCTCCCTGGATGCTTCATACGGAGACAGATACTCACATAATGTCACTGACACACGATGAATGTTAATTTTCTGTGAGTGTAATTGCCCTCCACGCCAAAGCCACTTCTCTCTGAATGCTAACAAGACCTGAACACGCGAACTACTGAGGGAACGATCGGCTGCTTATCTCTGTTTTTATTTAGCTGTTCAACATCAAGAAAAATCTGATTATGGTGGAAGTGTGGTGACAAGCAGGGAGGGGTTATGTGACAATAGAGCCCTGGGCATCAGCCTCTACACTCCCCTGACATATGAGAAAGAGGCAAAGATTCAAAGAGGCGCAAAACTACTTCAAATAAAGCAGCCATGTGTGTGATTTTGCGTCTCTTTAAAGGCCACAAAGAGACCCAAACGACTAAAAAGAAAAACTACAATGCAACAAAAGAAACGCAGGAACCACAGAGAGACTCAAACAATTACAGAGGCTCAAATCGGCCATTTAGAGACGCAAAACTTCCACAAGAAGAAATCAGATGTTGACAGGGAGACAAAACAACTACAAAGACACTCAAAATGACCACAGATACAAAGTTTAACTACCAACAGACACAAAACAACCACAAGTAAAAGGACCACAAATAGTAGTTTTGAATCTCTCACAAATTGAACACTTGGAGACTCTTTGTAGTTGTTTGTTAGGCCTAAGTCTTTGTGGTCATTTTTCTTCTCTTTATGTCTCTTTGTGGTTGTTTTGCCGGCCCCTCGGCCTGTGCCAGTTCAGCCCACTCAGTAATGTGTTATTGGTGTCTATCTAGCACTGTCACCTCAAAGCTAGAAGGTTCATGGTTCGAACCCCAGTTTGGACATCATGGGCCTTTCTGTGTGGAGTTTGCATGTTCTCCCCGTGCATGTGTGGGTTCCCTCCGGGTTCTCTGGGCTTCCTCCCACAGTCCAAAGACATGCTTGTTAGATTCATTGGTGACTCTAAAGTTGCCCGTAGGTATGAATGTGTCTATGAAAAGTTGTCTGTCTCAATGACAGGTGATCAGTCCAGATTGTACCCCGCCTCTCGCCCAGTGACAGCTGGGATTGGCTCCAGCCTCTCCGCGACCCTGAACAGGATAAGCGGTATAGATAATGGCTGGATGCAATTATGCAACTGTAAAATTTAAAGTGGGACTTAAGGCATCGTTCAAAATGTGCCCATAAACCTATCATGCTCCTTTGGGCACGGGTAGGATGCATAAACTACACTTCTACATAAATTACAACACATAACTAAGAAAATTGAGTAAACAAGTCAGTAACTGAAAATTAAATGCACGCAACTCGTCAAACAAACAGGTTCTTACACTTTTTACACAATGTAGTGTTGAAGGCTGAGCAATGTGACCGTTAATACATGTCTCCACTCTCACAGAGATTTTCTCCTACTGATCATTGACATGTGAATAAGGACAGACAGGGACAGGCAGCGACAGGCAGGGCTGCTTTGTGACAGTGTTGGATGTGAACGTGAGATTTTGCATTAATGTGATTTTAATTGTCATACCTTTATTTACCTGTTCAGTCAAATCAAAGTGAAGCAAGTTAATGGGGAAAACAAGTAACAAAATGCACTTGATGTACCAAAGGTAGAAATCCTTTTTTTATACAGAACGTGTGTTAAATTTAACTATAAGCTCTGCATCATTATCAACACGAAGCAGTATTTTTATGTTGTGACTGGTGAAGCTGAAGCGATGCTACAATTCATCCTATTTTATAAACGGATCATATATTTGTATGAAGAACATCCTAAAAGTATCTTTGGTGATATACAGTATATAAATGATTATATATACTTATATACTATAAAGGGATTGATATACTTTTTTAAAAAAGATACTGCTGAAGAGACATAGGGAATATGGGGAAAAGAGAGTGGGGGATAACATGCAGCAAGGGGCCAGGGGCAGGAGTCGAACCTGCAGCTGCTGCATGGAGGCCTGTCGCCTCTGTATATGAGGTACCTGCTCCAACAACTGAGCTAAACCAGCGGCTTGCTTAATTGATGCAGTAAAATATGCAGTGTTTCTATATTAAATATTTCACATCTTTCACCAACAGCTGCATGTGACAAGGAAAACTGGATATATGATGTTACAGAAAATTGATATAAATAATCAATCAAGTAGAAGTACAGAAACAATTGACAAAGTAACTGTGCACTTGTTTATTTTTCACCACTCGGATACAGTAGACTCTTTTTATCCATATATTTAATTCATTAAATAGTTTAGTTTTTTTTTAAAATGACACAAAAATAAAAACAAAATAGGATCAACAAAAATATTAATTTAACGTTAGAGGTTTAAAAAGCCTAAAATGAGCAGCAATAATCATATAAAGCAACTTACACACATTGATATAATATGTGGAGTATGTTGCTATAACACGATAAAGAACTATACAGTACACAGGGCTGTAATAAAGGATTGAATTGCTCACTCCCAGTATTGTTCTCCATGTCCTCAGAGGAAGCAGCTCAGTCTCTGCTGTGCTGAGTGCATTTACTCAGGCTTACATTAAATCATACACTGAATCATGTTTTATCTCCCTGTTGGACATATTGTCTCTCAGTATTTACAGTCTGCTGCATTATTACCTGTATAAACATGTGTGGTCAGAGGACACCTGTCCCATCACTGTCCATCAACAATGCAGCAGATGGCAGCGATACATAGAGACAGAATAAACCGCAGTGATTCTCTGTATGAAACAAGGCGTACAAAGAGTTAGTCAACAGATTGTTTGTATGAACCCAGAGGGGACGAGCTTCCTCTGATAGTAACCGACATTAAGCCTCGTGTGTTTGGTGTAATAGTGATTTTTTTGTTCACTATAAAACCATCATACTGAGCAAAGATGTGATCTAAGAGGAGCAAATAGTCTGAGCAGGCTGAAGAGGATCTTGACCTGAGAATTCACCTCATGTTGTTTTGTATGCAGCTTCATTAGCAATGATAGGGCGCCACCTACTGGCCTAAAGGAGAACTGAACCCGACTGTGAGCCCCTTTTAGAGCAGCTTTTGAGTCTGATGTATATTCTCTTTCAGTCTGTACTTTAAAATGATTGTAGAGAAAATGCAATAGTATTAACTCACTGTAAAGAAGTGAATGCTTTTAGTCTCTAAGTCGCAAATTTCTCACATTTTTTAAGGGTTTTACATCCAAAATTGTAGAAATATGGCCTCATCATTTCCCCAAACACAACTTGACCCTAAAGCTGAAGTCTTTAGATTTTAGTTAAAGGTTTTATTATATTTTCTGTATTTACCTCCCAACCAGAATGTCTACATCCTGCTTCAAGCTATTTTTGTTGTGTGTGTTTCAACAAATATTCTAGCGATGGAATATTTCATCCATAACTTTTTCTTTGCCAATTTAAATATACTGAGTCTAAAAATACTATAATAAGCATAGGCCTATATAACAACCATGATAAGAGGTGTCCTCATTTGAAATAGTGTAAAGATATAAACATAGATAATGCATACAAACCAATCGGCTGAAAATGAAAGTAAGGTACAACATCTTAAAGTTTAAAAAAAATAGAAAGAATAAATACGAGAGCAATGAACAGTTTTGTTTAAATAAGGCATTTGAAAAGTCATAATGGTGGCAGAGATTAAGACCATTTTCACATGTACGTATGTTCCGTATGTATTTACAGACGCAAGATATCAAAGTGAAGTATCATCAGTTTTCAGTCCCATTTTTCTCTGTATTTGGTTATTTGCCATGCTTTACAAACTTTACAAATGTAAGGGGAATCAAAGAGCAAAGAAACCACAGATAAGAAAATGAACATTATTAATATTCGAGACAAAAAGGGCATCTGTCATCTTAGGTGCTTTTAAACCTGTATTTAGAGCAGCCAATGCTTAGATCCTACAGGACATGTGTAAATATCAGGTGTAACAGGGCTTCTGATGCACTCGAGTGATTAAGTATTCCACCTCCAAAAATCGTCCGACATTTGAGAGACAGATTTTTTTTTTAAATGGTTCAAGCCAACGAGCAGAGGAGATTTTCTGACTTTAGAGTCTAATATGGGTCACACTCCAGGATTGCTAGATCCTACACTTCCCATGATGCAATTCCAATTTGAGGGGTTTGTTTTTCAGACTTCTGTTAACTCCAGCAACAGTGAACTGACTTTAATATTTGCAAAATAAGAAGAAAAAATAAAAAAAATGCCAACGATCAAAATTTACTAATTTCTTTTGAAATTGAAATTCTCTTTCAACTTTTAGGAGGGTCAAAGGTCAGTGTCTGAGTGCAGCTGTTTCATGTGGTTCTCCTGAGGAGTTCAAAGCTTGTTTTTAAACACAGGATTAATCACAAGAGCGTGCATGAGCATGCACTTTGGATATCCATCACAGAGATCTAAAAGGCAGTGTTTGATGTGATATCAATGAATCAATGATCTGACAGAACTATTTAATTTTAAATTCATGACAAATGGTTAAAGTTGCAGCCTCTACAAACACCGGTCCATAAAATGTTGTGTTTCCAAAGATGTTTGGGTTTTAAAGAAAGACACTCTTATTTCATATTAAAAGCCATAAAAAAAACAATGGAAAAAAATCTTTATTATTCCTCCATATCCTGCTCAAAATGATACTAAAGTATTCATTGAAGTCAGGAGAGACTACTAATGCTTTAAACCACTCTGAATGCAGTGAATACTAAACTCATTTTATAGAGGGCAGCCAAAATACAAGAGATTTAACCATGGAGTCCTTGAAATAAATAAATGATACAGTACATTTCTTCTCTCTTGTCCAGTGCAATAAGAATAGGTCTGTGGTCTGTAGTCTGTGTAAATATATATATATATGCAGAAGCTGTGTGAGAGATGGTCGTACAGACTGTACTGTACATAGAGCAACATTTGTTGAAAAGAAAGGTTTCTGACCTGAATCCCAATTCTATTTTATTCTACTCGTTCCTTTTCTGTCCCTATTTTTTTCTTAAACAAGATTTATTGACATAAAAGTTTCAAGAAATTTTTTTTGCCAAAGATTGAAAACACAAATTGGCAAAATATTTAGACAGAAGCCTGAGAAAACAATGATATTATAAACATTAAGTCAAAACTAATAAAGTAATTTTTATAGAATTTAATTCTGTAACATTTCACCGCCTTTTTTCCTCTCATCATTTGTGTTCCTGAACGCATCCTTGTCGCTTGAGTGCTCGTTCACGAAGCGCTCTGCGCGTCCCAGTCATGTGACAACACCTCACTACGCCTGCGCATACAAATACAAGATGGCGGAGAGTGCGGAACTGAAGGTAAGGCGCAGCCTGAAATCATTACAAATTTACTCGGTAACCGAGCGTTTGATTTTCAGTTCACACAGTGTGTCAGTGATTTTAGTCTCGTGGGGCCGAGATGTTGTCAGATTTGTTGTTTTTCGCTGAAACACAACAGGAACTTTATTGAATCCGCGAGCGCCAAAGCTTGCGCGAGCATGTTTATGTTGATATTGAGACGCGCTGGTTTGGCTGAACGGACCGTTTTCTCCAGCACACCAGCTTCTGGCAGGGCGGTTTACACTTTATACTCTGTGTCTTGTTTTATCACGAGTCTGAAGGTTTTCTTCTTGGGATGATAGACGGCTGTCTGCGGTTTGTTGGGTGACATTTTCTGCAAAATAACGTTAGCTCGCGAGCGTCTGTCTCACCGACAGCCTTCAGACTGTCAGGCAGTTTGAACATGACAGCGGCATCATGCGTGTTGGTTTATGTTTTAAAATTGATTATTTCGCATAAATAAAGTTAATTTTAACGCCTCACATTGCGCCTGAGTGGAGTCTGAGTGTGTCTGCAGCTGGAGTAACGTTACCTGGCCTCTTCATTAATACCTGTGACTCACTTTACCTGTTGATACATGCATAATACAAACACGCCTCGCGTCATATAACGGTACACTGGCAGCTGATCAACCGTTTTATTAGTGTGTCTGTGTTCAACCCTCAGATATTCATCTTTAGCTCACCTTGTCTTTACATTCCTGTGCTTGTTGGTACCCACACTGAACCTTTGCTTTAATTTAACTTTATGCAGTAGAGTTGTAACATATTAAGCAGTTATTGATCCGAGTCTTGGGCTATTTTTAGCCTTTTCCCCCGGAGTGTTTTCCCCGCCTGCCTGGGATCTGTGGATCTATACGTGCTCCTTTGTGCCAGCTGCCTCTCAGCTACACTCTCTGTAATGAACAGGTTTTTAGCTGCAGCCTCTGCCTCTTTGAAAAGCCAGATGTGGTCCTACTACAGAGCACGCCAGTGCCTGTGTGTTAGAGGCTCTACTCTCATTAATGAGATGCAGGTACAGCTTCTCAAACATCTGCTGGCATTAACTTAATGTTTGTTGAACACTTGGGACTTAAGGGCTGCAAATTATTTTTTCATATCTACAAGATGTCAGAAAAAAGTGACCGATGCCTGCATCTACAAATTGCCTTTTTTGTCAAAAGAACAGTAAAGACAGCAGAAAATCCCTTCAATCGAGAATCTCCAAATCAGAACCATTGTCTCACAATTGTTCAAATTGATCAAAATAGCTGCCAATTGATTTTTTTTGTCAGCCCATTGTTCGACTTATGGTTTCAGCTTTATTTGCAAGACACCATAGCTTCATCAAAAATAGAAAAGCATTTTTCTATTTAGGTACAAACATTAATTGAATAACAAAAAATAGCTATCAGGGGTTAAGGATGACGATCGGTGTGTTTTTCGCTGTGGGTTGCTGCTCCTGCTAAAATTAAAAACATCGTAGATTAGATTTATTTCCTACATACTCATAAAGGAGGTCATTAAAGCTTCTCTGCTCTCAGTGGGGTTGACCTCACACTCTGCTGTTGACTGCACATTAAGGAGGGAACACTGATGAGACTTCACACTCTCAGGCTTTAAGAAAGCTTTAATAGGAGCAAGGACAGTTTGTTTTAATGTTATATTCCCAGCCTCATATGGGCATTGTTGGAGGTGCAGGCAGAGTCTGACAAACAGACCTGCAGTTTGTTTAGAAGTGAGGTCCAGCTGAATAGTGATTTCATTTAGCTCTTACTTATGACACTTACAGACTAAGTGACCTTTAAAGTCGTCAGATTGTCGTGTTGATCCCATTACATGTCTGTCTGTCTTATAACGGTGTAACTAGGAGATGTTGTGGTTTAAGCACAAGTGATTGGTGAAAGCTGGTTAGATATTACACAACATTTCACAACAAGTAATCCAAGACAGGTCTGTGGTTCGGGCGCCAGCATCACATCTTTGCTTCTTTTGGATCTCTTCTTACAAAATACACACAAAGCGAGCGCTGATTCTCCTCTGCTCTGGGGCTTTGGTTGGAAATCTCCTGAAATTGTCAGCTAGTGGAAAATCAGAGCTAAAATTGTGTAGTTTATTTTTGCCATAACCTTTTTGAAGTGTAATTACAGGTGTCAGTGGACAAGATGGGCTAGTTAATTTTGTGATGGTAGACAAAAAAATTGGCAGGGGGTTTATCTGGACAGTTTTTTGAGTCAGAGCTGTTCTGACATCTGGGAAAGCTTTGAGTGGATAATATAGATGAAGAACGCGTGACCTTGTTGCTGATTGATTTGGTTTAATCAGGTTTTCCTCTTGTATAAACTTTTTTTCTGTCATAGTTCTTGAAATATTCTCTTGCTTTTTTTTCCAAGTGAGTGTGTTTGTTAAACTTGTGCTCACACTGTAATCTCTAACAAAGTTAAGTTTACTTAAAAAAATTAGGAAACCGATTACCTTGGGGAAAGTAAGTAGAAGAACTCAACTGTGTCAAGTCATGTGAATCATGTGTTATTTGAGTAAGCAGCACCTTTTTATAGATGTGAGCGCTTCATGTCTCCAAGTACACTGTAAAACCTGATGAGTTAGTTCAACTCAAACCACTTGAGGAAACTTTATTTATTGTTAAGGTAACTTAGATAAATAAAGTAAACAGCACCCATTCCGTTCAGTGTATTGAACTGAAAATGAATGAGAATTTTGAACTTATCAATTAAGATGAACTCAGCTAAGTAGTTTATCTCAACTTAAAACTCTCCCGTGTCTACTCGTCTCAGGTGAGGAAACAGATTACCTTAAACCTTTTAAGTTGCATTAACTCAAAACAAACACCATAAAATTCGGTGTATAAGACACACTTTTAATACATTTTGTTTCATCTATTTATAGAAAAATGTATATATATATTTTTTTCAATAGCTTCCATGTCATGTGACCCCGTGTCCTCAAATGAATGCCAGATGGTAATACTCACTTGGACGAATAAGACACGCCTCATTACATTGGATTTAATTGCTGCAAATATTTTCTGTAAATATTTTTATGTAAAATGTTCTGTTTTTTATCAATAACTTCCATGTCATGTGACCCCGTGTCCTCAAATCAATTTCAGATGTCAACACACACTCACTTCGACAAATAAGACACGCCTCATTTCATTGGATTTAATTGCTGCAAATATTTTATGTAAAATTTTATGGTTTTTTTTTTTTTTTTCCCAACGGACATGCGCCATCATGATCGCCATTGCAGCCGCCACCCTTACAACAATCAACTGAAACCATAGGCTGCTGTTACCGCTAGCTACCGCCATTTTCAAATTAGTTAAAAACAATAAGCTTATAAAACAGAAACGTCACTGTGTCCGTAGCTGTGTCCTCAATAGAGCCCGGGGTAAATGTTTTCAGCAACAATCATAAAACGTAGGTTTCCCTCCAAAAATACTCCAGCAGCTACTGACGCGGTGTTGGTCCAGCACATGATTGCTCAGTCGTATCGTCTCCTTCTTGTCTTGTGTGCACTCTTCTGAACCGGCAAAAAACAGTCACTCTGCAGCTCTCCAGCCATCGGACCGGGTTTACAATTGTTAAAAATGCTATGAACTTGATTTAGACAAAGTAAGTTAATGTAACTAACAGTAACCCATTAGTACAACTTTCAGTGTTCCAAAAATTCATTGGAATGAGTTGTGGCAAATTTCTTTGAGGATTGAGTTAACTTCTTTTATTAAGATAGACTGTTTTCCAGTGCAGATGTGAGTTTTACATAAAAGGACAGCAAACCTGTTTGGAATTCTAGTTTGGGCTTTTGTCTCTCAGGAATTTAATGAGTCAACAGTAACATCTCTGAAATGGCCTTTTTCTCAGTTGTAGGTGGAAACATGTCCGTGCCGCGCTGATACAGCGCCTCATCAGAGTTATACTATAAAAACAAAAATATAAAAAAAGAGGGTGGGGCAAAAACTGCGGGAGCCAGAGGTTTGTCTACATCACCCGATGGGTACTTTTTAGGTCTTATAATTATGCTGATTTATATTTACCATTGATGCCACAGTTATCCAGAGCCTTATTCAAACAAATGACCGGTTATTACCTTATTACAATTATCCTGGCCAAAATTAGTGATCAAAATAAGCTTTATGTGGCTTTTGGCGGTTCGATCTCTGACTGCTACAGTCTACAAGTCGAAGTGTCCTTGGGCAAGACACAGAACCCCAAACTGCTCCTGAAGGCATCGCCATCGGTGTATGAATGGAAATAGATCCTGACTGGAGATTGGCACTTAGGCCTTTGCCATCAGTGTGTGAATGGGTGAATGTGACATGCAGTGTAAAAGTGCTTTGAGTGGTGAGAAGACTAGGCAAGTGCTATATAAGTACAGTCTTTTTACCATTTGCTAAGACACAGCCTACATCTCTTGACCTTTTATATTTAGTGAAGAAATATATTTGTATTGCTTTACATATCGGGGTGCAAAGATTAATAGACATTGCTGCTGGAAATCGATGACAAAATTAGTTGCCAACGAATATAATTGTGGATAATTAGTCGGTTATGTCATCACACATATTTTTCAAGCTGTGCGTTGACATAACATTGTGTTACAGAGCTGAGTTGCTAAGGGGTGAGTCATCTCGCATCCTTACTATCTCTGCAGAGAGTTGCACATGCATAACAGAGACTGTAAAGCGACAGATAAACGAAACATAGCAACCGCTATTGTGGCCGAAAAAACACCGTCAGGTCCTAAAACTCTTTGTCTAGGAGCATTTTACCATCAGTGCTGCAGAGTTTGCTTTTGTTGCTGTTACTTTGTGTGTCCTTGGTTTACAGAAATAATGAATACTTTATTTTCTTAATTTTTTTTGTATCAGAATATTGTCTGTCCTTGATTTTAAATGGATGAAAAACTTATCTTGTAGCTAACTTATCTTTTGTATCAGTAGCCAAATCAGCATGAATGAAGAGCTCATATTTCTTGTGTTTATTGTTAGTTAGCACATGCTTAAAAGAACCTCCAACTAAGGCTGATAGCTAAATAATCGATGACTAGTTGAAGATCAAAATAGTGGTTAGTTGCAGCCTTAATTACATATAGGTCACATCTTTTCTGGTGAAAAACCAAACATATAAATGTTGCCGACATACCACATTTACTGAGCACAGTGTCCGCCCCACTGATAAAACAGTGTACACAGTGAGAGTCATGGGATAAAACGTTACTTGGTACTGATTACAGAGGAAAAAATACAGTCAGCTCACAGAGTGGTAATATTCATGTTACACCCACGTTATATTTAACACTGAAAACAAGAAGTCTGATTTATTTCATCTATTTATTCATCTTTAGGGAGAAAATGTGCAAAAACATTTAAATATTAAAACCATTTTTTTTTTTTTTACAGGCATATCAGTCACATCATGAAATATTCACACAGTTCAGTTAAATGTTTCACTGGTTTTTGTTCCATGATACATGGTGTCATTAGGGTACAAAAGGACTTGAAACAAGGAATCCCTGCTCATGAAAAACGCACATGTTTATGTTCACATTAATGATCTACTCCTCCCGTCTCCTGAGTATCCTCGTTAGGACGGACGAAGCTCTTTAAAACGAGCCTTAGGAACGAATCATACACCTGGCATTTTGCAGCTGTGTCGCACCTGAGATAAAAATGTTGGCTATTTTAATGACTGAGCCTCTCCTTTGTTCGTGTATGAACCTCTTGTTACTCGTGTACTTGCTGTTCTTGCACTGAAGGCTGCAGACATACAACAGTGACAGTGTCTCTGGAGTCATCAGACCAGCAGAGAGGCAGAGCTGTAGAGCTTTAGATACAGAAAACACTGATGGAAAGGGACGTTATGAAACTGCACATTTTTCTAAATTATACAGTGCTCCATGTCTCATAACCTCACATTCTCACATTATTGACTAATCTGTTAATATTCATTAAATAGACGAATGTATTTCTATTAATCTATTTGAATATCAGATGTTTGTGATGCCTTCAAATGTATTTGAATGGCCAACAAATCATCCATAATCCAAAGAGATCGATTGTGTTAAGAACAGGAGTGGGACAAAATATCGATACAGCAATATATCGTAGTCCTGACTCTTGCAACACAATTAGCGATAGGCTATAGCACAAAATATTGATATCTTAATTTACAAATATGTCGCTCTTGAACAGATTTACCTGCGATTTTGACTCATGACGCCACGTCACATTTGTATTCTTCAGTTAATCAGATATCGTGATATACCATTATATGATTGTCTTGCAATATATCAATTATTGCAGAATCGCTGTATCGCAATATTATTGTTATCGTGGGCCACGTATCATGGATTGTATCGCGTATCGTGTTGTGAGTCACGTGCAATTCCCACCACTATTTAAGATAGATGAAAAGCAGCAAATACTCATATATGGGAAGCTGAAACCAGATAATGATCTGTATATTGTATGAAAAATTACTTTAATGGTTAATTTTTTTTTTTTTAAAGATTATTTTTTTTTGCCTTTATTCATTGACAGCCGAAGAGAGACAGGAAATGTGGGGAGCAGAGAGTGGGGGATGACATGCACCAGATGGATCGGCAGACCGGGAGTCGAACCTGCGATCAGTGCGACGAGGACTGTAGCCTCTATACATGGGGTGCCTGCTCTACCAACCGAGCCAAACCAGCGCCACTTTAGCTCAGTGGGTAAAGTAGGCTCTCCTTGTATAGAGGCTACAGTCCTTGATGCAGCGGCCATAGGTTCGTCTCGTCTCTCCCCGCTCTCTTGTCCCCATATTTCCTGTCCCTCTCTTTAACTGTCCTATAGAATACAGGCAGAATGGCCAAAAATATTTGCTGGTTGATTATCTTGTCATCAACTGATCACTTAAAATCTAGTAACAGGATGTTTGCTGCTACGTGCTTTATTGTTCAGATTTCACTGAAGACGTTTGTCCTCCAGAATCGCAGGTCCAGGCAAAATGATCTAATTAAACAGCAGTAACTTCACTTCTTCACAAAGTTTCAAATGTGCAAGTTTAATGATTTTTGTTGTTATTTATTTGATTAACATGTCTGTTGATTCTATTCTATTAATCATGTCTTCTTTAAAAGTTTCATAAATCCCGGAGGACGTCTTACAAATGCTGGTTTCATCTGACAAACGGATCAAAAAGGAAAGGCAGTACATTTTCCCAAATCAGCTTAAATCTTTCACTTATCCGCGTGAATAAATATCAAACATGAATTGTTTATCAAAATAGTTGCTTATTAATTATCTGCTAATTGATTATTCAGCTAATCCTCTATCTGTATTATACACTGGTTTGGGCTGCACGTTTAGTTCATGCTTGCCTCTGGCTGTGTACGACACGTCTGTGAAAGAGCCAAAACCTGTGCCTGTGAAAGCCTGTGATGTTGCCAGGCCCCCAAATGAGTCCTGTTGCATTGCATTTTGTTTCACAGGAGCCTCGATCCGCCTCAGCTTCTTTGATCTGTCTCCTCTCTCTTGTGTGGAGCCGCTGCAGCAGCAACCTGGCAATACAAATAAGTGTCTGTGCGCTGGCGGCTTATAGGTGGAGACAGTCTATTTGTAGAGCCTGTGGCGAGGTTAATCCCTAATGATACAGGCCTTCTTCTCTGCTCTCCGACATCCTTTCAACACCTGCCTATTTCTCTTATTGTCATTGTCATTATCGCTGCAGTTAATTATCAGGGGAAGGAGAATTAGGCGTTCAGGTGGAAATCAGCACAGTGAATAATAGCTTTTCTTATCTGTGAGTGTATTTAAAGCTTACATGCATGTGCAGATAATTTGAGGGTGATTCAGGCGCGTATTAGGGTTTTTTTGGGGCACTTCACAGCATCCTTTCAGAAGGACTGTAATGAAAAAGTTAGACTGGAGATTTGAGTTGAAAAGTATACAAAGCTTGCAGTGTGAAGCATGATGCAGATGTTTTATGTCTCGTCTGTTCCAGAGATGTCAGAGGTGTTAACCTGCGGGAACAAACTGCTGTAGAGACCTTGTCCTTGTTCTCAGCATTAAGCAAAGTTTATCAGGAATGCTACAGAAAGGCTTCTCCTTTTTCCTGTATGTTCAGTGCAGTCAAACCAGCATTTTAGCTGCTCCGTGTCCGATATTTCGCCCCGTGAGAGCTCATATCGTCTGCAGCCATCGACTTCTGTAAGGCTCCTGCGAGACGGCGCTTTTCTTAACTCCTGTGGTGATTTTGTTACACAGTCCTGTTGCTGTGGAAACGTGTCACATCTGAGATAGACATTGGTGGGTAGCAGTCTGGACCTCGATTCAATGGCAACCCTCCTGGCAGATTCAAAAAATATTGGAGAGATTGCTGTAAATCAGGAGCGATAAATGAATAAGAAATGTCCTGTGAAAAAGCACCACAGAAAATTTCGTGTCCTGCTGCTGCAGATTTTTTGCAGTCTGGTGTCTCTGTCAGGCCGTCGCCTCGAAGCTCATAAATCTCTGCACCCGAGGCGCGCAGCTTTGTGTAACTTGCGTGCAGAGTTTGGTTTTACTGTCACTTTAGTTATAGGTGACTCATAATTCACTTAAGTCTTGCAGCAGTGTGTCATAAGCTGTAGTGTAGGACATGCATTAAGATAAGCTGCTGTTTTCAATGTAATCCTAAGTTTTATGTCCCTCCACCTCGGTGCAGAGTGTTCGTTTGTGTTGCTAATTACATGTGACAGCTCCAACATCACAGCAATAGAAACAGAAATTGAAAAGAATTTGCTGCAAGTTTATGAGAAAAAAATGTGATGACAATGTACACATGGAGTAATTTTCTGATTTGATGATGCAGTAAGTTAAAGAATGACCTGACTTTATCACTGGTGATGATAAGTTTTATCTTAGTGAGTGTGACTGGACTGGAGTCTACTCAAATACCTTATAACACAGTAAACAGACTGTGTTAGAGAGAGAGGCAGTTTGTGTTGTTTTTTGGGACATTTTTCTTTTAGGCCGCAGAAAGCTATAGGACTACAATTCCCAAGGTGCTCCAGCCAATTAGTAAGAGACAGCTGTGTGCAATTAAAGGCGGGAAGATGCCGACGAGAGGCAGTTCTCAACCGTACAGCTTATGTTTTATCGTTCAACTTAAGGAAAGATAATCTAAGTTTGCTTATCATTTTTACCCTCTTGATTTATTTTTTTTTACTATTGTAAAGGCCTATTTTTGTTGTTGAACGTGTGTTGGAGCGACTTTGATTTAATTAGTTTAACCTAACGAGCCATCCGACATAAGCAGCCTACAAGCCAACAAAGTCATCAGTGAGTGAGTAGAGCAAGACAAATAATTTGAAAGATAGCTTATGTGGAAAAGTCTTTATATTAAAGGCGTCTAAAGTGGCTTAATAGAAACAAACAGTGAAGGAAGCTGTGACAGACTGTATGACTATCTTTCAGTCATTCTGTGTTTCAGCAGATGTAATAGCACAATATTTCTTATCTTATGAAGTGCCTTCTTACAGGTTAAGGGCTGAAGAATCAACAAGGATCAAACTTAAAAAGTTATTTATAATAATGTCCTTTTTTTTTTTTTTAAGATTATTTTTTGGCTTTTGGCTTTATTTATAGGACAGCTGAAGATAGACAGGAAATGTTGGGAGTAGAGAGTGGGGGATGACATGCACCAAATGATCGGCAGACCGGGAGTCGAGCCTGCGATCAGTGCGACGTGGACTGTAGCCTCTGTACATGGGGCACCTAACTGAGCTAAAAAGCACCCCGATATTAATATACTTTTTAATACCATATAATACTTCTGAATTATTTTGAGGACACACAAAAACATTATGTACCACCTTAAAATGTCCCTCTTTATGTCGACAGTCGTGGCCAGAGACATTATGTCCTTCCATTGTCCGTCGTATTCTTGTGAACACAAAACACGACCCGGAGGGAATGTCTCCTTATTTGACACAAAAGTTAACTTTGACTCAAGGATGAACTCATTAAAATTTGGCGGTCAAAGGTCACAGTCCCCTCTCAAAACACATTTTTGCCAAAAACTCGAGGACACAATTTCAAACAAATGTCTGACATCATCATGTCCTGGAAACACACGTCTCTGTCCATTCCTCCTGTCCCATTCTTGTGAGCGCGACATCTCAGGGAGGCCTGGAAGAAATATCTTCAAGTATCTGTAACTCAAGGATGACGAATTATTAGATTTTGGTCAAGATCACAGTGACCTCACATTTTTCCCATGCGTTCTTATCGTATCGTTTTTTATCTGTCCCAGAGAACAATGCATACCTGCCTGGTCTGTAATGAAAAGGGTCTACTAACAATAATATGCCCTGCAGGGAAACACGGATAGAGAAAGAGAGAGACGTTCGCTTGTATCATGTTTCTCATGATAATGATATCAGGCTATGTCTTCAAACTTAATTCATTGTAATACAAGAGTTTAGACACTCTCACAGGCTCAGCTGTTTGTCCTATCTGACAAATACTTTCCTCTCTTATGTCTGTATAATGTCGAACCCCGACACCTGCAGCCTCCCAGCTCTGTGTCTCAGGTGATGAAACGAGTGAAGGCGACTGGTGAAAATGTTTCTGTTGAGTCCTGACAGTCGGCTCGAAGGGTTAATGCTAATAATAGGAGTGAGATGCCGTAACCTCTCCAGCGACCTTTGACCTGAGAGACGGCAGCTTAAGACACTGATTCACCAAACACTCTTCATACTACAGGAAGCAGCAGCTGTGAGCTGAGAAGCCCCCCGCATCTGAAAGAAAACATCCTTTGTGCGCTCGGATGGAGGGATGAAATGAAATGAGAATGTGATGATGCAGCGGGTCGCCTCCTACCTGTGGAGAAGCAGCCTCACTAGCTGATTGTGCATTCAGGACATTTGATGGTTTCTTTAGAAAATCTAAGTAAATATTCCCAAAACATTGAATCGGATTATTTCTTAGAGTCATGCTTTTCCCCCCACAACAATTCCTGTAATGATTGGTTTCCAGAGATTTAGGTTGTATTATCTGAACTTTTGATTAGTTTAGTTTGTGCAGAGAAAGTTGAGGGAAAGAGGACTTTAATGCCATTTAGGTTAAGATAATATTTAACACGGATACATTAGAGTAGCTGTTTCTATTGTAAAACGCTGTAAAAGGGAAAAGCCTGGTAGAAAAATATGCTTATACTATATATTCCTTACTTAACAGCACTTAATTAAAGAATAATAATAACCAACCGCAACAAATTAAAGGGGTTTTGAATGATATAGATGCACCCACGTATTGCAGTATTTTGTAATTATAGTTTATAGTATAACATTTAAAGTTTATATACAAAGATTTGTGGTTTACAGATAAAGGCACCTGCATAGTCTGCACAAAAACTAGTGCCATGATGCTGGGTTAGGGTTATAGACACTGATAAATACAAATGTAGATCCCACTGTTCTGATTGGATAAGAAAAGTAAATATTTTTTTTTATTTGAAGGGACCTTTCTCGGCACTCAAGGACACCGTACATAGATATATATATACAAAATACACATTAAAACAGAGAGAAAAACAAACAATAAAAGTGACAAAGCAATCATGTGGAATAGGCAGATTTAAACAGATGTGTTTTGAGTTGTGACTTAAAATCGGGGAATGAATCGATGTTTCTGAGTTGGGGTGGTAATGAATTCCAGAGACGAGGAAAAGGAAAGGAAACCTTTTTTTTAAGCAGGATTTTATGCATACAGCAGTGTGTCTTTATGCCATGAAAGCTTTCCTTTAATTTTTTTGATTTTAAATTTTCACCTTGCTTACAGTTTCATAATCGCTGGGCGGAGACACTGTTGTTGGTGTCGGGGGCGTTCTGGTTTCTGTTTCGTCCACCACCGTTTTCAGTGAGCTTGGGCTGTTCGGCTGGAACCAAGAGTAGGTCATCTGATGACGATTTAGCTTTTTATTAATCTTTTTAAACATATATCTGCATATAAGTGCAGCTAAAGATCGGCTCATAGACGTATCTCAACTTTATTTCTTTATTTCCTCTATCGCTAACCTCTACTCCAAAAGCTACTCAAAGTTTGCCGTTGCTCCAGGAGGCTGTGTTGTCGTCATTCGAGAGCTTATCTCTATTTACAGGTTCGACACAGTCGAATAGCCTACATAGTAGAATCTGTAGGCAGGGTCGTGGATTTCCAGGAAGGCAAGTGTTCTGGTTTCCGTTTGAACTACGCTTGTAGTCCGAGTAACATTGACCAATCACGTATCGGCAGGCTGCGGCGTATGCAAGACAAACAGTGTGAGGAGAGCACGGGCACCGGTGTCCCCAGACGCTGTATTGTCTCAGACTATAGCCGATGGGATCCGAGATTGTTCGATGGCAGATGGGTTCTAATATTTCACAATATATTGATTCATAACGCCTGTACCAATGTGTTCAATGTATTGCCATCAATACCAAGCCATAACTGACAGTGTTAACGCCATAAATCCATGATGATAACCAGTGATACAATACCATTAAAAACCTAATGGAAAAGGGACATGCGTGGAGCAGCACAGATTTTGAGCTACCGACTGTTCAATAACTGAATACGCCAGATGATCAGTCTCTGATTTAAATAGATGTAGTAACACCAGAAGTCATTAAGCTGCTGGGCCAAATGAATCCCCTTTTGAAACTTTCATGAACAGTCTCTGTTCAGTCTCTTTTCCCTCATGCAGAATGTACCGAGCAGGGGAACGACAAGTCCTTTGCTGAAATATTTATCCACCGTCCATCATGTGAAAGGAAGAGCTTCATAACTCGAGGAGGATGAGCGCCTCGCCTCAGCCATCCGACAGTACCAGTGCAATAAGTCTGCCCTCATGTAAAGCTGAATGCATCATGCATGCAAAAACAATTAGATGATATTCACTGAATGGTTTTTACTGTGTGGTTTTCAGATCTGCAGCTTGCGCAGTGGAGCACTGGCCCAAGCAACTGGATTCCCGAGTTCACAAGATCGCGGGAGAACTACATTATTGCGCGAGAATTGAGATAACGATAACATCAATGTTTGCAGAGCAACACAAAGACTACTGTCCAGTTTGCACATCCGAGGTTGATTATCGGCTCATTTGGAAATCATTCCGTGATTTTTGTGCTTCTACCATGGAGGAGTACCCCTATTAATTCAAATTTTCTTTTTTCGAGATTTCAGTGTCTTGATCTTAAAATAAACCGGAAAAAACAGGAGTCTGTACCGGTCTGATTATGGTGTTTTATTTTGAAATGACCGGATGCTGTATGCTGCTTTTGTGTGTGACTTCCTGTTTGGAACGATCTGCTCTGTTGAGCTTGACGCGTGTTTGAAGCGACCTCCGTCAAAAGTAGACCCAGCGCGTATCTTTAGCGGAGCAGAGCGGAGACGCGCTTCTGGGACGCGCCGGAGACGGACCGCGGCGCGTGCTGTGGAATCACGATCATTGGCTTGAATGGGCGCGATCGACTCCGGAGGTCGCTGCGCACACGGAACGCGCCAGAGACGGATCCTGTGGAATCGAGGGGTTACAGTTTGTTGCCAATAAGACAACTTCCATGGTGTTCGGGGTTTGGATATACCTAACAATCATCAATAGATACATCCAACATTAACTTAAGATTTATTTGAACACACACCTGTTAAGCTAACAATAACCAAATGAATGCATGAGATGATATGAAAGAAAACCTACAAATTAAATGATAATGATTTTTGATCATTTATGACTAAATCATTGAGCTGTAGCGAGATGTGACGCAGAGTAGGGATTGAATTGAGAGATTTCATTCAGCTCACACCCCATGTAGGCTTCTTCCTTTCTCTGAATGAAGCTCAGGACTACAGCGCACTAATGTAATTGCACTTCCCAGGCGGTCCTGAGCTCAACATCAGAGAGGACTCTCTCTGGTGATAAAAAAGGCGTCTGTGCTCTCTTCTCTACCAGCATCATGTTTGTTGCACAGCTTGCAGTCTGTCTCAGGCTTCTGCCTCTACAACTCCCCTTCATCTCGGCGTCTGCCGACCTCCGCCAACTCTGCAGGATTAAAAAGGTGCAGAGGGCGAGTGCGGCTCGTTGGTGTCTTCCTACTCTTCTTCTTTTTCTTGCCAGAACAGTGCGATGGGATTTTGGTGTCTAATGTCTTTGGGTCTCATTCGCCAACAGTCTTCAAAAAGGTTCTGACAGTCACAGATATTTTCATACCAAGGATTTCTTCTTAGTTTGGTCCAAACTTATGCACATTTGAGATCTGACATTTTTGTGCACATTAAGGTTTTGTGTAAGTTTATATCATTTATAACTTTATCTCTTCAAATTAGTATTCATTTGTGTCTCAGCCCTCTTAGCCCTGACTTTCACTTTTCTTAGGATCTTTTTTCAGAAAAATGTAAGAAAAAACTTTGGAAGCTTTCATTCCCTTCCTTCCCTCTGTCTTCCACACTCAGGTGAGGTCAGCTGTAATCTAACAGGTGTTTTTCTCCCGCTCTTTGCTATCGCTCGTCTTTGTCTGAGATCTTCTTGCCAGCCGTCTTTGTCCTCTTACACTGCGGCAAACCTGTGTTGTTTGGTTGCTACCAGCAGCATGCACCTGCGTAGTTTTGGAACCACATTTCAAACCTCCTTGTCATCGCAGCTTTGCGCCGTGCAGCTCTAAAGGGGGCTTTATTTTAGATTTCTAACCAGCCTGTGGCAGCTGGGACTGAACCTCTGTAGCCTCAGGTGTGGTGGCACCTCATTTATCGTACTAATGATTAAAAGAGAAATCATTGTAAACCCAGTCCAGCTAAGCTGCATGAAGCGCTTTGGGAAAGGAACCGACTGATCCATATTTTAGTGCCAAACTCCGTCTTTTGTTTGATCCACAATGCGCGCTGAGATTTTGATACCACAGAGGCAGGAGGGAGAGAAAACAACAGGCGGAGAGTTAAGCCTGAGTCAGAGTAGCTGGAAGGCTAAGAGGTGGGGGGATGGGAGGACAGAGAGGGGAGGAGGATCGGGAGGGAGCTGGCACTCAGTACAGAGACCTCTAGCCGAGAGTGGGAGCTTTATATAATGGCCAGGTAGTATGCAAGCTCCCCCCTTCATCCGCCTACACAACCTCTGCACACCCACACACACACACAAACACACACATCCTGCAGAACCTTTGCAGAAACTGCTTGGCACAACATTATTAGCCTCACCATCTCGCAGTCTCCTGAGACTCCAGAGAACTGCATTACTGTTCACCTCCTCAAAACCAAGTAAAGTGCAGCACATTTTAACTCCGCTAACAAACACATGGAGCTCAAAGGGAAACCATGGCGGTCGCTTAAAGATGCCACTGTGATTTGGTAGGGTGTAGCTACCAGCGCTGCCTGTAGGGGGCACCTGCAGTGGTTTCAGACCTTTTGCTGTTCCCTGTTCAGCCTGGCGACGTGAACCTGGCTCAAAACACGTCTTCAGTTGTTCTGTGAACACTCGTTTGTTTGTGACTCTTTGTCCAACCTGGATTGGACTCAGGTCAGACAATGGTAGCCTTCATTAACAGGGCGTCTCTGTTGGGGATGGGATTATATGTAATCATATTGACTTTGAAACGTCCTTTAACTAAATGCATTAGAAGAGGGCAAGAGAGACAGAGGGTGCACATGTGTGCGTTTCAGTATGGGTACCTTTTTCTAATCAGGTTCTTCCATAAGCCAGGGTCAGTCTGCATTAGTGCAGGGTCACTCTAAGCTGTATGAGAGCTATGCTGAGTAATCGCAAACCCATGATTTCCTGCTCACAATAAAGCTGGTGGGTACCTAAACTGTGAAGACAGTAAAGGAAAAGAAATGTGTTTGCTACCAAGAAGAGCTTCTTCATGGTGCTTTCCTCAAAAAACAAGGGTCTAATCAAGAATCATGAATATTATGAGCAGAAACAACCACAGTCAGCTGAAGTGGGCTTACTGTGAATGGTGGTGATCACACCTCCAACATTTGTAGTCTTTTGGGCGAGCTAGAGAACGCTTTATAGCTGTGTCCCAATTCAGGGGCTGCATCCTTCGAAGGACGTATCGTTCAAGGCAGATTGTGTCACAGCTGCACGTCGAAGTCCGTCCTATTCCGAAGGTTCTTCAGGTGCGGTCGACAAATGCGTCCTCCTTTTCCCGGGCCACGAAGGATCCAACGGGTGCATCCTTCGTGGCCTATAATATCCTGAGATTCAAACGAGAGGGCAGACTCTTACACGGCAGAGGAATACACTTTGAAATGTAAAAGTTAGGTTAGATTGGATTCAACTCAATCGAATAGCTAGTGACATAAATAAATAAATGAAAGGGGCCTTGAAACTTGAAATGATCTTTTGATAAGTTAAGTGACGTTAGTTATGTTGGCTAGTTAGCCAGCTAGCTACTTAGTGCGAGGCAGGAAGGAAAGGAGGCGGGAAAAGCTGGAAAATCCTCCGCAGACCAGACCGTCTCATTTCAGTCCGGCTTTAGCAGTCTACAGAGGCTACGAACAACACATCCTTTGTAGATCTGTTCCTCAGTTGATCTTGATAGTGCTTCCACTGAGTTGGATCATTTGATAACAGTATCACCTGAAGTTGCTTGTTGTTTAACAGTTCTATACTGAATCCCCAGAGATTGCCTCCTGTAGTCGGGGTCGGTTGGACAGTTAAAGATTAGTGAAGCTGTAAAATCGTGATATTGCTAAAGATTGCGAGTCGAGTCAGACTTGAGGTGTGGTCCAGAGAATCTTGTTTCACCACATTTCTTCTCCGTGTCGTCATGAAGCGAGAAAAATATTTATGGTGCACTGTGTGGCCTGAGGCGAGGGAAAAAAGGCAACCCCAAATTTGTGGTCCTACTCCGCCTTTTCAATCATGCCACCATGAAGGAGTCGATCTTTATCACTAAAAATCAGTTTGTCTTATTCTCCGTCAGCCCTGTCAGAATACAGGTTGTACAGCTCCTCTGCAGATTTCTTCACACACACACACGCAGAGAGGGTCGTTGTGTGCATGTCATAAGATTATCATGCGACTGAACGGTGCATTTGAGGTTTTGCTCACACACCAGCCGTTTGGCCAGACCATGCAATCACTGCCATGCTAATGATCTCATGTGTTGTGAGTGGGTCCTCATGCTTTGTGTGCGTGTGAACATGTTCCCCCTCGCATGCAAACTCTTTGTGTGTCACATCCGTAGCGTGCATGCTCAGTGTTTGTGGCGGCTCTCTACGTGTGAGCCCGGCTGAACCGAAGCACCTCGCATGATGACTGAAATATGTGTTGTATGTGTGCACTGTGATGGTACAGTAAACTTCCTGTTAGCACTTTTTTGTGTTCATGTACCCTTTTAAAATGTGTTTATTTTAGGACCTTTCTTACTGAAGACATTTTCACATTCAATTTCAGAAAGAGAAAGTTGTCTTCACTGCTTGTACCTGCATCACAGTGTCATGACTTTCTGCAACACTTGAAAACAACAGAACCATCGTTAATTGAGCGCTTGACTAGCTCAGCTGGTAGAGCATGTACCATGTACAGAGGCTACAGTCCTCGACGCACTGATCGCAGGCTCGACTCCCGGTCTGCCAATCATTAAGTGCATGTCATCCCCCATCTCTCTACTCCCCACATTTCCTGTCTCTCCTCAGCTGTCCTATTTAATAAAGGCAAAAGCCAAAAGAAAACCCAGCAGATGTAACAGTACATTTAAACACGAGCCTTTACAGGAAACTAGGTTATACATTATAAAACCTAGAAACTACTTATAGAGCCAAAGTACATTGAAGTAAAGTTAATAATTAAGAACTCAAATGAGTAAAAATTCATTAAAACATAACGGTTAACAGTGGGTTAATTTTTCACAGCAGATTACACATGAATAAAAACTCTGTTCATTCCTGTATGATTGATGTTTCATTGGCACAATCACATGTTTATAGGCCAGTACTGATCAGAACTGCAACAACTCGATCAGTTGTTCTGCAAACGGATGAAAATGAATCAGCAAACGTTTGGATAATTAGTCATTTTGAGACGACTACCATGATAGTAAACTTCATATCTTTGAGTTTTGAGAACTAGCCGATTACCTGATTATTGTCAGTACTGAAGATAAACTTCCTGATTATATTTGCCGAGCTGGCACATTGCCTGAGCTCGAGCCATTAGTCTTTTCAGGTGGTGTAGACAAATAAGCTAAAATATGTTTCATCTCAAAAGGAAAAATCGACACACGCTGCAGAAAGGAAAAGAAAGTACAAGTCAATACTTTGCTCCTGTCTCTAAAAGAACGATGGAATTACATGATGAAGACTGGAAAATAAATCAAAACGTACGAGAGATGGTGAGGACCTGGTAACCTGACCTGATGCAGGTTTTCACAGAAACTCGAGCTCATTGTGAGCCGGTCTGCATGAAGGCCGGTGTTTCTCCTGACAGATAAACGGCCCATTCAGGGCGGCTCGGCCAGCAGCCAGTTCAACCTGCGTCTCCTCATCAAAGAGGCCCCCCTGCTGCCTCTTTACTGCCTTTATATCCAACGTTCTCGGTGATCCGTCAGTTAAATGTCTATACATTCGATCTGACGGTACAGCTGCCGTCATAAACCTGTATTTTTGTTAATTTTGTCAAACAATGTAGAGATAAAATAATGGCTTCATCGGCAGCCCAAGAGCTTGGGAATGATGCAGGTGTGACAACAGAGACAGGAAATGATGGAGGCCTGAATGGTTCGAACGAGACCGTCTCCTCCTCCGAGGGGTCGCGAAGAGGTTGCTTTAGATTAAGGAGCAGAGTCACTCACCGGTGATCATCATCACCGTGCGCTGACATGCTCCACCATACACATCTCCTGTACATGCACTGTCAGGTGCACACTTTAGATGTGTATTTTCTCCAACAATGTAGCTCCCTATCCATCTATCAGAAAGAGTTGTTTTGCATCTTTGAGGGAACCTTGACTGTATACAGTTGTTCCAGTTATCTCAGCCTCTGACAGGGTCACTGTGACAACACGCAGAGACAGGCTATCTTCAGCGATCGCTCCGTTGTTAAATGTTACTGTAATAGAGTTGACGAGCAGGCGACGTTATTTCTGGCGTTCAGATCATTTTCTCGATGACATTTAGAGCACAAAGGCATGAAACGCTCCCAGTTGTAAGATGAATACTAAATATAAGCAAACAGGTTTTATTACAACTGGTTCCTGATGTACAAAGTAAAAGATGCATGTTAGGAAAGACAAATTTTATTAAAAGAGAACTGAAAATGTTACGTTTGCTGCAGACAGATTACACTTTAAAGAATAATAATTAATCGATTCATTGATTAAGATCAGCAGGAATATAAAACGTTTTTTGGTTCCAGCTGCAGATTTGCTGTTTTTTCTCTTTTACAAAACTTTAAGTCAAACATATTTTGGTTTTCGGCTCTTGATCAGAAAAAAAAAAGCTTTGTGATGATCTGTCTTTGGCTCTGGATGGGGACGGGCTGTTTAAAATATTTTTAACATCAGTTAAGTCTTCTCAGTTTCAAAATCTGGATCAATTTTGGATGATTGTTTTGGAAAAAGAGTTGACGAAGCATTTTGAAATAGCTTCAGCTCTGATTTGTACCCCTGACTGCTTTGTTTGGCTCATGGATATCTTATTTAAAGTAATGTCACCAGACTGAAGGTAAAAACATTGATTTATAATAAATTATGTGATTAAAACTTCTCACCATAAGATAAAATAACATTATATCACTACAAGAAAACACTCACTGGATCTGTGGAGAATTTCATTTGGTTTGGAGGCTCAGCTTCTCCCTCTCTTTCTCTCCCCACCCCCCTACTCTTCATCCCTCCATCAGTCATTCTCACCAGCTCTGGACACAGCAAATTATTACCTCCCCCCAGCCACCCACAAACACACACACACACACACACCTCTCTCCAGTCTGACATGAATATACCAAACACACTAAAAGGGATGAGACTGTCGTTCGTGTAAGTCAAGCTCAAAGTGAGCATTAGCACGATGTCCACAGTAATCCAGCTAATTATAAAGAACGATGTTTAGTAGAGCCTTAACTCCAATAGTCATGGTCATCTTATTGAAGATCTTTATGCAGCTGTTTTGATAAGAGGAGGCGACATGTCTGGGCATGCTCAAGAGAAACAGAAGAGACATGACACGGAAACACAGAGACAGAACATCTTTTTATGAACGTGCCAGCCTCACAAAGATGTAAAGTTTATGTCCAGTCAATTTGTTTCTGAAATATGTCTCTCGTCTTTGTGAGAAATGATGCTTGGCAAGAACCAGCACATGTTAAAATGTTTACTGCTCTGCCAGCGGAGTCCAACAGAGGCTTTATCCCCGTCCTCTTCCATCTGTTCCTCCCTCTGTACGTTAACACGATCTGATGAAAACTTTTGGAAAGGTTATTTGTGCTGCAGTCCAACATTTGGAGCTGTCAAACCTTCATGGTTGTAGAGCACCTGCTGCACTGAGCACCGTGCTATTCCTCCTGCAGTTAGCGTGCTTATTATAATGAATAGCTGAATATTGAATAAATATGTCCCACAAGATACAAAATGCAAGCAAGGAACATGCTTAATGCCAAGAATAAAATCAGGGAATAAAGTCATTTTGAGGAAAAACAGGTGTAATCTTGCACTTACGACCAAGATCAGGCCCTCTGCCGGACTGATACTGGACGCTTGAGGCCAGTACTGATATCAGCAATCATGAGTTTAACAAGACTAGGTCAAAACCTCGTATGTGGCTGACCGCATCAGGTCAATGTGCGCTTTTGTGGGCAATGTGTTACAAGGACTGTCCTTATGAGGCCGATGATGACGTGTTTGAAAGCAGGTGCACGCTGCAGACGTAGCGGAGGAGCAGCCCCGTCTACTCCCCGAACAAAGTATCCAGAGCCGTATAGACAGAGAGTCGCATCAGTGGAGGTCCACTATGCTCAATGATCCGCCATTGCGATGTCGCAAGTCTCTCTCTCTAAGGCTCTGAAAGTACCGTCACTCACTCACTCACTCACTCACTCACTCAGTTAGTCACATACAGACCCGTGTAGAGGGGTGACCTCGGCGGTCAGCCAAAAATAATCTGCAATGAAATAATACAGCCAACATTTCAGTCCCTTAGACTTAAAGCTTTAAGCCCTGGTAGAACAAGATTTGGGGTTTGATTGCATTTTATGTTTCTGAATCCATTTAATCTGTTATCAAATTTTTATCAGGTTTTTTTGTGTGGCAAATAACAAACTGTTGAAAGTCTGATACAAGGCACCAATGACTGTCTAAATGGACAACGTGTCTCCATCTGCTCCTATTGTACGAAATTGATGCCAAAATAGCCCCGTGAACAGCGATAGGCGCTGCCATCTTGCGATGGTGACGTCATATGGAGCCAGAGACTGCGCAGTAGTGTAGCGTAGCCACTTCCGCTAACCCAAACACACACTTAACTTACCGAAAAAACAGCAAGGATCCTGCACGCCGGTGTGTTTAACAGCAGAACAGCTTCTCTGTGTTGGGCTGACGTCAGTCTGAGTAGTAGAGCTTGTAGCAATCATGAGGCTTTTATTTTACCACCAACTAGTCGAGCACCTGTACGATGCCCGAGCCATCAAGAAGTCCAACTTCAGGAACCAAAACTGAAACTGGCGTGGAAACGTAGACAGTTCCTCAAAAAGCTACGGGAAAAAGTCCTGGCTGTTGATCGATAAAATCGTTCCAACAGCCACTGATGCTTCATTTTAAGCATGAGTTAGGAATTTTGGAGTAAAACAGCTAAAAAATTATATATCTGATCCAACATAAACGTAAATCATACAGAAATATCCAGACGGTCGTAACCAAGATAAAGATTATTGATCCACCGTTGGGTAAAAGTCACTTCAGTTCACAAGTAAGAATAAAGGATAGATAATAAAGTGACAAATAGGAAAAACAAACAGCAATAATAAGATTATAACAACAAAAACAAGAAATACTTTTATTAACAGTAATAATAATTATAAAGAAACTCTAAACATTTACACCTTTCACTTATTTTTAGTCTTTAAGTTTGCGTGGTTTCTTCTTCACTGCAGTGAAATGTGAAACGATCAGTGTTGAGTCAGTGTAGGTTTTTTCTCTCTCAGTAAGTGTTGGCGCAATGGTTTACTGGTCTGAGGAAATTTCATCATTCTGGGTTTTTGTGGGTTTCAGTTTTAGTGTCGCCTGTTTGTTAAATGGTGTTGTAGGGGTCTTTCCATTTTGACCAAAACATCTTTAACACAGTAATCCTCCCCTTTACTGAGGCACCAAAAGTGTCTCGTTTGGATATACACTGAACAAAAATATAAACGCAACACTTTTGTTTCTGCTCCCATTTTTCATGAGCTGAACTCAAAGATCTAAGACTTTTTCTCTCTGCACAAAAGGCCTATTTCTCTCAAATGTTGTTCACAAATTTGTCTAAATCTGTGTCAGTGAGCACTTCTCCTTTGCCGAGATAATCCCTCCACCTCACAGGTGTGGCATATCAAGATGCTGATTAGACAGCATGATTATTGCACAGGTGTGCCTTAGGCTGGCCACAATAAAAGGCCACTCTAAAATGAGCAGTTTTATCACACAGCACAATGCCACAGATGTCGCAGGTTTTGAGGGAGCGTGCAGTTGGCATGCTGAGTGCAGGAATGTCCACCAGAGCTGTTGCCCATGAATTGAATGTTTATTTCTGGTATGTTATGGACAACGAACACAGGTGCATTTTATTGATGGCATTTTGAATGCGCAGAGATACCGTGACGAGATCCTGAGGCCCGTTGTTGTGCCATTCATCCACGACCATCACCTCATGTTGCAGCATGATAATGCACGGCCCCATGTTGCAAGGATCTGTACACAATTCCTGGAAGCTGAAAACATCCCAGTTCTTGCACAGCCAGCATACTCATCGGATATGTCACCCATTGAGCATGTTTGGGATGCTCTGGATCGGCGTATACGACAGCATGTTCAAGTTCCTGCCAATATCCAGCAGCTTCGCAGCCATTGAAGAGGAGTGGACCAACATTCCACAGGCCACAATCAACAACCTGATCAACTCTATGCAAAGGAGATGTGTTGCACTGCGTGAGGCAAATGGTCACACCAGATACTGACTGGTTTTCTGACCCCCCCAGACCCCCCCAATACAGTAAAAGTGCACGTTTTAGAGTGGCCTTTTATGGTGGCCAGCCTAAGGCACACCTGTGCAATAATCATGCTGTCTAATCAGCATCTTGAGATGCCACACCTGTGAGGTGGATGGATTATCTCGGCAAAGGAGAAGTGCTCACTAACACAGAATTTGTGATCTTTGAGTTCAGCTCATGAAAAATGGGAGCAAAAACAAAAGTGTTGCGTTTATATTTTTGTTCAGTGTCGTATTTGGCCACTGATAGGCTGGTAAATGTAAGGCAAAAACGTCCTCTTCGGCTTAACAAACTCTGAAGGTCTGTTAGCGAGTGTGTGTGTGTGTGTGTGTGTGTGTGTGTGTGTGTGTGTGTGAGAGAACTCCCCTGTTAACAGCAGCCTTTCTCTTTGTGTCGTGTCCTCTCTCCCCTCCCTCTTTCAGCCTCCCTCCTTTGTTGCAGCTTCCTTTTGCACCTTCATGTCAAGTTGTTTCAGTGAAACTATACAATGGGGCTCATTCTCTTGCACACATGCTTTGTTCACACCTGGCTTTAACTGCAGTAGAGTAGGCGATGGTGTGCAGCTGAATTTTGTGCTTTCAGAGTAAAGCAAAAAGGTAACTTTCAGGTAATTAAATTAGAAGTGAACTCCACTGTTATGTCTTTAGGCGATCTGTCACCAGCAGCTGCCACCTCTTTGTGCTAACTGTTTCAAATTGCCCCGTTGAAATTAGTTTAAGCATTTAATTGTTTTTCAGAGGCATCATACCATTGATTCAGGGACAGGATAGATGATTTATCAGGCCACTGCTGAAACATAAAACACAACCAAACCTCTAGTGCATCACAAAGGTTAACCACATTTTACTCACTAGGTACTTTTTTACACTGAACCTGCTTTCCCACTGGTCAAAAAAAAAACACCCGGCTTTTTTGCTTAATGGGAAAGGTTGCAATTGGGCATTCAGACCCAGTCAACCGCCTCGGCTCCCATCCACCAAGATGGGAACACAAAACCTGTGTCGACATGCTAATCTCCGCCCCCTTTCCAATGCGATGCTATGCTCCGTCGGTAACTTCTGCGACTCCTCGTCACCTCAGCTACAAATTCCACCCGTCTCCGTCCGAGCAGCGCTCCAACATCCAAATATGTGTAAAACCTTCCAAATATGTCGCCGCTTGAGTTTGATAAATAGACTGAATCATCTTCACTGTTTACTAACCCTGTCTCCAGCGCGTTTGTGACGTCAGACGGTGACACAGCAGAAAAGAGGCCGAAAGGAGTATACTTCACTGGCAATGGGAAAAGAGAGAATTGGCATTTATAAGCAGGTCCTCCCGGGTCTGTCAATGCGCTAATTTTGGTGGAAAAGGGGTATGAGATTCCACGACGACGTAACAAAGCTCCACCAATACGTTTACACCACTTTTATACTTCTGCACACAACCAAACAACGGAGTAACATTGATGCCCCAGTGTCTGTTCTGTCCTGCCGACTCCACCATTTAAACAGACACCGTTTGGCCTCTGTTACTACCTCTATTACTACCTCCAATGACTTTCACACAGACGACGAGGTGCAACAGTCCTGTCTTCAAACGGCTATAAAAGGGGCTTTTTGGAGTGTTATTCAGCAGGCTTGATTTTCAAAGTCTAATGTGATGTTGATTTATGAGCCACAGCCTGACCGTCTCAGCTGATGAAGCATATTTATTATTGCTAACTTCACCATGGTGCCTTGCATGTGTAAAATACAAATAAGAAAACCTTTATTGATCCCACAATGAGGGAATCTTAGGTGTTTATACTGCTGGTTACTGGAGTAACAGCTTTTCTTAGTCTCATAAGAGAGTAAACTAGAGCTGCAGTAATTCATCGGTTACTTCTCATCAATTTCATTGATAACCTATTCTTACAATAGATTGATCAGTTTGTGAAAATTCTTATAAGTTGTGGACAAAACAAGACATCTGAGGACGTCATCTTGAGCTTTGGGAAACATTGATCGATATTTTCTGACATTTAATACACCAAACAACTTATTGATTAATCAAGAAGATGAAATGAGTTGCTGTGTCAGAACTGTCGGATGGTTGAATATCATCAGAAAACCCCCCCTCCACTCTGTTGACTGAGGAGATGGAGGAGTTTAGGGGCCACCTGCCCCGGGAAGGAGGCAGAATGACTGATGGAGAGGAGGACGGAGAGGGGGAGGAGGAGATAACGAGCGCTGTTCTTCTATCTCTCCTCCACCCGCTCCTCTGTTTTCGCTCCTGTATTTGTTTTCCTTCAGTTTTTTTTTAAAGCCAGAGGAATGTTACATATCCGCAGTGTGGTGGGAGTAAATGTGTGTGTGTGTGTGTGCGTGTGTTTATGTGAGCCAGTGCTTGTGCTTGTGTGTATCCGTCAGTCTGTTGTGTGTGTTTGCTTTGTAGAGCGATTGGGTTGGGGACTTTGCGTGTGTGTAAGGTGTGTGTAAGGTGTGTGTGTGTGTGTGTGTGTGTGTGAAAAGGTGGGCAGCCAGTGTCATCATTTTTTCACACACCCCTCTTCTCCACCACATGCATATTTCATGGAACCGGTCATTTATGTTGCCAGCAGGAGAGCTTCTTGGCCAAACCACTACACTGTGTGTGTGTGTGTGTGTGTGTGTCCATGGTGTGTCCATGGATACTAACCTGAATTTTTTTGAATTATTAAAATAATAGTTCAGTCCAAATGTTAAAAAAATCAAGACACAGGACGGCAGCCACTGCACGCTGCACCTGTGAGCTCCTCTTCCTGCTGTCTGTGTTTGACTGATGTCTTTTTATATCTGCAGTTCGGTTCAGACTGAAGGCTTCAGAACTACAGTCACCAGTGGGCTTCTGCTTCCTCATGTTTTTCTCTATGAATGAATGAATGTGCATGTAGCGTACGTCTTTGGTGACGAATGACAAGGACAGGTCTACGTCCTGACTGGTAATTGTATCTGGGTGTTGTATACATTAGGCACGTTTGGTCGTGCTGTATTTGTGTGTGTGTGTGTGTGTGTGTGTGTTTGTATTTCTCTGCATATGTGGCAGCTGTACACAAGATGCAGTGTTTGGTCTGTAAACAGAGGCCTCTGCTCTGTCACGTTCAGCAGTGTGGAGCTCAGTTTGAGGCCCAGATGGTCTGAAATGGTTCTCTCAATGCAACATCATAAACTCAGTCTTATGCTAACCAGGACTTTAAAGATTATTTGATTAAACAGCGTCTCTTTACAGAAAATTAATCTGCCAAATAATCAACAATTCATTATTTGTTGTTTAACATACAGCTCCGGACGCCTCCAAATGTTCCTTAAATCAGCATCTCTCTCTACATGTCATGGCCCGCCCAATCCAGATCTGAACCCGCTTTGAAAACTCCTGAATGTGATCAAGAGGAAGTGGATGGTCACAAGCCATCTAACAAAGACGAGCGGCATAACGTCACCCAACAGCAATGTAAACGACTGGTGGAGAGCATGCCAAGACGCATGGAAGATGTAATTAAAAATCAGGGTTATGGGGCGCTGGTTTAGCTCAGTTGGTAGAGCAGGCGCCCCATGTACAGAGGCTACAGTCCTCGACGCACTGATTGCAGGCTGAACTCCTCTCTCTACTCCCCATACTTCCTGTCTCTCTTCGGCTATGTCATAAAGGAAAAGGCCAAAAAAAATAAAAGGTCTTTAAAACGCAAAGCTCTTTCTGCAAATAAAAGACCTAAATGAGAATATTTTATTTGGATGTGGGGAGAAATGTTGTTTACAATAAAACACAAGTTCATTTTACACAAACACAAACCTATAAAAAGTAGAACCAGAGGAAAAACATCTTTTTGCAGTGGTCTCTTATTTTTCTGGAGCTGTATATATGTTTTTGGCAAATGGTTACGATTGCATAAAAAAGTAAAACATTTTACAGATTTTTTTTTTTTTACAGTTTTCCAAAAATAAGATTTAAATGGTTGTAATATATAACATTGCACATTCTACATCAATATATCACAATATAGGATGTCACCAGGCCTGCTGATCATGCCTGTTTGTACTTTATCTGTCCTGACGTCCAGTTTCTAATTTTGATTAGGGATGCATGATTTTGGATTTTTTGACGATATTTTTCCAACCATTTTTGCAGAATGCCGATTTCACTACCGATATATTAGGCACTTGTTTTTTTCCACCTCATTGCAGAGAACATCAAGTCTCCCCTGTAGTGGAATTGATATCATGCCTACTCTTATTGTAGTGGCCCACTGGCAGATGCAGAAATAACATAATGCAGTTTATAAAACGTACAGATTCACTGGGCAATATAAGAAAACGACTTAAACTTCGGTTATGTACAAAATGCCATATTTATTTGTATGTAACATTTTCTTTCAAATAAAACTGTAATAGCTTTTTTAGGGAATCAGAAAAATGACATGTCTGCCGATGCTGATATGTCCTTTTCAAGCCATAATCAGCAGATAACGATAACGTGCCGATAATATCGTGCATCCTTAATTCTGATATTTGTTTAATGAAAAAATACACATTGACCAACATTTCTTCAGTAATTATTTATAGCTTAATTTAGATGTTTCAGTTCTGTGCTGTTATTTGCAGCACATTGCATTTTGCAGCACTTGCAGGCTCTGAAAGCAAAAAGTGCAAAAGTGGAACAAGTCTTACAGTAAACTGCATCACTTGGATGGTTTCAGTTCCTCTCCAGCCGACCGTCAGTACGCGACTTTAAATAATACAGTGCAGAGCTGTGGTTGGACCACATTGAGGTTTTATTCACACCTGGGCCACTCATGTTAAAAGTGAAAGTAATGTTGGTACTGTCAGAAGTTCAGCTTACTTTTTACACTGAGATGATACTCATAGCAAACTAGGACAGCAGTTAAATAAGCTTCAGTTTTGTCCTTTTCAACCTGACTAATAACTCAGTGTTTTGGCTGCATTCCTGTGAAAACATGAAAGAGTGCTCGGAGGAGGGAAGGCAGAAGCTGATGAGTGAGGTAAGGAGGGTTTCTCTCCCAAATTATTCATGCTAAATTTAGTGCGCAGATTAGATGTGCATTCTTTAATCATTACGCTTTTATTTTATTATTTAAATCTACTTACCGTAAGGGATCTAAGTAGTTGTGCAGTTTTAGACCACATGAGGACAACACGAGTAACTTACAAGAAATCTGTTCTATAGCGTTGAAAATCTGTACGCTATTGTTGCATTGTTGTGTGTGTTTTTTCATGAGACTGAAATGTCGCTGCTATGGTTAGGTCACAACACATAGCCCACAGCAGTCATATATGTCATTTTAAATGTCAATGAAATGCAGAGCCCCAGTGTAACCCGACAACCGTGTGCCTCATTACAAGAAAGCACAAAAAATCTTGAAGGCTTACAGCGTTAGTCCTTTGAAAGGACACTATGGCGCATATATTCTGTAAATAACAATAATAATGTGTGTTATAATAACTGATTATGAGTCTGACACAATGGGCTCTGACAGGCCTGTGTGCATTGTCTTTGAAGCCGTGTGTGTTGGTGTGTGCGTCTGTGCTTTTGAACCTCTGCTCTGTCATTAAAGGAGATGAAGGGAGGAGGTTTGTCAGAGACGTTCTTCCAAGTCTACCCAGTGTGTGTGTGTGTGTGTGTGTGTGTGTGTGTGTGTGTTAGCAACAAGAAAAATGGAGCTGATTGCAACTTGCGTATACATTATGTGTCCGTGTCTGTAGTTTGGAGATTGGCTTTATCTTTGCTAGTTAATCAGTTATTTATTCTGTAGAGAGCAGAGGGATCATTTATGCTGTTTTGATCCACCACCTTACAGTAAAGCGCTTGTTTCTTTGTTTCCACTGAAGAACAATAGGGAGGAAATATAACTAAAGAAAGTATTGATTAATTTTTCTTATCTCTCTTCAGTATTTGAGGCCTCAAACACGATCAGATTCTGTAGGTAAACGGAATAAGTTACCACAATGCCACCAAGTTAATTCTAAACCTCCCTCCTCTGCCGCTTAAAGGAAGATGTACTTCCTTTGGTTATCCCATGAATGATGATTAATTTGTCGTAACATTAGAGAAAAAAACATTTCTAATACTTCTTCTTAATCTAACATTCCTCCCTTCCCAGCCAGTTTTTTTAAGCAAGGTATTTAAATGCATTAAAACTTCAGCTGTGTTCTCTGTCAGATTAAAGCACTTAAACTTACACCTGGGATCTACAGTGTCACAAGCCATCTGCAACAAACAGTGAGAAATGCCTTGCTCAGGGGCACCTCTCAATATTTACAAGCTGGGATGTTTCTTTGAAAAAATCTAAGCTGGGTGTTAAAGTGTTTCATTTGTGATAACTTGATCTGAGGAATTTGAGCAGCTAAATATGATGCTGGATCTTCAGGAAGTACAGAGTTACAGTTGGAGGTTGTAACTTGTCTTGTCTTTAAGTTTTACTGCAAGACATGAATGGTCTAAAGAGTTAAACATGAAGAAGAACGCCCTTTTCCCCATGCACTTGCTTCAGTTACTTCCTCGCACAGCCTCCTGGGAGGTACAGCCTCAGCCACACGTTGACCCAGGGAAAACCCTTTGAAGTGTTTTTCACTGAGTGCACTGCCTCTAATTGTCAGTGGTGTCTGTGGTATTTATACAGGTGTTGAACCAGCTGACAGGGTCTCCTACGCAGGTCAGGAAATTTACCTCTTCTCACACTGAATAGTTTGGGTTTGTAGTTATTTAGAAAACTATGATTTGAAATGTAATCTTTTTATTTTTGCACCTGGTGAGGTTGACAGTGGCATGAGCAAAAAGTAGTAGGATGGTCTCCAGCCTCTTTGGACACCTGCTGAGTGTCTTGCACTGAATTTACATTCTCTGCCACAAATGGAGAACCATTTCTAATACCGCATGAGGAAGTTATACATTTTTAGTTACACATTTTCTCCTGAGTACAGAATAGCTTTGTTTACTTTGTCTTTTCTGACACATGAGCCCTTTTCCCCGGACAAAAAAACCACTAACACCCGGCTTTTTTGCTTAGTGGGAAAGGTTACAATCGGCATTCAGATCCGAGTCAAACGACTGCAGTAGACCCGGGTAATTATCGCCTCGGCTCTGATTGGCATTGATTGGAAGACAAAACCTGTGTCAACGCGCTAATCTCCGCCCCCTTTCTGGTGCGATGCTATGCTCCGTCGGTAACTTCTGCGACTCCTTGTCATCTCAGTACGAGCAGCGCTTGAACATCGTCCCAAATTTGTCTGCGCTGAGTTTGCTTACCAGACTGAATGAGTAATAGATACAATACAAGACCTAACCACTGTAACATCGTCACTGTTTATAACCCCGTCTCAGGTGCGTTTGTGACGTCAGACGGTGACGCAGCAGAAAAGACACCGACAGGAGTATACTTCACTGGCAATGGGAAAAGAGACAATCTGCATCTATAAGCAGATCTTCCCCAGTCTGAAAAACCTGTGTAAACGCGCTAATTTCTGTGGGAAAGGAGTAAATGAAACCGTTTAATAAAACCATGATGACCAAAAGGGTCAAACTGATTGACATTGCCGTTCTGTATCTCAAATCGAGCGTGATTTGCCCACACCTGATTGTGGTCTACATTGCGGCAGAGGACATTTGCATAAAGCTCGGCCTGTAAAACTTTGCCTTGTAGCGCTGCTGGGCGCCTTTTTAAAATCTCTGTGCAGCTCAGTGGGGGCATCGGGCTGCAACCTCAGGTCTCTTTCACGATGAATAGCTGCCTATCGAGTCTGTATGTATGACTGGCCCTTACCCTTTGTGCCCTGGCTCTGCACCGGGTCTCTACACAATCAGTCTTACCCACGAAGTCTCCTCCCAAAAAGAGTTTCTCAACCTGCAGGGTCTTGATTCACATATTCTCCTGAATCACTGCGCTACTCACTTTTTTATTCAGAGTGAAACCCTGTAGAGAAACCTTTTCACATCACTCTAAGACAAAGTTTGTTGCGTCAGGTTCTGCTGAGACGATACAGTAAGATCCACAAAGTCCTATTTGAGTGAAAACAGTGGTTTTTAATATTACAAGCATTTCTTTAACCCTAGGACACCAGAAATCCACGTGGGACAGCTTCTCCTCTCTTTTTACATTTCACCACTGACAATCACTTTGACCGGCGAAACCCAGTACTGTTGATTGATCCATTTTGTCCAAGAGTTAATTTCTTCTTGTTGTCTGTCCCCCGTCACAGCAAATGGTGATGAGCCTGCGGGTTTCGGAGCTGCAGGTGCTCTTGGGCTACGCCGGGCGCAACAAACATGGACGCAAGCATGAGCTGCTGACTAAGGCTCTCCATCTGCTGAAGGCTGGCTGCAGCCCCGCCGTGCACATGAAGATCAAAGAGCTCTACCGACGACGCTTCCCCGCCAAAATGATATCCCACTCAGAGCTGGCCATGCCCGGGCCGCACCACCCGGCCTCGGCTGGAGTGGTCGGAGGAGGCGGCGCCGCGCTGCCCTCCGGCCTGACGCAGCTGGCGTATGAGGGACACGCCGGTCACGGCGGAGCCCCGTCCCCCGCCGCCTTACTTCCCCTCTCGCTGCTCGGGCCAGGGAAACACGAGCTCACCGGGCTGACGCACCACCTGACGAACTCGGCCACGCTGCACCCGGTCCACCCAGACGTAAAGCTGCAGAGGCTGCCGTTCTACGACATGCTGGACGAGCTCATCAAGCCAACCAGTCTAGGTGAGGGCACGTGTGGGTGAGAATTGGTGTATGACTTGAAGGGAATGACGGTGGATGGATGTGTGCACTTTATTTGCACAATTCTGCAGGAAGTTATAAATGAATTTATGATAAATGGAGCAGGTAGCAACAATTAGCTATTTAGTGATATAAATAGAGTCAAGCTTGGCGTCGGTTTCCAACAGAATAGCAATTTTTGTGCCTTAGTGTATGACTAAGATCTGTTGGCAGCAAAATTCTGTATCTAGAAATGTGGGAATGCACTATAAATGTAAGACATTGGAGCATCCTGTTGTGGAGGTGGTTAAGACACAAACCATATTTAGTAACTGCAACAGACCAGGGAGGTTTTGTGCACATCATCCCTCCCCCTCTCTCTCCATATGTTTCCTGTCTCTATCTTCTCCGTCAAACTATCTAGTGAATTTAAAAATGCCCGAAGTTTAATCGGCAATGTTGTGGCTATTTGTATCTTTCCCATAATAATCATGGCAACAGTCACAGATAACATTGACATTTGTGGAGAATCTCCCTGCCAGCGCCGGCGCTGTGCTGCCTGCTAATGTGTGGAGAGGGCACAGAAATGTTAAAGCAAAAAGTTTAATTTCCAGATTTCCCACAAGAGAGACGGCGAGAGCGCAGACAGAGGTCACATTTGGTTCCCAGGAGGAGCAAGTGAAAATATTAAGTGGGTGCCTCATTCATCGCTTCATCCAAAATTGAAGATTTTGGCTGTGCAGATTTTCTTGTACTACTTTAAATACCTAAAAGTGTTCATATGTCCTCCAGTGTTTCAATTGATGAGGATTAGAGCTCAAATTAAGACACACGCTTTAAAACAACATGTTTAGTGTATAGGTTCCTTCTTCTGTATCTGAACGTATTTCTGGGAGTGACATTCACTGTAGAAGTCTCAGCCTGCATGTTGGTGAATAATCGCTCTGATTTGCATATTTATAAGGACTGCTTTGCTGGAATTTGTTTAGGGTGGGCCGAGCAATAAATGTCCCACATGATGTATTGTCATTATGTTTTCACTGTACGTATATATTTCAAGCTGTGAGGCCGCTTTTACATCTGTGTGAGGCCACAGAATATAAATGAATCGCTGCATGTGGACCATCAACAACATGCATTGACAGTATTGCATTTATCTACAAAGAGTCACATGTCACAGAAGATGCTATATATAGTGAGTAATGATGGCGCAGGCATTCATGACTATAGCTGTCACTCTGTAGCTCTGCTGAGGAAACTATTCTGCTCTGGCTCTGCATGACAACTTTCACTTTCCGAATAAACCTCCACTACCCATGTGCCCACACAGAGCAGGACTTAAAGTCAGATCATATTAAGTATCTCTCCTTATACACAACACAGGATTCTGTACACAAAAAATGACGGTCATAAACTCCATTTACTACTTTTTTCCCACAAAGACTGAAGATTACTTTTTGCACCAAGTTAATCATATATTTTTTTGTCAGATAACAAGATAAGATCCAAAAAACAGTTTACGTTTTGTCATGATACCTAAATTTCAAAGTTTGATGCGATACTATTAAAAAAAAAATGATACTCGATACCTGTTTCGATACCACGGCAACAAAAAAAGAACTCTTAAACCCTATGATTGAAAATGTAAAGGCTTCGCGTAACGTCTGCTTAAAGCCCTAAGCTAGTTGAGAGATAGAAAAACGTTCCTCACCGCATGTTGCCATGCGAAACTTCCATCTCATCGTCTTTCAAGATCTCGCTCTTTCTGTGAGCTTGCTCTTTCTGTGAATGGGTCCCCATCCTGTGAAGCGAGATGAGCTTCCTGAATTTGCACCCAAAATGCTGCCAAAACTTCCCTTTAATAATTTCCACCACAGCCTCCATTGTTATCGACCGGGAAAGAGACAGGAAGAAGGCGCGGAGATTACAAAAACATTGCAGGAAAGAAGCATTATTACGGAGAAGCCGATACGCACGGGACTAATATTATCGGATGACCTCTGTGTTTGCCAAAATATGGTTGGTGATTTGTGCTGGAATTTTTACTTTACAAGTTACGGACATGGCCGATAAGCACGGGATTAAGATCACAGACGACCTCCACAATTATTACACATTACTAGAGGTCCCCAGGTAATACTAGTCCCGTGTGAATAGGGCTTGTTTTTTTATTTTTCCCTGCACACAGTACTGGTACAGAGAAAGTCTCTGAACACATACCAGCTCATTTGATATACTGTTTACATTAATGGCTCTCACAGTCCGCAGGTTGGGACTAAATGAAAATGCTCTGCTCCCTGTCTGTCTGTAATAGTAACTTTTGCATCAATATGAGACGCCAGAAGGAATTTATAAAACGTCAGAATTTGCCGACCCGTGAATGAGAACAGTCTTCTGTGTCGTTCCTTTATATGAGCTGCAGGTGACGGAGGGCGGAGCTGACAGCGTGGGGCGGCTGTGTTCATTTACACACAGTTGGCAGGATGAAGAGCAACTTCAGCTGCAGACGAACTTAATCCTGTACCGTCCTGCAGGGTTGTACGGAGTAGTGAGCGAATAAGTTTATTGTTTAGAGCGTTAGCGCTGTGAATCAATCATAAATTACATCTTATTTTTCCGTTTCATCGCTCTGCTGTCATTAACGTCGCTCTCTCTCTTCACAAACTGATCATAGATGTGTTTGTTTTTAAAGCTTCGGTATCTTTCGGTGCCATCGAACGTAAAAATAACGGAGATTGTATCATTTTGAAACACATGGTATCGCAAGTATTGAAGTACTAAAAATTTTGACAAACGGAGTTTTAAATCTTTGAAAAGTTTTTCTTCTTATCAACAAACAAACTTGGGATTATTTGTCAAGTTTCAAACAGTCAAAAAGTCAACTCAGCTCCTTGTCAGACAAACAAATACACCATTTTTTATATATAAAGAAGTAAAACTGTTCACTTTGACAGAAAATACTTTATTCATGTAAGACCTGCTAACTCATATGAGGACGCCTATAGAGAAAATTGTCTTTCCGGGCACTAAATAAGTCCACATATCCAGCGTTTAAGCTCCATGTCTTGCATCCAGTCTGACTGTTATTCACTACTTAAAAGACTGTTAGTCTGGGCTTCATCTTGATCAGATTTGTCCTCATATTAGCTGTGCATCCAGCACCCAGCCTGCATTTAGCATAATAACTCTCTGGGCTCTGGGATGTATTGCAAATATATGTAAATGTCTAGATTTTCCTACATTAGCATTTTAATGGAGTAAGAGAGACCATCTCATGATTAATTTGCCTGCAGATGCATGTACAAACACAGCGCCTGCAGCTCTGTCATCACACCATCTCTCTCCTCTTCCCTCTTCCTCTCTCACTCTGTCCATTTCCTTCCTGTTCCATCCTTCTCTGCCTCCTCTCCGTGTCCCTCCATCTTCCTCCACCCTCACTCCGTGTCTCAGTGGCCATCCTTGGTGAAAATTTGCATGCAAGGTGATGAAATCCCACAGGCCTACACCTGTGCCCGCAGAACACACCCTCCTCTCATTTGAATCTGAATCGCACATTCACATCACTCTCACACACACACACACACACACAGGCAACACGTCTGCACATACAGTCCGCTCAAAACACAGACGTACTTTCCTATAAATAATGCACGCTGATCGTATTGTTCCCAGAGAAGCAGCGAGAGTGAGCAGATGATGGAGGGGAAGATGGTGCACATTGTTTCACAAGCTGGAAAAAGAAATGTGAATTTGCTTCAAAAATGAAGCTGAGCTCAGAGGTGACGACCCTCTTTATGCGCATAATAATGGAGGCCAGTAATGAATCCATTTAATTAATTGTATCTCCCCGCTCATGGGCAGACTGGGGAATTTTTTCTCTCTTGCTTTAAAGCAGCTTTAGTCTCAGTATTTGACACACTCTGTCTCTTCTCGGCTTGTTTACTTCTCTTCTTCTCTCTGATCTTCTGAATACAGCTCTATCCATCTCCCTCTCTCTCTCTCTCTCCCTCTCCATTGTTGCTGCCTCTCCTGTTGCCTTCCCTCCGATTTCTCTCCCTCACTTTTTCTTTTTGCACGGCTCCCTTCCCCCACTTCCCTGCACATCTCTTGGATTTGGAACATTTTTTTTTTTTCTGCAGGAGAAAGCTGATTTGTTCCAAGTCTGTGCTTAACTACATTTCTAACAGGGCTTTTACAGAGCGCATGTGCATCAAAGACTTAAGACAGCTCAGTAAAAGGAAAGATTATGACTTTGCTGCATCCTCACATCTAAAATGGGAAGAGGAAGTCGGAGGAAGTGTGTTTCCCCAGCTGACTCATGTGAAATTAAAATTTGTTTTGGTTTGTAAGTCATTACTCAAATAATTTGGCATAAAAGACAATAGAGACGAAGACAAAAAGGGACATGAACACCTAAAACAGTACAGCAGAAAGCATTACAACACAGCATGAGGGCCAGTTTCATACAGAGGGGCAAGATAATCGCATAATTGGTATAACGCTGTTATTATCAGACAGTCTTTTTGGAAGACATTCATAGTGTTGCATCCATCTGCACACAGCAAAAGCGATTGGAAAAACCAGGCGCCAGTTTAGCTCAGTGGTTAATTTGCACATCTCATGTACAGAGGGTCAGTCCTCGATGTGCCCAGGTTCGACTCCCACCCTCGTCACCACTCTCTCTTCCGCTGTTTCCGACACTCTACACTGTCCTCTCTCAATTAAAGCCATAAAGAGGCCCAAAAAATAATCTCTAACAAAAAAATTTATTAAAAAAACTTGCAAAGAAGAAACAAAAAGAGGTGAAGTCAGAAGCACACACTTCTGTTGGAGCGTACCAGCAGCTCAAAGATTTTCTACTGATGGAAAAGGTTCAGGTTTAAGCTGCAGCTTAAGCATCCACCATCTCTAGAATACCCTATTCCAACAGCGGCATGTTTTATTTATTCTCTAATGTCAAATAAAGGAAAGTATCTGCATTCATCAGACATGGAAAACAAATCAGGACAATCTGCAGACATTTTGCTGAAAAGGTGACATCTGAAATGATGATACAAAGGACAGTAAAGCAGTAAAACTGGGATAGAGTGGAAGCGACCTGTTTCCAGAGGCAGGATACCACACGTCAGCTGGGCTAAGACCGACCTCTGTGCTCGGGTTGGATTCAGGGTGACATCGCGCTCTGTGTAATACATACACTGTAAGACAGAATTTTTTTTTCAATACTATGTTCATGATGGTATTTCTACACATTGAGATTTTTAGATTCACAAAATATGCTGCACAAATTCAGTTTGTCACTACAACTGTTAAATTTACCCCCTCAAATAAAGTCAGCTTTTGTACATGACCTTTTGTTTCACCAGGAGTGCATACTCCTCTCATGTTGGCTGCGTCCCATTCTTAACATTTGGATGCTTTCTACACAAGCTGTTCTATTTTGAGACTTAATCAGGTCGCTAAATTTTGTGGCTTTTAATGTAATAAGCAGTTCTGGGCTTTTGTCTGTAATTCTCTTGGTTCTTATTGGACTAGATTAGTATTTGTTTTATATGCATTTCCCAACCTTTGTTTGGATATTAATCTTAAAAGAAAAATATAATGTAGCTTAAAGCCTTATACAGTGTTTCACATATGCACAGTGAGAAGAAAAACGTGTGCTCCTTCACTGCAGAACCTCTCAGTGAGACGTCATGCCACAGCGGCATAAATCTCCATCATAACTTCAAATACGACAGCCTCGGTTGATGAATATGGTCGAGGGATTGAAAAGAAACATGTGTCCCGACCAGCTGCATTTACATTCAGCTCGAACTGAGGAAATGAAATTGAGATTTCCTGCCTTTACCTGATTTTCCACAGTAACCTGGTTTCTTGTGCGAGTGTAAACATAGTTATTATCTCTCTCACACCTCCCTCCCTGTCTCCCTGTCATTATCCCTCCTCTTCCTCCCTCCCTCCCTCCTGTGCGGCCTCTCTGCTCAGTCCGATCAGCTCTGAGGATAAAGGTTAGCCCACAGTCTAAACTGGCCAACAGTCTGGGCTGCACCAGCTACTCCCTTTATTACCCCGCTGACCTCGCTGGTCCAACCCCAGCCTCATCTCCATCATTATCCGTCCTCCATGGAGAGCTCTGCCTCTGTACTCATTATGGATATCATTGTGGCTCACATGCATTATACATGATTTAATCACCACATCCTCAGTAAAAGGATGCCGGCCCATTCCTCATTTGATGAGCGTTTGGCGCATAATGCCTTGTTACACTGTGATATTCATACAATGGGGGAAGTTTGGAGTTTGGAGCGTTGCTTCTTCCAAAGATGAGTCAGTGCATGATGATGTTTTTGTATATTGAATCTTGGACAAACTTAAACAAGGTGTCTGGGTTTCAGTGTTTTACTGCCTATTCAGGCCAGTAGGTCACATTGCTACCTTCAGTGTTTTAAAGGCCTCTGCAGCTCTACATACAGTGTGTAGAGCTGCAGCAAACAACAGTCAACAGCCAAATACTCTTCATTTACTGTAAAGGGGCCATATCTTATTAAATGGATGTTTGGGTGTTTATTGTTCACAATGAAAAAGTGAAAACGGCATAATTCTGTGTTTTTCCAGAATTACATTTTTAAAAAAGGTCGCCTCTGAAATGGCCTGGCAAGAACAGCTGCAGGTTCCTACGTAGAACCTTGCTTTCGCTGAAATCGACCAATCGTCATTCGCCGTCATTCACCTCAGGCTGTCTACCTACCATTCCGATACCACCTGGGAGCTTCTGGGTTGCTGCACTTGCTCCAGTGTATCGTCCTCCCACTCAGGGTCCGATTCTGGCTCGTACATATAAAGCCGAATAACCGATCCTGGAGCAGCCATGTTTTCTACAACTTTGGAGTGACAGTAGAGTGTGGCCCCTCCCCCACGTGGGGTCACACACATGGAGGAGGGGCCTTTGAATGTCAGAACGGCTTGTTTGTGTCAGGAGGAAGGAGAGGCTCCGAAAAACAATTGAATTAAAATATGTATGCAATTTTTAAAAGGAAACAAACTTTACCAACATGATTCAAAAACGCATTAGAATAATAGGAACTTGATGCATAGCTAAAATATGTCCCCTTTAATAAATAATAAATAAAAAGGCAGCAAATCTTTGTATTTATGAAACTGGAACCAGCAAATGTTTCTCATTTTGCTTGAAAAATGGAAGAATCAGTTTATTATATTAAATCATTGTGCCACATGTCCAAGGGCATAAATAAAGCCTTTTTTTAAACATCAGAGACGATGGAATAACAAACAAGACAAAGACTCAAACAAAGTATCATTTGTTGTATTTATTAAATGTTTTATAATGTTTTTAGTCAACAAGACAAAGTTTGATATGTTGCATTAAAAAAAAAGAAGACATTTTTAATGATCAAAAAGCACCAAAGGTTATGAGAAGCAGGCCTTTATTTAAGAATTGCTGCTCTTAGTGACAGGCCGTGATTTATAAGTAAATGTCTTTGATCATATTTTATTACAAACACATTCTGTTTCCTCGTCTCCTCCTCTTTCATGTGTTAACTGCCTGATTCTGTTGTGTCACATTAAAACACTTTCAGAAACAGTCCTCCTTCTCTCCCCATGAAGGATTTTGTTGCGATACATCTGTAGGATGTGCTGAGATGAATTGCAAGCTGCATAATATTCAAAAACAGCAACATAACTCAAAATCAATATCTAACTAATGAACCGTCACTGAGATCCGGCCATTATGTGAGATTTTACACTAGGATCAATAAATAGATCCAATCAACCGTGCTGCACCTCCCTCATCCGGGAGTAACCAGGCAACAACCAACAATCCGACCAATCACGGACGAGTAAACACTTGAATTCTCCTCAAGGTGGCAAACAAACACCCGCAGGGTGTCAGGGTGAACATCAGGGTTTGTTTTTATGTGAAAATAATCTTTATTTATACAGAGCTTTTCTTAACGATGTAACAAAGTGAGGTCCATATGGATGCTTTTACAAAAAATAAGGTTTTAATAGGAGTTTTAATGTTGTGATAAATTTAGCAAAGCTCATTTCAGCTGCTAAGTCATTCCAGACTTTGAGGTTCTGGACTGCAGAAGCCCTTCAGCTCTAAGTCACTACTTAGACTGTTGTAAAAGACTAGAAAGCCTCTGTCAGCCGATCTAAGAGGGCGCCTACATTCGTTAGGCGTTATATGATCTAATAACATATTGGCATGTTCATTTAAAACCTTTAAGGTTAAAATACGAATAAGAAATTGATGTATATATCATCTTGTTTTCTTTAACCAGATATCCAAGCAGTAGTGTTGTCTTACTCTGGATTGGTTTTACTCTCAAGACCACTTTTTGAAGGTCTGCGTCTCATCTCAGAATGAACCGTGTTTTTACCACAGACTGTATAAATAATGGACCTAGCCACTGTGACTTCACCGATTTGTTTCTTGACTGAGAAAATGAAGCCGAAATATGGCAGCCGCCATGTTGGTTTGCTGGAGCCTGAAGGGACCAAATTTGGATGAGAGGGTGGTGCTGCAGAGTTGCAGCAAGTGGTTGAAATACGCCAAGTTATCAAAGCTAAACAGTCTGTGTCTGAGCCATTAGATTGTGAATGAGCTAGTTTAACTTCATGTTTCCCACAGTGGAGATTCTTTCTGTGGTGGCGACTGACTGCAGGTGTTTATTTATCAGACTAAAGAAGTAGCGGACTCGCTGCTCACTTGCACGGTGAGATAGCGGCGGGTGAACGACACGTAAAATAACCGATCGAAAGGCCAACAACTTCTGACCCCTATTTACTTGCCCAGTATACCTGCTACTTAGTGCTAAAAATGTATCAATACAATCGCCTGATTCTAGCATTTAAGTCACCGAAAAGCTGGAGCACAGACTTCTTGCACGGCCAGAAAGTTCCATAAATCAGACAGATTATTTGTCCAAACTTTGAGTAAAAAAATGTGCAAATGGCTCCAACAACACAGACAGGTGAAGTTAAGTTCAGTGACTGTGTGTCTGTGTTGATGTTAAGCAGACAGCCAGCAGCTCCCACCTGTCACTCAAGTGACCCCACCCCTATGATTTAAGGCTTAATATAATACAAACGGGTGTGTTATACACAAATTCAACCCCTGTACAGTTAACTTAAACAATAAAATTAGCTATTATAACGAAACAGTTTTTTGTATTAGGCTGTAAACATGTTTATTTCTGCTGTACAAATTGGCATTTTCCCATCTGCTGTAATGTTATTTCTTGATTACTGGAGCCAGCCTCAAGTGGACACTCGATGAACTGCAGTTTTTGCACAAAGTTGCCGCCTCTTGGACAAAAGGGACCTGGGATTGTTTTTCAAGCTGGGGGAGATATCAGTAGATTGCCTGATTTATTGTGTGATTTATGACATCAATATAGATGTACTATAGTGATTAGATGCAAACGTCAGTGTCCAAATGCATCCAAGAACTTGACTCAATTCAAATGTTTCCTACTGTTAATGGCTGTTTTATCTGCCTAAACCAGTTCATGGTAAACGGTAAAGCAGTTTTCTTGTCGTCCAAGTTCTGACCAATCAAAGCACATTCAAACACTGATGGAGGAAGAGCGGCTGTGGCTCAGAGGTCTTGGTCTTCCCTTGGTCTCAATCATTCAAAGTCTTGTTCTTGTCTTGGTCTCGTTACCCTCTAGTTTTTTCATTACGTGGTCTCAGTTAATGTTGAGTACAACACCACCTGGGACCATAATTTCAATCAACTGAAGCTGATAAAGGGAAGTCAAAACAACCGGACCTCAGTCCAACTTCTCATGACAGCATTTATCCCCCCCGTGTCCTTGAGCAGGCACGCTGCAGCTCAGTATTCTGTGCGTCTTGTTTTTCCCTCGGATTGGCGAGCAGATGCATGTCTCCTCAGGGCATCAGTAAAGATAGTATATCACATACGTTATCAGCTTTATACTACAGGTCATGGTGGTAATGTTCCCAAACATCTACAGCAGAGAAAGCAATAAAACGCCTCCTCTTCACTCAGCCTGAAAACACAACCTGAGATTCACAAACTCATACTCGTACGCCCTCTTCATGATCCCGAGCAGAATCCTTATCTCACTGTAAACAAGCCTGCCTCCTCACAACAAATGGACATCAACAAAGGAGCCCCTGGCTGCTCTGAACGATAAACACGCTGCACAAAATGGCTTCCCACTTCACTCGGAGCTTCATGTTCCTCTCGGCCTGGGTCGGTCCATCATTAGCCCCAAAGAGTCGCCTGATTAGACAAAACCAAACCCTGATTGCACCTTTAAACATTAGACGCTCTTAAAGCGGCTCTCAAACATAAGCAACACTGTACTTAACACCAAACATTAACGTTCAAATGAAGCCAAGCTCTAAAGACAGTGTGAAATTACTGTTACAGTGTATAAGTTGATGGGAATAGAAGGGCCAGCTGCCAGACTGAGAGAAAGTAATGGCAGCCTGTTATGGCCGTCGTGTAAGCACACTGGAATGCCTTAATGAGCCCTGTCAATATATAACTGAGCAACACCCTCGTGGAGATAATAATGGGTAACCACTGCTGTTATTGGGCGGGGGGAGGAACTAACACTTCTGGAAAGTTTTCAATTGTCAGCGAGTGTGGGTGTAACATCCAGATCTGACCTTTTGTTGTGGATCCTTCTCGCAGTGTAGTTTTGAATTTGAGTGACGCTTGTCTTTGTTCTGCCTGTGAATGATGCTGTATGTTGTCTTTGTGTTTGTGTGTGTGTGTGCGTGTTATCGCGTGTGTGTGCCTGCAGTGTACCAAGCAGAGAAAAAGTAGCAAAGCCACTAACAAGTTAATAAACTCCAGCTGGGCTTTGTAGTGCTGATGTCTCAGACTGTCGAGCTGAGCACATTCTCTGTAGCTTAGCTCACACATCTTCTCCTCAGAACAGAACTTAAACAAGACCCAACACTTTTATACGTTCGTACTCACTCCAGGTTCATAATCAACAATGAGAGAATAGTCATACTTTTCATACTAATAGTTATTGTTACATAAAATTAGGTTTGTCGATAGTTTCTTGAACATTGTCACAGTAAAATACCAATAACGGCACATAGGCTGGTTTAGAGTAGTGGGAGAACAAATTATAGAAACCTTTCAGTAGTGGTGCAAGAAGAGCTCAGATATTTACCTTGAGTCAAACTATCATCACTGCATAGTTAAAAAGTAAAAGTTAAAAATGTTGTACTAAAAGCACTCCTACTGCAGAGTGGCATTTCAGAATCACACATATTATATTACTGGATTATAATTAGAGAGTCATTGCTTTTATGTGGCGGCTGCTAAGGTAGGGCTACTTTTAAATGCTTTATGTAATGCTATGTCGCCTAACCTGTAATATCATTGCTTGTTAGTTGATTTGTACTTTGTATGATTTAATAAAATAGGCAAACTTACATAGACTATCAAATAAATATGGAGTCAAAAGTACATTTGCCTTCAAAATGTAGTTGAAGTAAACAGAAATACAAAATTAAAGTAATAATTTCCTCATAATTGTACTGGAAGTGCAGCACTTTAGTGGATGTACTTAGTTCTATTCCACCACTGCATCCAGATTTAATGTAACTAGGTTTTATTGTGGGGCTCAGAGGGATTGGCGAAGTTGAAACAGATGTAAATCAGTATGTCTGCAGTCATACGGCGTTTGTTTCCTCCCTTAAGTTTGTGAGATAATTTAAGTTATGAAAATTAGTCACAATTTCACTTTGTTAAATGTACTATTATATTGCACCTTATACTGCACTATATCTTACACCATATACTAGGGCTGGGTATCGATGAGGATTTCTCAATTCCATTCAATTTCCAATCCGATTCACAAGGTCCTGATTCGATTCAATTTCCGAACCGATTCACTATTAATTTGTTTAGGGGTATTTTAGTTAGGATGTCAATGCACCTCTTACCTGGTGCATTATCAAAAAATTTTATGTTTACAGTAAGAATTGTCCCCAAAGTTACATCATGTACTTTTTATTTAACATGACAAACACAGTCAAACACAGTTAACACAATAACAATTTTATGAATTAGACAGCTTATGAACTTTTCTTCCAGTTCAGAATTTTAGTTAAGGATTTTTGTACATCTGGCTCGTGGTTTTGATTTAACGAGATCTCATTGCACGATGAACAAAACCACACGCGTGATGTCTCAGTAGGTGCAGTAAACAAGTCTGGGCATGTCTCCCTCACTGCCGTGTTTCTGGGGGATGCGCTTCGGATTTATTATTTGATATTGGGTCATTCAAATGAGAATTGATTCGAAACGGAAAAATCGTTTTTTTAAACCCAGCCCTACCATATACCACATATTATACTGTATTGTTTCATCCTGCTTAATGCCGCTGCTATTACCCATACATCACATACGACACTTTATCCCTCAACTGTCACTTCTGTCACCTTTGTATACCAGTTGTGTCAGGCACAGAGGAAGGATTCAATCACGGACACAGGTGGTAGTTCCAAAAATTGTGTTCTTTATTCAAACTGGGTCCGATACACAAAAAGTCAAGGAGCGAAGGCAAAGGTACAGAGATCCGTAAGGCAAAAACAGGAACGAGGTAAGGAAAACTGGTCAAACACGAAGGTCTAGAATAACTAATTAAGAGAGCTGGATGTATTTACTGCTAAGGCAAGTGATAATCTGGCAGGGAAGTGAGGGAACACCAGGGCTTAAGAAGGAAAAGGCGTGAACGAAACAAGACACAGGTGCAACACATTAGGGAGGGACCCGGTGATCAACGGTGAGGGAGAGAGCTTGACAGGAACTGAAAAAGATTAGAGACAAGGGTTAACAAAATAAAACAGGAAATGCCGAAATAATAATTTAACTTGACAGGTCTGACAGTTGTATATACCTCTTATTTTATTTACCTTCTTGCTACTTTGTCTTTGTACTGTTGCAACAACCAAATTTCTCCTCTGGGGATCAATAAAGAATTATCTTTTAGTTTCCAGTTTAGCTCTATCTAATGCAGTTTAATGGAGAAGAATCCAACCTAATGAAGGTTTTAATGTTCAGTCTTTACCAAAACAGCTTTAATTTGTATTTTGTTATACTGACTCATGTTTTAGTATTTTTTCCACCTCATGTATATCAGTGAAGGTAGAAACAAGCACAAGACAGTTCAAGAGCAATACAAACCAGTGCTGCAACTACAGATTATCTTCATTATCCTATCCAAAACCCTGAACAACATCAGAAATACTTCTTCTAGTTTAATACCACATGAAATAGGAACTGACTGTATGTTTAGGGTTGTTTTCCTCCTCACTGTAAACACCATCCCATTGGAGGTCATTTTCCCATCTGTCACTCTTCCCACCATCTGTCTTTCCAACACACACATTTCACTGTATAAGACAATGTAAATAGTGGTGTGTGCAGCAGGGGCCTGGAACCAGTCACCATGAAGGACTGAGAGTCTGTAGGTTTTCAGGCCGTACAGTCGCTGCAGCCATGCTCTTTGTCAGCATGCACTCCTACCTCCGTGATAACACCTTTCATATGTCCTGACAGCTGAAGCCTTGTTTCAGAACAGTTGCATTAGTTAGAAAGATTTTTAGTCAAAGACACGATCCATTACAACTGCAAAGATCTAGGCCAACTTTACACTCTAAGAGAAAGTCACCTGGACTGTCCTCTCCTCCTCTTCTATCTGCTCCCTAAACCAGACAGTTGTTGTTTTTTTCTGATGAAGCTCTCAATTATTCTCCTGATGATTTATTTATGTTCATGTTCTTATAGGAACGACTAAGCAGAAGTCAGATTACTTGCAGTGGCAGAAATGTGCTTAAAGCCAGCAAATACAAATCTGCTCATAGCATAATTAATGTTGTGTCCTCTATCAGTGGAGCTGAATAGACTTTATTGAAATTATGCATGGGATGTAGTCTACTTAATACTTTATAATGACTTAATTCTTTAATTAGTGAGATTCTGCATTAACTGAATGTTATAAAATATATACTTAAAGAGGGGGTATTATGCTGTTTCATATTTTAAGACATATAATGTTATAATGTTGGATGTCCACATTAAACATGGGGGAAGTTTCAAATGTGCAGGTAAAATATTGTTGGAGTAATCCCCTGCTAAAAAAGTCTCAGTCTGCTGACAGACAGACTTCTCCAGACGCTTCACTTTGTGATGTCACAAAGTGGAGGAACTCTATATTTGGGCATCTGCCCGAGAATTAGCAGAACTTCCTGCCCCTGGCACAGTTCAAGGACACGCCCACCCAGCAGCTCAGTCTGCCTCCACCACTCTGCTCAAAGGCTCGTCAAGTTAGTTAAGAATGTCTTGGAGAAAGTGTTTATTTGGCTGTGAAGGAAAGACATCAGTGTTTACTTCCCCAAAGGACAAGAGCCCCAGACATTAATTTCAAATCAAAAAAGTAAAGTTTACTCCTTACCGACAACTCCGTAACATGGCCACGGGGTAGGAGGCGTGCCTCAAACCCTGAGTTCTGCCCCTCGGCAGGCTGTGGAAAGCTGGCCAATCAGAAGAAAGCGGGCTTGTTGGGGCGGGGTTTCTTAAAGGGACAGAGCTGACTGAGTCGTTTCAGTTAGAGGCTGTATGAGGGCCTGCACAGAGCACCAGTGTGAGTTTTTTTAACTGTAAATTATGCTAAGCTACTCCACAGGTATCACAGAGTGAAATATGAAGCTTGAAATTAGCATAACCCCCCTTTAAGAAAAACACAAAAAAAAAATGTATTTGCTTCGATTTTTATGGGTTGAAATAAAATATTTCACTGTTTTAATGCAGTTAAACTCAACTAATGTTCTCACATCCCAAGTTGTTAGTCAGACTTTAAACAGTTTCACAGATGGAACAGGAGGTCCTTGCCTTGATGTCCAATATCAGTTATACCGTTATCTGCCTGCTGCACTGGAAACCCTGAGCTATTGGCTCCAGAGGCTAAATCTTCATCAGTCAATAGCCGATGGTTTGCAAGATTAGTCATAGCCAGAAAAGCTTTACCATCTGATATCTAGCATCACAATCTGTCAAACATCACTGACACTGTATCACATCTTAATTATTATTATAGATTAAGAAACCCATATGGGAGTGAGCTGGTGCTTTGGGGTAAAATTAAGTTTGTGTGAGTGTGAGAGGGAAAGACATCCATCAAAGCTCATTTCTACTCTTCTCATCTCTCTCCTCACCACACACATGGAAACACCAGAAACATTTCCACCACCAGAGATAGAGAGAGATGATGAGGAGAGTGAGAGCGAGAGAGCAGGAGAGGACATAGTGAGAGAGAGTGAGAGAGCACTTTCTATTTATAGCGCGTGTGCCCGGAGAGGAGGAAGACTGTTGTTCGAAAGCACACTCAATGCCTATGATTTTGTTCTGCAGTATACTGGCTGCTGCACATAAGATGCACGAGAAACATACTATATATACATGCCATACAAATTATACACCGTGTGGGCGGTTAGATGGGTCATTACAGGGGAAATTAATGGCTGTTTGAAAGGCTGATGAGAGGAGGAACATGATTGGTCCAGTAATCATCCTTCGTCCCCCTCGGAGCCCTACATGGAGGAAACCACATCCATGTACTTTATGCTGCAGAATGTGTGTGTGCGCGCACATGTGTGTGTTTATCATGCATGCACACAGATTCTCTGCATGCGTTGTAAGCTGTCACTCACTGCTGGTTCACCCTGATTAAAGCAGCAGTCATGATTCATGACAGGTAATTCTGTAGCGCATCATCCCCCTCACTTACACAGCCTCCAGGCCCAAAGATTCCCACTGAGATTCAGCAATTAGGTTTCATGGAATATGGCACGCAGACACAAAGAGATAACTTACTGGTAATGTAACTCGGCTGTACGGAGATCTCTCGTTGTGAATGCTAAAAGCTCTGGCTCAGCAGTGAAGATTTTAGTTGGTGTCATTTTTTAAATGTAACCGTTTCCTGCTGAGGACGAGTTCCATCATTTGTCCTGCCTTTCAATTCGGAGTAAAGAACCGGTATTTTATTGAACTTTGTGATCGTCACACACATCCTTCTTACAATTTCATTTAGCAGACGCTTTCGTCCAAAGAGACGCACATCCGACAGTTAATACAACACAAGCGATGAAGACAGGAGGGAACACAGTCAGTAAGTGCCAACAAACAGCTTCAAGTTCAATTGGACGAAGGTGCTGACAGGAAGTGCACAGAGCGTAAAGCAGATATATATATTTTTGATTTCATCATCATCAACGTCGTTATTATCATCATCATGAGAATCCTAATCAACATCAACATCCTCAATGTCATCATCAACATCATCAACATCATCAACATCATCATCTACCCTAATCGACATCAGCAACATTCTCAATATACTCGTCATCAACATCATCAATGTCACTAAGTCTGGAGGTGTTCATGAAAGAGCTGGGTCACCTTTTTTTTAAAGGTGAAAGGGACTCTGGGAAACCGAATGGAGTTTGGGAGCTCATTCGGGGGGAGGGAGTGTAGACCTGGATGAGGGCGTTCAGGTAGGCAGGAGCCTTTTTTGTTGCTCTTTTGTAAACGAGTGACAGGGTTTTGAATTTTATTTTAGTGGAGGGATATGAGCAGCGGAGTGACGTGTGCCGTTTTGGGTTGATTGAAGACCAGTCGTGCTGCTGCGTTCTGAATCATCTGCAGAGGTTTGAATGTGCATGCAAGAAGGCCTGCCAGTAGGGAGCTGCAGTAGCCAATGCGTGATATCGCGAAAGCCTGTACCAGCAGTTGTGTTGCATGCTCTGATAGGTAGGTTCTGATCTTCCTGATGTTGTACAGGGCAAATCGACATGAGCAATCGAGGCCACGTGAACCGTAAAGGTTAGCTGGTCGTCAATTATGACGAGGTTCCGGGCAGATTAAGTGGATATGAGCTCAATTTGTCCAAGCTCAATCTCAGATCCCGTCGACTAAGTCTGACGCCGATACAGCCTCTGCTGTTTACAGAGCCGTTCTTTCATTCATTGAGCGATATCGGCAAGGCATGACGAGATCTGTGCCCAGACTGTCGTGTCATCTGGTGGGAATGACTCCTAGATCCTCTTTAGCAGATTCCAAACTGTCAGCATGCTTTACTTTATTCTGATGTTTGACTAATTTGTAGCTTGCTAGCACTACAGCAACTTCCAAAAAAGCCCTACCACACATGCACACAGATACATACACATATACACACATGCCACTTTTGAAGGTCAAAATATTTAAATCAGGAGGAGGTCTCAGAACCCAACTCAAAAAAGGTCAAATACTGTAACAAGTACTTCGAGTCTTGATGCTAAGCTATGCTAATCAACCCTTAAACTCTGTCTTCATACTAAAAAACAGAAATGAGAGTGTTATCAATCTCTTCTTTCAACCAAGAAAGAAAGTGAATAATCTGGTTTCTATAAAAAATACTGAATTATTCTTTTACATAAAAAGACACGATTAGGTTTGAACTCTCACAGCTCTGTGTTTCTGTCTAACCTCATTCTAACGTGTACACACAAACTTTTCTTGCCTTGTCTCTTTAATGGAGGCTGGGTTAGTAGCACCAGTTATTTCCAGCACCTCTCAGTGGGCCTAAAAATAGAGCGCGCGCACCCACACACACACACTTTCTTCTTTTTCCCCACCTCTGTGTGAGGCGGTCTGGTTTTGACACCCAGGTGTTTTTCCTTATTTCATGCCTACATGGTCTACCCAGAAATGATGTTTGTGCTGAGCCACCAGCTGATTCTGTGCCCACATTTATTTTCCTTTTCTCTTTGTTTTCTGCTTCTTTATATTAAAACTCTGGTTTACTGAATGTGGTCTGAGCCTTTTTCCGTCCTTATCTCACTGTCCTGGGCTCACATAGTTTTTTAAATAGTTGTCCAACATTTTGTCACAGTTACAAACTTGGTCCTTCAGTTCTCCCAGTTATTAAAAATGTCTGTCCTTCCTGTCTGCTCCTCTTTCTGCAGCATCAGACAACAGCCAGAGATTTCAGGAGACGTGTTACGCCTTCGCATTAACGCCGCAGCAAGTCCAGCAGATCAGCAGCTCAATGTGAGACACACACCGCTCAATCAGTGCAGGATGCTCTATCCTTCATGAATAATTCATAAATGTACATGTTTTCTGCAGATGTGTGTGGTGATAGATTTGTTTCTGCGCTCACAGGGACATCTCGGGGAACAAATGTGACTTCTCAGTTCAAGTTCAGTTGCGGTTTTGCCTGTCGGAGACGAGCTGTCCTCAGGAAGACCATTTCCCACCCAATCTGTGTGTGAAAGTCAACGGGAAGCCGTGTAACCTGCCGGTGAGGAGCTCACCTTAACCCCATAAATAACCCAACAAAAAATGCTCATTTGTTCTCAATTTGTTTTGATGATTATTAGAATGTAACAATAAAGATGCTCACTTTCTATCTTTACTTCTGATGTCTATGTCATGTAGGGTTATCTTCCTCCAACCAAAAACGGCGTGGAGCCCAAGCGGCCCAGCCGGCCCATCAACATTACCTCACTGGTCAGATTGTCCACCACAGTTCCTAATACCATTGTGGTGTCGTGGACCGCTGAGATCGGAAGGGTAAGGACCAAACAAGGAACTACAAATAAAGATTTGCTTGTTTTATCTTTCTGTTTTAATGTCTCATATATTTTAATAATGTCTCTTACATATAAGTACATGTAAATATGAAACATTCCCATGAGGCAGATATGTTACTTTATCTTTGCGCACAGTCCTGTCTGCACATTCTTGTTTGTACATAATGTTCAAGATGACTTCCGTTATATAAAGTTGCGTTAAATTTAGATTTTTCCTCCAGTACTCGTGTGAATAAATGCTCGTGTTTGTTCATCACATGCATGTTTATGTGCAGCAGTTAAAACCCCAGGATGTGGGACATCTGGCCTCCACTTTGTAGAGTTGTTAAACTTCACAGAGAGCTAACGCATATAATCTTGTATGTTAAAAATGCATGCTGAAGGAAGGCTGATGGCACAGTTATTCACAAAACTGATGGAACATTTTAGACTAAATTAATCTGCAAATTTGTCATGCTGTCCAGACAGGTCGTAAAAGAGCCATCTAAACACAGAGCTACATACTGGTCATAAATATCAGAGTGCAGTGCAAAGGTTCACATAAGTCTCAGAGCAGTATGATGCACGTGATGACTTCCTGCTGAAGTGTCCTCTTTCAAGGACATTCTTTTTAGCTGGCCAAGAGCTCTCACTTTGGCAAGCAAAAAAAATGTGGAATTTCAATTGTTGTCTACATTTTATGTGTGTGTCCACAGAGTTACTCTATGGCCGTGTACTTGGTGAAGCAGCAGTCGTCCACAGTGCTGTTACAGAGACTACGGGCAAAAGGCATCAGAAACCCAGACCACTCCAGAGCGCTCAGTAAGGACTGCCCAGCTGTTCTTTTTTAGGATCTTAAGACCTTATAAAACACACTGTTTTCACTATAACTTATACATTTGTTTCAGTCATAAAAGGCGTACAACTTACTTTTTAGCACCACAACATTCTCTAGCTTCATTTCATCCTACAGAAAAAGACCTCTGTGAGTTTCTCACAGTGATGTAGATGCAGATTTTAAATTTGGGGGGCAAAAGCTGAATTTTATCAGATATAATTTCTACCTAGAAGAGATTATGGAGCAAAAAACATTAACAACAGTTTCTTCAACTTTTTATCCACAAACAGACGAGATAAAACATTTAATATACACTTCAATACAAAAATGAAGAAGAATCATGAAAATCTAACCTAAAAAGAACCGTGTTGTCGAGTTTAGAACTTAGTTGGATTCACATCATTGAGTCTCACCTCAGAATATCTAGATATCAAGATATTCTGAGGTGAGGAAGAGAAAAGTCTTATTATTGCATCCCAACTCTTTTTAACTGTAAAGATAAAGTATCTGTGTGTTTATGACTCAATGATGTGAATCCAACTAAGTTCTAAACTCGACAACACGGTTCTTGTCAGGTTAGATTTTCATGATTGTAAAGTGTATATTAAATCTCGTTTTATCTCGTCTGTTTGTGGATAAAAAATTGAAGAAACTGTTGGAGAAAAACGTTTTTTACTCCATAACCTCTTATCTTAGGTAGAAATGAATAATACTTTCTGGAGATCTTATGTGCAGGAGATTGAAACTCTGTTTTAAGCGAGGTAGACCTACTTTAGTTGCTGACACACTTTCACTGTTTTTTCTTGATAAAACAGTTAAATAGCCAACTTGTTTTGCAGATGAGGAAGTCCTAGAATACGAATCACTACATTTTATATTTGTATCTTTACGTTATTTATAGTGAATGTGAGATGATTTAAACAGGTTCAGCAGCACAGTTGACATTTTTAACCCAAAACAGCACGAGGAGCTCTTGAACGCTGCTTAGTTCGTGACCTTGGTTTGAAACAATTTGTAAAGGAGTTGCAGTCTGAAAAGAGAACCTTACCATGTTTTCTCTCTCTCTCTCTCTCTCGCGTCTGTTTGTGTTTAACTTCTCTCCTGCAGTCAAAGAGAAGCTGACAGCAGACCCAGACAGTGAAATAGCCACGACCAGCCTTCGAGTGTCGCTGCTCTGCCCGGTAAACATGCTCCCTGCTTCTTTAGATTGGAGATTCAGTCATGCCAAGACGTGTCCGTCCATTCTTTTCTTTATTCCTTTTCTTTGTATGTTGTCTCAACATGCCTCCTTAACATTATCCACCTGTCAATTCGTCTTCTCAACCCCTATCATGCATGTTTTCCATGTGGGTTTGGCGTGTTTGTGACATTTATACCTCCCCTATACCCTCTATCCCTGCCGTGTTTGCATGTGTGTGTGTGTGTGTGTCCTCTTCACTCCCTGATTACATGTGTGCGCTTATTGTGCAGCTGGGGAAGATGCGGCTGATGATCCCGTGCCGAGCTCTGACATGCTCCCACCTGCAGTGCTTTGACGCCACACTCTACATCCAGATGAACGAGAAGAAGCCCACCTGGGTTTGTCCTGTGTGTGACAAGAAGGCCCCCTATGAGCACCTCATCATCGACGGGTACGTGACGCAACCCTCCATCCTCACAGTGTTCAGATTACCTGTCAGGAAATAATGCACAGGATGTTACAACTAAACAGAAAATGTAACCCAGACATCCGACCTTTAATCAGGAAACTAAACTCCTTATTTCGGCCCTTTTTGCACAGACAAAACAAACATGTACCATATACATGCTAAATGCTAATTTGTTAGCTTTAAATGTGCTTGTAGTTAAACTTTTTTTTTGACTGTCTCTCCTGCTACTGCTTTCTACTGCTTTCAGTCTATATCGGCAAAACCAACCAGCTGCTGGCTTTAGCTTCATCCTCACATACTTGGTTTTAATCTTCTCTTCTAACTTTGCCAAGAAAGCGAATAAGCTCATTTCCCAAATATCAGACTATTTCTCTGACCTTTCACATGTCTTTCATTTAGAAAGGAAAGAACAAATCCCAAAGCTTTAGCTGTGGAGTTAAAAATGTACTTCCTGATCTTGGAAACATTTGAGATCATATAAATCTCAACTCAAGTGCCACTCACTTGCTTTTTTCTGCAGGTTTCTGCTCTGTCTTTAAGTCTTTATTCTTCGCAGCCTCTGTAAGGGACTTTGAGTCAAAATGCTGAATAAAAACATTTAGTTTTTATCAGTGACTTTTTCTTGCACAATATTGTGTTTGACAGGATAAACTGCGTCTGTTTAACTGACACATGATGATTTACATTTAAAGATTTCAACATATAGAGCTTCACAGTAGAGTTGAAATTTTGTTTTCATTTATCAATCAAAGGAAATTTAATTGCCTGTTATTTTCATACTCTTTTGTCATCTTTCCATGAAAAATATTTGCTGCTTTTCAAATGTAAAAATGTGCTGCTTTTATGATGGTGAATGTGTGTTTGTAACAGGGGAGTTGGACAAAAGAATCACCTTGGATTTAGGGAAACTGTGAAGAGCATTTTTCACATTTTAAGGACTAAACAATAAGTCCATGTATTATAAAAGGAACTACAGGTTAACAGTATTGAAACAAGTGTTTGTTGCAGCACTTGCAGAGAGAGAGGACAGTGGATAGTGTTGGAAACAGTGGAAGAGAGAGTGGGGATGACAAGCAGCAAAGGGCCGAGGTCGGGAGTCGGGCCCGGGGCCGCCTCATCGAGGACTGTAGCCTCTGTATATGGGACGTGCGATTGAACCACTGAGCTAAACCGGCGCCCGAAACTCTTTTTAAAATCTAAAACAAGTCATTTAAGGCTAATGATGTGTAGCCTATTATAGGAACAACCAATCTCTTATCAAATAAAGTTATACATACATAGTAAGTATGTTTAAAACAACCTGAGTTGAGCAGAGTGCTGTACAAATACTTGTGCAATGATGGCGAGTAATGAGCATCCTGTCGGCTTGATGTTGCTCTAAAAAGCTTGAAGCTTGCTGCTTTGGGGAGGACAGCAGTTACAGACAGCTTAGATGTGTCAAGATTATTTGTAAACTTGCCTACAGGTGATGAGTATCTATAGACTTGTTGATGGAGTATTCTTATAAAGTTATGTGGAAAGACCCTCGCAGCAAAGTGTTGATGTTAGCCTGTTTAGAGTAGACTCCATATTTCAGAGTATTCATTTGAAGTGAAGGGTCTTTCCCTCTCTCCTCTGCCTTTGTTTAAAAAAACACCAATTTTCTGCGTGTGTTTGTGTACATTTTCTTGGCTGTGTTTGTGCATGACGTGTGTGTTTGTTCCCAGGCTTTTCGTGGAGATCCTGAACAGCTGCATGGACTGTGATGAGATCCAGTTCAAGGAGGACGGCAGCTGGGCCCCCATGAGGTCTAAGAAGGAAGTGCAGGAGGTCTCCTCTGCCTCCTACAACAACGGGCTGGATGGTGAGACATGTCATGAGAGATGTTCGGGGACAGGGTGGGATAGGAAACATGAAAGCAGCGAGAGAGAAATCTGGGAGCAATTAAATGAGGATTAAAGAGGCGCGGTGAGAAGAGAGGGACCGAGCATCTACGTCCCCTCCCATCTTTGTTTATGCATTGTCAGTTTTAATTTGGTGAGGCATCAATCATAAAGCCACTGTGTAAACTGCTTCCATGGTAACAAACATACTGTATCTCATACATGGGGCAGGGGAAATGTGTATGTGCGCATGTCAGCCTGCTCACAGTCAGCAGCGTTTAGGTTTTTACTTTACATTCTGAGAAATTCATGAATCCTAATTACGAGCACACAAACTAATTTTATTTCCCGCTGTTCTGCAGGTTCATGTCGGACATCTGCAGGCTCGGATCAGCGGAGCTCCTCGTCCAGCCACGGCGGCAGCGACGGCAGCAACGGCAAGAAGGTGGAGGTGATCGACTTGACACTCGACAGCTCCTCGGAAGATGAAGGACAGGATTCACCGCCTCCGCCGCCGCCTCCGCTGCCTCCCCCACCCAAAAGAGCGTGTCCCTCCATGTCCCCGCCCTCGCCGCCCGTCATCAACAAAGGGTCAGAGACACACACGAGGCTGTGATTGCATCTTTCTCCACTGTTTGTTTTCCATTAAATGTGGAAATGAGGCTCATTTCAGCTGCTCACATGGGCAGCTCTATATCTAGATGTTAAATATTTCATTAGTTTTGCACTTGAAGTATCTTTGACTATTTTACATCAACAGCTCTCACAGTAAGACGCAGAGAGTGCTGACTGAGGAAGCTCTCTGTCTTCTCAACACATACGCATCATGAGCAGAGGACTTAAGTTCAGCCAAATGTAAATTTACAAGCGTATAAAAATCAACATTGAATGAAATGCTTGACAAATCTCTTAGTATCAGGAATGATTGTTTAGAGCTCAACTTGGCATAAAATTCAGAGGCCCAGTTGGAAAATATCAGTGACTGTATTTATAGATGGACACGCGTCTCCATCTGCTCTCATTTTACGAAATCGATGCCAAAATAGCCCCTGTGACGGGTGCTGCCATCTTGTGATGGTGACGTCATTTGGAGCCAGAGTTGTGCAGTAGAGAGCCACTTCAGCTAACCAAAACACACACACTTAACTTACTGCATTAGGTAAGGTTAACGCTCACAGATATGTAAACTTTAATGACTGTAGTCATTGTTTTAGTTGCGTCTCCTTTCCTCATTCGTCTTCCACTCTGCTAATCTGAAACAGATCAGCTGCAGGAGCCGCATTTGTCAACAGAGCTGTCAATCATCCTTTTTACAGCATCAAATAACTCATTAAAAATGAACTTGTCAGAAAAATAAACACTCTGACGTAAATCAGCATGATAAGAAGTAACTATAATGACAGAAACCATGTTTGAGAAAAATGTATTTGGTGTGTATTTTGATTTTATAGTTTGACTCATGTCCCATCTGTTAACATAGAGGAGGCGGGCTTTATGACCTATACTGCAGCCAGTCAGCAGGGGGCGCGCCAAATATTTTGGCTTCACTTTTAGGGAGCTGTCATGTCGTCCATCTTTTTGTACAGTCTATGTAAAAAGTTCTTCAACATGTTTTGGCAGAAGTGGGCGCCTCATCTACACTACAGATCCCAAAGTGCATTTCTGCGAGAGACATCCAACCGTCCTGTCCTTAAAACTGTTGCATTAAACCACCAACAGGAACAGGAAGGGTCGAGCTAAAGATGTGCTTCGGGAAACGGCCCTTCCTCACCTTAAAACTTTTAAAACAACAGGATTTTCTTAGAAACAAAGTTGATATGATTGAAACTGTTGGTTTTAACATAAACAGTCCTGATTCTGAGTTGATTGCAGGAGATATTGTTTATAGAAAAGACTGCAGAGGAATAGCTAAGGAACGAGCAGCCGCTCTGCGTCTTTGCAGATTTGAATTGAAGCTGAAACTCTTGCAGCTGCTTTCTATCAAATTAGAATTCATAATGTGAAGCTGTGTAGAAACTACGGCTGCTTCATTTCACTTTAATGAACCCTTTGATTGTTAATGTTCAGACGTTTGTGTTTCAAGGTCAGCAGAGGAGACAGCAGCCCTGTGACTTACCTGATAAATATGACATGACGTAAAAGCCTAATGATTAATTAAAAGGCTTCTGTTCCTCTTCTTCTCTGTTTCTGCCTGCAGAGTGTTGAACCTGCACCACCAGGCGTCTCCTGTGAGCCGAACTCCCAGCATGCCCGCCGTGGATACCAGCTACATCCCCCCTGTCCCTCCTCTTATACAGGACTACAGACCCTACTATCACACCCCCAATGAGCTGTCAGGTACTGACAAACACACATAAGATGATGCCTTTAAAATATTTAATATATATCAAACGCTCTTATTTCAATTATATTGTACATCCCACATCTCAGAAAATATACAGACATTTTCATTCAGTACACTAATGTAGCCATGAGATATATAAATAAAAACATTGCCAGACATTTGATGGTTCCAGCTTCTTCAGTGTGAGGGTAAGCTACTGTTTCCTGTCTCACACTGTAACGACCTGTATGTCCTTGTATTTGGGAAAATCTCCAACACAAGAGGCTGTTTGAAGGCACCACGTTCGGCTCTGGGAAATGATTATTTTTCACATAGATCATGAAATATAGATCAAACACGCCTCACAGATAGGAGGTTCCTAGTTCAAATCGGTTTGGACGTCGGTGCCCTATTCTGTGTGGAGTTTGGATGTTCTCCCCGTGCATGCATGGGTTCCCCCTGGGTCCTCCAGCTTCCTCCCACAGTCCGAAGACATGCTCGTTAAGTTGACTCTAAAATGCAGTGGGTGTGAGAATGAAAGGTTGTCTGTGTGTCATGTGGGATAGGCTCCAGCCCCCCCAACAACCCTGAACAGGATAAGCTGATTAATCAACAAAAACTAGGTCTTATGACTTGATTTTATTCTCATATAGTTTTGTTCCTGAAAAGGTATATTTTTTTGCCTAAATATATCAAGTTGAGAAAACCAATAGACTCCTCTCACAGTATAATTTATGTGCCTCTAGTTTTTATTAACTTTTGATTTACATCTGTGGTTTGGATTTTCGTTGATATTCACCATCGACTCTGCTTGTTCTTCATTTCCAGAGTTGAACTTCTTCTCTTTTCTTCAAGGCGACAATCATCAGGTACGTACGACAATGCAATCACATCATGTGGATATGTGAATTTTACCAAAGCACAACAAGAGGGGAGGCAAATAATCAGAGGTGGATGTATCAAAACTCAGAAAACCAAAACTACGTGCTTTGAAAGTTCACAAATGTTGCACTGTTACAAAACTGAATGAACTAGTTGATCAGTAAGACTTTAAGGATATAAGATCCCTTTAGAGTACCTCTAACTTCTCTACACTTATATTATTGAGTGCTAAAATGCCTTGTCAGCTATTGTAAGACCTCTTCACATTGGACTCATATTACAAGGGGGCCTCGTGTGATGGCCGCTGGTGAATCTCAGTCGGTAGAGCAGGCGCCCCATTGAATTGACTGACATCCCTGAATGAAGATGTCAAGGCTCTTTGTAGCATTCACTTCCCTAACTTCATTTTAATGGGCTACCACACAATTTCTGTTGAGCTGAGATGCTTCTTTCTGTGGTTTTGTCTCGTCTGAGCCTCCTAAATTTCCACCCAAAATGCTGTCAAAACTTTGCTTTCATAATTCTCGTCCGAGAAACAGGGCAGAAAAAGGCACAGAGGAAACAGAAAACCTGACAGAAAGGCTTGCACGTCCCTGAGATTAGAAATGAGCTCTGCAATTATTACAAACTACTTGTGGTAATAGCAGATAATACTAGTCGTTTGCAAATAGGAACTTAGACTAAAAATCAACATGCCTCATTTTAGCCAGTGAAGAGCTACGTGTTTACATGTTTTATAAACGTGAACTCACATCCGACCATCACTTCCTGCTCCCTTGTGTCTCTCGTGTGGTTTAGCATTACAACATGGTGATGGCAGCAGCGGCGGCCGCTTCAGCCTCGGACGACCACGAGCTGCTTCTCAACCGCTTCCTGCCCTACAGCACCTCTTCCTCCTCCTCTTCCTCCCAGCTGTTCCTCGACCAATCAGGAGCCTCCTCGGCAAATTCCCTGGCCGCGGCGACCAACGGGGCGAGCAACTCGGGCAGCACCAGCAGCCTGGTGTCGTCCAGCAGCCTGCGCGACACACACTCCTCGCACTCTTCCTCGCACTCGGGCTCACACACACACCCCGGGGTGGTGGCCAGCCGGAGCAGCACCGAGGCGGCAGTGGCAGCTATTTACGGCGGGATACCGGATGTTATATCGTTGGACTGACTCGAGAGGAGTCCAAGCTACACTTTAAGTCCAGCTACGATCCGGTGACAAACATTTCTGACTGCAGGGTAAGGTTGTGATCCAGAAACTAGACTGGCCCCAATGCATCAAACTTTATTGTGGAGCCGTGATGACAAGACTGCCTCAAGAAGAGCACCAATAAAACTAGCGTGCTGAGGGTTAGACCTGATAACAGCACTGAGTCGTCTCTTAAAGGGGTCAGAAGTGGACTATGTGTTGGTGAACTGACTTCAGATCAGAAGCACGTTCCTGCTGCCAACCGGCACAAACAGAAGAGATGCTACTTGATGCTACTTAAGCGAAAACACAAAAGGAGGACGGCTCTTTTTTACGCAAACGACGAGAGGCACCGTGTACAGAGAACAAAATATATTTTCCTCTTTTACTTTTGTATGTTGACTCTGAACATTTTCAGATGCTTCTATCGCTGTTTCCAAGAGGAGGACTGAGGCTTTGTTTTTTTCTCACAGAAGCTTATACATATGCCTGTTGCCGTGTGGTTTTCCTTTACCTTTATTTTTAGCTCGATCCTGCTCACACCTTTTCATTTGTACAATATAGACTTTTTTCTCGAGCTCATTTTTAAAATCATGGTTAATTATTTTTTTCTCTAATCTATGACAAGAACTTTTCAGACACTGAATTTACAGTTTATTCATGTACTAATAATTTTATTCTGCTTTTAAGTTATGTATTCTATTTAAACAGTTATAAATATATATATATATATATATATATATATATATATATAAATATGCATTCCCTCTGACCTTCAGGTTAATGCTGTGGGGAGTGCGTAGGCGGTTTATAATTTTATCTCCTTGATTTCCTCCTTCTTACAAAGACTCTGCAGGCGAACAGCATTTACAAATGGAGACTTTTAGACTATTTATAATTGCCAACGTAGAGTTTTGAGCTGCAAGAGTTTGTTCTTATTTGCACAATGCCAAAAACAACATGCGGTACCTTTGAAAATTATCACAATAATGAGAGTGCAGATGATTTGTGTGCCACAGTGTTCTCAGTCGAGTGTCCACTTCTTCTGTTTCAGCTGGTGGTTGTTGAGACGTTTATACTTTTGTGCCCGTTTGTCTCTTGTCCTCTCCTTGTTCATGTTTTGTGCTTGACTGTTAAAAGGAGTAACGATAGAGGTCAAGCTGTCGTAGCAGCGTTGGGCTTTTTTTTTTGTTTTGTTTTTAAAGAGACGCGTTCATGACATGTGACCAAGTTTAACTAGTGCCTGTTAGTGTGCATGCTTCACAGCGTGTTCGGGAAGAAGTTCTCAGTGTGTTTTTAATGGTCAAAAACAAACTCCTTTTCTTACACCTCTGACAGTCTCGGCGTTATCTTTTGGGAAAGTGCTGTGGAGAAGTTTAAGCAGACAGTTTAGTGCCACAGTGAAAGGAGGAGATCTCAACATGCCAACTTAGACCTGGCACTGATCCTGCTGGTTTAAAAATACATGACCTGTCTGTAACTCAGTCGTCGAGCGATGTGGAAGTGTCAAAGAGAGGCGGAGGTTCGTTGGGAATACCTCGATGTTGTCGCCATTCAGCTGAAAAGTTTGCCTATGAATGTACAATTTTAAGAGTGGACACACTTTTGGTCTTTGTTTCCATTTCAGTCAGTGCAGAAGTTGAGATTCACTGTGTTCTGGTTACATTATCGTGACATACAGTAGAGCTGGCCCCCTCCTCCAGCCTGTGTGTCCTTGAAACTTTCCCCCTCTTATCAGCTTCTCCTGGATGTTCTTCTTCCAGACGTCAGAGGCTTCAAGGCCTCATTATCGCCACCGCAATGAGATAATCACTTCAGACAGCCACCTCCATCCCCTGTCCTCTCCTCCTGCAGCTAACTGGGAGACTTTAAACAACCCCCTGATAACTCCCCTAACCCCTCCTTCCCTCCCTCTCCCTCTCTCTTGGCATCCTTACTCTCCTCCCTGTCCTTCTCACGGGAACCAGCCCCCGGCTCTCAGACTGACGGCCGAGACAAGTCTTGTGTATTTCCTGTGTTGTGCAGTATTTTATTTATTTTGTAATCTTATTTCTATATATTATATTTTTACATATTTTTTGATTTCCATGGGTGACTCATCGTCACTTGGGAGCTTTTGTGATATGATTTATTTAATATGCATTTTATTATTCTTTTGCCAGCAGAGCAGTTTCTCCAAAAAGGTACCGTTTAGTTATTTGTCATGGAAGTACATGTGTGTGTTTCACTGGGAGATGATGAGGGTAACACTTTATAATAAGGGCACGAAACACATGCTTAATTTATATGACCATGATTATTTAACAAATGTCTTCATTCAAGATGTATTATGAGTTCCTGTTGCTCCCCATTAAGACATGATCAAGTAGCATTAAGCTAATGTGAAGAATTAATACTTAAAGGATCCTCAACTGAAGATTAACTCTTTAGCTACTTCATACATGAATTTATATGCCACCAAATTAGCTGGAATCCAGTTATACAGAAAACAGTTTCAGTAATTGTTATAAAAAATCTGAAGCTTTATAAAGTAATAATCTTAAAGATTTTCATTTAAATAAATGTCTGTTAAGTCACTATCTATCGTCGAATGAGGTAACACAATGGTGATTGAGCCTATGGCCCACTGATGAAAGCCTTTGTATTTGCAGTATTATGGACTGGGTGTCTGGTGAGACTTTTGTGGAAAAAATCACAAGTGGTGCCCAGTTAGTGACGCGTTTTCCATCAGCCAGCAGTGGTTGGTCTGCCAGAGAGGGTAGGCAGAGCTAAGCGGCTGCTTTTCTGGTCTCTGCAAGTGTTGCGAGTAAACAGTAATCTACTATGGCTGAACAAACAAAGAAAAGATGGATGACTACAGATACAACTTCAAAAATAAGTGAAAATCCAAAGAAAAAGAAACAAACTCGACGCTCAGATGAAGGCAAACAGTCTGAAAAGGAAAGCCAACCGTGGACGTCAATTACCGTTTATCGCCATAGGAGCCGCCAAAGAGAACGAAACTAAGATCTTTGAGATCATAACTTTAACCAAATGGTCAACAGAAATAATCTCTAGTTAAGATGGCTGGTAAAAAATCGAACCTCTGATTAAACACCAGTTTTTAGCCATGCTAACATCAAGCTAGCAGCATTGCTCCAAGGAGAGCAATCTAAATCTAAATCTAAACATTTTAACTGACACTCACAGTCCCCAGAGGTCATGATCTTACCGACTTAGACGATCTCCTGACTTTTCCTTTTGCTCCAAAATGTTTATCCAATAATTTACGGCTAAACACAAGCAAAATTAATCACATACTATTATCAGCAGCTGTTCTTTGTGGTTTAGTGCTCATCAGCAAATGTTAGCATGACTACATGCTAAACTAACAGTATTAGCAGTATTAGCATATTAGCTTGCTAATTTTAGCCTTCAGCTCAAAGTTGTGCAGCCTCACAGATCAGCTGGCAGAGTTCTTCTCTACAGTGTGAACTGTTAATGTATGCTGTAAACGTGATCGTCCACTCCTCACTTTCAAACAGGCTGAGATGTGCTCGCCTTTTATCCCCTTCCAAAGCAAACCTTACATCCATATTCGGTTGATTTGGAATTTACCTTCATGGTTTTGAGAAAATGTGAAGCTGATACAGAAGAACACTTACAATTAGGGATGAGCAGGGTCAAAGCGCAGAGGACCAGGGGTGTTTGTCTGTATGTGGTGAAAAGTAGGCGCTGTGGAGATGCAGGGATTTTACACAGTAGTGTGGTTATCTAACTAGACTCTGACTAATTGTCTCGGCATATGAATGAGTGTATGAAGTGTCTTTGAGTTGATATTCATTAAGTGAAGATCCATTAAGTGTCATGCATGATCGTTTCTTAATACTAAGCAGCACTAGTTCATAATACATGCTGAATACATTAAACCATCGTGACTCATTCATTAGTCATACATTACTTAAACATGTGTGCTTGTACCTTTGTTGTACAGTGATACACAGACTTTCTATACTGATGAAGATGTCGATCCTTCAGTTTCCTTCATGTTAGTTTAAATATTAATCACCAGTATTTGGATGCTTGATGAAGTGGTCTAAGTTAATGGATGCATTTAATCACATCTTAATTTATTGAAACTTCTTTCCTCTCGCTGCCTCGAGACGGCGCAGCAGATAACAATGACGCACACGAAGTGAGAGAGCAGACAGTGTTGAATGTGTTTCTGTTCAAGTGCTCTACACACTGGGGTCTGTACGGGATTACCAGAAAATCACATTCTCCTCGCCCTCCAACTTGTTCCGTAATGAGAAGGGTCTGCAGCTCCATCCTGTGGCTCCCTTTTGTTACTCCTCTGCGGGAGAGGTCATTAAGGAGCTGAGGGTGCTTCCTTTCACTCTGACAAACACATTTTTTTTCTCCTTTTGGAAAAGTGGTGGACTACATACAGGGACGGATAATCACAGGGCTGCTGCATCTTAACCCCTTTCTTACTTTAGTCACCAACAGGTGTGAACACTCGTTGGCAGCAGCGGCTCACTGTGTGTGTTTGTTGGTTTGAAATCTGTGAGAGTAACTGGACTAAAACTGTGCGTCTGTGCAGGATGAAGTGAAAGGAATAAGGCCACTATATCAGTTAATCATAGCAGTGTTTTCAGAAAATCTCCAGAGACAACCTTTAAAAAAAGCAGCCCAGCTCTTCGGTTGTTTCACTTTAGATAAAAGGGAAAATCTACAATGTGTATATTATGTCTGTATCAAAACCTGAAACTGAAAGTTCAGATCCAAACGTGGGTGTTTGATGTCCGTTTGTTTGTATGCTTTTTTGTGTGTCAGTTCAGAGCGAGAGAATAAATTAATTTATATATTTTATAGAAAAAAAAGCTGTACTATTATAAAAAAAAAAGGACTGTGGCCAATAAAGAGTCTTACACAACTGAATAATCTCAACGTCAGACTCGAGTCGACATCTGCACTCACTGCCTTAAAAACATTCACAGGTTCGGTTCCACGGCTCCAATCTGAGAGAAATCATTCAAAGGCTTTTCAAAGAGGGCAAGAAGACAGTGTACAGTAGACCTTTGTCAGTTTGTACAAATATACCAAGTGAAAAAATATTTATTACATGCATTGGAAGAAATTGTTTACTTATTGAATGTTACCTGTTTATGTAGAAAAGTTTAGATGTAATAAAATGCATTCTGTTATTTCTCTGTGTGTCTTTTCTCCTGCCTTAAAACACGGTTTGTCTCCTGTGGATGGAAGTGTTGATGTCATACTCAGAACTGAACACTGGGTGGCAGCAGAGAGTCGTTATGCTCCACTTCCCCCTTGTGTTGGATGTACAAAACCAATTACGCACGCCTTTGTCAGCTCCAATCGTTGCCTTCGTGGGTTTGACAAAACACTGTTCTTAGCATGAACATTTGCAATCATTATTACATGTTTATTTTTAGATTATAACTGGTGGGCGGAGCCTCACGCGAAGAGGAGGGTCCATTGCGCACAAGACTAATGGAGATATCAAACCTGATGTGCGCCAATTAGCACCTCCAGCCCACTAGTCATTTTATTGTGGATTTTGGATGATTGCGCGTCTTGGAGAGGGAGAGGAGGAGAGAGGACAAGACAGGAGGGTGGGGTGGATTCAGATGGAGGATTGGTTGGTGGCATCATGATCCAGCTCTGTTAGAGTATAAATGTTTTTCTCAAACTTAGACATAGATGTGTTTTTTGAGCTGCAGACATGAATGAAGACAACGATAGCGCGTGTTTGAACAGGTCACTGCCAGATATGGACTGTTTCAGCAACCTGGAGGACATCGACGTGACAGCAGACGGGAGTCCGATTCTGAGATTCCTCATCTGCCTGGTTTATTCTGTGGTCTGCGCTGCGGGTCTGATGGGCAACCTGCTGGTCCTCTTCTTCATCAGAGTCAAACACGAGAGGAAAAAGTCCAGAGTGAACTTCTTCGTGCTTAACTTGGCAGTGACAGACCTGCAGTTCGTGCTCACGCTGCCCTTCTGGGCTGTGGACACCGCACTGGACTTCAGCTGGCCGTTTGGAGACGCCATGTGCAAAATCATCCTCTCTGTCACAGTGATGAACATGTACGCGAGTGTGTTTTTCCTCACAGCCATGAGTGTGACTCGCTACTGGTCCGTTGCCTCGGCTCTGAAGAACAGGACCATGCAGAAGTCCTGTTCCGCCAAATGGGTCTGCGCGTTTATTTGGACATTGGCGACTCTGGCGACCGCGCCGACGTCGATTTTCTCCACTGTCAGCAACGTAACCGGAGAAAAGCTGTGCCTGCTGAGGTTTCCTGGTGGGCAGTACTGGCTGGCAGTTTATCACATACAGAAAATACTTGTAGGTTTTGTTTTACCAATGTCCATCGTGTCTATCAGCTACATCATGCTGCTCCGCTTCATCCGCCTGAGGAGTATGAAAACAAGCAACCCCAAACGGAGATCTCAAGTCACCAAATCCATCACCATGGTGGTGCTGTCCTTCTTCCTCTGCTGGATGCCGAACCATGCCATCACCCTGTGGAGTGTGCTGGTCAAACTGAACGTTGCAAACTGGGACAGAGCGTACTACATAGTGCACACATACGTGTTCCCACTGACCGTCTGCCTGGCGCACACCAACAGCTGCCTGAACCCAATTATTTACTGCCTCATGAGGAAGGAGTTCAGGAACAAACTGAGAAGTCTGATACACAGAGGATAGTAAGTGTGGAGCGTTGTGATCATTTAACACAGCGCGAGACGTGTTGACAAACTTAACCAAGACGCACCGGGTGCGCACGGAAAAAAACCGGCATGTGGAGAGAGAGGAGTCCAGTCCGAAACACAGCGAGGACTAGGAACATTACATCAAGACTATTCACTCGCTTTTGCTTATTGACAATGCTTCTTTTTGACACGTCTTGTCCGTAAAGGTTTGCGTAATGTGGCTTATTTTCTATAAAGAAACAATCACAGCTAATGTTAAGTGCTAAACGCTAAGAATTGCTTACACTGTCTTAAATGATCACAGTAATGATCCATGTGGCATTGCTAGTTAAATATTAGAAGTGTTGTATCTACAGTCTGAGTAACTGCGTGCGTAATTGCGCATGAAAACGAATTACGCATTAGTGTGCTCGCGTTAGAACTATGTGGACACGTCTCCAATGTGGCAGCTCACACCCCATGGAGCTCTCTCGCTGCTGGTGACCACATTGATGGTAAATGTAGCGGATTTATTTTGTTAAAGCATCGAGGAGGTTGAAAGTTTATGTGAATGTTTAAACAAATAATGTAACCAGTTTACAATAACAGTGTTATCAATCATGGATGCATCACCATCACCTGCTGATGTAAAGGGGGACATCTTACACGTCATGTTTTTGTATTCAAAAGGTAACAAAATGTATGATATATGATTGTTGAAATATAAATGTTGTAAATACGCAAAAAAATAAATACGAATGGTATCCATTATGTGTGCTGATAAAAAAAATGCTCTCAAGTTGTCAAAAGTGTTTGTTTTCCTCATTATAAATAACTGATTATGCACGAGCCACCGCTTGACAAGTGATAAGTCTGAGTTATAAATGAGACGCGGTTATGACACGGGACTCTCTGACCTGCGCACTGAAGCTCAGCTATCATCATCACGTGAAGCAGATGACAGGTGAAATTGACACATACATAATGTATTTTTTTTATCCTCAGCGCCCAAAGCTTTTCCAAATCATGAGGGAAAAGTGGCTGCATGCACGAGCACTACATAAGCCACGTGCAATAAGGCCTCACCGAAAGTGTTCAAGAGCTGCTTCGCACGTGTACTCACAGCTGGGTGTCATCACTCATACTCAGAAACTAGGCTCTATTCTTGTCTGACACGATGGGCCCTGGCTGCAAATTTTCATTAACAGTGTACCCCAGTTTGTTTTATTCAGGTTTACTGCCAGAGATGCTCTTTTTTCTGTTGACATTGCATTGATGTAATTTAGGTGTTTAGGTGCACACACACACACACACACACACACACAAGCACACATTGTATTTCATAATGTACACACATAGATTTCACCAGCAGTGATTGTATGCCATGAAAACGACATGATTCTCTCCCCCTCCCCTGGTCTCAGTGAAGCAGACGCTGCCTTCATGGTGCATTTATTCAAATATTGTGCAGAAATACATTTTCGATGTACCTGAAATTTACCTGAGTTGCTTTTTTTGACTACACTTATCTAAGTAATAAATTTTCTGACACTTTATACTTTCACTCCACTGCATTTCAGAGGGAAATATTGTATTTTTATTCCACTTCTTCATTTCCTCAGCAAAAATAAATCACAAAAAATAATATATAAAACAGTCAAGCATATCCGAGAATGTAGTACATGCTCATTAGGTGAGCTGGTGACTCTAAAATTGCCCGCAGGTGTGAGTGTGAGCGTGTAAGGTTGTCTCTCTATGTGTGTCAGCCCTGTGATTGACTGGTGATCAGTCCAGGGTGTACCCTGCCTCTCGCCCAGTGACAGCTGGGATAGGCTCCGGCCCCCGCAACGCTGAACAGGATTAGTGCTTTGGATAAAGGCTGGATGGAGAACAAGACAGAAATTCATTCATGTTACTGATGACTTAATCATCACTGGAGCACCTTTTCTCTGCAGGATATAAACTGTAGTTTTTTTCAGGCTGTTTATGTGCTGAAGCTGAAGCTTTGTGAGAAAATAATTTCCTCCTCTCCGTCTCATTGTTGTTGTTCTGCTCCTAAACAGCTGTGCTGAACTATACATCAGCTATCTAGCAAAGACATAATGTCTTGTATAATGCTCTTTACGCTCTTTACCTTAACATGGTTGCCTGGGTTACCAGGGCCAGATAATGCATTCAGTTTCATGCTCCATTCTTGACATGCTCCATCCATGGCCCTCAGGAAGAGCACCCCGTGATCCAGAGAGTAAATCAAACTGCTCCCAGCTGTAGTTTTGTTCCAGCCTCCATCAAGCTGCTAAACCCTAATGCTAAACCTTTTTGCAAAGGAGCAATGTGCATTACATTCACAAGCTCTCACGTACTCAGAACCGTTATATATTGCATCCTTACAGTTTCTATTTTAAGCCAACATGTCGTCAATGTCTAACATAAAGTTATGTGTCTTTTCTAAGTTTGAACGTGAAGCAGCTGTTTAGAATCTCTCTTATGTTTTCATGTCTTATGCTTTATTGGCATGTACGTTTCAGGAGTTATTTGATGGCCTGGTGGAAGAAGCTGTCCCTCAGTCTGCTGGCCTTCAGGGGCCTGTACCTCCAACCTGAGGGCAGCAGGGAGAACAGGCTGTTGTGAGGGTGTGTAGTGTCCTTGATGACCCTCAAGGACTTCAGGGACTCAGGGACTAAAGCGTCATACTACATCAGACTACAATATAATCAAACATTTGGAGAATAAAAAAAGATTTTTGTTTAGATGTGAAACAATGGACCTACTCATAATCAAACTTTTACAGGTTTTTAAGTGTAAATTGTTTTAAGCCATTCACAAAAGGTCATGGGTTTCTCATATGCTTTATCCTACAGTTGTACCAGTTGAAGAAAAGCCTCTCTGCCTCTCTGCAGTCCTTTTGACATTGTAAAATGATTCTCTGCATTTTCTCATGCTGTCCCTAATCAGTAAAATCTTCAGGGTACATCCATTAAGTGTGTGGTTTCCGTTTTAACTTGACCTCACCAGCAATGTATAAACATGAACTTTTAAGGATTAAAAAGATGTTCAGTGGTCTTGGAAGGGTGATTAGTTATGAAGCTGTGGTTTGTCTGTTCCTCTGGGGATGTTAGTGGACGGTTGAAAGAGACGCAGTATGTTGGATAGATTCTGTATCTCTGGATCACAGGACATCTTGATTGTACACAGGGCATCTCTATGTTGATACGATTCAAAGCTTTATTGTCATTATACTGATGTGAGGCAACAATACAACAAAATTGGGATGGCACTCCCTGAGTTAAACTCATAAATAACATCATCAACTTTGTTCTGTCTACAAAACGTGTCCATCCAAGTCCTTCCAGTTTGTCCTTTATCAGTTTGTCTTGAAATGGAAAAAGAGAGAGACATGTTCACCAGTGCTGAGATTATAACTTGGCTTGTAGTTGCCATTGTGAAGTGCAGCAATCCTTAAACTGTGCTTCTCTGGTATGCTTCTAAATTCACGAGAGAAAAACTTTAAAAATGATCACTTGATTGACACAAAGGTATGTCATAATTAAGTTCATGAGAAATATGTGACCCGAAAAAAAATGTTCACAGGCCCAAAAAAGTCTGAGGCTTGAAGGAGCGACTCTTTTTTCAGTCTGTGGCACAACGACTTTGCTAAATTTACTCAAGCTAAATGTTTTATTTTCTGCTTTGTGGAAGACTTTGGAAGAACGTGATGTTCTTCTTCTCAGGATGAAATATGATACGAAACACTCTGATAATCTCCCAGGAAGGAAACACTTAAATAGGATAACTAACAATAATAACAAGCCTCTCACTAAAAGATGAAAAGTATTCAAATTTGATTATGATTACAGAAAACTCTTGAGCTTGTTCTTTGTTCTTTGTTCATGATGACTTGTTGAGTGTCAGGTGGCTGATATTGGAAGCTCAATAGTTGTTAATCAATCTTGTTCCTGTCCTCTACAACAAAAACCAACAACGGGATAAAATAGACCTAAGTGCAAGGGTGACCTGCTGACTGAAATGTATAGAAAATTGCAGAGGAGAAAATGTCTGGACTGGGCCCTTTTAATGATGGCACTGGTGTTCTCTTTCTAGTCCAGCCTGTTATTCACAAGGACACTGAGATACGTATAAGAGGAAACCACTTCAGTGACCTCGGGGGTCAACGCAATCTGTTCCTTACTCACACAAAGCTTCATGTTGAAAATACTTTTCAGATCAAGGGTCACGATTCATGGAAAGTTTCTCATACCAGAGGGGTCATTCCTTAGTTGCTGTTAGGGAGAGAACTAGATTAACAGTTATGGATGCTGGCGTTCAGATTAAACTATTCATATTCAGCCACTTCGACCAGCTACTGTAGGTTAGCATTAGCAGATAAATTATTGATATGATATCAGGCCAATCCAACAGGTATAAGTACAATAAGGATAACTTAAGAACCCAAACATTTAATTGGAATTTATTTAAATAGAATCGCTGCAATCACATTTCTTTTCTTTTTTTTGCTGAGGCAATATGATGGATTTTTTCCTTGCATATCAATCATTATAAATTTTGAGCAAAGTACAACGGAGTGAATTGAAATGACAAAATATTTACCAAAAAAAATACAATTTTCGGTTTTTTTGCCAGAGCGCGCCTTAAAATCCGTCATTGTAGGAGCAGGCCAGCAAAACACAATCGTTATTGTTTTTCCGAGTTTCGGTAAGAGCACTTGAAGGCACCACAGCACCGAGGCTCCACAGTGGTCAGGTGACCCCGCATCAGACAGGCCATTCTCGGCTTCTCCTTCGCTTTGGCTCCAATGTCGGAGGGGTTTGTGCCTGGAAGAAATGGACTCTGGCAATGCACGAATTTGATCATTCAGAGATCCGATCAGCTGAGTCTGTGAATGGCGCCAAAACAGGACCCTAAACCTAAATTTCAAGAAGGTTGGTACCGAGAAAATACCAGTGGTTAACGTCTGAAAGGGGGCGGGTTTGTTGTTGTTGATGCTGCTGCTGCTCTAGCTCGACAATAGTGGTCTCCAGGGAGGGAGACAAAGCTACAGAGCCTTTATATGCGTGGGGAAATGATTTAAAACAGTCCTTACTTAACGTCAATTAAAGCGTAAAACTATAAAATAAAGCTGAAGGTTTAAAACAGACGTTAACGTTAGGCTAACGGCTAGCTAGCTTATTATTAATGCTATGTGTGAGCTTAGCCTTATTCATAAGTCAGCCATAGACACACAAAGGAGTCCCTGAAACAATGTACATCCAAATTATATTAGTTTAAAAGCTAGATGAGGACCTTAATGTTAGTCTGAAGAGTTATTACACTACGTGGTTATGGTAATATATAGATTTTATGGTTATAGGGTGTGTTTTTGTCCTCTCTGTGCTCATGTGTTTTTGTCTCCTTGCAGGTGAAAGAGTCCTGTGCTTTCATGGGCCGCTGCTTTATGAGGCCAAGGTTTGTTTCTATAATATACTAACTAGGGCTGCACGATATGGGAAAAGCACATATATTGCGAGATCTTTTTGTTCTGCGATATTTATTGCGATTTTAAGAAATACAGGGAATTATACCAGATAAACACAGTATGTTTTTATGTTTATATAAATAATCAGCAATTAATTATTATACCCCCCTTCTACTTTTGTCACTCTTGGTTCAGACACACCAGCATGAAAAAGTAGTTGTTGTAGTAGTAGTTGGAGCAACACATTCTTATAAAACTAATAGACTTGTGGGCTGCAGTTGTGTTATTAATACGGTATATCATCAACCATTGCTAATGTATGTTTAATCAGCTGATCAGCCCTGTGACAGTCACTTTATGAAACGAAAAATCACGTCTCCTGCTTCCTTTCGTTCCTGTCGGCACACACAACCACACGTGGTGAGTGTGCTGCAGGTAGGTGCTAAAAGTAAACAGCACGTCCGCTCCGTGAACTGTCCGTTTATGTAGCCGCAGCGATAACCAGCATCAGGACGAGGTGACACTGTTAGCCGGAATAATCTCATTTATAAGCCATTTCGTGTGACGGAGCTGCTGCCGTCACTGATAATGTCGGCGAGATGATGGAGGCTCCCATCCTGCACATGCAATTGCGGTTGTTAAACGATATATCATGCAGCCCTAATACAAGCGTTAACTGTGTGTCATGTATTGATTATTAACTCCAAAGTAAAATTTTGCCATTGATTTATTTGTTTTCTTGTTTTCCAGTGTGTAAAGATCAACATAAAGGATAAGCAGATTAAATACTTTATTCATTACAGCGGATGGAACAAAAAGTGAGCAGCCTGGTTTGGATAACAAATTAATATTTCTACGTCTGTATTTCTCTTTGAGTGCTAACCTCGTATTTCCTTGTGTGCTCCTCATTTCTGAGGTGTTTATACATTTATTGTGGACTTTCATTGCAATGCCATTTCAAGGCTTGATGTATTTATCTTTCACAGCTGGGATGAATGGGTTCCTGAGAGCAGAGTTCTCAAATATGTGGACAGCAACCTTGCGAAACAAAAAGAGCTTCAAAAGGCCAATCAGTAAGTTTTCCTTTTAGCGCACACTGAGTACAGATGAAAAGATGTGTTTCTGTGGTACATCAATAACTGTGTAAAGAAAATCCTGAATGTTGAATCGTTGGTCCGGTTTTTCAAACTGACTTTAACAGTAAGAAAGGGTTTGTAAAATCTGATTTAAATTTCATTCTTGGCTGCTTTGTGAGATGAAGCAGTGTGTAAAATTGACAAATATCAGATAAAACATGATGACTGTTTTCTTTTCTTCCACAGGGACCATTATGTTGAGGGAAAGATGAGGGGTTTAGCACCAAGCAAGAAGATTGCTGCTGTGCAGCAGAAAAATGTTGATCTGTAAGTTGTTTTTTCTCTCTATTAACTCAGCATATTGTTACCACTCTGTAGACATAATGTTTCTATAATGTTAGGTACACCTGTGTAATGTAATCCAATAAAACAGCACTGCCATGACTTCTACTTTTATGAAGCTTTTGCTTTTTCAGTTTTGGTTGAAACTGTCAGAAAGAAAATAATTCAACTACATGGTTACTATTGAGGTTGTAGTGAGTGGAGCTTAATAGGAGTTGATTATATTTAAAGGTGTTTCTAATATTCTAAGTAGAGAAAAACTTTGCACATCTGTTAGGACAGGTGCGTAGGAGAGGAAAAAGTCCATCAAAATTGTCAATGTCAGACATTGTGCAGGAGTTTACTTGCAGTTTTGTTTCTAATATTCTTCATCTCTTATTTATGCAAATGGTTGGGACAAAATTAACACCATTTCAAACTTCAACGTCGGTAATAAAGATTTAGTTAAAATTCAAACCTCGCAGAGTGCCAGTCCAAACTAAACATTGCTGTATTTGTAAAGGTACAATTGATAGCAGAGTTGTTGGATCACAGTACACTGTACTACAGTATCTAATGAAGTGGCCAGTGAGTGTATGTTATAACAGAAAAGTGTGTGTGCATGTATTTCCTGAATGTAGTCACTATATGTCACTTATGATGCTTTTTTTTTTGCATTCTAGGAAAGTAAAAAAGGCAAAACAGAAGAGTAAGTAAAATGTTTCTACATTTAAACACTGCAGAGAAATGCTAAGGGGACATTTTAGAGAGTTACAAAATGTCTGTGTGGATATATCAGATAAAATGTTCTTCAGTTATTTATATTAGATGGTGTGTTTGTACATGCCTTTGTAGGCATTCAGGCAGCAACGGTGAGCCTTGTTTTATTACAGCAGCGTGTTTATTTTGTCAGTGCGGCCGAGCAGCTTCTTTCTGATACTGTTATTATCCATACTGAAAAGACATGTTTTGAAAAGGTCTGAAAACATTCTGTATCATCACTTTAAAGTGTGTTACATGAAGGTATTTTCTGATGAACCTCTTATCATACTAAGCCTTTTATGTGACGCGTGCTCAATGGCGTAAAGTAGTTTGGAGGCTCACTGTACCTGTGAAAATCAACAGAAAACAACCAGGAGTTCCTAGAAGAAGATTAAAGAAGCTCAAGTGTTGCTTTATATACATGTTCTAGTGCTTTTTCCCAATAATACCAGCAGCCATCTGTTCAATGCAAAATGAGACTCTTATTAAACCCACTACACTTACTTTATACATGATAATGAAGCTGTTATGCCTGTCTTGTTTAGCCCCAGGGCCGGGTGAAGGTACCAGCAGCGGAGAAACGCCGCAGGGGCCACGGAAGAAGAGGGCTCGGGTCGATCCCACTGTGGAGAGTGTACGTACCATCAGTTATTGGTAACCACACATGACGATATGCCTACCTGATTTATATTGCTTAAATCTTTCATAGCATGGCATTTGTTATGTATAAAGCTGCAGGAAAATGCTTAACTTTATTTTAAGGAGATTAAGACTAAAACAGTTTTACAGCAGACTCACCGCCCTGTCTGAGATGGGAGCAGAGTGGGGAGAGAATTGAGACGTCAGGGTAAAACCTTCCTCAGGATGTCCAAATAATTTTAGAATTAGAAATGAGGGGCTTTAAAGAAAAAAAATCCTTGTTCTTTCAATAAGTTAATCATGCATGAAATGTGGCCGCGCTCCCCTGTGGCCCTCACTAGGGGACTGCTTTCATTAAGTTCTTTAGTGTGGTTCAGTCTCCCTCAGAAACTATCACACCGCAGAAGGTTGGCACCATGCAGCCAGCAGCTAAATTAATTATGATTTGCACCACACACCTTGTGTCTGAAAATGAAAGATAACAGACTTATGCCATTAAAAAGTTGAACCTCTGGGGCGCTAGTTTAGCTCAGCGGTTAAATTGCACGTCCGATATACAGAGGCTACAGTCCTTAATGTGGCAGCCCCAGGTTCAAATCCCACCCTCTGCCCCTTGCCACGTCAATCGTTGAATGAGGTGTCTGTGGCGACTTTCACGGAAAAAATCACAAGCAGCGCCCAGTTAGTGACGTGTTTTTCGTCACCCAGCAGTGGTCGGTCTGCCAGAGAGGGTAGGCAGAGCTAAACCGCTGCTTTTCCAGTCTCTGCAAGTGTTGCGAGTAAACAGTAATCTACTATGGCTGAACAAACAAAAAAAAGATCGATGACTACAGATACAACTTCAACAATAAGTGAAAATCCAAAGAAAAAGAAACAAATTTGACGCTCAGATGAAGTCTTAAAAGGAAGCAACTGTCAGCGATGCTGTTACAATGGGAGCCAACCGTGGACGTCACACATGCAACAGTCTAATCTCGCGCAAGTACCGTTTATTGCCATAGGTGCCGCCAAAGAGAACGAAACTGAGATCTTCGAGATTAGCACTTTAAGGGTGGAGGCTGGTTGAAGCCACTTTCCAGCAACAAGAAACAAGTGTTGCGATTCGGGGATTTTCTGCTTATTTAATTCCCAGGAAATCCTTTTCACACATGTTATAGTTTTGCAAGACAGATGTTTGTGTCATAGACTCAGAGTAATGTGAAATGATCTCAACAGAACCTTGAGCATTGCACAGATAAAGGAGAGGACTTGCTGTGTTCAAACAGCCACTGAAATAACCATCAAACAAACTATATAAATCAAAATGTCGCATGTTTGTGTCTGTGTTCAGGAGGAGATGTTTACCAACCGTGTGGAGGTGAAGGTGAAGATTCCGGAGGAGCTGAAACCCTGGCTGGTGGATGACTGGGACCTCATCACCCGACAGAAACAGGTACAAACTATAATGCAAACAGTATGAGTCCATGTGTTTGCTGTACGTGTACTTCGGCTCTGATGACCTGTGGAGGTCAGAAAAATGGCTTAACAGTAAATTCAAATTCATCTGCTTTTTGTGTTGCTTACAGTTATTTCATCTGCCTGCTAAGAAGAACGTCGAGACCGTCTTAGAGGACTATGCAAATTATAAGAAATCAAAAGGAAACTCTGACAACAAGTGAGAATTCCAACCTTACTTTTATCAAATGATGTAAACGTAGAGAAACGTCTAAATCCTGTAACAATCTGAGCAGCTTCACTGCATGTCTTCATTCCATCCTGCCACCTGTCTCCATTGTTCATGCTTTCTTCCCCATCTGTGTCTTTAACTTTCTTACATGTAATGATTGACTCTTTTTGAAACAGTGTCGTGCACTTATACCAGCTTGATGCCGTTTATACAAATCATGTGCCACTGCGAAGCCAAAATTAGTCATCCCTCTAAATCTCAAGTGTACTGTTCAACAAATTTACAGAAAATCACAAATGCTGCGTGCCATTTTCCTAAACACGCCACATGATTGGAGGGGTGTTTTCCTAAGTGTTTAATTGTGTTCTTTTCAGTAGATTATGAAAATTAACTTGCAAGGTTTGGATATTTTTAAAAATATAAAAGCATCAGGTTAAATGAAGGTGTTAACTTCATCCTTTCTTGGAAGTTGTGAAATAGATGTTATTTGTGGTTGTCATTGCATAGCACTACTGTGGAGGCAGCTACATGTGCTCAGAATTCGAGTCCAAGACAAATTTTCCGACTGTGGATAAATTTTTAAGGAAAAGAAAGCAATGAAATCATTCCTATTTACTTAGATATAGATATAGTCTCGAAGATTTGCATTTAAATAAGTGTCTGTTAAGTCACTATATCTATCGCCGAATGAGGTAACGCAATGGTGATTGAAACACACTGATGAAAGCCTTTGCATTTACAGAATTACAGACTGGGTCTTGGTGGCAACTTTCATGGAAAAAATAAGCAGTGGTTGGTCTGCCAGAGAGGGTAGGCGGAGCTAACGCAGCAAACACACATGTGTAAAGCGGCTGCTTTCCCGGTGTTGCAAGTAAAGAGTAATTAATATGGCTGAACAAACAAAGAAAAGATGGATGACAGATGACAGATACAACTTCAAAAATAAGTGAAAATCCAAAGAAAAAGAAACAAATTGGACGCTCATATGAAGGCAAACAGTCTGAAAAGGAAAGCGACCGTCAGCGAGGAAAATCAAGAGTTACAACCGGAGCCAACTGGTGGACGTCACACGTGCAACACTGTCTGGATATCTGGGAAGTGTGCTCCTGCAAATACCGTTTATCGCCATAGGTGCCAATAAAGAGAAAGAAACTGAGATCTTCGAGGTTATAACTTTAACATCTTTCATATTTCCAAATTTCTTTCCTTGCGGTTGAACACACCACACTTGTTGTCCTTCAACTGTTAAAACTTCATCACAGCACAATGTAAATTTTCATTGATAAACCCACACATTGATTTCCTGTCTCAAACAAGTTTTCAAATCCGACAATGAAGGTTGTTCAAAGCTGCGATCTCCGAGTCTCCATTAAAGAGAAATATGTATCTTTTCTCTCTCTCTCTTTCTCTTAGGGAGTTCGCAGTAAACGAAGTTGTGTCGGGGATTCGTGAGTACTTTAACGTCATGCTGGGCACTCAGCTGCTTTACAAGTTCGAGCGGCCGCAGTATGCTGAGATCCTGGCTGAACACCCAGACATGCCGATGTCTCAGGTGTACGGAGCGCCACACCTGCTGCGCCTATTTGGTATGGACTCTGGACACACAGTGAAACACACATGTACAGAATACTACAGTTAAGGTCAACATTATTAGCCCCCTAGGAACTATTGAACATTTCCCTAAAATACTGCCCAATGTTTGCAATATTCATAACATTTTATATAGTAAATCATTCATCAATGATATGGCCCCACTTTGGTACACTTTGGAATGTAAAATAAGTATTCAAGATTTTTCATTTTTCTTGTTTCAATTCAGCAAATCAGTAAACATTTTAATTTGGCCTCATGCAGATGTTGTCTTTGTTCTTGTGGACGCAAACAAACGGTAAACACTTTGGGTTGTGGCCCGTGTCATTGAAAAGCCAAGGGTTTTATTTGATTTCATCAAGAGGGCTAATGATTTTGACCTTAACTGTACATGCACACTATGCACAGCTGACCATGTACAGCTGATCTACATGTACTTTATGTAGCTCGCACACAAAGGCAAACATTGAAGAATTGCTTTGAACTAAGAGAACGGATGACTGCACTTAAATGTTAAAGAAATGGAAGTGCGGATCTGACAGCTGCTTTCAAATGATTAAATTAGATTTTCAGAAAATTACACTCATGCAGGTAAAATGAGTGTGGGAGTGAAGCCAATGTTCCAGGAGTTTTTCTTTGTTCTTCAGTGTCTTTGCGATGAGATGGGAAATTATCTCTGCAGAAGCTTGAACACTGTGACACCAAAGAGAGGCATCACTGTTCCTGCTTTTACACAAGGCCAAAAGTCTTCTTTGAGTCACCAGATCTACAAGTACAACTGCTTTTAATGTCTGTCCAGATATAGATATATTTCTATAACTATAAGAGTTATGTCAAAATACTGTAGCTGAAGCATCATCATCTCAGCTGTATATTTATTCTGTGCATCTAAATTGGAAAAAGTGAACACTTACAGATTATGTAGGCCTGCATATGTAGACTGAAATAATATCGTGGACACGGTAGCTTGTCATCAAGAACTGTTGTTACAAAAACGTGCATGTTCCAGGGGAAAAAATCGGACTTGATTTATTTATTAATCTGATCCAGATTCAGCCATAAAATGCAGAATCCATGTCCTCAAACTAGATCTGATGAGGCTTTCCTCGGCCTGTGCTGCAACTTCCCACCAAGTTTAGTTATGATGTAGTTCTTGCTAATAATCCTGCTGACACTGTGCATGTTTTACATTTATTTTGGATAACAGTTAGCTGTAATAACTAATAAATTGTCTTCGTTATTCCCATGATGTTTTCCATGATAAATAACCTTTTTGATCAGTCACACTGTAGAAGCAGCAAACTAACGTTAGAACAAGCTGTTATACTAATACTGTTATGATAGTACAGATGACTCACAGTTTGATTGACAACAAACACTTATATGAAGGTAGTTATTTGTTCTTTTCTCTACGATTATAATGAGGTTATTATTTCATTTCCTCTCACATTTTTTTTACATTAACATTCAGGTTAAATTATTTTTGACATTTCACTTTAGTTCTTAATGAGGCGAATTTAACACGGTGAGGCACTGACGTGGCTTTTTAAGATGACTCATCTCATTTGATTAATTAACAGATGACTTAAATAACACAAGCTGAAATGTTGTGGCCCATTATTTCTTCATGAGAGAGGAAAGCTGATCCTCGTTTATCACCAGACGCTGCGTAATGAGTGGAGAAACATCCTGCAGTGAATTCTTTGGAATTCACAAATGATTCAGCAAATAATCTGTTTAGCAAATGTTGTTGGTCAGTCAAGCTGATTAACACCTGCACTGTTGATTTAAAATAGTTTTTTAGTGTTGACATCAGACTCTGTTTGGGAACATAGACTGTGTAGTTTTGTCAAACATTAGTTTGTGCCCGACTGTTTTGAAGCTTTGAGTTTGGCTTGTTGGATTTTTGGTTTTTGCAGCCAAAAGTCACCAGATTTGAATTCACAGGTATCCTTAACAACAAGCCTGTTCGGTTTTAATTTTATAATCTAAACTGGAATTTAAGAAAATGAACATCATGCATTTTTTAAGAACATTTGAAACTAGCAGTCAGGACAATAAACTCTTAAGGAAATTTTTATACGCATGTAATAAAGCAACTGAAAAGTGCGGTCATATTCTTCTTCTATACAATCAGACTTCTTTATGCAGCCTGTTTTCCTGTCTGGGCATTAAAGGATTGAAGCTTTCAGGCACTTTGCAAATTAACTTCGTTATTCCACTATTGCATTATTTATGTTGAGTCTATTGCTGGAAAACCACGACTTTTGGTCAGGCAGTTACAATATTCACTGGTAAAGATTTTGCTGAATGGTTTCTACTGAACTAGCTATCCCTATGATATATTTTGTTGTTTGCAGCACCAACAATAATGTTGTGTCTCAATGACAAGCATTGTTGTTAGGCCATATTATTTACATGTTATATAATATGTGCACATTATAAACTTGTCTTGTCAGGTTTTTATTTAACTATAATATAATTTTTACTCTTTTAGTAAGACAGATCAGAATGTTTAATCCTTATTGCTCTACATGAGTTATTGTATTATAAATGTATTTTTTAAGCATAAACCACCCATGTCCATTTTCAGGACTATTATTATTGAGTGTATTGCCATTGTGCACTGCCTGTAGGCACCTTCGTCCCATCGCACATGAATCTGTTGGCACTTACTGACTCTGTTCCCTCCTGTCTTGATCCTTGCTTGTGTTGTATTAACTCTCAGATGTACGTTGCCTTGGACAAAAACATCTGCTAAATGAAATTATGACATGGCAACAATTGTTTGTAATAGTAATGTCATGTAGAAATCTTAAACTCTGTATGATATATGATATATAAGGTATTCTGTGTTCTTTCCCCTCTCATGTTGTCCTCTGACAGTTCGTATCGGAGCCATGCTGGCCTACACTCCACTGGACGAGAAGAGTCTGGCTCTGCTGCTGAGTTACCTCCAAGATTTCCTCAAGTGAGTTTAACACCTCCAGAGACTCCCTGTCATGTTCAGGCTCAGTCTTAAATGTCATGTTACATCCACATTCATGCATCAGTGCAGCCAGGCTTGTTAGAAAATATCAGCTCTTAGATCAATTTTCTCTGGAAGACATTTTCTTTTTTAGCTGGGACTGACCGTACACTTAGAAATTACTCGGCCGACAGGGCAGGGCTGTGTCCAGATTGTCTTTTTTTACCATATATAGAACTGATTTAATTCCAGCTTGAGCACTGGACTAGAAAATTGATAAATGATGAACACATGGAGGTTTCTTCTCTTCAATAATTTTACTACTAGTATTTGGGCTGTTTAAAAAATTGGATTTTTTAAAACAGAATAGGAATATCACAAAATACATAGACAATGTGGACATAATGTCATGACTGTCAGATATAACCATATAGCCTTAACATACATCATAACACAAATAAGGAGTACCAAATATAAGATGCCAGTAATAGGGTAAGGAGTGATATGATTCCAACGCAATAATAGCAATAATTACACTTCTACATTTATGTTTAGTACGAGCTGTGCTCTAGGGATGGGTATCGAGAATCGTTATATATTTTGGTACTGGTACGTGATGATCCTAAATTTCCCTCGGGATCAATAAAGTATCTATCCATCTATCCATCATATAAAATGCTCTGCTTTGAAATAATAAATTGTGTTTGATATGTTTTTTTATGCAAAATATGTTTAATTACCTTGTAAAAATCTTTCCAAGGCATCTCCTCCTTCTCCCTCATTAAAAATTCATGAATCTGCATAGTCCTGGCCCACTATGCAAATTTTCGACCGGCCCCTACGTCACAAAAACAAAACACGTCTCTGCCATCGTTTAGTGGCAAGTTGGTGAAACTTAGCTAGCTTGAAATGTAGTTATTAGTAGAAGTAACGTTAATGTTAGTCAGTAGTGAGTTTGAAAAATTGGTGGTTGCCATAGGTTACACATAATGATATGCATAGTATCATCCCGTCCATCAACGGGATTGGCTCCTTAGGTTTGTGACGTCTCAAACCTGCCAATCTGAAAACGTGTTGTTCAGCCTGTCCTTGGTACACTGCAGTTTAAAAGCAGACAGGCCCAGCCATGGAGATGACTGCTCATGTTGTCCCTGATATGTCTTATAGCACATGAAAAACACCACATGGAGATGTTAACAAGGTTAAACACTTGATTATCACTGGAGGGGGTCTTTAACGTTAACATTTGGTCTCATTTAAACGTAGCTGGCATCTGTTCCCTAGTGATGACAAAGCCGCCAGCACCATGGGATGACGTTGCATTTTTGTGGCCTCCTGCTGGAGAGTCTAGCAGGTCTATATGGAGAGTCTAGTAGGTCTATATGGAGAGTCTAGCAGGTCTGGAGAGTCTAGTAGGTCTATATGGAGAGTCTAGCAGGTCTGGAGAGTCTAGCAGGTCTATATGGCAGACAGAGTAATTATCAGACACACTAATAAAGACCTGTCTTTATTTATTGCACCAAATAACGTAGAGTAGCTCCGATAAGTATCGATATTGATAAGCAGTACAGTATCAATATTGATACCGGAATCGATAAAATCCTAATAATACCCATCCCTACTTTACTCTGAGCAGTATTATTCATACTGCTACGGAAGCAGTTACAGAACACTGTGTGAACTCTGAAATCTGTGACTAATGATGTCTCACCATAATGGAATCATTGACATTTCCAGAACAAAACAAGCCATTTCCCGTCGAGCTTGTACATTTTTAGAAAGAAACACATGACGTTCCTTCATTTTATCCACATTTGTGTTTTAATAAGTAACTAAAAATAAGCAGCTTTACCTGTTTTCTTGCTGCCTGAGCCTTGTAAACAGATTGTGAATGTCCTGTGCGGAGCTTTTATTTAGTCACATCTTAAGTTCATCCAGACAACCTTTATTTAATTTCTACCAGGGCAAGACTGCTACTGGGACTCTTAGTTTGACAGGATAAAGGGTGCAGAGTCATCATTTTTCTTTCTTTTGACACCTGTGATGCCAATCCCCTCAGGGACAGACAGCCGATCAATACCCTGTCTTGGTTTGAAAATCATTTTGTACTTTTTCAGATATTTGTTGCTAAATTTGAAAGCAAGCTGGACTTGAAGTTTCAGCTTTCAGAAATAAGCTTTTCCATTATACTCCACAATGACAATATATTTCACATTCATTCAGGTACCTGGTGAAGAACTCCTCCACCCTCTTCAGTGCCACGGACTACGAGGTTGCGCCTCCAGAGTATCACCGCAAGGCTGTGTGAGAGCTCTCAGCACACAGCGTCATCCCCTGCTCCCAGACCATATGTAAATAACCATTACTACACCTGGATGAGATTTTTCACATGAACTGATTTGCTTCCTCCACAAAGGTCTCAGGAGCTTGTCACGAAGAAAAGAAAAAAACATTTAGGACATTTTTTTTAACTTTATCTTTCCTCTTTTCTCTCTCCCTCTCTTTCGCACTTATTAGAAAACACACAGGAGAAATACAGGTGTTTTCTGTCGACATGTTTCCACAAGCAGCTCTTTGGTGTTATAGTGTGTTCCATCTGATAAATATTTGTTACTGTTGCATGTGTGTATTTTTCACTGTTTCTTCTGCCACATGTGGTGCAATTTTAAGCTGGACTGTGGTCGGCACTAAACAGTGTATGTTTTTTTATTTGTAACTTGTGTATTTGTATCAATTTGTTAAAAAAATGTTTCTACACAATCTCTACGTTTACTACTTTTTCTTCTAACATACTAGATGTCCTCGCTATTCTTTTTAAATTCATGTCGCAGAGTGTCATTCACAGATCAAACACAATCACACATATTCTTCTTACACTGTAAAACATAGATTAATGTTCATCTAACAAGACAGCAAGCGAAAACATCCATCTTTCATGCACATGTGCTCAGTTCATAAAAGATGCAGAATTTTAACTTTGGTACAAATAAAATTGTATACGCTCAAATTGATAGTACAGAAATTGGTATCAGAATATAATTAAATTACCAAGAGTTGAAGTTCTAACTATGCAGAATGATCCAGAAATAAGATAATAATAATAATAAAAATAATTTTATTATTGTGGTAATCTACTTTTAATTACTTTTTATGATACAGCTCAATCTTAATAATATTACATCATAATTTATTGGTACAAAACAAATAAAGGAAAAATATTTGAATAATATTTGCTTTGAAATTCAGCAAAAAATAGGTATAAAGAAGCAGAAAATTGGAAATATACAAGTAGCCCAGCTACACGTTCACCTCTGAAATTTTGCGCTTTTACTTTGGTAAAGAGTCAGAATACTTCCTCCACCAGTGATTACTTGGACCCTGACAGCAGCCACAGTCTCTGATGTATGGTAAAGTCAGTTTCCCCCACCCTTATGTCTTACATAGACAATAAAAAGAAACACATTCAAAATCTTGTTTGAAGGGTTGGATATAATCAAAGTAAAGACAGTATGGGACTGAAGGCAGCTGATCTGTCGGCTGCATGTAGATGTTTGATCAAGATGTTTGATGGAGATTTTAGCATAGTAACTTGTTTTTAATTAAGGAAGTTTACATTCATCTCCTCCCGATTCACTGATTACTTAAGTGGTGTGTGAGGAGAGAGTTCACAAGGGGGCAGCATTTTCTCCTTTTGATTGATTCACTCAAACTTTTGTTTTGTTTTTTTTGTTTACATTTTAAAGGAAAAACTAGACTTAAAAATAGACGTTGTATGTCATTGCTCATTGTTGCTAATGTATAGGAGCAGCTGTGGCTCAAGAGGTAGAGCAGGCTGTCCTCCAATAAGAAGAAAGGCTGTTTCAATCCCCAGCTCCTCCAGTCTACATGTTGAAGAGTCCTTGGGCATTATACTGTTGTGCCATCTTGTATGTAGAATACTGTAGATCCTGATTGGGAGAGGGTAACTCTACATGGCAGCCTTTGTCTACATGGATTTCAGCATCGTAGTCTTGGCCAAAAATCACTATTGAAATCACTGATGCTGAAACCACTGCCTACACCATGTGCACCCACACTTTGCAGCTTGGACTCTTGAGAATAGAATGATGTCTACATGTGACTTCTACTGCCTCAGTGTGGACATGAGTGTGTGTGTGTGTTTTATTTATACAGGTATTAAAAAGGTTTCTATTCATTACCATAGATATGTTATATAAACTGATCATGAATGTGTGTGTGAACAGAGTGAGTGGCATGTAGTGGAAAAGCACTGAGTGGTCAGAAGGTGCTTTATTAATGCAGTCCATTTATCATTATCTGTTCTTGCACCTGTATAATAATTCTATGGTCTTTGGTCAGTGTTGCTGTCCTTGCTTTAGGCTTTGTGTGCATTTTTATTGCAACTGTGTGTCATATTGAAAACAACAGTAAACCAGGGTTTTTTCACTTTGGGCTCAAAACACACACATGCACAAACAGGACCCTGTGGATATGCATTAATGGAGAGAGGCATGAGGGGGCTGCACATGGACATGCGCCCCGAGCAGTTGATTCAAGTACACCTCGACAGTGCCCAGGAAAGGAATTGGCACCTCTCCAGCTACCAGCACCAATTCAATGTTTGGTCCGTCTGGGACTTGAACCAGCCACCGTCCGCTCCCCAAGCCAGCTCCAGACTGAGCTACCACCTTGCCACAATTTTTGGGTAGGCCTATGTGTACATGTGATATGCCAATGAGGCTGATGCTGAAAACAAATATCAGTAAAATGAAACAACAAGGCACAGTGTGAGTTTACCATTGTGGTCTTGATACGTCCAATGATAAAATCTGTTTTTTGTATAAGGTTTTTCATGATTTGCAAACCTGCACTCAATGTTTAAATCTTGAACCAAATAATAATGGGGGATTTTAGGATTTGATTTGCTCCTTTACACGTCTCTGTTGAACATTTTAAGAGGCGGTCAAAACCATTCCTAAACATTTGTCCCTTCAAAATATATAGTTTATATTTGCTTTTTTAGGTCATATAGAGGCAAAAGTATTAATTTCAGTGTGTTTTATAACCTAAAAAAACTCACATGAGCTTTAAACTATTTTAAAGCATCTTCAGAGAATGGATGATGTATTTCTGTACATGAAGTAGCTCAAGTGGCTGCAGATGCAGTTTTATATCATCACGTGTCATAACAAAATTGCTTATCCTTCAGTGTGCTGACATAAAATGGAACGACAGTGAGGTTTAAAGACAGATCACAGACAACACTGCAAAAGACTGTTCAATGTATCCTTGAGCAAATCACTCACATTCCTCCTGCTATCTTTTTATCTGCTGGTCTGTGTAAGATGGTTTTGCACATGGAGATTTGGGGGTTTGTAGATGTATTTACTGTACAATGACCAGCACAGCAATACTGCATCTGTGTCTAACAAACACTTACACAATCAGTTTACATTTGATATATGTTGGATGTCTATTTAAAGCAGTAAATGCAGATAAATGATAACTGGTTGGTGAAGTAAGTCATTGGTGTTTATATTTAGATGCAGATAGATATGCAGTTTTATGAAGTCATGAATGCAGATATGAAGGAGAGTTTTATGTGTTAGTTGGGTGTATTGGAGGTTGTAGACAGATTCCAGAACGTTTCTATTCCAAGCAACAATAATGAATAAATAATTCAGCTGCTTCGCTGTGGTAAAATTAGCAATAACTTGCTATCCAATGCAGAATGTGCTGTATGAAATCATGACACCTTTCATTTCAATTCAACATTGCTGTCATACATACTGGCCAACATACTGTATCTATAATAAAGTATTACATCATAATATTGTATTACATTATTTCTCAGCTGATTGATTACTACTGACTCTTACTGCACTTTGGGTTTTATTGCACCTTACTGGCTGATATCCAATAAACTAAAGTTACCTCATACTTACTTCCGCATTATACATTTCCATAACTGCTTACTGTTGTCCTGCAGTTGTGTTGTCCTCCCTAATGAAGCATTAATGATATAATATATTGAGTCAAGTCAAGTCAAAGTTTATTATAGCCATTATGACAAAGCATGCCTCAAAGGCTTGTAGATATAAAAAACAAGTCATTAAAACAACTACTATATTATATATTGATGTATATTACACATATTATATGTTATATGTTGTTATTATACATGTCATGTATTTCATTTTATAACTAAGAGACAAACGTTTTATTGTAATCCTCAGTCTAACAACCATCAAATTCAAGTGAAGTGACTCAGGCTATTCAATAATTCTTCTGGTACAACCATTACATCAGTTTTAGACAAAATGTAGACAAAGTATATGTGATTACAGTGTATATGTAGCTGTGTGTACTTTTTATTTTTCTGGTCGCACCATGCATTGTAGGGACCTTGATCTTTCTAAATTCCTTTGTAACTTCAACAGAACGGAGTAAAATGTCTGACGACTCCTTCTGAATTGATAGTAAGGAGTTTTTTAGTTTGTAATATAATGTTATAATTGAGAAATGATGTTCCTTTCCAACAGATGCTATGTTGTCTCAACAGCTGCATGTTTGTAGTCTTTTTGGTCATTTGGACTGGGCACTAACATGTGAAGACAAAAAATTACTCAGCTAATAAGATTCTTTACAATATCACACTATAAATATACTCTGTTACATGTTACATGTTCAAGTAAAAATAAAATAAGGAAACCAAGTGTTAAAAATAAATGCAGTTATGTAAAAGCTAAACTGTTGGAAAGTTTCTTTTGTGAGCTTCTCATATGTTTTGCATTGGAAATTAGAGTTTACACAGGCACTAAGTCAAAAACACCATGTGCATTACAGTACATCAGATGTCCACGTTACAGTACAGTAGGTGTTCAATGTCGAGTGACAGACAGGTAACTAGGAAACAGAGAGTTCTGCTAGTTATTTAGACAATCACTGTAAATATCATGTTTTTTCAATGAACAATAGATTTTTTTGAAGTAAAAACAGACAATGGGAGTTTTACTGTGTTTTTCAAAGATTTTTAAGCACTTTATCCAGGTGTTATCGTCTTCAGGTAAGCCTGACGTCACGCCAGGTTTTTCCTTCCCTGTCCCAGGATGTCTCCAACTTCTCCCAACGACACTTGACAAGGAAGTCCCGCCCCCCGACGTTGCCGATTGGATCAAAATTGAACCGGACCGCGCATTTTTCAGTTTGACTGGCTCCCACGCTTGTCAATCAAAGTGCGATCCGAGTTTGCGGTTAGGCGTCAGGTGAAACTCGCTCTGTGAGGAAAAAGGGGCAGATGAAAACTTACTACGTCGAACTTTCTGTAAAGTTTTTTTGTACTATTTATGATTTTTACTACCAAAGGAAACTTTTAACACCGGGGACCAACACTTAACAAGATGAAGAGCCTCAAGTATCGATTGAAAAAGCACGAAGTTACCATCACAGTAAGTTGTTGTTCTTTCTGTATGTGACTGAGTTTTGCTCATTTTCCTTCCCTCTTTCCACTGAATTAGCTTTGACTTCATAAAAGATGCTAATGTTTTACCATCGAGGGGGTTATTGTGTGTTTCCCTGGCCTCCTGTCCTTAACAACCACATTACCCGCGGTCATGTTCCCACGGAGGCTGCTGCTGTTGTGTGTCTGGAAAATACACCGCCAGCACGTTTAAGCACCTGCACCACCGCGCGAGGGCTGGATGTGGCCTGACACAGTTTAGCTACACAGCATGCATTCAGGTTTATTTTTCTTTTATGATCTGGCCTAAATCAATAGCAGCTGACCGTGTTGTTGTTCTTCATAAAGCGCGGCCAGGAAGAAAGCAAATCAGTGCCTGTTCTCCTGGTTGTTATGAGCGGGGGCAAACATGCTCTCTCCTGTCCTGACCCAGGTTTCCTTTATGTGGTGGAAAGATACGAGGAAAAACCCAAAGACTCCAAGAAAAAAAGCGGTTACATTTTTTTATTTTTCTTTAATGCAGCAGCTCACAAACTAGGTGTCCTGTAGGATGTAGGCGAAATTACCAGTTTATCAGGCACATTTAGCTTGAACTAATTTAGTCTTATCTAACTGTTTTACAGTAATTGAAGGCAATAAAGTTTAGGTTCAAACTAAACAGGGCTGGAATCAGCCAATTTTCCCATTATTGATTAATCTGACGATTATCTTCATGGTTATGGTTTTCTCTATAAATTGTTTAAACAAGTATAAAATACAAATAACATTGCCCAGAGCCAAAAAACATTCCTTCAATTTGCTTATCTTTTCCAAACATCAGTGCAAAGCCCAAAGACGCATCCTTTATATCATAAATTACACAGAAAAGTAAATCTACTACTACTACTAGTAAACACTTACATTTAAGAAGCTGAAACTAGCAAATATATGACATTTTTGTTGGCTAAAATGATTAATAAACTATCAAAATCGTTTGCAAAGTAATCAGCTAATGGCTGCTTTACATACAATCAAATATATGATCATTTTGTGAGGCTCTAATTTGTGGAGCTATCGTGTTGAATAGTGTTTGAAAAGTTTGTCCACCCCATTAATATCAATAATGGTAGATTTAATGCCAGAAAAACTTTATTATACAACACCACAAACTGCAATCTATGATTATTGTTATTCAACGATTATTTGGTGTATTATTTCAGTCGGCTTAACCTTCTGTTGCAAAGAGATTAGGCCTAAGCAAGGACTTCAGTCAGCGAGGGAAGGATATTTTCACAATGTTACTTTTATAAACAAGTGAATTTAGGCTCAGCCATTCCAGTCTCAATGAAAAAAGGAGAAGCCACACATACTTTGCATAGAGACTGAAGTATAAACAAAATATAGTTTGACTTTTCTCTTGCACTGCCTGGTCTGTGTCCCCTGTCCCCACTCTGAGATTGTAACTTTATCTATGTAGCCTAATGCCCAGTAACTACTTCACACTGTTGGAGCCGCCTACATGGAAAGGGCGTCGCAATCTTTCTTTGTTTGTGTGCTTTTGGGCGAATGGAATAAACAACTCCTTCCATTCAGTCAGGGTGTCACATACACCTTCTTAAATCTCCAAAATGTATTCTCCTTTTCTGCATAAACAAGCCTTGCGTATGACATATTTAGCTAACTAAGTAAAACAGGAAAGGGCACGGTTTACCAAGGCTCTGCTGGGTATTAACTTGCTGAACTGTTATTGGAACATAGAGGGAAAAGGGGCGGGACTTAGGAAGGGTCAATTGGCTGTTAAGGCATCATAGTACCATGGATACACTGTGAATCTCTGCAGGAATGTTACAGTGAGTTTGTGTCCAAGTAGAGTCTGCATGTGTACTGAATAAACAACACAGTGTCCTTAGGAGTACTGTATACAATATCCAACAGGTCCATGCTTTTTAGCACTGTTGAATTGCCTCATCATTGGCCATAATATCTAATTAATTCTTCCCAGAATTAAACTCTAAACTTTCCTAAATAGACGGTCATTACAATTCTGCACAGTTCAACATGCAGTGGGTGTTTGGCACTGCACTCTGTTCTCCGCTCCCAGCAATTACCATGAGAAAGGCACAAAGCCAGAGGAGCTGTGTGTGGTAGACTATCTGGCCCTTTTTAAAGGGAGCAGCCTTTCAGGACTCAAATGGTATTGTATCTGCATTGATGGCTGCCTCACCCCTCCAGTCGGGACCAGAGACAACCATTTAAATGTCACACAGTTTTTGCCCTGCAGCATTTTCTGAACCATTTTATTTAAAAGCTACCTCCGGAGAGGCTGGAGAAGAGCCGTGTGGAGGAAACTGACATGACATTTACGCAGGTCTGAGCGATGATTCCCACTACATTCCTCTGTGCGGGCAGATACCAAAGGAAAGCAGACAGATGGTCGTAACTTTACACACTCCGCTATAGGTCACACTCAGTTTTAAAGCCAAAGGTGTCATTCATTGCATATCAGACCATCGCCACCTGTTTTTATTCCGTCCTAAACCTTTGATTTTCTGGAAACAAATCACATCAACACAGTTTTAAGGCATATTATCATAAGTACACAATGCCTTGGAGGCAAATTCACTCACTCCTTCCTGGTCTAGAAAGTGACTAATAGTTAAGAAAAAACATTTTCCAAGCGGGAGAGGACAGGGGAATAATATGTAAACAAAACCAGCCAGAGAAAGCAAATCAGTTGAGGAAACTATCCCGCTCCACTCCTTGCAGAGTGTTGATTTCATATCTTATCTCCCCAAGTCAGAATTTACAGATTTATTTTGAATTTCTTTAACAAAGCAGCCAAAACCGTACTAAACCATTGTCTTCTCTAAGTGATGCTTGTTCTGTTTTAACACAGTCTGTCATTCTACTCTAATCAGGTTGGCCATTGAAGCGACTGGCATAGATTTTCAGCCGAGGAATGCTAACTTGGCAGCCAAACCATTTAAGATATCTGGCAAACAAAGCTGAAACATAGTGACCAGTACACAAAATGCCAGGGCTCTCCCTCAACACCAGGCAGGATGAGGTCTGAAGTGTTGGCTCCGGTTCGCACCAGGCAGGGCTCCAGTTTCTGTTAACCTCTTGTGTGGAGAACTATTTTTCTGTTAAGAGTTGTTAATTACCAGCAAGTGTTTAGTTGCCATGTGCCCCCGATAGAAAGAAGACATGATTCATTGTAGTAGTAGGACAGAGAAATGTTTATAACTAGGGCTGTAGGACTACTGACTCATTTTAGTGGTTATTAATGTGTCTGTTATCAATGGGTCGTTTCATGTAAAGAAAATATTTGTTAAAATCTTGTTTCGTCCAACCAACAGTTCAAAACCTGAAGATATTCGGTTAACAACGCTTTTAAGAAAGCAGCGAGTCCTTGCCTTGAAAAGCTGGAATTAAATAAATATCCTACAACGACAGTTTGTTGCTGAATATTTGCCGGGTTATTGTCGATCACAAGCTATTATACTTTATTCATACTTTAAAGACTTTAAAAAAGAAAAGGGTAACCATGTTATTATGAGTTTGTGGTATTATCAGCATTATTTTCCAGTACCAGCAGGTGATTGCTTAGTAACTTTAATCAGCTACAAGATAGCCAATTGCTATGTTCGAAGTTCCATACTATTCTAGCAGTACGTACTTATTGGGCCAAAATGTAGTATGCATTATGCGGTATGCAGATGAAGTGCAAAACGTGCAGCATGCCAAAAATACCCGGATGTCGTACTGATTCGGAAAAAATCTCCAGTACGCGTCGGACCAGTCTACCTCGCCTACTGTATCCCACAATGCAAAGCGCTTGAACGTCACAGCGGCAGTTGAAATGACGGACAGCAGCAGCATTCCAGCAGAAGGGGGCGCTTTAGCTAAAGAAGCGGCCGTTATTGTTTACTTCCGCCTGGCGGAGCATACTGCAAAATGAATTTGAAAAGTTCCTCCATACTACAGACTACCGCCGAACACAGTATGCAGTATATAGCATGTAGTATGTAGTATATAGTACGGCATTTCAAACACAGCCTATATGTTGCAGCACACATGCTCAGCAAACGTTTCGCATATGTCAAGCTATGTGTTCAATATAGCCACAGTGTTTGAAAAGATATGCTCTGAGGCAGCGATGCAACAGTTGCCAGCCGTGGGTAACGTTCTACATTTTGTCTTCAACAATCAAGGGATGATGGATAAATTAAAAACACAAAATGCAGCTTTCAAATACTGATTTGGACGAGGATTACCATGGCAAAGCTTTGATTCATTTGGCTCAGCCCAAGATGATTGCTAATTTATTCTGAACTTAAAATATAAAGCAATGAGACAGTTTTTCTGCAATTGTAGATTTTGGCGTTCAATTCCAAAAATGTAATAATTCTATTGTTGGAAGAAGCTGATTCTTATCAACATAAAAACAGAAAAGAAAGCAAAAGAAAATCTCAAACTCATGTTGAATCTGGACTAACGGTCTCCAAACACCTTATCTGACCACAAACACAGATTTCCAAAGCAAATATGTTGAACATTTTTCAAGCCTAAGCACAACTTGGCCTTTATTCAGAGAATCTACCAAGACAGGAGGGCAGGAAAGCTTCTGAAGGAAAATGGGAGAAACTGGATTTCCTGGTTAGTTTTGGGCTTAGCCTGAGCTGTCACACAGTCACCACCTGTTGTCACAATAAACATCTTCTCTGCTGGTTCAGGAACTCCACTGTGTTCTGTGTGTGTGGCCAAGAGACCCTTAAAATAATAACACTATCATACAAATGTGTAAGAGAGCTGGCTCACAGTCGTGTCTCAGTGAATAAGATACTCTACCTGACTTTCAATCATGTATTCTGCAGCGGTCTTATCAAGGCGGATTCATCCAGCGCCCTACCAGAACTCTTTGAGAGGAGGCGTTCTGGCTTTGCAAGGCTTGTGTTCTGTTGTTTCAGATTATTTTTCTCGTTCCCCAGATCCGAGTCTCAAGAGCTTTATTTACATGCTGCTTGCTGGAACGGGAACATACAGTTCTGTCGAGAAATATTCAGCATCGATTTTCTGTGCAGTATCAGAATGCATCTGTTGTGCTGGTGTGTTTTAGTTTCACATCTCAGTCAATAACACTGACTTATGTTAAGTTAATTTAGGAATGGATCAAGGAACAGGTGTTCCATTTTTGGCGTGGATGCTTTTAGGGATCCATACGTTGTTTAAGGATTTCTTGATATTGCAAGACGGTTAACTTTACTGAAAACAGCAGTCTGGCTGAATGTGCTGTGATTGAATGATTAGCTTATATTTCTGGTGGTTGTTGGCTCATTGTTGAAGTGTATGGCCACTCAGGACCATTTTCTATTTACCCATGATGCTTTGTCATCTCATAACCGGCAGACCACAAGAACAGTATGTTGCAAACAGCATGCTATCTGCTTGAGAAACTACATTGAATAGGAAATTATGTTTTCACAAATGGATTTCTTTTTTTTTTTTGCATGCACAAGGACACACGTGCACTCAGGCACACAGAACATGTGTTGTGCATGTTGTCCCTGGTTTCATGCTGAGCCAGTGATTGGTGGCACTGACATGCAAAGAAGCAGTGTAACCTCAACGGCAGTAAAGATGTCTACCAAATCTGTGTTATCATCTTCTGTACAGTACTAGTATTTAAAAACAAGGCTCGATACCTCTTTAAATGTGACGGCGAAGAGAAATAAAGCACACAACATAGGACAGTTTTCTGTTTTTATTACCAACCAGGTACAGGAGAAGTAACTGATCACATACCAACACATTTGTAATCATGGTAATACTGATTTAAAGGCATTAGGGGTAGGATTTTCTGCTGCATTCAAACCACATCAGGCACCTTTCCGCAGGGTTGTGTGGTGACGTGGCTGTTCACCAATCTGCAAATATAGCCTTATACTGCTTCAAGGCGTTACCTTAATAATGCAGCTCACTCTATTAAGGCATTGTCTCGTAAGCTCAACCACCACTGCCCTGTCTCTCACTCAGTTTATATCATTGTAGATTTGTGCTTACGTAGTGTCTGTTCTTTTAACACTTATCTTAAAATCGTGGTATTTAATTATCAAAACTTTTTTACAACCCTACAGTTTACATTCTTTTAATATTTAAACAATGTGCTTTTATTAGAAAGGAAAAGCAAATAACACATTAAGTTGGCCTCAGGGATCCACACATTGCTTTTTGGTGAGTAACAGTTAATGTCAACCCCTCACACAGGAAGAGTGTGGGTTGAAATGAAAGTCATTCAGTGCCACTCCCGATATGAACCTCTGGCGTTTGGGTTAATCATCACAGACATGTTGGAGTGTGTGCAGCACTCCCTGTGGTCAAAAATCTAGATCTCTAAATATTTCAGTTTCAAACACATCAGAATCTGATAATGAGCAACAGTCAGAGCAAGGCTTCAGTTAACTGGGATTGCTTCTTGATGCCTCTCCAGATTACAAAACATTGTCCGGTTGCCCTTTGTTTCAACCTTGAACCTGATCTCTTGAGGTTGATGTGGACGTCTTTGTGCAGAACACTTTGTTCTGGGCTGATCTGATGTTTTCTTGGTAGCTTTCACATTGACCAAAAAGTTTCACACTTCAGACGCTGCTTAAAGCTTACAAAGTTTTTTGTAGCATCAAAAGTCAACCAGCAGATTATTTTTGGCTTGTTGCCACGCGACTTGCAACTTATAATATATGAAGAATACTTTTTGCTGCTATGAGCTGTGATTGGTCAGAAACGACGCGGTACCTGTGGTTCTTGCTTGTGAAAATGTTACATGAATAGATTTTCTCCTGTGCCATGAACGAGGTGGATTTGGACTCCAGAGACTGTTTGTGCATCATTACGTCTACAACTGTGTTGATTACAGTATTTTGTTGCAGTAAAGGCTTTCTGATGTTGGAGAAAGATTGCTGCCTTGCATCACAAAAATAGGAAATCTAAAAGAGAAACATAATTGGAGTAAGGTAGTCACATCAAAAATACCAGTCTATAATGCAACGAATGTCTCACAGTGATTTTGCTTGATTTGGTGCTGAACATAATCTCGTTGACTTTAAAATGATGATGTAGGGAAGTGAGGTGATTAACGATGGTGTTAACATTGTACCAGCTTACTCATATTTGTGCGTATTAGTGTGCGTCTTTATTTTCCATAACTCAAGTTTTATCGTTTAGCTTCTTTTGTTGTGTGCCTTCAGGAAGTTCAGAGTAAAGGATTAGCATGGTTGGGCTAACAGCATTGCTAACCATTATAAACACTACCTTTCAAGTTAAGTAGGATCCAGGATGATTTCATGCTCAAGGGGTTGTTCGAACCAGATGATAAATACCATGGAACAGGTCTGTTATGAATCTTTAAGTATATGATTACCTTTGCTTATTACACTTCCTTGGTAGCCACATGTTTTAGCTGAATCTGACTGTAAGCTCACTGCTTCAATTATTGCATTCAATAAGTAGTTTGAGGAAAGTGTTTACTTGTCTCGGGTAGACTCCTCCTCCCTGTTATGGTAGGACATTAAAACATTTCCAACCGGTTACTTTATAACTTTGCTAAGTCACTGTCACCTTTTTAGGTCATTTTTATCTATATCTTTTAACTGGATGAAGGATTTTTGTCAGCCCACATCTGGAAGTTTAGAGAGAGTTAATGTGAGCAGCAGCTCGGTTGGCAGCTCCTGAAGCACCATGAAAGAGCATCACTGAGATACACTGATTTTTAGCAAGAAAATACTTTATTTAAGGTGTTTTTTTAACCGCTTTGAAGTACCTGATCCATTTGTTTTGCAGAGGAGCTGCAGATAGTTCGGCTCTCAGTCAAAACCTTAAACTCATTGAACACTGAAGAAATACTAACCAAAAAAACTGAGGTAACGACGCTGGCGGCAGCTCAGCTTGAAACCCAAACTGCATCCAGAAAAACAGTTTTTTAACAGAATGCTGCTAGATTCAGGTCTGTTATTGGTTGTAATCATCTTTGCTTAAAAGCTTCACAGCCTCAAAGCTGTGTAAAACCAAACGTATTCTTACTTGTTCTAAAGTTATGCAAGTGAACCATCAGGTTCTTCATGCTTCTGTCATCAGGATAGTCTTCAAACTGGCAGCATTATCAATTTTTTTATTGTAAGCATCCACATTGATTTACATAGAAAAGGTTATATTGATCATATTTTTGCCACATCGTTCAGCCCTGGTTGGGTGTGCCACTGGAATACTTTACCGAGCTGTACTCAGTCATCAGGTTTCTGTAATTCTATATTTTTTTACTTCTAATTTTGTTTTGTTGTGTTCCCATGTTGGGAGCCATCAGAGGGTGGGGTTCAGCCTAGTTGGTATTCACCTGCAGTGCACGGTCATCTAGTTAGAACACAGTTTCAACAACAAACTGAAGTTGATCGTTAGAGCTAGTCATTTGGTTTGGAAAGCCTTCATCAGTGAGGGGTTGAACACTCACCAGATGAGTAGTTGCCCTCAAACAAAGACACAACACAGCGTAATGAAGGAGGTGAATGAAGGATAAGGCATTCATTAAAGTATTTGCTGTGTCTCCTGTGTAGACGACGTGTTACTCGACTTGATTATATTACAGCTTCAAGCAGCATATGTGACTCACAGCTTTAATGGCAGCAAGTCTATTTAATGTGCTGCAGAAATGAGCATCATCAGAAATAATGTTGCTACTCATTTCTTTTTTTATCATCCTTTAGTAACAGGACTCAAGATTTCGAAGAACAAATTAACCCTATTATTTATATCCCTATTATTTTTAAGAGAAGTTTTGTGCTCCTGATCACACCTCGTCCGTCTCCTCTCTCCTCCCCCCACGGCCACGAACCTTCAGGGTGAAATGTAAGAGCCTCCCTCTCCCTTGAAGTGGTGTTATTTTACAAAATACAGAGCGGGGCGTGGAGGTGCTGATGGCTGCAGCGGAGCCAGATAGAGTTGGACTGTATTGTTTGGAAGTTAAACTCAACTCTGATGTGTTGTTTTAAAAATGGAGGGTGGGGGTGGGAGGATGATGGCTCACAGGGTGATCGCTTTCTGCTGTTATAGTTGTGTCAGTGCATTCAGTGATGAGACGGTAGAGTTGCTGAAATAGTCGTCACTTTGGCCAACACACATTTTCGTACCTATCACACAGTTTTTGAAAGCTTCAGAGTAGACGAATAACAAAATGTATGCCATGTGGTAGGAAGAAAAAAGTGAATACTACCAAAATGTTTGTTTATCAAGAAAGCCGGCAGTGTGAGATTTCTGTCTTTCTTCCCTTTCTTGTGTTGTTACAGATATCACAGTGTAGCATTATTGTAAAATAACACAATCAGGCCACAGCCAGAACTGAATTGAACCGAGACAGCTGTGGGTCTCCGTTGTGTTCACAAAGACACGGTGACATTTATCTTTGTAGTTTGTTTTTTGTTATCTGAATGTAGCTGCTTTTTGAAGTTGAAGCCTTGAAAACAAATATCTGCTTTTACAAATGCAAATGTACAAATGTAAGTTCTGTTTACTTGCTAGTATTTTTGCTTGCTTAAATAATGTTCCAACAATCCAAATCAGGATTCCAGGAGAACAACGACCAAAGAGCCAAATCAGAATAAATTTATCCAACTGAGACAAACCTCAACTACTTCAGGTTTAAATGTCTCAGCGCTGGCTCCAACAGTGGCCGTATGCTTTGTTCTTGAGTTGTCCGTATACGTCCTTCCCAGTCTTAAGAACATCTCAGGAATAATATAATATCTTCAAATTTGGCATAAATGTAAACTTGGACTCGAGGATTAGCCTCACTGACATTTGATCTTTGGCCACCAAAATCTAATCAAAGTCACTGTGATCGATCTTAACTTGTTTTTTTGCTAATTGTGACATAATTTTACACAAATGGCTTAATGGTTAAAAAGAACACCGTGGTCATTATTCCTTTACCATTATCTTAAAGAGCGGGTATTATGCTGTTTCTCATTTTAATACATATGTATAATGTTACAATGTTGGATGTCCAGACTAAACATGGGTGAAGTTTTAAATCTGTAGGTAAAAGTATGTTGGAGTAATCCCCAGGGTCCTCAGCTCAGTCTGCAGGCTGCTGTGAACGCCAGGTTTCACACAGTTTTTTCTACACTCTGCACTTTCTGATGTCACAAAGTGCAACCTCAGCAGGCTTCAGAGAGCTGGCCAATCAGAAGAAAGTAGTCTTGTAGGGGCGGGGTTTCTTAAAGGGACAGAGCTGACTGAGTCGTTTCAGGCAGAGGCTGTATGAGGGCCTGCACAGAGCACCAGAGTGAGAAAATGCCTATCCCAAGAATTATTATTAATTTTTTTGGGGGTTTTTTATGCCTTTTTATTTTAGAGAGAGGACAGTGGATAGAGCTGGAAACAGGGGAAGAGAGAGTGGGGATGACACGCGGCAAAGGGCTGAGGGCGGGAGTTGAACCCGGGGCCGCCACATTGAGGACTGTAGCCTCTGTATATGGCCGCCGATTTTAACCGCTGAGCTAAACCGGCGCCCTGGGAGTAATTTTTTAACTGTAAATTATGCTAAGCTACTCCACAGGTATCACAGAGTGAAATATGAAGCTTGAAATTAGCATAATAACCCCCCTTTAAACATGTTATCTCAGGATTAAGTGGAAGGAATATCTTAAAATGTGTCACAAATATCCACTTTAGATTTTGGTGGTCAAATTTCAAAGGTCATGTTCGTCCCGTTCTTGTGAATACAGTATCTCAACAACGCATGGAATTCTATAATCTCTGGTTTATTTTATAATTTGTATCTGTACAAGAAGTTACACCATCGATAAGTGTAAATGTACTTGTACCATTGTTTTGTTTTTAGGGTAAAGAATCCTCTAAAATATAACTTTGTGAGAGACACAGTGATGTCTGTATACTGCTCCTTGAACAGGAGGCAGGTTTGCGCAGGCATACAGTGGCTGGGCAATAATTCTATTTTACATGCGTCATCAGAACTGAAACCATTTTGATAACAATTTTTTTTTCCGTTTCCCACCTCCCTGCAATCACATGCTGTGGCTTTTAAATCTTCATGTGGCTCCTTTGAGAATTCTCTAATGGTCTGCCGCAATTTCATCTCCCGGGGGTGCACTCAGCTTGCTTCCAGTTTTCCTATGAATCCTGTTAAACAGTGCGGCAGCAAAGTAAAGGATGACCAGCATATTCTACGAGCATATCTGTCTTTGAAATGTCTGTGACGCAGAGCGCGAGATTCATTCACAGGAAGCTTTACTCGATTTTTGACATTGAGCATTAAACTTCATTTTGAATAGGGATGCACGATATTGGATTTTTTGCCGATATCCGATATGCTGATATTTTACAACTAATTTAGCAGATTACCGATACCGATATTTTTTCCCCGCACACCTAATAACAGAGATCATCAACTCTCTTCTGTATTGGAATTAGTGTACAGTATAAGGGTGATACTCTTATCACATTTGTTACAACGGTCGGGGTGACGGGTCTTGAGATGGTTAATCAAGTTTGTAGTGTTGAAAGACTTTGCCTTGGCTCCTCCTCGCATCACCGAAGCTGAGCAGTCATTGCAAATAGCAGCTTTGATATCTATTTTGGACACTTTGAAAAACTTCCACACCACGGACATTTTGGCTTCTAACTCTCTCATGCTGCAGGTAGACACACGTGACGTCATCACGCTGCGCCGCGCAGGTCTTCTTCGCGCCGGGGACATTGCGCCGAGGTCGGGCATTTAATCAAGTATGCAGCAGCCCATTATTTTATCGGTTAATTATATTGGCGGATATCGGTGTGTTGGTTGATGTCCGAAAGTTCATTTTTAAGCCAATATCGGCCGATACCGATAACGTGCCGATAACATCGTGCATCCCTAATTTTGAACTTTGGTATTGTAACATGTCTGACACTTAACCGATGAATGTTTTTATTTTTGCAGAGAAATAGAATCTAAACCAAATGTCTGCTAAAGCACAGTCTATGAATTTAAAAGAGAAAAATGAGGATTTTGCTGATTTAAATAAAATACTTCATCCCAGAGTGTTCTAGGGTTAGGGTGTATTTTGCAGCCTCTGAACACCTGAGGAATAATTCTGTTAAAGAGCCTTTAAAGCCCTGAGCACCTACTGAACACGATCAACTGAAAACTTTCTTCAGCAAGACGCCAGCAGGCATTATTACCCTTCTGTTGCTGGGATGAGAAGATTTAGGATTTAAAAAAAGACTGTTTTCCTCCCTCTTTCTTTCATTTTAAAGGTCGGAGTTTTGTTTTTCGCTTTGGGTTTGTGTTGTTATTGACTGAAACTTTCATTAGAGTTTATACGAGGTCAGACAACAAGGCTGTTTGAAACTCCCCTGACAGGCGCCTGTCAGACTAAATTACTGGTCTGTCTGTTGTCCTTCTGTCTGGAAGATGTTTGTCTTGCTAAACAATGAAGCGCAGGCTGCTGTCGCACATGAATACAGTGGATGTCAAAGTATCCAATTTTCGTATTCAAAAACATTTTCAAATCATTCACAGCAGTAAACTGAAGTCTTGTTGTAACTGTAAAATTGCTCAGTAATCTCGTTCAGCATACAGAAGCTGAAGATGTTCTTTATGTGGAGCGTGAAATCTTATGAATCGTCCAAAATGGAAGTTGTTCATCCACTTGATAATAGGAATGTGCTCAGTGAAGCTTGTATTACTCTCCACCCATAGTTTAATCCTAGTCATAGAGTCCTCCTATGGCTACCTTACAGAATATGTTTAGATTTATGGTTCATGGATGGATGACAAGCAGCCCATTCTGACTGATGAAAGAGAGCATAATGCAGGGTGTGTTCAGAACAATGCCTTACACAGATACGCACCAATTTGCACACCTCAAATCCTGCAAGGTAACTTGTTTGACGCAAATGAAGGCAATTATTGGTGTCATTAGTGTAATTTGCGTAAAATTGAACTAATTCAACTGCAGACACTACGAGGTTGTTTTTTTTTGACATATCAGGAAGGGCCAGTTTTTGGTCTGAACACAACAGTGAGTATTGGCATAGATATGAACTGAAGAAGCATCAGTAGAGCTTTATTGACATGGTAATCGACCTTTGAAATTTGTATTTGATTGTTTCTTTGGAAAGTGGACTTTTTGGCAGATGGTGGCTCTTTGGAAAACCCTGGAGGTCATTAGGGGTCACTAACGTCAATGCCTAATATCACATTTCATGGGAGTATCCACATCTGCCCAAGTTGAGAGAATTGAACTACGGACAAGTTTTGTTTTTTGACATACAAGGAAGGAATGTTTGTGGGTCATGTTCAGCCCAGTTGAGTAAACACAAATGGTTACGAGAGGCGATTTACGATTAGCTTCGTTTTTAGTCTGAACACATCAATAATTAAAGGCAGTGATATGATATTAAGAAGCATGAACAGAGCTTTACTGTTTGGCAATGAGTTTTGTAATTTGACTTGGAAGGGTAGATTTGCAGGTCGTGTTTAACCAACATGAATATGATCCAATGATGAGTTAGAAGAGGCAATTACAATGAGCTTCATTTTTTGTTCTGAATACAATGACATGAAGAAGCATCAATGGAGCTTTACCATTTGTCAATCGGCCTGTTAAAGTAGTTTTGATTTGTGGTGCAAATGGACTTTTTGGCAGATGGTGGCTCTTTGGAAAACCCTGGAGGCCATGAGGAGACCATGAATACCTAATATCACATTTCATGGGAGTATGCCCAAGCTGCAGACACAAAGCTTTGTCTTTTGACAAATCAAGAAGGGGAAATATTTAAGGGTCATGTTTAACCAACGTGAACAAACACAAACGAGCCTGCTTTTGAACTTGAGTAACAAGACGGGGAAATTGTCTTAAAAACTATTTTAAAAGTGAAATAATCATGTGAGTAATCTTCTGTAGAAAAATCCAGCAGAGCAATCGAACTCCTGAGGACAGCACATGACTCCAGTGGCGTATCATAATTTAGGCTAGGCGTACATTAACCTAAGTTGTTGGTATGAATAGAGCAGTAACACAGTAATCTGCCTGTTGTTGATTGTTTCAGTGGTGCAAGCGGACGTCTTGAAAAACTCTTAAGGTCATCAAAGTCATGAAGGAATGACCATGAATAATTAATATCAAATTTCAAGTCTGGCCACTGTATGTGATATTTTACTTAGAGTTCAGGTTCAGCATTCTTTTTCTTTCTGTTTTTTGAATAATAACCAGTTAGTTCTGCATGTTTTCCTGTAATAAAGGAGATCTGTATGTGTATTTGCTTACATAGTCATTGAACGTATATATTTACTGTAGAAGGCCGACTCTCAGACAGGATCAGCAGCAGTTTGTTTAAGGCTGGATGTTGTGGTGGCTGTAGAGTAGGCGGTAGCGTGACGGTCTGTGTTTTTAGGATTAGTGTCTGGCTCCATGGGGGCAGCAGGCAGCCATGAGGTCATCTCAGCAGTGTTATCCGTCTGTGTTCCCATGCTGCACCAGTGACGGCCCCCGCGGAGCAAAGAGCTGACCCTGTGGGAGAGCCACCAGGGAGAATACGAGTGTGTGTGTGTGTGTGTGTTTGTTGTGTGAGGAAGGGTCTTTATTAAGTTTGCAGGCTGTTTATGAATAATGAAATGAATTTGTATGTGTGTTGGGTTTGTGATGGAGAGATTATGTTGGGGGAGGACAGCATGTGAGAGGGGGCTGAGCTTATTGACTGACTTTGGGTGGGCTGCAGCTGACACACATGCACACACACACACACTCACACATACAGTCAGGTGGCTGGGCAACAGGAGCACAAAGATTGTGCTGATGGGGGACAAACTGCTGTGAAATGGCTCAGACTAAGCCTCATCACGCTGCGCTCCGTGTGGTTTTATGACTCTGCCTCTTTGCAGATCAGACAGGTGCCTCTGCTTTATCAGAAACGTAAAGCCAGAAACACCTTTGGGTAGTTTGTGTGAAAGTCAGAGTTCTCTGTGTCGTACAGAAAAACTCAGCATGACAAAGAAAGCGGTAAAGCCAAAATCAGGCCTGTTTAAACCACCGATGGTGTACACTGAAGGCTTAAGGTCATCACTGGACATTTCCCCCGATTGTTCCCTGTTTAAGACATATTGTAAAAACTATTGCTTTAAAGGTGTCCCATTAAGTTGTGCCAGATCAGTCAGTTAGAGCTGGATTATTCAAGCTATGATAATTATGTTTTATGTTTAAAGAAGTCCATTTAAACTAACAGCTTTAACAGAACCATTAGCTACATTTCACCATTACCTCCTGTCAAGTCAGTCACAGTCAGCAAGGACAAAAACGCGTTATTATTTTCTCACAATGACCGCTTAAGTTGTCGGGTTAGTTTGGGTTTGACAGCTTTTTTGGCAGCAGGCATTTATAAAAAATGACATCTTGCACAGACGTGGCTATTACTGTATGATTTAAAAAGGAGAGCAAAATAGCACCAACTGCATTTTACCTTTTACAGGTAGTAGCTCAGTTTTATTTCCATATATTGTATTTTATTTAAATATTTGATAAGTGCATCTCTTAAACATTGACTCCTTGGGTCTGCTTAGTGAATTTCATCCATCCATCCATTTGCTATTCCACTCTCCCTGTTCAGGGTCGCAGGGGGGCTGGAGCCTATCCGAGCTGTCATTGGGCGAAAGGCGCGGTACACCCTGGACTGATCGGCAGTCAATCACAGGGCTGACACATAGAGACAGACAACCTTTCACGCTCACACACACACACCCACAGGCAATTTAGAGTCACCAATGAACCTAACGAGCATGTCTTTGGACTGTGGGAGGAAGCCGGAGTAACTGGAAGGAACCTACACATGCACAGGGAGAACATGCTAACTCCACACTGAAAGGCCCACTTTGTCCTAAACGAGGTTCGAACTAGGAACCTTCTAACTTTTAGCTGTGAGGCGACAGTGCTAACCACTGCACCATGCATGTTTTTAACTGATCGGTATCAGCAACTGTATTTCCGCTACATACATTTTGTAGCAACGGCCCGCTGCTGCTATTGCCGCCACTGCTTCAGATTTCTGTGACGTGTCCCGAAGCTCCACGGAGATTTCTGCTCCAAATAAACGGTTGTTTGCCCGCTCTCCTCGTTGAGGGAGAGCACTGAAACAGTGACAGGAAACACAGGACGTCAATCACATGTGAAGTCGTCAACTTTTGTGACTTAATTAAACAGACTGCTGATGAAGACAGTCAACGCAGCAGACAGAGAGACAGACAGAAAGAGGGGGGCGGGGCCAGCAGCTGTGCAGAGAGCAGAGGTGCAGGTGTGTTGGGTGACTGAAGCAAAGCAAAGTGATCAGATTGAAGTAGATTGTGATTTAAACTTAATAAGGTGAAGCAGGGCACGATCAGACAGAACGCATTTTAGCAGCTAGGGGCGGCTTTCTTGTCATTGTTTTCAATGAGAGGCTTTGCGCGCTGCTTCTCCGCTCTGTGCAGCTCGCGTCTTCGAGGAATCGTTCTGAGCGCCTCGAGTTCAAAAAACTTCAACTCAAAGCAGAAACGACGCCATTGCCGTTTTTTCTGATCGTCCAATCGGATGAAAGGAGAGGCGGGCCTTTTGTCAGTTTACAGTATAATGGTTAGGTTAATGACAGCTAATGATTCGGTGGTTGCCTTGACAACAGGCAAAAAGGTGCAGTGAGCTGCTCTTTTTTTAACCATAGGCTCCAACAAAAAAGGCAGTGCGGTGCACTTTGTGTTTTACAGCCTGCAAAACGCGCTCTTGTCTGATCGGGCCCGAAGAGAGTAAGAAATAACCATCTAGAAAGAGGGTGATCCAGAATAAGTCTGGATTACCCTTACCCTCACAAAGCCTGTAATTTTTAACTGTTTTTTTTTATCACCTGACAGCAATAGTTTTGATATGACAACCCCCCCACCCCCTGCTGAAAATAATCCTAGAGAAAACACTGAGCTATATGAGCCTTTGTCACCCTTTAACTTCCCTTCTGTCCTGGACTCCGCTGAGCTGTTTGTGCATGTGCATCATAAATGACTATAGAAAACACAGTATGAGGCTGTTTGTCATTCACCTTATACGTGGGCACTCGATTCACTTTAGCTGTAGGAGTCTCGAGTGTTATGCAGACAACAACCACACTCACCTCGCCGCAGCACGTTCACTGAGCCCTGCAAACAAAATCCCAATAAGAGTGAATTATTATTGTTATCCTCACAAAAGATGTCGAGCAACAAACACTGAAGGATAAAAGAATTGAAAACATTAAAGAACAGCGTGGATGCAGGGAACATTATACATTGGATTGATATTAATATTTTTTATTGTCATTGAAGTGTGCATTGTGCAACGACTGTTTTATCTAGGATAATAGAAGTCTCGTATCAGGACCTAGTTTCAGGATAGGGATAAAAAGGAGAAGGGGGACTCTTCCAGGAGAAACCTGCTTAGTCACAACTTGGTCAAAGTGAAGAAAAGGTGGAGCCTTTGACTTGTCAGAGGGGCAAGTTTCTACCTGCTGTGTATGTACCTGATATTTATCTTACGCCAGGGGAGTCGTGTGTTGTCTTCAGGAGTTGGACGCTTTCCTGGATTTTCTACAGCAGATTGAATTTCATTTTGCACACAGTTTTTAAAGGTGTATTACACACATTTATTACCTTACATGGTTTTAGTTCACTCGTCAGAGGTCTTTACTTGTAAGACTGGTAGATGTTATTGTGTGGAAAATGCTGTGTTGCATAACTGTTAGGGTAGTGGCTTGTAAAAACTCTGATCTGTTGCAACATAGCAAATAAAGGATCGATTACAGCATTGAGCAATCATTGTTTAATATAGTCCATAAAACACTGGAAAAATATCTTCACTATTTGTATGTTTTTACAAAGCTGAGTGCATCTGACCGTCCCCGCAGTCTAATTCCTCGCCCTGCCTGTGTGTGACGACTTGAAGGTTCTGGCCAAACAAGCATCATCACCACTGTTTGTGCCCAAGTACCAGCATGCCCCACGAGCTCCTCATTTAACCAAATACGGGCATGTCAGACTAAAGACTCCCGTGGTGTTTTCCCTGTTATTGCCTCATGATTTTCTCTAGGTGAGATTGAAACAATAACTTTCATTCTTCGCATCGCTCCCTCCAGCCACATTACATTAGTGCTACAGTCACATGTACAAACAGGAGGTAGACACTGTTCTCTGTGTCTCTGTTTCTCCTTCCCTCTGCTGTTTTGTTTCTCATGGCGCTTCAAATGTTGATGGTGTTTTTTAAAATATACTCTTCATGGAAATGACTACCTTGTGAATTAACTGTGGTGTTTCTGCATTAGTGACTTTAACAGTTCCTTTGTAGCTGATTGGAAATCATAGCCCCACAGCTCTGTCTGCACTGTGTTTTTCTTTTATCTCCACATCGTCACGCCAGCTGGAATAATATCTCCCTTTCCACCCCAGCCCATATTCCTGCTTGTTTTTAATTCCACTGCTCCAGGACATTGTTATTTCAATGATGGCTATTAAAATGTGTCAGCCAAGCTGCTGACATGTTACAGGAAATGGGTATTTTAACCTCTTACAGAGGCTGCAGAGCTGGTGCCTCAATGATAGTTCCTGGAATTTTTGCTTAGAATTGTTTTAAAATTGATTAATTTCTGACTTAAAGAATCAAATTCTGTGAAACATTTCTTTTTCTTTTTTTAGACTACATTTAGATGAAGCGGTTAGAAGGAGGTAGAGCCGTCACTCCTCCATTTGAATTTCATTATTATTGCAATTTGGATTGTAAATGCTAAAATTGAGCCAATTATGAATAATTATAATCACATACGTATACACTGTATGCTTTTTCATTTCCGACGCAACTGTCAGCGTTGATTGCTCCACATAAGTCCACTAGAGGGCAGACCATAATGAACGTAAACATTTGGAATGACCAACTAGTGATAGCTTTCTTGCTTCATTAACCTTAAAGCTTTGGCTACGTTACACATCATTTGCAGTCTGTTCATGGAGTAGATATGCAGCACACATACGGTGCGGGGTTGTATGAGTCACAGGCAAAGCGTGACAGTGAGCGTGTGTTATGGGAAAGCTGTGATTGCTCATCTTTTTTTAAATTAGCTGTCATCATTTACCTGTCATTCAGTCTGCTGCTTCAAAGGTGACAAGAAACAGCAAATACTGTAGTTAAAAGAACCTTCAAACCAAGCCGCCAGTAGGCTTGTCATTTTGTGTATACTGGTTATTTGATTTGAAAAGAAAGAGGCGCTTTATTTTACATTTGTTGAGCTCCCTGTGGCGCTCATGCACTGTTGCCCTCGTGCTAGTTTCATTGATTACAGTGGAAACGAGCGCTGCAGCTGCTGCTCTAAAATAGTTAACTTACAATACATGTTTAATATGTAAATGGACTGTACTTATATAGCGCCTTTCTAGTCTTTGCGACCACTCAAAGCTGCTTTTTACACTACATGTCACATTCACCCATTCACACACAAACACACATTCATACACTGATGGCAGAGGCTGCTACGTAAAGTGCCCAACTGTCAATCAGATATCACATTCATGACGGTTGGCTATGCCACCGGGAGCAATTTGGGGTTCAGTGTCTTGCCCAAGGACACTTCGACATGTAGCCAGAGGGGGTCGAACCTCCGACCTTCCGATTGAAAGACGACCGACTCCACCACTGAGCCACAGCCGCCCCCCCCTATGTCTAAAGTGTTGTAAAAAAATACATTCAAATACAAATGTTTACCTTTTTTATTAATATTTTTTACAACTCAGTTTATGTCTTCTGAAATTTGCTCCAGCAGCCCTAAAAGATGATTCAGGAACTGTATGAACAAGACTACGAGTCTATACAAAATCTGCTTAAAATTAAAAATGCTTACATGATGTTAAGCAGGTGTAATGTTTACCATCTTCACCGTCTAACTTTATCGTGTTAGCATGCTAACTATTGATTATTGGCAGTAGACTAGGCTGAAAATGGAACATAGATTACAGTTTAGGTATCTATCTTAATTAAGGTGGCAACTTTTTGTCATTTAATTGATATCAGTGTCTTCATGTGAGTTAAATTTCCCTCACATAGAGCCATACGTCACAGGATGATTTGTATATGATCTGAAATTGGACGCTCATCATACTCCCATGAAAAGCACAAGTTGAATCTTCCCATACCGGTGAATTACATCTTGTTATTTATCTTAATGACTCTGACCTCAGAAACAGGCAGTGCACGTAACGCCTTTGAAGACGATTTTCTCTCTTTGAGATAAATTAATTATTTTTAGCAGCTTAACACGATTCTTTAATGAGCTTTAAAGGTCAGGAAAACAAATTAAGGGCTACAATATAATCCTCCAAATCCATTTGATAAAGCCAGTACAGTTAAGAAAGCATTATTTTCAGAGCAGCTTTGTTCAGTTCAATAACAGACATCAGTTTTTTTCAGATTCCAACTAACTGCAAGTGCACTGTTTGACATTTCTCTTACAAGTGTCTGTCTAGAACTTTCTCTCAGAAACTGTTATTGCCTTCTTGTTTTTCATGACCCAGTGTAGTCTCTGCTGTGGAGCTGGCAGGGGCAAAGTTCACAGGGTTTGAGCAACTGGAGAGTTGATCTGCTGCCCTGGCAGCGGGTGTCGGAAGTAGGAGAAAATAGCAAGGAAAAGCTTTGCCCTCTGGGTCATGAGTCATCTAAAATGGAGTGACCCGGCAGCTGGACGAGAGAGTCTTTCCAATTTGGGATCTAAGGCCTACACAAGTGAAGACGTCAAGTCAAGTCGCTGCAAAACTCACAGTAATCCACTTTAACACATTGGATTTATTGTGGTTTTAACAGGCTCAGGATTAAGTCAATTATCATAAAACAGACCCATGTTATCTGCTTTTATCAGTTTTTGAGGATGGACTTTACCTGATGATACAAAGATCTTCATTGCCTTTGAAATGTCAGAATCAGAATCAAATGCTTTAATCCGGGGGAGAAATTTGGGCGTTCCACGTACGTAAATGTCCTTCTCTGATGGGTTCTTCTTGGTGCTCTAGATGTATTGACAATGCAAAGAGACAAAAGATTGAGTCAACATTTAAAAAGACCATTGGACACCTTACTAAGTACTTCACTGAATTGGACTTGCCTTCTTTTGTTCACCACTAGAGGGCGTTTCTGCCCGTCCGTCCTCCTGCATCCTGCCCCAGTCTGCCCAGCAAGAGTGGTCCTGTGTTTAGCAGCTCCCCTGATATGCCGCGTGTTTCTCGTGTACATACCAAAAACAGAGTGCCTCTATCCTATGGACACCTGGTCTGAACCATCACTGAGGGCTCAGCTGCATCCAGGAGGGACTTTCACTCTGAAGCATCAGCTTACCTGTTTCCTAGTGACAGACTGACCACAATCATTTCTTATCACTCTCTCACCTCTTTCACATTTTTATTCACCTCACATACGCCGTCTCTTTCTCTCCTCCTCCGCCCTCTCTGCGTCTGCCCCTGAGGGGTTTCGGTTACTCTACATGCCCAGACAGTTGCACCACTTCATGCACAGGTTTATGGTCGCAGATAAGGTGTGTGTGTGTGTGTGTGTGTGTGTGTGTGTGTGTGTGTGTGTGTCTGTGTGCCTGTGTGTCTGTGTGTGTGTGTGTGTGTGTGTGTGTGTGTGTGTGTGTAGTAGGGGTTTGTAAGGGTGTAAAACTGTGAGTGCTAACAGCAGTCCCAGAAATACACTGCTGATTGTGAGAGGGTGGCAGCAGGACGGAGGGAGTTGCATATAACGACAGAGAACATTGTCCTTAAAGAAAAAGACTTATTGTTCCCCTTTGAATTAATGTTAGCTGCACTGGTTATTTCAGGAATTAAATGTTTTTATAGGCAAGCTAGCTTCCATGTTCACTTCTCTGATCCGCGTGTGGCAGCTTGACTTTAACATACTTTTAGAATTTTTAGTTTTTTAGTTTAATCAGTTCAGTTAGTTTAGGTTTTAAATCAAAGTACACACAAGGATATACACATTGAAATGTAAACCCTTACATTGAGTGACAAACACACACAGAAAACTCAGCACACGTTGCATTTGAATAGCAAATATTCTTATCTTAATTTGTTTCAGAAAAACCCACAAGGAAAAACCCACAATATAATGAGAACCGTTCAGCTCAACACACACTCAACACAGAGCCAACTGCAGCAAATAAACCACAAATCCCACAAGAATAAACACTCAAAATTCCACTTGGGGTTTTCTCTCAACTAAAATGTTCAAAAAAGCAAAAATAAAGTTATTCAGTTCAGTTTTTCTTTAATGTGAAATTAGATTCAGATTTTGCAAAGTAATAAATAAAAATAAGTTCCAGTTCTGCCCTCCATGGCAACGGCTGCGACCTGCATCATTTCTCGACGTTTCTGTGGCACAGTTTCTGGTACTCAAGCTCGCTCTTAAGCCTCTCATTAACACTGATACAGGTAGAGTTTTGGCTGTTCACTGCCAGGGTGTATTGCACCAATGAATCACTTGTCACTGAGATATTCACACAGCGTGCAGCTATTTTAATGTCACAAACAGCTATCACTGAGGATGAATGATAAAAATAAAAACTGATCGGGCCGGTTCACGAAGTACTTTACTTTGTGTTTAGTTTTTGCTCTTCAGAGATTATAATGTCTTATATGATGCTATTTTCTCAGCTGTAATTTGTTTGAACTGTAGCTTCTGCGATATTTATATGTTCCCCTCATACCAATTATCAAATATACAGGGCTGGAAGCACATAATGAGTCAACATTGTTATTCAGTTAGAGCATTAATTAGACAAAGGATAATCCTCTCAAGAAGCCGTACAAGCAGAATATTATGAATCACCTCTTAACTGTATTGTTTGAGTGTTGGAATAAAAATGTATTGTTGTGCTGTTGTGATATTTATGGTGACGAGGGCTGCTCTTTAAAGGGGCCATATCTTTTGAATGGATATTCTCATATTTGCATGGGTTTCACATTTTGGGGTGTTTATTGTTCACAGTGAAAAAGTGAAAACTGCATAATTTTCTACATGTTTAAAAAGGTCGCCTCTGAAATGGGCCATTGCAGAACAGCTGCAGGTTTCTACGAAGAACCTCGCTTCGGCTGAAATCGACCAATCGGCATTCAGCGTCATTAATATCAAGCTGCCTTCTTGCACTAGCTTGTAGTCAAGTCGTTGTCAAGATTTCAACTTACCATTCTGATGCCTCCTGGCGATTCTGGCTCGTTCATATAAGGTCGAACAACCGATCCTAGAACAGCCATGTTTTCTACAGTGTGGCCGCTCCCCCATGTGGGAGAGCACACAAAACAATCGCACACGTGGGAGAGCACACGAAACAAACTACCAACGTGATTCAAAAACACATTAGAATATTTAGAATAAAATTGATTGCATAGCTAAAACATGTCCCCTTTATTATTTGAATCATCAGGTCATCACCTCGAGTTGACTCATATTTCTTCAGTCGGTTATCTGTACTTTTGCTTTAAGCTGCTTTATTGGACACAGAGCAATGCAGGCTGTACATTTTAAACAGTTATCAGAATTACCCTTCGTTCATAAGGTTTTTACTGGGACTCCAATTACCTGCAGATGTCTCCTCATCTCCAAAACATGCAGACTGTTCAAAACAAGTAAAAGCACTTTCAACTCAAAAGTCCGTGTTCTCTCTGACGCTCCTGCAGCTGCAGCTAGCTTGTTTCTAGGTGCTCTGTTTTGGTCTGTTTTGAGGTGAGAGTTCACTCAGTGATCATCGTTCGCGAGGTTTTTAACCAGAGCTGATTATGTGCAGAGTTCTTCTCCTCTCAAAAGCAAACAAGTTAATTGAAACCAGTAAAAACGCTCAACAGAGCCATTTTCATGTTAAAAATCAGTGTTTCTCTGACACTCTTCGGAGGGCTTTGAGGGCTGCAAGAAGATGATCCTGTCAGAAAACTGATTTGGCTTGACTTGAAATATACGAAAGTAGTTGGCTGGAAATATTTTAATGGTTTTATTCTACTGATGGATAACTCTGTATAACAGATTAAGACTCGTATAGAGTGCGATAGGAGTTTGGTTTACCTCTGAACTGAATACAAATGAAGGACTTGAAGCTTCGTGTCGAACAACGAAGCCTAATATTCATGTACGGCCTTAATAGTGACTTGTGTGACCATCATCCCACTTTATCTTTTTAATTGACAGAAACACTTTCTCCATTTCAACCCCACTCAGCCTGCATTAACACTGCACGCACTATACTTTGCATCCAGCATCACCCCCATCTTATAAAACTAATGACATTTCCATCAGAACTGGACTGCACTAATGTTTAGTGCTAATTAGCAGATTTGAGCATGCTAACATCTAAATAAAGTGGATGGACATGGTAAACATTAAATGTGCTATCATCCACGAAAGGTCAAAGGTGTTTCTTTACATGACATAGTGTCTGCTCACAGATGTCTCCTACGATCATGATCATCCACACGCTCATAATCTTATGAAACCGCACCAGTGACTGAAGTTTGGCCTTGCGCTCGACTATCACTTAACATATTGGTGTATAGTTTTATGTTTATGTGTTGGCTTCAGTCTGTTATCAGATGACCGGCGGGATATTTCCTGCTGATGATTTCATCTGTGAGGACATTAGAGGCACTAACGACCCATTAGTCTGGCCAGAGGCTGAGACGGGCTGGAAACTGAGGTGTTGGAATGAGTTACAGCCTCTTGACAGTGATGAAAAACCTGAACTGAAGATGACATGAGTCTTTAGCTGAAGTATAACGAGACCCAGAATAATCTGTGTGGACAGGTAGAGGCCTGACCTGGCTCTTACAGTGTCAGGCGACGTTTTGTCCACAAGGTCAGTGCAGTGTGTTAAAATAGAAGCTTTAGGTAATGTGTTTGTTTCAGCTGCAGACAAGGGTTGAACATCATGTTGGCATCATTGTAGAGGGTGTAATGCAATGAAAGAAGCAGCTAGTCCAAGTTTGTGCTCTTTTTGTCTCTTAGTTGCCTGTTTTTGTGCACAAATTTAGCATAAAAATCTACATTTAATGGCTGTTCTGCTTTTGCAGCAACATAAGCTCTAAAGCAGGTTTGGTTGAGACTGAAATATTTCGACAAATATTATGGCCATGGCAATGGATTGCCGTGAACTTTGGTCCAGATATACAAAGAGCCCAGAGGATGAATCCTAACCACAATTGTCCAGAGATTTTAATCAAAACGAAAAACAAGGCCACCATTTGATGAATTGCAATGAAAATTGAAACACACAAATCCATGGTCCACTTAAGATGAATGGTGATTATTTAGTAACCCCTTTTCGCCCAGAATCACCTTCACCATCCAAATTCTACATCACTTTAAGTGCAAATTAAAAAATGCTTGCTTGGTTACACTAAACCCCTGGTTCTCAACTGGTGGGTCGGGACCCAAAAGTGGGTCGCGGAGCTGTTTTCAGTGGGACGTGGATGTGTGCTTGAAAAAAAACAAGTTGTGGCAAAAAAGTCTTTGCTGCGCTTTTATTTTGAAGGACATTTCCTCTGACGTGCGTGCAGTAGTAGTGTAGTTTATTTACACTCCACGTATTCACTGATTGGGTAATCCCAGCTACAGTTACATTCTTTTTTTTTAAGATTCTTTTTTTGGCCTTTTTGGCTTTATTGATAGGACAGCTTGAAGATGGACAGGAAATGTTGGGAGTAGAGAGATGGGGGATGACATGCACCAAATGATCGGAGGACCGGGACTCGAACCTGCGATCACTGCGACGAGGACTGTAGCCTCTGTACATGGGGCGCCTGCTCTACCAACTGAGCTAAAACAGTGCCCCACATTTATATTTTTGAAACTTGATGAGTCCTAATGTAGTTGCTTTTATGTTGCATTTCTTTAGTTTATTTCTGTTGAAAAAAGGCTGCTCATTGAATGAATAGAGGGAATGTGTTCTTCTTATGCCACCAGCTGGTCATTTTGGCTAACTATTACACTGTTGTGATGTTTTGATCCGTCTCAGGTCCAACCTGCACAGATTTGAATTAAATACATTTTACTGGTTAAACAATGTGGGTCACAATTCCTCATTAAGGAGGAGGCGGTGGGTCCTGAGGCTAGACCAGTTGAGAACCACACCACTAAACTGTTACATTAGTAACCACTGTAAACTTAGCTAGCTTTGTTTTTGACTCATGAGTGATGGTTCTGTCTGCTGACCTCAAAGATTTTGGCCTTTCCATCGATTCTGTGTGAAATAAGATGCACATCACATGAACATTCACGATTATTATATCTGTGGTGTGATTTGATATGCGTATCATCCTTTGAAATTAGTGAATATACAAAGATCAAAAGTTTACTGGTTGTATACTCTATATTCTCCCATGTGTTTTGGCCCTACATACCTCTCCAGTTAAATATTGTTGGGCTCAGACAGACATAATTGTTACTTCAGCAGGGCCCTGTTCCAGCGTATGAAATTGAAGACGGCAGATACGTTGACATCATATTGACGTCATGATATGAAACTAGATATCGTCATGTGTTCTCGTCGTTAACCGTCAGGCTCATAAAAGTTGCACTGCAGTGATTCAAGTGTAGATCATTATATTTCAAACGCGCGTCGTATCCACAAATCCTTTCTCAGCAACCACGCATAGTTCAGACCACTTATCTCACGAAGGCACCGATAATTACAATCATTCTAAATCACTCAGTTATATTTAAAAACATATGAACTTACTTTGTGGGTATTGACCAGGGAGGGGACTCCTTCAGTGGCTCGCTAACAGCCCTATCATTAACTAGTGCATTAACAGATCCCCTAACAAATACACACACACCAGAGCGCCCATGTGAGATATTTACGTGACCTATGTACAGTATGCTGTGTGGCTAGGTGCCATTTTGGCGCCTTTGTCTCTATGCTAGGCTGAGCAGCTTTCGTAAGTTGACACCTACTTCTTCATATGACATGTCATGTGGACGAGGTCTTTTTGCATGTTTGTGGATATCGGTGCCGCTCTGTTAACGCCAGTCTGGCAGCGGGCAGTAACACGAGGACACAGCGAGCTGATGCAGTGTGTAAATAAAACGGATCCTTGGGTTGCTGTGTCCGTTCCCTCCTCTATGACTTTTTACCCAATTAAAGTGAAAGTTGTGCAGTGTTTACAATGTGGGTATTAGTGTAAGTGTACTTTGTGGTCGGGTCGCAGTCTCAGACGGCTGACATCTAACCTCACTACCATGCTGCAAGGATCAGGAGGCTTTGGAGCCACACCACCCTCTTTAGATGGATGGTTTAACAGCATCTCTTAGCCCAGTGGTGTCCTGTGAGGGTCAGCGCCAAGACCACTTCAAATGTGCAAAGCATAATCCCCCTCTGACATTAATATTTTCAGATGGAGGCAAGCAGGGAGCACGGTGGGGGGTGGCAATGTAAGCAAGGTCTTTTTGGCTGGCCTTGTTTCATGCTGGCAGCGCTGATAGACACTAAAGCCATTACTCATGGTGCAGGCATGTCCAGAATGTATTCTTAGCCCCTGTCTTCCTATCAGTCACTACAGAAAGGTTGGAGGGTCAAAAAATAAAGAGGTAACCAGTCTGCAGGGCTGTCTGCACCACCGCTGTTTACCGGGGAGGGGGTGATATTTTAAACCTGGGAGAGCTCACATATTTACCCCACTGAGCCTGACTGACTTGCCATTTGGTGCGGTGAAGACACTGGAGACCACTCATAAAGGACAGAAGAGAGAAGCTCCTTCGTTACTGCGTGATAAGCAAGAAGCCTGCAGCTTCTACAGTCCAGTGAAGAAGAGGAAGAATTTCAATACAAAAGAAGATTCAGTTAAAGAAGAAGATTTGAGGATAATAGCGGAGGAAGAGGGGAAGACACTTGGGGGAGGCGAGAGGTAGCCAGGCTGAGCTGACTTTCCCCCCAGAGGAGGAGTTGCAGTTGCCGGCCAGGGCAGGTCCCAGGGCTGGCAGGGCTGGCCCAGCTGCTTCTCCACCTCCATTCCTTCCTCCTCTTACTCCTCCTTCTCCTCCCTTTAACCATCAACCAAACTGCTGTGCAGTGATGAACTTACTGGCAGAGCCGATGAGCAACTTAGGAATGCTTAGAAAATCCTGCCAAATGAACTTATCTGCCTTAAGCGAGGGAAACTCCAGAGGTTGATCCTCCGATACGAGGACCTCCGCTGCAGTTTAGACTGTCACCCTCTCGTCTTCTCATCCTTGTTGTGTTGCGCTCACTGGTTGAGTGCACCGAGAGACTGAGGAGATTTTTTATACGCTTTGTTTTTCCTCCATTTTTTTGCTTTTTTTTTAAACCGGAACCGTGGCGACCTTTTCAGTAGCACGGTGCAAGGACCAGCTGCACTCACCCAAGATGAGCCGCTGGCTGAAATGCACCTCCATGCACTTTGTAGGTATTTTCAGTCATTTCTGTCTGTCATCTAAAGCTATGATAGTGGTTTCTTTTTCTTCTGTTCTGATGCTTTCATCCTCAAAATGAGTTACCTGAAGGCAAGTGTTAACTCAGTTAAGAAATCCTTCCTGAGCCACATAGGGTGACAAATTATCACCAATTTACTGACTCATTAATGGCTTCATAATTACAGTATATTGTACCTGTTGTCAAATTGATGTATGTATGGTATTATTATCTTGTTATTGTTCAATTTCAATTTTCTGTTCATGCTGATGTGCTGGCAAATTGCTTTATAGCCAAAGTTATAATTTGTGCTCGTGTTCTTTGTCCGTGTTTGACCTCCGGTATAAAGAGTAAAGCGTGCTTCCCAGAAGCCTGAAGAGAACTCTGTTCCCATGCTTGGTTGCCATTAATCTTTGGGCATTTAGTGAAACTGCTGTGCAGCACATTCTTGGCACATCCTGCCTCTAACTAAAGTCTATTATTGTATAACAAAAGAAAACACTGCATTGTCATTATCTCTGTTTTTTATGTCACTGTTTAATTAACAAGTCAGCCAATAAATTGGAAACTTAATTGTAGGTATTGTGCTCCACTAAATCTGACTAAATGCCTGCGTAGTTGGACTGGACTGTATATCTGATAGTTTACTCTCATCATTGTCAGAACACAGACTGGAACAAGTATGACGACCGGCTGATGAAGGCGGTGGAACGTAGCGAGGTGGACAAGGTGGCCGCTGTCCTCAGCAAGAAGGGCATCATCCCCACCAAGCTCGACGTGGAAGGACGCTCTGCGTAAGTAAACACACGTACACTAACATACAAACAAACACACGCATCCGTGTCCAGAATGCAGACATCCAAAGTCAAACAGACTTTTAACAACGTCATACGTCTATGTACTTGTACACACTTATGTTGGTTTCTTCAGATTGTTTGCCTTGTTGGGATTTCACAAATCTAAGAATGCTGAGCATCCACACATTGCTGTCTCCTCCCCACCACACATTCCTTGGACATTCCTGCTTGATAAAATGCTCAAGTCCAAATCAATGTCAAGTTTTAATGTCAAGAAAAAAAAAACAATCCAACATCTTCCCAAATGTCCCGTAGAAGGGACTTTAGTTGGATGCTATTATGTCTCCATTTATTTATGCCGAAAATTCCCTTCCAGTGTCCACGGAGAGGTCAGTGTGGGAGTTGGTATAAAGAATGTTTGTGGCCACTGAAGGCTCGACCACATCGGCCAGAGGCTGTTTATTCAGTCCCGACAGGAAATGACTCCCTGCAAAGTCAGATCAGATCCACTGTTGCGCCTGCAACACCAAGTAATACATGTCAGCCCAGCTGCAGGCTGTTATCAGGATCAGTTGACATCTTAAAGGACAACTATTCTATACGATGGGATTGTCAGTGAGGGCTTCTCCAAGAGCTCCATTAATATGCTTCACAGAGTTTCCGGGAAGAAGTGTGAACAGAAAGATAATAATGTAGGAAACGAAAGGTGAGAAAAAGTAGGTCAACCTCACTGAAATATGTAGGAAGGAATTCACAGATGTTGCATCTTGACCAGCCAAGAGCAGATATGTCAGGTATCTCACACAGACCTTTACTTTGCTCCTATTTATGATCATAATGTTCTGGCCTTTTAAAGCATTGCATAGAGCTGTTTTAAGAAAGCAGGTACTTTGTTTTTATCCAAAATGAAACCAGATTCCATCTCCTACATTTTGGGAGGGCCAGGCGCCCTCACTTTAATCCCACATATCTGTATAAGTCACTGGTCTCCAGCCAGTGCTTCAGGTTTATTTAGACAAAGGCTTTGCTGGAGCATATAACTGTGGAGCAGCAGATCCCAGAAGCAGAGATGCCGAGTATTTTCAGCAGTGTGTGAAATTCTCTGGTGGCACCATTGCAAAGACCAATGATTGTATACATGCATGCGTGTAAATAAACAGAATTATACACACAACCTGATAAATGCCTGCTCTCATAATAAGGTGCTAGAATTCATCAGAACTAAATCCAGAACAATGGCTGCCAATTTAGCACTGACAGACTGTTTAAGGAGGTCGTTGCACACGAACGCTCTCGACAGGCTCGTTATTTAATGTTCCCCGCAGGACGGACGAGAACTAGTTAACTATAAAATCAACACTTTACTGAACATTTATAGAAAGAGGTCATGCTTTTGCCAAGTCTAGCCAAAACGAAAGTGAACCACAATCCCAACTCAGCAAGTCTGCTTATAGTTCAGTGGGCCACACACAGACCAGCACGTGTCTACGGCTCTCTGACCAACAAAGGAATGCAGCACGGCGATCCCTTGTAATCACCGACCTCTGTGGGAAAACTAATTACAAACTGCATCCCCCTGATATATAATTTGCTGTATCCTGGATTAGCCTCGCTGTGTTCAGCTAATGAATTCAGCTGTAACTACTCTATCGCGGCCTCCAGCTGAGTAAACAGTTTACATCTCGGCCATGGCATTAGCAGGACCCCGGTGAGGTATGCCCTCCCATCACACCTGCTCATTCTGCGCACTTGTGATAGCTCGCTGACGAGGGTTTAACAGCGGCAGAAGTCCATATGACAGCTCACCACTTAAGAATGAGACTCGCCGAGGCCTGCAGCATGACTGACTGCTGCTGCACATCGTTTGTCAGGATTAGCAGTAATGAATTTTCTGCTTAAGTGTCTTTTTTAAAGATAACAATAGCAAGCTGTGATGTTCACATGTACAGGACTTTGATTGGACCTTATTACATATAGAGAACAGATTGACAATATGCATTTAATGTTTTTGAATTGAGGTTTTTAATCCTAGCGATGTTCCATTTTTTTCTTCCTTTTACCGATTGGTATCGGATCAGTTCATTGGCTTATGTTTACCGGATACCAGATTTATTATTAGTTTACTTCGGACATGTAAAAAGGAAACAAGAAAACAAAACAGTAATGGACGGACATAAAAAAATAAATAGATAAAAACTTTACCATAGACAACATGAAAATTGAAAACAAAACATGATGTTTAGATTTCCCATATCCGAAAAGGAGTGGGAAGAAGTGAAACTTGTTTACTCCCACCCCCCTTATTCATTAATTAACTCTCTAGATTCATCGACAATAATCTATAGTATAATACATATGTATGAATATCTAACATAATATATCCATATATCTAATATATACATATACATCTACATATCTACATATCTAATCCAATACATATATAGATATATATATACATACTTGCACACACACATACATACACATACACACACACATACATATATATATATACATATATATACACATATATATATATATATATATATATACATACACATCAATACTCTTTATCACAGGCATACACATATGTAGGCACATACCTGTACAAAGACAAACTGAAGGTAACACCAAAAGAACAGCAAATAATAAATAAGCAAATAAAGGCGCAACCTCTATTAAATACTGTGACTATAATCAAGTTGCATTTCCTTAACATGTTGTCCTAACTGCTAGAAAAGTCTTTTGTATCAAATCAACCGACAAAGACGTGATTCTTTGATTGCTCAAAATCAAGAATCTGTGGATCCAGGAAGTATTTGAAGCTGCAGCAGCCACAGTATTTGGTCTACGGCGCCTTTAGAGACACAGTTTCGTATATGCTTCAGCTTCCAGCGTATACTCTGTGGTTTACTCTTCCCTGTCCACTATCTAAAAATAGCAGTTCCGTCTCCTGTAGGCTGTCGACCTGAAAGTCGCCCAAGGAGCAGGTGTGAAGATGAAATGACATATCTGAATGTGCTCTCTGAAAGCCAGACCCATTAGTCTCCCAAATTTCATCTCTCACCAATTAACTGAGGTGTCCAGCTGCGTTAGCTTTGTATATCAGCACAGTCTTTGTGTTTGGGCGGTGTTAGCTTTTTGTGTTCTATGGGTTTCTCAGTGCGTTAGCAGTCTTAGAAGGGCTGGCCAGAGTTGAAGAACCTTTGATGAGGGATTATTTTTGTGGATTTAAGTCCTCTCTAATCAAATCTCTCTATGCTTGCTGCAAAGTTATAATGTAGTAGCAAATGTTTTAGTGCGACTGTCTGAAAGTCAACTGGGAAATCCACCACCCCCAGTTCAAGTTTGCAACCATATATTTTTGACTCTGTTCAGAAGCATTCCTTTGGTCACCCTCTGGAAAGTTCTCTGGCTCATGAACTTGTACAGTCACATCACTTTACGCCCCCCTCACTTGTATAGCTCCGAGCTGCTTCCTGTCTGCTGTTTGCCCCGAGAGGTCAGGACCCTCCTCTGCTCACCCGAGAAGCAGCATCTCCCGGCCATCAACACGGCTTTTAATACCCGCGCCAGTGTTGAGGTGACAGCCTAGCTGTCTCCTTGGCAGATACCTCGGGGTTAGTGTATAAACAGGTTCAAGCGGCTTGATGGGTGACGGGCTGGGATTGGTTTACACGCAAGTGCTTTGCGGACCGTCAGGGTGAGTGGCGGCAGTGCTGCTGTGGGTTAAATCAGAGAAGGGGAGCGGGAATGTTTCCAGTCAGAAGTGATGATTAAGGACGTGTTGGCAAACATGTGAAGTAGGAAACTGCTTAATTGAGTTGGTAGGTAACAAGGGAATATGCAAACTTTGTGCAATCCCATCTGAAGCAAATAGTTTGCCCTGTCCTTTTTTCTTTTTGCGTCTTACTTGCTTCTCATCCATGTCGGCCACAAGATTTCAACTACTCTTTCAATGTGCAAGAATGAACTATTGAGGTCAGTGACAGGGCTACAAGCGCATGTCCTTTGTTATCATTCAGGCCATTAAGTTTTATCACATTAGAGAGTGAAAACGGAGACATAACTCTTATGAAATGTGTCGTTGTGTAATCATAAGTTTAGTCAAACTTTAACTCTTACCACCTTCAACTGAATGTCTCCTCAGTTTGACCAGGACCAGAGGAGGTGCCTTCACTGATTTATTAGAGTGGGGGAAACAGAAAAAATGTATTTGTGCAACCTCAGATTGATAGTATTCAAATATACAACAGTGACACTGATACAGTGGGAAAAAGCTGTATGAGTTGCTCTTGGTTGCCATGGAGTCATTACAGACTCTGAGGTTTCTTAAGTTTCACCCTCGCCTCCTCTCTCTTTACACCCTATCACTTTTTCACCCTCACTCTTCTTTACTGCAGGCTGTCAAATCTTTGCCATCTCGCTCCAGCTCATTCCCCTCCTGACGTTTCTCCACCTCTCTTTTTCTTGTTTTCCAGGTTTCACTTGGCAGCAACGCGAGGACACCTGGACTGTCTCAATCTCATCCTGGGACACAATGTCGACGTCACTGCGACTGATGCCACTGGTGAGTTCAGGTTGGATTAAAACAGAACCCTGGAGCTATTCTGATTTATATCAGTGAGGGTCGACTGGATATTAAAAACACCTCGCAGTAAAAAATAAAACAACTGAACCAACACCAATTGAATTTACTTAAGGAACAAACAGAGCAGCACTCTGTCTTTCTAGATGGTCCATGTCTAAATGAAACACTATCACTGGGTTATGAATTGTTTCTGCCCTAATGTGAAGTGAAGCACACCGAGCACGCGGATCTCATGACCGTACATGTGATCTAGTTTTTACATTATTATCCAGTCACATAAGGAGGTTATGGGACTCTGTGCCAGAACACGTTCCCTGTTTTAAGGAAGGTGGTGAGGATGTGTTGGGCAGAAAATTGGTCCCATTAGTGGAGAGTTTCTTTTTTCTAACTATGCTGACTGCTGCTGAGCTGCTAGTGTGTTAATTTTCCCATTTGTGGCAGCAAAAAGAAGGGATATAAAATTAGACCTAATAATGGGCTAGAGACATTAACTGATCCGTCCCTACTTTCAGAAACAATTTAGGCCATAGAGCGTGGCAGGCAGCCCGAGTTGGAAGCGACAAATTACAGTAACTTTTATAAGTAAATCGCTTCCTGGTCTAATTTTACTTTAAAAAGAAAAAAATCAGCAGTTTTTACCTCCATCCATTTGAGAGTAGAACTAGAATTATGTTTTTATAAGGATTGTACAACTTACAGTCAATGATAGTATTTACTGGTGAAGAAAATCTCAGACAGTCATCAGTCAGCCAGCCAAGAAAAGATCTCCAAGAAAGTTGCTTTAGGAAGAGATTTTTATACCAGCAAGTTTACTTGGAACAAATAATAAAAAACAACATCAAAGAAGATAATTTGTAACGGATAATAATGAGCTAACCAAGCTAATGTTACTCACATTAAAATGACCGTCTTTAAACAGCGCCTTATCCCGTACTGTGTTCCGTTTAATGTTTACTTCGAGTGCCGTCTTCAGCCTTCGTCTCTCTTCTTTTTTTGTCCCTTTGTAAACAAACCAACGTCAAATTTACCAGACTTCTTTCGGCGGATTGATATTATTACAGTTAGTCCTTCGGATTGTGTGATTAGAGCCGCATCCCTAGCAACGGTCTGTTCTTCATAGCAACGGTCTGTTATCGAAAAATAACAGACCTCGGAATGCCGTAATTAGAACCAAGAATTTAACACAGCCGTGTTATAATGATGCTTATTCCACCCTGTTAGATCAGATATTGTAAATATGTTCAAGCATTCATTTGTTAAAGTTTGATAGAATATCCAGCATGCTTAATTACATATGTTTACAAATGGGGATTTTGGGATGCAGCAGATCCTACAGGTTGGTCCGAGCACTACACAGAAATATATGAATCATACAAATCAGTTGTACGTTCAGCATTGTATAATGTATAGTATTACTGTATTATTAAGTCACCTTTTTACTGGTGGCCCCTTTAACTGATGGCATACTGTATCTTCTTGTACAAGTAACACAGCAAATGTCAAGCTATGACTCATCTAATTGACTCCTGATTGGCTCTTTAAGATCACAACGCTGCTTTAACAGCTGAGAGACCCAGAGAGAAGCTCTGATTGGTCTCATTGTTGTGCTGTGTCCTGAGGCGGCACATGGGCTGTAATCTTTATAATGGGTTTTAGCATCAGAAGAATCATACAGAGTCATACATCCTGGACTGCTGTGTTTACTACTTTACTTGGACAGACCACCAAGGTATTTTAACAGCTCCTAAAGTATATTTGTCCACCACCAGTCTGAGCATCTTTCACTGTCATGTTTTACTTTCACCTGAGAGAAACATGCCATGCATGATCAGTTGATAAGTGGACAGTTTCCCCCGCGCTCTCTACCGCTTGGGTTCCTGTCGAGAGAAGAGTCCACATAAACACTGTAGAGAGCCACACAGCAGGTGGTGCTTACGTCACTCTGTACCGTGTTCGTTTTAGATCGTTCTGATACACAATGTCAGTGACAACAAGCCTCAGATGCGGCTCACCCGCTGTTGTGAAAATTGAATCTCGGGTGGAGAAAATGCAAGTTTAGTTTTTGGGCAACTTTATAAAACATTCTGTTGATGAAGAAAGTCAACAGAGCAGACATAAAAGGCAGAGAAAAGCTGTGTGCAGTACGAGACAAGAGGAGCGTGTCTTTGTGTGAAAGAATCAGTTCCCTGATGTGAATCAAGGTGAGCGGAATACAGTTGCCTCCGCCACAGGTCCACTGTCATTCTGTGGGAAACATTGTGAACAATGTAGTGATAATTGCGCATTGTGACTTTTAGCTCTGACAAAACATAAATGCAAACTCTTGAAAGTGCATGCACTCCGTCTGATTGCTGCTTTTATCTCCTCAGGTAAAAACGCTCTACATCTGGCTTCAAGGAACGGACATTCGCTTTGTGTGCAGAAGCTCTTGCAGGTAAAGTGCTCTACTGTGTTCCTCTCCTGTGATTAACCGCTCCTGTGATTAACTGCAGCAATTTTACAAGAAGTTATTTTCTTCAATTGAGGTTTTTTTTGTTGTCGCTCAGGCTGGTGTGTTGTGTATCTCCACACTGCTGTATGAATGTTTCAGAGAGCAGCTTCCTCGTCACCGGACAGTCAGAGCAGTTTCTCTTTCGGCTCCTTTAAATAATTATTGCCGAACCGCTCTGGCAGCTGAGCCCGCTCCGTATCGGTCAACGGTAGGCCCTGTTGAGTCACCATGACCTACTGCAGGATTTATGTGTTTACAATGAGGGGGCTATCTCTGCAATATTGTGGTCTCGCAGCCACACAGCGTCGTAGCCCCTCCCCTCATCTCTGGCATGGCGGTGAGCTAACGGAGGTCACGGCTGTTGGCAGGAGGGTTGTCAGTGGTGTTGACAAGCCTTCCCTCCTGCAAACCTGCCGTCCATTCTGGGTGCCGTCATCACACCAGACATAGCAGCTGGACGCCAACACCCTCCACCCCCACCACCTCCACTATCCCCCTCTGTCAGGTATAGGATATCCCCCCTGCATGCCCCATCGTCAGCTCCCATTGCCGCTCCACCACCCCTCCCCCTCTCCGCTTTGTCATTTGAGCGTGCAGCTAATTTTTGGCCCCTGTTGCTAGAGAGAGTTGGGTTTTTATAGTAGGGAGGGCAGAGCTCGCTGGCAAGCTTACCCAGCAACATCGTGCTCCTGTTAGCATTGAGTCCTCAAGGCTTTCAGGGCAGACCTCATCACTGGGGTCCAACCAGCTGACTGACTGTGTAGAGATGTCACAAACATATCAGCACAGCGCCACTTAGCCTAATATGACCTGCCTGCTGTCGCTGCTCTGCTTCCACTGTACCAACCAGTGGAAATAAATGATTTTAAGACATTTTCTTTATTGTTTAAAATAATTTTTATTACATATAAAAGTAGATTTGAGTCTTTTCTCATGTGGAGTAACATTCAAATTTGAGCGTCCTTGTTAAATAACTTTTGTTCTTCCTAACTAGATCATTTTGTTCAGTTCAGATTTGAATGTCTTCAAGCTTTGAAAAACTGAACACAGGCTCAGGTCAAATACTCACCAATCAAATCAAGCTACCTCCATTATCCACTTATAGAAATTGTTCATATTTGACCTTTTCAGTCAGCGACATGGGCTGTAAAGAGAGTGGACCACCAGCAGCGAGTGACTGAACACCATTATATTCAGTCGCCTTGATATTTACTTAGATTGCAAAGATTCTGATTGAATATGTTTCTTATAACTTTAATAATAGATGTTTTTAAATACTGTAGATTGTCTTGAACTAATCAGGGTTGTCAACTCTCTCAACTGAGTTCTGTACTTGATTATTTAACATATATATATTTATACTACAGGGCTCTGGGGATATTTCAGAACTAGTAAAATAATTAACTTCCCATTATTCTGCTGTGCCAACCTGTTTGTGATGTTTTACAGCACAACTCTCCGGTTGGAAATGTAGACCTACAAGGAAGAACAGCTCTACATGACGCTGGTAAGACTCCACTCTACTCTCCTCTAGTAGGACTAATCTCTATTTACAGATTCTACATAGAAATGTAGGGGTTTGGATTATTAGTATGGGAATTTTTCTGGTGTCCGTTTGTACAACATTTGTAGTACAAGTAGTTGACCAATCACGGGCTGAGGCGTATGCAGAAAAAACAGTCTGTGTGGAGAGCAAAAGCAGGCGGAACAATTTAGCTTCTTATTAATCTCTATAAACAGACATCTGCATGTAAGTTTAGCTAGCAGTCCGTTGTAGATCAAAAATTCGACTTAAAACAAATTCCCTTGATGCTGTGTCACGAAAGCTGTTCAGTGTTCAGGTTTCCCAGCTTCCTCGAATGCATCAGAAACGAGCATTTTAAAAGTATTTTTCTTCTCCTCTCGAGGACAGACCTGACAAAGCTTCATGTTCACTTTTTAGAAATCTGCATCATGATGTTGAAATTTTGGCTAAGGCAAGACTGGTTCGGTTTCTTTTTCTGGGTCATACCGCAGTAGTTAGCCCGAGTGAAGCCTCTGTGTAACTTGGTATTTACAGTGAAAGTGAGACTCACCAGAAACAGGTGAACGGGCGCTCCTCCGGGGGATTTAATAAACCATGAAATGACGACGTTTATTTCTCTTTTATTCTCTTTACTTTTTTTCTATCGCTAACCGCTGGCCAAACCGGACACTCCTGACATGTTTCACTGTTATCCCCAGAGGCTATATCGTCTCAGGCGATAGCTAACGGGTTCCGAGATTGCTGTTTAACCCTACTCTTCTCCATATTGACTCGACTGTAATCTGCTCCAATCCTAACCCTCTCTTACACGAGAAACCTAAAACTGCTCCCTTCTCTGTCCTCTTGTACTCTTCTGTTGAAACAATTGAAAACCCAGAAAACCCTTTTCATTGCATCAACACAGCTCCACATCCTGTTATGAGTGTTAATGGCTGCAACATAACACATGTTAAACTATGTAGGGTGATAATTAAAAGGCCTGAAAGAGAACTTGTGTAACTTTTCACCAAACTGTTTTCAACAAATGGTCCAGGTGATGCACACGTGCCTCTCAGTGGTAAATGGGATGAAATGACGGCACTTTTTTCTCTTTTCTCCGCAGTCATGGCCGGCTGCTCCTCCAGCGTGAAGCTTCTCTGTGACAGCGGGGCTTCTGTGAATGCCTGTGATTTCGTGAGAATTTATATTTCATTTAATTTGTGTTGCGATGCTCTATTCAAAAACATTTTTTCCACATGCTCAGTTGTTACTGTAGAAAGCCAAATTGGTCTGCTTGCTCCTTAAAGGCACTTGCCTTCTCAATAGCTGTCATCAACTGCATGTACGGTCCGTTTGAGCAGCATCAAAAAGCATTCACTGAATCTACACCTCATACACTTAGTGCTCCTTATATTCTGGATTGCTTTGCTTTCTTTGCTTTGAGGTGAAAAACAAATTGATTCTTTTGATTGGACTGTATAGGGTTGTTTTGTGTTAGAAGTGTGTAGTTTTGTGTATATATGTACCTGTGTGTATTTATGTGTCTGTCTGTGGTTTCTCTCCAGGATGGCAGGACACCTCTGGTGCTCGCAACGCAGATGTGTCATCCCCGCATCTGTCAGCTGCTGCTGGAGCGCGGGGCCGATATCACTACCAGGGACAAGCAAAACAAGTGAGAGGCATCTCACCTCGTGGATTTAGTTTTTAATTGGGTTGAAAAATATCAGTTTTATTAATGGGAAATCAAAGGCAGCAGTTAGAGTATGTTTATAACATTAACAAGTCAATTTGCATTTCTGTAGATTTCCATGTAGTGTCCTTACAGTGTTTGCTGACATTAACATACATTCACAGGTTTTTTGGAAATTTATTCAGAAGTGTTTCTGGGGCACAGATTTAACTCAGTGACCAAATTGCGTGCCCCATGTACAGAGGCTACAGCATGAAACAAAGCAAAATCATCTTTTAAAAATCATAATAAAAACAACTAAGAAGTGTTGTCAAAACCAGGACTCAGCTCAGCTCCCACAGCACTGAATTATTTAGCAGTAATGAAACAAAATATGCAGCAAACTGTTGTTTTGCCACTCACTGTGATTCAAGAGACTAATATTTAATAGCACATTGTTTCATGACTAGTTTGTGCACTTGTTGCTCATGACCTCTCTTTGACCCCGGCAGGACAGCGCTGATGCTGGGCTGTGAGTTCGGCTGTAAGGATGCGGTGGAGGTGTTGCTGAAGAATGGCATTGATGTGAAGGCAGTCGACAGCTTGGGCCACGATGCGTTTCACTACGCTCGCCTCAGCAAGAACCAGGAGCTTGTTGCGTTGGTCAAAAGTTACCTGGAGAAGGCCACAAGGGGTCAGAGCGACACACAAACTGAACAAATAATCTGTGGCCGTTTGTTTGGAATTAATGCATTAAGAGCATAATTAGCATGATACATGTGACTATAGTGGGTAGTGCTGTTGATGCCAAGTGATGCCTGTGAAGTACTAAGACAAACATTGCTTATACAGTCATAAAAGCCAATAATAGATGAGAGTCTGAACATTAGCTCACCGTTAGTTTCAAAACAAGATCATGTATTTATAACTTAGAGTTATTGTCAGTGCAAAATATAGATAAAAAGTGTTTTAACACTGGAGCCTGGAGATCCCACTTCAAGCAGAGCGTGGAAAAGGGTTCTTTGATTATACATTTTAAAGAAGTATCAGTGTCAGTTGTAGTTATTAGTTCTGAAAAACAATTGCAAAGGTGTTACAACTGATCCTATAATAGGAGGACATCCACAGTCTTAAGCCGTAGTCCTGACATGTGCTGGTTTCATATTTCTCTGATAGCTTTTGTCCCTCTTGTTGTCATCCCTTTCTTTGCTCACATTCTTAAGAATAACTGTTCTAACTATAAAACATGCCTGTTTTTTTTTTCTTGTCACATGTTGATAACATGTGAGACAGAGATGACATATGAACTTGCTGTTTTCGTTCTCTGTTACAGATAAAGAAGCTGCAAAGATGGAACAGTGGAAGCGACAGGTAAGTCCTGCAGCATTCAGCTCACACCATCCACTAATTGTGAGGAGCAGCGATTTTATAAATTATAATTTTCTTTTTATTGATTTTTGAACAGGAAAAAAAGATGCATACATACACCGATCAGCCATAACATTAGGACTACTGACAGGTTGAATGAGTAACATGGATTGTCCTGTTACAATAGCACCTGTCAGTGGGTGGGATATGATAGGCTGCAAGTGAACATTTTGTCCTCGAAGTTGATGTGCCGGAAGCAGGAAAAATGGGCAAGCGTAAGGATGTGAGCGACTTTGACAAGTGGCTAGACGACTGGGTCGGAGCATCTCCAAAACTGCAGCTCTTGGGGGCGTTCCCGGTCTTTCATAGGAGGAAATCTTAGCTATTTCGTCCATCCACTCCTTCACCGATATCTCTCCTTCCAGTGATGCAACACTTTCCCACACCTAGTCATAAGTGTTATTCTGCACCAGGAGATCTGGTGGGCATTTAGACCAGTTCCCTTCACCTAACAGGCAAAGCATTGGTCCCTGTACCAGTGAAGAAGTCATCACTGTTTTGATAAAGGTGATAATCTTAGACAATGGAGGATCTATCATGGGGCATGAATACATCATGTGTAAGAAAGTGCCGCAGGTCGTATCACATCTCCAGCACAAGTCAGAGCTTTTCAGGTGTTTTGTTAAGAGGTCAACTCCAAAGCCGCCAGTCAGAATCCTTCCTGTTCGGCCTTCAAATGCAAAGACACTTTAAAGCCTGTGCTGTTAAAACACCCATATGATTCTGTCGTTTTCTTCCCAATCTTCCACATTTCAAATACCTTTCGTTGACATGGTGTTGTTAAGTAAAGCCTTTTCATATTTCTGAGCTGCACTGGTGGACCTACTGTGGCTCAGATGTACGTGACTGCCATCTAGTGATTAAAGAGGAGAGTTGTTCCACATGTATTTCATCGGCTACGGTAACATTATATCTTCAAAACATGGTAGTAAAAAAGATCCTGTCTTATCCTCAGCATTCAGTGAAGAGATCAGAGGCAGCTGAGGCTAATATAAGGGATCAGATCATACATGTAAGTGCAATATAACTTCAGCCTCCCTTGCCTGATCAAGCACGTCGCTTTGCTGCTTTCACAATCATTAAAATGAAAGTGCGTTTCAGAAATTCACGACATTAAGAGTCAAAATCAATCGATCATCAGGACATCCAAATCCACAAACTACTCATGATTATTGGCTGTTTTTGCATTCAGTAACTAGATTTTGTTTCGTGTTATCGTGCAAGCTCTTTAGTTTTATGTGTGCGTGTGTTTTTTTAGGACCTGGAGAGGCAGAACGAGACCATGCAGGAGAGTCTCAGGAAGTACCACCAGGAGCAGAGAGTCCTGTTGGATAAGGTCAACATGCTGCAGCAACAGCTCACACAGGTAAATAAAACAACAACGCAATAAGAGCTGCAGAGATAAAACATCACAATGCAGTAAAACCCTCCAGCCATGCCTGCCCTTTACTTCTGGAGTGTTGCTTTCAGTGCACACGGTTTTTATTGGGTGGTAGATCTGAGGGTCCTACTCGAGGTTTGGGTGACACATATGATTATAAAAGCTGAGCTGAGTCACACTCTCTTGGCTTTATATCATCGAATCCCAGGTTCTGCCTTCTGGAAATACTTTTGTAAAAATAAAGTTATGTAAAAGATGTAAAAGATTTATGATTCACTTTAAAATGCTAAAAACAAAGTTGTCAAAATAGGTTCCTCGATATTAGAATATTTTATATTCACAGGACAACCAGGACATTTTGTGGCATATTGTCAATTATTAATGCTCCAGATAAATTATCTTTGTTTTCATTTGCAGGAGAAGATGGCTGCGGAAGACACCCAGAAAGAGGTATGAAAAAAACATGATTGCTTTTATATTGTGGGCCTCCTTTCATCATTTAAACACACGTTTCTTTCTGGAATCGTATTATTATCAATTTGCCAGTATTACACAGCAGGTCATACGTTTAGAGACAGTTTTAAGTTACTGTATGACCTCTGACACCTAAAAATAAGAGCAACTCAAAGTGAAACTGGGAAAGACTTGGGAGATTGTTGGTCATGGTGCTGTTTCAACACCAAACTGTTCATGTGGAAGGAAAGTTGCACGGTCTGAAATGCCTCCTGCTGTGTCTTAAAAGCAATCGATAACATCCTACCAGATCCGAAAACATCGAGGAAACAAGGTCAAGTTCTGTAGCAATTCCATTTTTTTGAAAATTCCTTTAAAAAAAGTTGGAAAAAAGACCCAAAAATCTATAAATCTCTCCGGTGCTGCATGTACGCATTTTAAATTGCGTACCCTTGTGTGTTCTTAAGGAAACCATAGCTTACAATATTTGTATGCTTCAGATGCTGTTCTTCATCATGTGTACTTCCCTCCACTGAGGTGTCTTCTCTGTAGCATTGCCTCGTCTTGCTTTGGATGAAAAAGCTTGTTTGTGCTCGTCTGCTGCCTTTCAAGCTTTCACTTTATCTGAAGTTTGTTGCTCGCTTCGTTTTCAGCCCTTTGAAGGACAATTTAGCTCTGAACCTCTTCACTAAGCCCCTTTGAGACTGTAACGACATTTTAGTGTTTGAAGCATCTGCAGTCGTGACAGAATCACAGACTGCAGCGCTGTGAATAATTTAGTGGGCGCCTGTTGGAAGATTGTGAAAGACAACAGTTAACAGTGTGTGTGTGTGTGTGAAATATACTGTTTGATAACAGGTTGAATCCATTTTGTCTCAATCTGATGTTCAAATAGTTTCTCTTTAAACGTTCAATGTGCTAGATCATATAGATAATGTTACCATAGTGAATAGCTATAAGGGAACTCAGACCCCCGCTGTGTTGCTGCATTCATCCGAGGTGTCTGGTTCCTCCTTGCTTGACTAACTCGTGCCTTTTGCTCTTCTTCCTGTTGAATCAGAGGGAGCAGCTGAAGGTGTTACTCAGTGCCAAAGAGAGAGAGGAAGGGGCTCGAGGCCTGGAGACTGTCAAGGTCCAGCTCCGGAGCACTATGGTCAGTGACTGTATATGTACATTTATATATCTGCTTATCGAGAGTCAATACATATTTCATATATTTAAATATTTGTATGAACGTTTTACATTTTGTTGTTGAATTCAAGGTTTAAATTTGATATCTGAAGTTTTAAAGTGAAGCGCTTTTTTATTTAACATACACTCGTTTGCCCGTTTATAAAGTACACTGAGATCTAACAACATCTAATTAAACAATCATGCAATAAATCCCACATCCATGACCATAATAATGTTCATTTTGTGTTGAAACTGTATAACAGAAGTGTAGATTCAGCTGTATGATTATTTTTTGGCTATCATCAATGTTAACTGAGGTTGGAAAAAATATGAACCTCTAAGTCTAACCCGATTAAGTGCAGGACTGCTGTATTGGACTGCATTACTTTTAGCTAGGTAGCTGAATGTATCTGCCTCAATGGAAATCCATAATATAAAAATAGCTTTGTTTTACTGCTAAAGTATTAAATAAATAATAAGTTAGAAGTAATATCAAATCTAAATCATCCAGATGAAATTGTTAACGAGTGTGTGCATCTTCTTGTGTTCACAGGGAGACTACTCGGGGCAATCCGTTATCAAAGGTAAGCATCTTTCTATTTCCTTAATCATGAAGACAGCTTTGGTTCCACTAATTCAAACTTCACAAGCAGAGCAAGAGCAGGTTTAAATGTTAATGTTTGTCCTGCAGGTAAAGAAAACTCTTTCATCAAGCAAGCTCACAGCCTGGACTCTGACCAGGTAGGTCTTTATCTGTGGAAATGTTTTATGTGCAAATATCTAAATATCAGGTGTTTGCAAACAAATGAAAGAGAAACTACAGTATTTACATCACAGCTGTTTTTCTATCTTACCCTAAATAAAGATATTTATAACTACATGATCCTTAAGTGCTAATCAGTCTTTAATGCATTTTTACAAAGCAATCATAAAATATATTAAAATATTTTATTTGTTACGTTCTTGTATCAATAAGTTTCCCCTCTTTCTCTGCAGGCGCCCCAGAAACCTGCCTTGTCGCGTTCAATGTCCAGACCTCCAGAGAAGAGTCCTCCTGCTGTCGCCTGGGAAACCTCCGGTGAGCTGGATGCTCTCCGACACGAACTGGTGGCGGTCAAGAGTAGACAACAGTCAGCCGAGGAGGACACGGCACGGCTTCAATCTGCCCTGAACCGTAAAAACCGAGAGTGCCAGGAGCTGGTTCAGAGCCGGGACACCATCCAGAAGCAGGCCGACCAGCAGGTGCAAGAGCTCGAGGACGCCTTGGGGGACGTCCAGAAGAGGATGCTGGACTCTGAGTGTAAAGTGAAGCAGCTCCAAGCCCATGTAGTCGCTGTTAAAGAACACTTAGGAGGCCAGGCGACAGAGGAACTGCGTGTCCAGCTGCAGGATATAAAAGCCAAGTATGAAGGTGCTTCAGCTGAAGTGTGTCGCGTTCGTAACCGCCTGAAGCAGAGCGAGAAGGCTTTGGAGGAATACAAGAGCAGCGAGAGCCAGCTAGCAGCTGAGGCAGAGAGGCTGAACCAAGACCTGGGAGCTCTGACTGCAGAGAGAGAGGAACTCGCAGAAACCCTTGTAGAAATGGAAACCCAGCTGAAGGAGGCCCAGACTAAACATGGCCACACGGTACCTGCCGAGAAGTTCGACAACATGAAAAACCTGCTGACAAACGCAGTGGACGAGAAGGAGCGGCAGATCGCCGAGCTGAGGGAAGACTACGATCGTGTGCTGGAGGAGGTGGCCGAGCTCCATCGAAAGCTGGACACGCCGTCATCACACGGAGGATCAGGGGCGGTGTCTGAGGAGCAACAGAGGATACTGGCAGCTCTGGAAGACCAGAATGATTCACTGAAAAGGAAACTGGTTGATTTGACATCCAAAAGCCAGGCTTTGATTCAGGAGGTCGAGGAGAGCGAAGAGGAAAGAGATATCCTACGAGAGCAGCTGGATGAGTTCAACAGCAGGATTGGGATGGATTTAATACCCATTAAAGATCACGATGAAGCTCGGAGGAACATGGTGACGGCTTTGGAGGAGCTGGAGGACAAATTGGTGGAAGCCAGCGAACGTTACGGAAAAGCAGAGGCTCAAGTCCAGCAGCTGCAAACTGAGAGGGCCTCGCTGCAGGAGAACAACAGCAGCTTTAAAAGTGCCAGTGAGAAACAGCAGAGTGAAATGGACGCACTGAGATCTCAGAATGATGACCTGATGAAGAAACTAGAACTTTTGCAGAACAGATGTGAAGACAGAGATAAAGAGTGCGTACAGCTGACCACACAGAGCCAGACTCTGAAACAGAGCCTGGAGGGCGAGTATGTTCCCAGACAGCAGCACGAGCAAGTGAAGATGGAGCTAAGCTCCACGTTAGAGAGCGTTAAAGCTGAGATGTTGAAGTTGGAGACCAAGGGAAGAGAAAGTGGGGAAGAACTGAGGAATGTGAAAGAAGGAAACGATAAGTTGAAAGAAGAGTTGAAAAAAGTCCTGTTTGACATGAAAACTGATTATATAAGTGTAAAAGACTACAAATCTGCCATAGACAAGTTGAACCTTGCTGTGGTCGAGGCTGAGAATAGAGCGAATGAAGCGTCTGTTAACTATGTGTCGGCTCAGGACGAAAATGTTAAACTTGCCCAGGAACTGGAGGCCCAGAAGAAAGAACTGGATACCATACAGGAGGCCATCCAGTCTAAGTTTATCCCACTGACGGCGGCTGAGGAGAAAGAAAACTCTTACAGCGTCCAGGTGAAGGAGCTGGCAGTAAAGCTGTCGGAAATGGAGGAGAAGTATAACAAAGAAAGATCTGCTGGAGAGAGCAACAAACAGGAGAAGGAGAAACTACAAGTTGAGATGGAATCTGTCAAACAGAGACTAGACACCGCTCTGGTCACCGGTGAAAAGCACAAGGACGTGGAGGAGGAATTTAAGGGTAAATACGAGGAACTAACCAAGAAGTTGGACGACTTAGAGCGGCAGCATAAGGAGGTAATGCTGCAGAAAGCTGATCTTCAGGACCAGAACGCCCTCTGCAACACTCAGATCCAAAGTCTCCAGGAGCGTCTGAAATCAGAGTTGACTCGGATTTCAACGTATGACACGGAGCTTAAAGCCCTCCATGATGCCATGCAGCAAGCCCAGGCCGACTGCAAGAAAGCAAGAGAGGCTCAGCAGGAGGAGTCCCAGAGGGTTTGTGCCTTGCAGAAAGAACTGCAGGAGCACCGCAGGGATCAGGCTTCTCTGCTGCAACAACAAGCCAAGGCAAAGGACGCCCTGGAGGCTGAAGTCGCTAAGCTCCAAATGGCTCTACGTGAAGAGGAGGAGAACAGCACCCAGAGGGCTGAAGACGTATCGGCCCTGCAATCTGAGCTCCTTCAAGCCACGCAGGCTCTCGAGGAGATTCACTACACGGACGACCAAATTAACCAGCTGAAGAAGGAGAAGCAGCAGCTGGAGGAGGAGGCTGCCAACCTGAGCAACAAGCTGCTGAGCTTATCAGAGGAGTGCGAGGAGGCCCAACAGGGGGCGACGCAAGCGAGGGAGGGCGAGAGCAGAGCCAGGACAGAGATGGAGGCCGTCCAGGAGAAGGGACGCGCCATCGAGAGAGAAATCAGGGAGCTTAAAGAGAGATATGATGAGTCGCTCAGCACCATCTGTGACCTCCAGAGGAGGATTCAGACATCAGCTCAGCAGACTGAAGCCAAAGACAAGAAGGTAGGAAGATTTACATGAATAGATTCTGCTGTGATGAGTCTGGGTTTTGTTGTTTTAGGCAGTGTGTGTGTGTGTTTATTAAAAGTATTTCTAAGTCTGATTGACTTTAAGGGGAAATAAACTGCACAAAAGGACTTAAAAAGTAACAATTTGTTTGTATTTCTAGTCGTAAAATACTTTTGTTTTGTTTTGTGTTTGATAATGTTATATAAAAATTCTGAACATCGATATGTGTTTGTGTTTATCAGATCACAGAGTTGCTGACGGACGTTGAGCGATTGAAGCAGGCACTGAATGGTCTGTCTCAGCTGGCATACACCAGCAACGCGCCCAATAAGAGACAGACGCAGCACATCGACACACTCCAAGCCCAGATCAAGAGCCTACAGCAGCAGCTGGCTGTGAGTGGACACGCATTACACATTCTAATGTGTAACACAGAACATGATGTGACAAGATAAGCATATTCTGCTTTATGTTTGATTAGATTTGCTGCACAATGACTTTCTTTCTGTTAGTGAGTGAAAAACATCTTTACATGATGAAATTTAAATGTTGACAAAGTTGATGCTGCAACTTTTTGGCCACACAATCACCTTACATCGGGTCAAACAGTGCACAAACAAATGTGGCAGCCAACAGAATAAATCACACGACTGATTCATGCAGTGACAGATTTATGATAGTGATTGCACCGCGTTTAACTTCTTTACTTGGTGAGTCGGTGGGGAATAGAAATACTACTTCTCAATAGCTGTAGTTAAATCCTGCCAGCGAACTTCATGACTCAAATCTACACTTAAGTACTTCAGAATAGCTCGCTGTACTTGAAATAGTGTTCAGGAGTAGCTGGAAGGTTGTTAATAATGTCTCCATATCTTTTCCCCTCATTTCTGCTCCGAAGGATGCTGAGAGGCAACACAGAGAGGTGGTTTCAATTTATCGAACTCATCTTCTCAGTGCAGCACAGGTAAGTTCCTCTCATCGTTCTCTATTAAAGGCGAGAGCTGTCTATCTTCCTTCTTTCTCAAATAAGAAAGTGTGTCTGAATGTTCTTCATTAAATTATTTAGGTTCTATTGTTCACCCTTTATAGAGAGTATTTAAAGAACCACAACAAGGAGGTTGAACTCACAGAAGCCCTTTTTACACTGCGGTTCCGCCTCAGCGCTGTAACGAAGCTCTGCCGTCATGCAGCCTTGAACTTTGCGTTCTGGCGTTGCTGAAGCAAAACGTGCGCGAGGTGTAAACAAACAGTGCATGCTTCAAATACGCACACACCATGCTGTTCCGCCCTGGCAGCTCAACTGTTCACACTGGCGCTGTTAGGTCTCTGTTACTAGCTCCGATGCCGACTCTGAGGCTGAACGACTTCGCCCCACCATTCTGCCTCCGTGCGTTTTACATAGAAGACAAAACGTAACAGAAGCCTTGAGATTCAATGATTGTATTTGAGAGCAGAGTTCATGAAAGAATCAATAAATTTAACTAATTTTTTTACAAAATAGATTCTTGATTTAATTTAAAATATCATTTGTCATCTGTGTCAAAGCGTGGATAGATTTTTATTTTTAGACTTGTATAGTGGAATCATTGGCTTATGATCATTTTCACCATCCCTCTGGCAACAGAAAGGAATTGCAAGAGATAAAGTTGGTCCTGCTTGTCTAAACAGGAGCTCAGAACTGCCTTTTACACACAGTGGGTCTTCAGTAACTGCTGCAGCATGGCGATGTTATTAAATGATACAGATCACTAAAGGGTTGTTTGACACCCTGGGCATCAAAACAATAAATAATGACAGTTATTCTATCTATACTGTTTAAACACATCATAGTGTCACCACCCAAAAGCAGGAGGGAGTTCATATACTTACACTAATATGTGGTGTAAAATGCTGTTTAGAAGCGTGCTGATTAACAAGCGATTACAGATGGATTAGGAGAATGCAATAATAACTGTAATGGCCAAAACAGGAAACAACTGTTTGGAGCTGAAGCACAGAATTATCTCTTGTGATGCTAAGTGACAACAGAGCTCACTCTAACTGAAGCCCTTTCTGACTGTGTCTCTCACAGGGTCACATGGATGAGGACGTCCAGGCCGCCTTACTACAGATCATCCGCATGAGACAGGAGTTTGTGTGTTAAAGCTTCCTCCAACCAAACAATATGCTACCTGCTGACTCAAATTCACCATTTTCACATCTCCCACTGCAGAGTTCCCCTGCTGCGGCCCCTGTGGGTGCCCAGTGTGTGTGTGAGTGTGTGTGTGTGTGTGTGTGTGTGTGTGTGTGCGTGCGTGTGTTTGTCTGTTGGCAAAGTTTCTCCAACCAGGCTGTTCTGAAATGCTCTTTCTGTAGTCTGACCTCGATATCTAAATCAAGTGTTGTTGGTTAAAGTGAATTACTGTAGATTTAAGATACAAACGTGTCTTTTCAAATTCAGTAGAAACACAGCAAAAGATAATTTCACTTTTAATGTTACTGTATCGATTCCTGTATCAGACCTGTGAACTCATTTAATGATCTACACGTGTGCAGGAACATTTCTGTCAAAAAGTGTCATTTTTATGCAGCTTAAACCAACTGTATTCATGCATATGTGATTAGATGAAGTGTAGGTCCCTTCGCCTCCTCAAATGCTCGGCTGGAATTTATAATGGACATAAAAACAAAGACCACCTTTCACATTCCCACCTGACAGTCAGCTCTCAAACAGTAGCATGCTTTCCACGTTAAAAAGCGATGTTTGCTTGAAAGGAAAGGTTCACTTTTTTTCAACTTTATCTTTACAAAGAAGTCTGTCTTTAGAGAAATCCAGCTGATAAACTCAGACAGACAGATATTTCTGCGATCCATTTTAGTATGGGTTGAGCACTCGGGATTTTTCCCCTATCACTTACATTGAAACCCTGATGGAAGGCGTCCTTTTATGCCCATGTTCTTTTGAAAGCCTTTTTAGGGTGAGATCTTTTGTGTTTGCCCAGACTGTGTTTCCGCAGGGACATCACTAACAAAAAGAACACATTTTGCTCTAATATCTCAGAAACCTTGGCAGTTATCTACGTGATTTGACTCAACTTGTAACGCTCTTAATGAACAAACGGACATAGAGGTATTGTGTAAGACAGACTTGAAAGAATGTGAACCTTGAACTTTTTCATATCAGCTGTAAAACTTCAGCTACTTTCTTGAGACTGACCTCATTTTGTGGCACATTTATCATCTTCTGGAGGTCCAAACTAGCATATTATTCAGAATAACCCAAATACCAAAGACTTGAAGAGGGAAAAACCATCCAAATCTTAAACCTTTCACCATTCTGGTACATGGTAGATAGTAATGTGGCAGATTTGGAGCGCTCTCAGTCGTGTCACTCACACAGTCTGGTTACGTGAAGTCTGGTTTGTGCTGGATTTGAGTCATGAGGGTGTGGAGTGGAGATCTCTTGCTGTGTCCTACAGTTTGCAGTGGCACGTCGTCCTTTTTGTTGAAACCAGAGTGTCCTCTAGTGGTGAGACTTGGCAGGCCAAGTTGATAGAAATGTAATAATCAGTGTGGCCCAGGGGTAGGCAGTATTTGTTTTAGGAGGCTGCATGCTTGGACGCCACACCAGGGGAGAGCATTTTAAATCTTACAGACGGATTAGAGAACACTGAATGTGAAAGTACAACTAAATGGACAGAGGTTTATCGACTAATATCTGTTCCTTTGTATAATTACATGCAAACCAAACCCCCTTTAAACTCCCAGCTGAATCTTTACTCCTTCATGCAGCAGCTCTCCTCGATCAAAGGCTGCGTACCCCTGAGCCAGCTCGTTGTGAGTCTTGGTGGTGTAGTGTAGTGGTGTTGTGATTGTGGAGCGAGTCTCTCATGCCTTTACACTGATATATTTTCATAGATTTGTACTACTTTAATTACTGTACTACAGTGTGACAATTCTGATATTCAGCAGGTCTGGAAGTAGAACGGCACAACACACGTTCAGGGTAACATTTACCGTAGGAAGCCATGTAATGAGAACAGAACAGATCCCCTTTATTTATGTGGATATTGATTAGTTATCTGAAGCACTCCTGTCTCTTATCTTTCTGCTAACACACACTACCAAGTCACATCTCTGTGCTCTATTTTTATATTCTGGCCAAAAAGTCTGTTTTCACAACAGATAGTTTAGAAGATGATGCAGATGTTGGGGATTAGCACGAATTTCTTTCTGTCTTCTCTTTTCCGTTAACATGAACTTTAAATCAAATCCAGGTAAATCTCTAAATATACTGTATACCAATCTGTTTGTCTTTGGCAATAACATTTGTGTTTGTGAATCAGTAATACAAAGTCAATTAAAGTGCCTAACATAGAAAACTACATTGTTGTTCAGTGTGTTTTGTCATTACTACAGCAAAGAGCCGGCACGTTTTAGCAATGCTAGGAGCGACTTAAAATAAAACTAAGTACAGAAAATCAAGGGAAATAATTCATTCATTCACTTCTCCCTACTCACTACGTAGGGTGGTCAATGTAGAGGACTATATAGTGAGCTCTTTGGTAAAATTAAACACTTCGGCTCATTTTCTCTTGGCTGTTATTATTTCAGAGCAGTGCATGATGATCGGTTGTACACTACTTTTAAAGATGCATTGTATAAAAAAAACGTTGTGTCCACTTTATAGGGTATAATAGCGAGTGATTTGGGACAAGCGAGGTCTCTGGACGTCGAGGATGAATCCCACTAACTTTGTTGAACCCCCAACTTTTCTTCCAGAAACTCCAGCAGGTCAAAGTTTTTACTTAAGCAGTGAAATATCTTCTCAACGGAGCAGCTTGATTGACCTAGTATGTGTGCACATACAAAATCCTCTAGTAACATTCATGGTCCCCAAATGATAATCGTAAATTTGAGTTATTGGTCCACCTGCTTTTCACTTAGCGCCACCATCAGGTCAAACTTTGAATAAGATCAGTTCTTTAGTTTTGTTCATTGTGATCATTATCTTTAAAAGTTGTGAACCTGTTGTAATTATGTGAACATTTATTTAATAAACATTAGTATGTTAGCATTGTCATTCAGAGCATGTTAGCTGCATACGTTAGCATTTAGCTCAGTGCACCTTAGACTAAGTACAGCCTCACAGAGCTGCTACTACTCACCATTTAGTCCTCTATGTACTGTATAAATCTGCTGTCTGATTATACACTATAGATGGAGTATAACACATGGTGACTACCAAAGCTATGAATACCAGGATGCATTGTTCTGTAAGAAAAAATACAGCGTGCCATAATGAAGAGTGCAGAGCAACAGGCCTGAGCAGTGTCTGACATTGTTTATATCATTATTTTGCAGATGAGCTCACTGCACAGTCCTCTACTTTCAACTCATTAAAATAGCAAGAAGGGTGAATAAGGGAACGATTTCAGATACATCCTTGTATTGGTGTTTAAATTCATGTTCCCCAGAGAATGTATTTTAATTCATGTTGACCTTTAATATACCTTTATTTAAGCCTTGAAAAGTATTGAGGTTCCCTCCTTTGCAGTGATGTCAAGATATGGAAAATGACACAATTAAAACAACCAAAAGAGACAATATTGATTTGAACAATTTCACACTGGCTCCCAGTCGCCGCTCGCATCAAATTCTACACATGCATCAAACCCAGTTGCTTGCTTACAAAACGGCAACAAAAGCGGCTCCTGCCTACCTGAACGCCCTCATCCAGGTCTCCACTTCGTCCCGCCCACTACAGTCTGCCAATGAAAGGCGCCTGGTGCGCCCATCACTACAGGGCCCTAAGTCGCTAACCAGACTCTTCTCCTCAGTCGTCCCCAGGTGGTGGAGCAAGTTACCAAACTCCATTCGGTCCGCAGAGTCCCTTTCACCTTTAAGAAGAAGCTAAAGACCCAGCTCTTTATGACCTCTGACCTTAATGATATTGATGCTGTTGATGATGATGACATCAAGGATGTAGTTTATGCTGACTAGGATTTTCATGATGATGATGATGACTATATTGATCTTGTTGATGTTATACACGGCCTGTTGGCACCAGCGTCCGATCGCACTTGAAGCTGTTTGTTGGCACTTACTGACTGTGTTCCCTCCTGTCTTGCTCGTTGCTTGTGTTGTATTAACTCTCAGATGTACGTCGCTTTGGAAAAAAGCGTCTGCTAAATAAAATTGTAACATTGTAACACTGACATAAAGTGGTTTGAGGTCATGGCCTTGATTTGTCAAAGAGAAATTAGATTTTCAAGCTTCAGAGTGTTTTGTAAACAATTCCACGTATTTAGAGCACACAAACTAAGTCCAGTTCAGCATAGATGTTATAAAGGCCGACGAATGTCGAGTAAGGGATTTATTAATGGCTGTGATGATCCTCTGCTTTTCCTTCAAACAAATCCAGGTATTCTGATCAGCTTGATCTATACTTACTTCCTTATGTTAAACATCAGCATGTCAGCATTGTCATTGAGAGGATGTTAGCATGTAGCTCAAAGTACCTCTGTAAGAACAGTTTGTGTTTGTGTCTGTTTTTCTTTAGTTTGAGGGGGAGAAATGTGATAACACAAACTTCAGTGCACCAGTCAGGATTTGACAATTATCTTTATTATATTTGGATGACTGTGGTTGGGTTGGTTTTTCTTCTGGTGCCAGACCACCATCCATCAAATCTGCTCAAACGACACCCACACAGTCTGAACCTTTCCTTTGTTTTCCTGAACTTTAATGTTTCTCATTGGGTCATGAATAATTAATGTTACAGAGAAAAGTTTTCGGGGGGCTCTAAGTCGGTCCATATATGTGTGCTTTAGCTCCACACACTGTTACTTCCCTTGTGGTTTGAGCTCGGTTCATGTGGTTTCACTTTAAGTACAATCAACCCAGGAATGAGAGCGAGTAGCTCTTTGGCACACAGCGCTCACTTTTATCTTTGAGCCCGTGCCTCTATTGATTTGTCTGTTGCTCTTTTTCTCTTCACTAGATTTATTTTTCATTAGAGCTCTTCTGAGCGGGATGCAGGGAACTGGGGTCACGGCTATTTCAGTTATCTCCTTTCAGATAAATTCATGGCATGCACAGACACTGAGCTGAGGGGGAATTTTCCATTTAAGTATAATGTGGCTGAATTGGCCTTTGCTTCTGAGCATAATCAAGATGACTCATAATAAAGAAAAGATCATTAAAACAAGCGTCAAGCAGAACTCTGAGGTTATGAGTGTGTGCTAATCCATCTGTTAACCCATCCTCTGTTCACACACACAAACACACAGCACGCACACACCCTCTAATTGATACAAGGCCCGTCCTGGGTTTGATTTCTTGTTTTAAGTGGCAGCGGTCCCTCCTCTCTTCTCCTCCTCCTTCCTCGGTTTTATGAGTCTCTTTCTTGCGGTCTGCACTGAATAAGCTGTTCTCAGCAATTATGGCAAATACAATTCAATCTGTTGCTCGATCTCTCTTTAATCTCATTTCCAGGCTCCTAATCAGTCCCATACATCCACTTGCGGCCTTTCGGTTTACCATTGTAACCCCTTTCCCGGCCGCAAAGAACCCCGTCTTCATAGAATTCGTCATCCTGAGAAGGATCAGAGACTTTATTTATGTTGGAGTAAGCCCCGGCCGTCCACCGCATGCCTCATGAAGGGCACACTGGCCGAGGAAGCAGGCGGGTGGTTATATACACATCAGATACACGCCCACATCTTCGCTCCCAGTCCTCTGAGCTGTCACGAACATTTGTTATCTCACACAGCAGTGTGCCACCTCTGAAGCTCCCTGGAGGAGCTGCTGCGCATTGTTAGCCCTTCAGAAACACAGAGGTCTTCTTCTTACTGTTTGTTATGACTAAGAGACATGTGATGTAGCTTTATTAACCTCTTTTCTTCTTTGTTCCCACTTTGATGATTATGATCTGTCCCCTTCCTCTTCTGCATGACCAGATGAACCTGTTTGAGGGCTGAAAATGTTCTGTTACGGCTCTTTTGTGCCTCCAAACTTTGCAGCCCTCCACAGATTTCACACTGCATTCCTGTCTGTAGCTCATGCTGGGAGGCTGAACAGAAAAAGGATCAAAATTGATGCAGCAGAACCAGACGATTGTCTTTCTTATTCCACACATTCCCCGCTCTCTGCCAAACCTGACGGCCCTATTACCCACAATGCAACTTGACCACTAATAATTCTGTCGTATATTATGGTGAGTTACGCTAGTAGTGGCTAATGTACTGTAGAGACAAGCCTCAAGCTGGGATGAGGAGCGAGCTACAGAGGTCTGGAAGCTGACTTCTCTTAAACGCAGCACCAACAGATTTTCTTCATTTTCAAACTTGTCGTCCTCAGACGGAGCCGAAGCTGCCACGAGTGACATCACTGCTAACTGTTGATCCCACTTCATGCAGCTTCTTTTTGGAGCAGGCCTGCAGGATATGAGGAATCTGTGTGATAACTTTGTTCTACACCGCAGTGAAAGTATGACGTGCCATAAATGAATTAACGACTGAAGTGTGCACAAGAGCTTTGACTCACAGTTCCTTTATTTTGCTGCTGTTTTGCATCATTTACACCAGACGTTCCCACACTTTCAGACCGTTTACCATCAAGTACCACACCAAATTACACACCGAGTACCACCCTCCACTTCATATACACACAATGTAACAATGAAAGAGCCAGTTTGATATTTAAAGTGGCACCAAAACGTTACGTGCAGGAGCACACTTCCCAGATATCCAGACAGTGTTGCATGTGTGACGTCCACGGTTGGCTCTGTTTGTTACTCTTGATTTTCCTCGCTGACGGTCGCTTTCCTTTTTAGACTGTTTGCCTTCATCTGAGCGTCGAATTTGTTTCTTTTTCTTTGGATTTTCACTTATTGTTGAAGTTGTATCTGTAGTCATCCATCTTTTCTTTGTTTGTTCAGCCATAGTAGATTACTGTTTACTCGCAACACTTGCAGAGACCAGAAAAGCAGCCGCTTAGCTCCGCCTACCCTCTCTGACAGACCAACCACTGCTGGGTGATGGAAAACACGTCACCAACTGGGCGCAGACATAATACTGCAAATGTAAAGGCTTTCATCAGTGGACCACAGGCTCAATCACCATTGTGATAGACAGTGACAACGATAGTCTTTGAGATTATATCTTTAAATTTGCTGCCCTAATCTGGAACCACAAAAGCTTTATACTACTTTTTTTTAACATATATGTGGTACCCAGGACCTGTGAACATACCTGGTCATGTAAAGCTGTGATGTGTCCTTTAAATACCTTGCACACAGCACACACTTGATGCCAGTGTCATTATATTTTGCACCCAGAAATGCAGGACTCAGCTGATGTTATAACTCAGTGGTGCAAATTCTTGCCAAAATTTGCAAGTAATCAAATCACCAAAAAGTACACCACTGCTGCAGCTGCTCTCTTTGCTCAGGAGTCCTGTCCTGCTGTCCTGTCGTATCATGTTTCTTCCTTCCTTCCTTCCTCCTTCCTTCCTGCTGTTTTACCTTTCGTCTGTCATCCTTCCTTCCTGGTTAATTCCACAGGTCAGGTCAGTCAGGAGGTCTGTGCCATATTTGTCTCCCTGGTGTAATTGCTAACTATTTCTCTCCCTCTAATAGGCCATTACTCAGGCAGAGCAGGCCAGCCAGCTAGTGAGGCTGCACTGGGGGCAGTGAACACGAGGCCGGGGGCCCCCTCTTTTTTTCATTAGTCCCCTGAGGACTCGGACCACTCTTGGCTCCGGGCCGAGACAGGCGAGGCCCCTTTAATGTTTTTGCAGAGCTCCAAAGCACTTTGTTGCCTCAATAAAGTTCATTTATGGGATAATAAGGCTGTGGAGGACACATGGTGCTGATTTGAGTTGAATGGTTTCAGCATGGCTCACATTCCCAAAACCAAACCCTCTCCTCCATCTCTCTTTTATTTCATCTGCTTTCTTTTTCTTTCTCCACTTCTCACCTTCCTCTTGCTCCTCACTTCCCATCCCACTCTACCCCTCATCTGCCGTCATTTATTATTCCTCTTTCTAGCACCTTGGCAGAGTAACCGTCTGATCCGGGGGTGACCTGGGATTTGCACACCTGGGAATGAGTAGCAGCGAGGGGGCAGGAGGCCCTCTCATTTCCCAGGATTTATTCCAGAGCTTTGAGGGGGAATCTGGAGGGGGTGTGTGAGGGAAGAGAGGCGATCAGAGGAATGAAAAACCCTCAAGCCTCAAACCCTGGCAGGAGGATCAAGCTTTACATGCCAGAGCTGAGTGCCCGGACATTTGCTGTATCAAAGGTGTACATGCATTGGATACATGCGTTAAAACAGATTCCTATACTCTGAGGATGGAGTTAAAAGCACACGCACAGATAGATTAGAAACAGGCCTGCTTCTTTTATCCCTGTGGTTATTACACATGAGGCTTACGTGAGTGTTGGCCACCTCTCCCTGAAACCCAGTAAGGACATTGTACACCGCTGTATGCTGAACGAATTCATCTGAGTTCAATGTTTTTCTTCTTCCCTCATTAGTAGTTGGTTAACCGCTAATGCTCAGTGTATCTGCTCAGCTTTTCTTCCTCCCTTCATTGACTTACCAAGAACCAGATGGGCCCCAAACCGCCACATCTCCCTCTCCCCGCTGACTGTCATCCTTCCCACCACTTCTTTAGCAATAATTTCTCGCTCTCTAACGGAAAATCGCCCTCCGTTTTGCATGTCTGCTCGTGGCACAACACACATGACCGTATATGTGGTTAAATAGGATAAGGCTTTTGGGTTTTCTCTGTGCTTGGAGACATGGCGGAGGCCACCTCTCACGGCTTCAATCATCCTAAAGGCATTGGGTCAGGCCTGAGGGTGTGCGCTCCAGCTTGTTAGTGCGGTTGGAAAAGGTTTGTGTTTGATTCCATGATGAGGACGGGATGAAAAGCTGTGAGTCTGCAGGACTCACTGATTTGATGCTGGCGTTCGGAGGCCGCTTCATTTCAAATTGTGGTGTCTTTGGATGGCACGCTGGTTGGGAAGCCAGTTCAGCCGAAACAGACCGCTGACACGAAGGGTGCTTCAGTGCCGCAGGGAAGACTTATTACATGTCATTAAGATTGCTGTTAAATATCAGATAGATAGATAGATAGATAGATAGATAGATAGATAGATAGATAGATAGAATACAATACAATACAATAAGAAGTATATACAACTTGTATACAAAAGTGACATAGCTGACAATCTTAAGTGACATGGCATGGGATAAGGGGACATGTATGGGTAATAGCAGCAACATTTAGTAGTATGAAATGGTACAGTATAAAGTATGAACCAGTGCAGTATAAATAAGGTGCAATATTAAAAATGTCAAATATATACAGTATGTTATATTACAGTATGTATATGTATATAATGTAGTATGATATGGAATATTAAGTCAGTAGTAAAAATGTAATATAAAGGTACAATTGCAATTATAAAGTATAATTGTATAATAGAGTATAATTGTATAATAGAGTATAATTGTATATTGACAAAATGTATTGACATAGATCAAATGTTCATCTGTAAGCTTAAGAGCTTTTTTAATGCCAGGCTAGCTGTGGGCCCATGCTACCAGTCTGTATGCTAAGCTAAGCTAAGCACCCCTTTGCTTTAGCTCTCTGCTACTTTACTTTCATCCAAAGAATAAATTCATGAGCTGAAAATAAATCAGCATACTTCACAAAGCGTCTATATAACATTACTTTGATGGCACAAAGAGCCCACAGGGTGTAAGGAAGAGCTTTGTAAATAAGCTAATTTGCTTCCTTTCAGAGAATATAAGATCAATACCACTCTCACGTCTGAGGGATAAGAGTGAAGCTAAAGCTAGTACCCAGTTTGATTAATTAGCATTTAGACTCTATATAAAGAGAAACAGTTAGCCTGGCTCTATCTAAAGGTAACAAAATCTGACCAATCAGCGAATCTAATCCTCAATCATCAACAGAAAGGTAACAAACTTGGGATTTTTACAGGAGTTATCTATTGTTAGTCTGTGATGGTTTTTAGTGTACAAGAACTGGGAGTAGTATTGCTAAGCTAAGCTAATAGCCCATGGCTGCAGGTCCCTTCTAAGTGCAGAGATGTGAGAGTGACGTGAATTTTCTCATCTGGCTTTTTAACAAGAGAGCAAATGAGTAAATTATTTATTATGTAATAATACAGTAATTTTAGCTTATATTACCCTTTTTTGTTCGGTGCTAATGTGAATTTAGAAAGTCCTGTATCACTGAATCAATCGAGATCATTTATATTTGCACAAACGATCCAGAAGTCTGTCGCTCTTGAACAGTCATTGTTTGTTTTCCCGTTAAGTGAAGACCAGACTGAGAGAAGCTCAGCGCGTTCAACCCTTCCCCTCATTTCCCGACATGAATCAGCTTCTGTTTGGCTTTGTAGTGGCTTGATGATGATATAGTGGTTCGGGGGCTCATTTCCTCAACAGAGCTGGGACTTCAGTCGCTCGGAGGTCAAAAGGTCAAGCACTCAGAGTCTCAGCTGTGGGTTCAGCGGCTGAGTTATTGTCATGTTAGGTCGTAGATTTTAACTGAGTCTGACTTCAAAATCGGCTTTATAGGACGGAGCTGGTGGTTCAGAGCTGACGTGTTATATGAGTTTGTATTGTAACAACTTCTCGTTAGACACATAAAAGGAAACTCTCGGCTTTGGAGTTAACAACAAGTAAACAGGCTGTAAAGCTCAGACATCTGTATTCATTTCTTCCACATTTGGTAATCTTTAGTCATCGTGGATCAGAATCAAAAACTCTTCAGGGTAAATTTTGCCAAACAAATGTTTAGATGATTGTTGTTAACGTTCAACTGAAGACGTTATTTAAGCCAAGTTTTGATTGGACTTCTCTTGATCCATTGAAAGCATGTGTGTCAAAAATAAGTCTGAAATCTGCTTCAGTGCATGATCTCTGTTTTCCTTTTTCTAATGGTGGCAAGAGTTTACCATCAGACATTTACTTTTGTTACAAGGTACTTCTACTTCAACTACAGATACAACTTCAACAATAAGTGAAAATCCAAAGAAAAAGAAACAAATTCGAAGCTCAGATGAAGCAAACAGTCTGAAAAGGAAAGCGACCGTCAGCGAGGAGTAGTTGGTCCTTCTGTGCGGAGTTTGCATGTTCTCCCCATGCATTTGTTGGTTCCATCTGGGTACTCTGGCTTCCTCCCACAGTCCAAAGACATGCTGTTCAGGTTTATTGGGGACTCTAAATTGCACGTAAATTTAGATTTTAGTACTTTAGTAAAATGTGTGTGTGCTTCTTTTCCAACTGTCATTTTCTGATTTGGTTGAGTAAAGCATAGACGTGTCACATCCTGCTTTCAATGCATCATTACATTCAACTGTTTATGAATATATAATGTTTTTAATGGCTCAAGCAGGCTGAACCAGACCCTGTTGACCAAATATGATTTGGAGAATGAAATGTTTTTGGCTTGATTGAAAAATTCCACCAATCCAACAACACTACTACTTTTTGTGAAGTTTACTTTAAAAAACCCCAAAATGAATAAAAGATGAAATCCTGATTGGTCGTTGTGATGTTCCCACTCAGTGAAAGGCCTCCTCTTATAATCACGTTCTCTAACCTTTTGATATTCAGACAGAAAAAGACTCCTCTCTACACCATCATGACGTCCTCCCCGCTGTGCAGGAACCTCATTTAACTGCTGCCACTTTTTAATTCTCATTAAACATCACTTCAGGGTTTAAACAGACACTGACTTGAAATGATCTGCGTGACAACGTTATCTCTCTGTGATCTCAGCCTTGTTGGGTGATGACTGCCTTTTTGTGTCATGGATGCAAATTCACACACGTTTCCTGATTGGGGTTATTCTGCTTTGACGAGATGCAGAGTTATGTGTGTGTGTGTGTTTGTGTCAGACAGAAATTAAGGCTTTACAGTAGCTTGTGTGTGTGAGCATGCAGGCATCGCACAGACCCGACTCTCACGGCCTCACTTCACAGAGCTCTCCCCCCCTCGCATGATCTGTTGCCCTCGGTGAGAGCAAAGGGAAATATTAATAAATCATCCGCACAACAAATATTGAACTCTGAGAGGTCAAAACAGTTCGATGGACAGCCTCAACAGAAAATTGCAAACACACCTCACAGTCCACCTGCTGACCCATTCGATGGTCTCTGGATCCACATCTTAGCTGGCTAATACATCACACACACGCACCGTTCCGACCTGTTAATACACACACGCTCCCTCTGGGATTGTGAACTGATGTTTGCTAGAAGATCAGATGTAAACATGTGGTTCAACTCACAGCGCCAGATCCCGGCTGTCTGTCTTCACTGTGCTGCAACTGGTTTTTGGATGGATGTCAAAGGTCAAGAACAGATGAGCTTGGTTAGAGTTACCTAAAGATAAAGAGTTGGACGAGACCTGTGCGTACTGTGCTTATAAATATGTAACTAAAACAGTACTTACTGCTTTATCTACAAATAGAGATTCAACTTTTGTTTTTACTTATCATTTCATTTATCTGTTTTTTTACATTTCCTGTATTCTCCAGCATTAATATATTTTTTTTTAAACGGCGACTCAGTGGTAGAGTCGGTCGTCTCTCAACCAGTAAGTTGTGGGTTCGATACCTGACTGCTACAGTCACATGTCGCAGTGTTCTTGGGCAAGACGGTGAACCCCAAGTTGCATGAATGTGTATGAATGTCCTTAGATTAGGACTGAAGGATTTTGAAAAAGTATCTAATTGCTATTATTTTGACTTATATTGTAATTTCGATATGATTTGCAATATTAAATTGATTTTCATTGAAAAACATATAAAATGATTCTGGTGTGTTTTCTGCAGGGATCTGTACCAAACAAAGTTATTTGATACTTAAGTCTGTGTATGACGTGGAGGCCGGAACATCTCTGCAGCACAGCATTTAAATTAAAATGGTATTTTCACACACCTTCACCTGAGATTTGAAAAGTGCAGCAGGCCATGTTTCCATTTTGATTACATTTTGATTAATTGTTCAGCCCTACCTTAGATCCGGATTGGAGACTTAGGCCTTTGCAATCAGTGTATGAATGTGAGTGTGAAAGGGTGAATATGTACTGTGAAAGCTCTTTGAGTGGTCAGAGGACGAGAAAAGATCTATTTAAATGCAGTCCATTTACCATTCACCATCAGGAAAATGTTTTGTTAGGCTTGGTTTCCACTGTGATCTGGAGGTCAGATGACTGATCGATGGACAGTTAACAGCTGAACACATTTGATGAGCTGTTTTAAACTGTGTACCAGGAAAAGAACTGTGTCTTAACTTTTAACCATATTATTCCTCTCTGTGCAAAAAAATCCTCATACTTCATATGTTGAATTTGAGGAACGTGCACTTTAATGTCAAACAAACTGTGTTTAATCATCTGTACATTTTTACAGCTTAAAGCAGTCAGTTAATACAAAGTGATGCAGCCCTTATGACCTGTAAAAGTTTTGTAAGTAGATTTTAAAAAATATTTTCTTTTAAAAAAGTTTATTACATCTTTTCAAATGTATGTCAGGTTAAGTTATAAACAAACGTACACATGCAATCATTTTGCTGGAGGTGCAGCATAAGAGGTTTTACTGAGTTTTTGCTGAGGATGCATGCATTTTAAAGTACTGCTGTATAACAGCTGCAGCATCAGTCTTCGCCAGCAGATGGCAGCATAACCCCATCTGTTCACTGCTTGATGCAGCTGAGCTCTCTTTCTGAAGCACAGAAATGAGTTGACTGAATCCATCAGCAGTGGCGCCCCCCTCAGAGAACATTGTGTTTTGGTGATTAAATCAGGATCCGACAACCAACAGCCATCCATCCAACAAACCACCATGATGCTGTAGACGCTTTTTATTTATTACATTTTTCATTGATCTCATTTTTCTTTTGTTCAACATATCTGGCTTCTTGCTGAAATGCTTCTTAAAACCTGTGACTGTTTGTTTACATTCAAAATTCTGTCACATAAAGATTTAAAGATTTAATTCAGACAGTATCACAGAACAGTTACATGGACGAGGATGTACATAACTCGGGTACACGTAGGAGGAAATCCACATACATCTATATTTTCTGGACACAGGAAGGAGAGGAGAGGGGTTGGGGTGGAGGAAAAAGGTAGCAGCTCAGCAGAGAAAATGAAAGAGAGTTCTTGTTATTGCAGCCTGTTCTGGCTGTCAGAGGACCTGACTGAACCCTGACCTCTCTGCCAGCAGCATGAGGAAGTGGTTAGACAGACTCATAACAAGACGCGCTGCAGCTGAGTACTGAGAATCCGAAGCAGAAGGGGAAAGAAGTGCATGTTCCCCTTTGAGTTTGTCTTTGTTTTCTGCACAGCACCTCAGGCCACAAACTCTCAGATTGTCTATCAACGACCAGGCCGCATGTTTGTGTGTCGACTAAACCCCATCTCCCCTTTCTCAAAGGCCGACTGGCCTCGTTCTCTGTCTGAAAACCGAGCTTTCGTGAGAAAAAAACGCCCTCCCCAATCCTATTAATTCAACCACTCTCCGCTGACCATGTGGGTGAAGTGCGGATGGATAAACCAGGCTGCTGCTCCATTGCACCCGGGCAGTTTCACGCTCATAAACGCAGTCAGGGCTCAGTAAAAGCACACTCATCGTTGAACTCCCGCCCTCCCAATCCCTTCATGTTGTCGCACCAAATTCTCTCTCTTGCTCTGTGTATGTGTGTGTGTATAAAACACTCACACACACACATACACACTGAGCACTCTGGAGGGGGCACGCCAGATGTCAGTGCTCGTCTTGGAGCAATTAAACCGGTTGTTATGATGAAAGAATTTATTTGCCATTTGTTTCTCCTGCTCGAGTCTAATTGAGTGATTGAGATCTTAATTAGATTGGCTCTCGTATTTCACCTCCATTGTTTCTCAGCTGCTTTAATCCCTCATTTGTTTTTTAACTGTTGAAGTTATACCTCTGTGTTTAAAGACTTCTTTGCAGAGCTGGAAAGCAGATAATTACTGCAGAAACACTGCAATTACCAGACTCAGTGATGGTGTTTTTTTTGCATTCTTTAAAATCTAGTTTTACTTCTTACATAATCTTTTTCAGTTCTTATTAAAGTGGCTAAAATCCATATCCTTCTGTTTATAATAAATCACATGACTGTATGTAAAAGGGGTCACTGGTAGTAACAAACCCACAGAGAGTTGTCACCAGACTCTCAGTTCCCCTTGGCACTATTGAGCATCTCAGCATCTTTCACCTCCCTCTGTTGGTTTTCCGGCCTGTAAGTTTACTGTATGATTCAGTTTCACTGCTCTAAACACTTACCCAGCTGCAAAAAAAAGCTCCAGTGTATGGTTCCTGCTCAGCACCAAACAACAGGAAGACAAAGATAGAGATAAGCTGGGGGGCGTTTAGGTGTTTCCCACAAGAGTTGGTTAAAACCAGAACATAACTAAAAGTGCAAAAGAGAAATACAACTTCAAATGAATGCTCTTGATGCTCTCTCTCTTATAAATGTCAGGACAAGCAGCTGTTTGCAAACAGGTAGTCCATATCAAATTCACAGGTGATAAATCACTGTTGTGTTTGGAGCTCATTTCCACTGCCCCCAATTGGCCAAAAGCAGTTATTGCATTTAAAATCCTGCAAGAACTAAATAAATGTGTTTAGTTATTATACTTTATTTTACATTTATTTTAAATAGTATAAAGCAATTGATTGGAAAGTGACAAACTCCATCTGTGATGTTACATTGAAGGGAAAATGTAAGTTTATGCATAACATCCTGAATTCAAAGAGAGCATACATCCCCAATGTAGATCACCAGTCAGGCTTTTTCAGCCCCTATAATGATATCTGGGCTCAGGTGTCAGCTGATAGAATACCATAGCAGTGTTTTATTAAGAAGCTCTATGCCTCATTGTGTGGAAGATACTGGGTTTGAGACTGAGTCGGCTTCATTTTCATGACACCCAATCCAGCCAATTGTGTCCGCATTTGACTAATGGCCGCTATCAGTGTCGTATTGGTGCACACCTAATTAAAAGTCATGCAAAAGTTGAGTATGAAAGTGTATTCTGGGCCTTGAAAACTGTAGTTTGACCATCTGTGATACGGCATGGACTGAGCAGACAAGAGATTCAATTAACAGGGGTCAAAGGTCATCCACCAGGAGTCACCAAAGACGATCTTTGAGCAGAAAACAAAGACAAATAGCACATAACACACAATAACACACGAGTCCCTGAGTTGTACAAAAACAAATTAGCACTGTTTCTGTTTATGGTGCAGTTTGTAATCCCTGGCTGACTGACAGGTCCTGCACACTTTATCTCCACATGGTGGTTTAGACTAACAGAATATCACATATTGGCAGAATTTAGAGTCACGCACTAATCATTGCTTTGGGTTTAAAGTGACTGATGATTCACCAGCACAGCTTGCATCAGTCTTGGCAAAGGAGGGAGTCATGTTCATAAAATCAGTCCACAATGCCTCAGCTTCCTGTCCCACAACATCTGCTCAAATGATTGTGAAAAATACTCAGCTCAGAGCCTGGTGGATTCCAGCATCCATATGTCGACCAAGATGGAAGTAAACACTGTTTGTGAAATGATGCTGCCCCTGGAAGATCCTGAGATGGCCATCAGGACAAGATTTTAAATAAATGTCTTAATGATGCACAAACTTCCTCTCACTATGACAGAATATTAGATGCTTAAAATTGTCTCTGTGTTCTTACAAATTTGTTTTCCTGCTCTTGTCGTCTGTAAATGACTCTCTGTTTCTGAGCCTCGCAGGGACTCGCCAGCTTGTTTTGCATTCTTGTTGTTGCCGAGGCAGCAGTTGGGTAAAAGCTATAAATTATTTATCCATCGGTTGTTAGCAGAGATACTCTGGATGCTAATAAACTCCTGCAATGTTTGATCTCCTCAGTAGCTCCGTGCTGAAAATAGTTGATTGTGGCTGAGCTGTGTTTCAAAGGAGCTCCTGCATTTTATGTCTATTTATTGATGTGTAGGCAACTGGTGCGTGTTTGGTTTGTTTGAAAGTTAATGAAACCTTCAGATATGAGAGATAGATGAGAAAAGCTGTGCGATATTACAGACATATGGGTTTGACAACGTGTGTGTTTTTGTGGATACAGATCATAAGTAGTTACCTTGTCTTGTGAATTAATACCTGACTAGTTATATAGATAAAAAGACAAGACTGTTTTGAACCTTAACACTTTAAAGGAGTTTCTTAGTGCTTCAAAGATATTTGCTGTATATTATTAACAATGACATGCGTGTATTAAATCCTTCTATTTAATTTATCACTTAAATTCGGACTGGCTGAAGAAACCAGAATTTAAAAAATATATTTTATTACTAACTAAACAATAAGTAAACTATTTAATGTGCCACATAACAGTGTTTGCATCTGTATCACAGCCATGCCTTTATCATTTAAAGACGATCTTAAAACGGTGAAACAGCGCCCCCCTCGATTATAATAGCCACTCAATGTCATTTTATGTGGTGAAAAGGAGTACTGCACTACCAACGGTCGCTCCATGTTAGTTAGCATAGTAAAAACGAGAAGTGCGCTTTTAACGGTCGCTCCACGTCAGTTGGCATCGTGAAAGTGGTGTTGAACTAACTAACGGTCGCTCCATTTCAGTCTACGTTGTGAAAATGAGAACTGCTAATTAATCTGTCACTCCATGTCAGTTAGCATGGTAGAAAGTGGTACTGCACTACTAACGTTGGCTAGCTAGCTACTTTTCTCATGTTAGCTAGCATGATAAGAAGTGGAAATGTAGTTTTCCTAAGAGGAAATGGCACAAAACAATCTTTGAATATGAATTGAAGGGACGTAGCGACTCTGAAACCGGACCCCTGACAAGTTTGAAGGAAAGGGAGCGAAGCACAGGTAAATCGAAGTGACCATTGAGCTAGCCAAGATATCAAGGGAATAAGCACCAGTGGAAGACGTGAAGTGCTGCTGAAGATTAAGTCCTACAACATGGATATTAAACATGATGCTCGCTACCGTGAAGGACAACTAATCTTCTGACAGAGGTAGGTGATAGAGGTAGATTACGAATATACCTCATTTTCTTTCTGTCTGCTTGTGCTTATTTGTTGCTAGTTATTTGTGACAAACTGGACATGTTTATGATTGATTTGTGGTTCTTCCTTTTTTAAAATTCTTATCTTGCTGTTAAGTTGCTCTGTGTAATGATACATTAGTGAGGTGATGTGGCACACAGAACACTTTATTTCTCACCATTTATAAGATATCTATCCTACCAATACAATAATAATAATAATAATAATAATCGATTAACTGTTTCTTTCTTGCTGCATAATGTGCAAAAGTCTTATCATAATGGTTTGTCTCGATGTGAACAGTGGTATTGATTAGATTGGTAGGGATTTGTTCTATTCAGCAGCTCTCTGTACTCTGTCCAAAATTGCTATTTCACTTTACAGTACTGTTTATACAATCATTTGCCAGTCTGTTAGGTACACCCAGTTAGAGCACCCTGCAATGAATCAAACGTCCATGAAGGTTATAATGTTTAATCTACCCTGAAAGTGTTTTAGAGAGGTGGGGACAAGTCTGCGGCTGTGGCTCAGTGGTAGAGTTGGTCGTCTCACCAATGGTTGGGGGTTCGATCCCAGACTGCTACAGTCACATGTCGAGGTGTCCTTAGGCAAGACACTGAACCCCTCATTGCTCCCAGTGGCATAGCCATTTGGTATGAATGGGCATAGATCTGATTGGAGATTGGCACTTAGGCCTTTACCATCAGTGTGTGAATGGGTGAATGTGACATGTAGTGTAAAAGTGCTTTGAGTGGTTGGAAGACTAGAAAAGCGCTACATAGCCTAAGCACAGTCCATTTCTTATTTGAGGTGTATTTTTTCCGCTGCTGATGTAACAGTTGTTGCTGTAGTGTTATAATGCATACAGTTCTGGGTTTAGAAATATAAATATGACTGTTGTTTTAAACATAGTCCATTCATAGATTTTACCTGTAAATTTGGCTTCATGGTGAACTCATCAAGGCTTTTTCACACATCTATAGGTTGTCAATTTTACATTTTTACCACATACAAGCGGTGTTTGGGTTGGTTTTAGCATGCTGTTACTAGTTTCACAAAACCTGCCTTTACCGATGAGTTCTTCATCTATTGCTCTTTATGTTGCAAGTAAATGATCATGTAATGCAGCCTCATATTGGTGAAAAATATTAAGGTTGCAGTGATAATTTGAGTAGCTAATTGACAAAAGAAAAGTAACTTTTGTGTTCATCTATAAATCATTGTAGAAAGTGTTCAAAAATGTCAAACCTTTGATGGTTCTAGGTGAGAATTAGCTTCCCCCTTGTCTTTCATTAGAGAAAAGTACAGTATTTATCCCTGCCCCACATTGCTGCTCTGCTGAGCTTTGAGCGTTGAGGTAGGAGCCTGGCATCAATATTCTACATTGACATATTAATATGTTCCATGTTAGCTGGCTGAATGGAATATACTGTAGATATTTCACTGAGGATATTTTTCCAGGTGTGCGATAACATTATACCACTCCCTGTTGAAATGATTTCCTTCAGTGCTGTCACTCCAGACTGCGGGGGAACACTCAATCAGACGCTTCACGTTTGGATGTCAGTGTTACAAGGTTAATGTCACTCTGGGCCAGATTTCAAAAATAGCAGGTTGCCGCTGGCTGTGGATGAATTCGTCAGTGGAAACCACATGCTTAGTGAAGCACATCTTTATAATTGCACCACTGACACTGACAAACTGCCTGTTGATGAACTCTTTGCACTTACCACAAGATTTGAACAGGAAATGGGGAGAAAGTGGAAGTAAATACAGTTTTAACAAAGTCAGCCAGCCAACATTCAGTCACATATTAGGTACAAAAAACAGCCTCATTTTGGGTGGGAGTGCCAAGTATTGTCAGCATCTGGTTGATTGTTATTGTAATCCTGTCAACAAATTAACACCCACTACACTCACACACTCATATACATTCCCACCACGTGTATCCTCCACCCTCCTCTCATAACCTCACAAACATTCACTTCCAGCCCAGTCAGATCGGCTTAATACATCCCCCAACTCCGGGGGGAAATTACTTGCAACTTATTTTTCTTCAGCAGAGTATTGGCAGACCTCCATGAATAGTGTTTTCCCCTTAAAGACGTATTACTTATGAATCAGAGGGAAAAGGGGGAATTACTGTTATTAGAAAGAGCAAAAGTTATTAGAAAACGCAAAAGTGTAACATTACCGCTGTGAAGGGGTGCTAAGAGACTTATAAAAGCCATTCAGCTCTTTCACCAAGGTCAGGGGTTTTTAATAGCAGAACTTGGACAGTAGCACAGGCTGTGCCACCTCCACTATACTACATGTTAACACCTCTGCAAACACATGACACAACACAATGAAATTACTGTGTAGGTTCTGTGTTGTGTCAGAGTTTCATGAGGTGTGGCATGGTTTCTGTTTCCTGTGCTGAAAATGATCCAAAGCCACCAAAGGCCTCGGAGGCCCAACAGAACATTAAGGCAAGTAGTGGGTATAAAAGTGGGGAAAAGGAGTAGTACATTTTGAGTGTATATAGACAATGGTTTAAGAAAATACTCCTTAATTATATTCATAAAAAAGCTCAAAAGAATGTATAGTGGATGTATTCATGATGCGTCATTGGTATGTGGACTGCCATTTCAAAGTCTTAAGTTCTGGCATTTTGTCCATCCCCATCTTTGTTTTTCGGAGACAGAAGGGAACATATTTGGACATCTCTCTTAGGGACTTGAACCTGGCTTTAGACGTCTTTATTTCTCCTTTAAAGTTCGGCATTATTAGTGTGTGACTCTATGGAGAATGACTCGCTTTTGGAGCCTGAAACAAGTGGCCACTCAGAGAACTGCAGTTTTTTGGCACTTTTCGGTACACGTCTTCATTTTTAGCCTGAAAGTTGCCACTAGAACAGCATTCAAGATTAGCATCATCCTTTGGTTTTTCACCTATTTTTTCTTCCATGTATAAATAATGTTAAATATATCTAAATGTACGACAACTGAAATAGGTGAAGAACAGACGGCAGGATTGAAACAATGTAAGAGAATATGGCTGACTGTTTACAGTGTGGAAGCTGTCTCTTTCATAAGGGGATAACAGGTTGCCAATAACCGAAGATGCCGTAAAAACAGTATACCATATAACATCTTGTATTGCTCGTCTCCAACTGAAATTATGACATGTAGTATTTACTGTAATACTTAGTCCATTAGTTCTCTGTCTGTGTGCTAGGGCTGCCCCCGATGGTCGACGAGTTTTCTTTTTTCTCTGTGACATGCGCGGTTGGTTAACTGAAGAGAGATCACAGATCTGTGTGTGTTTTTCATGCTCTGTACCTGGCTCAATAACGATCACGATCTGTCCGTATTTCCGTTACTATAAAGTATTAAATGCGTCTCACCATGCTGTGAATGACATGAGCAGGAGCTGTAACCTGCGATCAGTTCTTCATGGTTTATAATAACGCAGCACGGGGAGGACACTTAACGTGGATCTGGGTTAATCAGGCAGATCTGTCTGTCTGTCTGTCCCTGTTAACAGAGACTCCAGTCTGCTGTGTAGTTTTTTCACACAGAAGTTTAAAGGAGCATCAGGCTTCATGCTCAAACTAAGTTGTATATCACATCATCACTTCAGTCCGCAATCACCCGCTCCCTCCCTCCCTCTGTGCCTGTGCTCTCCCCTTCTCAGCGCTGCGAGTCTGCATCACAGTTTTTTTAATGATGTTTTTTAAGGTCTAATGAAGGTGAATGGGGCTCCTTGTATATTCATAGGGCCTAAGGTTCTAATATTTTTAATCAGAGTACCCCCTCCTCTCAACCACTGCTATATGAAAAAAAAAATAAAAAATCAATAAATAGTTGAATCTTCGCATTGAACGGCCAGATCTGATTCGACTCAAAGAATCCTGATTTGGGTACAGTCCTGCTATATGCTCTAGTCTGTATTGCACCCACATGCCAAGTTTAGCCTGGGGAAGGCCCTCACTAAACTGACCCCTGCTGTGACCCACAACTAAATTACAGATGCAAAACTATTTCTGTCAAGAAACCAGAGAAATGCAGCGGTTGGTTTCTTGCAGCACATCCTCTCATTATGAGGAAAAAGAACTGTAGTAATGTAGACGTAATTTGTTGCCTTTAACTATATTATGAAAGGAAAGCAATGGTTACCAAGTGTTTCCAATAAGCTCAGTGCACCCTGGGCGTTAATAACATTTGAGGATTATATTGTATATTGGGACGTAAACATGACTATTGGCTTGCACACTGCACATTCACATCAGTATTAAACTACTATTATATTATAAATACTATTATATAAAACTCTAAAGTCAAAAGACAGAAACATATGAACAATAAGAGGCTTTCATCATGGCTAATGTTGCTGCAACAATTATGAAGTTAGCTCAAAGTATTGGCAACAAGTGTGCAACAATACAATTCCCACAAACCCTTTCTCATCCCTATCAATCTTTTAGGTCATGAACTGCTTAGACGCCATTTAATCTTCAAAGATTAGAAGCATATTAAAGGTAACACAATCTGTGTTTGCAACTTAAACTGTTGTGTCAACATCAAAACAGGCTGCCAGGTTTAAATCGTAGTAATTTGATTCAATGGCTGTTATGGCAACAAACCTTGAAGTTGGACTTCCGATGAATATCTGATGATGCAGCCTGAGGAGATTTTAACTTCCTGTCAACTATTTATTTGATTAAAAGAATTGAGTTTGATTAAAGTCAGGTTGCCTGAGCATCTTAAACCACGGGAGTCTGAGCTGCAGGCAGCTGGAGAGGTTGGTTTATACTCCTGTTATGGATTTGTATAAACCACGATATGTTTCTCCTCTTGTACCGCAGGGGGCCATTTTGTTTATGACCCATGCCGAGCAGACCACCGCGTCTGTATTCTCAAGCTCTTTTCACCATGAGAGCTGTAAGAGGCCAAAGCCGCTCCAGAAAAGTTTCTGTCGTGTGTCGGGGCCCAGACAGAGAACGGCACTCTGGGGAACCGCAGGCATCCATAAATATTCAAGCCCAGAGAAGTTTATAGAGTTTGTCGTTAAGGATTTATGGTGGGCTGCAGAAGTGGTCATGGTTAGGGGAGGGGGGCTTGGGATTATGGGTCCAGACCCTACTTGAGGGAGGGCCCGTGTTGTAGTGTCCTCAGAGGACCAGTGCTGGAGAACAGGAATAAGTGTTGAGATTCATTGATACAAACATTACACCCTGCCAGTGTGATAGTCATTAAGTTTGTTGTCGTTTGGAGGGTTTAGTATTCCTGTTGAGTTGTTCAACAGAATGTTGGCCAACTTCACTCTGCTACATTGCTCTCCCTTTTGTGAGGAAAACAATTTTGTGGACTGCCATCTGTTTAGTGGTTTAAGGGGTTTGGAGGAAAACCCCAGGACAATGGGTTTTCATGTCTGTGCAGTTAATATAATATTGATGCATTCCTGCTTCATGATTGAACATGTGCTCACTTAAAACTAGGCAACACCAAAAACATTGTGTTGAGAGTTAAATTGAAGAGGAGTAAAAAACACAATTCAATGCATGCACTGACTGAAGCACAAGCTCATGTTTTGTTTGAGGTTAAAAAAGAGGAACATGACGGGCCAGAGTTAGCCAACTTGAATTTTCAGCTCTTGCTTTCGCATGTTATTTTTTTTTTTGCGTCTGTCAACATGAAACCACTCCTATAGCTTTTGCGGAACATGGTGGGTTTGGGTCAGCATATTTGTCTTTCACAACCTGCTGGCCGGATGCCCGTCTGCACTACAACCACACGATGCTTAAACCCAACATAATGACTACTGCATGTTGCATTTCACACCTCCTTTTTTCTCAGCTTTATACTTCCCCTTCTCATGTTTCTTTTTGTCCCCTTTAACTTTTCCCTCTCATCAGCCTCCTTCAGTTCATCTCTCTTCCCACTACTTGCTCTATCATTGCTCTCTCTCTTGTTGAACTTTCTGTTCCTTCCAGAGGTCTCTGCGCAACCTCAGCTTCCCTCCCCCCCCCCTCCTGCTGCTATGTCATGTCAGTAAAACTTAAGGCCACATAACCAAGCTTTGTTGCGACAGCACCACTTCCCTTTAAAAACACTGTGTCATTGGTGTCCCCACATCACACCAAGATAATAGCAATTTCAAAGGAAAGGTCACGGTGACGTCGTACTCTCCGAAAAACATTTTCTCTATTCTCATAGTTCAGAAGACTTTTAGGAAACCTTTACAGTGGCTGGATGCCGAGTGCAATTTGGCAATTCTGGTGTTACAATGAGTATTAAAATCCAAGTGAATGTTGGGTAATTTAGAAAATCAGCTCATTTCTCAACTAAATTAAATGTGAGAACGAATTTGTACTGACTTCAGGAAAGTGACGGCCCTCGTGTGCACACACAGTAAACATACATGAGAGAGCTGTCTGCAGAAACCACCAGGGTGTGCTTCTCTTTCCCACAAAACACACATCCCTGTCAGTGTCATGTGATCCCGCCAGCATCCCAATAAAAAGCAGGAAGCTTCATTTCCTATCCTGCCAACAAATTGCTCATCCATGCCCCCCCTATCTTCACAGGCACTCAGATTTAGATAAAAGGAGACACTGAAACAAGGCTGGTGTTACGTGAGAGTAAACAAGGCTGCCATGTGAGGAATCCAGCTGCATTTTTGCAATATATAAAAGGAGAATTGTTGATGTCTATCTCTCTGTGACAGATGGGGTTACAATAAAAGCAGGGCCAAAGGAGATGGGTTGATATGATATCCTCAAAGTTATAAGCAAACTATTTGAGAATTCCACAGGCATAAGCTGCTCCTTGTTTAAAGAATTTGGGCATCTGAAGTGCAGATTCCTCAACATATATATTGATAGAGACCTAGTTGTGTCTGTCTCATGCCTTGGCTAGTATTATTGTTGGTCTGGCGCTCATTAGCTGCAGTTTAAATATAATGCAGGCAGGCAGCGTGTGCACATGTGTGGGAGCATGTTCCTCTGGATGCATGCATTAATGGGTCGAATCAATTAATCCCCTCTAATGTGCAGTTTGCTAACTGCCAATTTGTTAAAAAGGAGCATCAGTTTAAGATAATCCAGTATTTATTTCACAAGAGAGGGAACCAGTACTGATTAAAGGGAACTGTAGACACTTAATGGGTTAGCATTGTGCACAGCGGCCCTTAGCACCCTGAGCTAAAGGGAATTTAGATGGCCGTGTGAAAGGTCTCAGAGTTCATTATTCGTTAAGCTAATGGGACTAACTAGAGGGCTGTTTTCTCATCTGTGTCATTAGTTCCTCTTACATGAGCCCTCAGTGTCTGTGTGCAGGAGTACTGTCTGAAAGAAGGCCTTCTCGGCTTTTCATTATTTCTTTTTTCGTCTGGCAGCCCACGATAGAAAATAAGATATTTCATGTTGTTTTGCTGTCTGTCTTTCCTGCACCCACTCCTTCATCACTTCTTTTTCACTCTGCCGTATCTCAATCACGCACATATACAAATGTGCACCCACATGCTCTTTCTTTCTCAAACACAGGCACGCACTCACGCACACACGCACACACACAGCCAAACAGGGGAAATCAGGCAAACCGCCCTCATGAATTCTTATTAAAGTGAGATTATTGAAATGCCAGTCCTTGCTTCTGATGTCAATCATTGCACATTACGCTGGTGGCGATAAAAGCATTTATTTTCCATCTGGCTCGAGGTCCAATTACTCCTGCTGTTTACCGCGCACACGGCGGTGAAATTCAGGTTCTCGGACCAATCTGGTCCACAACATGTTGGGCTGTCTATCAGGATTTAATATGTGATGTCAATTAGGACTCGCAGGAGTTTGACTGGTATCTCAGACTGATAAAGCACCAGATGCCTTCTGCTCCTGACAGGATATGTATTTCTAGAGTGATTTCTGCACTTAATCCATTCTATATTTGTATGTCTAGTTCCGACCCGCTTAGAAAAATTAAAAAAATAATAATAAGCCTAATTTTACAGACACTGCAAACATATGTTTTTGTTAATATTTTATTTGCATTTAGAAATGTCACAAACGCAGCACTGAAAATGAGGCTGGCTGTCAGTGTAGGCCGATACTGGTGCTGTATCTGCTGAAATGGATGCCGCTGCCAGTCATGCACAAACTATAATGTATACAGGCGAAAAAGTCCAAAAACGGACTCTATCCGATAGAAAAAGTTCTTAAGAAGCCATTCAATTTAGAAATGAACATTTAAATAATTATATATCTATGATGTATTATAATGATGTTACTTAGGGTTTGGAGATCTGCTAGTCAACCCTGATTCTGCAAATGATGCCAGGTATTAACTTGGACTCTTGTGGAGCAGCTCTCTATTGTAGTGGAAGCACTCAAGACTAGCTATCCTTACATTTTGCTGCTATGTGGAAGGATTTAAGTAATTATTGAAAGTTTCTACTCTTGCGGCCCCCTGAAAGTGGATGCTTTGATTCATCAGTGTAGAAGAAGAAGAATCAGAAAGATTAGGGTGTTGTTGCCAGAGCTCAACACCAACAGCATCAGTCTGCTTCACAGCACCATGATTACTGTTATTCACAGACTGAATATGCTAAAGCATGTAATGAGGGTAGAAAAAGTCTTGAGGTATCCAGATGTTTGTTGTCCACTATGAAGCGCTAAATGGATAAAAAGATTGATCGTCTTATATGACGCCATTGTCTCCTGCTGACTATGCCTGAGGCTGTCAGGTCGGGTTATAATTAGGCAGATATGATGCAGTCTGAAGCTGGTATTACAAACAGTCTCAATAAGGCCTCACAACAAAACTAACTGTGATCAAAGTAGGGAAGGGTAATGGAAGCTGAGGGTAGTGGGAGGCAGGGCAGCGTGAGTCATGTCTGCTTCGACGCTCTCAGCTTCCGTGCTGACTAAACTTATTTGAACCAGACGCTGGTACAAACTCTCCTACTGCCATCCAAGGTGAGTGTTGGCTCATGTAGGAGTTAGCTCATGTATTGTTGGGAACTGCACTGTAGACGCACTTAACTGACTCAAGCTGAGCAGGGGAGTGAATAATACACGTCTTATATTTGCAGCTTGGGTGTATCGACTGGTTGCATTGTTACTGGGGACTGTATGAGGACATCTGACAGTATTTACTGTTGCAGGTGAACAGAGACTTCTCTTCTAGGCTTGACTGTGACTTAACGTTGACAAGGTTGCAGAAAGTTCGTCTTCTGTTTGTTGGCAGCGAGACCAGGGTCCAGTCAGACAGATATACACTGTGGCAGGTTGTCTTTGTTCAGGCTGGGGTGATACAGACATTTCCCTGTGCATGTCAAAGGACAGCATCTCAGATGAATTTTTATCTTCTTCCTTTTGTCTTTTTCATGTCCTCATGTTTCATATAACTGCTTTCTTTTTATGACATTTAAAAGCAGCTTAGTGGATTAAAGGTGATGAAGTTCCTTACAGAGACATCAAGCAAGTTATAATACGTAAAACATTAAAGAATTAAGAGTCTGTGTTGACTCAGAAGCTGTTTTGTTAAGCTAAGAAATTAAGTCTCTCTAATACAGCTCAGATGCATCACATGTCAGCGATAACATAGTCTGATTTTGGCTGATCACTTTAAGTTCTCTTTCGTAACTAGCCGACTAACCATATTAAGCCAGGTGCTATGGATCAATATGGGTCAAGTGTACCCATTAGTAGATCAATTAATAGGTCTAATTCAAGGACATGCTGTGCTTTTAAATCCGCAGGAAATCATTAATTTTAGGTTACATAATGTTACACTTAGTACCTGATTAGCTCCATAGTACAGCCTACAGCTATTGGCATTTCATAGAATATGATGTAAAAGCAAAAATGTCTCACAGCCTCAGATATCCAGTTTGTCACAACATTGCATCATAATCCCTGGTCTATTAGCAATCTGTGACTTATCCTGTCAGACTCTCATGGTCAGGCAGCTGTCTGTCAATACAAGCAGAAAGATAGTTCTGTGATGTTAATAGAAGTCAGAGATATAAGACCGAGATGTAATGTGTAACGAAGGATTCTTATAAAAATGTCTTCCTGAAATTGGACTCTGTCTGTGACGGTCCACTTGTTGGCACAGGTCACTTGCAGCCCCTCCCTGACTGCACCAGGTTCCCCGCAAAGTCTCATTATCCTTTTATCTCAACATTTATCTGACAAGAGAGCAGGGAGGGAGCATGCAGGCCATCTTTAAAGATTCATAAAAGGCAATAAAAAAGAGAAAAGAGAGCTTTAAAAAAGGAGGGGGGCTTAAACTAGCAATTCTGTTTAATGTCTGCATGTGATAGGGTTGACAGAATTATTAATCAGGAACTAAAGGAAATTCAGACCTTTGCTCTCAGCTGCCTCACTAAGAGTCTTTAGTTACCACCATTACATAGCAACTGAAGGTCGGGAGGTCTGCCACTAATTGGTTCTACAGGGTTTTGAATAACAATGAGCAGAGCCCAATTATAAAATCACTATGAGACACCTCAGAGGAGTAATAGAGAGAGAGGAGAAAGAGAGGGAGCATTAAAGAGCGAGAGTGTGACGAGGGACCTGCTGGACCTGCGATGGGAAAGAGGGGCCGTGAAGAAGAAAGACAGGAGTGAAGCTGTTTCATCACTTTTGCTCTCCTCTCCTCAGCAGCGAGCTATTAATAAAATTTATAAATCAGTGGTGGCATAAATTTTAATAGAGGGCTGTGGAAAAACAGTCAAGGTCTCTGAAGATAGCTCCACCTCATTTGAAATTCCATTTGCATAAAAGATTCACGTTACACAGGCAGATTTGAAGGGAATCTCCTCTATTTTATCGTGTGTTCATTTATTAGTAATAGAGCCCTTTTTACACGGCGGGATCTGACACGAGCACTTTGGAATATAAATCAGTGTCTTTTTAGAACAAGTGTCTCCTCCTTCTTGCTCTTTCCCCTGCATGTGTGGCGTGCACGTGTGTGTTATTGTGCGTGTACAATAATGTATCAGTGGTAGCGAAAGCATAAAGTGTGTTGGTAGGTGTGTATGCGTGTTTGTGCAGATGCTCTGCTCTGGGTTGTGTTTTGTGTGACGAGACATCAGCAGAAAGGTTCAGCGGCCACCTGGTGGCTCTGTTCCTCAGAGAGACAAAAGAACAACCACTCCCCAAATTAGCCTTCTGTCAGGTGGGTGGAGAAGCCGTGTCAGGTGGAACAACATCTCCCTCCCTTTGACTGGCTTTCACACACACTCACACACACACACAGCGCTGTGTATGAACTGACAGGCTTCCAGTTTATCAGACAGGAAGCTCTTACTGAATTGCTGAAGGAAATGCAGTGTGAGATGTTAGAAAATGTGTCATTTCAGTGGCTGCTTTGAACAGAAGACTTTAAAAGCTGCTGGGTGATTAACAGTTTTGACATTATACATGAAACTTCCTTTTTTCTGGGAGCAGAATAATGTCCCCTCCCCTACCATGGTCTTTGATCGTTATTTCATTGATCAGCTGTGGAGTAAGGTGGGCGCCTGATAAAAGTAGTGATGGTTCTCTTGTGCTGGTCCACTGAGACTTGTCTGGGATAATAGTCAGCCTTTAATCAACCTGGAGCAGAGGCCTCGTCCTGCTGCCTCTCCTTACACGCGCTACCCATGATTGTATCGGTAGTATTGACCCGGATTAATAGACAAAAGATCTATGGTTACACCCAGGCTATTACACTGTTTGATCTGTGCTGGACCTCTATGCAGTCAGTGAGATTTAATCAATGGATTGAGATACACTCGAGGACCCTCCCAGATGTTTCTATGATTTGCCCAGAAGGATCAATAAAGAGCAAACGCTTGTTCTCATTCATAGCCATAGTCTTTGGGATTACCAAACATTTACGACAGAATCTAATATTTAATATATATATATATTTAATATTCTATCTAATATTTCTACTTTGGACCTGCAGTATTTCCAAGTTTTCAACATGTGACATCAAAGATTGGACTCTTAAATGTATGTTTAAAACACAAACAGCGCCACATATTGCATACTATTGGCTTGTACCAATGATTGTATGTATAGATGGACGATGCGTCTCATGGGCGCTGCCATCTTGTGATGGTGACGTCATTTGGAGCCAGAGCTGCACAGTAGAGGTTGGCAGATGGAGCCGCCGTAGCCACTTCTGCTAACCAAAACACACATAACTTACTGAAAAAAAAAGAGCAAGGATCCCGCACGCTGGTGTGTTTAGCTTCTTGTGTTGGTCTGAAGCAGATGTTCACAGATGTGTAAACTTCAATGACTGTAGTGACTGTTTTTGTTATGTCTCCTCTTGCCGTTCCTCCTATACTCTGCTAATCAGGAACAGATCGGCTGCAGGAGGCTTATTTGTCAACAGAGCTGTCAATCATCCTTTTGACAGCACCAAAAAACTACTTAAAAATGAACACTTGCATGCATGATAAGAACTAACTATAATGACAGAAACCATGTTTGAGAGAAATGTATTTGTTGTGTATTATGATTTTATAGTTTGACTCATGTCCCACCTGTTAGCATGGAGGAGGCGGGCTTTATGACCTATACTGCAGCCCGTCAGCAGGGGGCGATAGAGATGTTTTGGCTTCACTTTTAGGGAGCTGTCATGTCATCCATCCTTTTATACAGTCTATGGCTTGTACTAACACGTTGGTGGTTTCATCATGACTTTTCTGCACTTTTGTGATATTAAAGTAAAATATGATTGAAATAGATGAATAGTGTCGTACGCATCTATAAACAATAGAAACTTCATTATTTGTTAAACCCTGACCGGCGCCTGTTGCACATTTCAAGCAACCTGTGCTTTAAATTGTGTTCAGCTGCCGATATAAAGTGACTGCTTCCTCATTGTCAACTTCCATTTGTTTTGTCTCCTAATCAAGCAATTAATGTGTGCCACACTGATTGTTTGCTTTTTCCCCGAGTGCTGCCATAATAGTGCTCTATTTGTCTGTTTGCGGGAGGAAAGCATTGTGCTGAATAATGCATTGTGTGTCAATGCAGCAGACATTTCCATTAGAATTCTGAACACATCAAGATGAGATGCTAACCGCCATGACTAACTGAAAGTTAACCTGAGGTAAAGAGGCAGGAATATAAGTCCAGGCTCCAGCGGCTTCACCTTATTGAAGAGTTGAAGAGTGGACATCTCTGATGCTTTCATGAGTCTGAATTCATGTGAACTTGAAACCCTTTTAAACCTGAAGGGCACAGCCTGAGGATCATGCTCACACGCCTCATTTAGATCACAAATGTGTTGGATTTTTCCTCTCTGACTTTCTACTGGAAGTTTGTTGTACATGCATAGTGAAAATGATGGCATCTCCACTCCTCTTTCTCTGGAATTTATTTAGGTTTTTGTTGGTGTCAAACTTATTTCCTTGCTTTGTCATCATAGTCATAAACACCTACTCTACTGCTAGGGCTGTCACTTTTCAATCGAAATTCTATATATTGTTCGAACCTGGTGAAATATTAATAGTTTGAACTGTAATGATGTTTGAATTCAAAATTGCAGCACAGCAGATAACGAAACGCTTGCCCACGAAAATAAGTAATCTGCTGTCCAGAGTCCCAGAATGCGATCACGTAGCATCAGTAGTGTGCCTTGTATTTTAACAGATGCCGATAATACTCTGTCTTCTTCAAACCAATGGAGGAAACTAACGAGCCAAGCCGTTGTTAACCTTTCCTGCTTCAGCGTCCCGACCGTACAGAAAGCACGGGGCAGACTTATTGTTGTTCTGCAACAGGGCCGAAGCTGTAGCTAGCTTCGGGGCTAACTCCCATCACGCCAGCAGCAAACCTAAACTGTACATTAGTTTTGTTGGTCATACAGCTACCGATCACTCTTTTCTCTGCTCTTCCGCTGCTCCAGTCCCCGACAATTCACTGAACTTGTGCACACACACTTTGCTCTACCCCCCCACTCTCGCGCGCTTAACTCTTCCCGAAACAGAGCTACGCTTCTAGTATAAGACCATGCTACAGAACTGATCATATCAACACCAAGCGCTGTATGTACTGTATGTACAGCCCTATACTCCACCAAAAACATTTGCTAGCTGCATTCAAAGTGAATAGAAACCAATTATACAAAACAACCTGAGCATCATCTTTTAAAATCGTTATTACTGTATTCAATGTTCGTGCTTAATGGAGAAAACAAGCATAAAACACAAATATAAATGACAGTGAATACAAAATATGAAACATTAGGTCCAACTTTTTAAGTTAATTCTTCTTCTCAATATGTAAAAAGGTTAAACACATGATTTTAAGATTAAAAAAACCCCAAGTAAATTATTACTCCCTACAAGTCTGTTTTTAGCAGTTGGTGTGGCTCTGCTGGTTGGTCGGTACGTCCCACAGTTTGGTCCAGAGTCATCACAAGATGATGTATCCTGTTGGGCTACACTATATTGAGTCTCTTCTATCACTAAATATTAATGAATTACTCCAAGTCATTTTGAACTCAGTCTAAAGTCAACTTTAACACATTGAAACTGAAGTACACATTCCCCTCTAAAATCTGTTCATGTCTGACAAATACAAATAGAGCACACAGGTGCATCTGCATATTTACATGATAATTTATGGAGGCGCCCTGTGGCAGCTCGTCAGGTTCTCTGCCTGGTTCTTGTTCCCAGCTATTCTTTGATATGTTTTTTGGGGATAAGATGTTTTTTTGATCTGTGGAAAATGTGTCTGCTTTGTTCAGAAGAGATTGCAAGAAAGACACTGGGGCGTGCCATAGGGGCGAATTGGGCAAACAACAGTCTGTCACCTTGAAGAGAGGCAAGATGTGAGGTTGAAATCTGCAGGGAGCAGATCTGTCATGAGAGAAGTCTGGGCATCTTTCCCCTGGGAGACAGAGGGGGAGAGGCTGGGTGAGAGACAGGTGAGAAAGCACTGAGAGAGAGAAGAAAAGGGAGTGCTGATAAAGGAATAATGAGAAAGTGTTTGTATGTGCCAGAACCAAAAATCCAGAGACCTGCCTCTGACAACTTATTAGCACATTAAAGTGAAAAAAGGGGCAACAAAAACAAAAACACATTGAAGCTGCTGCTGCTGCTTTTAGGGACACTTTGGCCATTTTTTTCTGCAGCGATGCACGTCCTAAGCTATGCAAATCAGGCTCAGTATTTGCCTAGCTTGAAAAAGCAACTCTATTATTATTAACAGCAGAAGAAAAAAGTCTGGCTGGGGGTTATTTTACCTCTCCCAGCGGGGAGTCTGCAAATTAACAAAAAGAAAATGGAATGCAACATTCGCCTCGTCTATTATTTCAGTATTTTCCATCTCTCTCCCCACATGAGAACACTCCATCCTCTAAATTAATTAGCTCTGAATATGTCTTAATGATATTTATACTTTTTAGTGTAATCGTCTAATTGTGCTTCTCTAAAGAAACATATACAGTATGTTTTAGAAGACAAGTTGTTTGCAAGGGAGAGAATTTCTCAGCTTATTAAGGACTTTTTTTTTTTTGATGTTCAGCACATCATTAAGTCCGCTCCCTTTGTGATCGTGCCTAACCAGCCTCCTCTCTCCCTCTCACTGCTGTCTCTCAGGGGAGAGATCCTGCACCAGGCTGCTGGTCAATTAGTCAGTGTGTGTAATTCAAAGGCTGAGAAACGACCGGAGGGAGATGGAGACTGTGTTTTCTGCTGTGTTTGTGAGAGTGGTTGTGATGGTGAAGGGGCAACAGAAAGAAGAAATATTTCACTGTAATACATCAGAATGTTTGTCCTTTAAGTAAGCTAGGTTTCAAAATGACTGAGTACAGAATGAGTACAGCTCTCTGTGAACACTGGGGGCTTGATTAGAACTAAACACAATAATATAACTGGTTCACAAGTACGGTTTTAAGTTCAAAATTATTTCTTTCCCATTCAGTATTTAATTGCACACTAATTAGGGATAGACCGATTATTGGCGCCGATATTTGGCATTTTGACGCATATTGGTATCGGCCTTTTAAAAAAAAATTTATTTATTTATTTATTTTTTATCCGACGGCCGATAAGAGATCAATTTAAAACTGGGTTACTGGTGTGATGCAATTATCGTATCGCTGGTGCCAATAAGCGATATTTTAATTTAAAAAAATAAATCGCTCTAAACAGATCTCCCTGCCAATTTGAGTCACTGCATCATTGTTGATCTCAGTTTGTGTCAAAGTCTGTGAAACTGACACCCAGTTGCAGTGAATAAATACATTAATCCTGCACTTCCTCTTTTTAGACGCATTTTGTATTCTTCAATCAGATATCGTGATGTATCATTATATGATTGTCTTGCAAGATATCAATTATCGCAGAATATCGTATCGTTGTCGTGGGCCGAGTATCGTATCGTGAGTTACCCTGCGAGCTAGCCAGAAGGCTAGTTCACTCCGTAGGCCTTACAAAATGTAGCATTTCGTGATTAAGACGTGTGGAATATGCAGACATTATTCAGGTTTTAGGAGCATACTTACATACATACTTTGGATTCAGAACATGTGTCTCACTCTGGGTTCATACTGAAGTTTGCCACACGGCACTTTTGTAGTTGCAGATGCAGCGGCTTCTGCACCACCAGTGAAGTGGTAATATTCCTTGCTCTCTGGGCTTTTTTCAATGATAGACATCTCCCTTTCAATGTACACTGTGAAGTTAGAAGGAAGTCAATCTATAAGATCCAGGAAAGTGCATATTCCTTGTTGTCGGCTATTTTTAGCATCACATTGACTTTGGGTTAGTAGCAACATCTGTTTGCTTTGTAAGCACAGAGCTCACATAATTGCATTACTAAATGTATTGGGCCATAGACTTGTTGTAATAGTTCTCTCTTTGATACAGTAGATTTATTATTTATAGCACGTAGACTCAGTTTTATCTCTCAGTCAGTCTGTCTTCCTATCATATCAAGCTTGCACACACTTGCTTAATAGCAGGGGTTGAATGCCTTATCAGTGCCTACCTCTGTCTCACCCCAGTTGTCATTTACATTACACACAGCGACCGAGTGTAAAGCCTTGCAGTTAACTGCTGTCAGCTGTAGCAGACATAAATCTCCTGTAGGATCTCTCTGCACTTGGATAGAGAACAGACCTCACATGGCCTTACTTGACCTTTACATGTTGATTCCCCCACACTTCCTGTGTCTCGTCCTGGATGTGAGAAAGATTCATGAGTGTGAAAGATTCAATATGAGCACTGTGAATATGATGTAAAGACAGTTATATCACATGAACTGATTTATGCACCTACACTCAGAGAAGATACAAACAGATGGTTGGGATGCTCGCCATATATATACATACATATTTATATATAGATCTATATGTACACACTGTACACACTGACAGAATTATCTTTACAGTGACTGCCTGTCATTGCTCTGGGCTTGTGGCAGCTGTTTTATGCAGCAGAGAGGAAATGAAGTAGACAAATCGGATGTGGCTTTGAGCGCGTCTGTCTCTCAGTATATATATATAAACACTATAGATTATTGTAAATAACAAGAATGTGGTAATAGTATGATTAAAGTGTTTACATGGCTTGTAAGAACCAGAATTCCCCAGTAACTACAGTTTATATATTTGATAAGTGGTTAAACGTCTAGAGGGATGTGTGGCTTTCAGGAAACATCTTGTAAGTGCCACAAAATGAGGGTATAAACACAGAGAACACAGCAAACACGCCAGGAACCACCGACACCTCACCCACTTGGCTGCCTGTGGGTGGATCCATCAAGCTTCCAATCCAAATGTAGCTCGAGAAAAAGTGTTAAGTGTTAAAAAAGTGTGAATAAAATACTGGATTTCTGCCACAGGAAGAGGCAGAGATGCTCTTTAAAACAACTTTCAGTGTTATTGCTTTTATTGATGCTAAACAAATAGTCAAACTAGCAAAGTGATGTAAAGATTTTCCTTCTCACCTGTCTTTAACTTTGACTGAGTGGGTCCATTTTTTTGTAGCCAATATAAAAACAACAGTTTTGTTTTGTATATTTCCTGTCATTATGGACTTGCAATGTCAGTCACTGTCAGCCGAGCTGCACCAGAACATTTGTTACTGATCTCATCGCAACCAGTAATAACTAGGTAACATTTAATTAACCAGTCACTCACTAGTTTTTAGTTAATATTATATTTAATGAAAGTCTGTGTCTCTGCTTTAGGCGAGGTGGTGTGCCTCCAGCGTTACGCTCTGTGGAGCGGCTTCTTTTTGAGCGTTTGTAGCATAAGAGAGGAAATACTGAAGTATGTTGTTAATTTAATTAAGAGAGCTGCTTAATGTAAGCTGTGTTACATTTTCTCCAAAGATATTTAGGTTGATTCAGGTTGTGTTATGGTACCAACTAGGGATGTAACGATACACTCAACTCACCATTCGATACGAATCCTGACACTGGGTTCACGATACGATTTACTCAAGATACAATTTTCTCATATTTGTAAGTTGAAATAATCCTTTTTTAATTTTAAGGTGACTAGTTTATTTATTGTGATGTAAAAAAATGATTGCCTATATGATAAATGCAGTGCGCCATAATGCTCATATATACAATTAACAAGAAAAAATACGTTCTATTAGGCTATTTGGGACTTTTAAGTCTGTTATCTTCAAACAAAATAAATCTCCCTCCCTACTTTTACCACTCTTGGTCCACCAACTCAGACACCCGCATAGAAGTAGAGAGAGTTCAGGTTTCTTTATATAATAAATACAAACAGACCTGTGGGCTGCAGTTGTGTTATTTATACGGCATGTCATCTACCGTCTCTAACGGTGTTGAAATGTATGTTTAATCAGCATGAGAAGCCCGGTGACGGTAACTTTTGGGAACGAAGTCTCCTACTTCCTGTCGACACACACAACCTCACGCCGTGTGTGCTGCAGGTGCAGCTGCGACAAGTAAACACTCTGCGGCATGTCCGCTCTGTGGACGGTCCGATTATGTGGCCACAGCGCTACCCAACATCAAGAGCAAAAGCAGATCGCGCCCTCTGCTGTTTAAAAAATAGTATTTCGATTAATCTCTTTGTCTTATCGATTTGATTCGTCACTGTATTGATTTTAAACTGCATTGTGAGGTATCATTACATGTATAGTACCAACCAAGCCAAGGTGTTTTCTAATAGGAATATTGGCTTAATCGGATTCTAATTGAGTTGTTAGCAAGCACATTAACACGCCGACTATCTTCAAATGATACCAGGCTGTTTAATATTGCAGCTATGCACCATGTGGCTTCACTGCAGAGCTGAAGACCCCTTGTGTTCTGATCCTGGGTGTTATTTTGAGCTCTTCCTCTGGCCCGCTCTTCAGGGATTTTTGGAGAAGCAGGCAGAAACAAGTCCAGGAAAGTTTGGTCTTGGTTCAAAACATGGCTGCTCTTTCAACAACGTGCCCTGCATTCACTCCCAGCTAAAAGAAATCCAGCCTTCACTCGCAGTGCTCACCTGTCTTTTATCTCTGCACCGTAGATTAATATTGCAAAACCTATAGCTGCTACCCTCTTCCTCTCTCCTCTTGCTCTTGTTATCTCTGCATCCCATCACTCCCAAACACATTCACTTCTTCACCTCGCCCGCTGCCCTCTCTTCCTCTCCTGTCAGGTTGTGGATATTGCTTTTCTACTCTCCATCACTCTTGTTTTCTCCACGGCTCCATCTCAATCAAGAATGCAGCAAGTTTTTATGAATTCATCAGAATGATCATGGACAGTCCTGGGTGGCACGCAGGGAGGCAACAAGGCGAGACGATGGCTGTTGGAACAGACGGAGGAAAGAGAAAAAAAGAGGAAGGGAGGGGAAAGAAGAGCAAACGCGAGGGGGGTGTTGCTGTACTGCTGAATTTTAATGAGTACCAGGGGGAATTTCTTCTACACATTTCTTTTCCCCCTGCTCCCTTTCTATTTTTTTTTCTTGGGATGCACCCATCTACTACATGGCTCTAAATCACTGTCACACAAATGAGCTTTAACACAGTCTGGCTTTGGCCTCGTTCGGCAGCGTGTCACAGGATGGAGCTATCGGCTACGCACCAAGAAAACAGCCACCCAAAAGTCGTAATTGAACTGCCAATTTGTCATGTTTATCTCTACTGTCTTCCACCAGCCACCCAACCAACCACACATGTGGCACCCACCACATCCTCTTCCCGGAAACCAGCGCAGATGTAAGCAGCGTTTCTTTCCATGACAGATCTGCTGCTCATTAGTGAATTATTCATTCTTTTCATTAGAGTCTACCAGATAGCATTGCAAGCATCCACACACACTTTATCTATTCTTTATGTTATTCTCTTGCTGTCTCTCACCAACTTTTTCTCCTATCTTACCCCAGTTAGCCCGTATGGCCTTTGGCTTTTCTACGCTATCTATGCCTCGTCTTTCCCCCCTCCTCCTCCTCCTCCTTCTCTCCATCTCTCTCTTTCTCTCCTGGGAAGACTTTATTATGCTTTGCTCCGACAGCAAAGTACACAGATAAAAGATAATTGCCTGGCTTGACTCCTCCATTGATATGAAAATAGGATTTAAATTATTCACAGTGGTTTAAAGGTTAGTTGAAGGTTATTACTGGCAGATAGAAGTAGAAAGGCAACAGGGTAAGAAGAAAAAAAAACCTTGTGTGTTGCAAGCTGTGGCCGGAAGGTGAGGTGCCTTTCTGAAAGGCTAATTTGCAGTGCAGGCAGTGGAGACATCTTGCGAACAAACCACAAAAGCCTCTCCAGGGGATTTGAACATGGTGGTGGAAGTCAGTTATTAAGCAGCAAATTAAGGCTGGCTTCTCCCCAGCAAAACACTGTCAGTTGTAAATAAGGCTGTATCGGATCCTTGCCCACGCTCTAATCCTTTTCCTTTCGTCTTCCGTCTAGCCTTGCATAGCATTTTTACATTACATGTTCTTCTTTATACAAAGCCATCAGTGCACACTTGGTAATATACAGTGCCTTTCTCCAGAGTATAGAAAAGGTTGAAGTGTTGAGTTTAAAACAGGGTCAACTCTGTTGGGACACAGGCTTGTTTTGCTCTGTGGACATGATGCACTCAGGAAGGGCTGAAGGAGAATTACCTGCTCTGTTGTTGCCGGCATCCCTGAGGACACGTTCAGTGATCACAGCAGGGGTTTGTTGGATAAATAGGAGAGGGGAAAGGTTATAACGAGTCCTTTTCTGCTCCCCTCGTATTACCTCGGCACCAGCTTGTGTGTCTGAAGAGCTTTGTTATGCCTGCAGACAGGATTCAGACAGTTCTTATGTGGGAAGGTTGCAGCAGGTGGTCTGTAACAATTCTGCCATCATCCACATGTTTGCCTGCCACAGCTGTCTTCTCCCATCTCACAACCATACCAGGGCCTGCACGTAGTTTCTTTTTGGGTTGATGTATATTTGGGCAAAGTTTAGTCTAGCTTTGAGGAGCACAGCCACTATAATTAGCTTGTTATGTTGAAGTACACAGCTTGAGATGTCTTGAAAGTACAATACAAATCATAAAGATAAATATAGTTATTTTTCGGGCCACTTAAGGTCGGTAGTAAAAGCTGAAAACAAAACATTTACATTTTCCTGTTTTAGATTTCCCTATTTCCCTATAAAGCTTGAAATGGCAACTATAGTTACCTATATACACATCCAGTAGAAATGGAGCAACACCATCACTCATTTTGAGTCGTTTTTCTGGCTACCTAAAATGGGCGACTGCGGCTGGAAGTTTGTTCACTTTTACGACAACAGTTACGTTTTAGGCCAGAAAACCCAAACAATGAGCTGAAAGACACCAAAGCATGAGGGCTGAATGGAACTGCAGAGTTGGGCGATTATATTATATATTATATATTCAGTGGGCCCATCATTGGTATTATATTGGTATTATAATAAATTGGCTTTTTTATTCATATTTTAAGACAAAACTAGAAGTTTTATTTGATTTTGATTTTATTTTATTTTGAGTATGTTCAGCAACAACAAGTCACTGAGTTCAGATTAGATTATTTCCCCAAGGAAGAAAATCTTTTCGTCGCGGGACAGCAAAGAAACAAGAAGAAAAACCTAATTAAAACATAATAAGACAACTGAAGACATCAAAAGTGCTCACACTTTACAAGCACAACAGAACACAATATAAGGTTGATTTGATAAAAGCAAGAAAAGCAGCAACAATGAGATTAGGGATATGAGAAAAGTGCTCAGCTGTGTGCGGGAACCTCCAGGCCCTTTTGGTTCATTAAAAACAAGAATGCTTATTGCACGAGGGATGAATGAAAATTTGAACCTGTTTCATCTCTTTTAAGAAACTTGTATCTCTATAAGCAAGATGATAGCTTTGATTCGCAAAGAACTTTTAAACATGGATATTGTTTAAAGGATAGATCTTTCTATCCTTTCTTTTCACCTCCAAAACTAGTTATTCATTTCCTGAACCGCAAATTTGTTTTTACTCAAAATTCAAAAGTGAGTGTCCCATCCCGCTGCCTCTCCCACCCAGGGAGCCTATTGATTACCTGAAGCCAATCACTTGACAGCATCATATCCTAAGAGAGCAGCCAAGCACCATTTCCCCTCTTATTCTTTAATTAGCGATACAACCCACGGGCACTAATCTATGCGTCCTCTCTCTGATATTCCTCTGATGTGCACCGCTTTGATTCTCTGACCCAACAAGGAGTATTGGGATTGGTGTGCACTGCAGGAATGCTAATATGTTCTTGGAGAGGGGGACTCTGTCAGCCTGCTGGCAGACAAGAAGAGATCAAGTAAGAGTTTCTTTTCTCCATATTCGCACCTGTACAAGTCATCTCTTGCAAATGAATTCAGATTTATTGCTGTCAACTGAAACACGCCGAATGTGTTACCCAGATTTTGTGATGAAGAGGCATTCATACAAAAACTGATCTAAATTTGCATCCTCCAAAGTCTGTCTGTTATATTTGAACAGGATCAGAGGGAAAAGTGAGAATTCCTCCACAAGCTGCCTGAAATAAAACAATGTGGTCCAATTATGTCATGCTGCATTTTATCCTGAGGTGTGCTGGAAAGAATGCAAACAAAATACTACTGGCTTTCTAATTGGCTGCTTCATAATGGTGAAATACACATGTTCAGTAGGTCCACTGGAGTGATCAGACGGTATTGTGCCTTGCTTATAGATACCGTGGCGGTTCATGTTAATGGAAGGAAGGTGTGTTTTATCCATTTCCCACTTGTAGATTTCACAATGTTTCTGCCTCATTGAGAAACCTCAGTAATAAACAGCAGAGTAGCTCCTGAATGAATCGGTCGCTGGTGTTTTACTAAAGCCAGGGTTAGGCTGCCTGGGCATCCCTTTGATGAGGCCAGATTTGTGTATCAGTCATAAGCCAGTACCACTACCTAGCACACTTCAAACAGGCTTAGTGCTAAGCCAATTAGCATGACTTTGCATGGTGTTGATCTGCCTGTGACATGGAGCAGACTGGGCTTAATTGCGTATTGCTGCGCTGACTAATGCTAATTTAGTAGCCTCCAGGAAAGCTGAGCCCCGAGGTAAACAAAGCAACAAGGCTAATATGCTGTTAGTGCTGTCTCCATGCACCAGCAGAACTCCTGCTAATCTGCTTACAGCGAGCAGCACGTACACACGCAGCTCCAGGCTATAAACTGATTTCTTTTACTCATAATATTATTGTACAGCTGCCACTGTTACTGTACAGCCAAGGTATTCAATTCAATATTCATTACTCAGTGATGATGGAAGTGGAAGCAGTGATAAAAGTAGAAAGTGACTCAGATGACATAAAGGGATGAATGTAGTCATTTTGAGGCTCGAGTGAGGAAAGCCCTCCTTAAAAAGGTACAAACATGTTACAGATTACTCCGTAAAACAAGTCTCAATTGATGAAAATGAATTCTATTCTTCTGCATTTACTAGTATATTTGTGTGTAAGTTTTATTTAATCTCTCTGGTCACTGGTTATTCTCTGCCTTAAAACACAGCTTCCATCCATCCATGATCTATACCGCTTATCCTGTTCAGCGTCGCGGGGGGCTGGAGCCTATCCCAGCTGTCGTTGCGGCGAGAGGCAGGTTACACCCTGAACTGATCGCCAGTCAATCACAGGGCTGACATATAGACCCAGATAACCTTTCACACTCACACCTACGGGCAATTTAAGAGTCACCGATTAACCTGACAAGCATGTCTTTGGACTGTGGGAGGAAGCCGGAGTACCTGGAGGGAACCCACGCATGCACGTGGAGAAGGTGCAAACTCCACACATATGTCCGAGCCAGCATTTGAACTAGGAACCTTCTAGCTGTGAGGTGACAGCGCTAACCACTGCACCACTGTGCAGCCGTAAAACACAGCTTGTTGTAGTTTATGTAAAGATATTTACACTTGATCATTTTTGCTTCTTACCAAGCTCCATAATTTCAAATGATTTTTTAAACTTACGTCTGATTAATAGCCTTGTAATTGTTTCTATTTTCAATGTTCAAAACAATCAAATTAATACATTAAATATGTAAAAAAAAAAAAAAGCCTCTCATAGTTTACTACAGTTACTTTAAAATAAGACAAAGAACTGGGGTGGTTTAGCTTGGTAGTGTCATTAGCATTTCTGATTGCTTAATTGATTTATGAATCATCAAGTAATTTCATCTGAATAAATCATTTGGAATTTAAGTGTGCTTACTGATGACCTTCATATCTTTGACACAGTAACAAACGACTAAAGGCTAATCATCTTGATCCTGCAAACATACAGCATAATGATGTGTTACTGAACAGGTGATCAGTTTTTTACCCAGAGGTTGCTTTAACACTGAAATAATGACATAATAATGACACAGTCAATAACTAGAACATGAGCTAATGTTGAATAACCGTTGCACACTGGCAATGACTTAAATGTCCGTACGGATTCATCCAGGGAGAGATGTGTGGATAAACAAAGACATCCATGCATTATGCACTGGATGAACTTCTTCCTGGTCTGCTCTGACATGTCAGCAGAGGAAATAAGGGATTGAAAGTGTGTTTGCACTGATCTATATATGTGTGTGTGTGTGTGTGTGTCTGTGGACGTACATGGCTGGTGCAGCAAGGGCAGCCCAGTCTCAGATCTGAGGAGGCCTGCAGGAATGTTCCCTGCCTTTGAAGAGTCTGCTGTCTGCGCTCAACAAGTATCAGGTCCAGAATGAAGGGAATGCAGCTTCACAAGGCCTCATCCAGCTCTGTTTTATTGAGGGATCCTGTTGGCTCTCTCCTCGGGCTGCCTTTGTTGTTGTGGGGGGGGTGAAGAGGGCACATACATACTGATGAGGTGAGCTGGACCCAAGGCTGGAGCTCAAAGAAACATTCTCCTACAGTCAAAAGATACAAACCAGGCTGTGTGAGCCCAGGAAGAGGGAATCACAATAACACTGTGGTTTATATGTGGTATGCTGGTTTTCTACCATTGAAATCAGTATGTCTATGTATCTCACAGAAATGGGAGAGAGTCAGATATGAACATACTGTTGGGGGTACAAGACATCAACCTTATCCTATGATGTGGAAGGCAGCTGGTTTAAGCCTAATAAGGATTTACAACAGACAATAAAAAGAAAGCGACTAGACTCTTAAAATGGGACATTTGGCAGCTAGTTGGTGGAGACCACAACAGAGCTTAAAGGAGAAGTTGGTTTTTAAACCTGGGCCCTATTTTTTACAAATCCGGGTGTCGAAATAGGAACAAAAACTTTTGGAATCAGTCCAGCAGATATCCTCCGCCGTAGCTGCGATACGGCCGCAATGGCTGTAACATAATCCCCCAGGGCAATTGTGCCCGATCGAAGTATGTCAGTACAAAGACCATCCCAGTTTTAAAGAGTAAGATCCTTTTTGTGTAACCAGAAACAGAAGTATTGTTCAAGTGGAAGTCTTAATCTGAAATATTGCGGGTGGTGAGATTAATTACATGACGTTTGAGCCAGAGTATACGGACGAAGAGCTCATAGAAATCGGAGAGAGAGAGAGAGAGAGCCAACAGGCAGAGGAGGATAAAACAAATACATTAACCCACGCTTTCTGTACACCATCACAACAATCTCTACCAAAATCTCTAAGTCACGCTTCCACCGCCCTGTTCAGGTAACATCTCACCACCTGCAAGATTTCAGAGTGAGACTTCTCCTTAAGCGAGACTTCTGTTTCTCGTTACACAAAGAGGAGATCTTACTCTTTAAAAAAATGACGATCTTTGTAGGGATCATTTCTGTAATGTTGTCGGACACCTGGAGTAACAATCTGAGCCTGTCAGTGGCAAAAAAAAGCACTTTTAGTGGACATACTTTGATTGGGCCCAATTGCAGCTACGGCGGAGGACATCTACTGGACCGATTCCAAAAGTTTTTGTTGAGTCAAATCGACACCCAAATTTGTAAAAATAGGGCCCAGGTTTAAAAATACTGAACTTCTCCTTTAAAGCAGATTGAATATTGGTCTTATGTGCCAGACGAGGATAAAACATCTGTGTCTGTGTGTTGTGTTTACAGCCTGTTGGACTGCCCCCGAGTGGCTAAGATATTTTAATTTTAATATGACGAGGCTCAAGCTATCAGTCATTTGTATTGTTGTTACAAGCGCTGAAAAGCAAACAACCTATTTAGTCTTTTAGATGTAAAAAAATGTTGGCGACACTGACACTGTTTGATTCAGAGAGGACTAACCAGTGCTGGAGACCAATGGGGAAAAACAGTGATGATATTTTTGGGCTTTCTTTGGATAATTTTCAACTTTAAAAGAGAAAGTCTGTAGAGCTGATTAGAGGCATATTGCTCCAGTCTCCTAATGAACTTGAATATCCCAGACAACCTGAAAGCACAGGATATCACTGCAGGATTGGGGTTGTTAACAGAATGAATTGTATGCAGTATGTGCCTTTTATTTTATGGCATGAACAATATGTAAGACATAAGAAATAAGAGTCTGTCTGGGTTGAATATAATGTTTTTCATATATATACATGAAATACTGCAGCAATACAAGAACAGTAAACATTCTTTTTATTGTATTTATATAATAGAAAACACAAGCTCATTAATTGATCATCAGAAATGAATGGATGGGTCAGATCCATGCTATCTGTAATGTCTGTAACCTGAAAAGTTTATTGACCTTCAGGATGGATGGAGCTTGCTCACAGTGTTTCTCCCCCTTCCTCCCTCCTCTCCTCCCTCCTCTCCTCCTCTCCTCCCTCCCTCCAGCACTGCATTACTTACTCCTGACTCCTGACTCAGCGTCTCACCGGCCCAGACACCGATATTGAGTGCTTTTTATCGTAGCCGCACTTTTTCCTCGTTTGAAACAATATAGCCTGACTGTTGCTATTGATTTTAGTGGATTGTGCTCTGGTAAGCACTCCTTCAAGCCCCTGCTGCTATATTAAGCAATCGTTTCCCACAATAGATGACACTCTTTCCCTGCCTCCCGCAGCAATTTGGTTGGCTCTAATGGGCCCGGCATTACTCAAACTCCACATTGATTGTACGGTAGAGGATTTTAAAAAGGAGAGGTCGAAGTTTCCCTCGATGTGGCTGTCACAAACGAGCCTGTTTTTAGATGCGTGGGGGAATTCTTATTCTTGTGGACGGGTCCAGCCTGACAGTTCAAGGTAGTTGTGCCATTAAATGATGTTCAAACAGGCTGTGATGCAGGCGTGAGGGCTGTGCAAAATGAAACTCAATAGCCCACTGTGAAGTATCTTGGACTGGAAATGAAACCTTGAAACAGTGATGTGCCTGGATTGATTCCACTGGCCCAGCATTTATTTGCATGTCTTTGGTTCTAATGTGATGTGACTACATTTCCCCCGCCAGCCACCGAGGCCCTCTGAAGTATGTCTCTTTAAATCACTGGGGCCTTGGGAGTGCGACTGCAAATGATTTCAGACGCCGGGCTGCTTTTCACATCAGTTGTGGTGCATTGGATTCCCGCTACGCTATCTGCTATCTCCTCCCCATGTCACTGAGCGTCAATAAATCAGTACACTCTACAGGCGGACCAGAGAACATGTGGGGAGGATAACATGCCCTGTAGTCACGCATATTTAAATATACAAGGGCTCCGTGTAGCTGCTGATTGGGCCACACATCACTGCCCGCCGCACCCAAGACAGTGGGAAAATGGCTGCCGTTTGGGAACACTTAAGTGGTGAAGCCACTTAGCATGTGACTCACCGACGTAATCTAATTGGCTGCACACCACAGACAAGAGAGTTTGTGTTAGAGTGTGTGTGTTTGTGGTTTTCTCTTTCATAGAGCATGGGGTGTCAACTTTAGAAATGAAAGAATTTCACACAGTATGCACACAGTATCAGTGTGTGAGAATGATACAGCGTTTCATTGTTTCGTTTAGTCACATGTGGAGATGCAACTAACGATCAATAACATCATAAATGAGGGTTTTTGAGTCATTGATTACTAATTTTGTCAATAAAATATAAAAAAATAATCAAAAAACACCGGTCACTTTCGACAGCCCGGATGAGGCTTTCAGATTATGTCTTAAATCTTGAAACCGTCCAACCAACCAGCCAACACAAAAAGATGTTGATGTTGTCAGAAGACAAGTAAAAACTGTATATATTAATATCAGAGAAGCTGGAAGCACAGATTGCTTGGCCTGTTTTGCTTGAAAAGTAATTATTACAATTATTTAAAACATTCTGATGAATGCAGAATATTTTCCATCAATCCACCATCATTATTCCTTTGTGGTGCAACCAACTGTCCAAATGATTGTTTTAATACAGTTGCTGTCGTGGCAAGCTAGCTAATGACTGCTGCTAACGGCCTTTGTGGGTAATTTTGCAATCTATGGCAAAATTGTTGCTTGTGTCCTCAGATATTTCAGTTAATTTCTTTACTCTGATGAATTTAAAGTAATAATCTCAAAGATTTTCATTTAAATAAATGTCTGTTAAGTCACTATCTATCTATCTATCGCCGAATGAGGTAACACAATAGTGATTAAGCCTCTGGCTGGTGGTTGGTCTGCTCGAGAGGGTAGGCGGAGCTAAGCGGCTGCTTTTTCCAGTCTGTGCAAGTGTTGTGAGGAAACAGTAATCTACTATGGCGGAACAAACAAAGAACAGATCGATGACTACAGATACAACTTCAAAAATAAGTGAAAATCCAAAGAAAAAGAAACAAACTCGACGCTCAGATGAAGGCAAACAGTCTAAAAAGGAAAGCGACCATCAGCGAGGAAAATCAAGAGTTACAACCGGAGCCAACCGAGGACGTCACACATGCGGCACTGTCTGGATATCTGTGCTCATGCAGTTACTGTTTATCACCATAGCTGCTGCTGAGATCTTCAAGATTTTATCTTTAAGTGCTCTCTGCTGGTCTACCAGGCAAACTTCTTGAGTGTGTGGACTGCAATATTTAAATTAAGTTGTAAACTCCGTTACCAATAGCCTATATCATGTAACCTTAATTTCTAACTATTCTTTACTTAGGATATACTTATTCTTCAATCCTTATCACACATATAGACTGTAAAATGTAATACCAACAGGTCATTGTAGTTTGAATATTTAATTTTTTTCCAAATTTAAACAAAAATTGAAGTCAAAATTCAGAATATACTAGTACTTATAAGACTATAAGGTTCTCTCAGAATCAGTACTTGTATTTCTCAGGGAGTATAATGTAAGAGAGAAACATTTGTCTTCTATTTATCTCTACAGGAACATCTTGCCTGTATGAAAATAAACACAACTACCCCATGCGGAGATCTTCCATTAATTTTTCAGCAAGAGTTTGAGGTCAAGAGCACATTCTTACGCTTCTGTGAAGGTTTGTGCTCCTCAGTTTGTCCTTTGTTCTTAGATGCACAGTCAACAGACTCTTTATGTATTCATGTTAAACCGCAGACAACCGACACCAGGGTTGAGGGTTGGGGGTTGGGGTTGTGAATATTACAGTAGGGGCTACGTGGCGTGCATCCATGCAAAAGGCTGTGGCTGCCCACCCAGCTGTCTGTCAACATCTCTGAGGGGACAACTGTCAGATTAAGAGCCCTAGCTTAATGTCAATAGATCACAATCTGCCTCCTGGCCTCAATTATATTGCCTCTCGTCCTCCAACCTCCCCCCGGTGTGGAGAGGAGTATTAGCTGTGAGCCTCATCATGTATTCAGAGCTGTAATGGCTTCTCCGCGCCTGCACCGCATAGATTAGCACCAAGGGCCGAAGGGAAGCTACATGTTGGCGCAGGCTTTATGAACATTGCCATGATGGATGTCGGGCCCGAGTGTCATTAGTGCTGTTGTGCTGTGAATTCGGCAGTAGATTGCCAGAAAATCCTCTCAGCATGGCTTGATATCCTGTTAGTGGAGCCGTGGCATGGGACATGTGCACATGTGCAGTGCAGACTAATTTGCTAATGGAAAATTGGGCGTATTTGTGTGAGCCACCACGATTAGGTATTTTTTGTCTGTGTTTTTGTCATTTTCCCAATAACTATCCTGGGTGTAATAAATGCTGGGTTTGTGTGCATGTGGAGTGGACTCTTTCGGTGCATAGGAAGACTAAAAACAAACACACACACACGCACACGCCTTTTTTCAATATATTGCTTTTACTCCCCCACTCTTTCACACATGGCCAGTCCCTTTGGGCCCACCTCTGCTAGCCAAGGTTTATTATCTATTTGACAGAAGGGCTGGCGGAAGGCATTTAAACAGCCCATAAATTGTCATGCAGGCTGCAGTGTGGTGCCGACCGCTCTCATTCCCCCGGCAGCCTGGCATATAACCTCAGTGCCAGCCCATCACACCGCCGTTTGCCGATCCAAGTCGAAACAGTGCAGTGCAATTAACGGCATAGATCATTTACATAGTGGCTGGGCTCATTTTCATAATGTTTCCTTTATTATCTGAGGAAGAAATTAACCCAGGAATATATTTACATACCAGCCGCCAATCGTAACAGCTTGCTAATTGCCTGTTAGATGATTAATAAGCTTACAGCAGATGCTAATGAATCGAGCACTCATTGTTTCAAAGGTGCTCATGTGGCAGGGCTTGTGTTTTTTTGCAGCTTAATTACGGCCATAATTATGCACTTGTTGAATCTGCTTTGAAGCAAATACAATCAAATAATGGAAACGATATATATCTGAGTGAACGGATGGCTAATTGTGTTGGAGTGTTACTTGTTGGAGTAGAAAACCAAAGAGACATTGCTTGACATCACTTTAATTGAGGATGCTTTTTGAAGACTTGGAATATGAATGCAGATTGACGCAGTATTGTTTTATCTTTACAACATTAAATGATTGTAGAGTCTTTGTTTTGAATGCTTCTGTATGACCCTGCCACTAAAATGATCTGTAAGCCATGCTAGCAACAGACGTTAGTGGTCCCTAGACGAGGTCTATCCCCTGACTTTTCCTGTAGCGCCATCAGGAGGTTGACATTTGTGGTTTTAGGTCAAATGGAATCAAAATTCTGTGGGAAACACGATGGGTTAGCTAGCTCATTCCTTAGCTAACAAATTAGCAAAGAGTACAGACTGTACAGCTTTGATAACTTATCGTTTGCCGACCCCTCGCTCCTCTCCAGCACCACCCTCTTCTCCAAATACGGTCACTTCTGGCTCCAGATGACCAGCATGCTTACACACCAGACTATGATGCTTAACATGTTAACATAATAACCGGGTCACATTAGCATGGCAGCACTGCCATGTGAGCATGCTAAAACGCTGACATTAGCATTTAGCTCAAAGCACTGGCAGCCGTTTTATCATTCTACTACAGAATGGTAATTTATCACATTACAGTTCATAGTTGCCACATGAGTGGGTTAGTAGCTAATGGCTGGTGGTCTCTCTCACAGGTATTCTCTGCTAACTAATGTAATTTAGGAGCACTTTGCACATTAGGCTTCATTAAAAAAAAGGCCATCAAACCAATCACATCTCACATAAGATGATCTTCCCTGCTCGCTCCAAGTTTGCTTGCTACGTGCAGTGCATGTATGCCTGCAGAGAGACATGCAAACATGACACACCCACATTTATGTGTGTGCGGATTCTCCCTCTCTCCAATCCTGTCTATTCCTTCGTACAGTATTATCATACCCGTCCTAACCGACAGATAAGCTTTGGTTTATGGAACAACGGCTGACTCACCAGTGGCGATGCAGAACCGAATAAATCCCTTTTCAAATCCTCTGTTTTGCATCAGTTATTATTTCAAATATCCCTTGTGCTGTTTTAAAGTCTTGTGCTTGAGAAGATCTCTTACACACAGTGAGAGACACACACCTACACATTCTCTTCTCCATTTTACACTGATGCATGCTCAGTGCCCATGTTACACATTTAGAAAGACAATATTTCCCTAATCCCCGTCTCCTTTTTCCCAGGCTTTAGTTTCCAGTTTAATAAATGGCTGTGATTTAATTGTACCACAGCACAGTGCTCTCAGTGCAGCGAGTGATTAGCACGACAATGTCTCCTAAAACCCTGTGCTGCTGTTTATTTAATTGTCCCAATGATGCCGCGGCTATGCTCTATTTATTTTGCTGCTTAACTAAAACAAAAGGCAGGGTTCAACTTTAGTGGAGGCTCATGCAATATTGAGCAGAGTGGAAGACTGCACCGCACTCTAGAGATGTGTCTCCCAAACACGCTGCACAAAGCCAAGTAAGTGTGTACTGTACGCGCGTGTGTGAGTGTTCAGTCGTGTTCGTTCAGTGTTTGTGCCAAGCCTGTGAATAACACAACTTTCAGTCTATGAATAATTTCCTGTGTTTATGCTTTCTTTGCCCCCTGAGTTGCTATTTTTTCCCTCCTGGCTTTCTTCCGTTCCTAATGCAGATTTCTCTCCTCCATCTCCCACACTTCTCTCCCTTTTACCTCGATGATTACTCGTAATCATTACAGCAACATTTGAATATATTTTTCCCAAAAATGTTTTGCTCTTTGCCGTGGCAGCATTCTTGAGTAGGTCATATAAAATAAAAACAGAGAAACTTTTGTAAGTGTTTTTGGTAAATAAAAAGCAGCATAGTTCAGAGTCAAGCAATTCACACTGCAATCATACATGAATCAGATCTGTATGACGACCTCCAGTCTGCCTCTAATCATGTCAGCCATATGGTGTTCATACACTGTCTACGTTTATGAGATGGTGCCTGCCCTCGAGGTAGAAACGTCATTGCTTTAGCTCAAAACACTTCACCTCCCAGAGAGTTGACCTCTTGTGCCGTAAAGGAGATTGCTGTACAATAACTACACGTTGGTTTCACTGATAAAAGAGACTTAAAACTAATCCTGATGTGGGGAAACAGGAGGCTACAAGACTGCAGGGGCATTATTGTCTATAATTTTGATATCAAATCAGATTTTATCAGTTGTGATAACGTTGTACCCACCAAAGTACTTGGTCATCAATCCGTTATTTGAAAAGATGTATGTAAAACAGGCCAACAGTTTAAGGATTAGTTTCCACTGTACTCTGAGGTGATACAAAAAATGAATGTTCATAAGAATGTCACTTCTGCTCTCTTATTGGACAGCAAAATTGAGAAAGTGCAGAACGATAGGTCAGTGATGAACCAGGAAACTGTTGCCGTTAGAGCTGCTCAATTAATCGAATTTTATACTCAGTTACAGTTTTGGTTTCCAACAATTATAAAAAATTTTTTTTGTTGAAACGATTATTTTGCCGCTCTCCGTTTTGCAATGATGCTCTCGTTTTGTCCTGTGATATAAATCCAGCGCACCCCTTTCCCTCAGCAGTGACCTTTTCACCGCCCACTCGCCACACTGTCATGGCATGTAGTTCAGTCCGAGCCAAGATGACGGCGAGAGATCTTTTGGTCAACAAGAAAAGTAAAAGTAGTTCTGTTGTTTGGAAACATTCTGGTTTCAAAGAGTCGGACGAGCGGCAACAAATACTGTGCAAGATTTGTTACGTGGTGGTGTCTGCTTCTGGCACCTGTGAGTGAGTCAAGAGGAGTTTAAGAAAAGTGGAATAATTTACTCAAAATATCCTATATTTATAGAAAGTGTATCCTATATGCATGTTTTAGGGGCAGCTGTGGCTCTGTCGTAGAGTGGGTCTCTCAATCGGAAGATTGGCGGTTCAATCCCAGTCTTATGCAGTCTTCCTTGAGCAAGACACTGAACCCATATGAATATGAATGTGTGGGAATGGTTAATTAGATCCTGATCGAGGATTGGCACTTTGCATATTGACCTCTGCCATCAGTGTGTAAATAAGTGTTTTTCTCGAGAGTTTTTTATGCTTCATTCTGGAAGAACAATTTTTTCAGGTCATTTGTCCGCCTGAACCCATTAGAAGTATTTCTTCGATTTTGTTGTCAGTATTAAATTGGACTCGAGAAAGAACAGATTTTATTTTTAAGAGGTCAAATGTCAAGGTCCCTGTCAACACACAAAATATGTTTTGGACCATAACTCAAGAATTCATACACCACTACTACGACACAATTTCACACAAATATATAATAAGATAAAATTCTGATTATATTTAATAACTGTCCGTTCAGTTGTTGAGAATACCGTATCTCAGGGACGCCTGATGGAATTTCTTCATGTGGAAAAATGTACAAAAATATTTGCACGAATCAAATTTCTGTCACAAAAAAAGAATCACCTTAAATTGTCAAGAACAATATCTGAATGTGATCTAACCTAAGATTGTTATCACCGTCATCTCTCTCTGGATGACGCAGGTTACATCTGAAGTTAGCAGGAAACTGGTAATTGCCTCATGATGTTGGTAATTTCAGAAGGTCTGAATGGCTTTATTGTTACCAGAAGTGCCCCGCGCTGAGCTCACCACATATCTGACGACGGCTAAAAGCGCTGACGAGCACACCTTCACCTTCAGATTCTTACAGATTATTGATCAAAGAAACGCGATACGGCCATGCAGATGGTGCATACCCAGGAACAGTGGGTTTCTTCAAAGTGTTTCTGCAGAAAATCTTCACAGTAAAAAAAATGACTAATTTCTAAACTGCCAGGATATTGCAGAATTTCTGCTTAAAAAGGGGTTGTAAAAAATACTGCAGAACAATACATGCCTCTTAACATTTAATGATCTGTTAGCAAAGATTAAACTGTTTTCTCTTTTCTCCAATCAGCTGCCTATTTCCAACTACAAGCCAGTAGAGCTCTTCTTTTCCATTTGAGTACTGTGCAGACTGTGCGTATGGCAGACTGTGCATATTTTATCCCAATCACCTATTTCTGAAAGCAGTGGAGCATGAACCTGCCATTCACTGATCTTTGTAAAACTACCTGAGTTTCACTCTTTTCCTACCTGCACAAAGTACATTTGAATGAGTTTATTCAAGGACTACTTGGAAACAGGCACACTGGCATACTGAAGTGATGCTCATCCACTCAAACTATACACTCACATTATACAGGTCATACTAGTGATACATACCGCAACACATTAGCTGTGAATGCTGGCAGGGGATCTTGAGGAAACTCATCTCAGCTCATTTATTTCCCAAAGTTGGCCAGAGTCTGCAAAATCTCGCTCATGAAATATTAATATCAACAAATCTTCAAGGGATGTGTATGAAAATATTGTGGAGGGACCAATTAGGCAGAGTGCCTGAGGATTCTTACAGTTGCTTCCGAGGTTTACATTTTCTTACATGTTTAACACTTACAGAGGAAAGAGCGGTTTGTGGATCAACACATCTTACTAAAGACGTGCTCTCTATCTGAAATGTAAATTCCTTATTAAATTTAATATCAACAGCTATGCATATGATGTTAACATGCACTTGCGCACACATACACACTGTCTCGCCTGTATGAGCACAAACTGTATGTGTCTCTGTGTGCTTTTTAACGGTTGTATTATTCAATTATTTATTCAACTAACTACTTATTCATATGTAGTCCTTTCTCCATTAACAGAACAATCTGCCCCTGGAAAAAGCCACTGTCAGTCACAGCTGGTGTTCTCTGTAATCGATAGAAGCAATAATATTTGAAATTGGCGCCATAGCTGTGGAGAAAGTTGTACAAGCAGCTCGTGGTTTCGCCCATTCTACATTCCTACAAAACCCAGCTTGCATTGCGCCCCTCCCTCTGAAAGGAACGGCCCAGCGAGAGACACGCGTGAAATATCACCGTTTTCCAGTCAAGGACATTGATCGCTGCAGGTAATGGCTCAGAGTGGTACAGAAAATGAAATATGACGAGAATATACCGGTGGTCTAAAAAATCTTCAGGTCGGCAGTCTACATTTCAAACCTGACGATTTTGAACAAGACATGACATTGGAGGCGGGCATCCTCGATTGAGGAAGTGTAGTTCAGCGAGCTCCCTGGCCTCCGCCAGATGACGTGTTTTACGTAGTCTGGCGGAGGTTTTCCAGGTCCCATTGGAGAAGCGGAGAGCGTCCTCCAAAGGCACAGAGCCAAATAGCATTTTCTTCCTACCATAATAGCATGATAGGACTGTGGTTGAAAATTGGCGAACTGGCCCTTTAAAGGGAAGTGTGCAGTTATTTAATAAAACCTCAAGTGTGCCTAGAATTTGTTACTCAACCTATTATTGTAGTTTAATCTACATCAGAATGGATGTAACTATAATGTATACTTCCCATATCCCTGCAAACTTTACCTGAAACAGAGAAGGTACTTCATAAAGCCTGCTGAAGGTCATTGCACTGTTATGGTCATTATGTTTATTAATGACCATTTTGCTTCACCCAGAGGAGGCCGACTCATGCAATGATTAGTCTTCTTGGATCTTTGTGTGTATTGAGACCTGACGAGGTCAAGTAAACAGCAGGAAGGAGAACCAGCAGAGACAGTCCTCAGTCAGGCAGATAAATCCCTTTCCAGAAACATCCCAAGCAAACCTTCAAGGTTAATTTGTTGTTAAATATAAAGGATCTGCCTGCCTGCAGGTAAAGATGCTCAGAGAGTGCAGTACTTTTGATCACTCTGGTGTTTCTTTTATTAGGTTAATCAGATCAGTCAGTCAACACCACTATGAAAACATTTATATTTATAACTTCACAACCTATAAGGCTTTAGCAATAGGCTAACACAGACCGTTATCATGACTTAAAGAAGGAAGAAAACTACGACTTAGAGTGAACAGCTCTCTTTAACATCCGTTCTCTTCACCTAATTTCCCGGCTCATGACTGCTAGTGTTTGCATAATCCTGCATTCCACATTCATTTGCCTGCTAATCACAAACATCTGCCGGTGGAGTTTGCTAAGTGATACTAAACGGCTAAATCTGTAAAACAAACAAAGTGGCTGACTATTCTGTCAGCGCAGTAAAACGTACTCGGCTTGAAAGCCATAACATCGTCAGCTGTGCATTTGGCCCCGTCTGCAGTCGAACCTGACACAGTGATTTGTCTGCTTCAATCTTAATTGCTTGCCAGAAGGAGCCAAGCACAGGGTTCATTCTCTACTGGCACCTCGTCCTTATTATAGGTATTGCTTTGGCAACATTGCTGACTCATTCAGCATTTTCTTTCCCTTATCTGTTGGGTGCTTGTTCTATAAGAAGCTAATGGGAGAGTTGAGTGTGCTTTCAGGTGTTCAGTGTCAGGAGGCATCACTGAAGATATGTCCAAGTTGCACCAGCTGGTGTTTCTAGAAACTACTTTGTCCATCCATTCATATTCTTTTTTTATTTTATGTTATTTATTTATTTGATAGGACCGCTGAAGAGAGACGGGACATGTGGGGAGTAGAGAGTGGGGGATGAAATGCACCAAATGATCGGCAGACCGGGAGTCAAACCTGCGATCAGTGTGTTGAGGGCTGTAGCCTCTGTACATGGGGCGCCTGCTCTACCAACTGAGCTAAACCAGTACCCCATCCATTCATAATCTTTTTCCCTTATCTGGGTTTGGTTGCAGTGGCAGCACTCTGAGCAAGTCTTTCTAGACGTTTTCCAGCTGCTCCTGGGGGTTCCCGAGGCAGTCCCAGACCACCTACATGACCTACCTGGGGTTTCTCCCCAGTTTGACATGCCCGTAAAACCTCCAAAGGGAAGAAAGGATCCTAATCAAATGCACTTACCACCTTAACTGGCACCTTTCAACACAAAGGAGCAGCAGCTCTGCTAGCTCCCTCCTCACTAAGGCCAAACTCAGCCACCTTATGGAGGAAAAATCTGCCGCTTCTATCTGCCATCTATTATTTCAGTCACTTCCTTCATCACTTCCATCAGTGAAGGTTTGACAGATGATTGATTGGAGCAAGCTTAGCCTTCAAACTTAACTCCATCTTCACCACAACGGTCTGAAACGATGCCCAAAGTACTGCTGACAGGTGATGACAGTGGAACTATAGCATACTAAATTACGTTTTGGAACGTGGTACATTTTATATAATCTAAAATATTTGAATGTCAGCTCAAAAGCGCCACTGTGCTAGTAGTTGCGGGGTATGGTGCAAAATGAATGGTTTACAGTTCTGCTGGGGAGCACCATTACTAATAATAATGTTTCAGAGTTCATGTTCAGCTCAAAACATCAACATTAAGTCTCAGGAAATTTGAGGATTTGGGGTTTTATTGAACAAAATGGAAAACCAGATTTTTATTGGTTGATTGGCGGGATTATAAAACGTTTCATTGACTTCATGTTTCCCATTCCTCGCTGCGATCTGGATTGTTATTCTTGGGACTTTTGATACTTTAAGTGAAGGTTTTTATCCGCTGGGGATGAACTGACATCACCAAGGTTAGACTGACAAGTGGAAAACAAAACCTCTCTGCAGACTCGTTTTGACCCTGGCTCTTTTGACCTCCATATCCGTGACAGCCAAGAAAATGTGTGCGTGTGTGTGTGTGTGTGGAACCCATTTGAAGAGCTTCAGTCATACAGAGTTGAACTCATGTTTTTATTAACTTTAAGCCACTGGCAGCCAGGATGGAGTCACTCGATGAAATCCCTCCTGCTGCCACATTTCGCTTGGAACACTTTGGTTTAAACAAACACACGTCATCCTTTTGTGTTTCCCATTTTAAATTCTGTTAAATCTTGGCCGGTCATGTTGTTTCACAGTCAACATCTCTGCAACTGATTATACCAATTTATAAAGTCCACAACTTTCTACAATGTGGCCTGCCTTGCTGATCCCGTCCTAACTTGTAATCCTCTTTCAGACATTCGCACCCTTCGCCTTGCCTCATAAATTCAGACATGTCATAGATGTTACACGACACAGTGCAATCATCTGTAAACTACTGTTCAATTGACTCCAAATTTGGACACTTCACACACTCTTGAGGCCTGCGGAGTCGTAAACACTGTCATGTCACTTAGGGAATTGGTGCACTTACGCGGATGTCAGATGTGCGCACTGTCTCCATTAAGCAGCAGAAGAGGAGGTGACAATTATGTCAGCTATCCAGCAGAGGACACAGGCTGCAGCTGTACTCCCATTACTTTGATTTGCTCATGTCTCTGGGGAGGGAGTGTGAGTAGGAGTAGGAGAGGTAAAGGAGCAGAGGGAGGTTTCATTAGATGCCTATCAGAGAGTCAGAATGGCAGGTGAAACTCCTGGCTCTCCTGCAAATGTGAGTGTGAGTGTTCGTAGACGCAGTTGGCATTTCTCCAGACCCTTCTGCCCTTGGCGGATGACGAACCAGGAAGGTGGGTAGGTAATAGCTTTCCAGCACCTGCTTATTCATCCAAAATCCTTCACTTAAAGGACGAAGGAGATTAAGTCCCGCTCAGGTGTCCCACTTCCCCTAAACCTGCTGACCTTTGCTGATTGACTCGTCAATACTGAGCCAACTTGCTGCTCTAGGAGTCAAACTACCCTGCACAGCAGAACAGAGAGGCTCACCTTTGACGAATGAAGACAAATGTCTTTTGGAAGGCGGCCATTTTTATTAGGAAATGTTTTTTTGCTTCCCCTCCTGTTAATCACTCTGAACAACAAGGATTTCACTGTCTCTATGTGAATGTCGAGTGCTAAGTGGGAGCAAATGTGCTGTGACAACAGCTTTCTGGAAAGGGTAGAATATCTCTGATGTGGAGGGTGCAGTTAAATGTGTGAAAGTTGCTTTTTGGCTCGGTGGGGATTTTGGTTGTTGGCTTCCATAAAGCTTATTGCCACAGCTCATTGGCGCAGACATTTTGGGATGATGGACTGACTGTGTGTCCAGCAGGATGCCTGCGCTGCAGTGGGGAAAACAAGTACTGACATGCATAGTAAATGTATCACCACATAAAACAAAAATCGCACTTCTTTCTTGGAAACCACATGACTGCTTAATAAAACATGTTTTACATATTGTCATTTAAAAAGCACAAGAGAAAATATTAAGTTGCTTTTGCTTGCCTGCTCACACACACACACACACACACACACACAGACACACATCTGATGTGATAATATCATCTTGTCCTTGGGAGCCCCTGACTACAGCGAACAATGTTAGACCCACGCTCTCCAGCATCCTCTGCAGTCCCTTGACAGCAGCTGAACCAAACAAGGCGTCTGCAAGGCAGTGCAAGAAAGAAACATCTCATTGCAAAGTCTGGGCACAAGCAAACAAGGAAATAGCTTGGCTGTGGTCGAACCTGGAAATAATGGAAAAAGCGCACTTTCAATTTAGCCATTCCTGAGGTTTTTTTTCTGCTTTTTGGGGGGAGTCGGGGAGAGAGAGGTATATATGGCCTGAGGCAAAGCAAAGTAGATAGCTTGGAAGTCAACTGACAAAATACCACTGAAAAATGGAGCCAAGCTATAAATAAACAAGCAGCAATATCCGGTGTTATGAATATATAATTTCTGTCTTTAATAACTATTGAGGCCTGGGGGATAGTCTACAAACGGCTCAGCGAGCACTGATATTGTGATTGCAAATAGAACTGCTATTGAATTATTAAGGCACCTGCAGACTGTCATCTCTCTAGTCAGGTGATCCACTCTGCTGTCAGTGGACACCTGTTTTTAAGCCAGGGGTTAAACTCCAATCGAATAATGTATTTTTCTTTTTTCAGCCAGGGGGAAAAAAGATCAATGATGCTCAACTCCAACAAACTATGTACAAGGAGGAATATCTCACTGACTGTGAACATGGGGTTAAAAAGCAAATATTTGGATTTGTTTAAAACATTGTTCAATTGAAAATGCTAAACTGTGATTGTTCTAGCTTTTCAAATATGAAGTTCTCTCCTTTTGCACTATATATCTTTGTGTTTTAGAGATTTGATCAGACAATGTAAGACCCCAAACTGTGTACAACCCCGAACTCTGAGAAATTAAGTTTTTCAGTCTGAGTTAAACGATTACATTGCATCCACCATCTCTTCTGTCTGCCCTCATTTTCCATCTCTCTACTCTTGGCTGTTCTATAAAGGCCTAAAAACACCTAATAAAAAAAAACAACTATTTGAATGTTTGTGTGCACTAAACGCAGGGTGATGTGATGAATTTTATCACGAAACATTTGAACTTTGCAGAGTGATTTAGACATTGCTAGCAACATTGCAAACCAGTGAACAGGATTTCTTTAGCATAATAGACATGAGCAGCTAAAATATATTTTCAAATCTATTCTGGAGTTGGTGGAATCCAAAGTAGAGCTAAACATTAAAGTAGAAAGTAAATGTTAAGACTTTGTCAGGGTAAAAACATGACCCCAGTGTGTTGATGATGTTGGCTGCTGCATGTGTAAGTTGATATTTATTTGCTAACAAAATAAAACTTACCCTAACCCAAACCCTTGAGTTTGGTTATTGACCAAAAGTTTTTAGGTCAAGCTTTAAATAAGTTCTATAGGTATAATTTGTCAACCAAGATCACATGCACAATAAGACAAAATGAGTCTAAGCCATAAGTCATGCTATGTTGCATCTCTTGCATATTAATTATGAGTAAATGATCATTACCCAGATTTGTGAGCACATACTGTATGTAAATTGTTTAACCGTTTACATTTTGTTTTTCATCAGTAAGACCTCACCAGTCTGTTCCTGTGTTGTTTCCTGTGAATCCCACAGGAAAAGACTGGCACAGCTAATGCATCTGGTTCAGCTTTCTGAGTCATCAACTTTATTAAAAACTTGGTTGAAGAAGTAATGTCAAGTGAACATCCTCAAAATAATCAGCTCTAAATGACTCGCTTCATCTGCAAGACCATTGTTATTATGGTTTTTCACACCGTCTGAGCAACATCAGAATGGAACTAAATGAGCTAAAGGAAAAGATTACTCTTTGTGAATGTAATGTGATAGTTCTCAAATGGATGCTTCAATGCCTGCTCATCTCTTTACAGGAAATGCTGCCGTGCTGCTTATCAGTGGAAATCATCACAAACTGCTCGTCTCATGGTAACACTGCGGTGGCCTGCATTGTCTTTTCCACTTCCTGTTGATGCATAGTTACCAATGTCCAAAGTTTCAGCCCATATCAGTAAGTTATTTTTTTTATGTTCAAAAGTAGGCCATGGGTTGGCATGTAAAGCAAACAAACAAAAAGTCACAAGTAAAAAGTGATATTTAAGGACCAAAACAGGAAATGTTGGCCAGCAGCTAAACTTATATTTCCTAGTTAGTATCAGTATGGAGACACTCAAATGCAAATGGCATACTTGTTTCAACATTTCTACCACACACCATGACATTATCTTACCGACCAGTGGTGGGCTTTAGGACAAAAATATATTCAAGCTGTGTGTTCAGATACATCTCCTTTTCTTCACTTGATGTGTAAAACAGAACCACATTAAAGGCTGGTGCATTAAATGTATGAGCAACCCAACATTTACACATCACATCCTATGACAGCGCAGAAATGCATTTTTTATGGTGATAGTTCATGGCAGACTAACAAAGCTTATAAAGCGGCCTGATGGGAGGCAGCCGCCATACAGACCCACCATGGAGCAGCCCATTGATTCTCTCTGGTGCTCTATTGATCCGCTATGTTTTCCCTCCACTGCAGCCTGCTAATCGCTGGACTATTAGGGAGATGGGTTCAAGCGCTCCTGTAAATCTCTGGGCACTGCAGAGATAAGAGCAGGTGCTTAGGCTGTGATGATTGATCATTACCTGTTCTAAAGATTTTATTGGTTACTCCTCTCTTGTTTCTGTGTTGAGCATTCAACATGAGAGAGCTTAAGCTAGGAGGGGAAGTAAAGTGAACCAGTTACAGATGGAAAATCAGTCACAAAAGCTGCTGTATTGTTCACTTCTAGGCTGCTGCTTTAATGGTTATTTATAGTGGAACATTATTTAGAGAGCTGAAGTACCAGCAAGAGATTGCATTGAGGCCTAGAGTCCCACTAGCCTCTGCAACTCAATGCTATCTCTCATGAAGCATTTATTTATGTTGACCCAAACAAAACAAAAAAAACTGTTTAAAGCTGCTGTGAGGAACTTTCAGTTTGTGTTGATTTTGGCGCCCCCTGTGGACAAAGTCTCATCTCTTTGCTGATTTTGTCCCGTACATGCTTGAGTGGTGGCCAAATTAGCCTTTTTCCTATATTTTACTCAGCAAAGATTCACAGCAAGTGATGCGTTTGAATATTAAAAGAAAGCAGGATGAGATATTTTGTTGAAAAACAATTCTTACACATGTACAGGACAAGATCCGCAAAGAGATAAGAGCCACCACTTTGTCCACAGGGGGCGCCAAAATCAACTCAAAGAGAAGGTTCCTCATAGGAGCTTTAATTATTAATGAATGGCTTATCCGGTTTGCTGGGATGTTTAACCGGCCATCTTTTTGGACGTATGGGCAGTCATGTAGTATAAATGGAACTATTACATAGGCGCAGCCATTTTACATCCTTTAAAAAAAAATCCTATTGTTGACTGAGATTGTTATTTTGCCTTTATATTGTGTCACTGTTTGAGATAGTGACAGTGTATAAGACAGGAAAACATGGAGAGCAACAGGGGTTCTATGGAGTTGGGCATATAGCGATTTAGTCCACCTTTTAACTACTTGGCTGCCATGATGCCATGTCAATGTGATTTGGAATATGTCTCTTACTTCAGAAGCAAAACATGAACAAGAACATCACTTGCGCTCTGTGTTTTTCAACCACATTATACACGACATTCAGCAGTAGCGCTTCATTGCAAAGTCAATTTCTCAGCTAAGAATCAGACAGTTGAAAATACGTTAATTTAACTTTGTAACTAATCTTCAAGTTGCCATATTTGAGAACATATCAGCATCAAAAACTTGCATTCTTACAAAATATGGAAATTAGCGTACATTTCACAGGAAAATACATCCATTAACAGGAGAACACTTGAGCAGAAGACCATTAACATACGGCTGCATTCCACGCCTCGCTTCAATTCACACTGGGTCATTTCTTGTAATGAATTGCCAAATTATCAGGAGTGTTTCTTGTCAAATAGGAAACGGTAATGATGATGACAAAAGAACAACAACAGCATAAAACAAGTTGTATCTTGCCCTGCAGCCAACAGCAGTGCAGTGTTGCTCCCTCTCGCACACAGACACACTTCTCAAGCTGATAATCAGGCATTTATTCCATAAACAATGCTGGAACTGACTTGGGATTTGCCTAACAATGTCTCATTACTAGTGTATGAGCTTCTTTTTTTTCCTTGAGATAATGCAATTCGTCAAGGAGAGCAGACGAGGGAGGGAGAGAGAGTGGGAGAACGAGGGGCGGGGGTGGAGCGAGGGGAGGAGGACAAAAACACTTATTAATTTGCACGAAATGGAATTAGCAGCGGGGAGTTAGAAGCGGCAGAGTTTCTAATTTTACCCTTGCCCCCGTGTGCTGATGGTAAATGGAGATTTGTCACACTCTACTTGGCTGGCTCCCCAGCCTGATGAGCTGTCTCTCTTGCAGAAGCTCTGCTCAATCTGTAGCATGAGCCACAATGCCTGCGCTCACATCACCGCCACAGCCCCACGGAGTCGTCAGAGAGGGGGCGGAAGTGTCATCAGATGCCACATTTCACTGGTGACACTGAATAAAAAGCAGGATGGGAGATGCAAGAGATGCAACTCATGAACTCTTAGTCTTCCCATGTTTTCTGCGGCTGGAAACAGAGATGGATAGAAACGTGGATGCATATTTGATAAATTGATCGATAGGCAGGAGGGCTGGGTGATGTAAACAATATAAACACATTAAGAGAGAAATTCTCCCTCACATAAATGAAGTCAATACATTGCACTGCCTTCCAACCAGTCACATCATCAAGCAGCTCAGTTACAGTATGGCAGCGCTGTAGGGACTTAAAGCCAGTAATGATCACATACGATTGTGAAGCCATAAAACCTTTTCCAAAGATACATATTTTAGATGTTAGTGAAAGTGACAGTCACAACAAACATCCAGAGCTTTTATGGATAAACAAAGCAAAGCGTAGCGTGCCATATTTTTAGAAACAGACGCAATTAATGCAGAAAATACCCATCAACTACATTTATACTTGATAAATAGTAAAAGATAAATTAAAAGTAATATTTTTAGTAATTGTAATATGTATTCATTTTGGACATTTGGAAGTAATCGTGAGTGTTTTGACTAATTTCTGATCAGGAAATATATGTACTGTATGTCAGATTAATTCACAGTGAAGCTAATGGTTAGATGAACCTGTATTTGCGAACACTGTCAACTAAACAGTCTCAAATTGGGCGAGGCTACTTAAAGCCAGTCTCCAAATAGGTCAGCGATATATACTGTTAACTTAGCGCACATGGTAAATGGTAAATGGACTGTACTTATGTAGCGCTTTTTTTTAGTCTTCCGACCACTCAAAGCTGCTTTTATACTACATGTCACATTCACCCATTCACACACTGACGTCAAAGGCCTGAGTGCCAATCTCCGATAAGATCTATGCCCATTCATACCCAATGGGTATGCCTTTGGGAGCTATTTGGGGTTCAGTGTCGTGCCCAAGGACACTTCGACATGTGACTGTAGCAGTCTGGGATCGAACCCCCAACCTTCTGATTGAGAGACGACCAGCTACACCACAGAACCACTGAGCCACAGCTGCTCCATTTTTGGGACATTGATAACACTCATTATGGCAAAATGCATGTTATTGTCAAAAAAGAGAAATTTAAATTGAATTCACCTTGATGTGATTTCCTTTGGTGTAAATATGTTGCTCTGTAGGAAGGGGAAGTGTATGAAAAATGTACTTTTAGGCATGAGGAAATCTTGAGGCTTAATAGACAAACTGTCGCAATTTATTTTGTGATATTTAACCATCAATAAATATGAAAAAATAATGGTGCTTAATATTTTTTTGCCATATCAACCAGCCCTTATGGATGCATGGATAGATACACAGATGGATAGATAGATATTCATAGGCACATGGCCAAATTCCAATAATGCAATCTGCTGGCGCCCACAGAGCAGCCAGCATGATAAACAACATGCTGTTAAATAGGAGCACGGATCAATAACACACACACGCACACACACACACATGCAAAATCCCATGGTGAGATCATCCAGGAGAAAATAACCTGTTAACCCTTCGCCCACCCTGCAGCCTTCGTTGTGGGACTACTTTTCGCAGTAGTTCAGAGTGCACAGCTGGTGATGCGGCTGATAAACACAAACTGGAGCTCCGCGGTCGTCCTGCATGTTCAGCTGCTTCTTTACACCAGATAACAACGGCTGAATGATCCCAGCTCTGCTACCTCCCCTCTTGCCCCGGATCCTTTGATATGTCCATCAATATATCTGTGATGATGTGATCAACTGTTGGCTGGTCGTGGTGCAGTTTTGTAGCTGTTACTGCTTTCCAAATCCCTCCTTGTACTCCAGCAAATCTGCCTGTAAAATGTGTTTATTGATCATGGTGTGCTTGCAGATATTTGGCTCTTTGTTGCTGCACTCTTTCGCATCTGCACCCGCCCTCGCTAAGAAAGAGAAGAGAGACCGAGGCGGAGGAGGAGGGGAAGTGGTGTTGGAGGGGGGTAACATTGTCATCCAGCGCTTTAATTGGAAGCATCAAAAGCACAAAGAGGGAGGCAGAGTGTTTATCTTCTGGATGTATTCCTCATTTTGCATGGAGACGGTTTGTTTATCCATTTGCCAAAGTTCCTCAAAGCCAGGGTCAGGTCAGTCTGTCTGCGAGGCCACAGACATCCCTCACTGATTAAAAGGAAGCACACACACATGAACGCATGTACAAGCACACACACACACTCGCTTGCAGCTCTCGCCTGGCGATAAGGATCCCAATGTGTCTGACAGCGAGGATGACTGCAGAGTGTGAGGGAATTAGAGGGATTAGGGGGTTATAGAGTAGCGTGATAGCCTCTGGGATGACGGAGGGATTAGCCCGATTATCTCACTCTCTCTCTCTCTCTCTCTCTCTTTCTCTCTCTCTCTCAGCCAGGCAGGACTAGTCTGGAGCTGAAAGCTGCCAGATGTGGCACCTACAGATAGAGAGAGGAGGAAACAACCTGAGGGAAGGAGGAAGGAGGAGGAGGGAAATTGGGGAAAATTCAGGAAAGCACGAGAGGTACAGTGAAGGGAAAGAAGGAAGGAGTTGGATAGTTGATTGGGCTACAAAGATAGCCACTAAAAAGGGGGAGAAAAGGGGAGAGAAATGGGAGGAAATTGCGTGGGGAGTGACAGACAAGGTAATGATAGTGGAGAAAAAAGAGGGAAGGGGTACGAGATAGGAGGCAGAACTCCCTGTTGACTTGGCTTCACTCTCATTCCCTCCAGTGCACATTGACTCCCTGCTCGGCTTAATATGGGATTTCATCAAGGTGGTGCTTAGAGCAGCTTTACATTTTAATTTGCGGATTTTGCTGGCAGTTTCAGTCCATACCGGGGGCTGTATACAGTGTAGCATCTACTGTTTGTGCATTTCTAATCAGCAGGAGTGTGATTCTGGGCCACGCTTTGTACGACTGTCAACGTATTGTCTGCTGTTCTGCAGAGAGTTTCTGTTCGGTGACATTCATGTGCAAAGCAACTTAATCTGCCGTGACTGCGTGATGTACACATTCAGACCGCTACAGTGTGATATAGGCAGAATATAGGAAGAAAAATGTCATGAGACACAGATTTTATGTCGACATTTATTAAATTCTCTTTCATATTAGATGTAGTAATGTCTCCACTCAAAGACGAGGAGTATTTATAGTAAGCCTTGATCAAAACCGTGAAACCTTAATGTGAATCAGATCTTTTTACTGTCCGCCCGCTGGGGAGGCCGTTTCTGTGAAACAAGCACAGAAGGGCTGAAGGACTGTTTTCATCTGCAGAGTGAGCTGTCATATGTGCCATACAGTGGCGTGTGTGTGTGAGCGTGTGTGTGTATGTGCCTTGTGCTGAGCTCTGCAGGGTAATTTTGTGAGATGGCCAATTTGCAGTGGGTTGTGTGTGAAAGCGTTGCATTGTTGAAGATGTGTGGTACGCCAGTCACAAGAGCCGAGCAGAACTAATGAGTGACAGTTTTGTACCCAGCAGAGGGTCAGCAATTATGTTCAAGTGAAACCACAAGTTGCACATTGTACAAACACAGTGTGTCTTTGCTGTCTATCTACTTCATCATACAAACCTGCCTGACTGTACTCTCCTGAGCCATACATACCATACAATGACAGTATAATGATTTATGATACTTTGAGCTCATTTCCACTGACAGATTTACAGCAAATGTGACCTTTCCGCTGTGTCACAGGTTCTGCTTGTGTTTCCACTGTACCTCACCTGCTGTGGGTGTCAGTTCCTGGAACCAACCTTTATTATTGCTCAGGAGGTGATACCAAAAGCAAGCTCTAGGTACTTTGAAGGGTTTCCAGCAGTGCTGTTGATCATCAAGTGGAAACCCATGGCGAACTCAATAGTAAAATGGTAAACAGAATGTGCTTATATAACCACTCAATGCGCTTTTGAACTTCATGTCACATTCACCCTGTCATACACACATTCACACACTAACTTTGTTGCCATGTAAGGCAACTGTCTTTCTGCCAATAATGCTTCCAGGAGAAATTTTGAGGTCAGTATCTTGCCCAAGGATACCTCTGCATGTAGACTGTAGAAGCTGGGGATCGATCCGCCAACCTTTTGATTGTAGGGCAATCCACTCTACCTCTGAGCCTGCCCACCAGTTGACCCTACTGTAGATTTATACTGAATAAATATCCAACTTTGTTAAATAAAGATGGAAGCTATAACCTTGTAAAAAGATCCTTGTATAAAACTCTCACTCGGTATTTTAAAGTCCAAAGTATAGAACATCAGCTAAAGCTCCTACTTTTTAAGACTTTTTGAAACTCCAGGATGGTGTTTCGTGTGTGGGTGCAAATAGAGACTTCAAAGCCCTTTCTGATTGGGTCTAATCGCTACGATGTGTTATTCCCTGATTCTTCACACCTCTTTCCTCCTGACCCTTTCAAAGTAACAACAACCCTCATCAGCTCTAACTACCAGCAAATCAGTATGGATGATTAATTACAGGCCTGTTATGTCTGTGTTTGTTTGTGTTTGTTTCTAATATTTAATGCAACTAAGCAACCAAATCTAGACAATCTGCCTCTTGTTTGCATTATCCAGTAGCCCCCACCCCATACGTAGTGGTACACACAGCGCTTCTGAGGTGCGTTGGTGTTGAGATGATCACTTCTGTAGCATGGTCACATACTGGAAGCGTAGCTCTTTATTGGGAAGAGCTAAGTGCGTGAGAGTGGGGTGGTAGAGCGCGTGAGAGAGAAGATAAGTGTGCCTGAGCAGCGGAAGAGCTGAGAAAAGAGTGATTGGTAGCTGTATGAACAACAGATGTAATGTACAGTTTAGGTTTGCTGCCGGTGTATTAAAGTGACAGGAGTTAGCCCCGAAGCTAGCAACAGCTTCGGCCCTGGTGCAGAACAACAATAATTCTCCCCTGTGCTTTCTGACTACGGTCGGGACGCTGAAGCAGGAAAGGTTAACAACGGCTTGGCTCGTTAGTTTCCTCCATTGGTTTGTAGCAGGCAGAGTATTATCGCCATCTGTTGGAATACAAGGCACACTACTGATGCTACGTGATCGCATTCTGGGACTCTGGACGGCAGATTACTAATTCGTTCGTGGACAAGCGTTATCTGCTGTGCTGCAATTTTGAATTTGATCACATCATTACAGTGCTCAGTGTTCGTAAATGGTCATGTGATGTGTGTTTTCGGCATGTAAGCATGGATGGAGATAGTGTGGGGAATTTAAGAAATATCTCAGAAACAACTTTTGCCTTGAGTGTGGGGCATTTACTAAATTTCAGGGTGAAATCTCATTAGGTTGCTGTTTTTAGTGTGAAATAAGCCCAGGTTAAAATGCATACAGCAAACTCAAGCATGTGCCAGCAGGAGTAAATAATTGGACATCTTTATATGTAACGCTTTGTTTCCGTCTAAATTAAAGCCTTAGGCCGACTCAAATTAATTCAGAACTCTGCAGGAAGATCGTTAAAATAGACCAAACTTATGTTACACAGGACAACTTTTTAACAACTTCACTTCGGCTCTTGTAGCTTTGGGCTGTTTATACAAAAGTAGGATGGAAAGGATTTCTGGTGAAACTTTGCCTCCTTAAAAGGAGCGTGGAGATGGAAAAAGTTGGGTCAAAGGTCAAAACTACAGCAAGACTGGTTGTGTAAAAAACAAGTTTCTTGTCAATAAAGTTGGACTCGCAAGACGAAATGTGGTCAGACAATCAAGTTGTTCTATGTGCTACCAGGTTTGCTGGAGATTTGGCCCACTGATGATTGTAGCTTTAATCGCATGGACAGTTTTGGCTAAGTTTCTTTGCACCCTGTTATTTGTATTTTTATGAATATCATGTACATCCTGAATAATACGCAAAAACATTATGTTTCTCGACATCAAATACTCTCTGTTTACTGCTACTTAAAATCTGATCTCATTCACACAGAAGCAATGACACACAAGGCTAAAAAACAATTGTGCCTATTTTTAAGGCCCTGTTTTTTTGTTCTCAACACGTCTGTTGTCTCACCTCCTCAGCAGTGGCTTACATGGCCTAAATATGCTGACAGGGAAACTGAACCGTTATATCTTATACAAAAGCCCACAAACCCAAAAGCCACAAGTTGCAGCCTCTCTAAACCCAGAGCTCTCCGCCTCCTGCTACACTAAAACCATTTACGCTTCAAACACACAGACCTCCCCGAATCATTTTACACTCCTTTCTCAACATATTAAAACAGCTCTAAAGAGAATGTTAAATAAAGTTTTGTCTTTATGTCTCTATTAGTTTCTTATTGTTTTAAAGAGTTTGTTTCAGTCCGGATGTCTGACGTAGGAACTGTAACACCACATGCAGTTGTGGGTTACTGTATTCTCTGGTGGCTCACATCTACACAGGATGTGCCGACAGAGCTGCTTGAAGGTTTTTTTTGTAGTGAAGTGGATAGATTGTTTCCGTGCAGTTTGTTTGTGCGTGCGTGTGTGTGTGTGTGTGTGTGTGTGTGTGTGTGTGTGTGTGAGCGAGTCTACGCGCTGTAAACAAGATTTGCTTCTGCCCTCAAACCATGGCCGACAGAGCGCTCCTGTTTTCTGTGTGTGTGTGTGTGAGAGACGGCTACACACAATTTTTTTTACTTCCACGGGTTATTGGGTATGGTGGGTTGTCATGGCAACTGGTGAGACGTTGTTCACTATGATGCTTTTCCTCTTTCTTCTCAATAAAAAGAAGCAGGATGCAAATTGACTCCCCCTACCAGCCAAACGAAATCAAGATGAACGTATCTGGAACTAGTTGCAGACGGGGGGGAAAGTAGAGTCTTGTTTTTGCTTCCAAACAGACGTTTCCTACACGAACATAATGAGCAAAACCTGCACACAAACACGTCAACTTTTCTGTTAATTTGTGTGCGGTTATTATGTTGGAATTTCTTGACAACAAAGTACAAAAACATTCCGAACAAGCACAGATTACTTTGTAGTAAGGCAACACATTTCCATTTATCCTTGGATGAATCTTTCGACTTATGAATATTTCATTTTCCAAAACAAACTTCTTTAGATCGCATGAAGTCGACAGTAATGATCAGACATAAAAGCAACACATTCTTCTCTCTCATTCTTAGTCTGCATGATTTGTCTTTTCTGCGTGAACACATGTTCCTCAAACATGCCTCTTCTGCATGTTTTCCCTCCTTTGACCTAAACTGAACTTATCGGTTATCTGTGAAAGTGCATTGCTGTCAGAGTTGTCAGAGGTAATCGAGCTGATAAGTCAGAATGGAGGCAGATGAGTTTTGTCTCTTATCTTCCCGCTGCTAAGTGCTGCAGTTTATCTGCGTGCAAAGTGTCAGAACGCTTTAACACATACACACGTGGTTAGAGGAACATACAAATGGTTCACACACATCTATCATATCTGTTATGGCTTCATGCATGTGTGTGTGTGTGTGTCAAGGCTTGTCTGCATGTGGTCACTGATGTGTGCAGACAGCAGACGTGCTCTTCTTGTCTGGCTGACGTGGTTGGAAGCCGCTGGCGAACACACAGCAGAAAGAGCTACAAAACAACACGCAGGTTGAACAAAAACACTCAACAATCCATGAATAACAATATATGTGAAAATGAACACTATGTATGTTATGATGATGTGGTTTTAGCAATCTGTTCATCTTTTGACAAGTCCAACACATTGTTCTAAAACAGTAGAAAGAGAATCATAAGCATAGACATGTCTACCTTTCTGATCAGTACACCAAACCTGAATGACATTTTGTTGGATTTCTGAAGACTTGGAAAACTATTCTGTTTTTGCTTAAAGTGGCCCTTTAAGCTGATTTTCAACCTCAGTCCTATCATGCTATTATGGGGAGCTAATGCCATTATGGTAAAAAAAGGACGCTATCCGCTCCTCCAATGGGCCCTGGAAAACCTCCATCAGACTACGTAAAACACGTCATCTGGCGGAGGCCAGGGAGCTCGCTAAACTACTCTTCCTTAATCGAGGACGCCCGCCTCCGATGTCATGTCTCGCTCAGAATCGTCAGGTTAAAAACGTAGACCGCAGACCTGAAGATTTTTTAGACAATCCACTGGTATATTCTCGTCATATTTCAGATTCTGTACCGCTCTGAGCTGTTACCTGCAGCGAAAACGGAAGTATTTCACTCCAGTGTCTCTCGCTGGGCTGTTCCTTTCAGAGGGAGGGGCGCAATGCACGCTGGGTGTTGTAGGAATGTAGAATGGGCAAAACCACGAGCTGTTTGTACAACTTTCTACACAGCTATGGCGCCAATTTCAAATATTATTGCTTCTATCGATTACAGAGAACACCAGCTTTGACTGACAGTGGCTGTTGAGAAGTTATGAAAATGATCAATAAAGTGACAAAGTAGTGAAAAGCCAATACATTTGAATCCTTCGACTCATGGTTGCTGCTGTACAGTAAATTCTGAGCTTATTTTTGGCAAAAATTCAAACACTTTAAAAATAGTGAGAAAGGAAGAGAGAAACAGACAGCTGAGGAGGAAGAAAGTAAAGTGAGAGAGAGGTCTGGAGAAAATAGGCTACCCCTACACAATTGCATAACTGTGACCTATTATACACCGCAACCAAGACGAAGAACAAAGGTGGGATGGAAACTGTTGTGTGTGCACACACTCACACATATGTGGGTGTGTAAATGTGCATCGATGTGCGAGATGACACACTGTATTTCAACTGCGTAAAATGGAGCAGTGGAGGTGTGTGTGAACGAGTGTTAAAAACTACACACCTGCAAGATTTAGATGTATTGGTTTCTGTCTTTCTGCAAACGGTGCCTCATAGAACGCGCCGTGATAGCACATTGTTTTTGCTGCGCTGCTCGCCCACAAACACCGCAATGACAATCTCATGGCTAAGTTGTCAACATCAATACATTAGAGGGATTGTTCATCATATTGTTTCCTGATCAAGATGGATTACTCTTCATCAGGAGCTCGCCGAGGTTAGGGTCTGCAGATATGAAATCACGTCGCTGCATTTGATGGAATAGTGAGGCTGAGAGATTTTAGATTGAGATCTCCGTGCCTTATTGAATTTCTCAGGGGTGAATCAAATTACTTTTTTTTGTCAATGCGCTGAAAGAGCTGTGGGCTCTTGCCTTCTCGCTTCTCCGTTTGTGTTATTCATCTTGTAAAAACAGAACAGCATTCTCACAGCTATATATACACGCTCGTACCAGGGCCTGAAAGCCCGTCTGCTCATCTGTTTTACATTCCTGAAAAAACATCCTTACATTTGGACTTCCCCCTCTCTGCATGTGGATCCCTTTCACTTCTCCTTCACTTCTGAGCACATTTAGTTTCTGCAGCACGGAGAAACGAGAGCAAATTGGGCCTTAAATCTAAACATGTGACATCAGAAGACAAAATGGCCGTGCTGACAGGCCCTGGACCACCCACAAGCATTGTGGCTTCTCTCTAACTGAATGTGGACTGAATTAGACGTTGCCTCAAACCGTTACCCCAGAGCTTTTATTAACCACACTGCAACCAAATGCATCTGCGGCCTGTTTTGACTTCTGCTTTCGACTCTATCAAGCGTGTGTTTCCAATATTGAGGAAGTAGCTTTAGGTTTTTCATAGAGCTCTTAAAAATGGAGGGTGAATAACACATCGTGTGCTTAGAGATGCAAACAATGTAAGTCTGAGTGTGTGTGCGTGAGCTTCAGTCTGTTTAGGGTGGAGTTGTGTGACACATCGAGTGTTACCACATCGAGACACTTCTGCATTCACACAACTTTCTATTACCGAAGTGTGTGTGCATGTGCCATAAAGGAGTTGGAGTAAATGCTTGCAAGCAATGTGTGTGTTTTGTGTGTGTGTGTTAATGCAAAAACAAGCACTATAACAGATACAGGAAGTTAGGTGTCCTTCATTTCTCAAGCATTTGCAGCCACTTAAGGCACTCACACATGCACACACACATTTGCATGTCATTATGTGCTGCACAAATGTTTATTTACAAACACGCACAACACATGTGGAAAAATATTAATAACACATACACATGAGTATGTTCTCTTGAACACGCAAGCACACACACAAACACTCAGCCCACACAAACACACACTATAGCTGTAGTGGAAAATTACCGGGCTCCCATGCACGCCTGCATGGTTATGGGAGCTGTGGAGAGAGGGAATGGGCTATTTGTGGTGTCCTGCTGACTGGACCAAAGGAGAGCAGACCAAAGCTGCGGTGAGGCTTGAAAGAGGGAAAGAGCGGGGTGTCATTAGGCCCGAGGCCAGAGACCTCCATTTACTCTCTGCTCTGTGTCTCTGGCTGCTGAAGAGACACACAGCAGGTTGTATCTGTGCAGGACTCACACTCAGGAGCCACTTTTAACCTCGGACCACAGAGGTGAAAGGCAGAATTGGTAAAACTGTTAAGGTGAGGTGGGAGAGGCTGCATGCTTTATACTTTTATTTTAAACACTAACATGAGTGTCTCTCGGAATAGCAGTGTGGCAGTATGTTGGATAATTTAATAATACTGTAGGGTCATGTTACTGTAGATAGTATTTTAAGCCCGACTGAACTCCCATTTAGCCGTCCCGGAAAGGTCTTTAGGGAAATTCTGGAAATGCACTTTACATCTTAGCTTGCTCGAGTGGCACATCTGTGTCTGTGTTTGATTGACAGCAGCTGGCAGGATGAGCTCTGGCAGAGGAACCAGGGACAAAGGTCCGGTCCTGGTGCTGCAAATTCCATTTTTGCATGATTATATGCAAAGTTATAGGCTTCATTCCCCACACCTGTAGCCATATTCCATTTTACATGGCCAGTTCCCACTGATTGCAAAGTTTTTTTTACCACTCCATATGTTGACGTTTCTTTGGAAGGCCACTTGGAGGGTTAGATGACAACTACCATACGATCCCAGGACATCCTGCCCTACGCATACTTGTGGCAAAAAACAGGAGTACGGCCAAGTAGTAGGGCCAAGGGGATGATTGGGATCGGGCCGAAGCAACAAGCAGTTCTATGGCTTACAGACCATGGGCAGTGTGTTGTTTCCACTGCAAACAACAGAATCTAAATGTCTTAGCTTACAAACTGATCTTCGCAGCTCACTTTCCCTGAGTGAATATTTGATTGGTGGCTCACTTGATAAGCTAAGACAGAGACAGAGGCATGCTCATTTTTGTAATTCTAATGTTGTTGTTGTTGTTTAAAATCTGGTGTGGTGTGTGGTAGGCTTTGAGTAGTCACATGTTATCTGTGTTGTTAGGGAGAGCTGCATCAACCTTTGCCATGGTGCCAGCCAGAAGCATCACTCACAGGTCTAGCAAATTGTAAAACATATTTTCATCCTGTGATAATTATGACAGACTTCATGATCAGTGCTCGTAGTGAGCCTGCTCTGATAGACTCAGGTGTTCGACACATCAGGATGCTGATTAGACTGAATTTCAACCAGCCTGCTCTTCTCCCAGGTCTTGGATAACAGGAACTAATTCTGCCTGTAATACGTTTGTTAACAATCAAAGGCTCTGGGCATGTGCATCTCTGAAGAAACTCTCTGTTTTGATTATACGTTTCTGAAGTTATTCGAACATATGCATTATTCATAACCAACTTTTATTCTCTCAGTATACAACAAATAACTCATTGTCACAATTTGATTTGCTGCGCTTGGTCCTAAAGGCTCCCCTCTACACAAACAACAAGAGAGCAGCAACAACAGCGTTTGCGACAGCAGTATTGATTTTAATGGCTGTGGTCGCCGCCACTGTTGTGCTGCTTGGCCTGCTTTTATGAGCAGCCATAAAATAACACAAGAGGAGATGGCCTGGATACTTTCCATGTATTACAATCAGAATTTATAAATTGCCCCATTACCCACCTTTCCACTGGTTACTCTTGGAACATTAGCAATTATTTCCACATGGGTCACACTCATAAAACCAATAATGTAGTGATTTAAAGCCTTGGTGGAGGAGCTGGGCCGCTGCGGGCTTTCTGAGGCAAGAGGCCTTTGCCTTTAAGACATCGATTTCAGGCTGCTATTAGATGGGCTTTGCAGGGACAAATTGCCTCTGGGTTTGTCTAAGGAGAGAAAGATTGAAGGAGACAGTGAGAGTGACATCGAGGAAGAGGAGAAGTAGATCATCCCAGTACAAGTGTGGCTGTCTGGTAAGGTGATGTAAGTAAATGTTTACAAGCATGTGTTATGACTGCTCCAATAAAAGGTCAATGTTTTCCTAGTGTATTTGTCGCCTACATAGAACTTATCGAAAAAAGTTAATTTCTTAAGTGTGTCTGTTTGTTTTTATTGCGTGTGCTGTGCACTTCTGTATGTGCATCCTGTGTAAGCGTGTGCATTTTGTCTGAAACGCTGAGGCAGGCTGGAGCTTCCCAGTCAGTGTGTGCTTATGGAGATGGATGGCTGCAGGAGGTGGTGGGAGGTGAGAGAGGCCTCCGTTGCACGGCAAAACTCCCGATGTCTGCCCACCCACCCATCATCCCATTACCACTCCCCCGGGAGAGAAAGAGAGACAGAGCGAGGGAAGGCAAAGGGATGAGAGAAATAATAGATAAAGTGATTCAGGTCTGAGGATGAAAGTGATGGAGAGGGCCAGACGCAGAGATGGGCTGTGGGAAATGGGCACGGAGGAGAGAGAGACAGGAAGGAGAGGGCAGGAGGAAAACACTGATGAAGAATGAGAAAAAAAGGGAATCCACACCACAACATACATGCAGATGGAGTATAAGTAAAAAGATGTAGGCAGTGGTGGAAGCAATATTCAGATCCTTTACAACAGTTAAAGTAGCACCAAACAAATGTAACAACAATAATAGTGGATGTCCTGAAGTCAGATTTTTACCTATGTAGAATTAGTTAAAGTTATAATCTCAAAGATTTCATTTTTGTTGTCTTTGGCAGCACCTATGGTGATAAATGATAATTGTGGGAGCACACTTCCCAGATATCCAGACAGTGTTGCATGTGTGACGTCCATGGTTGGCTCCGGTTGTAACTCTTCATTTTCCTCGCTGACGGTCACTTTCCTTCTTAGACTGTTTCTCTTCATCTGAGCGTCCAATTTGTTTCTTTTTCTTTGGATTTTCGCTTATTTTTGAAGTTGTATCTGTAGTCATCCATCTTTTCTTTGTTTGTTCAGCCATAGTAGATTACTGTTTACTCGCAACACTTGCAGAGGCTGGAAAAGCAGCCGCTTAGCTCCGCCTACCCTCTCTGGCAGACCAACCACTGCTGGCTGATGGAAAACACGTCACTAACTGGGCGCCACTTGTCATTTCTTCTGCGAAAGTCAACACAGACACCCAGTCTGTAGTACTGCAAATGCAAAGGCTTTCATCAGTGGGCCATAGGCTCAATCACCATTGTGTTACCTCATTCGGCGACAGAGACTTAACAGACATTTATTTACATGAAAATCAAGATTATATCTTTAAGTGAATATACTCTAGGATTTTTTTAAAGATCTAACTTATCATTTTGCAGGTTAATTGTGCCTTTGTCATTGTTGCATTTTTTATTGCAGGATGTTGGCAGCATTTTATTGTTTCAAGTGACTATGTAAGGGTGCCCATTCTATATACTGTTGGATAATTGGGTGGATAGTTAAGCATAATTCATATGGCCGTTACATCTTTGTAATTCTGTAATCTGCAAATTTGTTAGTAGTTATAGATGTCCAGAGAAGTAAAAATTATCAAACACAGAGGGATACAAGTGAAAAGTTGAAAGCTTGAAATTAAAATATTTATAATATTTAAAGGGATTTAGAATTGAACTTGTGTTCAGTATACTTAAGTAAATGTACCCAGTTGCCTTACATCTCCTGAGGGAGTGAAGAATAAGAAAAAGAAAAAGGGAAAAAGATAGTGTGTGTGTGAGAGTGCGCGCGTGTGTGTGTCTGTAGTGGAGGCTTGGACAGGCTTCTGTGACTTCTCTGACCCATCGGAGCCCCTCAGCGAACTCATTTACACTGAGTGACAGCACTGTGTGACATCCAGGGTACTTGGGACTCTGCACACACACACACACAGACACACACACTCTCATCCCACATTTGGAGGTCATTCTTGACAAGTTACTATTTGCATGCACTTTTCATGTATGTATGTACATGTATTTGTATGTATTTTACATGTGAATAATGCAACATTATATTCAGACTTTCACTTACATCAGGTCTTGACTTGGTGTCATCTGAGTCCATGTTTTCTGCCCGTGGGGCCTGGTGGTTGAGCTCAGAAGTCTTTTCTATCTGCTCTTGTTTTCATATTGAAAAGGAAGCAGCCGGGTGATGCATCATAAACATTTCTTGAACTTGAGCATAACCTAAAACTGCCACTCACTCTCGCCTGCAGAGAGTTCAGTCTTTTTCTGGTCCCTGAAAGACACGGGACGACCTCCTGCCGGTGGTTATTTAAGGATAATTCAATTCTTCTATTTCTGAAACCTCGTCTGCCAGAACATGGGTGAAGTCTCTTAGTTGTGGCCACTCAGCGACATTGGGACTTTTTTTTTTCTTAATTTACCTTTAAGTGTGGGGAGGGTGCTCAAACCATGTACAGAGACACGCATGTTTACATGACACATGTAAAGGCACAGATGTATGCACATGAGAGAGAAATCAAGACAACACATACACACATAAACAGACAGTTATATGACACAAAAATGGCTGCAGATGTACACACACACACACATGAACACACACATTCACATGCACACAGTGTGGTCCAGCCCTTGGCTCCACAGTCTGTAATGAAGCCTTAGTGAAGGTCTACCAAGGAGGCTGGAGGAGTCGGCCAAGTTGGCCTGCGGTCTCATTCAGACAACCACCTCGCCTCCGCCAACTACCCGTGCCTCAGTGTTCAGTCACTGGGTGGGATGGTCGGGAGATCTAATCCGGCAAAGCGGAGGGTGGAGGTTTAAGGAGGACTCCTCTAGATGTGGTTTGTGTGGGACACCGAGAAGGACCGTCACTTATTTGGTGCCACAAAAGGGCAAAGGCGGCCTTTCCTGTTCTTAACCCTCGTCTCCTGGCCTGTGTAGCGTGGAGCTCACCACAGAGAGGAGACTGTGAAACCAAAGTCCACAAAGGAAACGTAACAATTTATTCGTTTTCTGTCACTTCCAGAATAACAAACTCGGAGAATACGTCTCAAAAGTGGAGCTCAGGCTATTAACAGATGTGGATTCCTCTCACTTTCAACTGGCACGCCACAATTCTGTACAGATATACAAACACACATAGAGACTTCCTCCATGCACACAATACACCCACCACAATGACCTGGCGAGGCCTACACCATGCTGCAGCGTATATTTACCCCACAGCAATTTAACGTCGGGCTCTGACAGCTCATCGTTTATGCCACTGTGGCGTTGCAGGGGCACCACTCCCTGTCTGTCTGTCCATCTGTCTGTCCATCTGTCTGTCCTCTCTGTCGCAAAATGTTATGAATGATAAATGAGTGACTCAGCAATGATCCCGTCTCATTGTGAGACACGGAGCCAGAGGTGTTTTGAGGTCACAGTGACATTTATTTTGGTCGATTTGGCAGACTTATAGCTTTATAATTAGCATCACTGTCAATAGGATTGTTGCTCTGTCAGTCGGTGGCTTGTTCAGTCACTACTTTAGTCCAGACTAAATCTTTTCAACAACTATCAATGGATTGACTTTCACTTTTGTACAGACTATGAGGTGTCATGAGGATAAAGCCTAATCGCTGTTGTTATTCCTCGACTTTTCCATCATCTTTCATCAGGTTTTAGTTTTTAGTTTTTACTGAAATGTCTCGATGACTAATGGATGGACTGCAATGAAATGTCATAAAACCTCTCTTATTCCCCTTTGGATGAATTCATTGTTAAATTGCATCCATCGCCATGGTGAGGTAAGAACTTTAATTAGCCAATTAGCATGAAATACCTACAAAATGAATGACATCCTGGTGAACTACAGATGTACTTTGTGTTAGCATGCTAACATGCTAAACTAAGGAGAACATGGTGAAGTTACACCAGGGTAAACAGTCATGTTAGCATTGTCACTGTTAGCACCTTGTGTTCTATACATGCATGGTAATTAATACGCCAAAACAGGAACAGGAAGTGACGTAACAATTACACACACAGCATTGAGTCTGAAATCATAGATACTATGTATATTGAATGAGAGTACACATATTGGATATGTATGCTATTTTGGATGTAGCATGGATCTCTTATTGTTGAGTCATGTGGTATCAAAATCCATCATAACCCTAAAAGTGAGCTGCAGATTCTAATCGTACATTTTGTGTCCCATGATATCATTGAACCAATATTCTCTTTAAAATGTGGCGTGATTTCACTTTGCTCTGTGGTATTTTAGCTGTCAACAAGTTATGTCTGAGAAGCATTTCCTTTCCTGTCCCCTGATTCATCTGTGAACCGCAGCTTTAAATTCATCATCAGCGCTGCTAGGTTGGCGTAACAACAGCATTGAACATGTCTGCATGTCTTATTGAAGTAATTAGCCTGTCTTAACCTTTAATCTCACTAAATTCCTCTGCGTCACCAGATGAGACTCCCCTGGCCTCGCTCAAAATTGTCAATTATGCCTGTCACATGGAAAACGGTAACCCAGCCAATTTCCTCTCTCTCACTCTCTTTCTTCTCTTGGACAGCTTTGTCTTTCTTCTGCTCTGTGAGTATAATTGCACATTTCATAATGATGCTGAGCAGACGTAGACACAGATAAAGAGAGATGGGGATATGAGGGACGGCTGGAGAGGGGAGAGATTGTGACCCCAGAGCACCCCGTGTTTCCAGTTTAATTGATGACAACCACAAGTGAAGTTTGGAACCTCTGAGCTCTCTTCTGTCAACATTTACAGGAAGTGAGACAGCACGGGCTCGCTTCTATTTGGATGATGATAAAGTAAAAGCTACATTTTGTCCAAATCCCTGCAGTTGTGGTGCAGGACTGTTTTATGCACATAGCAATCTGCAGGAGGCTAATTTAAAGACGCTCTTTACTCATTGTAAACAAAGCATTTACAGCCTGTGTGGTAGCATTCAACAAGTTTGAAGTTTAGTTATAATCACACAACAGATACCCACTCTTTTATATGGTCGGGAGTTGAGGGTAAAGTCAAAAGCAACAGCAAGTGCTCGCAGCTATGAATTAAAAAGGGAGGGGAGAAGAATGTGTCTCCTTTGACTGCATGTTGCTTAATTCTCTCTCTGGGCTCTGGCAAGCCAAGCCCGATGTTAAGTGGCTTCTTGAGTTTATCCAGCGAGGTCAGAGGGAAAATAAAAACATCACGCGAGAGCTACAATTACAGCCCTCGAACATGACAAGCGTCTGTTTTTGTGCTTTTGACTGAGGGCCCACTTTTAATGGCTGGTTCTGGCTGCAAGATAAACAAACAGTCATAGGGTTAGCGTAACCCCTGTCTACAAGCGCTAGCCAGCGAGACAGCCAGAGAAGCTAAACTCTGCCGCAGCGCTAGGCAGCAACAGCAGAAGCAGCGGTGGTTTTGGCGGCAGGGGAAATTACAGCATGGAGCAAAGCTGTGGTTTGTATACAGCACTCTCACACTCACTCGCTTTTCCTTTCACTCTTGCTCTCTCACACATGTTGGGCTCGCTTCACTCTGTACTTCTCTCTGACTTTTTAACACAACTGTGCAGGTTAGACACATAAACGCACACACTACACATGTGACGCTTGGGTGGGCTCTTCCCGTTCCCACAGGTGTCTCGAAAGCGAGGCCAGCAATCAACATCGCCCCTGGCAAGACTTCCAACCTACAAACCTACTGACCTCATCAGGAGACCAGTAATCTCTTAAATTATCCGTCTCAAATCCTGCGGGCGAATCTAAGCTAATGGGATCTCATTATATAGAGCATAAAAAGACTCCCATCAGGTGACATTTACGTGTTGCATCATTCTGTATTCCCATCCAGTAGGACCCAAGGGGCTAATCAGAGACCAGTTCAGCCAGACTTCCTGTTAGACTGAAACCCTGTGTGGACGATGAGATAAACCATGATGAAAGCTTGTTGTAGGGTTACAGCAGCATGTGTCATAATAACACATGGTTGCTGATATTTTAATGCATATGTGAACTTTGTTATTGTGCATAATGTGCACATTAAGCTAAAGTTAAAAGTGAAAACTTGATTTTCACTATGTAATAGTTCTCTCTGGCATTAAGTCTCCATCCAAGAGGAGAATTCAACGTAGACATATGATATTAATGTATGTTAAAAACTGAACCAGGTTACTTTTATTTGACTAAAGCTGCATAATTGAGATTCTTAAAAGTACAATAAAAATCATCTCTACATTTCCAGTTGTAGTACTTTATGTGTAGTTAGCTTTGTGCAATAGTTTTCACTTAATAGTTTTACTTATGTCACAATGATTTCAAGCTGTAGATATAAGATATCTGAGCGATACTGTTGACTGCCCTCACCTCAGTTTGGATACAATTTGCTTTAGCCAACATAAACTAGCATAAGCAAACAGTATTATTTCATAGACTGACAGAAAGGCTGCTGCTGACCTCGTAGGCTGCAGAAATACAGAGTATATTAGCCCCTTATACACTGCCAGTTCAAGGCGGGATTATTACGCCTCTACGTTCCGTCTTCTGTGTAAAAACACACAGAGGTGGAACAGTGGGGTGAAGTCGTTCCGCCTCTGAGCTGGCATCGGAGGTCGTAACGGAGGCGAAACGGCCTCCGTGTAAACAGCTCCGCCGTCATCGCGGAAGAGCGTCGTGTGTGTGTATGTGAAGCACGTGCTGTTTGTTTACACTTTGTGCATGATTTGCATTGCTTGGCCCAATATAAAATGGCAAAGGCTGCATGACGGCGGAGCTTCGTCACGCCGCTGAGGCAGAACCGCAGAGTAAAAAGGGCTAGAGATTAAAACATTTGTGCTAAAAACGTAAAACGAACAGGCTTCAAATATTTCCTATTTATAGGCTAGTGCTTCTAGCCAGACAGCTGTTGTCCACAGGGGTTGAAAAAGATGCACGTCAACTAACGGAGAATCATGTTAACCTAAAACAATAAATTGCCTACAGCTGAAATATTCCAATTAAAACATAACTATGCTAACTGCATTGATCCTGTTCATGATTTTGTTGGGGACAGTTTTGAGGTTGTAGTGATGATACGTTTGTTATTTTTGAAATGGAGTTAGTGTTGTAAAGGTCCCCTGGCTTCAACCCTATATTCTGAGCTTCATATTCCAACCATTCATTTTTATTTAGCTTTTTATTTGCCTTTAAAATGATGCCTTGGTAGCAGTGCTAAGCCAAACTATATGCATATACAAACCAATTACTTCAATTTGTGAAGGTAGTGAAATCAGCTAAGTCAGGAAGTCCTGTGGAAACTCTGCAGAGTGAGCTCTCCCTCCTCTGTGCCTCATTGACTCTGAATGTGTAAACAAACCCGTCTTTGAAGATGTTTTCTCGCTCTTTCTCTTGTGTTCACACCTGCTGCTGAGTTCCTGTAGCAGATGCATCCATACTTTAAGGTCACCGTGTACATTGTTTTTAGCAGCCACACATTCACAGGCATACAGTACAGACACACAAAGACCCCGCTCACAATTAACAATGTATTCGCACATGATTATTATGTACATGTACACAAAGGAAAAACAGAGACAAACACATACAGGCTGGTAGAAACACACCCCTACACCCACACACCTGCTGCTCGTCCTCCTCCACAGCCCCTTGTGTTAATGGATGGGAGTCTAATTACTACTCTCACACTGGGACTACTTTCTCCACACTTGTCTCCCAGGACATGTGTGCCTGTTGGTGTGTGCGTGCATGTGTGAGTGTGTCTGGAAGTGGTTGGGTTAGCTACTGTCAGCACAGAGCTCAACACACTGCTCATTAGCAGACTTTCTCTCTCGCTCTGCTTTCCCACAGAAACACACTCGGCTTCATACAAAACACTGTTAAACACGATGTAGCATACAGATGAACATCAAGGTAGCAGCAGCTTAGCTTCACGTATACGTTGTATTTTAAGAAATGGTTTATTTCCTCTCTCTTTGTGTCTGCCTTTTCTCTCACAGAGATATGTGAGACAGAAAGAGATGATTGGTGCGCCTAAAGCAAGATACAAAACCAGACAGACAGACTTCCCCATTCAACCACCACCGTTCTGGTTAAAAATAACGACAAGGAACTGTGAGCTACTGACTCCCTCTCTCACGGTACGAATGCACACATCTGCATGCACAGTGACACTTACACACACACATGCACAGCGCTAGTGGTGGCTGAGGTGTTTTGACACGGTCTCGTCTGTGACGCAGTCTGTGTTGTACCATAAACTGCCTGTGTACTGGAGTGACCTCCCCCACCACTTCCTCTGTGTCTGTGTGTGTTTCATCTCCCCTGTGGTTGTCAGACTCGAGGTCTAAGTGGAGCACAGAGGAGCAGACGGGTCTTCAGAGGAAAGATTGCTGTTGAGAACGTCTGCAGCTCACAAACAAAGGCCACCTGGCTCCTCGCAGCGGGATGGAAATGTACTCTCCTCGGTGCTACAGTGACAAGTGTGTGCTAATAACACGGTCCACACACTCTTGAGGCTTAATTAGCCCTTCAACTAATGTGTTGCTAATCATTGACAAATGGGGAAAAAAGCTTTAATGTTTAGATTTTTTGGTAATTGAGCTTGTTGGCAATTGTCTGTTGTTTTTCTATGTGGACTACAGCATGGCAGTCTGTAGTGGGCTTTTGTGTATATTAATGCAACTGGAGTGTGCACTTTTTAATTGGTTATGAAACAGTCTCAGTTTAATGATGATGTCTCACAAAAGCACTTCCTGTATTGTCCCTGTTCCTTTAAGACAGTCGTGTAATCTTTCTGTTATATTTGTGAAACACAGCGAGATTCGGTCGTGTACAGTTCACGGGGGTCACGGTGGAAATGTATTGGAAAACATTTGGTTTATAATGAAACAACAATTTTGGCTTCTCTACCAAGATATATACTCTTATTAGATATAGACATAACATTACTAGAGAATGTTATTAACTGTAGCTTCACCAACAAAATGAAACTGACCAACCTAATAAGTTATCTGTAAGCTATAGGTTTATCAACAGTATGTATGTTGCTCATACAAAGTTTCACTGTTGTCATATTACAGTTATATATCTTAAAGGTATAATAAGAAGGATTTTCCTAGAAAAATAAAATATAGACTTTTACAGATATAATATATAAATCATCACTTATGGGGCCTCTATACATGTGTGTACGTGTGTGCAGACCCTTGTGAGACCCTTCCCTCTGCATCTATTCTGTTGCTTTCTTTGCACGGGACGTTTTCAGGAGGGGCGCTGTTGTGGTTCACTGAGCCAATCGCTGCATATAGGTGAGTGTGGGAGTGGTTCAAATTAGCAAAAGGGCCCCATTCAGACCGGCGAACATGGCGAAAGAGCAATGCAGAGTTGGCCTTCTTTCTGTTGGACAGGTAGATGCATCAAACCGGGTAGGACAAGCTAAATGGCGGTAAGCATGCTAGCGCAACGGTAAGCGCCGGTTAGCATGCTAGCACAATGGTAACCGGCGGTTAGCACTTTAGCGCAAAGGTAACCATGATGCTGTCAGTGTTAGCTCGGCGGGGTGGGCGTGTTCTAGCACGAGAGAGTGAGAGAGCCCAGGAGGAAGGGCCCAGTTTGAATGTGTTCCTACTAAAATCCTACTTATTATACCTTCAAATATATAATATTTTACTTAAATAAATGTCTTTTAAGTCACTATCTATTGCTAAATGAGGTAACACAACGGCGATTGAGCCTATGGCCCACTGATGAAAGCCTTTGCATTTGCAGAATTACGGACTGGGTTTCTGTGGCCACTTTAGCTGAAAAAAATCACAAGTGGAACCCAGTTAGTGACGCGTTTTCCATCACCCAGCAGTGGTTGGTCTGCCAGAGAGGGTAGGCGGAGCTAAGCGGCTGCTTTTCCGGTCTCTACAAGTGTTGCGAGTAAACAGTAATCTACTATGGCTGAACAAACAAAGTGAAAATTCAAAAAATAAGCGAAAATCCAAAGAAAAAGAAACAACTTCGACGCTCAGATGAAGGCAAACAGTCTAGAAAGGAAAGGTCACTGTCAGCAAAGAAAATCAAGAGTTACAACTGTAACAAATGGAGCCAACTGTAGAGGTCTGGTTATCTGGGAAGTGTGCTCCCACAATTGCCGTTTATCGCCATCAGGTGCCGCCAAAGAGAACAAAACTGAGATCTTTGAGATTATAACTTTAAATGGCCAATAATAGACACATACTGTAAGTTGCATCTTTCTTTCACTCGCTTTTAAACCACAAACCACACGCGAGCCAGATCAAGATCTTTGCAAATGGAGGCCCAAAGCTTTAGTCCACAGGTCCCGCTACAATCAACACAAAATAATGTTATTCAGTGTGATATTAATTATGATTATTGTTGTGTCAGTAGTAAGTTTGATTTTTAATGACCTAGCTTTATATTTTGATTTGCTAGAGAAAAGTCCTGTACACTATTTGTAATTATACAATGAGAAGGAAAATGTATATTAGTAGTTAAATAGATTTTTCTCCAGCTGCATTTGAAAAGCAATACTTATGTATAAATAATGTAAAGTCATAAATACCTAATAAGTTCTGAGGTTTTGTGGCTGACGAGTAATTTGCTCTGATCGGTCTTCACATTCATGCAGATAGAGATCTGTGCTCACGTTGAGCTGAAGGCTTTCACTGAAGAAGGCTTTGCTCAATCTATATGATATATAATAGCCGGTCACACTCGTGTTGATAGATGTTTGGTGGTTGGTCTGTGTTTAACATGAATGACTTGTCTGTATCACTCTGCTTTCTGTTCACTGCACTGTGTGAAGAGCTGCAGCTGTACACAGCAGTGTCCTCAGAGCACCACATCATCTCTTAAGTATCCATCACGTGAACATCAGCTGCCAAAGTCACAACCTCTGGATGAGACTGTCTTACAAAGCATCAGTGTTTGGTCCACAGATAAAGACTGAAAAACAGGAATTGAGTCTTAGAGGCGGCGGTGCCAGCAGAGTATGGATTCATCTCCGTCTGGCTGACCTCATCGGCTGCTCGCTGTTGACTGGCGATGCAGAAAGAGGGGCAGACGAAGGGTGGGCAGAGACCAGCACCCGAGTGGACCCCCGGGCCGCTCGATTGCTCAGCCAAGTCGAAAATGTGTTCTCAGATCTTTGCCTGACATGCTGTCCTGTGGGGTTAGGCTTCTGTTAGTGTGTGTGTCTGTATGTGTGTGTGCGTGTGTACGTCAGGGAGGAGAGGAAGCACTGCTTGGCAGAGATTCACACTGATCATCCTTGACTGGTCTCTGTGTGTGCGTTTGTGTGTGTGTGTGTGTGTGTGTGTGTGTGTGTGTGTGTGTGCGTGTGCGTGTGTTGTTTAAAGGGCATGGAGGTGTGTTTGTATGAAGCAAGGCTATCTGATGTGTGACAGTTTTACACAGTAAAATGTGAAATATCAGCACTAAATCGTGTGTGTGTGTGTGTGTGTGAGCATAATCTATTTGGAGGTGATGTTTGTGTTTATATTGTAGGAACATTAGCGCTCACACAGAGGAAGCATTTCGGTGTACGTGAGCTCATGTTTGCATGTGAGAATGTGAAAACAAAAAGTGCACTTCAGATGGCGATTACCGTGCACATGTGTGTGTTTGACTGGTAGAGAGAGGCATATTTCAGGTGTGTGTGTGCATGTGTGTGTGTTTCATAATGCAGCGGGGGCAGTGAAGCCATGATGCCTCGCTGGGCCTGTTTCCAACTGGAACACTTTGTCAGATTGAGCGACCTTCGGCTGACAAGCCATAGAGTTCACTGGACCGTGTGTGTGTGCATGCAGCACAATCTGTGATTGTGTGGTCACGCATGTGTGCGACTGTGTGTATGAATATGGGTGGATGCACGCATGTCTGTACATTTGTGTGTCCTGTGTGAGTGTGTGTGTGAGAGTTTGCAAATATCCCAGGGTAGCAATCCATCCTGACAGTCTGTGTAGCCCCATCACATCGCTGTCACGCCACTCTCTCACTCGGACGAGTGATGGAAGGAGTCCAGAGGGAGAGAGAGAGAGAGAGGGAGTGAATGACAGAGAGAATGACAGATCACATTGGACTCATCAGGAAAAAGTGCTGTGACACACTCTCCTGCACGGAGAGAGGAGTGCTGAGCGTGCCAGTCAAGGCAAAACAAACAGAGTCCACTTCCCTCTGATCTGTGCTATATTGGCTTAATTGGAAGTCTCTGCTCCTTCGATTCCCTCAGAGGTAAACGGCTTGCAGCTCCTTTTTCCACGCTTTCAATGCTGACACAAGATGAACTTTTGCATCGACGTGATGAGAGCCTTCCTTTTTCTGCAGACAAGAATTAGAGACCACAGTGTTTCCTAACTGCTCCTTTATGTAACATTGGTATGGGAGGAAACCGTTTATACGCCGCAGATGAGAGTTTTACTTTTAGTTGTGCAGAGTTAGCTTCAGGCTAAATGTATATAATTTATACAGACTGAAATATTTAAGTTTTGTCTCTATTGTTTTCTAGCAGACCCACACACACTTTCATAGAGGGATGCTATTCTTGGATGCATGTTCCCAGAAATTTGCACTCTGATAATATGTTCCTATTACTTACACACTGCCACGTTTACTTACCCTATAACAGCTGTACAGCACCTATCATGGGACTGTTAGTATGTTAAAGCTCACCATGCACACGTTATTGCTGAGAGCAGCTTCCCGCACTGATGATGAAAACTCCCTCTGAATATGCTTGTTTTAAGTTTGTCCCCAGCATGACCAATGGAACCGCTATCAGAGGACTGTGTGGTTCAGTCTTTAAAGAAGGTGTGTGCAGTCCCAGAGCAAAAGCTGTGTGAGCAATGAAACACAACACTTTCTCTGTACAGGTAGCAGGTAGCGTTCGTGCACTATACAATCTGACCTTTGCCTCTACCGGCTGCACTCCCTCGTCCGGTTCCTCGCACTGAGCTACAACATGATAGAGATAACAAAGGCTTCACCTGCTGAGGCTGCAGATTCTCAGGATTACACTTTGAATCCATACTGTCATTTCTCTTATATGAAGGATTACTGAGGGGAGGGGTCTATTTGTTTGGCTGTTCGGTTCATATATCAAACAAACATCTCCAGAATTACATACCTCACCTTTAACTCCAGGGTTATGCTCAAGACCTCACTTTATTCTGTCCACTTCAAGGCCTTTTTTTTCATCTGTAAACATGGAGAGCAATTGTGTTTATCGTATGCACCTCCTTATGTTCTAAAAGGATATGTGTAAATAGGGACACTTGGTCTCTTGGACACTCACATTTCTAAATAGAGCCCATATGGAAAATAACTTTCAAACATAATCTTGTTATATGTAAAACATCTTATTTCAGGCTATATGTAACACTTTGATTTGTCTTCGTATTTAAATGTAACCAAATAAGATTTGCTACCTGTCTTAGTCATCATCAATTCTATGATATATGAATAAGGATAAAGCTGGGGATGGTAAATACCAACAGCTGACCTTGATATTCAACAGTAGACATAGGCCTGTATGCCAGAGGAATATACAATAATTCAGCTCTTAAAGAATTCATTAATTCATCACATAAAGAGCAGACTGACATTGAGCTGAAAACTCTCTTTGTGGCAGCGATAAAGCTCCAGGTTCTTCGGCTGATCCTTTTCGCTGCCATATCCGGCTTCATGTCATTTGTTAGAGATGGTCTTTAGCCGTTTACGAGGAGAGAATATTTTGTCCTTTGAAATGGCATAAAATATGTCTCAGAGTGTCATTCTTAAAGAATATTCAAGAGTCATAGATAAATCGCTTTTGAATACAGATGAATAAACATAGAACTCTTATATATCTGTGTAGAATTATTCGCTAAATAGTCTGTAGCGCTGGTGATTCAGAAACATCTCATCTTCTCTGTAAAGACTTTTCTTTTTATGATTTCATAGTTTACATTGTAAAGGGTAAAGCACAGGGCAGAGATAGTTTTTACGTCTCTCTTATTGTTATTCTTTTTTAGCCTCTCTAGCAGACAGATCTCGGTAGTGATGATGTTGTTTGCTTTGCTGGTCAACCGCTTTGCTTGAAAATAAATGATCTCAACTTTTAGATTACCGTATTGGTCCCAATATAAGACGTTTTCTTTCCCCTTGACATGCATCTGAAAAGTTAGATTGTCTTATATTCGGGGTCTAGACTTTCAAAGGCTAATATATGTTCACAACAGCACCACTTTTCTGCAAAGTGAGTGTACTCCAACTACCCCAACGACAGTGCCAGGGGGATGAAAGATGGAGACACGGTGCTCGTCTAGAACAAATGGCTTAAAAGTAGGCAAAGTTAACAAACAACTGAGACAAAGTTATGATGCTAATTTTAAGGTAATTGTTGTGACAGAGTCTAATGTCCGAAAATGGTGGGCCCAAAAAGATCACGGGCCACTGAAGCACTCCGCACCTTGGTTAAGCCCCTGGGACTCCCCCAGGACTTGACCTGCCCTCCTTGGCCTGGAAAAAACGCAACAACAGGCTGCTGTACCGCCACGTACAGTCTTACCTAACAGATGGTAACAGAGAAAATCGTACCGTGGTCCTTAAAGAGCTGCAATCTAGCTGTTTCAAGACTGCTCTACAGATAGACCTTACCTCACTTAGATCGGTGAATGATTTATTTAAATGTCTAAAGGTATCTCTGAAGCCTCCTTGTTTGGATGATCCCCTGAACATTAGTCTTGCACTACCAGGAGGTTGACTTTTTTTGTTTTGTAAAATGTCTCAACAACTATTGACTTCTTTGTCCAATAATTCAGTTTATAGGAAAAAAGTATTTTCATTTCAAAACATTTACATCCGCTAACTTGCTGTGATGAACTTGCTAAGGTGGCTAACATATCAGCAGAAAACCTGCTAATCGTCAGCATGAATTCCCATTGTGCCATTAGCATTTAGCACTTTGCCTAGATACTGCAAGAGCAGCTAGCATGACTGGGACTCCTAGTGGTGTCAATACTTGGAATTGTTTTCATTATGGAGACATTTAGGGATTGTGAAACAGCATTCTCTAAGTATTTGTTGTTTCTTGAATTCAAGCAGGATTCAGTCTATTTCTTGGTGAAATATTTGTGCAGATATTATTTTCTCATCTCTGTGCATTGTCTGTCTATGCAGGAGCCTCCAGACAGCTGTGAAACTATGGTGACACCTGCATAGATCTCATTAAGGTGTCCAGCGGGGAAGCTGCTCACTCAGCCTTGGCAACAGGGCTAAGTACTATCACTCTCAAAGGAAACCAAATTATAGGACTGGTGAGGACATCGCAGGGAAAGTTAGCAACCTGCTCTGCTTCAGCTCTCAGGAGCCTAAAGCATCAACATTTCTGCCATGCTGAGATTGTTTTCTCATCATTGCTTGGGACTTTCTGTCTCATAAATTGTCCATAAACTCTTCGATCATTTGACGAAATCCAGCCGCTCTGGCTAATATGAATTCCTTGTATTCTAGATTTAAGTTTATATTTCCCAAATGTGATGTTTGGCGCGGCCCACTCAGCACCGTGCCAGCAAATGTTTCGTTTCGGAGTAATGATTTACTAAATTGCTTAGGGTAAACTTTTATGACTTCATTTCCTCTCCTGGTGCGTTGTCACTCAGCTGTAAATGTAATCAGTTGCTTGTTCAATTACGTACAAACCCGGCCTGTCAATGCTGTTTTAAAAAGCAGGACTGAGACAGTGAGGAGACTCTTGGCTTGTTCGCCTTGTCAGCTGCTGCTTTTAATGGAACCATCTTCTGAATATTATCCAGACTGTGCCTGTGCTGCTTCATCCAATCCTTTTATGTGCTGGCTGCTCGAGGCGCGTGAGCGAAATCTCCTTGATACTCTTGGCTTTTTCAACCTTTGCTCAAAATGTGGAGCACAGATGGTCAGCGTTGGCTGAGAACAGGGATTGAAAGGTTCTTGTCGTTTTTTTTTAGCGCTGAGGATGGTCCAGAAGTTTAATTGAAATGCAAGAATTTGGATGAATAAAAGAAAACGTGTGGGAACACAGCATGATGTCTGATGAGAGAATCTTCACAAAAAGCAAATTAATCTCATTAGCGAGAGCACTAAATCTAAGTTTCGTTCCCAGCCTGCTTTTCATCATAACTGCTTTTGTTTGTTTGGTGTGTGGCAGCGTCGTACTGGGGCTGTTTTACAGAAATCTCATGGCACAAGCACATAATTAAAGCATTGTAGGGAAGGAGTATTTGAGATCTTCATCAGCATAGACAAGCGAGAAAATTGCCATCACACGCAGTGATTTATTAGTTTCATTAATTTATGTTGATTTGCTTAATCACTCTCAGAGTGTGTCAGGCCCAGATCACATCAAGATGTTTACAGCCCTGGCGCTCAGCAAAGCGAGGTGTTAGAATACTGTAGTCTCATAATTAAACCAGAGTGCTGGATGTGTAATGGGGTTAAATTGGAAACAGGGAAACACTGCAATCAATATTTTATCAGTCAGGGCCTGTTACTGTATGCATGTTGCATTTATTTATTTATTAATCTCTTTGTCAAGGACCATGAAATAGCTTTGCAACAGGTTACAGACACATGATACAGCTGTGCTGCATGTAGGATTCATAGACGGAAGTAATTTGCCACCCCAGTCCCATGTTAGGCTTCAACAAAACATTTGTTAAATTGAGCACATAATGTCAGGTTGGTGTGCGGCCCAAAGTCTCTAAAGATGACAGTCCAAGTGACCCTCGAGCATCAGTCTGGCAGGTGCGGGGATCTGTGTCAAGCTAATGTATGATGTGTGGTTAGACTTTCAAAATAAAGCTGTCAAGTAAGTGGTCACTATTTTTGAAATCAATCCATTTTTTATTTGTTTAGCGCCAAATCATAACAAAAGTTATCTCAAGACACTTTACAAAGAGATCTAGACCATAGTCCATAGACCCAGCATGAATCCATTAAGAGCAGTACTTAGCAACATTTGGCGACAGTGACTTGGAAAAACTTCCACAAGAAGCTTCCTGACCAACAGACAGACTTGGACAGTCAGTGTAACAGTAACAGACATGTGGTTGACTTTGTGGAACAGATGAAATTCGGTTATGATAAGGGCAGAAAAACTACTTGGTAAGACACTGATATACATACACTTGTTACGTAACTAACGCACTGTATCTGTATTTGTTTTGCATGAGAAACGAATCCCCGCCTGCAGGATGAAAGTCCCATGATTATTTGAACCATCTGTTGCCCCCTGATTGCCAGCCCAAGTCAACCTTTGCACTCTTTAACGCTGTTTTTACAACATCACCTGACTGTAACGCTACATCTAAACAATTAGCTAGAGGACAGCATTGAGACAGTGATGGTTGAGGGGCACCTGCAGCACCATGTTTTTTCTGCATTGGGCAACTGACCGAGCTCTCATATTTGACCACTTGGATTGAGAACGGGCTGGTTTGTACGTGTGCATGCATTTGTTTATTTGTTTGTGTACATGTGTCTGTTCCTCTATCTGTGTGTGAAGTCCATGTGCATGTTTGGAACACAACTGACTGATCAGTGATCAATGATCGCAGGTTTGGTTTAGTTTAATTCAGCGTTTTACCTTCATTTAACATTTTCTGTTCAGTTTATTTTCTCGTGTCTGTTGGTGATCATTGTCCTACATTTGTATATCTATCGTCTGGTGCACGATGCCTTGGTAAAGAAACAAGGGTACTTTAAACCAGGCCCCCTGTGTCAGTTGCTGAGCATTGAAGGGCTTGTGTGAAGTCGTGTGCCTGGAGGTGGTTGGTTGTATCTCTGTGTGGCAGAAACATGCAGAGGAGCATCGGAGAAGCAGAAGGGAGATGATTTCTTTTTCTTTTTTTCCAGCCAGCTTGTGGAACTGACACTTAGAAATGTATCACAGGAGAGCCTCCAGAGACAGATAGCCTTTGTGTTTTGCACTGTAGGCAGATATGGGATGGATCTGCATAGGCATACTGCTGCTGCTGTACCTTCACTCACAGAGGTGCCCACAGGAGGTTTGGGTCCCTTGACAACAGCTCAACAACAGTTTCGACATAATAAATATCTGTGGTCCCCGGTATGTTCCAGCTCTCCTCACCAGCTCCAGGTTTCCTTAAACTTTTAAAGTTTCATCTGGCCAACAGCAGGTCTGACTCCAGACTGTATGAGACTATTACATAGCAAAGGATACTTATGAAAAGATAGACAGGGATTTGTTCACTTTTTCAAACTTAAGTAGGATGCAGCCAACTTAATATTCTCCATCATAAACAGTATGTGTTTACGGAAAAAAATCATGGTTTGGGTCATAGAGTGTATAAAAAAATGGACGCAATGACAGCTCCCCCCTGCTGACTGGCTGCAGTATAGCTCATAAAGCCCGCCTCCTCCATGTTAACAGGTGGGACATGAGTCAAACTATAAAATCAAAATACACGCAAATACATTTTTCTCAAACATGGTTTCTGTCATTATAGTTAGTTCTCATCATGCTGATTTACGTCCAAGTGTTTACTTGATGCTGTAAAAAGTATGATTGACAGCTCTGTTGACAAATACGGCTCCTGCAGCCGATCTGTTCCGGATTAGCAGAGTGGAGGAGGAACAATGAGAGAAAACGTAACTAACACAATCACTACAGTCATTGAAGTTTACATATTTGTGAACGTCTGCTTCAGACCAATACAAAGAAGCTGTTCTGCTGTTAAATACGCAGACATGCTGTTTTTTTCCCGATAAGTTAAGTGTGTGTTTTAGTTAGCGGAAGTGGCTACAGCGGCTCCATCCGCCGATCTCTACTGTGCAACTCTGGCTCCAAATGACGAAACCATCACAAGATGGCAGCGCCCGTCACAGGGCCTATTTTGGCATCAATTTTGTACAATGAGAGCAGATGGAGACGCATCGTTCATCTATATATACAGTCATTGGTTTGGGTTAAAGAAACTTGTTTAAGGTAAGGGAACGATAAACTGATATTCTCTGATGTTGTCAGTTTGATACCTTGTGTCTTTTCCTACACAACACAATGGTACCCTAAAACATGGACTTCTATCTCATCAAATAAAGCTGTGTATCAATGAACAAAAATGTAAATCTAAAACTCAGTCATCCATTAATGTATAAACACGACCTTTTCTAATACATCTCTGAATAAGCGCTCTTCATTTTTCCTTATTATGCATGACTAATTGTGTCATCTGTGTTTGACTCTGATTTCCTCATTTGAAAATAATAAAGAGCTAAAATTCGGAGGGATCACTGATATAAAATAATCCCCCCACACTGCTGATTCTGAGAGCCAGTACAGCTTGTCTTCAGCTCAATCCGCCTACTTCAGCTGGCTACTCACAGCTTGTTTCTTTAATCACATTAACTGCTATCTTTTTGAGTACATCTAAATGACTTTAAGGCAGATGACTAGGTTTAGTACAGATTTAATTGTTTTTACCCCCCTGACCCAGGCTTTTGTAACGGCTATCTTACAGCTCGAAACAGCTTGGCAGTACGGCCAAATCCTCCCTCTTTAACTGTCACCTCTTTATTCAATCTTAAACTGTGACCCTTGGTGTGTGTCACTATCTATAAACCCTATAAATGCGGTTTATGGATCCTTACGAGCGACTTTTAGCATCACTAGCGGCGTGGCACTTTTCAGTGTTTGAATAACACGGTGTCTTTCAGGGAGCTCTAGTCTTCTGGGTTGGAGATTTTAAGGTGTACTTCACATGAACTTACAAAATCATATATGTCATATATCATAACTCACAACTATGACTAACCAAATATTATTAGTTCTATTTGTTGTCTGTTATGACCAAACACCTTTAAAGCTGATGACTTTCACAGCAGTGTTCAGTGCTAACAAGCTAATGTTAGCATGCTACGCTACAGACACTAAAATAAGATGAACATGGTAAATATACCTGCAAACAATCTGCATGACACATTGTCACTGAGTGCATGCTGCCATGCTACCATTAGCATTTAGCTCAAACCAATGCTGTGCCTTAATACAGCCTCACAAATCAACTAGCATGCTATAGACTCGCAGACTAGTATTTTATTCTGTATTTATAAAGACAAAATATAGTTCTGCAGCACTGTGCCGCATGTCTGTTTGTAAGACATTAGCTGCCACAGACACTTAGAAACAGCCTGACCCTGGATGAGGTCGTGTTGTGTGTGTGTGTGTGTGTGTGTGTGTGTGTGGCTCTTTGAATGAGAGAACCGTCTGTTGTTGAAGAGGCACTTCAGTCAGTGTCTAAAACATATTTGTGAGAGATGCTACAAAGAGCATGAACTAAAGTACACACTCCTGTAGCTGCTAAAGCTCCGCATCGTGACCCCTGAGAGGCTGTTGATCACGTTTCGTAACAATCTCATCTTCTCAGCCCTGGAAGATTGAACGGCTCGAGGAGTTGCTCTGTCATTCACTAACAACCACTTGAACCTCGCTACCAAGGAGACCCAGGTACTCCCCAAATCCCAATTAATGAGAGAACGGCTTGAAGAGGGGGCTCTTGACTCTGGCTGTGACAGCTTAATTGTGATTTCGATGCAGCCCCCCTGGCAACAATCTTCTCTACTTGACAGCTCTGTGCTCCTGATTGAACTGAAAGCCTTCTTTTGAATATTCATTTAGTTACAAGTGAATACAGTGTTAGTGGTGGAGCATATGTCCACTGAGAGGATGTGTGCAGGATATATTGGTGTGTATTTGTTGGTACGGCGCCATTATCGTGTCTTCCTAACATGCTTAAATTAAATGAATATGCTGATGACAAACACATTTATACAGACGACAGAGACATTCATGTGATGCTGCGTTTTATTCAAATTTGACTAGTCCTCAGGAATATATCTTTATCAGACACCCAACAACAAGCCAGTGTGCATACATTGTGGGTGTCAGTTAATATGTTAATGAAAGCCAAGTAAGACATAATCCACATGGTATCCATGGATATGAGAGAGGACGGTTTTGTTGTGAAGCCTACTAGCCTGCCAATGCCAGACAAAATCAAAATGCATATTAGTCTTGAACTGTCAGTTCATTTTTGATTTCAAGGGATGTTATCAACGTGCGCAGACCGAAACTTCCCTGGAAGCAATTACATAGTCCTGCAACTAATCAGAGCAATGAAACAAGTGTAGTAGTTGTTGGCTGTTAGGTTAGGAAGCTAGCTCCAACATCAAAACCATATGGCTTCTAGCTCAAGATAGTACGCACACACTTGGCATGACATGACTCAACGGCCAGCCCCTACCATTTGTACATGATGTGAACTACCGTTCAGTTAATTTAATGCAGATTCGAAACGTTTCGCAGCAGCAGCAGCAGCCATCTTGGTTGTGTCTGAAATGGTCTCATCGGTGCTCCTCTGTATAGTCATTGAATGAAACTCACCCCACATTCAGTAAGCAGTTGTGATCGTTCTCTTCGGGAGGCAGATGTAGAAGTGTCAGCCATAACAAATAAAAAACAAGCTCACAGATTCTTCTAGTTGGTTATGTTGGTCTAGGTGTTTTTTTCTACTTGTATTAAATATTTGACTGGTTGAAAGTTATTTGTAAAGCAACTACATTATAACTCTGAGAGAAGAAATCAAACTGTGATGTCTGATACATGAGCCTATGTCGACCTTGTATATTGAATCAATACTTCCTTTTAGCTATCTTAATGTTATATACCTTACATATCAACAACTGCTGAGTGGTCGAGTTTGTTGGCTGTCAATCATGTGTTTATTGTGTCATCAACTGTCCTTTCTGACTAAATGTGGAAGTGTCCTTTTAGCAAGACACGCTTGTTTGAAATGTTTGTTTGATGTGACTGAAGGTAATCTGTAGAGTTCGCTGAATAAATGGGTAATAAATGAACTCTGTCTGTGACAGATCTGCTGATGGAGGCACAGACGTTGTTTCAGAGGGAGGTATTCTTGTTGCAGAAGGCTGTTTCTGCACCTGAACATGGTAAGTAAATGACTTGCAATACTTCCTGTTTGAAGAGCTGTACATGGGTTTATATTGTGTCCATAAATCGTTGGTTGGTGTAAGTTCATGTGACGCTTAGTGAGAGCAACTTCAATCAATTTATAGATTCACTGGGTGCCTTTATGTGAATGTACTCTCTACTTCACCCAGATATTCAACTGTAGTGTTGTAAACTGAGACGATCCTCAGTGGGTATGAGGATGCAGCATAAATGCAGTGCTGCTGGACTGAATGTGCATAAAGAGTTGTAGTGTGTACATAAATCTGTCAGAGTATGAGCAGCTTACTTTACTTATAGGCCGACTGGATTTCATCCTCATCTATAGGACATTTACAGAACAACAACGTAGTCAGACATATATTCCATCATTCGGGGCGGTCAGGTGTCTTTTTCGTAAACCTTTTTTTGGACGACCTGCAGAGCTTCTATTATACAAAACGTAAAAACACTGTGACCTGAAAGCTGTGAGCCCGTGCCAAATCAGAACCTCATTTTCCTTAGTTTGTATCTCAACAAGCTTCGGGTGCATTTCTAAGGTTTTACATAATGTCCATTTTTTGCATACCTTTCCTTTGTGTTATTTATTTGTGTCAGATGATGCCCAAACTCTTCACTGCTCAAGACTTTAACTCAGGAAACTGAAAGTACTTTGCTGTGAGGAGCTTTGGGTTCGCGTCACTTTTGGCGACCCCATACAGGTCATATACGTAGAATCATCAGCATACATTCAATCTGTTCCATAACGAGCTAAAATCTCCTCACAGGAGCGTGAAAGTATTTTTTCATATAATTTTCGAGCAGAGAGAAGCTACATGAAGAATGTTTGAAGCTATTGGGTCTTTACGGTCCTGTAAGTAAAAAAACACAACCACACATATCTGCTAATTTAGTTCATAAATTGTGCTTCAATATTGTTGAATTAACGTCATTATTGGCTGTTCCAGAAGCAGTATTTCTGTTGTTGCTTAGGAGAGAATAATGTGCATGCTCTGGTGCACCGTCCTTGACTTTAGATCAACCTCGACAGACCATTACCATCAAACCGCTGCATACAGGGGATACAAAGGCAGCAAGGTGCATTAACAGTAGTCTCTTTAATGTTTGTGGGCACATATTCTTCCTTTTCTGAAGTGCACTAGATCTCGCACGATTCCTTATCCTTATTAACATAATATTAGCTCCGAAAAGACTGGAGCTAAATGCATTTTCTGCATCAATAATGTAAGTCAGAGACATGTCTGCACGTTCCTTTTCCACGCACCGCGCAGCCCGTCCTCTCTGAAGTAGATGTCCCTAAAAGCCTTTCCTGGGAGAGTGCAGTGAGGTGGACAGCAAAGCAGAACAAAAGGTTATTTTGTTGAAAGAGGCAGAGTGGTGACAAATTATGAACAACTCATTACACTGAGGTGGCACTTTGTAGAGCGGCGAAACACAATCAAACATGGAGGATGGATCTCTGGGGGAGTGTTGGAAGGTGCTAATAGCTCTCTGTCAATGACAAAATGAATTACATTAGATTTCCCCAAAGACCAAAACCTCATTAATATTTTAGTGCATTTCATGTTTCAGGATTATATTTTACGGTTCTCCGCTCCGATAGATACGGCACTTCACAACTTTAGAGAAACTTTAAGAGAATTCAGGAAGTGGTGGAAGAAACAGAGGGGGAGTGTTTTTCACTCCAACCGTAGACTGTGTACAAGAAGCAGCGATGGACGAAGTACACAACTTCATTACTTCAGTCAAAGTACAGATACTCCTGGTCAAATATTGACAAGTGAAAGTTTCTCAGTTAAATTAGAGTTAAAGTACTGGAGTGCTTGCTTTTAAAAATACTTAAAGTACTTTTTTGTAGGCCGTGATGAAGTTTGTGTGCAGTAAACAGAGCAAACATTTAAAACGACACTTATCATTCTTCATTTCAAAAACCTCAAACATGGGCTGAAGATACGGCCAGGGGTGCTCGGTGGAGAATCGTCATCCTTCTTTGCCGTAGCCGTCATTACCACCACTAAATGAACCGCCTGATCATGTCTGCCGTTTGCTCTATGTTCAACCATGGAGACGCGCAAGGTACATGTACGGCAACACCACTAAGACAAACCACAAGCAGAACTACACAAACACAGTTTATTGTCTTTTGGATTTTAGAAGCCGACCTCAGAGCAAAAGTAACGAGTAACGAGAACATTCATAGAAATGTAGTGGAGTCAAAAGTACGATATTGTCTTTCAAATGTAGTGGAGTTAAAGTAAAAAGTTTCCCCAAAAATAATACTCAAGTAAAGTACAGATACTCAAATAATGTACTTAAGTACAGTACTCAAGTAAATTTACTTTGTTACTGTCCCCCCCCTGACAAGAAGTGATAGTATCCACTTTAACGTCACCCATTGAGGACAACTGTTTTAAAGCATCAAGTCAAAACCAACTGCAAAACCTCCATTCTGATTGACATGTCCCTGTGGTAGTGAAGTGTTAGTCCAAGGTAGCAATACGTCTAATGCATATCATACTCTATCTTCTATCCCTAAATGGGGCCAAAATAAACATCATGCTATATTGGAAAAGACTTAACTCTTTACAAAAATGTTAACAACAAATCAACAAATAACAAATCAACTTGTGACGGGGAAGATGACAAACAAATTAATAAATGTGGTTTTAAATGTTTCCTCACTTTGACACTGAGAAACCTGATTGGTTGGATATGATTAAGAATAATTAAGCAGCAGTTTCAACAACAACAACATAACATTTGTGGCTTTGGTTTGGCACTTTTGTCTAATGGGCTGTGGTGTTGTGGTGAAAGTCACAGAGTAAGGATGGAAACAAGCCAAAAAACAATACCATGGAAAAGTGGTGATACAAGTCCACTGTCTACCACTGTCTTGGAGTTTCACCATTATATTGTCAGTTTCCTGTTGCAGAGCTGTAGGCAGTGTGACCCTCCTCCTCTCTTGGACAGAGTTATCAGCTGTTTGGATGCTATGGTGTTAAAGAGATCCTCTGTGTGGGCCAGCACATGTTTCCCTGGTGGCATCATCATCAAATCCCGGCGGCTGGACTCCCCACTTTGCTTAATATGCCCTGTCAACAACTGCTTTGAGTTCAGCTCTCACTACTGGTATTCTAATCAGTCACTATTATGGGCTAAACAGCTACACTGGCCCTGAGGCCAGCTGCCGGGCATGTTTGGATGTGTTTGGATGAGAGCCTGCATTGCTAAGGCCTGCCAGCATGGGGGCAGCACAGTGTGGTAGACCTTTAATATGTGAACACGCATATATACACACACACACAGACATAAACACGGACGTGACTGGTGGTTAAAACAAATGCATACTTCCTGACAAGAGGCAGCTCAGAGTGAATTACAAATGTTTGGATTTTATGTTGGTGTTTAAGACGAGTGATGACACCTTGAAGTGGCTGTTTTATATTAAGCTCCCCCTCACACACACAACTTATGCCTGCATGCACCTGCAAATCGACTCAGGATAAGTCTGGGCAGTTGGTAGGGCTGGGCAATTAAATTATATAAACTTTGATTCACTCGTTTTATGTTACATTGCTTGAGAACCGATCACATTACAGGAATTAAGCTACTTTTAACCCAACATATAGTGGTTCTTTAGGAACAGACAACTCCTTTCCCATAGCGGGGTTGTTTGAGTTAGGCGGGGTACACACTATAAGATAATCAAGCCGGTTTTGGGCACGATTCCACTCTTCTGACAACAGTAAGCAAAGTCCTGGTTTTTGATGGTTCTTTGGATAATCTTACCAGATGTTCCTGTGGTGTGAGGTGAGTTAAGAGTGATTTTACTTCCCCTGATCTGCTCAGAAGAAAATTTTATACAATATCCAGTTGTGTGGGGGGGAACCCCGAGGACAGCCGAGCACGCATTCTGTGGATTATCACGTGGAATGAAACAATAGCCAGTTGGGAAGCAAGCTGACTGAAGAAGGAAGTACAACAACGGCAACCATGGCGGCAGAAGCAAACGCGAAGCACAAAGTAACATGTACAGCCCATGTTCACGCCGTCTCCACCACTTCTTCCATAGATTCTTCTTTTTTCTTTGTGAATTTTCAGTAAAAAAGAAAACTATCATCGCCAAATTCTTCCTGCCCGTCGTCCGCCATGTTTGTTTACTCTAAAGTCTCGTTTGACCGCAAGAGATTTTGAGAGATTTCCAGTGGTGAGAGTCGGACTCTGGTTGTTGGTGAATGAATCTGTTAGTGAGTGGTGTCCTGGTTTGGTCTTATTGTTGCTCTCCACACACTATGGGAACAACACTGTTAAATCTATCATAATTTGTCGTCATGTGCGGTAGCTCTCACATTTTCAACATCTGTTGAGATTTTAAACATCTCTTAGCGTGGGGCATCCTACTGCAACTCGCTGCTACCGTGACACACTGCACATTACTACTGGCCTTCACCCGGGAGCCACAGATGAAAGTTTTACTTTAATCTACCGTAGATTAATCATGCATTGTCCCTGCTCAGTACAAAAAATAGAATAAAATGCGTTTTAGTTTTAAAAGTGTCACAAAACCCCCAAACTTTTGAAGCTGTAAACTACACTTTGATCGTGTCGCTATACTTTGTACTAATAGCCCTGTTTGACTACTTGAGTGAAACTAACTTGAGGTCTGTTACTCAACAAGCCGCTGCTGCTGTATAATCTTAATTAAAAAATTGCGCCAACAGCTCCCTGGAGTAAGTTTTTAGGCTTTCTGAGAAACGCCCGCAACAAACTCTGCCTTTACTATGAGCTTTCCTAACAGACACATCACACACGCTGTTGCTTTTTTAACGCCATTAAATGTGGTGCCAATGGGTCAGACATGAAGGATTTAACTACCCCATCGCACAGCCTTACAATTTGGACACATTAGAGCAAAACATTAAAGTTAGCACCGTGTGAACGCTGGGGCTGTTTCCTCTGTCTGAGCGAGGCTGAGAGACAGAAAGTGATGGTTGTGGGCAGCGTGCCAGCCTCAGTGATAAGTGGAGCACTGCAGAGCTCTGAGTGTGGAGAAACCTGATAGCAGGACGGTAGCACTCAGCATGTTAGAGGTGAGGGACGGAGAGAGGGAGGGCACAACACTGACAACAGCGCTACTTTTAAGTGGACGGCTTGAAGATAATCACACGAGGTGCTGTTTGTTTGTGGTGTGTGTGTGTGTGTGTGTGTGTGTGTGTGTGTGTGCTGAGTTAATGGCACGTCAAACAGAAGAAGTGCTGAGAGGAAACCTAACTAGACCAGTGAGTGATGGTGATACTGTTTCATATACTTCCTTTTTTGCTTTGTGAGCCTATTTGTTTCAAGTATGTGAAAACACAAACCACATTTGCAAACTGATAGTTCGCATTTTCCGTGACAGGCGTATTTATTTCAGTGGTGACTTTCTGTTCTCAGCGGCTCCCATGCAACATCCTATGAACCGCACTTTGCTTTGATTGGTGAGGCTTTATAAAACATCCTGTGGTGCGTTTAGCTGCTAGCTCCCATTCTCACGTTAACAAACATTCACTGCAGCGTCAAAATCTCAGACGTCTTCCAGACCTCAACATTTCACACAAGTTATTCAAAGGCCTGGTATTCCCCTGAAAAAGGCTGCCCTTACTTTGTGAGCAACTTAGGTAAGGACAGTGGACTCGGTGCTGCTTTTTATCCTGTACACAGACAGCTGTAGATCCTCCCAGGAGGGCAGCTGTCTGGTGAAGTTCTCTGATGACACTGCCCTGCTGTCACTTCCTCAGGGCTCAGAATCGGGTCATCGTGGTTCCTTATCAGCCTTTGTGCACTGGTGTGATGACGACTATCTTGACCTTAATGTGACAAAAACTAAAGAATGAATAATTGATTTAAGAAAAAACTGTTTGAAACCCAATGCCAGCATACTTCATGGAGAAGATCCAAATAGTAGATACATACAAGAATTGAGGAACAGTGTTTGACTCTCAACTGAAGTTTGGTGAAAACAAAGAGTCAATTGTAAAACGTGGACAACAAAGACTTTGTCTGATGCAGAAGCTGAACTTTTTATCATTCTTTGATTGAAAGTCTTTTATCTGCTGGTTTAGTGGGCGGTCTGTGAAGGACAAGAACAGTCCGAATGATATTGTTAAAGTCTGCTCCAAGAGTCCAGCTAAACGAAACGTGTGGTCCAGAAAGCCAAAAGCATCATAAGTCAGTCGGACCACGTTCTGTCATCTGAATTCTCTTTCATGCCCTCAGGGCGGCGCCATCTTGCCCCTCCTAGGAGAACAAACCGATGCTGAAACTCTTTCATTACTGCTGCTATCAGGCTGCTAAATGCTGACAGCAGTAACTGACGTTTGGTATATTCCTGTAAGCTTGTGTTCTAATGATCTGTGCGACCTGTGTGTCTGCACACATGGTTCACAGACCTGTTGTTGTTTATGTTGTTTATTTGTGAATGTTGCTGAGATTGTGCCTGTTTTGTTTTTGTTTTTATGTGACTCATTAGGCTGTAAAACTGAATTGCCCTCTGGGATAAATAAAGTCTCAAACTCAAACTGAAGTGAAGAGAACTGTGATCATCAAGAGGTTGTGTCTTTGGTGCTGTTACTCTTCAGGATTAAGAAAAAACCACTGGCCAGTTTAAAATGATTCTTTGTGAAAGGGTGAGTCATGGACCAAGGAAGAACCCGTTAGGACTGGGACAACTTGTCGACATTGTCAATTACGTAAATATGTCGATTTGTACGCATCGACACATGAGTTAAGGGCTGGAGCACAATAATGTTACGTACGTGCAGAAATGTATCTTGTCACGCATCGCAGGCTGTCAAAATAGGTGGTAAGAACCAGGTGAAGGCATAGGTGATATAGGGAGTCTCTTAGGAGCCACGTTGTGGGGAGCGCTGGCTTGATCCTCCAACGTTTTGAATGAAGCCCCGGTACGATGTTAAATGTAAGCCTAACTTTCTCTCTGCTTCGCTCGTATTTACCGTCACTCTGCTGCCCTCTCTCTCTCTTACTTGCTCAACCACTCACTCACTGCGCACTTCACGCCACAAGTTACAACTAGAGGAGAGGAGAGATGTGTTCAGGTCCAGCTGGGAAAAACTGAGAGTATGCATATCATAGAAGACTCGACTATTGGCCTTGGTGTGCCGTTCTCCTTTTGCTTTGTGGTCTACCTCATCTAAAACGACCCTTATCAAGACACTTGGTTATGTGTTGTGACTCATCTAATCAGAAAGGTTTATTTCGTGTTAAAACAAATAAGATGGCTAACATGAGGGGAATGTCAGTCTGAATGATGGTGAGAGATAAAGATGGCCAGTCAGTCTGAATATAAGGCTCAAAATATCCACAGATTCAGTGAACAACACTGTAACTTTGGTGCGATTACATCAGCTAAACTGTACTTCCTCATTCCAGTTCCTTTGAAGGCAATATGATCTGTTCAGAATTTATTGCAGTGGGTGGAGCAGGGTAATTAGACCTATTGATCTGGCTAAATGATAGCCTTCACCTAGTGCTGAAGGGCATGTGCTGAGCAAGCCCCAGTATTATCTGATGACCCGTGAAATCGATGGCCTGGCTGCAATCTCCCCGCTGATTTAACTCGTTCCATTTATCTCACCAGGCTGAGCGGGTCCACATGCATGAAATCTGCACACAAGGCCATGTACCGTATTGCATACTCCCCATAAGCAAGCATAAACGCTACACAGTCCCTCTGAAGTGAACATGTGTGCAAACACCTCATCTTCCTACAGTCCTGAGGCTCTGCGTGTAGGGGCTTGTTCCCTTGGAAACCACATTTTGCTCTGGTCCATAATGAACTCAGTTGGCTGGTAGCCTGCAGAGTGACTGATGAAAAAAAGATCATTACATGGAGAAGATGTTTGAAATGTCACCGAGATGTCAGGCAGCTCTCACATACTTGTACATGCTCTTTTCCTTCTTTTTAATAGAAATTTTACATCAGAACAAGAGAGCATGAGTCAAGTGCAAACCTCTGCAGGTTGTGAACAATGTCCAGATTACAGAGCTCTCTGCAACTGTGTTATGTTTACAGCTCTTTTAATTTACTTACGTTTAATTTACGCTGAGAACATTATCACTCAATCAGACACTTTATAAGTGATAAGAGACGGCCAATCTTAAAACCAGGCTATGCTCTGGTTTCAAAATGTCTTCAGTGACTTGAATCACGAGACACCAAGTGATCTATTAAACTGAAACCACGATCGTTTCCAAACCCTGACCAAAGTACATTTGTTTCCTAAAGTTAACAGACAGGACTCTGGATGTTTACGAGGCCTCTAGAGTCACAGTCCTGAACTGAGTACCGTCTATTGTACATTTATCAATCTTTTATTTTCAAAAGTTACCTGTTGACTTAATCCAGTCAGCAGTTATGTTTGCAGGCGAAACATAGTTGGGAAAACAATCTATCAAAAGTCCCATATTTTACACTATTTTTAAAGTTTGTATAATTAAGAGGATATGCGGGTTTCACGCTTCTCTTTGAAGCTCTAGAACAGGGTGTTCTGATGGTATCAGCAGCTTCTCTGAGAAACCTGCTTTGTGTCGTGCCTGATTAAGAGGCAGGCAGCACTGAAATCAGCTGAATAGTCAAATTTGGATGTGCAATGATATATTGACCTCATGACGACCAATCATTTTGCAAAGTTTGCTCAACAAGTTTCAGTCTCGCAGCGTGCTAGCTCAGCGATGGAATGAGCACTGGGTATAGCATTATGAAACAACACAAAGGTGTGACAGTGGGTTTGGGCGGGCTGTGTGCCATGTAAGGGGCTCTGCAAATTAGGAGACTTAATATTTGTGACATCGTCACCCTGCAGAGTCCTGATATCTGGTTTTAAGGCACATTTCCAGAATACAGTACATTACAATATAGTGTGCATTTCTCTGTAGAGGCATATAAACCTGCTTTATAATAAAAAAACACGGAGATCTAACTTTGTACAGTATGGGATCTTTATTTATATAACAGCAATTTTTATCACACAGGGTTTCCTGGACCAGGCCCTCTCCTGTTTTTCACTGGTGGCAGTAGCATCAACACAAGGGGTACTTGGCACCTCCCCGTGTGTGTTATCATTCACTTGTTAAAGGCAGAGTGGGCCTCACCATCATCACTGGGTTCCCTTTCACTCTCCAGCTGAAGGACAGGATCAGGTCGCTCTGTTGACCTGCTTCTTACAGCAGCCACTTGGACGGTAATCACAAAAAATAACACCAACCCACTAAAGAGCCTTACACTGGGTCGGCCTGCAGACCTGGTCACAACGAGTGGCGGCTAAATGAGCTTATTAATCGCAGACAGCGCCGGAGGCAGAGCCATTCTGAATTCATTAATGCTCCGCAGAACGCTCGGAAAAAAGGCTCAATCATGTTTTTGATATCAACTGTGAACTCTTTTCAAATTAACACCGCGCGTACAACAAATACTCAGATTGCATGAGTGCTTCATATTGCGATCCAGGGTTATAGGTGAGTAAAATACAACACTTCAACTATCATGCATTTACAACTAAGTTGGTTTAATAAATGTACAAAACTAATGATTGAAATTCAAACAACAATTTATGCTATTATCATATTTTAACCACTTATAAACTGTTAGTGCTGTTTTTATCAATACCAGTTGAAGGTGGTTTTAAAATGTGTCTGATAATAAATCAGAACATCTTGCACTTAAAATGTACAAGCTAGAATAAGGCAGTGTTTTAGTTGCGAGTGGTAATATCTCCGAGGTTGTTAGAAGACGAGAACAAAAGGAGAATTTGTCGAGGCACTTTGAGGGGCCCTCCTGTCTTTTCTCACTTCTTCTCTTTTGTTTATCTTTAGTACCTTAACAATCTGTCCTGATAGACAGCTGTGTTTTTAAAGAGCTTACTTGTCACAGGTTTTCTTTGCAGAGGAAGGGGCCCTCTTTCAAGGAGGGATTACAGCAAATCACCAGGAAGGATTTTCAAAACAAGAAATTCCTCAACATCCTCTCCTTGTTTGTAATTCAGGTCTGTGCGACTCGCATCTCCAGTCAATGAATAAAATACAAATTAAAGGAGATTTTTACTCCAGTTTTCTGCTGCTTATCTACCTACAAGGTAGCCCACTCGCTAAAACAATGCTGCTTTCTGTAGGCATGATGAAACGGATGATAACATCAGAGAAAAGAGTCCATGTGTTCACCACTATAAGCCTATATATGCACCCACACAGACGTTATACACACCGGCCACTCAGACAAACAAATGAGTGGACTTTAGCCAAAAAAAGGCCTTCACTGTTGTTGTCCAGACACTTCTCATGTCTGTGTTTGTCTCTTTTGATAAGGCCCTTTCATCTTGTTTGCATTGATTACAGTCTGACGAGTCACAGTGTTACACTCGGGGGCCCTTTTCATGTCTGCAGCCCCCGCGACACACACTGGGTCCATTGTGGTGAGGAATGTCTCCTTTCATGGCCTGAACTCGCCTGTGAAAGCATGTCAATAATCCCTCGTCGGTGGGTGCTTCACAATACTGCTGCGACCATCCCACCACCCAGACCACGAGGCTCCCATGATGCACTTCTCCAAGGAAAAAATGACAGGAATGGAGGCTGAATGGATGAAGTAATTAATCTGATGGATGCTGATAATCAAACAACTCCACAAAAGATGGGACTATTTACACGAGAATAAAAGCACTAATCAACGTTTGAAGCGGCACACAATCCCTCTTCATATATAACCTTCTCACATACCAAACCAAACATCTCGAGAGCGGCTTTATTGCTTTGCACGGCCCCTCCTTGTTTTCACACTGAAGGAGTCTGAGCGTGGTTTCTCCTCTCAGGAAGTATCAGGATCTGTGTGTACAGCAGAAGCAGGAACCAGCACCGGTTTGCTAAAGAAGCTGCGGTTTGAGGATTTGTTTGAGCAGAGAACATGATACCATACGCAGAAGAAATGGGATTTGAGTCTTCAGTGGCCACTAAAGCCATTGAAAATATACATCCGTTATATTTATTTTGGGGCTGGTTTGCGTTGGGGAGGGGGGCAAATGAGGCTGAAGGAATCCATTGGCCGGGCTCTCGCAGGGATGGGAGTGAAAAGAGCCAATCATTGCTCTGTCAAGAATTAAAACCACCTCTGCAAATAGCCTCAATATTTGTGTAGCGCCTCAGAGCGGGAGTTTCACAGCGTCTGGGTTTCCAGTGCAAATAAACAGTGCAGAGGTCTACAAGGGTGGACCGCCCCCCCTTATCCCAGAGGTGAAGCCCACTCCTTTGTTGCTGCCTAATCTAGGCCACTGTCTATTGAGTGAGATGAAAAGTAGATCGGTGTGCGTGTTTGTGTGTGCGACATGTCTTCAGTGTTTGAGATGAAGCTGTATGATAATGTCTGTTTGTATGTGGTTCTTGAATCAGAGTCTCGGGGTCTGTGGAGACCGCCGCTGTGTTTGCCAGTTCCCAGATAACCCACAAACTCACACTGCTGGACCCGCACATACCGATCCCAGGATCCTCAGTGAGAGCACACGGACAAATATCAACGCAATGACCAACAACTCTGCATAAACACACAGGTCTGATCAGTAGATGATGATATGCTAGCAGCTCCTTCTAGCAATTGTGATTGTGAGGTATCTAAAACACGGCACTCTTGAAACTTAACAACTCTCTCTGTCACTACAAAGTAAAGGTCCGTACACTGCAGGCCCCCTTAGTTCCTCCTCACAGAGACCGGATCTAGGACCTCTGTAATTGGGTGAGAAATCGTCCCATGTAATAGTGCAGGTCTTGGGTTTGTGTTTTAATAAGTTGAGTAATGAAGCGAACCAGAGGAAACTATCTGCTCACATAGTCTGTTATAATTAACACAAGTGAAAATGTATTTTTGGTGGAAGACGGTAACATTTTGAAAAGAGTGACATGTTTTGTCAACATTTCATCGTACTGCTGCCTGGGTCAGTATTCCTTCTCTGTTCTGGTGGTTCGGGTATCAGTATGGTCTGTTTGAAATATCCGGTCTTCCTCTTTTTCATTTATTCATGCACGCCAGGTTCGGGAACACAAATCATTTCAGACGTGGTCCAATAAGTTGGAAACATTAAGACCTCTAAGAGAAGGCATTATGTGGATAATTGGGATGTTTTACTCGGCTGATAAATGAGTACAGGCCGAGAAATTTGTATAAGTTTGTAAGAAAAGTGTAGTAACAAGGGCTGAGTGTGAGAGAAATACCTCCGTTAACCCGTAGAAACAGTAAGTGTATAAAAGTTGGTCTCTACACGTGAAACAAAACACACTAAAACATTAGAACTATGAGGCCGCAACAATAGGCTATTAAGATGCTCTTCTGCAATCATTTCTAAAAGCATCTTGAGTTACAAAGCTTTTGGAAATCACCTCTGAGGCGTACGGATGGATTTTACTGGCATTGTATCCTTGAGATGTTTTTCAAAGAACAAAGGCAGGAGGTATTACCTGAAACCTGAACGTACAAATGTGTTCTTGTCTTGGTACATTTTTCTTCACATGCAGCCAGGACTCATGCAGTGTGTGAGTATGTGTCTCAAGGTCAAAGGTCAAACAACGAAAGATAAAGAGGAAATTATTTCAGTGGAGTTTTTCTTTGACAGAAAGACGACGTGATGATTGGATTTTTCCTCATAATGAACTTGTAATACTTTTCTATTAAATGTATAGAGCATATTAAAGATTTTAATACATACCCGTATAAGCTATTGCTTCTATTATTTAATTAACTTTTGTGCCGCCTTTCTGATATTATTCCACATTTTTAGCTTGGTCATGATATACAGAAGCCTCATTTGTAACGTCTGTACATCTTTGTCATTCTGCACATGCTAAAACGTCACCTGTTTTATCATGTTACACCACAACTCTTAGAAACTCAGGTGCATCACTGGTAAGGAAAAAGTTATCATTGAACTAACGATGAAATCTTGCCCAAATAGAGTCATACAATAATTACAACCAATGCCACAACATAACATGACCTCAAATTACATGTATCGAGAATCATTTTGTCTGCATCAAAAACACAGTGTAGTTGGTCATTACTAGAGAGAACTACTACGGTACCCAGGGGAAGCTTTCATTTTGAGAAGAATGAGTTGCTCAGAGTTTACAGCCTGTTTTTACTCAAACAACTAGGATTAAAAGTCAAACTACAAAGATAATTTATCATTAAGAAAGTTTTGTGTGGGAAAGAAAACCCTTTAAAGTCTCCCAGTGAGTGTGAAGCTTACTGACATGCCCTGAGTGTGTGAGTTATTATCCCGGCTCATGTCAGAGCATCTGCAGGGGGGAGACATTTGTTGCTAAGAAACAGCTGAAGCTAGCAGCATGCTAAGCTACAGTTATAGTTCAAAATTTGGTCAGACTATACTTTTTAAACCTTTTGGCCCTCTGTTATGCTACAAATAATATATTTGGGTCTGAGGTTCACAGAAAGTGCATGAGTTGCTCACTCTGCATTTGGGAGATACTTTGCTTAAAAACATGAATAAATACAAGAATTAAATAAAATCGCAAAACATTTTTCAGGTAGCGATTTTTTATAATGACAGTTTAGGCACTACAAAGTAAGATTCTTAAATAATTACCATTTTTATATCTGATTTAGTTGCTCTAGATTGTGTCACAGACAATTATTTATCCAACATGTATCATTCACAGATGTCGGTTTCCCTTAAAATGTCAAATCTTTTAAAATGTCAAATATAGGTAGTGATACATTCATTATAAACTTTAAGTATGAGTAAACGATTGGTCTATGAAGTCATGAAACTACAGCCACCTACATTTGTCAACATTGTAATTAATCAATACAAAGATAATTGTCATACTGGCTGGCCAAATCTACTTGTTTCAGGAAAATACAGAACCCCTGTCCTGAATATTAAATGTGAAGGGACTTCAAAGGACACCCAGATGAATAAATAAATATAATTTTAGACAAAAACAGATGAGTATAACGAGCCAATGTTTGAGCGAGGTAAAAGCTTTGTTTTGCAGCAAATGTTTTCATGGAGGAGGGGTTGAAGAGGGGGGAATCAAACTGATATTTAGCCCCTACTGGTTTTTTTTTCTCCTGCTTTTGTTTTATGCAAGGCTCTTTTTACCACATGGTAGTGACAGATTGTTTGAGCTGAAAGGAAAAGCCATTCGAAGCTAATTAAGCAGCCATTCCAGGCACTATTCGCAGGCAGGAGGGAGAGTAGCACAGGCATTTGTCAGCGCCGTACCCAACGTGGGTTTAATTGACATCCCCGGCTCATGACTGACAGCTTTACCAGCGCTCAGCCAATCACAAGCCGCGCAGAGAGACAGCCGCGACGCCATTGGATGAAACGCTCTGAAGAAGGGGGAGCGGGAACCCACGTGGGGGTAGGCATTGTGAGCCACACTTGATAGGCTGATATCCTCACGCGCAGACGTGTTGTAGCCCACCTAGTGCTGCTGATAGGAAAGCTTGTAGATGCTTGAGGTCTCGTTAGAAATAGGTCGATCAATTCAAGTCACTCAAAGGACACTCTGCTGTAGATTAAGCGGTATTCACATCTTCTGCGCACTTCGGGTCTTGAATGAATTTCTACGACCTCCTATTTTTCTTGGCATAGTAACAGGACTGATTTCCTTTTCTTGGCATCTCTACCTCTCCTTGAATTGAGAGCAGAAAGTGTGATCTTCCTGTTCCAAACTGAAAACTTTTGTTCATGGTTGGCCTAGCTTCACTTCTAATTGTTCACACATTAAGCACATGCCACATTTGCAGTCTAATTCTGTTTTTTACATCATAAATTCTGTCTTTGGTTAGTGGGATTGTTCTTCTGTTTACACTGGCATGGTGTGCTTGAATCTTTATAGTTTTTTAAAGATCATATTCGCAGGTTTATCCTCATAATCTGAGACACGGAACCACCGTCAGCGATTCAAGAACATATAAATTATTACCTTTGTTTTGAACAAGCTGTTGAACGCACTGAATGTCACTTCAAATCCAAAATGGCGAACATGTGAGGTCACTTTTCGCCACCCAATCAGAGCGCCGGTTTCCTCGGTACCCCCACGTGGGGATGCTGCGCTGTGATTGGTCATCCTTGCTAAACCCATTCGGAGGACCTGATTGGTTCGTGCAGGGCCTTCTCTCGGCAGTCGGGTCCTCGTGTCAGTGCACAGTCTGTGTGTGGTACAGCGCGCGGCGGAGGAACTGGGTATACCCAACAGCAAGCTAGTGGTGTATTTCACAACGGCCGACATTTTCAAGAAAAATTAACCCGGTTGTTCGGCAAAAAATAATCTTTGGACTAGCTGGAGGATTCGCGTACCACTACTGGATCTAATAAAGGCTTTCTTTGAAGTTGTGTACGACCAACAACTCGCCCCTATTGAGGGGTTTCCAACGTCCGACCGGACGGAGAGACGCTCTCTGCCTCGGGATCACCGGGGTTTTAAAGGACTCTCAAGGGGCAAAGAAGAAGTGTGTGAAAAATAGAAACGACGACGGACGTTTTCCACCTTTATCAAGCTGTGGAGACGGATACAAGTCACGGATATTGATCGCTGTGTCTGGATATAATTTTTTTTACCTGTGCAGAAGAGAGGAGGAATCAGTCCAGACAAAGGTAAAAAGGGCGACATGAAGAGAGCCGCTAACAAGACGGGTGGTGTTGGTGGTGGTGCTGTGGCTTTATGGCAGCCGACTTTGAAAAGCAGCAGCTCCTTGTTTTCTGATCTTCCCGGACCACCAAAACAAGCCGCTCTGTGTGTTCTTGTTCCCTTTGTGGAAGACAACTCGTTAGATTTACGAGAAAAAACAAAGCCTCATGTCGTCGAGGGCGTGCGATTCAAAGTATCAACTTTGGGATTTTTTTGATCCATCGGATCAAACACATTTTTGTTGGCACTCTTGTTTTTACCTTTGTAATGCAAATCGAGGCGACTGATTTAGATTTCTGACAAAAAATTAGATGTTTAAAGAAAAAATTACACATTAAGGATGAAAATTACTTTATTTTTATTTTGTCAAGTAGCAGATAGACCCGTTTAAGTTCATGAAGATTTTTAATTCATGTTGATTGACAACCAAGGTGCCACTGTCCGTTTCTACGAAAGTGATTCAGCTCTTCAGCTCTGGCTCGTTTTCTGTTTGTTTAGGTTCAAAGGAAAGGCCGAAGAGGCGATACATCCAGCGGTCGGGGTCTGAGTGTGCTCCTCGCAGCCGAGATCAGGGCTTTGTCCGCCGCCATCCTGCGCTTACAGGGGAGGGGGCGGCGGTGATCTACCGCACCTTCACTGGGATTACGGAAATAGAGAAAACAAACCGAATTCCCTTGTGTTAAGGACGCGACATGTATCCACAAGGCCGGCATCCGGTAAGTAGCTGTCTATGTCACTATTTGTAAATTGATGCAAATACACCGCCCTTCAAAGTAGCCCAATTAGCTCTTCAGAGCGGAGCTGCTGATCCACACCTCACTATTTATGGTCTGCATCGCTGCCGCTGGAGAGAAACTAGATCGTGTTTATTGGCAAAAAGATCAGAGCTTTTGTTTGAACTCGGGATAACAGGTCATCATTTCCTTCTTTAAACTGACTCAATTTTGTGGTGCAGTTTGTTAAAGCTACGTTCAAAATGTTAAATGTGCTTAAACCCGACAACTGCTGTGCATGCTTTTTAAAAAATCACTTCCTCATCATCCTCTGCCTATGTTGTTGCATTACTCTGAGGTTAAATCAAGTGATTTTCCTCTTGTTGTTGCACATGTTGTTGAGAGAAAGCAGCTATTTCTTCCACCACTCAGCGCTCAGGGGAAATGCAAGGACAACAAATCAAAAGGAAAAACAGCACACACACAGTTTACCTAGAAAGAGGAGGAGGAGGCGGGGAGAGATATGAGACTATTATCCGCACTGTGATGGTGTTACTTACACCTGTGGTATCCCCAACCTTGCCCTCTTCAGGCACCTCACCAGCCAGGGCAGCCCGGCTTCAAGTTCACCGTGGCAGAGTCCTGCGACAGGATCAAAGACGAGTTTCAGTTCCTGCAGGCGCAGTACCACAGGTAATGATCAGCCTTTTGTAAACAGCACGGGCTTCCTGGAAAGAATAGGAAGAGGAAGCTGCTTCTGTTTGGTCGTTTTTTATGTCCTCACACACCAGATCTACTCTGATGTTACACATATAGATGTATCTGTTCTGAAAGTTTTACTAGGACGTAGAATGTACTTTATTTTCTTTATGTTAGATGTATAAATTAATCAAAAAAGTAATTTTGTTTCTTTATTCTCTTCCTAAAGTCTCAAAGTGGAGTACGACAAACTGGCCAATGAAAAGACAGAGATGCAGCGCCACTACGTCATGGTAAGCGCAATCATTGTGAAGCCCTGAATCTGATTTAATGCCGTATCCTCCCTTTAGCCTCAGGTGAACAGTCACAGGTGGTGTTTTGCAAAGGCCATGTTAGCATATCTCCCTGCGTGGTATTGTTGAGTCACGCCTGTGTTTTCATTGGATAAGAAGGTGCAGCGTAGGGGTGTGTAGACGGGGGGTTGAAACTCCAGCAGGGGTCAAATGTCCAACTATTGATTGTGGGGTGTGACGACCCCCTTCTATGGCTCTGGGGTCTTCTTTATGACCCCCCATCACCCCTCCCTAAGACACCCAACACGACCCACTGGGGGTTAATGACTGGTCTGCCGGCCTGTGCATGAATCAGAGGGTTTCCTGCATGTTTTTAACTTCTTAACTCCCCCAGGGTGAGTCGTGGGGTCAGTCAGACACACTGACACACCCAGGAACTTCTCAGATATGGGGGAACTTTGAGTGTTTTTGTCCAACCATAAAGATAATAGACTACTTGTTGGGACATGTGTTGACTTGCAATCAATATTACAGTATTGGTGAGAATTTATGCTCTGTGCAACATGTGTCCCGCTGTTTTTCATTGCATCGGACAAGAACGTACACGTTCGACACACAATATCTTTAAATCATTCCGTTGAATTCTTGTGATACTACAAGACAATATGATGTCATGTTGTCTAGTTTAATTGATTCGTCAACCTCAAAACATTAATAAGCAACTATTTTATTGCTTTGAAGTCTGTTTAGGTCCATTTTAAATCCACTATGCTGCTTCCTGCGTGTGAAATATGGGACTGTGCTGCTCTTTTTTGTCTTTTATGACAGCAAAGTGAAAATCTTTGGGTTTTGGTCGGACAAAACAAAACATCTGAAGGCTCTAGTGAGCCTTCTGATGGGCTTATGGACACAATAGTGTACTTGGTTAAGTTAGAAAAAAGATGAGCGTCTGAGTCAACAATTGAAGTAATATTTGCAGCCCTATTTACATTACATGCTCAATTAGAAGTCTGTAACCAGCACTATTAAACCTCTGTGCAGCCCTACTCCATATGTAAAATCCACTGGAGTGTGAGGACTTTATGTGCCACCGATTCTACCTTCTTCTGGGAACCTTACCTGAAGTCTCAGGCACTGAGAGCTGTGAGGGGGTTACATGTAAACCGTTCCCATACTGTGATTAAAACATGCTACATTCAGCTCAGAGCTTCCTGATGATCAAACAGAGACAAAGAAATCTGTGCCTCTGCAAAGAAAACCCAACACAAAGGTTTTTTCTCATACAGGAAAAGCTGCATTGTGTGCATGAAAAAAAAAAGAACAATCTTTATCTAAGATGTGATGTAACTCAGACCCCACTGTAAGTTTGTGTATGTGCGTGCTTATCTTGTTTGTACATGAAAGAAATGACTTTAACCAAGCGCAGCAGTACGTTTGTTAAATATTATTTTCCCTGCGAGGGACCAGAAGGTGGTGGGAGTAGTTATAATAAATGGAAGCTGTTAGCTGTGTGTTTGATAAACAAGAGAGACAAACTACACGGCTTTAGTTTGTATCTGTTGGTGGGCTCACAAGCTTTTGGCAATCAGTAGCAGATAATGTTGCTTTCAATAATAGTATTGGCGTTCTGCAGGCTTTTTAGAGCCATTGATAGTGTTTCTAGCACAAAGCCTGGCAGAGCCTGGTAGAAGTAAATGAGGACAGCAGCCAGCCGTGTGTCTGCTGTGGTTGCAGGAAGAACATGAAGGTGTCAACCTCTTTGGTTCATGTCAGTTTTTACCGTCTGACCTCTGTGCCACAAGTATTCAGTCTCATTTATAGTTTAGGTGCTTTAGAGGACTGATAAACATGTCATGCCATGTTTTACTGCCTAGTTGCAAAACAAATTCTCTGTTTGTCAGTGTAGAAAACTGAGACTGAGACTCACTTAAGAAAGCGTATATAGTAAATAATAAAGGACACATATCTGGGCTCGTGTCCTGCCTCTAGATACTTATTTAATTTAAAAATAAAAGGGAATAACTAAAAGTGTTTGTGGAATGTTTTATTTTCTTCTGTAATAATGTTTTGTCCCTCTCTCTTCCACAGTACTACGAGATGTCCTATGGGCTCAACATTGAGATGCACAAACAGGTATGTAGCCATATCAGAGATGGTTTGTGTACAGCCAAAACACTGTTGTTTTTTTCTCCCCTAGTGATTGAGGAATATAAACACACCTACACACACACACATACCTGACCTTAGTGTCTACCCTCATCCTTAAATGGCTCTAGGAGGCGAACACATACCGGCTTCCTGTAGTGAAAACGCTGACAGGCTCAACAACACGAAGGGCGCGCTTGCCTGATGGGGATGGTTTGATAAGATTAAAGTAAAGTATTTGGCAGACAGTCTGAGAGGATGTGTTTTTGTGTGGTTTGTCCTTCTGTGTGTGTGTGTGTGTGAGTGTGTGTGTGTGTGTGTGTGTGTGTGTGTGTGTGCACATATGCCTGCACTATTCTGTGTTTGCCTCCCCAGTGCCAGCCGGGCTAAAAGCTCATTAGTTCAGCTGCCACCCGGCGTTGGGCATCATGCTGCAGTGGAGAGACCTCCACAGCTGAATGGGGCAAAAATATCTGCAGTTTCCTCTACACCACCCAAGGAGCCAATCCAGTAGACTGGAGGCATTAAGGGGAGGGGGGTGATGGGGGTAGCAAGGGGCAGATATGTTCAAATAATGTTAGCATTAGAAATGGTGGCAGCGTTTCACATCCTGCTTCTTTGTTGGTTTTCTGTCCCGCTGATCTTTGGTCTGTGATTCAGAGTTTTGGAGGCAGGTTAAAGCCCCTACACCACCCAGAATGCACCCTGCTGAAGTGTCCCTGAGCGTGCAGTGCGTTCATGTTAGCTGTGCTCAGATAGTCTTCTTCACTCACTTTGTTTTTGTCTGTCTTGGTAGGATGTATTTTGTTTTTTGAACTAGTGGTTGCTCATAACAAGCTTTGTTAGCACGTCTTTTAGAATTTTTACCGACTTCACAATCAAGTGAAAATTGAGATGAATCAGAATATGATAAAAAAAGTTGTGAATTACAGGCAAAGGTTTGCAAAAAAGAATTTAACAGTTAATGAAATTGTCATGAATAGGTTTTTATACATTCCTGTGAAAGCTGGGGAGTGGGCATTTAGACTGTTGAGACGTGCCACAGGACAAAGAGTGGGCATGATGAGTGGTTGGCTGTTAAAGTTATAATCTCAAAGATCTCAGTTTCGTTCTCTTTGGCGGCACCTATGGCGGTAAATGGTAATTTTGTTGCGTGTGTGACGTCCTCGGTTGGCTCCGGTTGTAACTCTTGATTTTCCTCGCTGACGGTCGCTTTCCTTTTTAGACTGTTTGCTTCATCTGAGCGTCGAGTTTGTTTCTCTTTCTTTGGATTTTCACTTATTGTTGAAGTTGTATCTGTAGTCATCCATCTTTTCTGTGTTTGTTCAGCCATAGTAGATTACTGTTTACTCGCAAAGACGCCACAGACACCCAGTCTGTAATACTGCAAATGCAAAGGCTTTCATCAGTGGGCCATCGGCTCAATCACCATTGTATTACCTCTTTCGGCGATAGATAGAGACTTAACAGACATTTATTTACATGAAAATCTTCAAGATTATCACTTTAACTTGGTGTAGTTCTGATTAGACATCATAGTCTTTAATAGAACACATCAGGAAGTAGCGCTGCAGAACCGCTCTGTTTCGCTAAAGATCTGACCCGAGGCCATTTAGTCAGCTGTGTGACACCCACATTTTCTTTTGTAACAACAGAAATCAGCATAATCTTTTATTCACTTCCTTTAATAAGAGGAAAAGAGATTAATGTGATCTCCAGACGCCCCTCTTTTATCTTTCTACACTTACATTTCCATTCTCTCTGATTCTGTCGCGCTTCCGTCTCACCTTTTGCCTCCTCAATTCTCCTTTCCCAACCTCCTCGTGCCCTCGTGTCTTTTCATTGCTTTCCCCTCCTCTGTCTGCCCCGCCGCCCCTGCGATGTGATGTGAATGATGGCCCTTGTGTCATTAGCTGTGTGATATGATGTATGAGGGTGGGGGTCCGTCAGACAGAGAGAGAAAAAAAGAGGGAGGCTGGGAGGAGGCTGCATGGCCCTCAGATCCAGAAGGTTAATGGCATCAGTGGGAGGGAGGCCCAGTTGGAACAGCAGCACACTGCACAATTCATCAGCTTTAGACGATTCCTGGAGGCACGTGGTGTGTGTGTGTGTGTGTGTGTGTGTGTGTGCGTGTGTGTTTGTGTGTGTGCTAACTAGGTGTTTTCTGTTTATCAAGGAGCTCACTGCCTCACCCCTCCTCCTCGTTCTTGAGCGTTCTCTGTCAGGCACTTATCACCGACAAGGAGGTTGAAGCGATGCAGGGGTTCGGGGGCGGAGCTGGTTGTTGTGGGTGTAAGCTGGTGGCAGTGGACAAAGCAAAGGGAGGAGGGGGAGGGTTGAGGAGGAGGAGACAGGAAAGGAGCGAGAGGCTTCAGGGTAAATGGGTTAATCGACTGGTCCTCTCCTGTGCATCTCCTTTGTTTATCAATAAGCCTGGTGGAGTCGACGGAGCACTCTGAATAATGCATGATTCCTGCCACCTCCCTGCTCCCCCCCCCTTTCTCCCATCCCTGGTGAACGAGTGTTTGCGATGACATCAGCGAGAGGTAAACAGACAGCCCTTAGCGGTCCCTGTTATTGGTAGGATGGGAGGGAGGGAGGATGAGGGAGGGGGGGCTGGATTATTGGATGCAGGCAGGCATATTACTTTGCGCGTGCTGAAGATTTATCGCAGTGTGAGAAAAAGATGTGATAAACCCACTTTGTGTTGTTATCGCTCCAAAGCTGGATTGAAAACCAGGCGAACACACACACACACACACACACACACACACACACACACACACACACACACACACACACACACACACACACACACACACATAAATAAATACTTAAATGGTAATTCCAGTTGTGTCTTCACACACACACAAACTCACAACTACCTCTCCTACGTTTCTGCTGCTGATGTGAATGGCTGCTCGTGGAGGGATGTGTGCGGTTGCGGGGGGTAATTTGTTTTGACAGTGTCTCTTATGATGGCAAAGAGTGCAGGGTGGAGGTAATCACCCTCGCTCGCTGTCAATAAGTGATTTTAATTAGCGCAGCTCATTAGGCTGCCTCAGCAACATGCCCTGCTGACTCTGTGGTGTGGGCTGCTTTGTTTTTCACTAGCTCTGCTCTCTGTTGTGCTCCCTGTTTATCTCTTTAACGCCTGCCTGCATTTTGATCTCAGTTCTGTCTCTGGTTAATTTGAAAGCAACATAAATATAAATATCCCACAAATTAACCTTCAACAGGTCCTAATTAATAACTGACTGCTTACTTTTGTAGGTAGCTATTTTGCGCCTCTTGGCCAGCAGCTCTTCACTGTTTGGTAACCTTACAGCGCTTTATCAAGGGGAGTCATGTCCGTTTCCTGGATGGAGGAAGAGGTTGAGCTGAGGAGCAGAGGGAAGCAGAAAGAGAGAGCTTGTGCAAATGAATAATTTATTGAGGATTCCTGGAATTGTTTGCCAAGGTGATGATGGCCGACCTGTCTCTAAGCCAAAACAAACGGACTACGAGAACACACACACACACGCGCGCTCTCGAGGGAGGTGGACGAGGTTAGTGGAGGCTGTGAGACATGCTGGATTCTGATAGCCAGGCTACAAGTGCTGGTAGAAGCAGCGTAACACAATTAGTGTCCTGGCGTTTGTGTGTACTCAACCAGACAGCTGATGAGCGTTTAGCGTGTCAGCGTCGATGTGGTTAAAGGGAAGTAAATACTTTGTGTGTACATATAAACTCTATAGTTCAAAGTGAAACTACGAGAAACATTGTTTACATGATGGTTTGAATCCGATGTAATCTGTTGGAAAACAGCCCATCTCCATACGCTCGGCTGCAGGAGAGGATGTCGCCTCGGTTTTGTGTGTATGAGCTCAAAATAGAAAGACGTGCACATGCAAAATATTCTTCATGCATTTGTAATGAACAAGATACCTCTAAGTGCCTCTTTCTTCCTCTGCGCTGGCTGAGAAGATAATTCCCAAACAGCCCATCTCTGCTCCCCCCTCCCCCCCCGTCATATGCCACTTGTTTTCCTCGCCAATTGAATCCTCGTCAGAGACTCTGCTCTCTACTCGGGGGCTAATGCCTGCAGCGACAAACAGCCAAATGGCTTTCAACGCACCATTGACAGAGGGATGCAGTGGAGAGAGAGCCTCTCCAAGCTGTGGTGCTACTAGACAACCCTGAGTACCTGTAATTGTGGAGCTGCAGTGAAAAGCTTCTGCCGGCTCAAAGGCTTCTGTTTTCAGTGGCTTTAAGTGACAATAAACTCTTTCCAGTGCCTGTCTCTGCCGCTAAAAGCACTGTGGAAAATAGAGCCTCCGTAATAAAGTGGGAGTCATTTAAGAGCGCTGCTAGTCATTGGATGTGATGTGCTGTGAGTATTTTTTCCCCTCAAAATGTCAGTGAAAAAGTCGTGTAAATAAGCCGTGTGCCCATTTGAACTCCCTGAACAAGTCTGAACAGAGCAGAGTGAGTGCGTGATGATGATGATGATGATGATGATGATGGCGGCAATAACGTTTAGGGGTTTTACAGTATGTTTCACATGTTGATGTGTGACTCTCACGTTCCCTTAATTGTAGTTGAGATATAATAGTAAATGTATGAATTAGGCCACAAGAAAAACAAATGATGGCTGCAGAGGAAGTCTGCTCCATTTTCTGATTTCCTGGTTTAAAAAAAATGTTTACTCAAATTTCAGAGGAAACCGAGGTTTTAGAAACATTTAACCTTTAAAGAAACTCTGAACTAAACTCGTCATGACCTCGTCTCTGAAGGCACCTGGTGCTGAAGCTCACCTGTCAGAGTGAACCGCCGAGACACCTGTGTGTTTTTAGCATAGCGTTCTAAACGATCCAGCACAAAAGGCAGAGTGAATTCCATGAATGTTTTTGCTTGAGATGGAGGCTCCGGAGTGGTGATTTGTGTTGAACAAATGGATGCCTTCTTTGTGAATCGGTTTGTGGTGAGGGTTTGTGATGTTGCTGCTCTAATAGCAGAGTGTATCAGCACACCGCTGTTTCCTACAAGCCCCATGTTGCTCCCCTCGCAGCCATTTCCAGAGAAGTGGTGTGATACTGAAACACTCTAATCCTACTGTGTGTCATTGTATCCAGCCCCCGCTAATGATGATGCTTTATGAGTCTCCACAGAGCTCCCTCCTCTTTCTCTCAGCCCCCCCACCAGCGCAGCCCCCTCCCCACCTCCCCACTCCCAGTTATCCCTCATTAATTTCCCGTGCCGATCAGATCGACAGGCCGAAAATTCAATTTAATGACCTGCCTCTTTGCTGCGCCTAATATGATTTTACAGGCTGTTCTGGTCAGGGCCCCAGCCCAATTTACATAACGATCAGCCGTGCCAGATAGTGTTGCCCCAGCAACAGAAGGAGGGGGAAGATGAGAGAGGAGGAGGAAGGAGGGAGGGCACAGAGGAGAGGAGTCGAGATTAGCAGGGAGGGGTGTGAAGAAGCGTAAGGAGGAGGAGGGAGAGGAGGAGGCTGGATGGAGAGAGAGAAAGCACAGTGCGTCTCAGGTCAGACGGGGGGTAGTGAGATAATTCCTGACAGGCCAGCGAAGGTCCCCCCTCCTCCTCTTCTTCTGTCCCTCTTCCTGTCTCCCCTCCGCTAAAAAAAAGAGAGTGACACAGAGGGCTGTGCAAAAGGCTACCGGCACCTCCTGTCCCCTTTTCCACTTTCTTACTCCTCCCTCCTCCTTTCACAGTCAAACAAGGTTAAAGGAGAAAATGAGAGGAATGCAGCAGCGTATAAATGGCGGGAAGGACCTCAACCCCCCCCCCCCCCTCGCTCACACCTGCTGGGCCTCCACCCCTAATCTCTCAGAATCAATTAGTTCACCTCCCCCGGTTCAGTCAAACTACATTACCTTAGTGTCAAATCAGAGCGTTTCACTTCACCATTCTTCATCCCCCCCCCCCCCCCCCCCCCCCCCCCGCACGCTCCGCCCTTCTCCTTTATTCTGCTCTCTACTTTTGTGCTCCTCTCTCTGGAAAGAACAGATTTTAAAAAAGGAAATGGGTTTGGGCCAAATGTCTTGGGACATTCGAGTGCGGCAGGCAGTCAGCGCAGCAGATCCATTTGTCTGAACGCAGCGCTGTAAAGTGCTCTATGTTCGCGGAGCCCTGCAGTATCATTTTACTGTCCCAGCTAATATTCCAGGTCGATACAGAGATGCTTCTGATAGATAGGGGCCAGAGAGTTAACCTGTCTGCCTCGGCGTGCCCCACCCCCCTCTCTACAGGCTGTAATTATGAAGTATGGACCTCATTATGGCCTCTACAGCCAGATGGCATTAGCATATTTCAACCTGCTAATGAAATAAGGCCCGAGTCTAATGGAGGCAGGAGAGAGAGGGAGGTACATTTGTTTTAAGGCGCTCCCAATTTACTTAAGCAATACATGATGTATCCTGAAGGACGCTGCAAACATTAGCTTGTGTGTTGTGTTGTGTGCGAGTACAAATGCATACCCCCGTGTTTTATAGGAAGTTTAACTGCGTAATTATAATGTTGCCCGTGGCATGAAGTTTACTGCAACACGATGGTTGTAACATTTCCTCTCTCTCCTCTTACAGACTGAGATTGCCAAACGTCTCAATGCAATTCTGGCTCAGATCATGCCGTTCTTGTCACAAGAGGTGAGTGTCACAGCAGCTTACAGCTTTTTAAGAATGAAGATAATTTAATTCACTGTGTTCTGTAACTGTACGGGACAGTGTGAGGGCTGCTACGGGGCAGAGACCCTGTCACTGAGATGTATAGTAATATGAAGGCATGTTAATTTTGTACAAGAAATGCATTTATTGCGTTATAGAAATTCAAACTTAAAGCAACACATAAAAGTTATCCTGTTCCTCCTCCAGCTCCTTATTCTACTAATGGCATAATTGAAATACTGTACAGTTGTGCAGAAGCTACTAGCTTTACTTAAACACAAAGCAGATGAGATTAAACAGTCAAGGAACGTACAAAGAAGCCTGCAAACGTCTTTTATCAAGTAGGAAACGTACTGACTTGAAGTAGGATTAAGTTGAAGTGCCTGTTTTGTAGACTTGTATCAGTAAACCTTCAGCTCAGGCCGGGAAATGAACCTGTTTTATAATGAACTCTTCCCCATCAGGAATCTGATCTTTGCCTTTGTGTTTCCTGCAGCATCAACAGCAGGTGGCTCAGGCTGTTGAACGGGCCAAGCAGGTGACAATGACTGAGCTAAATGCTATCATCGGGGTACGTGGACTTCCCAATCTGCCTCTCACTGTGTGTATACCCCCTTTTCTTCCTTCATTTGACCCGCAGACAGGGGCAAAGCTGCACACATAGAGGAGGACCGGCCTGCCAATACAGACATATAGCACGCTTGTGGGTTTATTCCACCTTTATGCACTTCAAGCATGTCAAGGATAACCTGGGAAGGGGCGATACATTCAGGTGGAAAATAGGGGTTAAAGGGGACAAGAGTAGTTTACTGCATAAATCTGCAACTATTTTCTCCCTCCTACATGAGGTATTTATGTTCAGACTGTATACAGACTAGCAAAGCCAGGCCCTCCTCACATGTGCAGGCTCGCCCCCGTCTCCAGTGGTTTATTGTGATTTTATTTGAGTTTACAATGTTTGCAATGTCCTGTCAATATGGCGTCCACTGCTGTAATTTCACTGATTGTTGGTTAACCGTGACCTGTCACGGGGTGCAGCTCCGAGCAGCAGCTCCGACTTTCTCCTCTCAGACGGAGTCAAAGAACATCTGATAGAAAGTAACACAGCCCAGGCTGAGATCAGATCGTGGTGTTTCTCAGATTTCACTTTGGCTGCGCCTTAATTAGATAAAAGGTTCCAGCCAACAGGCTTACCCTTACCTCTGACCCAGTAGCAGGAGGATTTAAGAGCGCTGAGGTTAGGACAGGCGGTGTGACTGCAGCAGAGATTACAGCAGTTTATGTAGCAGCTCCTGAACATTTGTGCATTCAAGCGATGTTAGCAGAACAGGAAGAACCCCAAAAACTGCTAATATTCTGACTAATCTGCCCGTTACTTGCTCTGTTAATCAATACACCATCATCTATAAATGCCTAAAGTCGGGGGCGCTGTGTTCATATTTCTTTCTCTGTCTGAATGATGATCCGAGAGTTCAGTTTTCTGCCACATTAGACAAATACATGCTGAAGCTGAAATCAGACATTTATCAGGATTATTGCTTAAAAGTTGTTATCAATGATTAATCGATAATTGAACAACTCCTGATGTTTGAATTGATTGATTCCAGAAGTGTTGATATTTGATTTGATTGGCATGTAACCTGCAGTCGCTGTTTCCCACTTGATCTGCTTGTAATCTAAACAATGTACATGTGTTATACATGACGCGCATATTGTCTGCTGCAGGATTGCCTCATTCCTTTGTACGTTTTTATAGTCTAGCACAAATTCTGGCTTTAATTTGCTGTTATTTTTACTCTGATTATATTAAACAAATAATATTTCTTGTGTTTGATTCTATTGGGAGCATCTGCAGCGATATAAACTGTAATAGAGGAAAAGAGTGCACTCTTAAATCAGTAATTGACCTTTTAATTGCAGCCGCAGCCCAGTCACTCCGGCCTAACGTATTAGTGTGTTTCCTTTCATCTGGTTTTATTTAACCACTGTGAGCCTTGTGTTCTTAAATAGCCAGCTTTGACCCAGATGGATAACTGACCCTTTTGATTAGCCCCCTGTAGCAGAGGTTAGTCTTCTGTGAGCTCGTCTCAGTGGTGAGGGGGTCAAGCCTAATGAGAGGCAGATATAGAAATTCGATTAAGGTAAATGAGCCGGGAGCACAACCTCCAGTTTTCGAGGTAATTACTTCCTATTTCCTTCTTTTTATTCCCCCAACCAGCTCGGTGAGACTGTCCACAGTGACCCTGCCCTCATTAAGGGGGGGGCAGGGCCAGACGGAACACACACACACACATTTACTCACACACAGGAAAACAGACTTTAATTATTTGGGTGAGACCTGGCAGGTGATCAATCTTCATGTCCCCGCAGTGCGAGCGAGGCGGCGCGGCCGTGGTGTCATTAAAGTCTCAGAGATGTTCAGAGAGCATCAGGCTCTGGCAGCTTCATACAGCAGCCAGATCAGAAGACAGATTTGAGTCTAGACACACGCACAGTCGTGTGATGGTGCTGAAATGTGATGCAGTCTATTCAGTATATTAAATTCCCTGGCTGTCTAACCAGCTGCTCCCAGCAGGAGACTGAAGCCAGATACAAGAGATTCTTTTTCAGCTTTGAGGTCAGGAGGAACGTTTAGGACAAAATGTTTTATATGAAATAAATAGTCATAAAAAATAACAGATATCTGCCTATGAAGGTGGAAACTGTAGGTGAGATTATTGGTGATAATCACGTTTTAGTTGTATACAGTAGGTATCCCAGAACCCATCGGCTATTGTATTACAACATTTAGCTTTTATATAATCTCTATCAACAGATATAAAATGCAGATTTAAAATAGGTGGAAGATGTTTCTCAAATTCTCTGAAAGAGGAAGTGCTTGCCTGTCTTAATTGGCTATCAGGATATCTGCTGGCTACACCTCAAGCCCCAAATATTGTCCAACGCCCCCGGAGGCCAGAAGAAGTCTAGTTCTGAAAGTGACGGAAAAGTAATCGCCAACTATTCTGATAATCAATATAATCTTGTTAATCATTTATTCCAGATTAAGCTGCTCAGAAGGAAGAATAAAATGCAGATCTCTTTAGATTTTAGCTAATTTAAGTGGGCAACATAAAAACATCACCTTGGACCGGGGGTGGGCTTTCTGACGTTGGTGTGATATTTGATAAGTAATCAATTAACTTAAAATAATAGGTCTGAGCTTAAACATAACATCTATAGGAATTCTTTTGGAGTGCCAACCAAATAAACAAGAAAGGTCAAATGGAAGCCTGTAAAGAGGGTCAAAGGTCAGAAACTGTTGACAAACTTGTAAATATTAACTCAATGTTTCCATAACATTAAAATTACCTACAAACAAGCCGAACTGTGTCGAGGTGCCTGGTAAGCACGCGAGCCTCGTCTGTCCTACACCGTGTTTTGCACAAGTTGTGGCTCGAGGCGACGTATGATTGAGTTTGATTGAGTGTCAGAGGTGCCGTCTCATTTCCATCCTCCCGTCCTCATTTCCATGATTTCAACACAGGCCGAGATCGTACTGAGATAACGTTTAACGAGTCAGTTACAGGCGCTGTGCAGCTCATCGCCAACCCTTATGTAAATGTTAATGTCGGCACACGGCGTCAACACTACTGTGTTTGTTTTTGATGTCACTGTAGTTCATTTGACAACAGGAAAAAGAAAATGTGTGTTTTATTTATGTTTGCATAGTTACTTTATTACAGACGGTCATATTTCCACTCTGGGTTTGAGTGTAGAGGCTTTTCTTTATTAAGTAAGCGAGTCCACAGTTAATGGTTTAGGATGAAGGACCATTAACATATCATGGTTTTTATCTTGGGTATCTGATATATCCATTTCATAACAAAATAAGATCTTAGCATGAGATCAGAGGCTTTATTATTAGAGGCACTTGGTTAATGGACTGCAAGGAGCTCTAACCTGGTTGTAGAACAGAAGCCTCCATATGAACTACAAAAGCAAACGAGACCTTTACCAAGAAGTTTGACTTCCTTCAAAGTCATTTTTAATGCCTTTCACCGCTGCCACCGGGTTGGGTTCTGACGAGTGCTGCCAAATCTCTGCTTCTGGCCTCTTAAATGAGAATATTCAAAGGTTTTCTTTCCTTTATTTGACAGTTAACTGTCTTTTTTGAGGTTTGGAGTGTTGAATAGACAAAACCAGGAATTTTAAGTTGTAACCTTGGACTCAGGATTAATCAGGGCGCAGCAGATGAATTAATAATATAAATCATAATAAGGTTGCAGCCGTATTTTTCTCTGTCCTCTTCATGCTTGTTTGGTTTCTGGCTGAATCTCTGCTCTTCCTCTCTCCTTTGACTCAGCAGCAGCAGCCGCCTCATAGTGTCTACCCAGCCTTCATGGTCAGTGTGCAGGGGCTCTGTTTTTGTCCCAAAGTGTTTTGAACTACTTGCTGGCAGTCTAACATGTTTCTTTGTGAGGGGAGGTGATGCTTTTTGGAGTGACTTGGGTGTGTTTGTATAATTTCTGCATCGTGTTCGTTGTTTTTCTCACTCATTTGACACAGATTTTATTTCTAACCTCAGGAACTATTCCAGTGTCTCAGTCCTAATCCAATACTGAAATCAATCGGCTCTATTTTTAGTGTCAGCTGTAGTTTAATCTTTGTCGCGACGACTGAAGGAGATATGACGAAGCCGCAGAAGCTGTTGTAAAGCACAGGATAAGTAGGTAATGTGGCGATCACTGCCAGACTTATTAAGCCAGCCTGCCAGCTGGTTTGTGGCGGTGCTGTTGATGCGTGTTCCACCTGACAGTACCGTTCTGCAGGGAGCCAGCTTCGCCTAGTTAACTTTAATTGCCTGTTTCCTGTGGAAGTTGCCTGAGCTGCGGCGGCATTTACACATAATGAAAAAAGATAAGTGTGAAAGGAAGCCAGCTCTTTATCCATGAATATTGAATTGGAAGCAATTTATTTTCAGAATTTTCTCCCTCTCTCCTCCCTCGCAGCTCCCTCCCCTCGTCTCTCCTCGCTCCTCTTCTCAGCCATAGCTCGTTAATGAGGCTTCTTGATAATGATCCCTGCACGCTTTTCCTCATTAGGCACACTCAATAGGGACGTCCCTGCCTCACTCCCTCTCTCTGTCGTTCTCTTGTTATTTCCTGATTCTGCCTCTCCCTCCTTCTTCTTCCTCTGGCTGCCCCTTCCTCTCTTTCTGCTCGATTTTCCTTTTTCACAACAAATAGGCTGCTCGGCGCACCAGCACGGTATCGATTAACAATGCCGCCCCTCGGTCGCTTATACCCATTGTGCGATTTCTGGTCCAGCTCCACATAATGAGCTGACTGAATAATGGCCAGCTGCTAAATAAACCTCTAAATGTGGTAAGCCACTAGATATACCCTCGTCTAGCTCACGTAATGAATGTATGGATGAGGTTATTGAAGTTCTATCCAGCACACAGAATAGCAATCATGTTTTTTTCTGTTTCTGAGAGGCGGTTGATGGATGTGCTAAGTGTTATTTAACCTTGTTTTAAAGCACTTGCTTCCCTCTTGGCTGAGTGGCTATTTAACTCCTGTCTATCTACTCACTCCTCTCTGGCTGCCTCTCACACACACACGTCCATGGCCTCTTGGGAGGTGTGTGTGTGTGTGTGTCTTTGTGTTCTCACTGTGTCTGTGCTTAACTGCATTTTGCTGGAGGAGTGGGCGTGCTTGCTTGGTTTTCCAGAGTGTTGAAAGGTTTCGAGGTTTCTGAGTGTAGACCTATTGATTTTTAACTGTCCCGACTATGATGGAAGCTCAGAGGTTCGGGAGCGAGCAAAAACATTCAGTATCATTTCAGACGATCAGAGGAGACGTGTTGTCAGGTCCAACATAGTTGTCACATAAATGAGAAACAAAAAGCAGTTAAAGCAGAGCTGTAAAAGAAATAGGGATGCACCGATACCACTTTTTTTCAGACCAAGTACAAGTACTAACTTTTGGGTACTTGCCGATACCGAGTACCGATATGAGTACTAGGGCTGTCCCAAATACATTTATATTAATGCACAAGGGGCCTCATTTACCTTCATGAGACTAAATCATCGAATAAAAAACTGTGATGCAGACTCACAGCGCTGAGAGGGGGAGAGCACAGAAGAAGGATCATGAAGCCTGATGCTCCTCTACAGCTCCGTGTTTATCTGTTTAATATAGATGAACGACACAGCAGACTGGAGTCTGTTAACAGTGACGGACAGAAAGATCTGCGCGATTAACAGAGATCCGCGTTATTAAACGTCTGCGTCCTCCTCGTGCTGCGTTATTATTATAAACTATGATGAGCTGATCGCAGGTTACAGCTCCTGCATGTGTCATTCACATGTGGAGACGTGTATTTATAGTAACGGTGCGCGGAAATGTGGACAGATCGCGACCTTATTGAGCCAGGTACAGAGCATGAGAAACACAGATCGGTGTCATATCTGCTCGTCTGTGGTTAAAAAGGATTTTATTAAATTACTTGTGTTAAAGGAGCTATTTTTCACCCCTCCGCATCACTTTCACAGTGCATAGTCTGCAGTCCGTCCTCTTTTTATCATCATCGTTTATTTTGAAATATCTCCAAACTGCTGACATGCTCCTACTCCGCCTACCTGCTTGACTATCGGGAGGCTAATGTCAAGCCTTAGCCCACCGGCGTAGTTTTACGAGTACGAGTACTTAAGCTCAGTATCCGCTCAATACTCGATACTGGTGTCGGTGCATCCCTAGTAAAAATCAAGAGCCAGGTCTGTAGTGTAAACCTGAAGTATTTTAAGAGGCACAACATTGCAGCTCATCCATGTAAAAACCTTCATCATCATTGCTGTCGATCGACTGCACACAGTTGAACAGTGTTTTATATCGTTTATCCGTTAACATCAAAAATTGTGCTTCCAGCTTCTCAATGGTTTTGATTTCCTGCTTTATTTTTTCTCCATCGTCATTGAAAGTTAAATATATTTATGTTTTATATTGTTGGCCAGCACTTTGGGAACATCAGTTTGGGTTTTTACAAAGTACTAGTGAGCAATTTTCACCACTTTCAGAATTTTACAGACTACATCGTTATTCAATTATTAATACAAATACTCCATTGATGAAAATAACAGTTTCAGCTCTACTCTGCATGACCGCCTTAGCAGTTTAATATCTAAAGAAATGATTCATGAGTGTGTAGTTAATGTGATACGTGAGCTACAATGTTTGGAGTTATATAAATGTAAAGAGTTGGTTTCTCATTCATTTCAGTTTGTGTTGGGATAATAAAGCACAGCCAGATGCTAAAGACTGTGAACTGTGAGATAAAGTGATAACATTATGAAGTTTGTGTTACTGTCTAACACTGACATCCAGCTGACACTCACAGCGTACATGTAGAGCTATGTACAGAATCTGTTTTCCCCCTCAGCCGGTGAATGAGCTGGATCAGCATGTTGGCCGTCACCGTCAGTCTATTCTGCATAAACGGTTTGGCCTTGAACTAAATGTGGTCAAAGCCAGCTCTGATGCATGAGTGGAGTGTGGTCATCCATGGATTCTCTTCCCAGCCGACCCACTTGTCCTCTGTCTTGTCTCTCTGTGTTTGTTTACAGCAGCAGCAGCTTCAGGCTCAGCACCTCTCTCACGCGGCTCACGGCCCCCCGGTCCAGCTGCCCCCTCACCCCTCAGGCCTGCAGCCGCCCGGTATCCCCCCTGTGACGGGCGCCGGCTCCGGCCTGCTGGCTCTTGGTGCTCTTGGCAGCCAGGCCCACCTGCCTGTAAAGGACGAGAAGAACCACCACGACCTGGAGCACAGAGGTGAGGAGCACAGCCTGACAAACACACACACACACACACACACACACACACACACACACACACACACACACACACACACACACTCTCTGCCTGCAGCGTTTCACTGCTGATGGGGGATTGTTCCTGCCAAGAACTGGTTCTACCAGCCAGATGCATTTATCATATAAACAAGTCGCTGTATGTTCTTACATGATCGCGTTAATGTACAGAATTAGTGTCAGGAAATATTTATATAAGCTTTACCATTAATTTCTTTTGGAAAGAAAGAGTTTGCAAAGGTTAGAAAATTCCCGCTTGTGTAGATGACAACCTGTTTTAAGAGCAACACTAGTTTATATTATTATTATTTAGTCCTGTAGTTGGTTAGATTTACAAGGTACCACTTCTTGGTTTTATTAAGCATTAATAGCTGAATAATAAAGTTATTACTGTTATCTGATTGGCGCTCTGACTCCTGGTGACACCCATACTAATTTGTGTTTCTTTCTCTCTCTCTCTCCTGGCCCCTCATCCTTTCACTCGCCCCTGGCCCTTCCTCTGAAAGAACGCGAGTCGAGCACGGTACGTTGACTCTCCTCCGTCTCCTGTGTGTGTGTCTTGACTTTGCCGGTCTCTGGCTCACTGTGTTTGGTGATTAGGTGTACTTTACATAGACTTAAGCTCCCTGTTCAATAGAAATTCATGCTCCCTCCGTAAGAACACACACCTTTTTGTGCTCGGGAGGTTTGCTGAAATCAAATAATGAAGTCTGGCCAAATAAGCCGGTGCCATCTAATCCAGGTGGAAAATGACTCCAATCACTGGGTGAGGATTAGTAGTCAGCCAGCTCCTTTAATTTCAGCACAATTAAAAGTGACTTTGACTCTCCTTCTCTCGTCACTTTAGAGGATTCACGGCTGCATGTGTCCGATACCTCACTCCTTTTCATCTTCTTTTATCTGCTCTTATCCTCTTATTTAGCATACACCTTTATTTAGCCCTCTCTTCTTCTTCTTCTTATCTCACTCATTTACTCGCCTCCAGCATCTCCCCCTCCGTCTCTATCTCTCTCCTCCTTCTCATGTTAAAGTCCTTGTTTATTGGACTGGCTTAAAGCTCTCAGTTAGCTGGAGCGTGACGCCCTGTTGGACAGATTGAGTTCCCATTGACTGGCCATCCTGAATGGGCCCACTCATGTCTGAAGGGAACCCAAACTCTTCCCCCATCTCGTATGGTGACGAGCGGCTGCCAGTACTACCTTACCTGATCTGCTTTCCAATGCACGCACGCACGCACACACACGCTTGCATGTCCTGTTCTGTTGTCTCAGGTCATCTGATACCTGAGCTGGAGGCAAGTGCAGGGTTATTGAGTCTAAGCAATCCTTTAAAGGTCACAGGCTCAGACACACAGACGGGCTGTAAGAGATTTCTGTCAGGCATCATCTTCACACCAAGCCAGACTCTCTTTGTGGCTTTTTTCCACAACAGTAGCTCTACAAATTTCCGTATTTTGACCTGAGAAGCAGGGATGTGAAGTGTTGTTTTTTTATCGTCCCTTTCCACTTTCCTCGACTCAGGATGTTTTGTTTTTTTAATCTTTTCACTTAGTTTCCAACTCTCACTTTCCTCTACCGCTCTTCTTTCTCTTCCCGTCATTTGCAGCCAAGGAGTCAGACATCTTCTCCCTCTTTCACCAGATCTCTCTCTTTCTGAAGGCAGGGATTTGTTAAGCTGCCTGACAGTGTGGCCTGGCCTCAGGGTCTGCTTGCCTTCACCCCTCCTCCTCCTCCTCCTCCTCCTCCCTTCCTCCTTCTCTGCCTGTCGGCCTGTTTGGCAGTGCTACCCCTCCACACCAGTGCCCAGACTACAAAAACCCCGTTTGCAGCTTCTGAGAGAGTGCCAGCCTGTCCGGGCATTCCCACTAGCGGGGAGAACTCATTGCCACACTGCTACGCTCTCATGGCTTGCCAAGTTCCTTTCCTGTTTTGCTCTCTTGTCTTTCTTCCTCTTTTTTTTCTCATTTTCTCACTCTGCCTCTTTCATGGCTCTTTTCTCTGCTGGCAACACCCTCTTTGTGTCTTCACATTGCACTCTTGTCCAGGTTTCCTCAATGGCCTCTTTCTTTCCTTCCTCTTTTTTATTCTGGTTGATTTTCATGAACTCTGCTGTCATTCTCTGCTGTTTTGTCACTGACCTGCCTCGGCCCGCACACACACACACACACACACACACACACACACACACACACACACACACACGGATTTGCCCGCTGTCCTTAAAGTCGGTTGTACAGTCCCCAGAGCGAGATCCTGGTCACGTTTTTTTATTAGCATGTTACAGAAAGGAAAAGTGCAGCAGGAATGCAAGCTGTGTTTGGTTTGAATAGTAAGAGTAGCTTCAAGCGTGTCTCTGACCAGGTCACAGCGAGGATTAGATGTCAGGTTGTGTGTATGTGTGTATATGTACACACCAAATATCCCATGATGCACTCTACTCCTACCTCACAGTCGCTCTCCACCTTTACTAAATCTTCCAAAAGCATCTCCTACCTCGCGAGTGAATGCTTTTGTCTTGCAAAGGTGTTTTGTGTGTTTTCGTGGGTTTGCTCAGCTGCCTCATCTGCTTCCTTCCTGCTCCATTGCCCTGGCAGCAGCAGCAGCAGCAGTAACAGCAGGGCTAAGCTGTCCCAGAATCCGTTTCTGCACCTTCTTTTCCAAATCAGTCCAGGAGCATTGTGCGTTTAGCTTTACAGTCAATATTGTCACTGCTCCGACAAAGACAAGGCCCCAGAGCTGTGCCTGGACTTAAACGCACCATTTGGTAGTTTCTGGTGTCACTTGCTGCCAAAGCTGGCAGAACAGTGCCCAGCCTTTTTATTTTTAACATACTTTCATCCCAACATAACTCCAAAATTTGGTTAATCTCAAAAGAGTTTTTTTTTCTCACCATCATGTCAAGATGGGTTAAGCTGCAGCAACATGACATTTACAAGGCTGGCCAAGGTCACTTCCCCACATAATACTTCCTGAAGCTTCAGTTGTACACAATGCAAAGTGTGCATAAGAGTTAAAGCATGTCTATATGGTTTAGTACATATGTTTTTGGCAGTATTTTGAGGATGTCAACTGTACAGCACACTGAGAGGGAAGTGAAGACTGACGTGGTCTGGCTGCATGTCGTTGTTGTCGTTGGCAGAATAACTCGGTGTCGCCGTCAGACAGCCTGCGGGCGGCGAGCGAGAAGCACCGCGGCTCTTCAGATTACGGCCTCGACTCCAAAAAACGCAAAGTGGACGACAAGGACAGCATGAGCAGATATGTGAGTGTCTCATTTCATTCCTATTTTTAAATTCACATTATCATGTCACACTGAAGCTGCGGGTTTGTGAAAACTGTTACTCTTAAGGACAAGTCAAAGATTAGAAGCAAACCGAAGTGTTGCAGGAAAACAACACGCAGTTTATTGCATGTTTTTTATTTTATGAACACCACAGCTTTGGAAATGCTTCATTTTATAGGTCTGTAAATTCCTGATAATTCCCAAGAAAGTGTCCTGGAAAGTTGTGAATAATTTGGCTCTAATTAAAGGTACCAATGAAGCGTCCAATTGGTACAAATCCAAGTAATTTATTCCAAACAAATGCTAAGCTAGTGAGTCTTTCAGCCTTTAGGTAAAATTCTTCTGGATATCAAGAGCCAATGTTCCCTATAATTACAACCACAGTTCTTTCTAGAAAACCTAAGAAATGAAGCTTTATCCAGTTTAATTTCCTGTAAATATACAGCATGGTAGGAAAATATATCTGGTGTCGTCTTTAATTCTGATCTAGTATTCAAATAATCAGACAGCAGCGGTGATGCCCTCAGTAGATTTAACCACTGTTTGTTGTGAGTAAGCTGAATCTGTCGCTCCTTCCTTTCAGGACAGTGACGGAGACAAAAGTGACGACTTGGTGGTGGACGTTTCCAATGAGGTAAGACTGCGTTTGAACCGAGCTGCTCCGCCACATTCCTCAGTGTGAGCGGCGCACAGAAACTAAACACAGCTCCCTTTTGTCATTTGTCTGTCGAAGGCTCAACACCTTTCACAGCGCTGCCAAAAAGTCTGTCATAATATTGGTTGTGTGTGTGTGTGTGTGTGCCATGAGTGTGTGCATACTTGCTATATTTCTTTTGCCATTCATGCAGAATGCAAGACAAAGAACACAAAGAGAAAAGGGAGTGACAGGTGAATGAAAAGTGTGTGTATGTGTGTGAGGAAGGGTACGAGCACGCATGAGTATATTTATCTGTGTTTGCACATGAGGCCCCAGTTTGTTTGACCTACATGTACATGCCAGTGGCTTTCCTCCGCTCTGTTTGCTCAGCCTCGCTCTCTGTCTGTCTCGTTTAACTCTGCAGGATCCGGCCACCCCTCGAGTCAGCCCGGCTCACTCTCCTCCGGAGAACGGCCTGGATAAGTCACGAGTCGGGAAGAAGGATGCTGCCCCCAACAGTCCCGCCTCCGTCGCCTCGTCGGGCAGCACGCCGTCCTCCAAAGCAAAGGACCACGCCCATGTGAGTGTCAGGGACTAGAGAGGGGATGAAATAAGGAAGTTACAGTGGAGGGGTGAAGGGTGAGCTGACATACTAAAGGGCATTTGTCAAGTGAAGTGGGTGTCAGTGTGAAGGACTAATACACAGGAGGCTTAGCGGGCGGCTGCTATGAGGGGCTTGAAGGGGGCAGAGGGTGGATGCACTCTCAGGAAATCAAACCCTGTGGCTCACTCCTCTCAATCTCCTTTATGGCTTACCCAGTAAACGGTCATTTCTTCCTCCACCCGAGGCTGTAAATAACCCAGAGACACGGCAGAGAGGGGAACTGCTGCCTCCATCTTTTCTTGCATCGCCCCATTTTCTCTAAGGCTGAAGCTCTCACTAACCAGGCTAAAACAATCCTCATGCATCGGTTTTACAACAACCATTTCGCTGAGGATTAGGGCAGATTTATAGTCCACATAACTCCCCTCCACCTCCCTCGACACCCGGCTTTTCTCTGCCCTCATTAGTGCGTGTCACCACGATAAACCCCCAACCCCTCGATCTGCAGAGAAGAAAGATGGATTAATTATGAGAGAAGTTTTCAGTCCGCCATGTTGCTCGTCTAGCCACTCTTAACAAGCTTGACTTCTAAGCGAAGGTTTATGTCCCGACCCCCACTGCACACACGCACACAGACACACACCACGGCTGTAATGAAGTGTCAGTGTTAGATTGGATTACCTTGAGCCGTCCACTCAGATTGTCACTCTGGATTTCCCTGCCAGTGGGGGTATTTTTGACTCTGTGGGGGATTTTTTTTTTTCTACTGTAGCATGGAAGCTGTTTCATTTGAGTGTGTGGCTGAAAGTGAGAGTGAACTTACAACTTTATGTAAGAGGATACAAAACAAGGTTGCACCCAGAGGTTAAAGAGTATTTCTGTTTTTAGAACGACAAGTCGTCCACACCGAGCCTGAAGTCCAACACGCCGACACCAAGAAACGAAGCCCCGACACCAGGAACCAGCACCACCCCGGGACTGAGGCCTCTCACCATGGGCAAACCACCCGGCATGGAGGCATTAGGTAGGAAAACACCTTCACTCTCGTTAACAGCCTACATGGTTCATTGATTTACCAAAAACACTCTATTTTAGTATTTGGTGTCCTAAAAATAACCTAGAATGACTCAGATCAGATATATTCTAGGTTTTCGATGCTTTATACCGTGACAGTTCAGAGACCAGATGTTTCATCTACACAGTAATCTGTATATTCATTAAAGGTAAAATTACCTTGAGATAAAAACATTATCGTTGATCTTGGAAACAACAGTTGACAAAACAATCTGACCGTCCAGAAGCTTCTGTGAAGGAGCTTTTGATCCCATCACATGGTGTTCCTCAGCAGACAGATGCCCTGTTGTTTTTAAATTGGTTTTTCAGTTGAATGAAATTGAAATGATTAGCTGAAGCCCCGTAGTTATTGTCATGAATCACACTGTAGTGTTTCCAAATCTTAATCACGATCTCTGTTCTGCTAAGTTATTCTTAACCTTTTCAAACGATCCTCTCTCCTCTCCAGCCGCCCCTGCCCTGCGTACGCCTCTGTCCATCGCGGGCTCCTACGCCACCCCTTTTGCTATGATGGGTCATCACGAGATGAACGGATCCCTGACCAGCCCGGGCGTCTATCCCGGCCTCATTTCACCACAGATGAGCGTTGCAGCTGCTGCCGCCTATGGCCGCTCACCAATTGTAAGTCTACCAGCCTCTATATAAGAATCAAATGTTCTTATTGCTCACAGCTCAATATATAGCTCCACACATATTCATTCATATATTCCACCTCCATCAGTTTGACACTAGAAGCCCTCACCAGCATCTGTATGAATTATCCTGGTTGGCGTTAGGTTGTAAAGTCTGGCTGCAAAATGACTTTGAGAAACTTGAGCATTCAGCCCGTATTTCCATAACTCGTTGCGAGTATTTCTGCTCGGCTGGCTGCAGCTTGTTGTGTGTACATAATGAGAGAGTACAAAGACAGCCGAGCTCCTTTACTTTGATCTTAGTTAGTTAGCATTCTAAAGGCTTTAAAAAAGGCTCCCCCCCCGAAATGCATCTCCATGTTTGAAAGTCTCCCAGGCTTTCATTAGCATTAGCAAGCGGGTTGTTGTAGCCTTGTGTAAAGCTTCTCTGTATGCAATGAAGCTGAATCTGCTCCTTTCAAGGGATTTGCCTGCAAACGATTCCTACAAGAGTTCCTCAGGGTGTTAGCAGATAAAGCAAAGCATAGTTTTCAATTTGAATATTAGCTTAGTCTAATGTTTCTTTGCAGGTTATTAGTTGTTTTTTTTAACTCTTTGCTCTTCTTGCTGACGCAGGCGGGGTTTGATCCTCATCCTCACATGAGAGCTCCAGGCCTGCCAGCCAGCCTCACGTCCATTTCTGGAGGGAAACCGTGAGTGTCTAAAGTGTGGATTTTGCTACTTTTAAATGAAAAGCATTTACGTATCTCAGACTGACCGTCCTTCCCTCCCTCTGTCCTCTACAGAGCGTATTCTTTTCACGTGAGTGCGGATGGTCAGATGCAGCCCGTGCCCTTCCCTCCAGATGCACTGATTGGCCCGGGCATCCCGCGACACGCTCGCCAGATTAACACTCTGAGCCACGGTGAAGTAGTGTGCGCTGTCACCATCAGCAACCCCACACGTCACGTCTACACCGGCGGCAAGGGCTGCGTCAAGATCTGGGACATCAGCCAACCAGGCAGCAAGAGCCCTGTCTCCCAACTGGACTGCCTGGTAACCAGCTTTTTTCTTTTTAAGTCACGGCTGAAGAAAATGTGAAATGTTTGTGCAAGAGTTTTGTATTACTACTGTGGATGTTCCAAAGTGCTAACAAGGTGTCCAACCAGAACAGAGACATAATGTTCTTGTCTCTGCAAACGTCCTCCTTCATTAAGATTACCTTGAACATCAAATGTAGCCTGACTCCACATCCCATCGTAGCTTTCCCCCAGATCCCAACTGACAGAGATGTGAATAATTCAGCAAAGTGTCTCTGTGCTGTGCTGAAATAATCCTCAGTGAGAAAAAAAGAGCCTGCTGAGTAATGATGTTCTGATTGGCCGACCCTGTCTGCCATTACCCAGCTCATTACTTCCTCCCAACTGCCTCCCATTTCTCATTTTGATACTGCGGCTTCATGCCGTTCAGCTCATACAGCCTCCGACACCCTTAAGGTGCGTCCAGAGTGCAGTTGGGTCTTATAAAGCCATCAGGGTGCTGTTTTAATTTGACCGAGAGCTTCCACAGTCCTATTGATCTCTGTCTTCCTGCTCTCCTGGAGCCCAGCCAACAGCTGCAGCCTCACGCTCTCACTGCATCTCTTGTTAAAGCTGACACCCACATCTTCACTAAAGCACAGAGGAGAGTCAGCAGCGGTGTAAAACTTCACTTGTCAAAGAAAACTCCTCTTGAGTTTAAGCAGAGATGGTCTTGACTTGCTCAACAGAATTGTAATGGAGTTTGTTCTTAACCTCAGATTGTCCTCCTAACATTTTACAGATTTACAGATGAATGATGTCCAGTGTTCAAAATCGTGACGATGCTTGTTTCTATTTCAGAACCGGGACAATTACATCCGCTCTTGCAAGCTGTTGCCTGATGGCCGCACCCTAATAGTGGGCGGCGAGGCCAGCACGCTGACCATCTGGGACCTGGCCTCTCAGACTCCCCGCATCAAGGCTGAGCTCACTTCTTCTGCTCCCGCCTGCTACGCACTGGCCATTAGCCCCGACGCCAAGGTCTGCTTCTCCTGCTGCTCAGACGGAAACATCGCCGTGTGGGACCTCCATAACCAGACCCTCGTTAGGTCAGTGTACAGCACTCTCTGCGATGTGTTATTACCCACATAGCAAACTTGGACACCCTTATTGTAAGTGTTGTGTATCCTCTGACTTCATGTTTTGTGTCTCGTGTTGTTGCAGGCAGTTCCAGGGCCACACAGATGGAGCCAGCTGCATCGACATCTCCCACGACGGCACCAAACTGTGGACCGGAGGGCTCGACAACACGGTCCGCTCCTGGGATCTGAGGGAGGGCCGCCAGCTTCAGCAACATGACTTTACCTCACAGGTACGGAGAGGCCTGCATAAAACAACAGATGAATGCATTCAGCGTGTCTTTTTGGTGATTATGGTTAGTAAAACATTCTTAGAGTGTTGAAATACTTATCCATGTTGCAGATCTTCTCGCTGGGCTACTGTCCCACTGGAGAATGGCTGGCTGTGGGCATGGAGAGCAGCAATGTGGAGGTTCTTCACCACACAAAGCCCGACAAGTACCAGTTGCACCTGCACGAAAGCTGCGTCCTCTCGCTCAAGTTCGCCTACTGTGGTAAGTAACCAGAATGGAGGCTCCTTTAATGTTGGTTCAGACCAACACAGGCCTATTGGTGAATATAAACATGTTCAGTAATTTAAAATCAGGAAGATGGAGATTTTAAAGGCTTTATTTAAAGTAAAAGTGGGTTTTTGATTGAGATCTCCAACACCGGGATACTCTGGGTTTGAAATTTGGAGTTGTCTTGTAGAACAAATTAGTTCAGCACTTGTCCTCCAAACTTGCTCATTACAAGAGGAGTCTTAAGCAGAGCCTGAGCTACCACTGAGGACATGGAATTCATGTAGAATATATTTTATGTTGAGAACTTTACAGGGAAGTTTTAGAGTTAATAGCAGAATTTTCAACATCACAGTTACGAGCATGTTGCATATGTTGGCGTACTGAAGGCTCGTGATAATTTTTTTAAATGTAATTTAAATAGTAAAGTAGAAGAGAAGGCTTTGAAAGAACATGGTGTAACGCAAACATGTACTACTATAAATACAATATGCCGTATTTTGGGTTGATAGGAGGCTAGTTTTCTTAGGTGGGTTCTGCTAAGAGAATTTGGACTCCTGACTTAAAGCAACTGTCCTGCTGTTGTCTGCAAAGGTTCTCAGTCATCCAGGTCATGGTAATTCTAAGCTGAATCCAAAAGGCAATTGAACTCGGTTGAAGTTCTTGAAGAAGTTTCCCCTCTAATCCTAAAGTATAGCTCCATCCACCAGTCAGTCCAGTTGCCTTTTGGAGTAAGCTTAGAATGTCCTGCTGTTTGATTTTGGATTGCTTTTTTGTCTTTAAAATATGTCCACACGACGAGAGTGAATCCCTTAAGTATCGTTTTGAAAACACTGATAGAAATCAGATCCATGAGCCCTGTCTGATGGACACATGAGCCCTAGCTTGTAGCCTCAGTATTCAGATGGACATAAATCTACTCCAGTTGGTGCCTGAGAGTTTAGCTGGAAACAATTTCTCTCACCAGCAATGAGATGTTGAAATATTTCAACCACAAAGTGCCTGTTCTTTAGTCACTTTCGGTGGTAGAGTAATTACAAAATGCTGTTTATTTGTCAGAATTTGTTTGGAGTGCTGCATTGTGTTAAAATGTCAGATCACGGCTCGTCTCTGACACTTTGCAGTTGAAACTGTGCACACCAAAGGCTTGTGACTGTATTAACAAGGCAGCAGTTATTTGCTCATTAGAGACATTTGTGATTGCTTCTTCAGTTTAAATCATTGTGCCTGTCGGGCAGACCAGCTGGTTTCAAGTTTAAGGCTCTGACAAATTAGGTTTTACTATCGCCTCACTTTTTTTTTGTACCAGAACTGTCAGTATTCATTTCCCCTCACAAGACCCCCCAGAGCACTGCCTCATATCACTGCCACCACAGAACGGGTTCATTCAAACGATGCTCGCTGCTTCAGAGCTCTTGCTGTCACTAATTAAATCATTAGCCAAGTAGTCAGTGGGGTAATTAATCAGAGGCTGATTTAAATAATTATCAGGGTGGAAATGGTGTGAGTCTCCTTCATTATGTGCATTTTATGACAGTTAATGTAGCGCTATTTCCTCAATGAGGTTTTATGACCACTGATAAGGCTAATACAAAGTCGCATGTTAGCTGTAAATGCTAACACAGTCATGACTGTGTGTGTGTGTGTGTTATTTTCTCAACACGTCTGTTCTGTGTTTGCAGGTAAATGGTTTGTGAGCACAGGGAAAGACAACCTGCTGAACGCATGGAGGACTCCTTATGGTGCCAGCATATTCCAGGTAACTACGATAGTAACAGACGCACAATTATTCTAAAAGCATTAAGGAGGTTTACAGTTTGCATCAACATCATTCACATAAAGTAGCTGTCCAATTAGACACTTCTGTTGTAAAGTCATTCATAATGGAAGCAAAATTCCAAGAAATATATCACCTTTACGTCCATCTTGCAGCTTTTTCTGCATCTCAGATGCAAAAGCTGATTTAGCTTTAGGAGCTAATCTGACTAGCATGGTCTAATTTACACACACAACAACAACTGAGTGGACGTCTGCATGTGCTCACACATAGACCCCGATAATCCAGTATTCAAGCTGATTCAACAGTTATTGAACTACAATATAGAAAGCTGCAAACCAAATGTACCTACCTCTCCACCACTATCCATGTTTGTTTTCTAAGGCTAATGATAGCATCAAACTGCGACGTAATAAACACAGATTTAATGGAGACTTTTGTTTTTGCTTCCACAGTCGAAGGAGTCGTCCTCCGTCCTGAGCTGTGACATCTCAGCCGATGACAAATACATCGTGACCGGATCTGGTGACAAGAAGGCGACCGTCTACGAGGTCATCTACTAGAGAGGAGGCGCCCGCTCAGCTTCAGCACTTCTACTGAGATGACTTTACTTTCCTCCGATCACCATCTGTGGACTACAACACGCTGAGACGAACTACAGATTTGGCAAAGTTAAGTGGCAGAAATGGCGGGAGCTGCTGGCCTGAGGATACTCGTGCTGGAAAGAACATTTTTTTGTTTTGGAGGGTTTTATTTTTGGGTTACACATTTTTTTTTTACTTCAGAATTTCTGATTTTTCTTGAGAATTTTTGGGTGTAACCGGATGAAGCAGCGCTTCATTTCTGAGAACCTCGATCCCCAGACGTCTTGTGAAAAGTGTACATATCGGATTAAATAAAAGACATTTTATATATATTATAAAAATATATATATTTTCATGTCCTGGGTGTACTTGTGATTTTCTTCCCTGCCCACTCAGTCTTATCCCATGATCTTTGGGTGGGGGAGCAGAACAGAGACTGGGACTTTTAAACAAGTTTTGATTTTCTGAAAGCACATTCTCCAGGCTGACCTTTTCACAAATCAAACAGAGGAGCATGAACCCTGTATGTAGGACGTTTGGCGGAGATTTTAAAATGGCCTTTTGTCACAGTGCTCTTACCGGACGATGAAAACGTGGAGTCCTTTCACTCTGCCGGATCCTCGGCTGAATTGGACCACTTTGGAAGCGAGCAGGACTCTACGATTCAGGAAAAGAGATGGATGTAAATTTAATTCATATATATAAAAAGACCTTTTTAACGTGTACATCTGTCTGTGCTATCTTCTCTGTTTGTTTTACCTTGTTAGATTACAGGAGATGGGGGACATTTAATGTTTAGCCTAACCCTTGGACCTCACTTGGCAGCAGAAGCGCTGCTGCAGGCACAAACTGGATGAAAATGTGCTTTTTGCTAACTTGACGTAATACGGATGTTGAATTGCACCATCGATTTCTTGGCTGCAGACTAAACTCAAACAGTCCAATCTGCGCTGTTGGACTCCTTCTGCTCTTGTATCTTATCAATATTCCTGGAACATGTTTGGTGGGCCGTGATGGAGGCAGAGGGACGTGTAAATGCTCGTGAGGAAGCTAACAGACTTTCTGAAGTGTCTCCCATGTTGACATTGAGACAGCAGTGAATAATTCTGGTTTGTACACTGTGCTCCTGATCCTGTCAGCATTTCACACAAGATAATTTAAAGGGGCAAAGTTCGGCTGTTCCTCTGAATCACACCAAAGTATGTAGCAAATGCTGTCAGCACTGAAAAGAAATGTACAGTTGTTAATAAATCAATAAAACCGTTTTTGTAGAATGGCCCATTTCCTTGTGATTGATGTTTCATCAGGTGTTAAAGTTCACCTCCCGTGTTCTTCCTGCCTACGTATGGTATGAAGCATCAGCTTTTTTTATACAGTAAGATGCAACTTTGGAGGAATTTCAATTCAATGTTTACAGGAGAGCTTTGACATTTTGGTAAATTTTCTAATTTGCCTTGTCACAGAAAGCTAAATATGAGTCGACCGCCAAACGACGTAAACTTGGCATAAAAAAAGCTACCCTGACTGTCCACTTGACTAAAAAATTGCCGTTACTCCTGCACTTGAAACACCTGTCTTCCTTTGATAAATATAGATTTTTTTTTTTCAGTTTGAACTGTGAAGATACTTATCTTTCCCTTATCTGGGAACATAAGGCTAACCTTATATGCTAGCATAACAGCTACTTCATAAACACTGAAGAGAAAAACATGCATCAAAGCATAATTAACTCAACAACAACAGTTAAATTATAAAACTAATGGTTGATTTTTGATATTTACGAGCCTCAGCTGACTTGGCATGTCATGTGACTCTCAGCTTGCAGGTGATAGTGCCCCTCAGAGACTCCCTAATTATCAACCACTGTGAAAACATGAACAATTGCTGGTCTTAACACCAACCTGGCTCTGTTTTAGTGCATGAACAGACTTGTTTTTTGTATGTAACAGGAAAATTCTCAAACACACCCAGAAACAAAACAAAGCAGAGACCAAATGCCACTTCCAACAGACAAATCAAGTAGTTAGCGCAGGTGTAATTCTTGGTAATGTGAACAGTTAAAAGTGCCGGTTGTGACACACGGATATGAAAGCAGTGAAGTGTGAGAGAGAGACGAGATCTGAAAGGTGTGAGAGGAGACAGAGACTCTTGTTGTGAGTTAATGGCTTTGTTTCCAGACGGGATGGTTTGTGGTTTCGGGCCTGCTGACAGGAGTAATGGTGGGAGGGATGAGACACACAGCTCAGGATCTGTGCGGCCTGCCAAACCACACACACACACACACACACACACACACACACACACACACACACACACACACACACACACACACACACACACACACACACACACACACACACACACACACACACACACAAAGACTTACTGAGTGACTTCTCTGTTGCCTCACTTGAATCACAGCGCCAACAGAGACACATTCAGTCACACTCATATTTCACACGCCCACACACACCTGAGAAACAGACTTTGGGAATTTGTTGCTTTGTGCTCAATCAGCGATGAGTGAAGATAGAACGTCTCAGGACCAGCATGTGGTTATAACACTGCAACTTTTGGCTTTTCCTGGTACATATTTTGTCATGCACAGGCTTCCATAGGATTACTCATGATGTATACTATTAATGTCAGCGTCTTTGAATCCTGTTTCCCTGACTCATCGGCCTGCACAGTTGCCACGTCTCTTCCTTCTCTCCTCTCTTTCTTCCTCTCCCACGTCCTTTCCCACTCTCTTGTTCTGCTCCCACCACAGGTGGCGAGTGCATTCATTTTCACTTGTGTGGGGGTGCTGGCTGTAAGGCTGTGATTTCTGACTGAGTATGTGTGAGAGAGAGAGAGGGAGAAGGAGGGGGGAGATTTGGTGCTTAGGGAGGCAATATGGGGCGATTTCTTTGCCACACATTTCAGCTAACTGTGTGGGCTGAAGCTTCTGTACATATGGCTGAGCTGTTCATGCATACATGCACATATTCTCCTCAAATAACATCAATCTAGAGGAGCTGCAGTCTGTGTAATCCTGTCTGCTAGAAATGGTCTTTATATATTACCTAATGGTTTGCCAGGTACATTTTAAAGGAAACATAATAATTGTGGATTATGTGCACCAGTGATTTTTTTAAGTCCATGACGTGAAACATTCTCATTCACCAGCGTTTGTGCATCACGTCTGGTTTGATTTAGAAAGCTTAAACACAAAGTGGTTTGGGTTAAATATTGAGAAATACTGAGACATGGAAAAGTAAACACGTCCCGTCTTGTGCCACATTTGACTTTTTAATATTTAACTAAGACAGAAGATCATTTCCCAACCTGAACCAAGAGCTTTGACCTCACCTAACTATGAATGAATGAATTTTTTGCTTCAAAAAGCAGATCACACTCGTAAACATTTAGCAGATACATTTTCTTATAAAAAAATATTTCCTTATTTTGTAGATAGAAAATGTAATCAGAGCTGAATTTGGTTTCTCTAAAAATGCTGTTTTAACTAAGAAGATTTGCTTCAGTATAAGTTATGGGGGCTAATAGGGCGACTGTTTAGCTCAGCGGTTAAATCACATCCCATATACAGAGTCTACAGTCCTCCATGCAGCGGACCCTGGTTAGACTCCCACCCTCACCCCCTTGCCACATGTCATCCCCACTTTCTCATCCCCCGTTTCCAATACTATTCACCGACCTCTTTCTGTCAATAAACGCATAACAGACCAAAAGAATGGGGACAACATTCACAGTCATACTGTGTTAAGAATAAGATTTAAATCTACTTCCACAGCTAGTGGTCAGAAGTTGAGTTAAATCAAGTGGCTATTTAAAGTGTTTTTAGTGCAAAATGTTTGCTCTGTTTCTCCAAATGTAGTTTTCTCTGTGAGCTGCAGGAAACCACGGTAAAACAATGGTGTACATTTTGTACTTATCTTTGGAGGATACCAACCTAATTTGATGCAACTTCTCGGGCCTTAAATAACCTTTGTAGAAAAACATCGGGACACATTTTGCCACAGATGAAGGACTTTTCTCTGCCATTGATTACACTGAAATAGCACCAATAGCAGGAACAGGAGGATGTTCACTGTACATATGGGCAGGTAAATATAGTTTAAGACATATTTAAAAACAAATATGAACCTATCCTCAAAAACAGGTGAGAAGGTGACAGCCTAAAGATAAAAATCTCAACTGGCTGTTTGCTCTTGTCTTGTTGACTTAAGAGAAAAACAGTCAAACTGTGGTTTTACGAGCAAAGTGAACAAGGTGACTGAAGGTCAGGATATACTACATCTCTGTTTTTCAATGTGTTTTTACTATTATTTGCATTTATTTGAACATACCTCACCATCTCAGCCCACTGATAAAAACCCTCCCTCAGTTTGTGCTGAAAGCTGCCCATGCTCCTCGGCCTGTAACAACCTGATGCAGCTGGTTTTGTTCTGTTGACAGTTTGGAGCTTTTTCTGTGAGGAGAAAGTGATGCCGCTCTTTCCTATACTTTTTTCCTCCTCGGTCCATTTTAGCTGGAGGCAAAGGTTTCTCTCTCCTCTACCTGACAGCCTTCTGATGTCATCTCTCTTTTACAGCACAGTGAGACCAAATGGAGAGAAAAATGACGAGCTTTTTCTCTCTGTCTCCATCTTTCTTTTCTCTACGACACAGCCTTTTATATTTATATATCCCCCTTTTCAACATCTACACTTCTCCCTCCCATCTTCTCCCCTCCACATCTTTCTCTTTCTGTGTATCCTGTCTTCGAAACAGCTCACAAAAGCACATCGACTGGGCTGAAGCGAGTAGCCTGGAGAGAAACACAGAGGAGTGTTTTTTTGAAGAGAGGAGCAGATAAAAAGCGAGAAGCTCTTTCCTTTCTCCATCACTCACTGGATAACCAAGTGCTTGTGGAGATTAAAGGGAGCTTGTGTAGAGGCAGAGCGCCGGTGCTTCAGCTCCCAGAGGTCATTTAGGTTCCTTTGATAGCATTCAGGCCGCGCTCCATCTTCTGACCCGTCCTTAAGATGAGAAGCTTTCATCAGTCTCTGCCGGACACGAGAGCCCACTCAGGATCAGGGGCTCAAATTAGGGGAGGGCTTTCTGTGTGTGTGTGAGTTTTCATATTGTTATGTATAATTCAATGCTTTTACTGCTATAAAAGCCTTTCCTTTGGTCTTTGATCACACAGCCTGGTGAGAACGACGCTTAAACTGGATTTGATCAATTATTTGTCAGGGTGGAGGCTTCCTGTGGAAAGCTAACAGCTCCCTGACTGTACGCTGAATATCAAGTGTGTCAGTGTTGACTGTATGTACACAGGAACATCTCAGTACAATGTAATCCTATGGATCTGTGATAAATACAACCTACATTAATCTTGTCGAGGGACGTGCTCATGTGAACAACTAAACAATCAACAACAATCAACAACAATCAACAACAATCAAACAATCAATCAACCAGTCAGTCAGTTCTGGTCCTACTGTAAACTGCAACAGTAGCTATTTGTGTCTCTCCTCAGAAACTCCTCGGCCTTTTAGAACAACTAAATATTTCTCTGATATCTTCTAAAAAACAATGATGGTAAAAGTTCCACCTAAGCAGCTTTCAAGCTCAAATATTAACAGATATAAACTTTGTAGCAACTTGTGTTTTTAATTCAATTCAATTTCTATTCAATTGTTTTTGTACAAAACAACACATTTTATACAAATTTAAACTCAGTGCACCTTACAAAAGATAAAACCAAACAAGCTAAAAACAATAAACCAATGAGTTCAGAAACACATTTATAAAATGATGAGGTTCCATATATTAACCATATATCCATATATTAATGAGTATGTTCTCCAACATGTTGGTCAGTTATTGCAAAAGTACAGGAGGAAGTAGAAACATTGAGACTAACATGTCTGTGGCACTTCACTTCACACTAAAAATTATACAACCAAACTGCCTAAAACACAACACACACACACAAACACACACACACACACACAAATGTTTTGCTGTTTGTGTGTCCAGAAGAAACAATATATCTTCATCTAAATAAATGTCTGTTAAGTCACTATCTAGCGCCGAATGAGGTAACACAATGGTGACTGAGCCTATGGCCCACTGATGAAAGCCTTTGCATTTGCAGTGTTATAGACTGGGTGTCTGTGGCGACTTTTGCAGAAAAAATCACAATGACGCGTTTTCCATCAGCCAGCAGTGGTTGGTTTGCCAGAGAGAGTAGGCGGAGCTAAGCGGCTGCTTTTCCGGTCTCTGCAAGTGTTGCGAGTAAACAGTAATCTACTATGGCTGAACAAACAAAGAAAAGATGGATGACTACAGATACAACTTCAAAAAGAAGTGAAAATCCAAAGAAAAAGAAACAAATTCGACGCTCCCGCAATTACCGTTTATCACCATAGGTGCCGCCAAAGAGAACGAAACTGATATCTTTGAGATTACCACCTTAAGAATGAGAAGATTGATGTCACTTTCATGTCTGTACGGTTCGTATGTAGCTGGAGCCAGAAACTGTTAAGCTTAGCTTAACAGAAAGACACGACTCAGAGGGAAACAGCTGGCCTTGCTCTCTCAAGAGGTAACCAAGTTAATCTACCTACTTTTAAAACTTATTTATAAATATCCATCCATCCATTATCTATACCGCTTATCCAGTTTGGGGTCTCAGAGAGGGGGTTGGAGCCTATCCCAGCAGTTATTGGGCAAGAGGCGGGGTACACCCTGGACTGATCGCCAGTCAATCACAGGGCACACATTCACATGGGCAACGGGCAATGTCTTTGGACTGTGGGAGGAAGCCGGAGTACCTGGAGGGAACCCACAATGAGAACATGCAAACACACAGAAAGACCACCTACGTCTGAACCGGGATTCAAACCAGGAACCTTCTAGCTGTGAGGCTACAGCGCTAACCACTGCACCAACTTGCATTGCTATTTTACAATTACTTTTGAATCCCTACAAATTCCTTTTGGTTATAGTTGTTATTCTTTCCAAAATGTCAAACCTGCCTTTAGTATCAAGGAGGACAGGAGTTCAAGAGTATGATGCATAAGGCAAATAAACAAACAAACAAACCCTGACTTTAGACTGCAGGATCAATCGACTCCTCCATCATTCTGACTGAGGAGGAGGAAACAACAAAGAGGAGGAATATACTTTATTCTTTGTTTGTCTTTCGTAACAGAGAGATGCACATGGTGCTGCTGGTTTTATATTGTTATGAATCTTGTGTCATTAGGGAGATTTTGTAACTTCATATAAAGGAATATGACTTTTTGATGAGGGAAATAAGGGAGTTACAGGTTATAGCTGGAAATATATTTTGAGGCGTGATAGACAGCAGAACAGTGGCTCACAATGCAACGGCAGAGAAATCGGTTTCATTTCACGGATCCTGAAAAAGGGAAACAGTGAATCGCTTCTCTCAGCACTCGCTCTAACTGCCAAGGTGAACACGGGGTTAACAAGCTCAGCAAAGCAAATAATTGGTACAAATAAGTAATTAGCCCGGTGGAAGGCTGGGATAAAATGTGAAGGAGCACTAATTGAACATGATTATAAACTTCCTTCCTTCCTCCTCCATCAGTGTGAGCTGGAACAAGGACGTCCTCGCAGATAATCAGGATCACAGGGCAGAAGTGACACTTAGAGGAGACTGTTCAGTGAAACAGCATGACTGAGAGATTATTGTTAGCATCAACGTCAAACTCATCTCCTGGTTCTCGTTCTCATATTAAAACTTCATCAAATTGCTGTGTGTGTTGTGAAAAGGAAACTAATCCTGAAAAAAACCGATTGCTAATTAAACAGCAGATCTGCAGCTGTGTGTCGTCTGTGTTACTGTTCTGTTGGTTGGCTGCTGTTTTTACACTAATCCGGGGAATTACCGGAAATTGACAAGCCGCCATTACTGCGGTGGCGTCTCCCTTCAACATCTGTGCGCTTAAATACAAGCTGTCCTAAGAAGTGAATAATGTTCTACTTCTGCCATTACCTTCTAAGTAACTTAGGACATCAGGAAGAACCTGTGGAGTTAATCAGCTGCTGACAGTCGTGACAAACCGGACACTCTACATAGATTTACTGGTTGCGCAGAGGACTGAGATATTCTTAAGAGGTGGATCAAGAATATTATAATTATTACATAATTATTATGAATCAAATATCATTACAGTATTTTCGTCCCTCTCTGAGCGACCTGTAGATGCATTTCGTTGTTCATCGCCAGGTGATTCATGAAATGATGTCGTATATAGCGTTCCTCTAGCTAGTTAGCATGATCAAGTAAAAGCTGCATGTAACATTACAGACCAGCTGCATTAGCAAATAAATAGAAAACACAATGAATATCTATAAAAAATTTATTTGCCAATGTAGCTGGTCTGTGAAGATTAAGTGCAGCTGTTAATGGTTAAGCTAACTAGGTAGTAGAAAGACTTTATATCACACAGCACTTCATCACAAATATGTGGCGGATGGTCAAGTCTCTATTTCTCCATTATGTAATCAGGCTGTTGTTGTATCCGATGTATAATATGTATAAACAATGTTAAGAGGGCCTCATTAAGGTGGCTTTATGAGTAACTTTTTGTCATACTTGCTCAAACTGTCACTTTAAACATGCAGTAGTACATGAGAGAGATAATCTGTGAAAAAAATCATGTTCCTCTGGCTCCTCCCACTGCTCCTAATGGCATTTGCAAGAATCCACTGCTCCCGAAACACAACAACCAATCAGAGCCGAGCAGTCTCTCAGGCTGCTGTCAATCACACGCTGCGCAGCACCACTCCTCCGCGCATGCTCACACGGTCAGGCTCAATTTCTTCAGTGTGCGCAACGTCAGCCGGTTTGTGTCCACAAAGGCTTAAAAACAACCACAAGGAATGAACAAAATGCCCGTCCCTCCACTGCCAACTACGGCTTACACTACAGGATCATTAAACCGAAGAAGATAAATGAGGAAAAGCAGGCTAAAAAGAAAGAGTTGGACCGAGACAGAAACCTACGCTACTAGAGAGCTACGGGACCTGAAAGGATTTAAAAGATAGACAGTTCTAAATGTTCACAACATCAGTGTGTCACTGCTTAGTTAGCGCTGAATTTTTCCACAGTCCCTTTTAGCAAATTAAGTGCTGGTGGTTTTGCTCAATAGAATGAGCTGTAGATACTGTTCACAGCAAAAACACTGATTTCCGCTGGTTTGATGTGTATATGCTTCGATAGTGTTGGTGGTGTAATCCAACGGCTGCGGTTTTCATTTCAGGTTTTTAAGAGCTTTAAATAACCAGTCAGTAAATTTTCCCATTTTCAGTACTATAAAGTATAAAGGGAAACATATTCACAATAAAATATATTTCCTCAGACGTTGGGCTACATTAAAACTAAAACTAAAAATAGTTTTATTTATAAATTAATCTGTAATTTATTTATTAATTGTTTATCAACAAAATGTCAGAAAATAGTAAAACGTCTGTCATTATTTTCCAGAGCCTACGCTGACGTCTTCAGCTGCTTGTTTTGTCCAACCAAGAGCCAAAACCACAGACGATAAGTGCAAAACACTTCACTTTAATTATTAACATTTGAAAGGGGGGATACAAATCAAGTATTAAAATAGTTTGTGATTAATTTTTTGGTCAATAAAATAATCGTTTAATCTCTACTTAACATTACAACAGTTGTGCTGTTTATTGTCAGCATATAACATGTGTTGCACATCCCTCACAGCTATGTAAAGATGTACCATTGTCCACTCTACAACTTACTATTAAATCCTGCCTGTTCATGTCTGTGTTTTAGTTCTAACAGGACACTAAATACCTGACTTCTCTGTTTGGCATTGAGCATGTTTGAGAAGCACTGAGAAGAAATGAGCTGTGTTCAGGAGAGAACAGAAGTGTGATCTCAGCTCAGCTATCTGTGATCCATTATATTATCTAACTGCACCTGAGGATATATATGTGCAGTATATGTGTGCATATCCTTGTCAGTGTTTACATTAAATGAGTGGAGGAGGTGAAGACAGGTGTTAGCAGCGTGCTAAACCGGCCTACAGATGTTAAACTGCTGGAACGAGATCAGTCGTGTGTAGAAGAAAGTGTTTGTCAAACTTGTGGGGACGATGAGACATTTTAAATGATGTTTCTTGAGGCTGTTACTGTTTTGCATTAACTACTGGGCCTGCATGACATGAAAACTCTGCACTGTTCAATATCGCCATAACGATAAGAAGTGCGATGCATAAACAGATATTAAAGAAAGCATATTAGCTATACCTAACAGTTTGTATGTCTATCTGCCATTCTGTATGTTTTACACAATGCAACTTGTCCCTCCTGAATCCAAAATAAATCCAATAAGTCCGTTTTTTCACACCAAATTGACACCAGTTAATCTGAGGGTAGCTCACAGCAGCTCAGGCTTCATCTGATCGCATCATATTGGTGTGAAAGCAGCGGCATTATAGCCAGGCCTCCATCCAACAAAATCTTTGAATGCTCAGTGAGGAGGCTCGGCTTGTTTATACAAAATAGTTTCTCTAATTCATTGTGATAAATTCAGACTTTTGTGATGTGTTTATTTCAAAAGCTCACATTGCAATAACGATGAAATTGTGTTTATTTTGCAGCCCTAAATGGTACTTCAACCTATTGTTGTGTATTAAACATGTGCAATGTGTCGTTCGTGGTCGTCAGTGGTACGTGCTTCTCTGTGTACATGTTGGTTGTTGTTTTGTTGTTATATACTGTGGAGGCAGATAAATGTGTGCAGCTATCAAGTCAAATAGAAAATATCTCCACCGGGAAAATAAAATGAATCATATCGCATCGTCTTGATGACATCAGAGACTGTAGATGATCTGCGAGATGTGAAGCTGCTGAACGGCCTCCATGTTTACACCCTAACGCTTCATAGTCTCTCTGATTGATCACGACAGCAGTGTGTGTGTGTGTGTGTGTGTGTGTGTGTGTGTGTGTGTGTGTGTGTGCATGGGAGAGAGAGTGTTTTTCTGTGTTTAGTGTTAAAGCAGCCTCTGTGACCTTAACAAACACCACTCAAACACTCAGTGTTTCTACTTCTGTTAACATGTGTGTAACATCTCAGTCAGTCACACATCAAACCCATGAAGCCCTGCGTTAGCTGTACCACATGGAAGCTGGTAAATATGTTTGTCCTTGTAGTCGTTATGTATCCTGAAGTTCAACTGTAACCTGACGCAGCAACTGACACAGAACAAACACAACTGAAGGCAAGATTACAGACTCGCCTCTGCCTGAAGGTGTTTTTCAGGAGACTAATATGGATGTGATCTTTTTATGCATCTTTTTACTATCAAAAGGATATAATTTACAGACTAGTTTTTTGAGTTAGAGCAGCACAAATCAGTTGAAAATCCTTGTAAGAATGTCCAATTTTTGCAGATGTAGAAAATATTTGTAGATTTATTGCAGATGGTCCCTGTGAAGCACTTTGTTTTAAATATGCTTCACAAAAGTAGATTCAATTATTCTGACTGTTCTTGATATGAAAGACATTTGTTTACTTTTTTAAATAAAGCCACATTCCTTCATTCAATAAGACATTGCAAAAGAGAGTGAGTTATTTTGGCCTGTTTTTGAAGCAAATTCTTTTTTATATTCAATAAAACTTGTAAAAAAAAAACACGAGTAAGACTAGAGTTAAGTCATGATGTAAAGTGACAATCTTCTGAGGAAAAACAAACACAAAAGAGGAGGAAGGGGAGGTCAGAGGGGGTCACTGTAGAGAGGCAGGAGTGAAATGAAGCCGGAAGCCTGTCAGAGAGGCAGCGGGCTTTGTGCAGTATGAACAGGTCATTTGTTCGGGGGGGTCACAGTGGTTAAAGAGCGGGAGCAAAGCGAGGTGCCAAGTTAATGTGACAGGCAAATGAGTGCGAGCCTGTTCCTGGGATTTCTATGGGCTTTATGCAAAGCGAGAGGCGAAAGGGGAAACTGTCCATTCAGTGTGGCAGCAGAGCGGAGGAGGGAGAGTCCAACCAACAGGAACTCAAAGCAGCGGTCTAAACATCAGACTGAGAATAATGTTGCTTTGAAAGCTGGACATAGTCAGAGGCGCCAATCAAGTCATCTGCCAACTCTGTCACCGATGATTTACACTGGTAATGGAGAGATGGTTTGGCATGTTTATCTGTATATTTTCTTTAAGTTGAAATCTGTTCTCCAAATCAGTAATGAAACAACCAGCTAATCGAATATTAAATAAACATGATTGACAGCGATACTGAGGTTTACAATGCTGCATATTAAATCAAGCATTACCTAAACTAACTGATCGAGAGGATTCGGCTTCGCTCAACTCGGTCTGCTATGAAAGCCAGGTTTCACACAGTTTTTTGGACACGTTGCACTTTGTGACGTGTGCAACCTCAGCAGGCTTCGGAGAGCTGGCCAATCAGAAAAAAGCAGGCTTGTAGGGGCGGGGTTTCTTAAAGGGACAGAGCTGACTGAGTCGTTTCAGGCAGAGGCTGTATGAGGGCCTGCGCAGAGCACCAGGATGAGAAAAATAAGGGTTTTTTTAACTGTAAATTATGCAAAGCCACTCCACAGGTATCACAGAGTGAAATATGAAGCTTGAAATTTGCATAACCTGTGTCTGCACCACAAAGCAACACAACTAACAACCACCTGAAAAACATCAAAGTGCAGCATGATGACTGTGTCAAGGCCAAGAGGAATAACGTCGCTACTCCCCGTCCTTGTCAAGCGTCAAGTCAGACATCCACAACAGCAATGTTGTACAGCGTGACATCCTATGCACCCAACTCCAAAAGACACACTGGGATTACCAATGATGCACCAAATTCAGGTTCATTTTAAGAGGCTCATTTTAAATCTCAGTTTGATGCAAAATTTGTTTGAATGCAGCACAAAACTGAAAGCGTATTTAAAAGTGAAAGTACAATAAAAAAAAAGTTTAATAAATAATCGTGATCTCAATACTGATCAAAATAATGGTGATTATTATTTTGGCCATAATTGTGCTACTTAGGAATACATGGTATGTATAATAACAAATGTCTTCACAGTACAGCTGCCTGCTTTTAAAGATGAAAATACAAACTGATGTGCATGAGAGTGAGCACTAAATCACACAAACATTTTAGTTAATAGGAGTGTAGACAAACAGTTGTGGATCCAGGCTCTTCAGTGCAGCAAATAAAGTTATATAATAAGCAGATCTTCATGTCTGTCCTTTTAATTCTGCGCTTCACGTTTGTATTCTCTGGAGCTCTCTCTTGACTGAAAGCTGAGTCAGTGCACTCAGACACACAAACACATGTAAGCTCAGACTGACATGCTGGATGTGCCCTGAATACCTCTACAGGTAGACGACCAGAAGGCATCCTGATCACATACCTGAACAGTCCCTCTCAAACAACGTGCAGCAGTTCTCCTCGTGCTTTTACTGACTACCGGTCTGTACATATCACCCTCCATCGTGGACCCACTCAAAAACTTGGAGTCTTTTTACCAAAAGTATGAGCACACGATTTTATATCATAAAATTGAAAATGATTTTGCCCCCCCATCCCCACCCCCTCATCTATTGTACACATCCAAGTATCAAAAAACAATTCAACGAGACAGCATAGCTTACCGTTAGCCTTCAGCTACAGAGATGAGTAATTCTACAAAGACGCTAGAAAGAAAGCTAGTTAGTAACTTCAGCTAGCAAGCAGTAGTGAAAGTGATTTTTTTCTTATAGATATGAGAGACATCTTGTGAGGGGCAATAAGCCTGACATGCAAAACTATAGTTCTCACAAAAAGGGCATCAGTACATTTTCCAACAGTATCGTAAACACTTAAACGCTCTAGCTAGCTCTTCTAGTGAGAAAACTGGCAAAGAACAAACCGTCAAACCGGCAATTTATAGAACTGCAGAAGCAAAAGCTCTTCCTCTCTCTTTATAACCTGTTTCTCAGTCTGAGTTTCTCTCTCTGTCACACACACACACACACAGAGACACAGCATATTCCCTCTCCCTCTCTCGACCTGTCTCACACACCATTACCCCTGTGAGGCGAGGAGACAACCCTAGCCAGGGGAGAGGGGGAGGAGGGGCGGCATCATGGGTAATGTCAGTAGACACATGTCAAAAGTACAGCCTGTGTACTGAAAAAGCTGTGTGTGGTGTGACAGCGGTCCGCCTGCCGCTAACCCTGCAAACCCCCCTGTCTCTGAGCCCCCCCTTCTCCGACTCCGTCCAGCCGACAGAAAAGCTTCCTGTTCGCCCCGAGGGAGACAGAGAGCAAGAGACAGCCAGCAGGGAGGGTCATCAGCACTACTCGGCTCGGATAAATGCTTTTCCTCTTGCAGTCTCACCTCGCTGCACAGCTATTGTCCTCAGGAAGAAGGGCTTTGTGTGTCTGTGTGTGTCAGAGAAAAGCTAAGTTGCATGTGTGTGTCAGCGGACAGAAAGACAGCGATGATGTTTGTGTGTACAGGTTGGGGGTTGGGATAGTTTACCTCTCAAATACTCAACACACACAAATCACTTGACAAACCTCTCAGGTCTCCAACCTCTCTCTATCACTTCCACAGCCATGGATCAAATAATTGACTTTTTAATGAGACAGACGTTTGCTGTGTGAGGCTTCCAGGCTGTGAAGGCCGGATAATTCAGACATCACTACAACATATGGCCAAAAGTATGTGGACAGGACAACAGGGAGCATCAATCTGCTGCTACTGAATCAAAGCTTCCACCCTTCTGGCTGCAGGCGTTTCCTCCCACTCAGCCAGGAGAGCATCACTGAGTTTGGGTACTGAAATGGGCGATAGGACTATAGGGATCCAGTTCTTCCCAAATATGTGATGGGTTTGAGGCCAGGGCTCTGTGCAGGTGAGTCATGTGCTTCCACAGGAGATTTATTGTATGTTTCAACATGGGGATTCATTCTTGACCTTGCAGAAACATATGTGTGGTAAATAGTCTGGTAATAAAAGTTTTGTTTACTCAATCCTGAGGTTTATAAGTTTGCTCCACAAACTTTTTTAAGAAGGGATCTGACTCAGGTATCACCACATGATCTAAAAAGAGAACTTTAGTCAGATTTTAATAGGACAAGGGGTTCAAAAGTTATCAAACAGGAGTCATCAGGGACCATTCACTTTTAACACCAGAGATCAATCTCACACAGGAGAGACAGGAGTTATGATCTCTTTCTTTATTTCTGAAAAGTAAGTGGACCTAGCATTTGAAATAATACATAAATAATCATTGTGCAAATAATGATTTGCAGACCTGGTGTTGTGCACTGACATGTTAAACTGTTACTGCCAAGCTGAGAGCACATTGTCTTAAATATATGTTGCAGCGTTATGATTACCTCATGTATCCAAACCATGACAGTTTTAACTTATGTAATAGGCATATGGTCCTTTTAGCAGTATGTATTTTATCCTCCACAAATATTTATTGTATTTATTTCTCTCTTTTGTCGATTGCGGTTGTATCTCCCAGTGTGGTGGACCTCTCGTATCATTGTACTCGGGTATGTGTTGTTATGTATTGTTGTTTTTGTTTTGCTGCAAAACAAATTGCCCCTTGGGGACAAATAAATAAAGTTGAAAGTTGAAAGTTGAAAGTTGACAGGGTACACAAAGACAGGCACTCACATACTTTTGACCATGCACTGTACCAGATACATTAGATTCGCAGTTTATGCCTTATTTGAAAATGACTATTCAACAAATCAAGTGTAATTTGTTATCTTAACAGGCAGCTACAATGATACTGTGTGTGTTTGAGCAGAAAACAAACAGCAGCCTCGATCTGAGCTTGTATATAGACACATCATTTAGCTTACACACACAGTAAAAAAATAGGGACAAATAGTGCTGATGGCTGTGCTGCAGAGGAAAGGTCTGGAATCAGAGGAGAAACGTGAAAACAAGCTTAATTTAGTATGCTGGGATTTCAGAGAAGTGCTTCGTTTAGTTGGGATGAGAGAATAGATCTGCTTACACTACACTTGCTACACTGTACATGCATGGGTTCCCTCTGGGTTCTCCTGCACAGTCCACAGACACGCTCGTCAGGTTCATTGGTGACTCTAAATCGCCTGTAGGTGTGAATGTGGGATGTCTGTCTCTGTGTCAGCCCTGTGATTGACTGCCGATCAGTCCAGGATGTAGCCCGCCTCTCGCCCAATGACAGCTGGGATCGGCTCCAGCCCCCATGTGTTCCTGAACAGGATAAGCGGTATAGATAATGGATGGATGGATTTCCATAAAGAGCCACAAAAACCATGTAAGATAACATCAATAACACAGTCTCAAACCCGTCTCTTCTGACTGATGTATGACGGCATGAAGCTAGTTAAAGAATAAATACATCTCTATGGCAATGAAATACAAGGGAATCTAACAATACTGCTGTAATAGAGGTGGTTAAGGCCAAGTTGAGGCCATAATATATATCTATATATAATGAAAAGGAAACATACAGGAAGGAGGACAGTGAAGAATAAGTGCTTTTGTTTATACTAAATTGGGTGTTGGTTGATTGGTTGCTCAGCCTGCACGGACAGATAAAAAATGTACATGCCTTCACATCCAGAAGCTGAAAGTATAATCAGAGTTTGAATTTGTGGCGGATCACAAACATCCTCTTTGTTTCCACACACAGACATTAATACAAGACTTCATGATTTCCTTTTACACATAATCATTGAAGTTGTTTCCAGCTTTAATGGAACCTTACTGACTCATGTTCTCCTTCCATTTCACGCAAACAACTGATGTGTAGCCCCGTATGTGTTTCCGTACGTATGCGTGGGTGCATGCATGTGTGCCCGTAATGTATGCACGTGTATAGTAACATCACAATCTGACTTGAATTACATTTGACAGTAAACTGTGTGCGGTGTTTAAAGGGAGTCTGCTGACTGTCGTCTCATGTCAACATGTATTTATCTCGGAGCTGCGTTTCCTTCACTCAGAATGCAAATTAATTCAAATCTGCCACTCAGCTCTGATTAAGAGGCAGAGTCAGGAATAGCAACAAACCGAGATGTTTTAATTTGTGCTTCTGGTATTAAAATAATGATTCACAATCTGGAAGCATGATGATCACACATTCACACAGACACACACACAATCACTGACACGCCAATGGAGAAACAAGAGTGAGAACTCATCAGATTTCTGTGCAGTGAAAAATTATTCTTAATTAGCAGCAATTATTTTGTTACTTGGATCCAGACTTCACAAAAACAAAGTGAAACTTAGTAACTTCTACTGGACTTCTGTTATCATCTTTAAAAAAGAGTGTGAGAAGTTTTATGACAAAAAATCTCATCCTGCTGTGTCAAACATATCAGTCATTGTGAATCTCTACAGTGGAAAATGTAAATGCTGTTTTGGCATAATGCTGTTCATCGCCTTGTCTGACAGCAACTTGGTGACGGGCGTTTAAAAGTTCTGTATAGAAATAATCAATCTTCTCGCTGATGGTCTTGTTTGCTTTTGTAGGTCATAAAGAGGCATCAGTGTCACCTTCAGTCTGTATTCTAATTAGCTAAAAACTACTGATAGGATCAATCCTCATTGGACAGAGACAAGGTCATAACTCCTGTTGATGCAAGAGGTCTGGCATGTGTAAGGCATTCAAGATTTTAAGGACTGTAGAATCTGATCTGGTTGACCTGTAAACTATTTATTTATTTATTTAGTTGATTCGTTTTATTGTTGTTTTTTCAGATTATTTATTTGATTACTGTTTCACAGTTTTTTTTCTTGTTTAAGTTGTCCCCCTTTTTATGGTTTGTTTTTTCTTGACTTGTTTTGTTGAACTACATGTAAAGTTTTATATTTGTGCTGGACAATTCACAAGTGCAATTATTATATGATTTTTGTTTATGTTAAAAAATTAATTTAAAAAAGTATTTAAAAGAAAATCCCCACAGGAGCTTTAAGCAATAACAATATTTTTGACTTTGCATCAGCAAAGCAGTTCCAACCATTTAAATAACCCTTACCTACTGAGTGAGTGATGAATCTCCAAACGACTGAAATACTACAGGGCGCCCCAAGTTCAGAGTTCAAAAGTCTTGTGATTTTATTCTGAGAGTTGAAACATCTCTGCAACACTGAAATCACTTAAAAGTTGTTTGGTGGGGTGCTGGCTGAGCTCATTTGATGGAGCGGGCACGCCTAGTACAGAGGCAAAGTCCTCCATGCATCGGCCACGAGCTTGACTCTGAACTTGCGGCTGATACATGCTTCCCCATGTTTCAGCTGTCCTATCAATAGAGACCAAAAAATAATGAATTGTTTGGTTTAATGCTGCCATAAGTAACAACTACAGTAATGTTGATGTTTCAGAAGATATCAAATGCACCTCTGTGGAAAATACATTGAGTCATCGACACACTGAAGAAGAGCTTCCACACAGAGCCTCAGACAGTATTTACAGTGGTGACAGCATCCATCTTCAAACCCTCAGGTGAGGAACACCTTCATCTGGTGACCTCTATCATTCTTCTCTGACCACACAGAAACTCTGCTCTTCAAATCTTGATGGAGTGTAGATGTACTCGTGTTAGCACTCATATTTTCCTTTCAGCCTCTCCACAGCCAGATTACAGACAGCAGCGAGCATTGTAAGGGGCTCAGGTAATTGCCCTCATTTCTGCCACAGACAAAAGCCAATGTTCTGGCTGCTCTTAAGTAAACTGCTGAGTGCCAGTCAAGGACTCTTCAAGGCTGCTGAAAATTGTAAGGGTCTTTTTTTTCCACGACATCCACCAATCTGAGGATATTATGAGGAAAAAAATCTTGTACTGACATATTGCTTTGAGTTTAAAGAAATCTATGAGGAAGCTTATTCTACTCTTTGTTTTTATCTTCAGTATCATTACCTGTGCTTGATGAGTTGGGATGAGTTTACAACATTTCTACTCCAGACGTTTGTACTGCTGTGAATCTTTGTGCAAAGGATGATAACTTACGTGGGAAGAATTATTTTACAAAAACATATGTGGCCATTACTTTACAGTCTGTGTGTAAGTTAAGGTCAGTTAGGTTAAGTAGTAAATGTACAGTGTTTATGTTTGCAGTCTACGCTTTGACCTCTCCGCATGAAGCACCAAGCTTAGCACAGCAGGGAGCATGGACAGATCATAATATGTGGATGCTGGGGTGGATGTGAGACAGCAGCAGCAGCAGCAGCAGCAGCAGTCTAAGCATAGTTTTCAGGTGGCAGAAGACATGGCTGCAAAAAAGTGAGCAGAGCACTGACAGCTTAAGTACAGTGGCTTAATCCAAAGGGGGCGTTGATATATGTTACAGTGAAAAATGTATGCTATGTGAACGTTATGATGGACTCGAGTTGACTGCCTGAATGGGTTTGCAGACTTTCCTTCCTTAAAGTAATAATCTTGAAGATTTTCATGTAAATAAATGTGTTAAGTCACTATTGCTGAATGAGGTAACGAAATGGTGATTGAGCCTATGGCCCACTCATGAAAGCCTTTGCATTTGCAGTATTACAGACTGGGTGTCTGTGACGACTTTAGCGGAAAAAAATCCCAAGCGGCGCCCAGTTAGTGACGCGTTTTCCATCGCCTAGCAGTGGTTGGTCTGCCAGAGAGGGTAGGCGGAGCTAAGCAGCTGCTTTTCTCAAGTGTTGTGAGTAAACAGTAATCTACTATGGCTGAACAAACAAAGAAAAGATATATGACTACAGATACAACCTCAAAAATAAGTGAAAATCCAAAGAAAAAGAAACAAATTGGACGCTCAGATGAAGCAAAACGTCTAAAAAGGAAAGCGACCGTCAGCCAGGAAAATCAAGAGTTACAACCGGAGCCAACCGTGGACATCACACATGCAGCACTGTCTGGATATCTTGGAAGTGTGCTCCCATAATTACAGTTATCGCTATAAGGTGCCACCAAAGAGAACAAACTGAGACCTTTGAGATAACAACTTTTAGTGAACGCTCTTCAAACTGGAAGGTCTCCTGTGTTGACTTTGCTTTCTCTCCAGATTGAAACTATCTACTGGATGAATATCATGTTTATGTTTTTATGCTGTCCTTGGCACTGCTCTAACCCTCCATTTCTGCTCCTGTACATTGGGCTTAAATGTGCTCTAGCATTAACATATATTTGAAATTGCAAGAGTTGTTTTGTAGTATAGATTCAGTTTGTCAAACAATTACATAAAAAAGGGATTTGACTGGGAGAGGACTTTCTATCCACCTTGGTTAACAGGTGGAGACCAAAGATGACGAACAACAACAAAGATATTGGGTTGTAGTAGAAGGTGAGACTCCACCTTTTTAAGCCTTATTACTGTGGGCAAAATGCTTTTTGGAAACAACCAAGATATTCTGGCTTAACCTGTTGACCTCTATGAATTAAAATGCTGTCTTCAGATCAGTTCACCTCAGCGTGGAAATGACCTCATAAGAAGGTGTTACAGTAGGAGAAGCCTTTTGTGACTGCACCTTTGACAGAGCTTTATCTAAGCTTGTGTTCAGTGTGAATGTTGGCTGGCTTTAACAACACCAGAGCAAAGTCACCACAGATTGTGTGTTTGTGCTTTGAAGACCCAACCCATTTAGGGAATTCAGAGGGTATTAGTTGGTGATTTAGGTCCTAATGAATGGGTTGCCAAGCCACACACAAACACACATAGATATGTCCTCATTAAACACACACTGTCCCTAACACACACACACACACACACACACACACACACACAGGCACTAATCCTTCAGTGAATTGTAACTAAGCATTACTCTCACCCCAAACCCTTCTTCCTGCCATGCTAAACACCAGTTCATGGGATGCCATCTGGTCTCCTCCCTTCAGAAAAACACAGATCTTGTCAAAGCAGCAGGGATAAACACACAAAGCTGAAAACCTAAAGGGCAACCAAAGACTCCAAAAGCCAACAGAAGATGAGAAACTCAAATATTGCCCCATTACTCATCCTCTGACCCCAAATGTGATGTCCATTATAGCATACCAACCAGTCGAGCAAAACCAATCCTAACCCAGTTCCTATTTGCATATGAAAGGCTGCAGCCTCAGAATATAGCATCCAGAGAGGTGGCTCTGGCTCTGATTTCAAGGGATATTTAGCCCCCTATTCAGCCGTCAACAAAGGCCGGGCATTCAGACAGGCGAGGAGGGAGGCAGTGCTTGCTGAGCCGTCACAGAGCTCATTTGTTCTCTTCTGTTTACTTAAGCCTCCCCCTCTTTTTTTTTCTCTTCCCTCCAGAGGCTTCAAGCATGGACGGCCGGGTGATTGGGAACTCCTCCTTCGCTCCATCCCAGTGGGAGAGATAAACAGCAATTTAAATGGCAGTCAGAGAAAGGTTTTGATTTGCATGCGTTTATCGGTCAATCAGCGCCGCCGACAATCATCATCAAACTGCCGGTGAGCTGTTGAACAGAATTATTTATTTATTTTAACTCCTTCTTCTCCATCCTTTGTTCAGTTCTTAGTATTGTGAGTGTCTATGTGCATCTATCAGAGAGAAACAATGTGCTTCAGTGTTTGTGTGGCCGCGCACTATTTAAGTGTCTTTTGTCTCCGACAGGGAAACACTTGATGAAGCCGAGAGGCGTCCTAATCTGATTTCTACCTCCACCCACCTCCGGCCTCCTGAGTATTTGCAGGGAGACTTCTTAGGCCTCTGGTGGAGGAGGCATTTGTAATTATATCACAGGATTAGGGGGTAGACTGGAGGCCACATGGACTGGCTTTGTCATGTCTGAGGAGTAGGGGAGGTGGAGTCGTATTGAACGTCCCTCAGGTATTAAACAAGGTGCCGCTAGACGGAGGACAGCGGAGGATGAGGAATCAGCTGCAGATTAGTCAGGTGTGGTGAAGCGTGCTGGGAGATGAAGAAGTGAAGAGAGGGAGGCAGGTATGAAACACTGCCAAGACAAGAGGCCCATTCTGACATTTGTACAGGTGATTGTTGCGAAAGGTAAAACTAGAAAGAAGGGATGGAGTAAAGCATAGTTCAACAAAAAGGAAAGTAGAGCTTCACTAATAACTGATTTATGAGGCATTTATATTAATACAGGTATTTGTTATGTCAGAAATGTTTGACATTCATTGTCAGAAAGACTTTTTTATCCTGGTATAACCATGTAAAGAACCTTGTTAAACTGCTTCGAAAATAAAAGTTTATGATCGGTTATTATTATATAAAGATATGATGCTACCATTAAACTATTATCACCTGTTAGTGTGTGTCAAGAGAGCTTTTAGTATAGGCTACAGCTTTATAATAATAATACTGCATTTTATACATTTGGGTCATTATATACTGTATAATGTGTGCAAACTACTTCCATACTATATATACATATGGGAAATCTTTACAATAAGTCAAACAGCAGTAGCTACATTCTGCTTTATACTGAAAATACATTATTGTGTCATGTGATGTAGTAACATGTTAATAACAGACAAACTACGCACCAACTTCCTCCCTTCATACCCTAACCTCTCTGATACAACTTACATCTATAACCTTATTTGTTATTTCTTTTTATCTTATTTCATCAAACTGCTCTTAAATGAATCAGAATCACATTGAGACACGAGGTTCAACCACAGGGTACTTTTCTATCTCTCTACAGCATACAGTAAATAACAGGTTTCAGCTTCAGTTAGGAACAAATGCTTAACAACCAGGAAGCAATGTCCTCCACTGAGAGTCGACTCAATAACTCAGTGCAGCCTGAAGAGGTATAACTCCTTTATCTTGACTGAAAAACTCACAATACTGTTTGCTGTTGCTCAATATGCCTTCACTCGTGAATATTAAAAAGTCTGTCAGGTAGCGGTCTTTTGGGAAAACATAACCAAAGTGCATCAGAAATCTGTAAAACCAAATATCTCCCAGATGCTCAACAGATTCTGTTAAACACAAACGTGCACAAACTCCAATAACTCAAAGTGAGAGCAAAATGTCTTCAGTGTACACTTAGAGAAAACTGATGATATGTCAAAACACAAGCATCATATCAATAAATCATTGATGGACTTGTGAAGATCTCATCCATTATAATATGTATCTGCTGAAGCTGTTCACTATCTCAAACTGTGGTTTTGCAGCATCTCTGCTTGAAAAATTTTCTATCTGTGGTGACAGCAGCAGTCACGGTTTCTTATACACCTCTGCTGACTCTTACTTTTCTGTGATACATATGCATTGATGGAAACGCTCAGCAAAATTGAGATGAAGGATGTCGTTTCTTTATTGGACACTGACGTCAGAATCTTCTCTTTCTTTTCATCTGTTCGTTAAGTTTTCAGAATCACATCATTTTTCTCTCTTATCAACTGTGACAGAACACGAATGAGCAGGAAACAAAGTCAGATTAGGATTCTCCAGGTTTTACCTTTCATTTAGGAAGTTATATTTTCCCCATCATCACCCACATACACACAAAGGCTTAGTTAAAGAATAACATCATGATAGAGCGATGGCAATATAACTGCGAATTAAAATCTACCAGACATGCTGAGATCATTTTCATGCATGGATGAATGTTGAAGAGGTGAAAAGAGATTCACCCCTCATTCAGGACTTTTTAAGCAAAGCTGAGGCCGCTGCTTCTGCATTGATTAGTCAGAAAACACAATCTTAAAGCTGTCGAGCTAACAGAACTAAATAATGATCGGGGCAACTTTCTGAAAATGATGGATTAGTTTAAGAGCCTATTTTCCCCCACAATCAATATCTCTTCAGTTCAGTGCTGGGGCGTCAATCATTATTCAAACTGTCATGGTGGTGAGCAGATACTGCTGTTTGTCCTCTGCATATTAACCAGCGCACAGTAATGTAACACTGGCTCTCAGCACTGACCGAAAAAACAGACACAAAGAAGTTTAATTTTGCTGTGAAACTCCTGATACAGACACGACTGCAGTTCAAGGTGAACGAAAATACACTTTTCAGAAAGTGTCATACTGGTCAAGATATTTATTGTTAAGAATTCTGAGAGGTATTTTGGCATAGACTCGTTCCTCCTATAAAGAAGTGAAAACCAATCAACTCTATGGCATTATCTGTACACCTTTTCTCCCAGCACAATGTGGAAAATATGCCTTTAACAGCTATTCTCAAACACATTTTTTATTTGGTGAACTATTTGGCTTTAAAATTGAGAAGGAGACATATTTTAGAAAACAGGAAAAGCTTCACAGATAAAAAACTTCTTAGCAGCAGACGCATCACTGTCGGGTATTCACATCTTACCAGGGGATGCACTTATCTAACAAGTTTATTGTCCTCAAGATTAAGATTAAAAGAAAATTAATAACTATTTTCATAGGTCAGAAAATTGTTGTTGCTAGATTCCCTAAAGAGAATTGCATGCTGCACTTTTTGTCATATCAAAATCAGTCATTGCAGGTCTCATTTTTCAATCTCAATGGTTCTAGTTTAGTCCAACATGCAACATGTTCAAACTCGTGAAACCATGGTGTCCAATTGTTTATTACTTTTTGGTTTTAATTGACATTTTAGAAATAAGGACAAAGTGGGCTTTGGGATATTAGAGCACCCTTTCTGCACCGGGATAAGGGGCACTGTCCAAGGTGCTGAAAGAGTTCCCTCTGCTGAAGGAATGTTTTCACCGATTTCTGCTTTGCGACAGGAGAGAGTTTTATACACTATATATACTTTCCGCTTTGGTGAGGCAGTCTTTAATTGCAAAATGATCAAAATCAAACCCAACAAACCCAGAGAAGATCACAAAATAGGTTCACTGACTAATATCAATGTCAGAATTGTTTAATGTGATACGTTTCTTTATGGTGATGATAATGCCTTTACCATTATTCAGCTTTCATTATCTGACACTCATCAGCTGCACAACTGAAAAAAATAAATCCAGCAGCAACAGTTAAATGAAAGCTCGGTAGGAAAGAGAGGAGTCACACTATAAACGCCCTTTCTTCCCAGTATGGCGAACTATCAGCTCTCACCACCTCACTAATCCTCTCATCTCTAAAGTTTGAATTACTACATTGATAGTTATATTTCTAAATCTCCCTCTCCTTTGTTCACAAAGATATTGTCAACACTGAGCGCTTCATAGAATACAGACTTTTATCCACGGTGATCAAACTGAGAGCAAACAAATTCAACCCTTGTGGCAAAGGTTAGATGGTTTGCAGTCAAGCCTCTTGTCTCTGTGCCTCAATCTCTTTATCCCTGGACTGAGCTGGCCCTGGCCCAGGGCCCGTTCCCAGGCTGTGTGTGTGTGTGTGTGTCTCTTTATCCTACCAGCAGGGAGTTATCTGGGGGTAAAGAGCTCACTACTGTTTTTACATAAACAAAGACTTTGGGATGAAATAGAGAGAGCGTCACGGCCAAATCCCTGTGCCTGGCTGTCGGCCATGCTCTGCACCCTGTTCACCTCAGGCACCTTGTGGACACCACGCTGCTCCTGGTAATTAAGCAGCACAGACGGGCACCATGATTAAACCAAGTGACACCAGAGGCCGAGGAGCGGCCACCTCATGCAGTCTGGTTAGAGTCATTACTGGAGTGTTTCCATTGGATCAGACTTCACTTCAAACAGCAGAGAACATGATAGATGTGTTTAGTTTGTTGGCACTGACGCTGTAAAACAGAGCGACACTAAATTAGTTCAGATGCACTGCCAGCAAAACAAAACATCATACTACAGCCATTTAAAAAGAGAATACATTATACAATTACATAAATCATGTCTGAACTATTAATATAAACACTTTAAAATGCGTAAACTGATGTGAACGGTTAAGAAGTGTCTTTCAATCTGAGATGATACAGGCGGCGGAGGCAACATGCTTCATCAGGTGAAATTTCCTCTTCAGCCTCCTGCTGAAGGGCACTCTGACACGTTAACAAGAGGAGACCACCAGTCCTTCAATTAATGAAAGACCCCATCTTCCACCTGAGGCACAGACCCTCTCTCTTAACAAGAGGTACACTATCATCAACGTCTTTCCCACAATCATTTCTGAACCTACAGGGTTATTACTGTAACCATGACGATGATAAAACCTCAATGAGACCCCAACTATGGTATTTGTTGAACTTCACCATATCACTTTTATATAAAACAGATTTTCAATTGTGATTTCTAATGATTTCTGGGAAAAGAAATGATGTTCAGTTCAGGAAACACATTTCTATTTGTTGTTCTAAAAGGTAGTGATTAAAAACCTATTTTGGTTAATAATTTGGAGGCCTTGTTGGACCAGCTACAGGTATAAATCCTATCAAAATTATTCTTTAACCTGCAGTACTGGACAATATACTCAGACAGGTTACGATATGTCTTTGGAAATTTGCATTTCATTACTTTATATCATGGCCAGGTAGGGTTTGCAAGAAGAAGCACCTTAACCTTCAAAAGCAGGCTATTGGCAGCTATCCCTCCATTTACATCCAAGGGACTCATTGTAAAGCAACAGGTGGACATTGTGGGGCAAAAAGAAGAACACAGTGACTCAATGTATTAGAGCAAAGTTCACATATCTGTCCCTCAACACTATGTCTCTCATGTTGTCCCTCACACCGACTCGATAAAAGCTTTTGCGCTAAGATTTCCATGTAGAATACATTGAATACATTAATTATTAAAGACATGCATAAATATGACAGAGATAAATCTGACTTGTCATTTAGTCCCTGAGCTAAAACCATCTTGCCTTTCCACAATAAATATTATCAGGAACATCTCTCCACAATGCTCACATCACTTGAACCCTTACAGTCAAGTACAGCTCATCCTTCCTGTCAGACTCCATTAAGTCACTGCAGTGAGGAGGCTCCAGAACAACAGTGCTGACTCCACATCCATGCCATCTAAAGCCACCTGCCATCCCACAGTATAACAATGACTTATGGCAAAGACAGCCCATGTCTCTCCTCTTCCTGCCTTCTTCACCATGAGTCAACAAATCTTGGACAACCTTAAAGACAACACGAGTACAAAATCAATGTAGTGTTGTACAGAAAAACAACAGTATACTATTATACTGTTATATTCTAATGTGTTTATTCTCATCTGTGCAGTCAGATTTACAGTCATCAGGTTTGTTTGACATCAGTATCACGATTCCTGTATCCTGTAATCTTAGACTGCAGCACTTCTGAGGTTTATACATGAAATATGTGAAAGTAAACCAGGGATGACAGTCTGCAACTACACATCAAACCAAAAAACTGGAGCTTGTGATAGGGTTAAAAGATCTTTGCTTTAACTGTACGAATTTAGATGTCAAAATGTTAAAAACAAAAATTCTATATTGGAAAAAACAATGATTCTGCCATCGCTCACCATTAATAAAAAGTGATGTATACGAAATATGACATGGGTTCAGTCATGAACAAATTCTCCCTGTGTGATTCCTCTGTACTCTGGAGGTAGACAATTTATCCCTGACAGCTTGTTGGAACAAAAACGTGAAGTACAGTCATTACAAATGGCAAAAATCCAAAGCACATCTATCTACAGATAACATGTCCCTCTGTGCTGTCATATAAAAAACAGATTACTTCACCTTTGATGGCTCGATCTTCAAAACAGTGTTTGACAAATTGAAAATGTTCTATATTCAAGAATGTTATTTCCTGGAGATTTTGAGACACAAGCTTCAACAACAGCCACAGTCTGATCTGTTGGTCACTGCACAGCTGTAGACCAATGCAGCTGAGGGGTTTGGGTTCTTGCTCAAGGGCACCTCAATCATTCTAATGAAGGACAAAAAATGTTGATCCAGATTCTATTTGACCATTCAGGGATCGGACAGGCAGGCTCGTTTCCCCAGCCACTATATGTTTCCCAAATTATCACTAATAAAATTAACATTTTAAACAGATTGGACCTCTCCTCATTTTACACAAGCGGCAACATCCAGTGTTGAAAAATGAAGCCAATGCAGAAGAACAAAAAACTGCAGTTCCTCAAGTGTCCACTTGAGGCTGGCTCGAGAAAACAAGAAATACCATCACAATGTTTACTGTAGAAATAAACATGCTTACAGCGTGGTACAAAAAAATGTTTTTGTTATTAATAGCTAATTTTAGAATTCAATATAACTGTACATGGTTTTTTGTTTATAACACACCCGTTTTAATTATATTAAGCCTTAAATCATAGGTCACTTGAGTGACAGGTGGGAGCTGCTGGCTGTCTGCTAGACATCAACACAGACACACAGTCACTGAACTTAACTTCACCTGTTTGTGTTGTTGAAGCCTTTTGGGTTTTTTTAATGCAAAATCAGACAAATCTCTCGGTTTTCGTGAGTTAAATTCTAGTATTATTGTATTGATATTTTCAGCACTAAGTAGCAGGTATACTGTGCCAGGAGTCAGGAATTGTTTTGAGAGATTACAGCAGACCGCAGTGGTGAAAAGATCGGATATTTTACGCTTCCCGTTACGTGTCGTTCGCCTGCTGCTATCTCACCGGGCGAGCAAGCAGTGAGTCAGCTACTTCTTTAGTCTGATTAATGAACACCTTCAGGCAATCACCGTCACAAACAGAGCCTCTTCTGTGGGAAACACAAAGTTAAACTAGTTCATTCACAAGGTAATGGATTAGCCACAGACACTTAGCGTTTACCAACCCCTCGCTCCTCTGCAGCACCACCCTCTCATCCAAATATGGTCACTTCTAGAAGACCTACATGGTGGCGGCCGTGTTTCAACTGAAAAACCAGTGGGTGACGTCACAAATTACTATACAAATATGCATCTTTAATAAGTAAGATTGAGTTATAAAAGCAAACACACCATCACAAATAAATGTATTGATCTGAAATATGGAGGGTATTGAGGAAATGTTCTTGTTTGGTTTGAAGGCAAAATGTACATAAGTCTCACGTACATAACAACTGACTCTTTTCACAGTATTTTGTCTCTGTTAGCTTTTTAATATAACTCCCATCACTAGTATATTACCCACAGAAAAACACATGCACACAGAGTCTGTCTGTTGGCAAGTACTTCTGCCAGCTCGCTCCCACTGAGGAAATTGTCTATGATTGACAGGCTTCTGTGGGCGCCATGGAAACCAAAGAGCAAAAATTGAACTAGAAACAGAAATGGCTGACATGAGCGGCTGTAAGTGGGGGGTTTGTGTAGGTCTGTGTTCTCGGTGAGAGACGCAGCAGTTGTCAGTGTGCTTTCAAAGCCTGGGGTTCCCACTGTTTGCTCATGTCTCCATGTGTGTGTGTCTCCATGTGTGTGAGCATGTAGCTGTGAAATGTTTATTTGCAATACTCCCCGTCTGTTCCTGTAACAGTGTCAGCTATATCCCGCTGCATTTAGTGGCCGTTTATGTGAAAACCTACCAGCAGCCATCTGTCAGCCGCTATCTATGCAAAGAGAAGGCCAGCAGCACCTTTTTCATTCTGCATTCAAAGCACTTTGTTTGCATTCAGCCTGTCGCTGATCAAACATGCATGACGTCATAACTGAACATCCCGTATCACAGGGTCTGAGAAATAACAACAGGATTGAATTAGACTGCACACACACACACACACACACACACACACACACACACACACACACACTCTGCTTCAATGGATTATGATAAGCATGTTTGAGTTCCTCTTATAGAAACAGGTCCTGCAAAAGCTGCTGTAGATAATTTGGTGGGCAGGTCTGTGCGTGTTGTAAGGGGGTGGTGTGTACATAGCTGTTCTTATGTGTATAGATGACAGTGACTGTTGTACCCGTTGTAACTGCCAATGTATGAGTAGTGGATGCAAATGATGTTTGTAAAGCACAGATAGCACAGAGTCCTGCAGATATTTGCACTGGTTATTGTTTATGTTCATTTAAGACATTCCAATATACCCCTGTGTTTCTCTATAGAGCGTTCAGTGTTTGTTTACATTGTGTCACAAGCTGTAAATTCAACACGACTGACATTATTGGAGACTGTAGTTTGTGGTTTTGTTGTATTTGACTGTTTTTTTTTAAGTAAAGAGTGGGTATGCACATTGCTGGTGCAGCAGGGTTTCATGGGAAGATTACTGAACTGATAAGATAAACTGGGATGGAGCAGTGTTTTTATTACCCACGTTTATTTGTCTAACAGCAGGTGTTAAAAAAGTCTAAATGGGGAAGGAGTTAGAGTACACTACTCCTCTTGATTTAATGTTGCTTAACTGTCTTTCTTGTTCCTCTAACTGTCTTTTTAATCACTATTCTGTCAGTTAGGTAATTCCAACATTTGCTATGAAATGCAAATGTTATAAGCACTTTGATAAAAAACATTTTAGTCCTTCTTCCTCCTGTTGATTCATTCGGTCTGAAACAAAGACATTTGAGTTGTTGCCTTTGAGCTCTGTTGCATTTGGTTTTAAATAGAGTTGTTACAAACAAAGCAAGAGCTGTAAACATGAAATATGAACTGAACAGGAAACTCATTCATTGGACAGTTCTGGTGACTGTCCCCCTGTATCCTCCCTGTTATGTTTATTTATTATGAATCTCATTAGCTGTTTACTAGATCATACAGTTAACATTGCAGACCATACAAAAACACAAATGACATATTGTGTATATGTACGTTTATGCATGAATAAAATTTGCACTAATGACTTCCCTACAGTGTTCCCCAGGAAGAACTACAAATCCCTTTGCATTACATCCCACTACAAATATTACATTCCTAGGCGTTTCCTTACTTTCTCTTAAGACACTGAAGTCTGTGTAAATTAAGTCAGCTGTTTCTTATTGCTTGTTTTGTGCCACATGGACCTTTGCCATAAACAATTAGCGATATAAACAAACAGAATAAAAAAAGAGGTGTTTTGTGCCCTCATATAAAAGGGATGATAGCAACCACTGAAGGACAACGTTTTATTATTCAATGACCAGTAAACCACAAGCCCAATACACATATGGTTATATCTCCTTCACACTTGCACTCACAAGCAGATGTGCTTTTGTCTTAATGTTTCTGGATGTTCCTGCAAAATATGTACAATATTAAGTATTGTATAATAAGTAAGTATAATATATAAGTACTGTTGCGTTTGATTTTGCAGCAAAATCACTATTTTATTATCACAGACATGTGGTTGTTTGTTTTGCTGAACACAACAAGCTCCACAGCCGAGTTAAACTGGATTGAGACTCATCTTTTTTGGGTGGTCTTAGATTTAAAACAGAAAGTATAGATGTAAAAGAGTCCTTTATGGTAAATAAAACTGGGCATTTAAACTGACAGGAAAGAGGGATTACTTTTCCTCCTGGGTTATTTTTATATTTCTCCAGGGTTTTGGCTGAGGTTATTCTGCTTTGTGCATGACTTAGATCTCAAGGTGACAATGACATCCAAAAACCCCACTTACTTTAAAGCCGTAATAACACGTCCTCTCTTCACATCTCATGCTTTAGATGTTCAAAAAGATCACGTTCAATTTGACTTTCATTTATCAAGCCGTAATACCCCAGTCCTGGGTCAGAAATCACACTTTTCCTCTAATTCCCTTTTGGCATCTTCAAAAATCCCCTATTTCTTTTCCCTGGCTGATCTTGTTAAATTAAGCATGATGGCTCAGTGTGAGTGCGGAGCTTTTTGCAGAACGGGAAAGAATTGAACTGTCACTCAACTTCCACCTCTTTGCAGCGGAGTACTTCAGTGTCAGTGCGTGTGTTTCTGCATAAATCTGTGTGAGAGTGCAAGTTCAAAACATGTGATTATGCTTCTAAAATGATCAATGATTGACAGTAAATGAGCAGAACACAACAAATAATGACAAGCTGACCTGACATGCTGTAAACAAAAGCTAGATTTGGAGCTGCACACACACACAGAGGACTTTACATTGTTCCTCTGCAGCTAAAGAAAATCCCCTCAGCTGCTAATCGCTCACAGACAGGCTGCATGTCTGTAGGCACTCTTCATCCACATAGGATGCTACAGACATGGGGTTGACTGGGAACAAAGAGGATAGGATCTAGTTAGCTTGCAGTATATTCTCAGTCCAGACACTGGGAAGAGAATATTCAACATTTTTGGTGAGAACAGTCTGTCTCTGTCCGCCTGCATCTGTTCTTTCACTCCTCTGTTTTTTCAATCTCCTGCCGACTCTTCTTGTCTACAAAGTGATAGACAGAATGAATCATCCGGGGGGATTACTTCCCTCTCCACACAGTGCCAAAAATACCTTCTTTGGCTCACAGTGGCTGTCTCTCACTCCTTTGTATTCTGCATCATTCATAGAACTACGCTGCTGTCGCTGTCCGGTGAAAATCCCGTATCTCAGAGATTCTCGGAGGGGGGGAAATGAGCAGCATTAATTATTCTTCATACAAATCATGAGTTTAACCAGTGGGGGTTAAATGGTTGTAAAACAGGAAAATTACAGAATATTCCCCAGCCAACAGATGACCATGGGTGGTTTCATTCAACTGAAGGACAAACATGAAAACCACAAAGACTGAAGTGATGATGGGTTGATATTTTGAAAGATTTAAGCTGTAGTAAACAAAGTGCAAGAAGTGTCCTCATGTTCCCAAGGACAATATGAGAGAAGGTTTAACAGGATAAAACTTAGCACACTAGTATATATGTACATGCTGTAAACACTTAGATATATTTATTATGATCTGAGTCCTGCTGAAAGCCTTTAGGACGCTCAGTAGCAGCTTTGTTGGACCTGTAGGGCTGTCAGACCTGACTACATCATTGGTCCCAACATTTCTTTTTCTCTCAAGCTTCTCTTACTCTCGGGGGTGTTTTGACTCAGACCTGTCTCATTTAAGCCATCACAGTCGCCTGTTACACACTCCAGACTCAACTGAGTCCAGTTGACTTTTTAGTCCCTCTTTCCTGCCTCGCATCACTGGCTGAACTCGTATTAGACTGGAGCTCCACTGTGAGTCAACTGCTGTCAATCCCAAACACCCGCACTGCTCTGCACAGTCACTCACAAGTGCAATGCAATAAATGTATCCTCTCATAGACCTTTATATTCATGCACAAATGTGTTTTTTAAGACGTTTATAGTTAGCTTTTTACCAGGTATAATTTCATATCATATGTTGTTAAATATCTGATATAGGGATGCACGATATTATCGGCACGTTATCGGTATCAGACGATATTGGCTTAAAAATGAACTATCGGATATCGGCCAACACGCCGATATCCGCCGATATAATTAACCCATAAAGTAATGGGCTGCTGCATACTTGATTAGATGCCCGACCTCGGCGCAATGTCCCCGACGCGAAGAAGACCTGCGCGGCGCAGCGTGATGATGTCACATGTGTCTACCTGCAGCATGAGAGAGTTAGAAGCCAAAACGTCCGTGGTGTGGAAGTTTTTCAAAGTGTCCGAAACAGATAGAAAAACTGCTATTTGCAATGACTGCTCAGCTTCAGTGATGCAAGGAGGAGCCAAGGCAAAGTCTTTCAACACTACAAACTTGATTAACCATCTCAAGACCCGTCACCCCGACCGTTGTAACAAATGTGATAAGAGTATCACCATTATACTGTACGCTAATTCCAATACAGAAGAGAGTTGATGATCTCTGTTATTAGGTGTGCGGGAAAAAAATATCGGTATCGGTAATCGGCTAAATCAGTTGTAAAATATCAGCATATCGGATATCGGCAAAAAATCCAATATCGTGCATCCCTAATCTGATACATCCTCTTTTTCAGAGTTGTACTGACACGTTTAGCAAATAATGCAACATTCAGAGAAAGGTACATAAAAACATGAAGTTGAATTTGTGAATACTTCCCCGTCCAAATTAAGTAGCAAATGTCTGCCCAACAGACACAGTATTGATTAAATAATGAAGTCCATGGCACTAGTCGTTTCCTGTTGCTATCACAATTCAAATATTACCAATTCCAATAGATCGCACTGAATTATTAAAGTTATACCACAGCTGATTCTGAGGGCTGTTTTTATAGCTTAGACTCAAACTCAGCGGCCTTTTCTCCATCTGCTCGGACTTACACTTGTTACAACATCCCTGTTTCGGACTGCTCTCTTGTTTGCTAACAGCAGAGAGTGGCCTTTAGGGCATTAATCCCAGTAATCATACAAGTGACTTAAAAAAACAAAGTTGTGTGCAAACCATCAGACCATTAGTGTGTGTGTTTGGGTAGATTTGCGTCGCCTGCGTGTGTGAGAGTGTTTCTATCTGACATGTCTTTTTAAACGTATAAGACTCGGATCAAGGAGATATTAAGGGGATCGTGGTGATCACTCTAAACGCGATGGCCTCAGCTCAACGTTTAGGACAGTCAGCCGATTTTCCAAACGTGCATATTGCACCCCTCATCAGGCAAGACATGAGAAGATTTGGCTGGCATGAATCCTTAATCTGAGGGTAAAATAATCTGTCTCAGAATGTAATAATTCACATGGTATGTCTTTTGATTTGGATTAGTGGCCTGCAATCCTCTTAGCCCAATAGCTCAGTAGAACTTCTCAGTGACAAGTTCACAAGTCCACATAGCTCACATAGATTCCCTCTCTTGGCCATTAACTCTCACAGCTTAAAGGTAATCTGCTTAAATCTGGCTGTGACAGTTTCAGCATACATCTTGGAGTGATATTGTAAACAAGTCAGCAGTGAAGCTTGTATGTGAGGGGTCACTTTGGCTGATTTGATTTGAGCGTATCAGTTTTCAAGCATTGATGCTTGCAGCATAAATATCTACGTAATGTTTTAGAGGTTGTCACAGGGATCAGTGACACTCGGGATTACCAGCACGTGGGAAACACTTTACACTTTAATACCCAAGAAAAAGACCCCAGCTGAGGCTGAGTCCGTACTTAATGCAGGTTTGCACTCAGAGGGGAGTGAGCTCCATTTGTGAAAACAAAGTCTGTCACAGCTCTTGCCTGCTGCCATCTTTAAACATGATCCAGTGCTATCAAATAACTCGCACTAAGACAGGAGGGAAAAAATAACCCTGAATCATTTAAATCCTCGACTCAATATTCTTTATCTTTATCCTTTAAGGTTCTTTATAATTTAATAAACAGGATTAAAGTCATTGGGTAGAACAGGGCTGAGCGAGGCTCGTTCCACATTTTCTGTTTTAGCCTGCACTCCGCATACTCAGTCTTATTAAGCCCTTGCAAGATTACAGGGCCTTAATCTCCGGGAACACATGTTGTGAAGAATAAAAGCAATTTTATTTGGGAAACCAGAGTCCAAGTTTAGCAGGAAATGAGCTTTCTCCATAATCTCATCTTTTTGCTTTTTTTTCTTCGAGTAAATGAAAAGTCCCCTGTTACAGAACTGAGCTCTCGCTCTCTACCAGTGTGTGTGTGGAAGAATTAACTGTGTATTGTGTGCAGGATGAATGTGTGTTTCCCTCTCTGGCTCTTTATAACACACGCACACACACACAAACACACACACACACACACACACACACACACACACACACACAAGGCGCTCATGAGTGCATAAATACCGCAGCAGTAGACCGAGCCGGCTTTGATTTCTTAGGAATGTAAATCCACCTGTTTCTGAACAGACGGGTTTTCAGACGAATGTATTTATTGTCACCGTTCTCCCCCAACACCACAACCCCCACCCCCCTCCTCTCCCAATCACCTCCCCCCTCTCCTCCCCCTCCATTCCCTGTAAATTCTATGCAGATTGCTGGCCCATGCTTACTGCACTTTGCAGAGAAAGCTTCGTAAAGATGACGATAAGCTAAAGCTCTAAATCCCAGACTTAGCTTTCTTATCGAAAGCCGCAGGAGCGAATGGAGCGCTTTAATAGGAGATGTGTACGTGTGTGTGTGTGTGCGTGCGTGCGCGTGCATGCGTGTGAGGGAGAGTGTTGTCTGGGTTGTTAATGCAAATGCATTAAGACTCCTTTTTCCTTCACACCGGCACAATTTCATAAGCGGCGCACAGGCCCGGTTAAGCCTAAACCGTTTTAAAAGAATTAAGACACTCGGCTCTAATAAATTTGATTGACGATGCTCTGTCATCCTGCTGTCACTGGTGATATTTCAGGATATGGAAATCCATCACACACAGATTAAAATTTGAGTTGTTTATCACAGACGATTTGGAGCTTAGCAGTGTATCTCTGTTGTAATAACCTTTCACCTAGATGTCATTGGAGTTCCTCAGCCTGGCAGTGAATGATTCAGCTCCCCCTGAGAGATTACAGTATCCAGTCTCGTTTCTGAGAACGTCCCCAACACACAAACAACTGCTCCCAACGCTAGACACGTCCAGCGACCTCTTGTGGTCGTGCAAATATTGACGGTCCTCGCGAAGCGTAGAGGTTTGCAGTTTGTTTTTTAGAGGGCAATGACTCCATATTTTCCCCCTTTGGATAAATCACTGTGAAGACGACGGCTCATTTGATGAACAGTAGCTTAATTAAAAAACAGGACAAAAAATTGCGACTTAGATCCTACGGCGTCTTGTTTGTCCACTCAGCGCGACTTTGCTTGCTAGATTTGTTTTTTTAAAAAGGACATTTTTTATGAGCTTAACTTCCTTATAGGTCAATAAGGCATACAATAGGTAAAGAACCTCGTCTGAACTACTTCAAACAGTCTGTTGTGCTTAAAGATTGGTTTTCATTTTTAAGTCAAGCATGTCATTACAGTTTTAATATAATATTTTTTCCAAGGTTGGAAGGAAGGGTATGATTTTGAATGAAAAGTGACAGACTAAATGAAGAGTACACTGAAGTTATTACCGCACATGTTTTGCACTAAAATAATTCAAAATGTGTCTGAACAGAGTGAACAGGAAAATGCGTCAGATTTCTGGTGTGGCTGAGAGCTTAGTTAACACCAGGTCCTTTAATTCTCTTAGTGGTTATCTGTTTCCAATACATTTAACATATCTGATGCAATAGATTGTCAGTTTAATCTCTGCCAAACAAGCTGCTTCTACAGATTTACATTAAGCTCCGGGTATTAAGGTGTGTGGGAGAAAGTACTGTATCTTAACAGTAGTGCATGGTGAGCTGTCTTGTTAGTTTGGCTGCAAACGTCAGAGTATTTTATAAAAGTGCATAAAATAGTTTACTGCATTTGCTGCACAGCAGGGAAGGGATTTAGTAATGTTTCACACACACACACTCATACACTAATATAGTGCCATTCAAGGCCACTAATCAGCTTATCATTCACACACAGGCAGCGCAATATGGGTTTCTTCGATATGTAAACAGGAAGAGCTGGGAATCGAACCGCCAACCTTCGATTGGAGAGTGACCCACTCTACATCTGAGTCACAGCTACATCTTTTATCACTTTATAAGACAGCATAACTTTTATCATGACTAACAATTCAAGAGTTTCTCAGCACAGCCACCTGCAGTATTTGGAAAGAAGTAACTGATCATAGTTCAGTATTTCAGATCACCAGGTAATGTTGGCATGTGTCAAGCCTTCGCATTACAGCAGTGAATCTGAATTAGTCAGACATTAACTTACTCTTATGTCATCTCATTAGGAGCAATACATTCTGTATCTGGAGAAAGATTTCCAATAGGTCAGACTGCTTGAACAAGACCAGCAGTGAGCAGGTAAAAAAACCTCCCTGACAGCTCCAGGTTAGCACTTGGCACACGCAGGCCTCTCGGCCTGGCAGCACCTCAGGGTTAAACCTTGTTGCACTGCCAAAGAGCCAGTTAGGGAGGCAGCCAGACAGCAGCCATGTCCGCTGCCCTGCTATCTGTACTGGCACACACGCTGCCTTTCCGAGCCCCCGCTCCCCCACCTGGGTCCCTGCTGCCTGTCCTGTGCACTCAGGTGCACGCACATCAGCATAATGAACTCCAAGGTAGACTTTACCACTTCACTGGCTCCTCACAAGACAAAATGCCAAAACAAATCTTGTCATAATTAGGCATAATCCAGCTCATTACCATCTGCTTAATTATCCTATTAATAACACTTCCTAGGAGAGCTTGTTTGCGGCAGCAGCAGTGCGCTCGGGCAAATGTTTGTTCCTAAATGAGCAAACACAGAGAAGACAACAGCATTGTTCAAACACGGGAGCTTTGACAACAGGAAAAAACAGGGCCAGGATTAATAGCATAGAACAGAGCTTAGCTTCCCTCTGAGGCCTCCACCACCAGGGCTTTACTGTACAAGTAACAGGTGAGTGTACCTGTTTGTGGATAAGGAGTTTATATGCTTATGTTTGCAGAAGGTTTCATTAGTACTTGAATTTAAAGTAGAGGCAGCTCTTGTCATCACTTAACAAGTCAATTCAAATGTAATGCCTCACATGAAATGTCAGGGTAGGAGCGGTTCCTGGACTCGAGTGAGTTTGAGGTGCTTTTTGGAAAATGATACATCACAACACTTCTGAAATAATGTCTTTGTATGAAGATTAATCCCATGATGAAGAATGGATGGGAGAGATTTTCAAACAGTGCAAAGCTAAGTAATGCCAGGTCACTGACCTCATGTTCTCTCAGAGGCTCTGAGACATAATTGACGCAGTTTGTTTTTCAGCTGGAAAGGGTTAATGGCTTTTTTCTCTCAATTGTTTCTTTTCTGCTTAGATAAACAAACGCTTGTGACTGCAAATAAGAAGTATAATGATATCATTAGGATGGCATTATGCTCAGTTTGCTCTCGTACTACACTCTATACGCTACACGCTTAATTCTTTCTTTTCTGCCAAATGTTTGATTGTGAGGAAACCTAAAGGGGGGGTTTATGATTTGGGATGTTTGGTGTGCAGTTTTCAGGTAGGCTACATGATCATCCAGTCAACATCCACTATCACACCAAGTAGATCGGTTCTTATCTCGGCCATCCCTTTGGTAAGTGATGTCACCACGCAAAGTTAGAAAGGCTGAGTGCTAAATTAAGGTTGATATTTTAGTAGATAGTGCTACAATGGTGCTTACTCTGTATATTTAATAAGAGGCAGGCTTTTATTCTAATTGGTCATCAAAAAGGAAACAAAAAATTCTGAGACACAGTCTTGTGCACTTGATATTATGGAAATTTTATCTGAATATGTTTTGCGGTACAGAGACAATTAGGTAATAAAAGAAAAAGAAAATAATAGTAATAATAAAGAATATGTCTCTTTAACACAGTGTTGCTTCCCATAGCTGCATTTACAAAAGACAGTGTGCAGGAGTTCTTTGTTTCCAGATTATTTTGCCCATAGTTAAAGGCCCTGTTTGCTTTAAAACAAACAGTTGGTACCAAAGCGATTTGCCGGAAGCTTCAAAAAAAACTTTACAACAGAAATCAATTAAAAGATGATTACATATAGTCCAATAGTTTTGCTCTTTTATCAGTGATAAAACACAATCACAGAACCTGAACCTGCACCAAAAAAGGATTTTAAAAAGGTTCATAACTTTCCTCTCCAGCTGAACTCTGTGCAGTCAGAGCAGAGGCTGTATCATGAGGGCAAAGACACACAGCGAGGTGAAAGGGGTGCCAACTGCTTCAAGCAGGTGCCCACTGAAGCAACCCAGACCACATCCTCCTCTGCTAGGATTGATGGGTTGGTGTCTGCTTTAAAAGTGTTGTGTGAAGAATTAACACGTGTTAACATACACAATCAGAGTAAGAGTGGCTCTCAAACTGTTTATACTTAACACCATGTCTACTGTACAAACACAGACGCACAACAAACTCCATCTCTTTCTCTCTCTAAGTCCGTCCCCCGGCTAACGTTTCCTCCCCTGCTGTGAAACTCTATCCTTTAACCTCTGAGGGTGAAGACAAAACCCTGGCACTACACACCGTCTTGGCTCTCTGTATACACAAACACCCTTTCCTCATCTATATTTAAATAGACTTTATCAAACCTCAAACCTGTGCTTACCAAAGTGTATCAAAACCAAATCTAAAACTGCAAAAACCATAAAATAAAAGGGTTAAAAGCTGAGTTTGTTCTCAGCTTATTCAGTGATTTCATGTTCGCCAGCCAGGAGAGCTTTTATCATTCAAAAAGCATATCCAAAACCTGTTGGAGATCAGCTGTAATATCGTGTAGCACACTTACGCTTTTGATGTAAACTGAATGGGAAAGCATGACAGGATGCAGTGTTGGGGATGCCTGTTTTATCTTTTCCCTCTGATCTTTGGAGGGAAAGAGAGAAAGGAAAAGAAAGGGAGAGAGACAGAGAGAGAGAGAGGAGAAATACTTCCAGTCGATTGAGAAAGAGAGAGACACAGAGAGTGGGTGAAGGGAGTGACAGCAGCACTATATCAAAAGAATAAAGAGAATGAGTTATCAAGGAAAAATGGATCAATGAATTCACTTCATGCAAAAAACAGCAAACGGCAGACATTGAAATCCTATTATGCAGGGAAAGTGAATAATTGATGCCTTTTTCTATTTCTTTTCACACAGATTCAGATGTGTTTTTTACTGCTTGCATCAGGTGGGTTAAAAGCAGCTAAGAAGTGTATTGATGATTTATATGTGAGCTTGATATTGATAGGTTCTGACAGCTGTTGTCTGCAATAATGAGGCTGATTAAGAGAAACGATCACTAATAAGGCTAATCGATTTCTATAGTATGATGATAAAAAATGGTTATTTTGTTGTGTGGCAAATCCAACTCTTTCCAGTAATATTTTTCATCATTTGGCTAATGTTTTGTGTTCTTCCGCACAGAACGGTCCAGACAGAACAATCGTGGAGAAGAGTTAACGTGACACAGAAAGAGGTCATTCTGAACTAAAGAGAGACGACCATCGAAGTCAGAACAAAACCTAAAAGAGGGACTACTTTCTTTCTCGTGCCTTGGGTATGAGAAGTCTGACAAGGACCAGATAACGGTATGAAAACTATGCTACAAACTAGTCCTCAAAACAGACTCAAACAACGACAACCTCCTTTACCACCTATGTAATCATGCCAAACAGTTTGTTGTATTTCATACAAGCTGTTTGCTCATAGCGCTTACAAGAAAATGTGACATATGGTGATATATATCGCTATCTGAATATGAAATGACCTGAATGGGGATATGACATTTTTGTAACTTGAGCTAAATGACCACAGGTGAGAAATACACACATATATCCACCAAGTTTGACACCTGAAGTCTTTTTTCCATCTTGCTCTTATAATCTGATCAATAAATGAATAAGGAACTAACACAATTGCAAATGTAGATACAATTTGAAAACAACAATCGTTTGTTAGAGTAACTCTGCAACCATTTGCCATCTTAGTGTAAGTATTGCTCGCAAATCAACTCACCAATAGTTCACACATTAACACACTCAAGCAACTCTGACTAAACAGAGATAAGCATCAAGGTTTTGGCAGTTTTTAGGAGATTTAGGGAAAGTTTTTCAAATTTACTGTAATTAAAACATCAATCAAATAAAAAAATACTCTTAATTCTGGTTTTTATGTAATTATTTTTACAGATATGTGTTATTTTATTCAACGAGTTTTAAGTCTTTTTAAATTGTAGTACAGGAGTTAAATGCAAACCTCTATTCAAACACAAGAAGCAAATAACTTAAGGAGCTTAACACTGATGCAGTGAATGCTGCTTAAACGAGATTTACAACTAGGCCATAGTTGCACAAGAGGTCATGACACATAAACAAATGTTATGAATGGAAACTTTTCCTCGCATGGATAAAGCTTAATAATAGAAACAAAGGAGAAAGAGGGGGAAAGAACACTTAGTCCACACATATTGTACTCCTGCTGACAAACACCAGTGGAGCATTTCCGACAGGTGCGTCTAGTCATCTACGGTTCAGTGGGGAAGTCTTTGGGGAGGAGGCATCATGGAGGGATGCCAGGTAGCTTGTCCTCAGGTGGACTCTTTCTCCTTGCTCAGGAGGAGGACATCTTCACGGCCAATCAGATGTATGAGAACATGGGGACAAAAGTGCACCGAGACTGGGAATACTGTTCTCCAGTCATCTGGCAGGGTTTCTGTTAATGATCAGGCTGATGAGAAACAGCTGGTCTTGGGTGGCTGCTGAAAATAGTCAGATTAAATGCTTAATCCAGTTTCTGCCACTTCTTTTCGCTTCCCTCTTTTTGTCTTTTTATTATACTTCAGTGTTTATTCACTGTTGCTGTTTTGTTTTTATGCTGCTGCAACACGAATTTCCCCTCTGGGGATCAATAAAGTATTATATTATTTTATCTTTAGATTAACACAAATAATCACTAAATATCAGAGATTAACCTGACTTCACCAACAAAAACATACTCGCTTTACCTAAATTAACAAATGTGCATCCTTTCTGAATAGATCTGCAAAGAAAACATGAATGTAGATGACATAGATGAACAAAATAATAGTCTGTATTTTCTGCTGTCTTAAACATTCCTCTCTGTCTAACTGTTGTAGACCTTTAACACTGCAGGTATTCTGACTTGTGTTAACCACATATAGAACTAAATTAGGTCAGTTTTTGTGGTACATTGTTTATACTTTTCTAGACATATTGAATATTACACACATAATACTGAGGTTATATTTAAGGCTGGATTTGTTAAAAATCTTCATTATTAGAAATGTGAATAGATTTTATTATATTGTTAATCTTTTGTTACTTTAATGGCTTTAATTCACTTTTTGGCACTGACAGTCAAATTTTGTCTAGTATGACTAGTTGCATACGAAGCTAATGTTAGCAAACATTGGTTACATACTGTTTTATAACTGACATAACCTTAACATAACATTGAGACTCTACTTGTAAAACTGTTGTGCTAGATTTTAGCATTAGCATTAACCCTTATGTGGCCACGTAAACGACATTCTTTCACTTTAATGTACTGTGTAGTACACAGTGTGTACTTGTATCATAAAGAGGGACAAAACACAGATTTTGGTGCCAGTCTCCAATTCATTGTAAGGTCATCAGACATCTCCACCTCCATCATTCACCTTTTAAAATCCATAGTATTGAAACATCCTCGGCAGCTATTTCAAGCCAACAAAGTCACTCAGGCTAACAACAATTAGACCGCGGCAATTACTCATCATAATACTGCAGCTCACTGGGCAACAATAATAAATACGGTTATGGACGGGCTTACCCAAGTGAGGCTAACATCCGCCAAGTGCTAATGATAGCAAGACAGCGCACATAATAACAAATTGTGCTCTGCCTTCATAATGAGACACATGAGCTGAATGAAACAAGCAGAAAGGAGGCAAAGGAGGAGATGCACTTTACTGAGAGCTAACAGAGGAGAACAACTGCATGCATGGGCAGGATCGCCGTCAGCAATCAGCTGAAATGAGGCCTGAGTGCAACATTTATTGGAATATATTAGTATGATTTATGTACTTGTCTGTGCAACATACTTTTTTGCTGTACGTGAAGGCTGGAAGAGCTGGTTGGAATTTTAAGGACTCTAAAAGCCCGAGGAAGGGAAAAGTCATTCTGCTGGGTTTCATACTTTCTGAGATGTGAAGGTCGAACTACCTCACACGCCCACGCATGGAGGATACTCCTGCTCTGTGGAGCCAAATGGCCTTTGCTGTGATTGTGTGTCCTAACATTTTACGGGACATAAAATTATTTGTCCTGTACTAGAGTTAATTTAAATCTTTTTGATGTAATTTGTACTAAGTGTTAATGGACAGATACAGTATTTGACCCTCAGCAACTAGCAACACATTCATCCATGAGTTGTGTTTACATTCTTTTAGTATGTAAATAAATTCAGCCAAAGTTTGTTAGATGAAAGGGTAAAAACTTGAAATTCAGACTGAAACATTCTCCGTGAAATGCACTGTACGACCTAATGCTGGGTTACATTCAGAGCAGCAGTGTTATAGCATCTAAACAACCATTTTCTAACCATGAATTGGAACTATTGACAAAATCAGTCTACATTGTCAAAACTGGATCATAAGACAACCAGGCCTATGTATCATCCACCTGATCTAAATGACACACGTTGGACTGTGTGAGTGCAGGAATTTAACTTAACACTAATAACACAAACTGAACGGCACAAATAATTACCAATAACCATCAGAGCAAGTTTAAGAAGACATGGCACATGTCTAATAGAAATGATTTTAGTAGGCAGTAGGAGGATGTAGATGAACAGTTTCACAAACATGTTCTTATTATCTGAGCACAAATTAAAATGCAAGCACCTGAAAACAGGCCTTGAGAATAGAGTCATACATTTGAGCTGTGTAAACAGACACTCTATGTAAAAGAGTGAAGAGTTCTTTTGTCTTATGTGAAAAAATTAAGGTGGCAAAAAGCTTACATTAAGCCACCTAAGGCTTAAATCACAGTTTGATACCACCAATGGATTTTGTTAATTATCTTTTGCAAAGAGCAGATAAACCAACCTGTTTACCTGACACTGAATCATTTTCAGTTCAGTTTTTGGGGGTGGGGGCTTGACGTGAATCAAATGTGCAAATAGCCCAGTATAGAAGTAATTACCTGGAATAGTCAGGTGGATCAACCCATTTGATCTTAAGCAACGTTTGCAATTTTTTCTGCATTTATTATAACCTGCTTGTCTTCTGTAACCAAGTGTACTTTGGTCCCCAGTACCTCCCATAATCTGTTACACCATAACAGATACAACAAATTACACACTGTGTGAGCTGACAGCACTCTCTTCCATTGTACTCCACTGGACTTTTATGTTTACGAAGGTTATTGCTGATGTTGATGCAGTGATACTCCCTCCCTCTCATTTCCAAACAAGGTTGGAAACTGCAAACGCACCCGAGAAATAGCCAGGACCCACAATGCACCGGGCTTGGCAGGCAGGAAGCAGATGGGTTGGCTGGCCTTACTGGAGAGCAGAGGCCCAATAGTGGCACCGGTTGTTGTTTTTGATGAGCTGTGCACATAAGAAACCGGAACATCTGGTCCGACCATGTGGCACCTCCATTTGTCCAAGGCCCCTTGAAGCAAGCCCTCATACACACACACACACACACACACACACACACACACACACACACACACACACACACACACATCTTCCACTGCCAGCTGCATCCACCCAAATGTGAGCTAAATCCAATGAATGATGCATGTTATTCAACGTGGGGGTGGTGAGGTGTTGGGTGAGATGAGGGAGGGGGTTAGGTGTGGCGAGACCACCACCCCTCAACAGAGCCCCCGGTTTCCCGTCGTCCTTCTCAGTGACTTTGATTAAAAATCATTCCTCCCTTTCCCAAACAAGTCATGAATATGCAGCAGGGTAATAAGCCCCGGCTCAAAGCAACTGATTTGTCAATTGTCTGCATTTCATCAAGATTGAGTAACACCTCAAGGGTGCTATAATCGAAAGCTGTAAAAAGAAGAGGGAGGAAAGAGCCTGTTCACCATTAGATTGCTGCGTTATCTTAATCATTAGGCACTTCGGGAGCTTAATTAACGACCTGACAAGAGCTGGAGAGAGAATTTGGAGTTGATTGGGTGTCGGAGGTGTGAGTGAATATACAGAATGCTAAGTCAGGAGAGGAATCCTAGTGAGATAGAAGAGCGGCTCATTCGCTTTCAAAAACCAACTCAGCAGCAGCCATTAGACGGTTTTAATTAAGCGTAATTAGAGATGCGATTACAATGATGGGTTTGATAAGCAGTATTAAATCATTCATCCATAAATGTTTGGTTAAAAGAGATGAGAGGGGAAAAACAAGAGGGAGAGGAGGGGCGGAGTGAGAGTAAGATGTATGGAACAAATATGAGTGTGAGAGAGGAGTGAGAGAAAGAGAGATAGAGGAAGTGAGGGTGAGAGAGTGAGAGAGAGAGAGAGAGAGAAGGGGGAGGGCTGGCGGGCTGCCACCAATTAGTTGGATGTGCTCAATTGCAGGAATTCTCTGGTGTCGTGACTCATGTTGACAGGTGTTCAGGGTGAATTATTTGTACTGTGGAGACAGAGTGTGCACACTAAACACACACACACATACAAACACACATACACACACAAAAAGCCTGCTCATCCCATAACCCCGCTCTGATATAAATCCAGCGTGTTTATTGCCCCGGTCGGCAGGAGAAAATGAGATTGGACACTCTTTCCTCCTCCTCATTCTCTCCTCCTCTGCTCCCCTCTGCTGACTGGCTGACTGGGTCATTTTTAAATGCCTTGTAAATTTGTCAGCCATATTAAGTGCCCATTAAAGGGCACCAAGCTGGAGGAGGAAGCAGGAAGGAGAGGCTCATATGGCAGTCCCGGACTGGCACTGCTCCCACATCCATCCAGCTTAATGGTTCCCGCCCACTGTGGCACTTGGGAGTCATAGTGGTGATGTATTGTGGCACGGATGGACACAAGCTGGAAGAGGCAGATTAGCTACTGTAGGCCGGATTGTTTTGAGGTAACCTGGCTTGGACTGGCTGCTTGGCAGCTGTCAGAATGCCCTGGCATGATCTGTAGTCCTCAATCAGAAGGTTTACTGCGTGATAAGTGGAATAAAAGGCTTTTGGAGTAAAAAGTTTAAGTTGGAACTAACTGTTAAAAAAAGTCCTGCATTTCAGTGTATGTTACTCTTCATACACTGACTGGACATAAAGGGTACGGGACACCTGATTGAACCTAAGAAATATTAAATTTCAATTTCACAATGAGTCAAGATTTAAGTTTAACATACATTATAAAATATATTCAGATTTTTTCTTATACTTACTAGAAAACTGTATTTAGAGATGGACAGAAAAATAAATTAAGGTTAACTTGCTTCACCAGTGCAGCATTCTCAACATTGTAAGTTTGTCAAGAACTGACAGCAAAAGTGACTAATTTCTTATATTTACAATTAAAATGTACAACTGTATAACAAATATTGTTGTCAATAGTACAATACAAGATCAACAATGTGGGCCCAGAAAAGATCACTTATGTGAGAAATTCTCTCCTCAAATTCCAGAGCGATAAAGAAAGAAGAGTGTTCTTTATCAATCACAGTGATTGCCATCATTGACCTCTGCACCACATATTTTGTCAATACAGAGAACATCAATAAATCTTTAGCCTCATCTAAAAACAAAGAAGCCAGGCCATTTTGCGATGGACACGATAAAAAGCCACTCTTCTCAATCGATGAGAAGGCAGAAATAACGACCTGTGCATCGAAAGGATGCTGTGCAAAAAGCCCTGAGAGGCTTGTGTTGCTCTGTACTAAGTGAGGCTTCACATTGGGCCGGTATTGGTCAACTGTCCATCACAAAGACAGAAGCACATCATAACATATACCATTTGGTGAACATGCGTATGACCTTTTGTAAGTTTCCTGTAAAGACTTGAATTTACAGAGTTGAATTTACACTATTAGCACACACACTACCCGAGCAAATCCCAGCTGAGCAACAACGTCTGCACGACGGGCACAAGTTGGCTGTGTGGGTGATTTGTGTTGTGCTGTTCATGCATAGTTCAACAAATGCTGAAGACACAATAAATACATTTTCACAAATGTGCCTTTGCAGTTCTTCACGGTTCACTCTTCACCAGTCATCAGCTTTTTTCTCAGCAAGTGCGTCTTTGCTGCCAAAGTTTACTCAAGAAATGTTAAACCAAAATTCACGTACCTCCACATTTGCGTCCAAAGCCCTTCAGCAGTTACAGCAGGGGGAGGTTGGGATGCCGACACAGTCACTGTAGAGAGAGATGGACAAGTTAATTTTGTGCATCTCTGAATTTCTCAAGTTATTATTAACCCCAATCGTCAATACTACCAGGACGTGGATAACAAATTGTTAAATAAAATAGCAAAATTGATCACTGAATTTTATTTTTAATCATTTAGATATTTATAAAATTCATATCTTTCATTTTGGGACTCTTACTCAGACATAACCTGCAATTTGAGGACATCACTTTGGAAAACTGTGATAAGTATTTTTGGACGTTTCACTGATGTAACACATTAAAAAATGAATCGTCAGATACCCAGTGAACTGCTTATTATGATGGTTTGACCTTATTAGATGTCTGACCTTATGCTTCACCTCGTGCAAACTACACAAACTTGAGCACTTGTTGTTCAAGCTGAATGATCCTTCTCCAAGATATTAATGTGTCGTCATGACTTGCAGTATGCCACAAAGTTGTAAACCATACACTGTAGGTCGTGTATTGTCTCTGTGCATTCACTTACTTACATAATCTTTCTCTCTACATTCAATACAAATCCCTCTTCCTAGCGCTCTCCTCCCTGCAGCGACTTTAATGAAGTTGCATGGAGCCACATTCTCCCTATGCTGGGACTGGATATGAAAGAGAGCCCTCAGAGCCATGGCGGCACAGGGCTCTCTCCCTCCCACTAATGAGCTGAGCTTTCAATGCACCCACTAATTAGTTCATCTATAACTCTAAGCACTCAATTACTCTCCAGAACCACCAGCACCACCACAGAGAGCCGAGAGAGGCGATAAGACTGACAAATGCCTTGGCACACACACACACACACACACACACACACACACACACACACACACACACACACACACCACACACACACCACACACACACACACACACAAAACGGCTTTGAGGCCCAGGAGAACTTTTTCTAAACTTCCCACGCTCGAACGCTGTTCAGGCAAAACACATTGATCTTCAGTTTCACCCTTTTTCTCTGGTGTCTCTCTCACTCTCCCACTCTCTGGCTTTTTAAATGCATGATTCATGGATTCACATGGATGTAAACACTGACAGAAGTCCACGAGCAAGTGCACGACTGAGTGAATCTTAATTGCAATATGTAAAAAATGCAGTAATAAACTCCCCTAAGAATTCTATTAGCCTTCTTTACAAGACCAGTTGAAAATATTGAATTATATCATTATTATACACCTGGTAAAATGAAGGAAACAAAATTGTCTATTAATTTTTTTATCTTTTTATTAATCCAATACCAAATGTATATGTTGCACCCAGTTTGGATGAGAGATTATGCACGTTAGACATGAACACAGCAAGAAATATAAACTCTACTAAGGCACATGTTTACTTTACTGGAGTTTTCCACATAGACCAGAAGCTCTGGAACATCTTCTCCAATTATAGCAACATTGACAACATCATTACTCACATGGACACCTCCATCAGCAGACTTCAACAAACCCATAAACACCACCTGTGGATGAAGCGCCTTGTCTTCGACCACCAGCCAAGCGTGAACACCTGGTCGAATCTTTGTGGTTCTGAACACCTGACTCGAGTACTTTGTATCGACCGTGCTTTTCTTATTGAAGCTAAATTGATCAAGTTTTGTCCTGTAGGGGGGAGGAAAACATCGAACCAAGCTGACGGATACAAAGCCACCACACAAAACACTGGTTCATCAAGTTGTGCAGACTAATGTGTTCATCAAATCATGGCCTGCTTACACACAGGACACAGGGAAACACTACAATTGATCTGAAGTCTCGTTTTTTGCCACATAACGGATGCAAGTCCGGTATTGACTCTACTGTGAGCTCTGTTTGGGTCTCCACCAACTCCAGAGAAAAATGTATTTTCTTCTAGTTATTTACTCGGTCTGCAACAAAATAATAATAAAAAAACCTCTCAAGCGCCAGCAAATAGCAAGTGTTCATGGGCTTAATGGCAACAACAAAGTTTGTCCCTTACATGAAATGTGCAGACCATTGACCCACAAGCAACTAGGTACATAAAACACATAAATATGTTTGGGTTTTGCACCTTAGCTTGACGAACATTAACAAGATTCAAGTGGATAAGTGGAATGCTAACATGAGATGGCAGGCTACATTGCTAATTAACTGGTCACCTAGTACACTTTAAAAGCACATACTGTAAATCTACCTGCAAATGCGACAACTGTCTGTTTTAAATGCTGGTGTTGTTCTGACTCTTCAACAACACCAAGGGCGTAGAATTGGGTCCTTACCAATATCCAGAAATTACTGAATTCTCCCAACCAATAATTTTGTCCAAATTACACTTGTTGCACTTCCAACCAGAAGAGGAGTCGTTTATATGAGACAGCCGTCTGTCACTGTAAACAAGGACAATGCATGCACAGTCTCTCTCTCCCTGGGTGAGTGCAGTTTGTTTAAATATTATAAATAATATTCATTAATATCGCTGCCCTAACGTCTTTTGGAATGGAAACACCTATAAACACACATATTTTTTGTATATTTTCTTGTTGGTGCAAACAAGCTGCAGAGCGTTCTCCATTAGTTGTTAACATTGCTATTTCCTGCCCAGCAGCAGCAATAATATGAACATGAAAAATATCATCATGATGTATTAAGTTACTATCATGAGGTATGTAGTCATAGCAAACAGGTCAACCTTAAGAAGTCAATGCCTTTAACCCCCATTATAATTGAGGTGCAGTTAGCATGACGTGCATAGAGAAAAAACGTAGTTATTGTCTCAGCAGCTTCTGATGTTTGACCTCAAGTCAAAGGCCATTAAAAAGCCCAATGGGATTTTTTTGTTCAAGCTTCCCTAAACCTATGCAAATAAATAACAGATGGAATGACCACCTGATTTCCACAACCCACAGCCTTCCTCTTAGTAATCACACACACGCCATGAACTGTGTGCAGACATGCAAATCAACGACAGGGTCAACACTCTGTCTATTTAACAACTTTCCCCTGTATTCAAATATGAACAGACGTGGCTGCACGGTGATATTGATAAAACATTAAAGAGGAAGTTCTCTAACTATACTGCCATCTGGTCTATGCAGGTACTGTACATATGACCACCAGTTGTAACAGACAAATCCAGGTGTGTGGAGGAATTAAAACAATCACCAACCAAATTCAAACAGATACAGATGCTCCCATGCAAACTGATGCAAACGTCCATCCATAACCCCATACATATGCGTCTCACACTTCACATACACCCACTTTCATTTTCTTTCTCTTCTCTCCTCCAACAAGCAGAAGCTAAATAAAGACATCAGCTGGGGGCTCTGCAGTGCCTCAATATAGGAGGGTGCAGCTCCATTACCCTGTGTCTCATGGGCCAGAAACAAAGACTCAGCAGGGTCACTGCTGTGGTCGGTCGGCTGAGAAGTCAATAAGTTGCCCTATAATGGACACAGATATAAAGTGGTGTAGTTGCATGGGAACATATGGGTGCAGCGGTACTTTAATTAAGGAATTAACTGAAGATTGCAAGCAGTTTTAAACATTCAGAAATCTTGTAAGTTATTGTGGACTGTAGTCTGTAGACTCCTACTGGAGCAGGACTTATTATTCCAGTCCAAACAGGGCTTAAGACTGGCTGGTTGAATCATAAACTCTGTGAAAGAAACTAAAGATTCCTGCACACTAACATCAATCAAAAACACATTTTCTGAGGAAGGAAATGTCATAAATGATGAGAGTAAAAAAGCTGAATTTTGATTACTATGTTTTTTTAAATTAATAGTAGTATTTCAGGAAAGTTACAGACACATTCCTTGTCCAAACCAAAGAAACAACACCAGTGTATTATAACTGAAAACAGGCTTTGGTTTCCTGTGTTGTTTAAAAGCTGCTTTTCTCTTCTGTCCAAATGTGAACTAAGTTGGAAGTGTGTTACATAAAGATATGAAAAGTTTAGGTGTATAAGTTATAATGTGGGTACAGATTTGTTCCTGTGGTTTTGCAATGCATTTCACTACCCACAGCCTGCTTACTACAGCCCTGTTTTCTTTTGCTTTCTCAGAATCTAACTATAGACAGAAAGTGTGGCGTGTGTGTGTGTGTGTGTGTGTGTGTGTGTGTTTGTGTTGTGTGCATGAGACCAGTGTGAATCTGCATATACACACACACACTCTACATGGTGTAATGGGCTACGGAGGTGGTGTTCGTAGTCTTAAGCAGAATGGATGCAAAATCCACATTACACAACACATTCCCATTCCAGAATAGTGATCCATCAAGCCCTTGCACTAAGCATCTGTACATAAACCTCAATTATGCTAATGCTAATCCCTGGGACATTGACGTGAGTAGGCAAGGAGGCTAACAGCTAAAGACTTTGATGTGTGCTGCCATTTGGCAGGGCCCCCTGAAAGACTCGCATTGGACCCCAAACTCCACCAGGGCTTAAGGAGGAAAAACCAGGCCGGCCTTGTCTGTTCCTCTACTGATTACAAGGGCTTAGGGGGCTTCTTTTATTTGCCTCTTTGGTATGGACCCAATCATGGGTGTCAGTTCTCTCCACTGCTGCTTGGCAGTCCTTTTGCATTCATTTTTTTTGTTTTTGCTCACCCCTCCTCCTGTGCCAGACTTCTGCTCTCTTTTGTTTTGCTTCTCTCGTTTGTTTTTCCTCCATGTGTGCTTTTTCTTCTGACGCCTTCTGTTTTTATTCCCACTTTGGTAACTGACAGAAAGCACAGAACGCTGTACTGTACTGTGTGGAGTATTTCAGTGCTAGAGATAAATCATTTTCTGAATATAACATCAGCATGATGTTGTTAATCTCTTCACAATCCTGTTCTTGTTGTCGGGATCTGAAATAACAAAAGTAAATTCAGCCATCTTACAATTTTTGGGGATTTAACTAAGAGTCTCTTTAGTGACTTAGTCGTCCACAGAAAACCAGTCCCCCCCAGAAAAAAAGCCTTGGCACCGCACACTCTCTGCCTGTTTGTGTAATGGGAATTGTGCAATTAAAACTTGTTCTTAGAAATGGAGCACGTAGCTTTAATCTTTTCTCTTAATAAAAAAAGTGAGATCAGAAATGTCCCGGCAAACACATTGTTAGCAGTGATTTGGTTCCATTAATGACGAGGGTTTTTTGAAGTACTTTGCCCCCTTTCTTACTCTCATGTTCTAATTTCTGTGAGCTTTCAGGAAAAACCCTGCCACAAGAGAAGGATTAAAGCTTATTTCCACTGAATGAGTCAACACGTGAAAATTGGAAAAACACTGCAGACAGTTTGTGTAACAAAAGAGATTAAGGACATTTAAGAGGGATTTGGGGAAATAATTGGGCGTTGTTCTAATTTTATTGATGAGGGCTGAAAAATGGTGGCATAACCTCTCACTGTAGATTTGGATCAATAGAGACACAACACCTCAAAGGCAAACAGGAGGGAATCTCTTCCATTTCTTTGATTCTGGCCCAATGATACATAATAATACAGGCCAATGGTAAGACTTGTGCTCTCCTTGCCTCCCAGTGCCTTTCAAAACTGAGTCATGATGCTGCTGCAAGACTTGCCAGTTTTTTCCTAGTCTGATGAGAGTGGTTATGGGAAATTGCTAATTACTTAACAATGAAAAATGTTCGTAGAGCAGTTGTTTGTGTAATATAACACTATGATGGCCAGCAGTGCGATAATATCTCCCTTGCTAGTGTGGTAAGCAAATTTAATATGGACATATCTTTTCACCAGAAGTAAAGAAAAGTAGCTTCTGTTTGACAGTTGTGATTGTGTTTATTTATGCAATCCAATCTGTTACACAGAGCAGGATGAGTGGCTCCCTTTGTGTGAATGCTTACTTAGGCCAGGGGCAAAGGCTGAAACAAACTACTTTATGCAATGTGACCTAGTCTGAAGGCAAAAGTGAAGATGGGATAACAAAGCTTTAATCTTTAACACAGAAACCTGGGCAAGGCTACAGGGTTCACCATTCTGTACACAAAATGCATTGTTACATTACATACTTAATGGAACCAGGCTATCATGACCTAAGTTAGTGCCAAATTCAATTTAATAATATACTTGCCCACAAACACATGCTGTAAACATCTAGCAGATGAAATATTTCCTGCTGTTACACTAACTGACAACACAATTGAATAACGGATGAGAAGCTGAAAGTTTGTCCATTGCTCCATTGCATTGAGTAGTATAACATTTTATTAAACTTTATTTCAATTTCATGAGAAACAAAAATGCAGTGCAATAAAAGCACTTTTTTAAATTTGTAATCTCAATATAACAAGCTTTGTTTTTCTGTTTGACATTCTTTCTTTGTAATCACAAAATGATTGATGACTTTTTTGACAAAAAACTTTTACCCAATTTTATTTAACATTTAAAAAAAATGTGATACAAGCATGGCTTGTCATCTTCCAACAACCAACCAAGGCTGGGCGATATGGCCAAAATCCTTTATCACAATATCTCCCATATCTCGATAACGTTATATCACTATATAGCATGTTTTCTGTTAATTAATTAAATGGCCTAATCCTGTGTTAATTAAATACTTGACAAATAAGATTACTGAGTTTCCATTTTCGCTTGTGCTGGGCCCGAGTCCTTTTCTGCACATTGTGTGTCCGCCCTCTCCATGTTAGTAAACAGCGCCTCCCTCTATGGTTCACTCCAGGTTCACTCCCACATGCAAGGCTCAGAACATCAAGCGTTGTCAACATGAAGCAGTTCAGCCGCTGGTTTTGCGACATCGGATACGATATAGAAAAACACACACGATAGACATTTCCATATCGTTTTGGCGACATATATCGTCATATTGTGCAGCCCTACATCCAACAATACTGTATAATATGATGTAGGATGGAAAGAGAAGATCAACAGACACTCTGTTATGGATCTAATCCTCCAGTGTGACAACAAGCCAATGAATTTTAAGCAACATCTCAGGTTGAGAAACAGTTCTTACAGATTTAGTGAAGAGCTCAACTCAATCATCCATCTTCACATTCTTTTTAAATCCATCCAATCTATTCTTTGGAGGGGAAATTGAAGTCATTGTCTGCCCTTGGGTGGATACATTGTGGCTTATTTAAGTCAGGGGACTTTGGTGACTCAGAAGAACAGTATGAGTCAGAATTCATCATGATCTTTCACAAAAAAATGTGAATTTATAAGAGTATATTCCGGCACTTAAAGGCCTGATATGATATAAAGGTGGATGTACTGTAATAAAAGAAGACATTTCTGACAGTGACTCTGACAGACCTGAGCACATCTCTCTCCACCTTCAGCAGCGTGTTCACTCACTGACTGATTGGCTGTCTAATTGCCTGATTGACAGTTTGTCTGTCTGATTGTATAATTGGCTGGCTTTTTTTTTTATGCTCCGCTTCCTGATGCGTTGACAAACAATTATCCTCGACAACAGTATCACATTTGTCTAATTAATTACATGTGTTTGCCACAACAGCAGGTAGTTAGCAGTGACAAGACGGAGCGTTCGGGGCTGTGTGCGCGAGTGAGATAAATACCTCTGTGATTGTTCTTTGCAGGATAAATACAGGAGGTGAAATATGTGGCTTTTTCACACAGCAAAGTGATTGTTCTTCAGCTTTTTAGCAGCTCTTTTCAAGGCAGACGTCAGAGAAACAAAACAACAGCTTAAAATCATCTGACAGTTTTATCGTCAGTGTCCAAAAAAAACCTCTCTTCAGCAGGAGAGAGGAGCCGAGTCGAGTCAGTCAGCTGTTCTTGGCTCAGTGAAGCAGTGAATCAATGCATTCAGACAGGCAGACAAGGCAAGCAGCAGGTACCTCGGATGTCAGCGGTGCTCTCCTGACACTTATCTGCCCAGACAACCACTTTCAAACTTCTCCCTCTAATGCTCTCTCTCCGTCTCCACGATCAGTTTCTCAGTCGCCCACCTATCCCCTCCTTTTTTCTCTAAATGCATCTTCAAGCTACAAACATCTCACACACCTGTCTCATCTTTTCCTCGTCTCCTCTCTAATCTCTCATAACTATCTCCTCTCACTCTGTTTTGCATCTCTTCAGCCGGCAGTGACTGCAGAAAAAAAAAAAACCTGCGAGAGAGGAAAAGAGCAGAGAGAAGAGGTGGTGTTTATGTGTGTGTCAAGTGGGCCGTGTGTAGCGGTCCCAGCAGCAACAAGCTGTCATTAGAGCGGGCAGGAAACAACCCTTGTGGCTTGGTTCAATCAAATTGTAATCCTCAGCACATTATTACCATGGCGGGGTCACCTCTCCACCGCTGCTCCCGGGCAGGAGCAGGTGGAGCTCGCACACATATTACACACACACACTATCCTTTCATTTGCTACTATTTCCACTGTTATGCCTGCGTTTTCCTTGACAGTCCTTATATTACCTGGCCAGCCCCCATAATGAATCCATCTGAGAGGGCCAGGCCGAGGCTGCTGTCATGCATAATTCAATCCCCGACCCTCCACCCCCAAACCACACTCCTCTCCATATCCTTCATTCCTGTCATCTCTCTAGTGGGCTTCTGTATTTCCCGACCTGGCTGACTCCACAACGCACCCTGAAGATTACAATCCTGAGGAGAATTGTGTGCATGTGCTATATTTGTATGTGTGTGTGTTGCATGTTTCTCTCCTGTGGTTTCTACAGAAACCACCATTAGAGCATTGGTTAGACAGTGTGTGGGTGGAAAAGAGACTCCCACTAATGGACATCACTACCGATGTGCTCATCAATACCACAACACTCTCCTCCGGTACTTTAACACTTTCTGATCGTCTTCAAGTCACACTCCACAACACTTTGCTGAAGGTGAGTCGTGTTGTCATGGTAAACACGTCTAAAGATCCCAGGTAAAGTGATCGTTTAAATGTATTGACATGCGATGGTTTGGCTTATTGACCTACAGCTGCTTCAGTACAGCTCCAACAGGCAGACATGTAGTCAGACAGGTCCCAATGAGCGAGCAGCTTTTTAGGTAGAAATAAGCAGAAAACAAGTGAGTCAGTCAGCTAATGAAATGCTTAAATCTGCACAGCAAACTAAAACAATGTGTTTGTATGCTACTAAACTATTGTGTTTGTAACCGTACACATGCACAGACTCAGTAGATACAGTATTGTTTTCACTTAATTAAAAAAAAATTTAACTGCCATGCTTGAGCTGTGGCTGGTTTAGCATGCATATTCCGAGATGTGCCGTCATTTATTGTTAATAGCACCTGTTTATCGTGAGTTATTTGACTGTAATTTCATGCATTTATCAGGGGAATTTTTGTATATATACTTTTCTAGCTTTGCAAATGTGAGTTACTGCAGTTTGTTTTCATTTTTAGCAGTTTATTTAATATCTTACTTTTAGGTTTTTTGAAAAGTTAATGTGGGACTATAATGTCGAGGCATTTAGGAAGCTGCTTTTTTAGGCTCTGCGGAAGTGTGCAAAATGGCCAGTTTTTTAATAGCTGATAATTAAATAACTAAGTGATTAATCAATTAAATATAATTTGAATAGATTATTCTCTAATCAGTTGCAGCCTTACAGGGTTTACCTCCAGAACTTAACACAAAATGTGTAAATCTAATGTTTCCTGTAAGTAATGAGTTTCCCTACAATTAACGCTGCAGAACCAGATCAGTGGTACACAGGACGGGTGCAGAGAGCGGCTGAGCGTAAATGCCTTTTTTTAATACCTTTTTTAGTGTAAAAGCACACAGAGGTCGTTTCTGAATGGGAATTAATTATAATGATCCCCCGAGGAGCTGTAGGCTAAATGGAGCAGATAAGCAGACTGAACAGAAGTATTTCCCTTATATTTAGGCTGTTTAAACCTGACACGCAGGTTTTAGCACTCTAACTTGACTGTTCGACAGTTAGGATTTATGGCTGTGTGAGTGTTTTAATTTTACCCTTAAAATCCTAACATGAGTGTCATTCATCAGATCCTGTGAGAAAATAACTTTCAGGAGATATTTCAGATGAAATAAAAAAGTCAACATCAAATGTGCTTTTGGAAGCAGATTTTCTGAAACGTCTAGGTGGAAAACACGTCCCTCAACACATTTGTTCCCTTTAAAATGTTCACTGCATTTTAGATAGACTAAACAGTTTACAACCAAAGACGTAGTGAAGACTGGGTGTTGTGTTATACTTCAAGTAATATTGGGGGAAGAAAGTGTAGCCAGGAAGCTGCAGTTACAAAGAAAACATCCGAGCCAACTATGGGGTGTAAGTAGTGGTTTATTACTGTTAATGAACCACAGATTACTTCACACTGTATTTCTGGCTTTAAAACCAAACAAAACAACACCTACACAACATTTCTACTTCTCAACATAGACGATGGTGCTGTGAGATACTTTGCATCCTGCCAGTACTACAGCATAGCAGCATTATTTGTCGTTTATAGCCGTTAATTATTTGATTTTCTCTTCCAATTTGGAATATAAATAAATGAGTCACACCAACACTTGGCTTCAGATATTACAAATAGAGAAAAATCACTTTGCTGTTGGTTAATATACTCTTGCTGTCTGTAAACATTTAAGAAGCACTGCACACCAGTGATTCATGGAGTGACTCTGTGCATGTGTGCAGGGACAGCAGGGTGCATTTCATCATGTCATTAGCGGCCTAGCAAGCAGAAATGACTTTTTCTGCACCTAGGAGCATGGCTGTTTCAGATCAATGCCCATAGCAGTTCTAAAATCAATGAGTGATGTTGTAACTAGGGGACTCATCTGTGAAGCAGACCCCTGGGAGACTGAGACGGAGAGAGAAGAAGATTGTCAAACAGAGGGAGGGGGCACATAGAGAAAAACAAAACACAGAGCTGAAAGGGATAGACAAAAGAAGACAGAGCGCAGAATAAGCAGGACAGGGGACTGCTTAGCTGCTGGTAGTGTGTGCACATCTAGCTTACAGTATGTATCAAAGAGAATGAGGCAGAAGCTATGTCTGTAAATTAATACTGCCATGATATTCTGTAGGATAAAACTCTAGATTTTGTAGTATGTCCGAAACATTAGCATTACACCAATATTATGTTTTAATCGGGACATATCCAACTTCAAGCTTGGTGACAAACATTTTACATTTAAGAGTAGTATGGGAGGTAGGGCCTTCAATTATCAGGCCTCCAGTCAGGGTCCAGGAGGCAGACACCCTCTCTACTTTCAATAGTAGGCTTAAAACATTCCTCTTTGATAAAGCTTATAGTTAGGGCTGGCTCAGGCTTGGACCAGCCCATAGTTATGTAATGTAATGTTATGTAAATAAAATTTAATTGATTGATAGATTAGCATGCTTGCTGTCAGGTACTGCAGATGTTGGTAGAGGTGAGGTTGGCCCTATAATGCATCACCATCCAGCAAGGTGGCTCTCAGGAAGTGACATCATAATTAAAAGTTAAGCAGTGTCTTTAAATATACATGCCACTGTTCATGCAGAGAACAGTATGCATGTATGGTTGTATTGTGCATACTATGGCATTCTGAACGCAGCAAGACACTCATCTAAACGCACTGACCTCTGTAAGTGCCTTTTGCTACAGCACAATTTAAATATGATTGTGCTGAAATAATTGCCCATTTGATGAGGCAGGTGAATCTCTGCAGCATGGCCGACCTCCATCTGTCTCTCTGCCATGTATTCGTGCAAAGTGTGTGTCTGCATACGGGGTGGGGGAGCGGAGTAATGGGCAGGAGGTGGAGCGTGAAAAAGGTTAGGGAGAAAAATCACATCACCAGAGAGAGAAGAGATGAGTGTGCGCCTGGCTCCTAAGGCCAGATGTATTTACCTGGGTAATGATAGTCATCTGGACCGACAGGGTGCGCGCGTGTGTGTGTGTGTGTGTGTACATGTACTGTGTGTGGTTGTCTTTGTGTGTGCGTGAGTGTGTGTGGCATACAGCACAGTGTAGCAAGGATGCTGTAGAGGCTAGATTTCTGTTTGGCTGACTGGCCAAGGGTCCAGCTTGCTGATTTATTTGCTGGCTAAAAACACATCAGTCTCTCTTGTTCTCCTTCTCTGTCTGTTTGTGCTCCTCATCCCTTTTACATTCCTTCTTGTGTGTTTTATTCCTCCTTTCCCTCCCTCCATCATCTCTCCCTGCTTCACTTCAAATGCCGCCTTTATTAATTCATAAAAACACATCGCACGCATGACTGCGCTCCATAGGCACTGGAGCATGATCATATCCCACAGCACACACGCTTCCCCATGTTTACACACACAGCTGCCTGTTGCCTTGCTCACACCTCCCCTTCGCATCGTCTTCCTCCTCCAGACAGCTCCCTAGTTCAGCTGGCGTAAAGTGAAGGCCAGATCTATTTGTGTTTTGTTGTGTACAAATAATCAGTGGCAGAGCTCGCCTGCGGCACAAAAGGACATAAGACAAGCTCACAGAAAACTGTGTTTTGCCCCCTTTGCCCACTCTTTCTCACCACTGGTCACGAGCCTGCTGTTTCTCTGAGTTTCTTCTTATTTCTTCCAGACAGTTTTCATAAAAAATATCGAACTATTGTGGGTGCAAGTGTTTCTAAAGAAAAGTATTTGTGATTGTGTGCGCATATAAGCACATACTGTCCATGCAAGTTCGATTCCTCTTGCACAGGCACTCTACTGCTTTTATCAAATGTTGCCAGATGTGAGCCCTAAGGTTAAAGAAGGGTCCAACATGCACACACACACACACACACACACAAACACATGCAGACACTTACATAAAAACGAGTATACTGTCTTTCTCAAGCCTCCAACACATCCATCTGAGAGGAGTAGGAAGGGAGAAGAATGGGTGCTTGAATATGGATTGCTGGGATTGAATTAAAAACATTAGCTGGAGGCTGTACGGCTGAATCCTGATGATGAGGCCGCTGGGGGAAAATGGAGAAAATGGGCTTTTGTGTTGCCAGGGCCTTGAAAATCCCTTACTAATGGAATGAGAGAAGGCAGAGAAAGATAGCGAGAGCGAGGGAGGGCAGGACAGGATATCACACAGATGAGTGCGGGTGAACGGTTACAAAGACAATGCATTGTGTTTGTGTGTGTGTGAGCGTGGGTTCATGTGAGAGCAAAATGGGCTGAAACAAATGGAGCAGAGCCAGAAGGCCTCCAACGAAACATCATTACAAGCAGCTCCAGAAATATTATGCCTTTGGCATAAATAGCAAAGCAGGCAGGGTACACAAGAGCACATAAGTCACAGAGGCATACAAGCGCTTACACTTGGACACAACAGTCGTACACACATTGGACCTGGTTCACTGGTTTAAACTTTGGACATAAACTCATCCTGCTTGGATTAGTCACGACTTTTATTTTGCCAACATGTACAATAGATGTGTTTATTATGCCCGCACTGTTTCATTCCCAGTGCCCACATGTGTTGAGCTTAGTTGGCAAAAAGTGTCACACACTTCAAGTTCAACCAAATACAAGACAAAAAACTGAGCACCTTAACATACTTATGTAATGTTTGCCTGTCTTTATTAATAACACATTATATTTATAGATTGGTTTCCAAGATACTCAGATGCTTTACACAACAGTTTAATAAAAAAATCCTAATGCAGAAGACGAAGAGTGGCACAGGACAACTGGCTTCTTTTAATCACTGTCTTTACCCCTATTATAAACCATTCCGCACTGCAGCCTGAACAACACAGGCCAGATGGTTAATTAGAAATAAAAAGCTCTCAGTGCATACTCAGGAAATGTGTGTTTTTTCTTTTCTCTGCGACCATCACGGTTAAATTCTCCGCTGAATTCTCCAAGCGGTGGGCATTTCAGCCCCCTCATTTCTCTGGGAAATGAATAGAAGCAACTGACATCAGCTGACATGGGCTTTAAATGTACAATCTGGCTGTGTTATGATGGGAACAAATTAATAAGTGAATGTTATCTGTGGGAAGCAGAGCAGGGTGCCGTGCCAGGCCTTTTTGTTCCTGTACCACTTCTTTTCATGTAAATGACAGAAGACACAAAAACAGACACAGCTCTTGCTTTGAATTGGATTTTGACATGGATATTGGCGCACTTTGTGTGTCTGCATGTTATAAAGAGTGTATATTAAAGTGCATTTACTGAATGTGGAGATGCATTTGCAACCTTTGTTTGCACTGATTTATTTGAATGTGTTTGTACACAGTGTTTCACAGTAGACTGGTTTAATGCTGAAGTGACAGTAGGTGATTTCTGCCTCTGGCGTCGCTCAATCAAAACAATAACAAATGTAGTTTGATGACGTCATTAAGAAGGCGGAGATCGTGGGAGTTGTTGTCTTCTATGTAAAATAACTAGTGCCAATGAAAATCTATCTGATGGGACTGTTCATGGAAGAGGTAGTGTATAAATGTTTTATTCATATTATGTTTAGTCACAATTATTCAAGACATGTCAGTTCATTTTGATGACAGGGCAGGAAGTAAAGTTAGATCATGTTCGCAGACTTCTTTCTTCACATTCTGACGCATAATATTTATGTACCGTAAAATTCAGTGTGTAAGATGCACTTTGATTACTTTATTTGCCAGCTAAAAAGTGGGTTGTGTCCTATATACTTGTGTGACTAATATACCAGTATAAAACCAGAGAGGTATTTTACCCAGACAATGGCGCTTTCTGGTTATTAAGTGGTCACTTTTTCCGTGTCCAAGCCGCTACAACGTCTCCTATTTACAATAAGCCTCAGTGCTGTTTTCCTCACTAACTTGATTGTTGCTAACGCTTCGTCACGGACATGCACCGTCATGATCCCCATTGGAGCCGCCACCCTCACAACACTCATCGTTACCGTAGGCTGCCAGCTACCGCTAGCTTCAGCACCGGTAGCTAGCAGGATTGCCAACTCAACATGGCAAACACAGATGGTAGGCTGTAATTTAAGTGTTTTGAATGTGTTTTAAATGAAAATAAATTGAAATAGTGTTGAAATAATGTACACACATTTTTATTCATAAATAGCTATAGAAGACCTTTTCCCTCTGGGATACCCCCCAAAACAGACAGCGTGTTATATTCCGGTACGACTTATATTCCAGATTTTACAGCATTTCCCCCCAAAACAGGCGACCGAGCAAACACACTGATAATCAGTATTAAATTACAGATGTCTCTGGATGTGAACATTGTTGGAAACCGCAATAATTTAAGTAAAGTTAACAAAATATATAACAGAAGTCTGGTCATTTTTAGACATTATAATGCTGATATGTTGTATTATATACTCTTATTATTCACACTTTATACACAACATGTATTAGAGATACCAATCATAGACAGTCAGAGGATATTTCAGACAGAATAACAATGAAGAATAAGGTGAGGCTGAATATAGTATAGGTGGCCAGGAGTGTCTTGCTCCCCTTTCGGTCTCAATATTGGTATTGTGGAGTCACTGAGAGATGGCAATCAGCAGGAGATGTGACTCTGAGATGAAAGCAGGGAAAGAGAAACAGAAGGAGAGCGAGAAAAAGGAGAGCCTCTTAAGGCACCTCCATCAGCCTGTCGTTAGGAGGGTAATGAACCTAGCACCACTGCTGCCAAGCAACCAATGACTCACTCAGACACACACACACATACACACACAGACCACATGCACCCGCTATACAAGATAAACACACTCACAAAATAGAAATCTCTCAAGTGCCTGCTCTCTGTCTCTGCTCCTCATCCATTATCAGACAATCTTCCTAATTACAGAATGTTTATACACAGAAGAGATGAAGTTCATACATCATCAGAGAAAAAGTAATAGATCATTGGCCTCAACATTTACTCAGATCAATCTCTATCTCTCTCCCAAGCTGCTTTCCTTCTGCCATCTGTTGTGAGTCCTACTACACTTCATGTATACTGCTTTACACATTCAGACATTTATCACACACAGAAACATAACTTAAAGGATCATTTCCCTCCTGGGCCCTATTAACAGAGATTTTATTATCATGCCACCAAGCCACTTAATTAGTTACATGATTGTAAAGCCACTGTGATTATATTTGAAAGGATCAAAGACAGACTAAAACAATGAAACCCAAAAAGCTGGTGACATCGCCCTTTCAACACAATAAATCCAGCACAATACTGTTAAACTACCAGACAAACAAATGCAGCTTGTAGATTTCAGTTTAATACGTCTAATAAGTGTATCAGCAGTGTCCCAGTGTATTACATATCAAAAGAAAGGCCCACTTAACTCTCTGCTATATTGATAGCAGATGATACGAGCTGATGTGGCTGGCTGGATAATATCCAATCATATCCACTAAACCTGAATCCTTCTGCTCCAGCCTCTTTTCCAGTTTTGGTACCAGGACTACATTTATGTGTATGTACTTATCACACATAAACAGCTGTTGTGTTTTAATGTTGTGAAATGTTGTTGTAAAGTGAATATGTACTGTCTGGTAACTGGGTTTTTCTTTACTTCTAATTGTGGTTTTATGCTCTGTTTCCTGCCAAGGGGCTACAAAAACAAATTAGCTTATAGCTAACTCTGGTACAGCTAAGAAGAGGGTTTGAGCTCATGCTTCTGCCCAGTGTCAATAAAAAGGGGAATTATTACTCACAAAACTGAAATAAAGCCTCCTTTCTTCAACATACTACTAGCTGTCTTGAAACTACTTAACAAGTAAAGCTTTCAAGGAAAGAAATGTGATGAACTTCAAGCCAGAACAGTAGGTTTGTCTGGGGAAGGAAGCTGTGTCTCTTACAGCAAAGTAGTGCTTCTTCGTGCACACAAAGCAGTGACACAGATCCTGGCTGTAAATTAATATCTCAAACATTAATCATGCAAACATCGGTGATAATATCCCCACTTGAACTTGCTGACTTTGTGTACGGCTTTTCTGCATGAGCAAACCAATGCATTCTGTGTGTTTATGTGTCAACAGTAGTCACTAACAAACCACCCCCTGAGGATGTGGGTTGGACTGTCAGACTCAGTCAGACATCACATGCACACATACACAAACACACACACGCACACACGAACACACACACACACACACTTAGATGTCTGTCACCTTCTCATGAGAGATCAGGCAGCCATATACATGGCTCAATACCTCCATAATCTTCTTCCAGATAGAAGCTGGTCTGGTGTCAGTATGTAAGTGAGCGAGTGCCTCATACACTTGTCAGTTTCAGCCATGTCACAAAGCTCTCTATAGTATTAATCCCATTTTCTCATTGCATGGAATAAACTATACAGAGTGCACTCTTGTCCTCCTTATCTCTCCCTTGCTTTTGCTCACACACTCACACAAAAGGGTTCTATTATAGTAATACATTTCTGTCAGAATAGAAGAGTCAGGGCCAAGTCAGCATTGCGGTACAGTTTCACAGGAAACAGCAGATCTTTACCACAGCAGATATTGTGGGCAGGTATAGCTTATAACATGAATGGTAGCGCAGTCTATTTAAGTCATACAAATGAGTCAGTATGTGGGACATCAGGGCCCTGGCTTAGAATGCAAATACGTAGATGCTTTTATTAGTAAGACAAGTCAAAATGGCTGCTGTGAGAGAGATCAAGTGGGTGGTATGTCAGGCTCCATAATCAAAAATAATGCAGCATTCAAGTGGTTCAGGACTTCTTTATAAAAGTAACACCATTTCGGGGCGCTTCATGTGAACATGAAAACATAACAATACTCGGGTAACTTCTTGGTTTAACTATGAAAAAAGTGCAATATCACTGCTTTTACTTTAGGTTAGTGTTATCTACAAAAACCTCACCTCAAGCCCACACTTATTGGTAGTACTGGTACTAAGTGCTTACTGCTACTGTGATTACATGGTTGGTCATTTGATTCACCTGAATAAAGAGAAAGCTCTGTTTGGGACAATAGTCAGGCTTTGCTTCTTTGCATACCTTCTTTCTGGCTGACTGCAGGAAACAAACACTGCTGATTGGTTTATTCATAGCAACAAGGAGGGTGCACTGTATGATATGGAAGTTTCATGCAAACACTTGAAATGGGGTCTCAACCAATGCATGGCCAATATGAATATTTAATTTAAACAACATCTTTGTTTTGTTCTTCTTTGTTATCTTGCTCATCTATGGGCAGAAAACATTTCTCTCACACCTTACTTTTAAGAACAAAATATGTCCATCTTTTGTTTGGTCCAGAAAGCAGCTTGTAAATCTTCTTAATTATTTAACCCACGCTAATAGTATGCGCAGATGTAATCATATCATAATGTGAATTTCATTACATGCCTAATCTTCATTAGCTCAAATAATGATCTAATCAACGAAAGGGTATTTTTTTTCATGGACTCTGACTTGTCTTTGTGTCTGGACTAGTCTTACTCATGAGGCAGCTTGGTGGCCAGAGCGTGGTGCTGATTATAGGTGACAGGGACACTGCTGGCCAGAGGGACCTGGGAATGTTGGCATGGCGATGGGGAAAGGTCATCACCACAGCACTGTCAGCATCATCGCTGTGACACACTGATGAAAGAGCCGTAGAGAACAAGCAGACCGAAGCACATTCACACAGTTTGTTTTCGGAGAACTGCTATGGGCACGCTTAGCATTCATGAGCAAAACATGAGCATTAATATAAATCAGATATACAAAAATATAACATAATTAAATTATTTTGCTTATGAATCATGTACCGCCAACAGCATCCAAACGCTGAGTCAAATAAAGAAGGTTAGGTCTGCTGATTTTGTGTGTGTGTGTGGTATACAAATAATTTAAGCTGATCAAATTGACAGAAAAAAGCAGTTGTAAATATGCATTTACTGTGATTTATGCATGATATGTATATTCTATCCAAAGGCTAGGATTACTTTATAGGTTCCAATCATTTGTGGCATCCAAAACGGATTCTTCTTTTAATAAAAACATTGTATGCTTGAGGAAAAGATGAAACATGAACCTTATTAGGTGAATAATTGGACATGGATCTGCATTTTTCATTGTTTAATAATGTTCAACTGACCTTGAGCTCATTTAAAGTAATGTTGCGTAGGTCAAAACTGGACATGACCATGCGTTACGGTTTAATATGATGTTAAAATAGCACCACCTGTTACATGCAGAATGTGCTAATAGCATTAGGTAAAGGTGATGTATCTGGGCATTTCAGGGATATAATTTATTTTATTAGGTGAATATGAGTAAGTGAAGCACTCCAAGTGTTGCTAAGTTATTATGAATATTTCGACTTCCATAAAATCTTTCAGTCTACACTTATAAGTGTTAATTGTTTCTGTGTTTTGCTGTAACCTCGTTCTGGCAGCACTCAGCGAATACTTACCCTCTTTTATCACTAGATACTTTATACTATATCTTCTGTTTATATTTGTATAGTATAGTATAGTGTAGTGTACTATAGTGTAGCTTTGTGTTTGTCACTGAATCATCTTCTAAACCATTAAAAGCTGAATATTATTGTCCTCTAACATTTATATAGCCTTTTATGTTGCACATTTAATACATTTCCTTTCACTGTAGATGTGTTTATGTGGCCGTGATTGCTGTATTTTCTTCTTTACTTTCCGCCCTAGCCTTTTTTCAGGCTTAATTCTCGGTGTATTATTCTCCCAGCTGAACACTTCTCTCTCTATGACTGCCTCACGCTCTTTGTCTCTCCATTCTGCTCTCTCCTCCTTATAACTTGTCAAGCACAAGTGGGAGCAGAGGGTCGGAGGAGGGAGTGATTGGAATTCATTATGGTCAAATGATTGCAAACTCTGGAAGCCGAGAGGCTTTTCTAATCACAGCTGAATGGGCTGGAGAGTTAATGTGGGCAGGCTGTGGAGTGGAGGAGAAAGGAGGAGCGAGAACTCCATCGTCAACGCAGCGCTCTCAAGGGCTCTTCACAAAGCTCTAATGGTGGAATTGTTCTGACACTGAATGGATACATGAGATGCTGCGTTTCGCGGGCATGACTCACACTGAAAATGTAGTTCATTTTATTGCTGTGCAGAGAGATCTTTTTAAATGTCTGCAGAGAAGAGAAAGGGGACGTTTCTTTAGGTTTTCTTTCACCATCAGATTCTGTGTTGAACATTTATTTTGGGAGTACTGTCAGAGAATGATTTGGTATTTATGAGAGTATTTAAGTTATTAACCAATTGGGGTAAGTCCTTTAAATCAGAGGTCTCCTACCACATATCAGCAGCAAACAGTTAAGATCTATCCATCATATCACTACCAGCGAGTACCCATACAACCTCACAGTGTGCTTAAAATGTGAGAAATTCTAAGCCTCCTAACTCAAACTTACATAAGATGTAGTACATTCATCAAAATGCAAATGCAGATCCTGATGCCACTTTGTCCTTCATGTGGGACAAGCTTGTAGGACATAGGGTTGAGACTATCACAATGCAATCATCCAGTGGCCGATGGCTGTCATCGACCACTGAGCTCTCCCCCATCGCAGCATTGTGATGTTTAAGCATTACCAGCGTCTGGTGCTAAAGTGATTTAGTCGGCTTCACTGACGGTCATCACTGAAGCAGGGAATGTCTGAGCAGCCGACAGACTGGACTCACACTGCCTGCCTCACTCTGACCTTTGTTTCTATCATCTTTCTCGCGTCCTTCACACTTTTGTGTGGTTTTTCGGTCATTTTGAGACTGAATTTTAAAATTCACATCCTGCCATGCTGTTGCTACTGCAAAGTTCTGTATGCAAAAACAATTATACCGCTGCCTCCCCCCGAAGGCCAACAATATAATCATCCATTACAATATTTCACTAAGGTGAAACTGGGGTCCCAATTTTATAGACATTTCCCAACTATATAAAAGACACAAATCATCATCAGATTTGGCAACATAATAAACCAGACCTGATTTTCAGCAATGATTATTATATAGACAATAGACATGGGTGTGTTACTAATCAGAGGCTTATAGGAGCTTGTTAAATGCAATCAAAGAAAGCATTGTTATGTATTGTTGCACATTTAACTCTAATTATATTTGCAAGTAGAGTGCTGGATATACTAACCCCTGAATGTAAACAGCATACTTTATTTTTATTATAGTACCTATCAATTTGAGCATACCATTGTTATCATCACTTTATCTTCATCGTTAAGGTAGAGACACATCACACTCACTTTTGGAGCTGCCAGTGAGCCAGGCCACCCCCTCTCCCCCCTCATCTGCCAGTCCTGGTCTGGCTTTGCCCGCAGCCCAAAAGAGGACTACTGCTTCTCAAATCCTGTTTGGGTCTCTTTGCTCCTCCTCTTTCCGTCTGGGCATGTTGGCACCTATTACAAAGGAGCTGAATATTTGGCACACGGTGGGCATCCGAGGGCCGGGGATCAGAGGAGAGGAGATCACTCATCCTGCCATCAACTTGGCGCAGGCTTTTGGGACCCGACTCACTACAGATTAGCCTGCAGTGCTAACCTGTACGACTGCAGGCCGTTGGCGAGGCACATCAATGGCTAAGAGACTCCCCACAGACTTAAAAGACATATGTGCACATGGCAGATCAAATTAAAATGCTGACACTGAGGTGGTTTCATCTTTTGGCTCTATCTTCCAAAGAGCCACCTGGCCAGTGCTGCGTGCCTGTGCTCATCACAGAGTCCTCATTGGAGATAACTGCTGGTGTTAGCCTGGAAATCTCTAGCTCTTGAATCCAAAGCCATATGTCTCTGTTAGCCTGTGCATAATATTGTATAAATTATGCAGCTTTTCTGTGTGCCTGTGTTTTTCAAATGCCTCAAGATTCAATAAAGTTTGGTCACATAAACTAGACGGAAGCAATTTGTCTGTGAAATAGACAAAATGATACAAAGCTAAAAGCAAAATAAAACATTAACAGCGCGGGTACCACTTGTAGCATTATTACCAAGGTCAAAGGTCAAATGCCAATTCAGAAAAGAGACAAACAAATTAGATAAGAATTAACATTTGTTTAAAAAAACAAAAAAAAAAGGCTTTAAGGTGAGCTGGATCTTAAAGACCCCCTCCAGTGATAAGTGTTAAGCCTTCTAGATTCTTCTAGAAGTAAAGCCATCTCCATGTGGTGTCCTTCATGTGCTCCAAGACATAACAGGGACAACATAAGCAGTCATCTCTATGGCTGGGCCTGTCTACTTTTAAACTGCAGTGTACCAAGGACAGGCTGAACAACACGTTTTCAGATTGGCAGGTTTGAGACGTCACAATCCTAAGGAGCCAATCCCGTTAATGGACAGGGTAACGCTATGCATATCATTATGTGCAACCTATGGCAACCACTTCGGCGATGGGCGAGCCAGCTGTAACCGTCATCGTAATTTTTGCAAACTCACTACTGACTACTAACTAACTAACAAGTTAGCTAAGTTTCAACTAGTTTCCACTAGTGTTTTCGGCTGTAGTTTTACGAAAGGGAAAACATAGAACATAGTGGGCGGGGCCTATGCAGATTCAGGAGAAGGAGGAGATGCCTTGGGAGGATTTTTACAAGGTAATTAAACGTATTTTGTAGAAAAAACATATCAGACACAATTTATTATTTCAAGCAGAACATCTTGCGTCTTAAAACATGACTGCAGCCGGTCTTTTAAGTGTCTGAACCAACTGCCTGACAGGTTGCAGGAAAAAAATGCAGTCCTGATAAAACCTTGTCCATATCAACCAAAAGTGAGAGACATTATTGTTAAATATAATAAAATAAATGTGCCGTTTTTTAAGCTGAAGCAATTACATCAAAATCATAAACAAATAACATCTCATTTGGCACAATGTTTTTCTGACTCACACACAAAAAGATATATTTGATTGCACACATCATTTGGTATAACCACTTGTCTAGCCTCACGAGAGAACTTCAATACTTTCTGTAGTTCAGCTCCAATCCAATACAAGAGGCAGGAAAGATGGATTTACGATGGACCTTTTTTTAAAGGAGCTGATAGCTCCGACACAAGGTCCTGCAGTGCTGGAGGTTTTCCCAGAATGCCTCAACACTCCGGGATGGACATTTAGAGTGACACCACATTAGCCTGAGATCATATGTCTGGCTTCATTACGCATTAGGCTTCAGACTTGTTGTCGACACAGGGTCTCAACTTATACTCAGAACTGCACACACAAACACGAGCACACATCCTTATTGTACTTGGACCATCATCCATATCAGAAGCTCACAGATTACATTTCTTGTTTCTTATAACATGGACGACACAAATTAAAAGAAAAATGTAAAAAAAGACAAGTGGCTGGGGGCCCTGATCTGGGCCGGCAGGCAGAGTGTAAATCTAAACGGTGTTAAACTGTGCTGCAAATATGAGGTCCCCTGTTGATAATGAGGCCGGTTTAGCCAGAAGAGGCCACACATAGCTGGAAAGCCTCTGACTGATCGCGCTGCTATGAGGCATTTATTGAAGCTGGCGGATCTTATTTTCACACTCGGAGCAAACCTGACTCCTGGTGTGAGGGTGCGGGGGGTGTGATACGTGTGTGCCAGCTGCATTTCACTGTTGATGGACATGTTTAGATTTATGGGACACCAGATGGATCTTAGCTTTAACTGGCACTCCATCGCTTCTTCTTTTTGTCAAAGTAAAGGTTTGTGTTCAGACAATGTTGTCAACCTGCACAGTGAACACAGTGATTCAGTGAAGACCCACAATTACACATCAATTAATTAACATGAGAAAGCATGGCAGCTGTCCAGAACATGTACTAGCCTGACTGCTGATTTAATCCGAGTAGTGAAAATTAAATTATTAATAACCCCAAACACCCAAGGAGACCAACAGCCCGGCATCCTGCTTCGTCAGCTCTGTTAAACAGCGTTAGGCTGTGATGCACTAGGTACACAGTGTGGCACTTTTATAGGTGCACATGATAGCTATAAAAGCGGATGAAACAAATTGCATCCGTCTGTGACTTGCGGTGGAGCCTGCATGCTGCCTATATATAGAGGTGTAAATGCCTCGCGTTGGTCTGCCTCAAAACATCTGACAATGCAAATCTAATCTAAGCAAACATGCCACAGTTATGTCGTGCCTCATTTTAGGTTTCATACCAGCGGCCTTTAACTGGGTCGCTGGACTCCACAGTCAGCTACCCTCCCTCTGCTGTTCTCTGTAGGGGAATAAGAGGGGGTTGAAGGGGGTTTAAGAGGAAACGACAGGTGGACGCCGGGGTGATGAAACCCGGATTGCCAACAGGGGCCTGCTGGTTGCACTCAGCATGGCCGTGTTGTCACCTCCCCCCAACCGTTTGACTGCCAACCCCCCATTTCCCCTCTCCCAATCTCCCTCCAGCAGCACCAGCACTCTTGTCTAGCCCCCTCTCATCCATTCGACACTAGAGACCCCCAAGCAGCTGGAGTTGATGACACTTGTCAGCAGGGAGATAGTGTGTCCACTGTGTCTGACTCCGGTCCAGTCTCTCTCTCTATCCGACTCATGCACACACATTTACAAGCTTCATGCATGTGCAGGCCCATGTTAACACTCAAACACACACACACACATATTTCCTGACACTTCCTGACAGTATATGTCAGCTGATCATCAAGGAAGGTCTCACTGGTAAGAGGAGACTGCCACTGAGCTCATGTACACAGACAAATTACACACAACTTATTTGATGGTTGTGCTGACATGGTACAGTACAAATGTTCTGCGTCACTCAGACACAGATTTTGACTCTTACAACTGATAACTGGACAGAAATGTGGGCACATTTCACAGTGCTGGCATGGTTCTTGAGAAACACATGCAGTTATAAATAAATAAAAACCCTGCTCACTAGAATAAAACCTGTCTTAGTATGAACTGGTGATGCTGGAGAACTGGAAATATTCTCTAGTCAAGAATATTTTCTGTTACATATTTCAAAACAGTAGCCGCACCAGAACCTGATACATTCTGTGGAGAAGACGTGGATGCAAGTCTCAAAATAACACTGCATTAAAGTTGGGGTTGGCAACTTTGGAGAAACCTGGAAGAGTAAGCTCGATTTTGAAATGCCCAATTAAAAAATACACCAACTTTTCTACCAAGCCTCGCTCCAAAGCCACACCTCCAAAATACATGCACACTCACACAGTCTGAATGCTGCTGGAAGATGGGTCCTCAAGTGTTGCCATTGTTAACTATGTCCAACTGCCTTTCTGTGTCATTATTGTGTGGCTAGCTCTCTGGCTTAAGCTTTATGTCTGCCTAGCATTGTTTAAGGTTCATGTAAAAGGTAGGTGGATAGGCAGGTAGACCAACCAATCGTTTCATGTGGGCTGAATGAAATGACTGGACCATTTTACATGCCTGTGACACCCATACATATTGCATTTGATTGCTGTGGCCTGACCCAGCTTTAAGTCCATCTAGTAAAAACCAAACTATATAATGGTAAATAAGCTAATGGTAATAATGCAAAAGGTATACCTCTTTTTCTAGTAAAGATGGCCTAATCTATACCATTATGTATTGCATGGCTCCAGCAGACACAAGAGCAACATGTTGATGGCTGCAGGGCCATTAAGAAAGGTTCTTGTTTACAGGCAGTTTATTTTCTTGATTAAAATAGCATGTACCACGTCACAACTAACTTTTATAGCCTGTTGACACACTGCAACTCTTGGTAAATTATATGAGAGATATATATCTGCGTTTGGCAAATGCATACATGCAAACCGATGCCCCCAACAGACACACTCAACAGAATTGAAGACTGAGAGGAAAGCAGCATTATGAAATGATTTAAGCGAAAATAGGTATGGTTTTGAACACAGAGAGCATAGTGAGAGAGAGCCCAACAGTTCATGATTGTGCAGGAGTTGACTGAGACTTTTAAGTAAATGTTTTGATAGACTTTCCATCTACTTTACCAGTTGATTATGACATGCAAACAAATAAATCCAAGCTAATTTCAGTTGCCATTTATAAAAGAAACCTTGTTCCTCAATCTTGTAGTATACTCAAAAGATATATTTTTTGTGTAGTATCACTTAAAAACAGTGACACACATTGAAGCTTGCAGAGTGCCTCTTCAGCTCTGTCCTCCGGCCTTTCACTTGGCATGTATAAAGTATTTCAACATGCTATGCGAGCTTGACAGCCTATATCCGTGTCCACCCTGCTGTCTCAGAGAGGGGAGCCGGGCACAGTGTCATATGGCAAGCTGAATTAAAGCGATGTCAACACATTCACCCTCGCAGGGATGAATTTCAGCAACTCACTGAACATTTTGTCACTGTCATGGAAGGGCATGCACGCATTCTCTGGCCCCCAACCTCTCAACACACAGACAGACAAACACATACACACTAAGCTGCCTCATGTAATACCCAGCACTGGGCTTCACATTGAAATGATTTAGAAATTTGTATAAATACAAACTACAATATTTTTCTCTCTTTCTAGGATTGTAGAGGCTCTGTGCAGTTCAGAGTCTTTATATAACATGACATTTCCCCCCCAAAATGATAAGTCCAGACTGCTCGCTTTCATACACTCTTCAAACATAAAATATTTATTTAAAAGTCTGTTAACTTAAAGGATATATGTGATTTCCGGAGATTAGACATGGACATTTGCAGACATGTAAGACAAAAGCAGAGTCTATCCTTGCTTATGAATGCAACATTGACTATATGCTAAGTCAGTTATTGACAAAAGCACAGACAGATGCCAAAAGCAAAGCAAAACATTTTTCTTTGGTTATCAAAAGAAAAATGACAATATGATCAGGTTATTGATTTATTATTGTTTGTTCTTTCTAGGAAATAATCTTGACAGTAAACTCAACACTTTACAACTACTCTTGATCTTGCCATGCATGTTTGTTTTAGATTAGTTTATGCACTAAGGTACTAGGGTGTAGCCTGACATGTACATTAATGCACATGATTGTCCCCGATTGCTATCTTTAAGCTATCTTTCCAGGTAGGATGTAGGTATTTGAATATTCATCATACCACTTATGGTGGCATGCGCTTCACATCAAATGTTTTCCAACAGACAAACCTACTTAAACTTACTATTTAAAGCAGAAACAAGATGACTGCAATTAAAATGAAGGAGGTGTGAATCCTGATTCCTTAGATAAAGACATGTTGTGACAGCAGTGGGACTTAAGGGTGAGTATTGACCTTATGTTGCATCCATTTTGTGCATTGATTAAGCTAAGTACTTTGCATACAAAACAAGTACATTGGTGGGATATTCAGTTGTTTTTAGATGAACTCTGAAACGGAGCGTGTGAGGTCAGTGATGGCACTAAAACAGGGTTTGAAGTGGGAGTTTGATATCTGAACAATGCCAAGTTGAATCGTCAGCCCAAAGCTGCTCTCCTCCAGCCTCAGCTTCCTGACAAGCTTATTCCACTTGTCAGACAGACCTGAATTATATTTTGTATTACAGATGCCTTCAAAGAACAACTATCGTTTGGTCCAAAAATATCCCTGTCAGAGGAGATGATTGAAAATGTCAGAGGATGATGCCTTGTGACAGTGACAGTCGCTCGGGGGTATTTATTTTGCAGTGGTGGAACAAAGATGGCTCTTTGTGGGAAATATAAGTTTGTGTGTGTGTTTATCTGTAGGTGGTGTCTGCATGTGCTTCTGTTTTGATCACTGTTCATATGTCATGTTGCTTTATTATGTGTTAGTGAAGCATACATTGAGTGGTTACATATACATTAAACTGTGCACGAGACCTATAAAGTTGCACACACAGCAGCCCAGCAAAAAGATCCCCCATTTAGTCACACCCTGTTGTCAAGCTTGTCTTCATCACCCTCCCTCTCATCCATCATCCAACCGCTGCTTCAAGGGGGGAACACAACACTCAAAGCTGCCACAAACACAAACTGCTTCATCTTAAAACAAACTTCTCACCAGGAGACGATCCAAAGCGACGTTTTAATTAGCAAGTGAAAAAAACGAAGAGGCAAACGAGCCAGGTGGGAAAAATGGTAACACATTTGATAAAACAACACCTTTGTAGTCTTGTTGTTTGTTTCCACTTCCTCTACACACAAGCCAGGAACACAAACCCTCCACCTCCCCACACTTCCTCTTGCCCTTCCATATGCATCCACAGCACTTTACAGCTTGTTAGAGGGGCATGATGGTTGGTGCTGAGCCCCAGAGGCGGTGGCGTGAAGGTGATATCTATCACTTAGTGAGCTGGTGTGCTATAAATACCATCACCGGCTCCCTGTGGTCCCACCTTCTGACAGCTATAGCTTACAATGGGCGAGAGGCAGCTGATGTGGGGGCTGGATTTAACACTGGGGGTGGGGGCAGGAGTGCGTCTTATTGCTCTTATGTATGCTGTCACTACCATATGGATCTTTGTCATACCGATCAGCCACAAAGTTCACAGTTTGCTCACTATAAGAATCACGTACATAAACACCCCCAGCTTGAACTTTAAGTAAAAAGAACATTTCATAGAGGCAACACAAACTTAAATGTGTTTTTGAGGGGTAAACTAGATGATATGACTGGGCTGTAAATGGATCAAAACCCATCTATTGTTCTATAATCAGTGAACCTTGCAAGGCCAACTGACTAAGCTGCAATCTCCGGGTTAGAAAAATGAAGCCAGAGGAAAGCGCCAAAAACTGCAAGCCCTCAAATGGCCTCGTAAAAAAGCCAAACTTTACAGCAGAAATAAACATGTTTACAGGCTGGTTAAAAACACTGCTTTGGTCTGATTAACTTACTTCCTCATAGACGACAACTGAAAAGGGAGCTCACGCATTATTTTATGGCTTAAAGTTATACATAATTAAGGGTGTGGCTGTTTGAGTGACAGATGGGTGCCTGTCTGTCTGCTAGAGGTTTCTGGTGTTGGTTTCTTCTGGAGATTTTTTCATGTAAACAATTGACAAATAATATGGCCTGCTGTGTGGTTCATATTACTACAATGCTACAATGTTACAATTTAATTTGGCAGACGATGACGCTTGTCCAAAGCGACGTACATCTGAGAGTTAATACAACGCAAGCAACGATCAAGACAGGAGGGAACAAAGTCAGTAGGTGACAACAAACTGCTTCAAGTGGACACAGGTGCTAACAGGCAGTGCACAGAGGCAGTGCACAGAGGCAGCGCACAGGGCATAAAGAAGCAGAATATATTTATTTATTATTATTTTAATATTTTATTTATTATTTATATATATTTATATATATATTTTTTTAAAATCAACATCAACAAAGCCAATATCATCATCATCAATTGCTTCAATATCATTAAGTGCAGAGGTGTTCCAGGCGCCTTTCATTGGCAGAGCGTAGTGGGCGGGAGGGAGTGTAGTCCGGGATGAGGGCGTTCAGGTAGGCAGGAGACGTTTTTGTTACTGTGAGCAGCAACTGGGAGCAAGTGGAGGGATCTGAACAGTGGAATGACGTGTGCTGTTTTAGGTTGGTAAAAGACAAGTCGGGCTGCTGCTTTCTGGATCGTCTGCAGAGGTTTGAATGTGCATGCAGTGCTTGATATTACAAGAGCCTGTACCAGCAGTTGTGTTGCATGCATGCTAACAATTCATTCAAGTCCGTGCTCGGGTTTACGCGGTGAGTAAAATAAGACTGAGCGACTTCTTCAGCTTCATCATCTCATCCTGATATGGTCACTTCCGGCCCACCAAAAGAGAAAAAGGCAATCGCCAAAATGCGGATCTCCAAACTAATGATTTTGACCTAACTTTGGTGCATGCATATTATTCAGTTTTCAATTATTAAAAAGCTTTAAAAAGCAAAGAACACACATTTTCAAGCAGCGCCGTCCTCCCTAGTCCTTGACCCCACGGGACAAAGGTGATGATGTTGGACCACGTATTCTTACGGGCAAGCTGCACACACCCATGATTACTGAACTACCTGGAAGCTCTTTAATCTGTTTAAACATTAGCTTGCAGTAGTTTAAACAGTGTGATTTTAGTAGATTATTTCTGTTTGCCTGTAATAATCCATTTGCTACAATACACCTGCTTTGTGAGAGAATCAGCTGGATACTGATCAAGAGGTTTTTAAAACTGAATAAGAAATGTGGAACTCTGTGCCACCTTCTGTCTCTGCAGCTGTGAACGTGTTTATATTTTATTTCAAGGGTTTGGCCGCCTCTACAAAAGATCTTTGTCGTCTTTCAACAGGTGAGCCAGTAGTAAACAGACAGGCGTTTCCTAAATCAACATACCAAAAGAGGTATAAGTACAAACCTGCCTTTACAACAACATGCACCTAACAGTGTGTCATAGTTGTGAATAACCATCCACCCATTTTTTTCTGCCGTCTTTCTTCTCCCTCCTGTAAGCACAATATTCATCTGTCATCACACGTAAAGTCTTAAACCACAACAGCTGGAAATCAGCCACAGGCGTTTTCCACAGTGTCAGAGCAAGGCGTGAAGCTTGTATTTATGTTATGATGGATTAGGTTCTATAATAATCACTCTGAAAGACGGGGCTTGTTTCTATCACGCTTGAGTTGTTTGGCATCAGACCAGCTGAGAGCTGTGACAAAAAAAACTGACATGTCGAAAGAATGAAGTTGTCAGAGGACATTTTAACTTCCTGTCTGGGTTTTTTTTTTTTTATACAAAGAAAGAGAGGCAATACATAAGAGACCTAGTTTGGGAAGCTTACCTAAGACAATGCTGTTGAGAGGAAAAATATAATAGTTAAAGGAAATCCTGGAATGTTTCAGCATGCACATACACTTAAAGAAACTGTCAACCCCTTCAGAGTTTCAGAGGGGTTTCCCTATTCCAACTGAGGGTGTACGCAAAGCAGCTGTCCTTTTTGTTTTGTACGAATTGTAAAGCCCTTCAGGGAAATGTGTGACATTAGGTTTTTAATAACATTGGCATGACCTATATGCTATGACTGACTGGATTTTGCTTAAAGGTATAATAAGAAGGATTTTCCTAGAAAAATAAAATATAGACCTTTACAAATATAATATAAATCATCACTTGCGGGCCTCTATACATGTGTGTACGTGTGTGTGCAGACCGTTGTGAGACCCTTCCCTCTGCTTCTATTCTGTTGTTTTGCTTTGCCCTGGACGTTTTCAGGAGGGGCGCTGTTGTGGTTCCCTGAGCCAATCACAGCGTACAAGTGAGTGTGGGAGTGGTTCAAATTAGCAACTGGGCCCCATTCAGACCAGCGAACATGGCGAAAGAGCGATGCAGAGTTGGCCTTCTTTCTGTTGGAAAGGTAGGTGCCTCAAACCGGGTAGGACAAGCTAAATGGCAGTTAGCATGCTAGCGCAAAGGTAACCGGCGCTTAGCATGCTAGTGCAGCAGTAACCGTGATGCTGTTGTTGTTACCTCGGCGGGGTGGGCGTGTTCTCGCACGAGAGAGTGAGAGTGAGCTTCTGGTGATGAAGAGCCCAGGAGGAGGGGCCTAGTTTGAATGTGTTGTAGACATTCAAACTGGAAAAATCCTACTTATTATACCTTTAACTCCTATCATGTATACTTAATGTAAAGTACCTTTAATAACAAGGCAAGCCAACATTTTGCAAGAAAAAAAATTGCAAATGCTTTTACTGAAAAGTTTAGTTTCTCTTACAATAGCAACAGAGAATATTTAAGCACACTGCCCTGGAGGAAAAGATATTCTGTTCTACTGACACATTTGCAAGCTCTTCTAAGACCAGCTGGGTAATGTACTGCCTCCAGTATATCATTGGTCCACACCACAATTCGGGCAGACGGCTTAACATAACTACCCAAACCATCTCAACGGAAATTACAGTCAATGGTCAAATAACTTTGACTTTAAATTTCACCATCACAGTCCAAAACACAGGACAAATTACTGCAGCTGAAAAAGACTGTATAAAGTGTAATATTCTGTTGACATTTGTAGCAGTATAGTATACTAGGATATTAATTCTAAAACATGTGCACCATGAATCAGTCAACAGACTTGAAGTTGAAACAATGTCTAGTTTGAACAGGAAAGTTTTTAATAAGAGAGCTTCTTCAACCAGAGGGCTAGATGTTTATAGAATCCTATGACAAAACAGCTCCCAGTGCATGAGGATAAGACCTTTCGAGGTACTGTGGCAACAATTTACAAAATGACATGTTTTTCAAGTTCATAAGCCCGTAAGACTGACTGCTACTTTTATAGCTAAAAACACATAACCACAAACTAGCCAAGACGCGACAAAACCATGACCTCAGATGCCTCCTGAAAATGACAGACTGCAAACACATTGTGACCTGCACTGTATTTACACGATTGACAAGACTAGCTTTTGTTATATTGCTTAGAAAATTAAAAAAAACATGTTTCAATGATATTTAATTAAATGATGGCCAACAGCAAGGCTGTTCATTAAGAGATTGTGTGTAGAGCTCAATCAGTGTGAAAGAAGAGTACAGTTTTTGATAAGCCTTTCATGCAGTGATTACAAAGTGTATTAAAACATGCCTAATTAAAATACAGAACTAAGGTTACTGCTACTGTTAGTTTACTTTGAACTGTAAGGCGACAATGCAGGAACTCATTTGTCAGAGATCTCTTTCAGTGCCATTTTGAATTTCGTCCCATTCATATTTCTCTATAAAAATATGAGGGTGTTTTCATAAACTTATCTGGTGTAATGTTCATTTACTTTGGACCAATAGGCATGAATTCTGTGGTTGGCAGGTACTGAGGCCAGAGAAAAAAAGAGAAAACGCCAACTTCTAACAAGCTTTGAGAAAAAAAGACCATGTTTATGTTCCAGTGTTCATAACCCAACTGTGCTTTGTGGTTGGGGTTTGAATTACAGCGGTTTGGCTCCCAATGTTGAGCGTATAAACTCTGTGCCTCCACTGTTTTGGCTGAACTTAACTTGAACAGATTCTGTAAAATTGCCTTCTGTGGGAGGCCCGGCCTTACTGTGGTTATCCAACATGTTTATGGTATTGTCATGCAAATGCTGGAAACAACTCTGTCTGAGGCTACAGCATATGAACACGTTCTGTCATAACTATGGTCAGTAGTTATAAATATGATTCTGGAAAGGTTTTTTAAGATTTTTATCATGGACAACAACTTCATATCCCCCGAAAACATTTAAATCACACCTGTTTTCAACATTACAGTAAACAACAAATATAAAAGACACAAATGATTCTAAATGAAAATAATATAATATAATTAATGTAATAATACCAGTAATCTTGAATGAATAAAAGGGGATGTTATTGAATTTTAGTGCTCTAACTCTGCCAGTCCCTTCTGCTCACTTTGTTTTAGCACTGTGCCAGCAGAGGGGAGAGAACTGGCAGAAAAATTACAAAAGCTAAGTCCAAAAACAAGGATTCGATAGACATAACTTTATGTGGATGATATTCATATTTTAATTGGAAGTGGGTGATTTTGGCACAGATGATATACAGATTGGTTGAAATTAAAGCCCAAAGCTGTGGGTGTGGCAAAAGGATGTGGGCAACCCAACAGTTCCAGGACTTAAAGTACAAAACCATAAAAATAAGAGTTTTTGCATAAAGATACATGTCAATATTGACTCAGTATAACTTTTGCTGCAATGTCATATCACGACAGCTTGAAGATAACAATCTTACTTGCTGATAGTAAAAGGTAGAATATCAGATAAAGTCCTTCTGAATAGCTCCATCTGCATGTTTTGCTTTGTTTGGGCAGCTGCTGCCAAGATGGTATTTATTTTGGAGTATCCCATGAAAATTTGAAAGAGCCCTTACATGCTTGGTCACACAGCCAGTTCAAGTTTAACTGTAAGAGTTTTCCTTATAAACAGGGACACAGTGAAATGGGTGTAACAGTGGCTATGTGTGTGGCACACATTGCCACTGAAGCACACATAAGTAAAGAGATATAAACCAATGCACGCAGAACAGCAAAGTCGCGGAGTGTGCATCTATTCTCAGAGTTGGTCCGACTATAAAATGTTTAATTGGATGGCTAACAAAGCCCATATTTCCGTAACATCTGCCACTTTACAGCACAAAATAGAGAGTAGGAATGTTTAAATGTTATAATCAGAAAAAAGGTTAAACTTTTGCCCTTTAAATGCACTGATATGACCTGGCTTGTTAAGGAACACAAAATGAAACACAACATTTTAAAATATGAATAACTTAGAACATGCTTTCTCAGGAAGATGCCAGACGATCAGAAATCTCCCACAATACTTCCATATGAATAAATGTATTCCTCATTATCATTCTGGCAATAGTGGAATTGTGGCAGAAAACAAATTGTTCTCTGTTTAAGTGGCCTAACTAGTCAGCAGAGCCAAATCAGTGTCCTCCAGCTCTGTTCTGGGTCCCGTTCAATAATTCATCTGTGAGAGCTGTGTAGAGCTCAGGATGTCACCTCCGCTGCTGCAGGCTTCTTGGCCTGGTTGGCAGCCTGGTTAGGAGGGCTGCCTTCTGCCATTAGCATGGCTCTGATCAGATTAACAGTTGGGCCTTTAGCCAGCAGAGAGGCACAAAGCGGGAGAGTCCTGCCTGGCATGGCTTGGGTATAGCATGGCACATTTAGCAGGCTGGAGTGGACACTGATGCACCACATTTAGCACACTGCCATCATTATGACACAAGAGGTGTGATGCCCCTGCCAGGAAAGGGACACAGTGAAGTTGGCTCAGGACCAACCGCTTATTTTGGACTTTTTTATGAGCCCTGCCAGGGCTTATACATTTTTGTATTGGGATGTTTTGTAGAGTTTCTATTTTCCAAGGATACAATAACAATATTTCATGCCAAAGTATTTTTCTATAAAATTCAAATTATGTGTGCAGGGGACTATGGGTAAAGCTTCACTTAAATGTTTGTGTGAATCAAATGTTACCAAAAAAAATTGCACTGAGCTCAAAAAGAGGTTCAAAAGGGACAGAAGAAGGATAAAAAGAGATATAGGGGAACCTTTTATAGGGGTTACAAAGAAAAGATGGCGAGGAGTGAGCAATGATGTTACAAAAAGATGGATTGGAAAGAGGGAATAAGAGAGAGTGTGTCGAGTGATGGCCGCCCTCCCACGGCTCTACCTGTGGTGGAACAGATTGGACCCGCTGCAGAGCGTTCTGATTGCCGTGGCGACCAAGCGTCAGCTGACAGATGGCTGCCTCCAAGCGTAGGGCACCGGCCGTCCGCAGCTTCCACTGATTGGAAGTCCGTGCACACACAACACTCCTCACGCCCACATGCGCAGGCTGGTGGAGTATGAATAGAGAGAGGGAGAATGGAGGACACGGACGCTTTGATCTTGGAGGTGTCAGGCATCTCGACTGTCGCTGTTTCTGTAGATGATGACTGGCCAACTCCAAAATAAACTTGTCCAATCTGGGTCACATCCCATGCTCACAATAAGACAATCTAGTAGAATACATGGAGTAACAGAGATTATGGGTGTGGACCTTTGGTGTTTTAGGGCGTTTTCACATTAGGTACGATTGCTTCGTACTATACTCGAGTATGATTGCCCCCCCCCCCCCCTCCTCTCCCCCGCCGGTCAGCTTTCACATTAGTAATTTCGTACACTTGCGGTAGGACTCCGAAGCAGAAGGTGGCGGTAATGCACCTCAAAAAAAAGGAGAAGAAGAAGAGTATCATCAACTACGGAACATTGTTTATGTTGTCGCTCCAGAGTAGAAAAAGTGTGTGAATGCATGTGCATGATCCCAAGCCCATACAATGGAGTCGACCTTCGCACTAAGCCTACTATAATTCATATTATGGAGAAAATCTCAAGAATGACCCTCTCACCTACAGTCCTGCGGTATCAGCCATGGCCGTGCAGTTCAGAGGATGAGATCGGCGGTACTGCGCGCTTACACTGATTTCGGAGGAGACGTTATAAAAAGCAGTCCACTTCCGTGGTTTGGTACGGTTAGCTTTCACACCTGATGCGTACCGTACCCGAGTACACATGAACCGTACTCGAGACCGCCTTTACCACCACTAATCAAACAAACCAGACTTTGGAGTCAAGTGTACTGGGATCCGGGCCCTGGTCCCTAAAGTGAAAGCCCCCTTAGTATCTGTTTGGGTTGTAAGAATCAAGCAATTTGGACAACCAATGCTGGAGTCAGATGCATCAAACACAACCACAGATCCAAACTAAACTCGCATAGAATAAATAGAAAAAAAGATTAACACGACAGTCAAACACAAGCTATACTGTTTTGTATGCGGCCTTATGTCTCTTGCTAGCTTTCAACATTTCCCCAATTTCCTAACTGTGACCATACTATACATGTAGGTGTAGATAATAAAGATCATCTTTTAGCTGAGATTTCAATCAATTTCAATATATCATTCAAACTTTTGTGTAGGACAATTTTAAAATGAAATCAATTTTCACTCTAACTTGGAACACTGGTACAAGTGGTACTGCCACCACTTGCCTGAGCTCCCCTTGTTCACAGAAACGCAAGACCCTGAGATCCAAGAGTTTGTAGCATGTATAACACATTTTCAGACAAGGGTTAATTGTTTATATGGTAACATCAGCTTAAACTCATAACAGAGGGCAGTTTATTCCCCAAAACAAAGGCTCCTCAGTTGTCTGGAAGTGGTTTGCTGCTGCAGCATCCAACCTTGAGCAGTGTCTTCTGAACAGTTTGTCCTGTAAAAAGCAGCCAGCATTAGCAGCATAAAATCTTTTAAAAATCAAATGTGGTGATAAATAATCTGAGATTATATTTTATGTATAGCCTTCTGCAAGTTACGCGTATTAAAACCAGTCATAACCCCCACCTCTAAACGATCTAACCTGCCCTCTTCAACTTAGACATGGCCCTGTTAAGAACACCCTCAAACATCCAGTCAGCAAACTCATACAACTGTGAAATAGACAATAATATAGCATATCGCAGCAGCCATTTCCCTACGCTATTCACTTTCTTTCTGCACCATTTACTCTCTCTCTCTCTCTCTCTCTCTCTTTCTCTCACACACACACACACACACACACACACACTCACACACACACACACACACGCACACTAACGCTGGAATTGGATCTCTGAGGCAAATGGGCTGCATGTGTCTCATGCCTCTCCAACACCTCCTGTTGCCATAAATATCTTGTTATGAAAGGCAGGTAATGAAAAGCGCTGCCTTGGTAATCCGTGACGGAAGGCAGTTTCATGGTAGTTTAGCTTCCATCACCTCCCTTGCTCCCTGCACCACCCCAATGAGACACGTCCGTGTCTCTGGTACACTTGTCCTCCCTCATCTGCTCCTCTTTGTCCCTTTGCTGATGAACTTCACGGGTCATCTATCTGCAGGAGCATTTATGCATATTACATGTGCATTCTTTGTGTGCTTGTGTTTTCTTTTCTTTTGCAGCTGGCAGAGCCTAAGGAAGGCAAAGTGTGTTGATCTATCCATCTGTTCAGCACTCTGGTCCACAGCCATGAAATCCCCATAGGATGATTCCTTATGACTCTGGTGATCTTTCAAGGCTTTGAAATTGTAAACCAAAATAAATATCAAGGTTAAATTAATTATTTCTCACACGATTTATGACTTAGTCATGTGTACCTTGATTAAACTAGGCTTTACATATGGTTTATGAAGCTCAATTAGCATGATTTTATGGTTTGGTTGCTCATGCATGCACATTACTTAATAAAGTCAGATGCAGGTGCTGATGTAAAGTCACCATAAGCTTAATCTTGCACCTGAACACGAGCACACAGGCCCCACAAAGCTGACAAATTAAAATGTGTGACATATTACCCTAACCCCTTTGATCTCATATTAATGTTGTTGAGTAAAAACTGCTCCTATTTTCACCCAGCTTCCTCAGCCCCTCAGTCAGTGAGGGAGCTGGCTCATCACAGCGAGCCATTGATCAGGCTGGATTGCAGGAGACAGCAGCTCAGAGCCGCAGCCCTCAGAGGAAGACCCTCTCACACAGTCTGGCAGCCGTTCCAACAGAATAGATAATTCTGGAGCAGCAGCTTCCACTTCACCTCGTGCCAACAAATTTACAATTCAAACATGGACCAAGGTGTTGAAGAGGAATGTTAGAAACACTTTGATTTGTTTTTATGGGAGGTTTGATAGAGGTCACAAACATGGAAGCTTCTACAGTGTCATCCTTTAAAGAATATTGTTTTTGTTTCGACTGAACTTTTTCCATTATTACGATTTATTGCTTTTGTCTGTAGGTCTTACTGAATGTTGATATCCCCAAAAGAGAGTTGGCTACAGCACAATATAAACAGCGTCAGCTGTATAGTCTTATTTTAATGAATCTCCTAACAGTAGAAGTGAGTTAGTCATTACAAATGTAATAAACCTTTGACATTTTAATTGAACAAGTGTAATTTTCAAACATTGGAGTAGGAGAGATTCACAACCTACATTACATGAAAAAGGAGCATAATAATCATATTACAGGTTAAATCAGATACTTTCTGTCCATAGAGTTTTCATATAGGACTGTTTTTGTTCCAGAGGCTGGAAATGAGTTATTGCTCGGACTTCAGTATTTCATTACTGTCTCAGGGAGACTGGCAGAAAAGACAACGATACAGTATGGCTGCTGTAGAGACAAAAAGGGACTTTGTGGATCGTCTTTCCACACAGCTAATGCAAAATAAATGTTTTTTGTCATTTGGTGTTTGTGTTTACAGCAGGCTCTGTCTTTCCTCTCACTGTTTATGGGTATATTGCAGTTTATCGGTCTTCATACAATTTGTTTATAGTCAAAATGTATAAAAGTTTTTTAGATGTTGCTCTACTGAAATTACATCATCCAGCCTGTTTATGTCACACACTCTTTCCAGACTATGTTTATCTCTCACTGTGTGCCTCACAGCCGTAAGGCATGAGAGCTCAGGTTCCACTGCCCTCCCCCCAAAATTGAAAAGCTCATCAGGAGATAATTCTGGGAGCTGCCACAATGCCAGCTATGTGCCACTGTCACCTTATCTTCCAGGCCTTTTGCGCCCTGCTGCTCCTGTCCGTGCCCTGGGGAAGACAGCTTAGTACCCATTCTGGCTGCAGCGACAGAGGAGAGCGGGGCAGGAGAGATCACTCATTTTAATAGGCCTGTCACATCTGTTTTTAGAACCTGCGGTGGTCTCCCGCTGCTGGCCTCTGAATGAAGTGACCCCAAAATGATGTGACAAGCTGTGATGAGCTCGGGGAGGGGAGCTTTGGGCCAGAGGAGCAGAGGAAAGGGATCAGATGCAGGGTGATGAGAGAAGGGATTACATTTAAATCACAAAATGTAGCGTAAAGTCTGCTGTATGATTTAGATTTTTCATGTAAATAATCTTAAAATAATAAGAAAAACTTACATTCTTTAGTTAAGGAATAATTTAATGTAGTTTTATGGTTCTTCGGCTTCCCCATGGAAACTTAACCAGCAACAAAACCTGGTCACAGCTGTGTCTGCAGTTTATGTTGCCTCATATTCATATGTAGTTGTTTCATATATGTTAAGATAACAAATATATTTACATGTAAAGTTTGTTGTCCTATTGTATTGCTTTGGTGAAAAAGAAAACCTCAGTTCTCCACTCTCTCACCTCAACTGTTCAGATTAGTGCACATTTGCAGGACATTCAGCTAAGTAATGGATGCCTGAGCTCTCAGGAAAATTTGTTACCGTCTCCTTTACAAGTTTTTCCTCATTCCAATCAGCAAGTGTCGGCTCAGTTGGCCTTGTAATTAATGACTACTGACTGGCCACTAACCGTCCAATAAGTCTGCCGTATAGGTCCAGGCAGCTCAAGCCTGCAGAAAAGGGAGGCTTTAAATGCTGATAAAGCAGATGACAAACTGCCGACAATAACTCGTGTGTGTATTTTGCCTTTTGATTGATTCGATTTTCAGATTAAAAAGCAAAGCAAGAAATTGCTCCCTTGATACCTAAATTTCCCTCGGTATCAATAAAGTATCCATCAATCTATGTCTACTTAAAACTTACTTAATACTACTGTATACTTAAATCCTTTATTATGAAGCACTCAAACATAAATCAGTCACTCCAATTGGTTCTGTTATTCTGTTGTGATTTGACCCTTATCTTTTTAAACTATTGAAAATTAGAACACTGAACACAAACTAAAAAACAGAGGCGACTTATTACAGCAAAAAATATTGTAAAAATATTGAAAATATGGCGAGTACACTGAGCCTATGTAAATACAGGCCTGAAGTGGAGATGTCACATGATGATAGAGGCAGTAGCATACATTTCCTCCCCATCAGTGGCAGGTAGTCGTTATCTTTTCTTCTCATTTTCATGGTCTGTGTTGTACATACATGTTTAGGTAATTTGACAGAAATACATGCATTATGTTGTATAGGTGCTGTAGAAGAACTTTTTTTGCGACCCATATTGTCCATCCTTCACCATTCATAAGAAATGTGGTTACTTTTTCTTTGTATACCTTTGTTTTGAAATTCCATTGAAGCCTCTTTGTTCTCCGTTTCTTGAACTCATGCTCTCTAAAGATAATCAGGCTGTTCTCTGTGTGCGCCCACATCAGTGCATGCCCTCAAAACATCAATAAGGGTGCTCTTATCTATGAAGGCTGGGAGAAGTGCACACAAACATCTGTCAGTACGGGTATCATGCTCCCAAGCATGCAAAAGACAGCAAAGTGACGGGTTGGGTCCATACACAAACAAATACAGTCAATAAGTAATAAATTGACAATATGGAAATCTCAGGGAAGTTGGTGAATGATTTAAATCATATGCAGTGCCATCCCAAAATCTGGCTGTTACAAAAATCATCAGTATACATGACTGTTTGAACTACAACCACTATGGTTAAGATTTTGATTAGGTTTAGATAAGATCAGGAAAGAAAATAAGGTTAGGCAAAGATTGTGAACATTGTTTAAAGGAAACAATAGTTCCAAGAAATGACACAACTTCTGTCATCCATCCCCACCTCTTCTTTAAGATATTTTGTGGCATCAATAACAGCAATACAGATCAGAAAATTCTAATAATACTGTTACTGACTTAAATACTGACAAAGAATTAAAGTGGATGACTCCAGCAGCAGCCACATGAACTGTCAATGTCCTTGAACAGAACAATGAACAGGCTCACTCAGCTGTAAGGCACTTTAGAAAAGAGCATCTGTTAAGTGCCTACAACATTTATTGCTTGTTAAGATGGGCATTTTCTGCTGCATGCCATGCCTCTAAGAGATCAACCATTCAGACGGAATGACACAGTTATCCATTTTATATACGTTTCCTCCCTCAGTACAGCCTATTCATATATGTGTGTGTGTGTGTGTATGTGTGTGTGTGTGTGTGTGTGTGTGTGTGTGTGTGTGTGTGTGCGTGTGAGGTCTGATTCCTTCAGGGTCAAGTAATCAGCCATCTGATAAGACAGACTCTGTATCATGCGCCTACAAGTGGCTCAACAACCTGTGTTGAATCAAAGAAAACAAAACATGAGAGGAAGAGAAAGACTACTGATGATTATCTCTGCACGAGGCACATAGCCAAGGGCAATTGTTCATTTACATCTAACCCTGGCATTCGACAACAATAGGACACATTCCAGACCATTCCAGATCTTTGTATCGTTTTTGTTTAGTTCTGGTTCAGAGGCGGGCAGCAATGAAATGACGCTCGAGTGCCAGCATGTGTCTGTCAGACGTGGACAATGTTCATGGAGTGTGGAAGGCTCATCGACTCAAACTCTGAAACTGTGTGATCAAGGTAAATGGAAGTGTGTGGGAATGCTGTAAATTGCCATCATATATACTATATATACAACTGGATGCAACATTTTTATGTTCTTCAAGATACAAAGACAGGTTTCAAGGTGGACACGAAACAAAAGTCCCTAAATGATAATTTACATATTGATCATTGTACATATTGAGTACAATGGATGCTTGATTAAGACATCTAGAGGCAGGAAACGTTCTACCTTTTTCAGTTTCACTAGACCAGAGAATAACAGGAAATATTAAGGCGGCTATAAACAATTCTTTTCACAATTAATTCTAGCAGCATTTTGAGGCTGTGCTAAGGCACAACAGTGCTTTGAGCTAAATGCTTATGTTAGCATGCCATCTTACTTGCAATGACAATACTATCATACTGATGTTGAACATTGCAGGTGTAATGTTCAACAGCTAAGATTATCTGGTAAGCAAATAATGCTTACCAAATACAAGGAACCTGGAAGCTAGCTCACATAAGTGTAATGCTAAATGTGTGTTTTTGGAAACTATTGTAAATGAATTATTTACAAATTATTAAAGCTAGAACTGTGGTCCAAATGTCATGGGAGTCCATATGAAGTTTTAAGGTAGGCTACAAAAAGATTGTCTGAACAACAGTGGGGGGAAAAACTAGTAGTTGTAACTGTTTTCCCTGCTCTTTGTTCCTTGTATCTCTTTTATACCAATTCTTTACAATAGCCCTAATGCCTAATTTAGTAAATGTTGTTCACAAGGAAAACATATTAAACATATTAAAATGTGAGGAATTACGTTGTATATCATGGGAATATTTGCACCCACTTTCTTTGTGTTTATGCTCTATTTAAACACTGCAGGATCACTAAGGATGCATGTTAATGCCAGGTGCCAGGTGTAAGTTTCAGAACACAAAAAGATCTCATTAGTCTTTACTCCAAGGAATAACGTTGGTAATTAATTTGAATAAATACCTTAAAAAAAAATACTGAGGTTGTTCTTACAATTTGTTCAACAAAGGTTGTTTGTACAGTACTTACATTTACCATTCCATTCAATCCCTCTGACTATGAAGTGATGTGTACAAAAAGCCAAACTCAAGGATGGGCAGTCTATTCTTGGCAGCATTACAAATAAGGTATAACATGAGGAGCAGCAGAGTCTCCTATATACTGTATATGAACATGAGGTGTTGCTGCATAGCTCAGACAATGCAAGTACCAAAGAACAGAGGCAGTGTAGTTTGCTCTTCCAAGGTGGAGAAAAGGAGGATCAAGAGAGCAGGAAGACGTGGTGAGAGAAAGGAGAGGGGCCTTCACTACTTTGTTTAACCAGTGCCTACAGCAGAGGTGACAGAGCTGAACACAGAGCTGCAGCAAACTACTTTATTAACGAGGCAAGAGCCCTGGCATTTCACCGGACAAACTCTACCTGCCTTTATTGCCTTAATCTTTGTCTCTCTCTTTCTCCTACACCTGCAGCCAAATGTTATCAAAAAGTAACAAGTGCTGCTGTCTGGAATTTTTAATGGTTACAGTGACTATAGTAATGATGGTCTAATTTGTAGAGTTTTTTTTCACATGCCTGCAGTTGGAGTGGATTTGCTCATATGTCGTAATCAACTATAAGAATTCTATGGGGCATTTCCGGTTTCTTTATTAAATATTAACATTAACTATTATATTCATTTGGATTCCTATTCCTGGCATCCTGATAAAGTATGTAGTTGTAACCCTGTTTTGGTTTCCAACTACTGAAATGGATTTGCTCAACACTAAACTTTGCTCAACAGCTAATTGCCAACTTTTTTCTGTCTGCCATTTGGAATAAAGCAGGTAGCGCTGTTTAAAAGGCTGACTCAAGTGATATTCCTCTTTGTGTTTGTGAATACAAGTATTTAACATTGTTAAATTTTTGTAGTCGCTCAGTAACAAAATGAAATTTTGAAATAGGTGGATTCCTAAAGAGATTTCTTCATTGCAGTATGACTGAAGTGGGCTTGGTACTGAAAATGCAGTCACAATTTGATACGTACACACAGTGCGCATAACACCTTACCCATAAAACCCGACTTACTTATATTCTGTCTGCCTCTTAACTCAGTATTCCTCCCCTGATGTTTTCACACTCTCATATTAATGCTTAGATGCACTTTGGTCCTCATATCAACCTGGCCTGCCCCCCACTAACAGTAATATGCACTGCTTCACCCAGGGAAAGGATCATTTTACAGTGACAAATCAATTTATTTCGCTCCCTGTCTGCTCTCTCCTGCAAAGAGGCACTGGTTTCATAAAAGGGATTTCCTATAATCCACACATATCTGGATGCCTGCTATCTTCCTATATTCCACTCAGTCCCCCAAGCTCCCTTGGTGCTATATGAAGACACTTCCACTACCTCCAAGTTGCCTAATGATGATGAGCTACACTAATGAATGGTAATACATGTAAAACTCACTTTGGAGTCCCATATGCATATGATAGTGCTACCTGAATGCCATTTCAATTCCCAGTATCTTTAGAGAGTTGTTATTCGGGTTTGTTTTTTCAGCTGGAACACACTGCAAAGGCTCATAAAATGTCATGAATTGTTAGATATCTAAGGGTTTGATAAGTCTGCTCCTCAATTAACAGCTTGCCAGCCATAATTAGTTAACAAATAAGGTTGAATTAGGACAGTATGAAATCATACTCTAAGCTGAGATGGTTTATTGTACTGTAACGCCACCAGTAGCTTCAAGGGGACAGGGTTTTTCAGCAGGGTGTCATAGTGAAGGCTCATCGTCTTTCCTGACAGAGAAACCCCCGCTATAATCAGACGTAACCGTTACAGTTTTAAAAGTACCAAAATGGACCACGACTAGGTGCATCAGGATGAGTCTGAGTCAGATCAACAGAAGAAGTTGATTGATACATACATCTATCATACATTTGCTTTGCAATAATGATTGAGAGCAGCATGTAGCAATGTTACGCTAAAAAATAATACCTTCTGAGTTTTTACAAGCTGTGAAAAGTTAAAACAAATGGCTCCATCAGACACAGTGAGTTGGGTAAGAGAGACGAAAAACTCACCACTATACTGTCTTTCAGACATCATGCAGCACTTACCACCAACACCACTAACAACTTGTGGTAAAACTGCAGTATATTTTGGTGGACAGCTACCAACTGGAAGGAAGAGGAAGCATGACACAAAATACATGTTTGAAAAAATGGAAAAATGTATTAATAGGGATGCACCGATTGAGAAAATCAAGGCCGATACCGATGTTTAAAACAACAATTTTGCCGATGGCGAATACCAATGATTTTTTTAATAACTGTAATTTTGACCTGTAAAAATGACCTCGTCTGGATAAGGGGCCAAAATTAACTTAAATAAATACTTTTATGTTTAAATTAAATTTATTGCACAATTAAAGCAGTTAAATAATAAAAACATCGGCTACTACCATCGGCGCATGGCACCTTATTTGCCGATGGCCGTTGTCCGTCAACTCGGCCGATTCCGATGTTCAGCCGATGTATCAGAGCATCCCTATTTATCAACAAAAAATTGCAATCACAGAATCATTTGTCGCCAGCGTCCATGAATACATAATAACAGGGCTGTAACCATGCACATAAAGTATTAACATCAGAATGAATATTTTGAAAATGTCATATAACCATCAAAAAACCCATAAGACATATTTTACATGAAACTGCATTCATGACGCTAATAAGAACTTGGCAAATAACAAGCACTTTATAAGATAATCTAGCCAGTCTTTGTATTAATATCTGTACACCCTGTGGCTAACATTGTATTGGGCACAAGGTAGATTTAGAGAGTATTGAGTACAGCTCTTCCTGCAGTGTTGTGGTTCTGATGACAGTGGGTGTTGAAGGTGTGGGCTAAAGCAGAGCCTTTAGGAAAACTGTCATCATGGGGACAATAGACCTATAAGTCTCAAACCAATTCTCTCAGCAAGAGAGAACAAATCTTGGCCTGCCAGAGAGATGCAGGGAGGAAAACTTCATCCAGCTGACAGGCAGAGTGCTCCTTAATGGCTCTGTCCTGGCTGAAGAGGGCAGAATAAAAATACAAGGGCTGTTCTGTTGTTCAAGCTTCCTGCTCAGATTGACTCAAGTGTCGGCTTTTAAGACACTGAGCCTCGGATGTGCACCTGTGCCCACACACCTAAATAACAATTCTCTTCTCAGGTCTCAATGACCTGACAAAGTGATGGATCTGGAAGTGTTGCTTTCTTTTTATTACAAACCAATGGATCTGTCGCTTCCTATTTATTGTGATTGCAAATTTAAAAGTAGCTCCTTATCCCACAACAAAAACATCATGGTAATATATAATAACTGATACTTAGACATTTTAGATACATGTTTACATAAAAATGGTCATACTGATGAGCTCGTTGTTGAAGCCTATTAAAAACATTAGAGTTTATTCACTTTTTTGTTTCCTACCAAAGTGCTGGATTCTAAAACATATTGGTCTCTCTAATACAAAGTAAAATGTTTGACTATGAAGATTCCTTTGTGCAAGCAGACACAAAACAGAAATGTTAGTAAAATTATAGTTACAGTGTTCTGCAGACTGCATAAGGATATCTACATGGATAGTATGTTGATTGTCTGTACAAAAAGAATATCTGTCTGTGGGTGAGACATACAGAAAAGTCTAAACAAAAACACATCACATTAAAACATCTTAATACAGTAGTTTGCCACAGACAACAGAGCAACATTTTTTAAGAGAGTAAAGATTTGCTGCTATCCAGCTATTAGGATCTGAGTAACTACTTTGCTAACTTTTGTTTCAAATTTCTGCGTGATTAAAGATCATAAAATCTCACAATGAAAGCTTTAACCCTGAAACTCCCTAAATGGCTAATTTCCTTCATGAAGCTATAAGAGCAGCATAAATGTCAAAATTTGACATAGTTCAAATTTCCAAGATTACTTTTCACCACACCTTGTTTTCATTGCCACCCCGAGAAGAGTGAAGGAGGAGGTTGAGAAAAGGTCAGGATTGGTTTAGATCTAGACAAAACTGAGGGTGGAAAAGCAAATGGCTTTTAAATGGCTGGGTTACAGTATGTCAAAACAAGAGGGTGGTGTCAAGAGTATGTCAAAACAAGTGAAAATGAAAGTCATACACTTAATCAAGTGGAACCACTGACCTTTTCATGACGTGCCCTAATTTGCAAAGGAAACATGGTCCTATGCCGTTTCACCTTAAATTTCAGACTAACCATCCAAAGAAAACAAAGGGATAAGAGCCAAGTCCCAGGGAGAGTAACACCATGTATGCAAAGCACCATGCAGGAAAGAATAAGTTCATTGAAAGCCAGAACAGTGAAAACATGTGGAGAAAAAACACAGACAGGCACACTTAATCACCGTCTTCCTGTTCAAACCACTAATAACATTAAGACACCCACCCGGCGAGGCACCCACCCAAGTTTCCCTCAAGAAAGGAAGGAAACAAGACACCCAGAGAGTGATTGCTTCTCCATTTAAGAGTAGATAAAGAGCATACACTTCTATTAGCACACTTAAATTCTCATGAGAATGTGAATACTGATTTTGAATGTGATTTTATGGAAGTAATGTGTATCAAGGACCATAATAATCAAGTCTCTAAAGAAGCACCACAGTCTAACTATACCAAGAACCACTTTAAATGTATTCTCCCTTTAAAAAAAAAAAAAAAAACACGCATATTCCAGTGACACTGATTTGATGTACTGGACTGGTAATGGCGCTTGTTAACTACTTTAATAAAAAATATTTGCCAGACGTGCCACATAAAATAACATTTTTTAGGCACTGTCCTTATTGCGGTTTAAAACTACAAATGTATATGGCCTGTTTAGGGCCAGAAGCAAGCTCACACGTGACAATAACAGGTGCAACTGTAGTGTATATAAATCACCAGTAAAATGATATTGAAATGAACCAACCATGATTTGTAAAATGCATCATTTGTGCTCACTCTCTGTGAAACCACCACCTCACAAACAGCCATGTTGGGAGGTTCCACACTCCCCATGTGATATGGTCCCTCTGAGAGTCCTTGTATTTATATCCGTTGTCAGTGCGGAGCTGGAGAGCCTTTCTGGCTCATAAATCTGGCCATGCTTAGCAAGCACAAATTTCCCCCTCATTAGAGCTCCACACCCTGTGGAGGGAGCTGAATTACACACCAGTGTCAAAGTTATGCCAATCAACCAGGAGTAGGAGGACTCAGCTGGAGGCTTTGACACCACACACGTCTACTTTCGTCATTTGAATACAAAACGATTAAACTACTGTAGATTCAATGATCTAAGGATAACACACATGACAAGACAGAAGGAATTAACTCTGATAAAGCTGCATCCAATATTGTCCATCTGGTATTTGTCTACATACTTTTAAACACAACTAAGGATTGAAAAATTCACAGCAGTATGATGTCCATGTTGATTATCACACCCCCTTTTGGATTTATCCGGCACAAATGTTGCCCTGTGGGTGGATACACCTCATCTTTGAAGCCCAAACCAGAGCCAAAGGGAGGTCTGGTAGAAAATAGGCTCAATCTGTCTCCCCCTCTCCACCTCCCACACCGAGCCTTAGCCCTTCACTCAAGCTTCACTCTCTTCTCTCGGGGGAAACATGTATGTCAGAGACAGCAGGTGTGAAGTGAGATTAGAAAGCACAGGAAGAGGAGGAGGTGAGGGAGGATGATAATGGGAAGGGAAGTGAGGAAACACACAAGGATAGTGTTGATGGTGTATGTGCTGGTGTCTCACTCTGTATGCAAGCAAGTTGTGTTTAAGTTAATTCTGTATGCTCGTGCAGCAGCTGTGCACATACACTGCTAATAGCCTTTGTTTCTCCACAGAGAACGTCAGTCATCAGGCCCATATGATGGACAGCTTGGTGGCTGGCACCAGTAGATGAAGAAAGCTCCAAGGCCATCCACTCCTCAGAGAAGCAATTATCTCCTAGCCTCAGCCCCACACCATGGGCCTGCATGAGAATGAGCCCAGGGCCATGCCTCAGTGTCTGGCATCCTCTCTTTGGAGATGCAGACCACATACACAAGCACATACAACACAGAGAGTGACGAATGCACACCCTAGCTCACACATACAAAGGAAGAGAGGCAGACACAGTAAAAGGTGCTGGTGCTGTCCTCCAATGTAACAGAAACTGACCTGCTGGAACTGCGAAATGTACGAGAAATACAGCGTGTCAGAGCAGGTCTACAGTAGGAGGCCTGGGGCTAGAATTGAAGCTAGAGAAATTGACAGGTGAGGCCCTGTGGCTAGGAGCAAGACCAGGTAGGCATTTGTGCAGTGACCTGAGGGGAAATAAATGCAAAATACCTGTATCATGCAAGTTTTGACACACAAGCTGAGAGTGGATAAGAAGCCATGTCTCATAGAAATACTGTTGATGTACACCTAATTTGAAACGGCAAAAACAATTGCGAGGAACAAAATGCCAACTAAATTCCATTATCTATTACCATAATGAAGAAATACTGTTAAGTGGCATACCTGGCAGGTCACAAAAGGTTAATGTCAAAATGTAACCAAAACCATGATCTTTCCCTAACCATAACCAAAATGGTTTTATTCCATAAACTTAACCAGGCCAGAGCATTGGAGCGAACTAGGGACTCTGATGTGATAATCCTGTCCTTTGTACGCCCACCATCCACCTTAACTACCTCCTGGTTAATCGAGCATGGCAACGTAAAATTTAAGTAAAAGAAAACAAAAACGTCAACATAAACATAATCTAGGCAGGAATTCAAGTATTATTATATTATAGAAACTATTCTTGTAGATTGGTTTCAAATAAGAGTATCAGATGCCTGTATATGAAACACAGCATAAACATCGTCTTTGGTAAAGATCAAAAAACATTCTTGATGATAACATTTTTGCATCAGATGCCAAATTAATCAATAACTATTGGCACGATTCAGGTTATGACAATCAAACTTTTTTGATTGAAAAAAAAAACAATACACACAAAGTGGGATTATCCTTGTTTGACTTGTTTGGCATGGACAGCAGGCACATACGGCACATATCAACAAACATAAAACTACAGTCAATATTAGCTTGTTTGTTTGTTTGCTTGCCTAGCCCATCACTTACATTGGCGTTTTGTGTCTGTGCCCAGAACAAACAGTATTTCAAGAAAAAGCTTCTCAACCAGCTGAAGATGCTTGTACTTCCCGCCCATTTCTCCTGAGATTAAACTGCAAACATTTTCACAGCTGCTCTTTCTATTTCTTCCAACAAACAGTGAACAACAACATTTTCCGGTGCTGTGATTCTTTCTTAGATATGAATGAAAGCAGGTTTATAAGAGGTTTGGGATGTCATGGCAAGGGAAATGGTCAAAACATATTTGGCTCATGTCTTCCGGACGAAATCCACTGACAAAAAAGTTTACCTACAAAATAACACAATAAATATAAGGTGATGATGATGATTTATATTCCTTTTTACGAAGGTTCCTCTTATTCTGCTTTAAATATACTCTCTATCACCAATTTTGCATTTATTGACATGACATCTTTATGAAGGGGAAATGGGGGAAATGAAAGGGGATACTAACAGCCATGCTTCTAAGAAGACCATTTCCTTTACAACCTGATGTTTGATTTGCCACTAAACAAACTTCTCTTTGGGGATGAGTAAACAAAACCATTTCTACGTTTGTCATGCCAAATTACCAGAGGGCATAAAGTGCTAATATAAAGTAATAATATAAAGTAATAATACTAACATAAAGTAGTCACCGGAGAGGCTTGAACTGACGGCCAGTGAACTTGTTGCAAAAAAACCTCCACATTTGTGTGGAAGCTGCAGAAAGAGCTTTTGTGTAAAAACGCCAGCCCTGGTCTTGTTTATGTAGGCGATCATGTGACTTCCAGGAACAGACTGTTGGCAGAATAAATTGACTTTTCCCAACAAAGCAAAGACGTTAGCTTTTTTGTGTTAAGCTTATTAGCATAGGGTTGCACTCTGAAGAGTGAAATGCTCAACAGCTGCGTTTGATTTGAAGTGTAAGGCAAAAAAGACATAGATAGACAGAGATAAAGGCAAGAATTTGTGACTAACACTGACTGCGGAGGGGAAAAAAAACAGCTAATAGAAAAATGGTGTGTTTCTTTGACAAACAAGGAAGCGCATACGGCCAAAATGAGCCCAAATTCCTTTCTCTTTGTTTTTCCTTCCTCTTTCTTTATGTCTTGACCAACTTTATTGTTGCTGCTGTGTACTGTGTAGACAAAGCTGACACAGAGACGACACTTAGCACACAGATACACACATAGCAACTCCTGCTTCTCTGTGTGCTCTGCTAATATTTACACTGCCAGGCCGAACACTGCCACTATTGAGTTTGGCCATTCAAAATACTGTTTGACTAGCATTAGAACAACAGTGAGGGAACACTGTCTGGGCAATAAGGCCAATGCCCCTCAGGTTGTGGCCCAGATATAAAAGGGGAAGACTGAGGGTGTGGACTGATGACATCTTCTCACACTATTTAAACATTAAGTGAGTCAGTGCTTTTTTGTGTTGTTGGTTTTTCTTTGTTGTAGCCTTTTGTTGAGTGGAGGTGTGTGGATTGACTAATGCTATGTGTGGATATAGTATCTGACATTTGCTTTGTTTGTTCTTCGTCATGAGCAAAACAAAGGCTTAAAAAACAAAGGCAGAATAATAAGTTGATATCAGATACACGTGTTATTTCAGGTCACAGCTTGACTACCCATGTAAAGTCTACAGCGGACTTGTTTGTAAGGACAACAGTTCATCTATTTAAAAGAAAATCATTGATTGCGTAGAGCAGGTCCTATGACTGGAAAAGTGAGGTTTGTGGAACAACCTGATCTAAGAGGAAATCCTTTGACTCTGTGAAACATTAGCCTGAGTTTGTGTTGGTTCAGGTTAAGTGTTTACCGTCTTTGATAGCCAGCAGTTGGAGTTCACTGTCCATAGGTCTGTCATTATCATCAGTAGAGTGGGTCATAAAAGCTTACAAACAGGTTAATCAGTGCCTAGAGCCCAAGTCTGTGCTGTGTTCATGCTGTAAAACAAAGAAACCTGCTCCTTTTTAATGACCTCCACTCGCTATATTATGAAAGCCGAGATGGATAAAGAAAGACTGACTGAAAATGCAGCCGATATACAACCAGATCACAGGAATATGGCGCTGTGTGTTTTTAATATAGATGTGAGTGCACCACAACACATGTGGGGGTGGGGCAAGACAGGTACACAACATCAGCTGCCAACGTAAGTAGCTTTCATGGTAGGTACTGCCATCTCCTGGTAATATATATACAGTATTCAATAGAGCACAGGACCATTTTCGGTTTTAAGAAATAGGTTTTTCCAGGTTAACTGAAATGGAATATTAAAACTGACATTTGGGGGTTTTATCAAACAAATATTGCATAGTAAGGATGTGTGTTGTTGAATACACTAACAGTTCTTGCACGATGATGTTTCTTTGAAATCTATACATCTATAATAAACTATTATTATTCTAGATATAGTTTTAAAAGAAAGTTGAAGTTATAATTTCGTATCATTTAGAACTTTTAATAACCGTAAATAAAAAATGCATATTTTCAGATTTGGAGATACAGACTCAAAAGGCGCTGATTTCTGGAGAAAACTGTGTTACTCTGAATTGCAATTGCAAACAACATAAACAAAGCAGTTAAAGTGTCAATTAAAGACAGAGCACTAAAAATGTGTGCAATCTGTTAAATTGTAATCTCTAAACATCTTTGGTTGAACTAACAGAAAAGTAACAGGTAGATGAATTGCCAGTGGATTTAAAGCAGTATTAATACCAGTTGATGGGCAAGCTTCTCACATTACAGCCGTTATTTGTCCTCACAGGTTTTTGATTTTGATTTGATTAGTCATTTAGCTTTTGACATCCAAAGCAACAAATGGAATGGTTTCACTGCAACAGTCAGAGTATTCAGGGTCACCTGAACCTTTAGGGGTTTTGGCTTGTACAGTTGTGCTCTTGCAAAGTTCAGCTGTGCTTTCCTCTGATTCTTTAGCAGTGAGATTCTCGTTTTATCATGTATTCCTCTTTCCCTGTGTTGGCAACATATGGTCTGGGTTAAAACAGATTTACCTTGTGCCTGAAGGTCAGCTTGAATCTGCTTGGCAGGTGACTGAGGTACTATCTCTGGTATTTCAGCAACATTTGATCCCTGACCAAATTCTTTCTTCTTGCAGCCGCATACTGAGCACTAAGCCACAGTGCCACGGGCCATCACAATAACATTAGGTTTTCTGGAAACATGAACACAGAGTTCCCAGAGTTAAGCCTTTATAAAGTGCACAGTTGTTTTCTTTCCACATTCATTGTTGTGCATGGTAGCAAATTCTTGGTACATAATTTCAAGCACAACCTGGTCAGTATCATCTCCACACTTCAGTATCACTCCTTTATATTAGCTGAGGCAATTATCCCTTTAGCTTGGCACACAGCATGATAGTTAACATTTTAATGTTGGCTGAGACCTTTGTTTTATTTGAAGGACAATGCCAATGAACCACTTAACTGTTTTCAACCCGCCACTGCCAATAAATGTTAGACAAATATTTGCTTTGGCAGGACATGACAGCCAGTCAAAGTCATTGGCCATATTAAATCATTCATAGATTTAACAACTGAATGGAAGAAAGTGGACAAATGGCATAATTGGTGGGGGAGTGTGCTAGAAAGGGCAGACTACGACATGTGGATTTGCTGTGTTTCAGTAAATACAGGTAATGCATGCAGACTCAGATGTTTGCAAACCCTGCATATTTTCAACACTCTGAGAGTTGGTTCCATTCACAAAAAACGCCACATAAGTACACAGTAGGAACTGCTAAACCTTTATTACAACTTGAGTTTTATTTTCATGACCTCTGGCACCCTTGTTCTCACCAAGTTAAGTGCCTACATCTCAAAACAAGGCAACATCACTTAAAATAGGTCAGACAAGGTACGAAACCTTGTTGTTACACTGTTAAAAGAATCCAAAACAATTTACATACCAGTGCCAGGGTTATTATTTTATCTGTACTTCCTGTAGTTCAAAGGGTAGAAATTAATTTCAGAGGAAATCACATTTCCCTGAGTAATATCCAAGTAAATAATAGAACTGACTGTAAATTTTGAACCTTAATTCTGTCTTTGTACTCTGATTATTCAGTTTGACCAGCAAAAATGGAGTTGGACATGCCCTACATGCACTTGAGCCATGCATAGGGCTGCAGGATTATGGCTAAAATGATAATCACGATTATTTTGATCAATATTGAAATTACGATTATTAATCACGATTGTTTATTCATTTTAGGGACAACATTTTTATATTGTACTTTAAACATTTAAATGTTTCACATTTGAATAAACAGAGCAACGCTTTCAGTTCCATTTTGTGCTACATTCAGGCTCATGTGCAAATTTTGCATAAAACTAAGACTGAAATTAGGCTCTTTACCGTCCTTTCTGTTTTAGTGTAACAGCAAGCAGCTTTGAAAACGCGACATGTTTGTACATGACATATTTGCACAAACACCACTTCAAAGACGTAACACATAAGTATATGTTGAGATTGTAATGAAAAACAACAAAAAGGCATTTACAAGGACAGCTACGTATTCTCTTCCCTTTTTCAACAGCTGCTGTAACTATGACAACCACAGATGCATTCGCCATTTTAAACGTCAACATCGCACTCAATACAGTACTTACAAGACTTAGCGGTAAAGAACTAAAATGCTTAAACAGCCTTGCAAAGAACTATAGCTCTTGTGCTGAACTTGAAAACATGTTTGCAAGGCTCTTATACATCAAAAATACAATGGAAGTTATTTCTGTAGCTTTCACTGGACTAAGAACTATCATCATCTCTACTTTTATATTTTAAAAATCAATTGTAAATGTTGTATTAGTAAAAGGAGACAGTGACATGAACGCCATGTCATTGTCAATAGCTAATAATAGGGGGTATTGTGTGATCTCTACTAATCACATTCATTGTGACATCGTCGGCTTTGTTAAAAAGAGCTTCTATAAAACTCTCTTCAAAAAAAAGCTCAGTATGCTATTTTCTTGTAACCAGTGTGAGCTTGGTTGAAAAGGAAAGCAATTATGTCTCTTTTGAAAAGCCACTTGGACAGCTCTTGTGGCAGCCTGTGAGTAGCCACACTCATACATGACTCATTTCTACTCATTTTCATCCAGAGACTGAAAATGCACCACACTCTGCTGCTCCTGCCAGCTTTTGGTGCAATTATCCTCAGGCTCCTTCACACACTTATCTTCTCCATCTGAGGTCAACGCAGGCTTTAATAAGCACGTGTTTTAGAAGTCAGCGTCTTGACATAGTCTAGTGCATCTCAATCAAAAAAAACATCAAGATATTAGTATATAAAACTAAGAGGGGCATGCCATGTCTGTCCCTTTGCTCCGTGCAGAACTAGTAATGTGCAAAAATAGCTAAATCTATCCTGAAATTAATAAGAAAGTAACATTAGCTAGATTTTGATGTAATTCTGTCTTAAATGGATATTTCGTTTTTTTTTAAGTGGGGTTGTATAAAGTCCTTATCAATAGTAGGTGTACTACATACAGTAGTTAACAGTCAGCACAGCCCCTGTTAGGAGAAGCCAGCCAGAGTTCTTACACAGAAGCTAAGCTATGCACCGCTGCAGACGGGGTCAGGAGTACTATGTACTTTAGCCACTAAGACCATTCACATTTTTTTGTGTCTGGCCAATTGCTACTCTGATAAGCAACTTTAAAGTCAAAGTTTATAATGGAAATTTAAGTTTATAGTTAATAGATTTACCAAGTATTTGATATGCTGCAGTTTGGGTTGGAGGTGAAACACTTACATATTTCCAGGGAAATGCAATGTGCGCATCCAGACACATACTGTGTCTCGTTTTCCTCATCTTACGGTAAACGACACTGACAGTTATTAAGGGGAAAGACCCACAGGGCCTTTATTTGAAGCAGCTGTTTCCAATAGGCCGGTTAAAGATTAATATAACAGTTATGGCAGTGTAATCTTGGCCAAATGACTTATGATCCGGCCACAACCACATCCACAAGATGGATAAGGGGACTATAAGCAGAATGAAGTTATTAATAGGGATGTTAAATAATAAATTGGAGAGGAAAGCAAACAGTGGTTCATGACATACCAAAGTTTAGGACTGTCTCCCACAACTAGTCTGGTCAGCTATAAAACTGCTGTAGTTATGTTTATGGCACGTGACTCATTTCTTCTGAATGTTGGATAATCAAAGCTTCCCAAGAATTCTGACCTTGGACATATCAGCTTAACCTTAATTAGTGATAACAACAGGGAACACAATCTTCCGTTTTTGAAATGATAAATAAGTAACTTATTTTATCTTAACACATATGCTAGTAAATTTTATTAGCCTTTTACGCAGACAAGAGCCACATCAAACGGTCACAATGAAACGAAACACAAACACAGTACATTAGGTTGAGCTGTTTTAGTGGCTACAGCTTTGCTGATTGAGAATAAGTAAAGTCAGTGTAGTCTCTGCTTGATTCAATATGTTGCAGTGGAGTCTAAATTTATCACTGCAGTTAAAAGTGTCTGAAGATGTGCCTTGCATTTTCACTTCTTAAATTTCATTCAACTTTTAAACCCCTAGCAAGACCTACCCAGATTGAAGTCTAATCTGGTAATGCATGTTGATGTTACTTATTCACTAAATCAAATATGTGATTTAGTTGCACAACATCATTATCACTGCCATAATAATCAATTCATTTAGAAACAGATTCTCTAAACTTTGCAACTGTAAGCTAGTGGCTGGCTGTTAGTCTGGCATATATTTCCAAAACCTAATTTGGGCCCTGGAACATTTAGCAAATAGCCGTTAGCCTCTTTCTTAGTATCAGGAAAATACAGCAACACAGTAATCAATCTCAGTGTTTTTATTTTCCACAGAACACTTTTTCCTGTTAATTTGTCTCAGTCTTGTTATAAAATAACAGAAGAGAAGACTGAAGGGTGGTAATATTTCCTATAATTCTGCCTCATAAGTAGAGCCAGTTTTGTGAGTGCTGAGTGACTTAAAAGCATGCTGTGTGCACTGGTGCAGATGGTTAACTTGCATTAATAATGTCCATAGATGTAAAATCAGGACATGACATCTAAATTATTTTGTAGTGGTCTATGGACTCCACAAGAGCGTAGTTAAAACCTTAGAATCTAAAAGTAAAATGAGACTGGGATTTTACAGGATGGTAAAAAGAGTGAGAGAGCGGTAGAAAACCAGGCATACTAGACCTTAATGAGTGTGGGTGGACGGAGATCAGTCTCAACATTGTCATCACAAAGACAACCACAGCCAGTAAAAAGTCAGCCTGGGATTCACAGCGTCTTAGCAAAACCACACCACTGACAGCTGCAGAAACTGAAGGCTGTGCCAGGAACACAAGGAAAACATCCAACCCACTTTGGCTGAGAGTGTTTATCCCTCAACAATGCCTTCCAATATTTTTTGTGGATGCAAAAACCCAGAGCTTTCATTGTTCTTGGCAGGGACCTTCATGTCCTGGTTGGTGTTGACGAGGAACCAGCTTAACGGTAATCACTTGCAAATGTATTTATCTTTTATAGCTCATGATTGTAACGCTTTTCCTCCAAGGCTGAAGCCATGGAGTGGGAGTTAAGACCTTTATTTGGGATTCGTAAAGGACAATTGATTTTACTTCCATCTTATCTATTTATGCCTTAACATGGTTGGAAAAGGGTAACAACACAAGTGACCCTGTGCATTACAATGAGCTATTTTAACCACTGGTGTGCTTTTGAGCCAAAGAGTCATCATTACCCAAAGCCAAAGCAGTGGGATGACAAATGAGGCTTCTAAGTGAAACAAAGCCAGATTAGCGCTTTTCTGTTCTCTGAATAAATACAGAGAGCATCTCTTTGTTAGGATAAAGGATAAGGCCTCCTGTAATCTATTTATAGTATTTGTGTACATTATGTTTTTGCTGTGGCAGATTGTAGCGCTGCTCTGTGGTAGCATTCCTGAATGGGATTTTATACAGTCAAATTCAAAGTAATGGATATGGTGCTATGACTGTGCCACAAGCGGATGCATTTAAGAGCAGCTTCTATTTCATAATGTCACCAATATGGTCGTGTATAAACCGCAGCACATTCAGTAATGTGAGATTCATGGGTACAGCAGGGTTATGCATAAATCCAAAGGTGGAAAATAGTGTCTCAGTTTACTTTCCCAATGTTTTGCTCTGAGCTTCAGCTGACCGTTTATTTACAGTGGAGGAGATGAAAAAGAAAATACTCAATTCAGAATTCAGAAAAACATTTAAAATAAAAAGAAGTGGTGTATTCAAAGAGGCTTTTTTTCTGTGTTTACATAAGATGAACCTTCTATGTTCCAATATTAACGAGTTTGCAGCCATTCTAGCTGCTCTCTGAGGCTGAACTGAATGCATACTAACAAGGCCAAAAAAGTTTAATTGAAATTCAGCCTTTTGCACCAAGAGAATGTGTTAAACTAAGATCCAAGAGTTGTAACAAGATCATCAATCAAGTCAACTAAAAGACAAGAAAATTACTGGCTATCTGGACCAAGAATGTCACCCTCTTTGTTAAATGACAATGCCAAGATTTGCTTTGACAAATATGACACATTTAAGGCAGAGTGAATAAATAAGATGTGGAATAAACGTCCCATCTCTAAAGTGGATAAAGAAAAAAAAGTTTTCTTTAACCTTTTACTATTAATTCATGGTTCCACATAAACGTCCTTTTTAATTTGGATACTAGTTGTAATAACACAACCGGAGCACTGACGGTTCAGGACCAACAAAGAGAAAAGACATATGTTGCCAGATATCGTAAAAGAAGATATCTATGTTGCGAAAGCGTGTTGCTAAGACGGAGACAGTTTTTGTTCTCCCAATGTGTCCATCGTAAAAAAAACTAATTTAGTGTCAGAATGTTCATGAGATATATGGCTAAATAAATGTATTTTTGGTGACTGAGTTAAAGAATCCATCATAATATGTGACCGGTTACACTTCTCACAGTTGAGTGAAAAGACTCAGGACCTGCCACTAGTCTTTTGAAAAGGGGCTAGTCAGAGGAAAGACCCACATGACACAGACACAGGAAATGACTCCCTGTGCACGTCTCCTTTCTAAACCGTCTCTGACAACGCTCTAATCGCAGGAGCTCATCTGCATCCCAATGTCTCCCGATTCCAACACATTAGCTCCCAGACAGTGGTAGCCCTGACATATTGAGATGTAGAGCAAGAACTGTGCTCTGGGCACCAGACTATGTGCAGCTAATGCACTTTGCTAATGCATTATTTAGAAAGTGGCCTTGCTAATTGAGTTTTAATGTCAGCGGCCGCTCTCCCACATGTGTTTGACCGAGCACAGGGGAAAGTTTAGATGTTGATAGATTATATGTGGCCACTGGTGGCAGCTTCAAAGGTCATGGGCAATGCTGGGGCAACCACCACGACCTCAGATGCTTTTAAAAGGAAACCTGCCTGCTTTAGTCACATCTATTAACATTTAACTTGTGTTTTAAAATGCAGACATTATTAAACTAGCTTTCCACTTGATGAAACAAAGTGTGTGGTATGAAAAAAACATTAACTGTGCATATTTAAAGCTATGTTTAACTCAGCTTGGAGAAAATGCAAGCATCCAGTAGATATGAAGGATTCAGAAAGATAATCTACAAACCTGAACTTGAAGAGCTATATATAACATCTCTGCGGGGCGAAGAGGAAACTGGTGAATGTTTGCAAATTGAACTGAATCTAAGTTAAGAAATAGCACAGGGTATGTAGCTTGGAATTTGAGTAAGCTCCCTGAATAAACAAGAAGAAATTTGCATTTTAAACAGTAGCACATTATGCGCTGCAGCTTTGTGGAAATCATTAGTTACACACTTCCTTGCAATTATTCTGCAAGTTCACCCCACACGCTGTCTATGATAGGAAGGCACAGAGAAAGGCTCTAGTCTTTATGAGAATCACTCACCCAGAGCACAAGATAAAGCCGAGCAATAACTTATTTCAAAAAATCCCAACCGGCTAATTAACATTGTGAATTCAACCAGAAAGTCAGTATTCCTCTGACGAGTTTAATTGCATTGATGTGTGAGCCACAATTTAACGGCTCAAATAGAGAGCTGCTTTGGCTGCCATAAATGACGGTATTTCCTCACCTCACAGACTGTAACAGGATTTTTTTTTTCTTTCTGTAGCATAATCAAGTTTAGCTTTACCTGAGCTCATTTGACGATTTAATAGACTTAAATGAGTTTTCCTCCCAAGGTTAATTATGAAGCACTGAATTAAATTTGCCACTGTGCAATTGCTTATTTATAAAATGTCTTCAGTTCTGCTCTGAGGTAATGTGCTTATTGGATTGGACTAAATCAGAGCTAAATCATGTTGTGCGTTTCAGTTTGCTGGTGAGTTCGAAGGGTCACTGAAACTGAACATCCTGTGAGGCTGATACAAGCAATGCAAAGCAAAACATTTGGTCCTGCCATTTCATTAATATTAATCTTTGCATAAATCAGTAACAAAGTCTCACAAGAAAAACATAAATTAAATACATTACATTTAAAGCCTGGTTACAGAGGTGGCATAAAAATAAGTTTTAAAAAGTTTTGTAAGGCTGCAAGGACAATAGCACAGTCACCCTTGGATTTGCAGAGAGTGCAGTGTATAAATAGGATTTAATCATTTCACATATCAAAGAGTGCATTTGGCACTCGACATAAAAATAGTCCCTCAAACACCGGAAGTAACCGTAAGGAATGGATTAGAGAGTGTATTTATCTGCTCTAGAAGTTACAAATGTTAACCTTCATCCTACAACAGCGACCAAGCTTTACTTCTGAAGCCATGTCAACCAAGTCCAGTTGCATTTGGATTAAGCTTAGAATTACCATGACCTGGATGACTGAGAACCTTTACAGACTACTGAAGCAATTGCACCGATTAGGGCTGCACAATATATCGCTTTATAACCGCAATTGCAATGTGCACATGTGCAATATTGCATATATGCGTCACATCGCAGGACTTGCGATAGTGAAGCAAATAAAGTGAAACATATCATCTTATACTTTATTGTTCCTCGGTGCAAAACGAAAACTTGCCAGTCGGCGGGAAGATTGAGGCAGATGCTCCGTTACACGAGGTGGCTTATAAGTGAGTGTATTCCTGTTATCAGTGGCACCTCGTCCCGGTGCTGGTTAACGCTGTGGCTACATAAACCGTCTGTTCAGGAAGCAGACGTGCTGCAGACACACAGCGTGAGGTTGTGTGTGCCAACAGGAAGTAGGATATGTGAGCTTTCCTTTCAAAAAGTTACCGTCACCGGGCTGATCACACTAATTAAACATATGTTTGAACACCCTTAGAAATGATATGACATGGTATGATGACATACACAAGTAGGCTAACACAACTGCAGCCCACAAGTCTATTTGTATTTTATAATGAAATGTGTCGCTCCACCTGAATTCCCTCTACTTTTTCATGCAGGTATGTTAAAAGTAGGAGAGGGGTTTGGTTTTGTTAAAAGAAAAGAGACTTAAAAGTCCAAAATTATAATAGTTAATTGTTTATATGTACATGACAACACACTGCATGTTATTTATGGTTTCTGTCATTTTACAAACAATATCACAGAACAAAAAGTTATCGCAATGTTATTTTTTTTTCGATATCGTGCAGCCATAATAACAAGGTCCCATTGGTGTATGGGAATACAGTTTTCTTATAAGGGGGATCTTCAAGACTAACATGTTTTTTGTTATTCCCCATAGCTGGTAAGCTGGTCCAGAATGCAATCAAAGTTTAGGCTAATGTTAGAAGCTCTGTCCTGCTTTGTTCAAAGTTAAAACCCAAGCCACTTTACCCGAGATAGTGTTTAAATTTGTCCTCTTAACTCTTAAGAAAAAGCCCTGACACCTTTTGTATAACAGTTCAGCTAAAATAAGATTTCTATTTGCCCTCACTACTCCCAACAACTTCTCTGCAATCCAAACACAACCCTAACCATCTCTCTGTGAGATGTTTTTTTTTATTTTAAAACCACTAACATTGTGAAGCGCAGCTCAGAAAGCCCAATGTGGTGCAGAGAACAAGTGATTATTTTATGGCGCAGCTCATCAAACACTGCATGGTGAAAAAGCAGGGCACTTGATATCTCAGACAAGTGAGTTTAATGGCTGCCAGTGCTTGACCTTCTCCACAGGGCTGCCATGTTAGTCACTCTCCAGCAATTCCAAATTGAAACAGAATCGTAGTGACTACTGAATATGTGCAGAGAAAGAGAGGGGTAAAGCATGTGTGAGAGAGGAAAAAAACCTGTGTGTCTCTTTCTTCAGTCCTTCTCTTTTATAGCTTACTGGCTTGGGACTGAGTGTCACATCAGGGTGAAGACCACCCCACTCAGCGTGTGTATGAGGGCCCGTTCAACTGTACCCAGCATCAGCGATGTTTTTTTGCTATCGGGGGCACGTGTGTTCCAGGAGATTGAGCCTTGATGTTTACAGTGCCAGCAGAGCAAAGCAACAGGTGAAAATAATCTTCCACACTGCGATATATAAATATAATTTCTCTGGTTCGACAACAGTAGCAGTAGCATTTTTGAAGCTGTCTGTGAGCGATAATAAACTTAACCCTTCAGTACAAAACTGAAAAGTAAATAATGCATAATATGGAAGCTGTTTTACATTACAGAATATCAAACATGTCCTCTTGTTATGTGTTCAGATCCATTAGAATTGAACCTCCATCCGCTTCTCATAATCACTCACACACACCTACACCCTGAACGACCTGCAATTATCCTCATCCTCCTTATGGCCACCCTGACGTTCAGAAGTGAATCTATTGACGATTACAATTATGGAGAGTGACTGAGCTCATCCCTCAAGTTCCAGCGCCTGCTCCTGAAACATGCGGCAGGTTCTGTAAATGGAACAATTAAGATAATTGACTGTACAGGCCCCATTAACAAAGCCCGCTTCTGGCTTGGAGCGGCGATTAGATTAATTCTCATAATGGAGAAGCTCTTGTTCCTCCATTGTTCTCCATTTGCCCTCTTCAGTCCGGGAGCCATTCATATCCTGTGAGTAGGGCTTCATGTTGACTGGGATCACAGTGTTTTATTGGACAAGGTGAGAGGGAAAAGCAGAAAAGATGCTCATTGTCAAATCTGATGTGGTTATCGACTTTTCAAATGACTTTTTATATCAATACTACTGCTACAACTTTGTCACCCTGGGTTGGAATCTTTTTCTAAAAGTCAAATACTATGAATTTTGAAGTTCTACGTAGTAGTTAAAAGGCTTTCTGCATCTTTCAAGGTGAGCAATAGGGCTTGTCAACCAATATTCTAAATTCGATTATATAACCGAATTGTAATAAAATATTCGGATATTAAAATCAATATTTGTTGTGGAAAAAAGTCAGCACTTCCACAGCTGTCTCGTGTGTTCTTGCGCGCACTCTCTTGGTTATGGAGCGTCTTTGAATGCATCAAAACGTCACTTTATGTTATGATACGTTAATAATTAACTTTAGTCTATCTGAAATGAGCTAAAACAACAACCGTGTGGCGTGTGCTAATGATGCCGGAGAATTTAAATCCCAGCCTAGCTGGCGAGAGAGAGAGAGATTCTCACCCCCAGCATAACACACAGGTATAGGTAGGGTATGTTTATATTTTTAAGATATGTTCATGTTTAATAATGTCCGTTCTTCCATAACCTAACTATTGTATCTGTTTATTTTGTAGGGTGTAGGAAGCCTATGTTGATCATTTAAAAGGCATGTTTGTTTAAATAAATATATCTTTGCAAGTAAGTATGGCTCTCGTTGTATTGGTATGCTGTCTTGTGAACATATTGCGTAAAAATAGATATTCAAATATTTCGAACCAATGTGATTTTTTAGATGGAATAATCAAACGTCATTTTTGGCCAACTTTGACAGCATTAGTGAGCAACTATAAAACACCCTTCCAACCCTTGCCTGTTATTTATACGTCTCATTTATAAAAAGAGAAACAAGCACTGTTAGTAGTGAAAATCACCCTCTGCGGGTTTGGAGGTGGCAGGAATGTGTTCCAAGTTCCTGTTTGGCCAGGTCACAAACACTGCTCAAAAGGTTTTTCTTCCACAGGAGGCGACTCTCTCACATCCTGCGGAAGAAAAACCTTTCCTGTCAATAATTAAAATATAAGTAAAAAATTGTATAAAAGTTGATACTACTACACTTTTGATGAGCATGATCAATGTCGACTTTAAGCTGCTGTGGCTCAGTGAATCAATTTAATTACAAACTGATGTAACAGTGTTAATATTAATGTTATATTCTGCAAAGTTAATTAAGTAGCTTTCGGGTTGAATCACCAGCTATGGCAAAAGCTAAATATCCTTAAGAGTCGCATTAGAATTTGCTTCATTTCTAAAGAGTCTGGGATATTACATTTCTTAATATCTATAAACTTCTTATTTAAGGATTGCATAACCTAAAATCAGCATTGGATTAAAATAAAATATCACATTGTAATGTATGTAGGTCTCTTTAGCTGGTGTCTGTTTTTTTAGATGACCAAAGAAACACAAATTCTTAATAGCAATCATTATGAGTTAAAAAGGTCATTCTATAATGATGTAATTATATAACATGACAATTGTAATAACCTGGTACTACACATTTACAGCACTGCCCTTCACAAGCATCGAGTAAATAATGCAATGTGGTGTATGCAGGAGTCTGACTCACTTCATGTTTCATATGTGCATTCTGGGACGCACTCATGTTACAAAGAGTCAATCAGGGCGTGTGTGGGTGGGAGGTCATTATCTTAGGAACATGAACTGCGTGTGTGTGTGTGTTTTGGTGGTATTTTACTGGGAGGGGAACTAATTATGTCATGCTAGCTCCTTTACCTTTCTTTTTGTTCAGTGTGAGACTGACAGAAAGTGTTAAGTTACAAGCACCACACACACACACACACACACACACACACTCTTTCTCCCTCTATGGGTCTCTGTGTATTAGACCACCCACAATATCTGCATAGAGTCCAGTCCTACAGTCCTGCATCTTTCTATAGCACTGCCTCTCTGGGCCTGGCACACTTCCCTCTTATGTTGATGGAGCATGGAGGTTGGGACTGAAGCTTCTGCTGTTAAATTTTCCCTTTCTTCACATGTTATTCTACAGAACACCAGGCTCTTTTTCTGCGGTCAGTGCCTGTCCAATTCATTCAAGAATGATATGCATTCCTCAGCCGCTTACAACTAGCCGCACTCCAACAGCTCAGGGCCAAGCGGGACAGGTTGCACTGCCAAAGAAAAGACGGCTAGTAAAGTGGCCGCATTATTGGACTCTGATTTAGTGAAAAAAACGATAAAAAAAAGCCATAAAAGACACAATACCACAGAAGCAAATTTTAAAACATATTACTTGGCAGAGAGACAGATATTTTTTTCTTTCTAAGGAAACACGAGTACACAGCTGCTTCAGGTTTGTCCTATTTCTGACCATCTGCAGTAAGAGCCCCTTCTTGATGTCTGTAACAGAAGACAAACCAAATACCTTCTGAGTCAACACAAGCCTGATCCCTCCCCTGCAGTTGGAAAACAAATAAACACGGGCTCACGCTAGGCAGCCCTGGCGAATCCACTCAGGAATTTCAAATACTCCTGAATTTATTTTCCATGAGGTCTTTGGAGCAATCTTTGCAATCAAAGAGGTCAATTTTGCTTGGAAGGAGAAAAATATTAGGTAAATATTTTCAGGGAAACTGGTCATATTTGAAATGGAATGGCTTCCCTCGCCCCCTACCCTGCGTTATCCAAACAGGTACACACGCAAACACAAGCCTACGTTCTGAGCAGAACCGACAAACAGCTTTCCTTCAGACACAGATCAGTGCTACTCCCCTGCTGCCAGACCCACTGACACGCTCGTTTGTTTTTCCCATGCCCACTTTAAATTTCCCCCACAACTGAGAAGGCCTGTGTGTGCCTGGCCAGGAGGACAAAAAAGGTAGGAAAATATCAACAAATCGTCATTTACATCAGTACAAAAACAAACAAACCTAAGAGAAAGGAGCTGCTAAGGAGGTCCAAGGCTTTTTTTTGCACCAGTAATCCTTCTCATGTGGCTTCAGGCAGCCTGCCAGCCAAATCTAATATGGATTTATATACAAAGAAAGTGCTTAGTTTAACATAATGAATATTTAATCATGCATGGACCCTGTAAAGCAATTTTGCAGAAATAATTGAAAGCAGACTTTGTCTGGAGGCTTGAAAAAAAAGCAACAGCTAAACTGTTGACCCAAAGGAGCCCAAAAATCTCACGCTGGATTAAATGTTTACACTGCTGGCATACACTCTGATAAATGAGGTTAGGAATCCAGGGTGGAATCAACCGGTGTTAAGTCTGCTGATTCTGTTAGGGCGAGAGAACACACAGATGCCTGGCTGTGCACATAACACATGCACTTGTTGGCAGCTCTATCCCAGCTGTCTTTCTAACACTTTGACTATTTTATGGCGAAACTGTTTGTATACTCAGTCAGTCAGTAAGCTACGAGTTAGAAAAGGAAGGAGATAGAGGTTGCAAAAGCACCTGCGTGAAATTCAAATTATTTGGGTTGGTAGGGTTCATTAAAGGTGACTAAACACATTCTGTCTTTTGTGCTATTATTTTCCATTTAATTATAGCTGGCATACACTTCCTATCCTGCTACTGAAAACATCCAGTGGTACTGCTCATGTGAGGAGTGAGACTGGCAAGTGAATGTACTGTGACAGAAGGAGAACACTTTCATATAACTTGTTTTCAATACTCTCTATACAGACATATTTTAATAAAGTGCACAATAAATAAAGCAAATCACTGCCTGTCACTCAGTCAAGGTCCATCAAACAAGAGAAATGAAAAGAATTTTTAGTGGGAGAGCAAAGCCAGTATAGACCGGATAAAACACAGGCCTATCTTATGAGCAATATTACATCATATTAAATACTTTGCATGACTTATGCCATTCACTTCTTTGTATAATATTAGCTCTCATAATACTATTAACAAAGAGACTGTGACAACAACGCAGTACAGCCTCAGGTCACAGAAAAATACAAGAAATAGCTGAACTTAAAAAAAAAAGGAGAGGGAGAGGAACGACATAAGCGGATTTAAGGGAAAGTGTTCACTTATGCAAAATAAAACAGGTTATCAGGTCTATTTGGTGATTCCCTGGCACCCTTAATAAATCAGCTTAGGGTGCGGCCTAACGGCTTCATTCGCCCCACAAATCTCTGCACTGCAATAACATGCGCCAGCGAGCACAGATTAATTTAATAACTCTTTAATATTCTCTATGAAAAAGAACAGGAGACCAGCGAGTCCAGGCCATACGGGGAGGGTGGTGAAGGGGGCTATCTGTGGAATAGGATATTGCTGCAGCAACAGATTGAATATTACATAATGATGTCATTTATATTCCATTCGAAGTCTAGCTTCCCAGACTAGGGACTCAAACAGAGCTGGGGATTTGTCTGTGATAGAGAGTAATAGGGAGAGAAAAAGTTTGTGGGAAGAGACAGCTTGACTAAGGAGCAAGGTGAGCGGATAGTGTCGCAGTGCAAAGATTGTCTGGCTCACTATATCTCACTATATCTGAATGTGTCTAACTTGAAATGTAAAAGCATATCAAAAAAGAAGCCTGAAGTATACATATACTGTATTACCAACGTCCTAACACTGTAAAGTTAAACCTCAATGCAGAGGCCTTGAATTGTGAAATTTACAGTGTTAAATTATGTGCTATGTAAAAGGTTTACTACTTCAGATGTTTCAGAAGATCCTTTCTGGACAAGTTTTACAGTTCACTCTAGCTCCACCGTTCTGCAAGGGCAAAACTATTTCACAAGATAGAAGCAAAAATTAGAGAAAAGTCTAAACAACAAACATAACTAAGTGCACTGAAATTTTCTTATGTCCTTACTAAGACATCACCTTTCAAACACTACATTCATGCTTAAGCTCAAAACAATGGATCATCAAAAAAATGCATTGCCATTAAGTTGAAACAGGATTGTGTTCTGACTAATCAAAAGCTGGTGTTCTAACGATACACTGTTTACACAGGACAGCAACAACACAGCTTGCGTGGCAAAGTAACAGGTCGCTGTAAGCAGACACACAGAGAAATGATATCTGTTTCCCATTTTGTACTAAAGATGACAAATATCCTGTAATCAGTAAAACAAGGCACATCAAACTGACACGTCTGCATCGGAAACAAGCGTTCAACACATCAGATGGCAAAGTGGTGCAAAGGGTGGAGGTGAAGCTTGGAGAGAATAAACAGAGCTTGCAGACGTTGTAATGAGAATTTGCTCCATTTGGCAGTAGCCCGCAGCAAAGGTCTCCCATCTGTTTCTTATTGGAAAGGGAGTAGACAGTTTGGAGGGGGAAGGATAAAAAAGGGAATTATAAGAATGCACAGACCACAGTGACATCTTATGGCAGCAGCTAAAAACGCAGGGGAAGGTGTGAATGGATGGACGCAAAGAAAAGAACAGGAATTAGGGATAATGGAAAGCATTGTTTTGCATTTAGTTTCAGCTTTGTTTGTCTTACTTTAAAAGGGCAGCTTACTGCTTACATGCTTACATACCAAAAACACGTGGGGGGGGGGGGGGGGGGGGGGGGGGGTAATCATCTCCTTCAGACCTGCTCCAGTATAATTTGACCTCTAATGCTATCAGAGAATGGACAACAACTTGTGGATTTGAATGTCATTGTTTTAATCTGAGGGCATAGAAGACCCAGATGTGCCCGTGTGTTTCTTCTTTAAAAGGACCTTGTAGTTGGCTGACAGTGAGTAAAGATTTGAGGGCATATCGAGTGATGGTCATTTGTGTAGGAAGATTAAACACTAATGTTGAACCTGTAAAAGCACTCCACGAAGAATGGCATTACAGTTGTTATTAATGTGTGTGTTTTAACTGTGTACACACACAGAGATGTTTGTCAGTGTATGGGAGAGAGAGGGTGTGTGTATTAAAGGGGTGTGAGAGGCTTTTAGCAAGATCAACAGCAAATTGGGTAAACAGGCTGAACATTGGCGATCAGCTGTGGAGGATGTTTTCGCTTTACCTTGCACACAAGCCCTGCCTTGAACTTTCAAACTCTGAGAGCAACATATAAGTGGATTTTCACACACAACATAAATAAAGCTTTATCTCGGCTACTGTCACAACCACACACATGCAAAAATATTGTCAGCCAAAAGCTGGAGGGTTAAAATTTTTAACCTTACACTGATCCAGTTTTTGTTTTTCTGAAGTGATACTAAACCTGCATGTAGGTCGAGATTAGTGCTGACTGATTTATTGTATTTCAATTGTCATTTCAATATGAACATGTGCGATAAACACAACGCAAGACTACTTAAAATGGAACAAATGCATTTTTACATGCTATTTACGCAACAGGTGCTTTACACTTGAGGAAAGATCATCATCTTGGTTAAATGTTGAAAAGTCAACAGTAGCAGGAGACAAGTACTGTTCGCTTTTTCTATATTTAAACAAAAGCACAATGTTTCCCTACTACATTAACCAAAGCACACTCTGGTCTTTGGGGTCAAAGACATGCACTTGTATGCCACCATCCCCCGACTACCTTTACACTCCTCCTCCTCCGAATTATGTTCTCCAAAAGCAGTCTATAAAGATAAATTTTAGGAGATCTTTAGAGACTGTTGCTGTTTTCCTCAGAACAACTTTCTTTCTTCCAAAATAAATGCCTCCCACTGGTAACGTTATTTACATCAAGAACATATTTGTTTTACTATCACAAATGTGATAAAAATGCATTCACATTCGCTGAACAAGGTAAGGTGTAGGGCAATAGGTATGGACAACTGAGGTGTGACCTGAAAATTAAATGATAAACAAGGGAACACAATACAGCCTCAAACCACCATTGTTTACTCTGAACGCTCACACACACATACGGCTGTACAAACACTGTTTGTTTACTCGGTAGGGGCCACAGGAGGTAGGTGGAAAGCGAGAGGGGGCTTATGTGGAAGAGGGCTGTCATATATTTCTAAGACAATGGTGGCAGAGAGTGTAATTTAGTAACACAACGGGGTTAAATCTGCCCTTTGTTAGAAAATACACACAAAGCAGTTACGGGTACCAAAATCTATCAAACTGGCCAAGTGATGTTCATATCTACATACCGGTCTGAATGTCCTTTATCAGTAAAAAAAAAACAATAAATGTCACCTCATGTTACCTCATTTGACCTCATCATTGTGTTTACATAAGACATTGAAACAGCAGAACACAGAATGACTGACAAGTCTTGATTTTAAAAGAATCTCTTACTCCCTAAGCAAGCATTCAGATCCAAAATAGCCCAGCATTAAACAACACAGCCGGATGTAATGGTGTGGGCATGTTACTACAGGTGGCAGCGGGAAGATGAAAAATAATAAATTGATACTCTCAAGGCAGGATAATACAAATGTTGTTTATAAAGTAAACTTCGGAAATATGCTGTATACATTACAATGTAATCTACAATAAATCGACTGATATTACTGTATTTAGTTGCAGCAAAAGTTGTCCTACATTTAACTGTTCATGAGGTAGATTATTTGCAGGTGCTTGTGGAAAAGTCTATATATTTTACAAATTCCCAAGTTTTCCCAAGCATACTGTAATTTGTCTGTACTCACTTGTATACCGTCTCTTGTAACTTAATCATCTGGTGGGCGTGGGCAGGTGCTTCTGTGGAACATGTAATAAAAAACAACTTCACTTGAACTGAAAATAACTAATTATCATATATAATTTAATGAAACATTATATTAAGCCTCTCTTCATTAGATTTCAAACATCTGCAAATTTTGCGTCATGAAGTAACTTACATTTCTGGCGTCAACGGAGATATAGATTTGTTCGACATCCGTGCCGTTAGACACAATTTTAATTTTATTTCATGACAATGATATGCAAGAACTTAAAAGTATTCAAGACAATGTGATTAAACTGGAGAAAACGTAGCTAGCTTAACTACTAATTAAGCTAGCCTATTAATGTAACCGTTTGCTAACTTTAGCTTGAAGAAGTCGACCGTTACCGTCAACGTGCAATTTCAAGCCCACCTTTGCTCCGTCAGAGATGTGTCCTTTGTTGTTCTCCTGTAGTTTTTGTTTTCTGTGTTCCTTGTGCTTTCTTTTTTGGAAACCAAACTTGAATTTTAACAAAAGTTTTACTAAGTAATTGGGTCGGCCATTGCCGTTAATCGCGAACTAGTGCAGGTGCGGACTAAACCATTTGGGTAAAAGGGGTGATTTGTGGTTCCTAGGCAACCTCAGAACTGCTAAACTACTGCACGTGACCAATTCTTAAAACGTTTCATTTATGATGCTAACTATGACAAAAAATTAATGAGGATTAAAAAATGTTAAAAAGTGGATGCTGCTCTAGAATGTATTAAAATGCCATTACTCCTGCTCTGTGGCCTGGACTAAACCAATAGTGTCAACTTGATGTTGATCAAGCAGCTTTGTAGTTTAATTAAATGTGACTTAACATGAGCAATATTATTCTAACAAATACTGAAAAAACTGCTTTGTGATATGGCCAGAATATCAACTCCAATTTCACAGAGAACAGTTTTGTACTATTGTGATTGTAGTTAATAAAACTGCCGAGGAAAAACTCCTCCTGCACCATGGTCATGTTTTGGAATTCCATAAAAATCCATTATGGAAACAAAATACTATGTTTGTAATCTCGCTTTCAGTCTCAGCAGTATACAAAAAGTGACTGGTCTAATAGAATTTAAGTAAAACAAACACAAAGTCCACTGCGGATAAGAGGAGCTGTGTTTAAGCAGCCATTAGTGAGTGTTTGAGTTAAAGAAGCCATTTAGGAAAGCAGTGCTGTCATGTGGTGTTTGCTCTGACACTGCTTAAAGGCTGCTAGTTAAACAGGCAGGGAAGGAAGGGTCAATATTTTTACAGGCAAGCCTGGAGTCACAAGTGCTGAGATTGGCTGATAGCTGTTTCCCACATTTTTACCACTTCCAACTAGTGCTCAAACTGCCACGAAACAGGATGGACATCCTGTGGAGAACAAAAATCACCACAGGATAAATGACCAACTCATGTTTGGCAATTTTACATTGAAAAGTAATACATCAACCTTGTCACCACTTTTCTTCAAGCTGCAGTTTTTATAGTAATTGGCCTATGTCAAAAGCACTATAAATATACTGAACAAAGAATGAATAGGCCTACAAATCAAACACTTGCCTATAGCTGTATCAGTCTCTAGCTACAATACTGTTAACTATTGATTGATTGTATTAGAATAAAGATTTTCAATTTTTTAATAAAGACCTTTTTTTAGACTACTATACTATATTATGCTTTCAAAGTTTACAATTAACAGTTTCAGTTTTGACTTGTATATTGTTTATACTGTATATTTTTATGTTAGTACACACTGAGTGAAAGAACTAGAAATCAGAATCAGATTGTATGCTTAAATATACTTTGCAGATTCAGATTTTAAACACATTTGCTTACTTAACCTAACAAACACAATATCCTTACCAATATGTAACAAGACAAAAAAATCCCCCATGTAATATTAACCATATAAGATTTGTCCGTCCTAATAAACCAATAAGCCTAAAAGAATTACAAACGATATTGAACAGAAACATACCAGTTTACTATGAAAATCAGAGATTTTAGGTCGTATTCACATTGTCACTTTTGATAAAAACATGTTTCAGTGAGCAGGCAGTCTAAATTAAGTCATGTTCAGTGGCCTCTCAATAGAAAAAAGCAGCTAATTTTTGATCAACCAGTTCCTAATTGCCTTCCATAGTCAATTAGCCAAGTGCATATTGCCCATTACCACGCATATTTTTCAGCTTCATTTCCTGTGGAGTGAAAATGTGGCAATTTCAACCTAAGGGAGACATTAATGACAGCTCATCATCCAGGCAGAAAAGCAGTTCAGCAAATCAGTGACCTCATCATCCTGGTTGTCCAGGCAGTCACTGTGAAATGATAGCAGTGAGGCAGAAGGGCATTCTGGGAAACACAAGCTGTCTAAAGTCAGAGGCAGTGACTGGGTGGAGGCTTTTAACCTTTATAAATGTATGACTGTCTAACTCATTAATTATTAGGTCAATTTAGGCCTGGAGGACAACTCTGAACAAGAGTAGAGGATTTTAATGTCGGATTTGTTTTGTTTTTTTGTGATAATAAATATAATACATGATTTCCCCTCAGGCAGAAATCTTAGGCTTTTGAAGCAAAAATACCTTAATGACCTGTTCACAAATTGTGCATTTTATAGGTATTTGGTTCCACCTGCTGTTTACATTGTAAACTACAAGTTTTCAGTCCCTTCTAATAAATGAGTAAATGCCTAACCAGTCAGTGGATTTCAAACATTGCGGCTCCTTTTAGGAAACAGTACCATCTTTGATATCATATTAATAAAACCTGAAAAATTACTTGTCGAATGTAGTTTCTGTTTACACTGTATTTAATGACTCGTTTTTAACAGACCACATTTTACAAGACCGTCTGTAAAAACACTGCCTTGCTCTCATGAGTTCTTATACTCAGTACAGTTCAGTACACTGGGATAAATATGTACAGTATGTTAAAACACACCATAAACATATCTACAAAGGAATGCCATCATTGAGGCGAAAGGGATAAAGGAATTGCTCTGCTCTGTTTAGACTTTAGGAATTAAAATTAAAAGGATGGAGAAACAAACTCCTCACATAATCTGATGCTCCAACAATCTGTGATCCAAAATATGCCTCTTACTCCGACATCCTTAAAGCATTTGAAACATGTTGGTGGAATTTCACACAACCTTAACGCAAGCAGTGAGATCCAGTCCACAGGATTTTAGCAGAGGTGAGGAAAAAAAGATATACAGACTTGCTAGTGTATGTTTCTCCTGGTTTGTGTTATTTTGGTGTAAAATTTCTCACTGTTGACAGGCCAAAAATGTTGCACAAACATGCATGAAGTGTCAACTTGTCAGCAAGGCAAACTGTGTGCTTAGCCTTCAAATGAGCCTTTGACTTTAAGACTGAGTGGGTCATTGTGGCTCGGACAAAAGGAGGTGGAAATGTGTGTTTGGCCTCTAGCTTGAAGAGTTCAGCCTCTCTTGCTGTCGAGATTGATTTAAAAAAAAAGTATGCAATTCAATATCCTCAGAATAAGGATTTATAGTGTGACAAAAACATTTATTTTTCATGAAGTAAATCAGTACAAAATTCACACTAAATACATGGCCTTGTTTTCTCCTACTTGGATCAAATATGTGGAAAATCATCCAACACCAGATCTTAATCTTACATTTTAAACAGCTGTAAATAAACTGAAACGATCGCCTTTGTGGATTCAGAAATAATTATGATGAGACTTTGTGTTCCAATAAATTTAATGCCACCAAAAAGAGTAGTGTGCTACACATCTTAGAAGTTGTTTCAATAAACAGAGGTAAAAAGCATTAGACTTATTTACAGTGAGTCAGAGATTTACTTCAGCACCTACTGAACAACTCTATATTTACAGCTGATATTTGACACCCTGTTATTCTAAGACAAATGTGCTCTATTCTTTTTGTGATAAGCGTTAGATCCAATAAATGAAGAACCCTTTTAAAAATAAAATAAAAAAGCAAGCAGTGACACTATTATATAGTAAAAAAATATACAATGTCTATTGTTCTAAGGCTCAAATATTCTAATCTTTGGGTAGCAGTAAAAGGCAGTGAGAAGGTTAATTAATAAAATATTAAATTTATCTTGGAATATTCATACTTGGAAATTTAATATGTCCATGTCTTTAAGAAGTCCAGCATTCAAAAATTTAAAAGCGCACTAGTCCAGCATAGTATCATCTCAGATTCATTAAATTATAATTGCCAGTAATAATTTGTAATAAGATCAGATATAACAGAAAAATCCTCTGACTCTCAAAAAGATGCATAAGTCTCACATGGCGGTCCCTTCACTTTTCCGATACTCAGACAAGAAAAAAATAGTTCCTTCATATGTACACGGCCTCAAGGCTTTCTGCGTCTGGAAGAATGACAACAAGAAAGCATTACAAGCATTCATTTTTAAACAGTAAAAGCTGAAAATCTTATAACACGGTAAACAGTACATAAACAGAAAAACACATGTAATGATTTACTTACTTTTGATACACGTAGCTTGTGCTTGCCACTGGAGCCTAATGGGAGGGAAAGGGTGACATAAATTTGCAAACACATATAATAATTGATACTTTTAGACATGAAGAAGAGCATTTTAAATTATGTTATGTACAACACAATGCTCTAAGTGCTAAAGCATAGCTTAACAACGGTTTCACTTTATTTTTTACTTTTTTCTTTAGCTAAATTGAGTAAGAGCTTACCCTGTTTTCTATGTCCTCAATATGAACTGGTCTCTCCGCAGACCCTGAACGCCTCTTGCGACTGAAACAAAAAGGAAAGGGTCTTTGTCACTACTCACACACTAAAGATGTAATTAGAATTTGTTGGCATTTATCATGTAAGAGATAAAGGCTGGATGAATAAGTGACTCTGAATCTCTGTAGGCATGAACATGAACTTAATAACATTATTTCAGTATCACATGAGAGTAATATCACAGCCTGTAGACCTTGTGTAAATACTGTACATTGGTGCTGTTGGGCATTCTTGTGTAAGCGTCTCAATGTCAGTGAACTGCACAGCTTGTCCACCCCCTCTGGTCTTAAAAACATTGCCCTGTGGAAACAGAAAAAAAACCTCACAAATGTCTAAAAGTAGAAGAAAAACATCTTTTTAAATCAACCTCAAAGACAGCAGCAATGAATGCCCCATTGCGATACAAAACAGCAACCCAGTGTGAAACGAAAATATGATTAAGTCAAAGTCAACTTCATGCAAAATATAAAATAATCAGAAGGTTCAAATCAATCAATGATGTAGTTTTACCTTAATCAGTTTGGTCTCGATCTCCCCGTCGGAGGCAAGCTCTTGATGTCTAAGCACATACTTGTGACATTTAGACAGAGCTTTCTCGTTGGGGGCCGACACCTTGATTGCATTGGGTATGATTGGCTGCATGACAGTGTCTAGGTCCAAATTAGAAGTCGGTTTGTGGTCTACCCATTTCTCCCCACCCGCAGAGTGTGAGCGCCTGTGCGTCAGACGAACCGGAGGGGCCGTCTGGTGATCCCAGTGCGAGAAAGACAAACCAGGAAATTATTCACATGTGACACCAGCAGGGACCATTAAAAGTTTGTTGGGGTTAGTATTAATGGTATATTATTAGAGGGTGTTTGCTTGAAAATAAATGTACTACTGGAGGCCCAAGAGGGACAGGAAGTGTTTCACTGGATAGAATGTTTTTAAATGAGAAGGTTATTTTCAAGGAGTTGCTTTTCTCCATGTGTTGATTCCAATCACATAACAAACAATGTTCTTTAGCTTCCAGTAATACACATTTTCATTAAGAAGAAAATTAAACATGCAAAGCAGTGAAAAAGAAGTGTGGAAATGGTGAAGCAATGAATCCTACATGCAAATAGAATATAGTTGTGGTTGGTCAGGTTAAAGATGTGCTCAAAGGCACAGGTGACTGATAAAGGCCTTGTCTTGGTTTTAAAAGCAACTGCTACAGCCAAGTCTTTGACAAAAGACATTCATTCAGGTTCTGTTTTGGTTGAACTGATGAATGGGTCCTAATTTAAAGTTATAAGCTAGAAGGTCTCAGTTTTGTCCTCTTTAGCAGCGTGGCGATAATGGGTAATTGCGGGAGCACACTTCCCAGATATCCAGACAGTGTTGCATGTGTGACGTCCACGGTTGGCTCCGGTTGTAACTCTTGATTTTCCTTGCTGACAGTCTCTTTCCTTTTTAGACTGTTTGCTTCATCTGAGCGTCGAGTTTGTTTCTTTTTCTTTGGATTTTCACTTATTTTTGAAGTTGTATCTGTAGTCATCCATCGTTTCTTTGTTTGTTCAGCCATAGTAGATTACCGTTTACTCACAACACCGGCAGAGAGCGGAAAAGCAGCCGCTTAGCTCTCTGAAAGTCCAACCACTGCTGGGTGATGGAAAACGCGTCACTAACTGGGCGCCACAGTCTCCACAGACACTCAGTCCGTAATACTGCAAATGCAAAGGCTTTCATCAGCGGGCCATAGGCTCAATCAGCATTGTGTTACCTCATTCAGCGATAGATAGTGACTTAACAGACATTTATTTAAATGAAAATCTTCGAGATTATATCTTTAAAGTGTTGTATCACCCAATATGAATGAAAGATGTTATTTCCACATAATCATACTAAATTACAGCTTTGTCTCAATAAATCAATTCATTATTTGAATTGCTGGAAAGAAATCAGATGTTGGCAACAATTCACATGTCTGGATCCACTTGAGGTAGAACAATAATTTAGTATTACTAAACAAATCACAGGCCTGGTTCAGATCAGGACCAAAAGATCAACCAGTTGCACATGTGCAGATTTTGAGAGAGGCCAAGTATCTCTGAATGGAATGGGAAGTATTATTTGCTGGTTTGGTCCCCATGTGTGAAGTCTAACTTAGGTCCAGTGAGTCAAGTAATGGTTGTTGTTTATTTGTATGATTTAAAAAACAGAAAGTTTGCATAGCAACGCCTCCGCAAAAAGGACATGAAAATGAGACTAGATGGCCAGGCTTTTCTGATTATAGCAATTGTTAAAAGTAGGACACTCAAGATGTTTGTTCAAGAGTGTACACCGACAATAATCTGTGCTTATTGCCAAATTGACTAACAGACTAATCACTCCCTAACACGGCTGTTGTTTGTTAAGGCTTCACCTGATTTTGGTTTTGGTAAGTGCTTTACTTTTCATGAAAACCTGATTAATAAACAAGCAATGTTCTAAATCCGTTTTTATAATGTATAATTTTTACTGGATAAACATAACGAGTGTTTGTTTTTATGTTCATTGTCTGTTTTTGTTATTTTAAGTGGTGCTACAGAAATGTGTGTTATCAAGCGCAAGGAAAAAGCAAATCTAGAGAACAGTTGGAAACTAAAAGCACTACAAACAATTGACTACGACTTCTCATGAGGCTTAAGATGCAAGTCAAGAGGATTTACAAGCATGACAGACTAGTCTGCCTTATAGTCTGGATAAGGGAAACACCAGCCTACACTGATGCAGCGCTTCTTGATGCATTTCTAAACAAGCAGACATCTACAGATTCCACTACAGGTGCAGTTCTAAAAGGAGGCAAGGCTCAAACTAAAGACTCGCAGAGCAAAACAAAATCTTTAGGACATCTAGGTTCTAACACACTAACCCTTGTGCCTGCCTCTAGGTCTAGCCCATAGACAAGAGTCGTAGCAGGGCCCTCAGTGTCATGGGCCCAGCGGTGGCCTCTCCTGCGACCCACGCTGCTGGTGCCCTGGCAGTGGGCGGGAGTCCGGCTCCTGTACTGGGGAGTCCCAGCATGCCTAGCCTTGCTGCTTGAGTCTACAGGGAGCCTCTGCTCCCAGTCAGAGATGCAGGAGGCTACTGAAGGATAGGCTGAAGAGGAGGAGGAGGAGGAAGAAGAAGAGGTGGTGGAGGTGGGGTATGGGTCCTGAGCTGCCCTAACATTGGCTCGATTTTGGTGGGAAGGAGTTAGGCTGAAGTCCTGAAAAGTGACGAGGGAATGGGGCCGAGCATTGTGGATGTTAGAGTCTCCAGAATAACACACATACACAACAGGGTGATACAGAGAAGAAGCTGCTGTGTACAGTCAAGATAGAAATCATTAGATCATAATTAATATCATGCAAAATTCCCAAGTTAAATTCAGTTGTACAAGAGTTTGATTAAGTGCACACTGATGGAAGAGGCTGAATTACAGAGTAAATAACTCACAGGAAGAGGCGTGGGCGAAGCGGATCTCTTCTGGGTAAAGTTGCGATCTCTCTCTCTTGAGGGCCTCTCGGGCTTCTCTGGGCGATTGACAGAACCTCCTCCACCGCCATTGCTGCTCTCTGTCACTATGGCCTTGAGCTGTTTCAACTTTTCATCTTTCACCCACAACTTGTTCTGCATCTCCAGCTGCTTGGCGTTCACTCGCCTCTCCTAATTAGAAAACACCAGCAGAAGACTTGAAAGAACAGTCTTTAGACTCTCTGTAGTGTCTGTGCAAGCCCTCAACATACAAACCAAATATTTTCCAGATAGTAGGCCTCCTGTCAATAGTTCCACTTACACACTCCTTCTCCCACTTGAGTTTGGTGTCTGTCATCACACCCTGCATGCGCTGCTCCATGCGCCTCCTCTCCGTCAGCTCTCTCTGTAGCCTCTGCTCCCGGGTCTCCAGCTCCTGTTGAAGTGAGCGCTTGTCCTGCTCATACATGCCCGTTGTCTTCTGCAGGATATCGACCTGAACAGAAGGAGTGGTCGTGTGAGTAGTGTGAAAGTAAAGGTATGGCTTTTGTAAGCATGTTTAAAATGTTGCTAAAGAAAAGTAGAAAGAAGGAGCCAACACCTTGTATTCCAGCGTTTTGGATTTTTTCTCTAATCGTTCTAACTCCGCCCTCTGGTTGATGATGACTTTGTCTTTCTCACTCAATTTGCTTCGTTGATCATGGAGGAAGGTCTCCTTTGCATTCAGCTGACTGTCAAACTGCTGAATCATGGACTTCAGTGTACTGGCTGCAGGAGAAAAAGCATTAATGTAAGCTGTAACCATTTGGCTCTAAATGTCGCCTTTTCCTGCAGGCAAAATAAATGCACCAAGGAAGTGAGCACAAGGAAGTGAGCTCTCATACAGCAGAATAACATTCACGCGGTGGAAAATGGGTCCGTACCAGTTTTGTTGAACTCCTCTGTCATCATCTGACGGATTCGATGCCTCCTTTCTAGGACCTCAATCAGGCGCGGCAACGTCTGATCGTCACCTGGGTCCACCAGCTCACAGGGTGGCAGGGCTGGAAGGCTCTCTAGGAGCTGATTCAGCAGACCTGGATCATCTGCTATGAGAGTAAGAATTAGTCACACAGAGCTTAGTCTAGACTCAGTAACATGTATAATAATTGAAACAGCTACATTTTTGTTATACATATCTAATATACAGGCTAACACCAGCACAAGAAGCAAGTAGTCCAGACTTGAAGTTAATTTACCAGCATTACTGGGGCCTCCACGCTCTTCTAGGCGTCGGGACAGCTCATCTTTGAAGGCCTGGTTTCTGTGTCTGCGTCCTGCAGCAAGACCACAGATGGGTCGATCAACTGGCCGCGCCACCTCCACCTCCTGTGTCATCTCAGCGAAACGCATCACCAACTGCAGGCAAACAATTGCATATCATTATAAAGAGACTCCTTAAATGAGTGAGCACACAGCAGCGACCCAAATCAAATACTGCAAACTTGGGAGGAACTTAGAGGCACATAAGAAGGAAGTGGGTATTAGTAACAATGCTCTCAAATTTGACTTTGGGTTTATTGGCAAACTATCCAACAGGTCCAATGTTAGTTCAGACTTTAAAAGATAAGATTTGTGATTAAAATAGACAACAGTTAATATTCAAACCAAATACAATGTCTTACCATCGTTTCATCATAGTCATCCGCCTTTGGGTTGACACATACGATCATCCTGACTTTTCCTTCTCCATCAAAGTAGTTTTTAAACAGATGTGTAACTTTAGAGTCCCTGTATGGCACCATCTGCAAGAAAATAAAGGCTCTGTGAAACTACACCTACTGGAACATACCCATTGAATGAGTATATATAATATAACTGTCTACAGAAATAAAATAGATTTAAAGAATAATGATACAAAAATGAAGAGATGATAAAATATTAACCTTATTAGTTCCACACATCTGGTTTTCACGCAGGACTTCCATGCATGTGCGTAGTGTCATCAAGGACTGGTTAATATTACCTGTAAATGAGACATTTGGTGACAAAAACAAACATTATTAAACACTTTAAAAATCTGCAGATAGAACGAAAGTTCCTGTTTCCACAGTGAGTGATAAACCGACCTGCTTCACGGAGACGGCTCCCTTCTGCTCGGGTTCTGCTGGTGCGTTCACTGCCCGCCAGGTCGACTAGACACAGCTGGCTAACATTCACCTGGTTTTTGTCCTGCATTTTAAAACACTCCATTAGCATCACCAAAGATCAGCTGAATATGTTGGGACAAGAGGATATGTACTTATTGGTCGGGCTTTTTGTCACAGCCCTTTTATCTTTAATGGATAGTGAGAACGGATTCAGACCTTTTTTAAAAAACTTTTAAACACACAAACAGATAAGCTTTACGTATAAAAGAAAAATAGATTTTAATACGTAACATTGGAGCTGCATGTTACCTGTAGAATGTGGTCTCCATCAGCATCAAGTGGAGCCTGGGCCAGTTTCACTGTGAACACACTGTGGGAGCGACTGGATTCCCGGTTGAGTTGAGTGTTGGCTATCCTTCTTTTCTTTTGTCCTGGAAACAGAGCAGTAGATCATTAATATAATATGTGAAATCATCAACAGCAGAAACAATTAATACAATACAACTATAAGAGGTTACCACTCACCCTTCCAAAAGACTTCAAAGGCCTCCTCTGTAGACTTCACCTCGACTTCCGTGCAGCCGGCCACGTACATGTTATGACTCTGATCCTCACGGAGAATCTTGGATTGAGGCGGTCTGAGACAAGTAGATGAAAATAATCAACATACACCAACAATGCAACAGTATGACATGTTGCTTTAGTTAGATAAGTAGTAAATGCAAAAATGACGTTAGTGTCATCATCTAAATGAAATACATTCCAGAAAGACATTCAAACACATTCAGGGGAACAGACACATGCCTCTGGGTTTGCACATAAGCCATTCAGGGAGGTTACGGGTCTCCACACTAATAGTAGCAGCAGGGAGCCAAACTTTAAAGACAACAGCCACTAGAATGACGCAGGGCTAGTAAGCTACACATACTGTATGCTATTTACAGGGATTTGGATTAATGGGATGAAAATTCACTGAGGACCTACACGACATAACTAAAGCGAAGGTTTGACTACAGATCAACTGTGTGATGTACTTTTACTGGACGTGGACACATACATGAACTCATTGTTCCGCACAGGCGTGCCTCCAGCGAGCCACCTACAAAATAATATATTGTTTAAAGTGCATCTTGTCAACATTGAACTACAAAGAAAAAAACAGCTTAATCAATTTTTAGTAGTAATCTTATTAAATCAAAAGGAGTTCAGACAAATTGGTTTGCGGTGCACATTAGCAAGGCGTAACAGTGTGGGTGTGTAGTTGGGCAGCTGTGCAACTCAATTTGTCAAATACCCTGTAAACAAAAGGGCTTTGTCGGACAATACTTGACATTGTTTATACAAACATGAGCAGCCTTCCTGTTTCTTACTTTGGCCTGATTGGGTCAAATGGAGCATCTTCAAGGAGATCATAGATGTAGTTGTTGTATACTTCGATGTAGGACACAAAGACGCTGTAACAACAGTCTTCATCCACACTGTCAGATTTACATGCCTCCTCTGAGCTGATCATATCTGCAAACTCCGGGTCAGCCTTCTGCCTAAAAACAACAACAGAAGAAAAGCAATTGTTAAACAGCTGTCAAAATAAAGTTTAGTCAGTTCCATCAGCAATATGAACACATTAAATAGTACAAAAAGTAAGTGTGATATAAAATGACTCATATCTACCTGGAGGATGGAGTTTTGGGCACAGACTGCTGACTGTCTCGCTTCTGTCTCTCCAGGAGAGCATCCACTTGATTCTGGATCTCCATCCCATTTTTGTCGTCTGCTTTAAACACCTAATGAAGATTCAAAACACTTAAAATGTATCAACCCTTTAAAAAATGGCATCCTTTATTAATTGACCAATTAACACATGGAATGAAAGACGTACAAATCGTTTGGCCTGAAAGGGACCGATGCTGTTGAAGAGCATGTCTAGAGAACGAGGGAGGAGTCCGCCCTCTCCAGGTGAGCCGGTCATGGTGAAGGTCTTACCACTTCCAGTAACACCATATGTAAACAGCAAGCCTATGAACACAGAATATCACAAATTCCATAACCACTACTCACACATATATTAAGCTGATGTTGAATTATTATATGTCATATTATTGTCATAATGTTTAATTTTTAAAATGAGATGAAAACACACATATCTCCACATATTCTGACCTGAGATCTGATCATATTTTCTGCTTGATAACATTCAACTTTTAACCAATTATTAAATCTGTTTTTGACTAACTTTGTGTGTGAAAAATTGTTTGGGATTCTGCACAGTGCACATAATTATTTAAAAATATTGAACTCACCATTTTTACAGTGAATGAGGTCATCTACCAGGGGCTTGGCAACATCCTCGAACAGCTCAATTTGGCTGGTATTAATGCCAAATACTTTTTTAAAGGAGTACTGTGTCTAAAGGACGAACAAACAAAGAACACGTGGCACGTGTAAATGGCACTTTACAGAACATGGACATTAAGATCAAATATATACATTATTATCGTTGTTTATTAAACCTGTTTGTGTCCAGAAAAAGTCTCAGGTTCTACTGAAAACAATTTCATGACCAAAACTCCTTCATGAATTTCTTTGATCAGTATTAATGTCAATTTTTTTTCTGAAGATGATAAAAATGATACATATCCAACGAAATCACTGATGATGTGAAACCATTAGGGACCTTTGACAAGATGAAGTACAAAGCAGATACTTGTTGAGGTCAAACAACCTTAATCACTGTTGGCTGTTGACATCACATAACGTTTCCATTAACCTACTGTACTTGACTGACACTAGCTCTTCACTGAAATGTCAAGATGGCTACAGATGTTAAATTTGCTTTACATGCACAGATAAGTCAACAAGCAGAGAAGGCTGCAACATGCTCACCTCTTTGAATTCCCCATTGCGGTTGGCTTTAAGGCCATCAGGAGCGTGAAGCTGAATAGTAGAGCTGCTGATCATCTCCACACAGCATTCCTCATTTTCTGCTCCCAGCGGACGTATACGGCAGTATACCTACATAGATGAATGAGCAAATGAGAGCTCAGAACTGAATGATAAACAAGCATGTCAGCACCTAATTCTGTTTTAGTAGATCAGCCCCAAAAATGTCTTCTTTTGACATAAACTAAAGCTTAAATATAACACATTTATAAGATTCTCCAGATTAGCACATTATAAATTTAGTCTTGACAAGAATGTTTATTTCATTTTAATTGAGGGCTTAAATAGGAAAAATATTGTCATTTTAGAGTGGCTGTGATGTGATATTGTTTCAGATTGTAGGACAGTGGTGTTCACTCACTCCAACAGGATCTTTCTCTATGCTGGATGGCTTTTTAGGGCCCGGCCTCCGAGGAGTCTTCCCTTTGCTGTTAAATATAAAGCAATACAGAATCAATGTTTAGAAAAAACAATAGTTATACACTACATTAACACATTGTGGTTACTAATTTGGATAAGTAAATTAGACTACATGGCCAAAAAATGTACTGCCTCCCACACTAAAATTCAGTTCAAGGCTCTGTGCAAGCTTGTCAATCTCTTCCATACAATACTGATATACACGTCTTCATGACTTTGTGCATTTTAATGTAGAGACAGGAAAGGGCTTTCCTTTGGGGAACTATCTAATTTCTTGTACAGCTTTAATGCTGAATATGAGAATAAGTGGAAGTGATGGACCAAGGCTAAACCACAAAAGATAACAAGACAGACCAAAGGTAACGTTCAATCTATGTGTATACACAGGTATGTGGTGGGCAGACGTGTCCCCATACTTTCGGCTATAGAAAAGGGTTATGTTCCTTCGTCTAAGTCTTATGTATTTTGTCGCTTAGTCCAAACGTCTTCTCAGTTCACTTATCTTAAACTAGCAACGTTAGCTCAGGTGTTATTAGCCAATGTCACACGACACAAGTGATGGTCAACAAATAGATGAACTTCACGTTATATTTGCCATATTTGGATTAAGTTTTTATGACTAGGTATAGCAAGGAGCAGTGAACGGTTTGGCAGTTTAGCTGAAAAGTGAATGCTGAACTCTATCATCGATATTGACCAGTTGCCAGGGCGGTCAGCTAACGTTAGCGCCAGCTGGCTGCGCTAAACAGCGAGCTATGCTTACATCGCTGAGCTAATCGTTTTCTACAGTTAGTGAACAGTGAGCAGGTTACGTTAGTTACCAACGTCTCTATGTCTAGTTGTAGCTTGTACGTGATTTATCGAGTTAAATGTAGAAAAAAATAGTTATTCTTACCCCGGTCTCTGCATTGTTTGTGTTGGGAAACTCCTCAACGTTGCAGACTTGTGCGCCTCTCTTCTCGATTTGAAATATCCCCCGTGTGAAACGTTTTCCGAGTGTCTGACATTTCAACCAATCACAATGCAAACTGGGCGTTGAGGAGCGGAAGTCCCGCCTCCCGCTACCTAGCCCTTTGTTAACGCTCTTTGCATTCAAGTGGGGTCGGAATAATTGTAGAAAGGAATTTCCGTCTAGGGAAAAGGTTTCCTAAAGCTACGTATTGTATATCCTATTTGTCGTATATGTATTTTTTTAATATGGTATTACGCTGTTCACGCAGAGGAGCGCCTATGATTTTTCTATATACGACTTCAAGCTCGTGAACACACTTAAGTTAGAAGAACGAGTTCCCAACCATGGACGTGGAACCATCCGAGGAGCGCATGAATGCAGCATCTGTAAACTAGCTGACTGAAATATTGGTATATGTTAGTAGTTTTAAAACTAAAAGCTATCTATTTCCGTGATTCAGAGGACAATTAGTCCTCCCATTGATGGGTTTTAAACAGGAACAACAACAACAAACAATATAATTATGAATATAAATATTAAATAAATAATAACAATATAGTAACTACTACTAGTAATGGTAGTAAAATATTTTATATATTTACATTTATTTCAGTTATCATTACATTTTATCCATACAAAAATATTATGCCAGAAAATTGGACAACTGGTAATGATGTATGACAGTGAACAAAAAATATTTATTTTCAATTCATGACGGAATGGAAGGAATGTCTTAATAACTCACCTGTATATTTTCCCCAAATTTAACATAAAAATGTAATGATCAGACACAATCACTTGTCACTTTATAACAGAAATTCACCTATGTAACAACTTTGTCACAAAACTGGAAATAGAAAAGGCAGAAGATTTTACATACCTGATTATTAAAAAATTCATGTTTTTCTCTTGTCATATACATTCATAACAGTGAACTGCATTGTCCTGAATATATGTTGATTTGATTGCATTTTACCATTCTTGTAACATATGTTACTACATATGTTAATATGTTACTGTAATTGTGTTCCTTATTATTTCAGTTGTATTAGAAAGCTGTAATGACTTTCATTGTGTGTTTTTATCTATACAAACAGCTTTAATGAATTAGACATACTAGATAGGATTCATATTTGGCTCTTGTTTAGTATTACAATCAAAAAATATGAACAGATTTGGTTAAAAGTTTATTTAAAAATCATAATAAATAACATTTCACATAAATACTTTCACTTACGTATCAAAGGAACAATATGACATGTCACACAGAACTAAAGGGACAGAAACAACATTCATGTCCTCTGCTTTACACATGAACTTAACTTTCCATTGATCAAGTTGCTACTTGTCAGCCAGTGCAAACTCAAGAGCAAAGCGTTTTTCTTCCCGTCTTATTTGCCTTGATATTCTTTCTGTTAGCCAACCATCCAACAGGCAGTGTAAAAGCACAAGCACTATACATATATAAAAGGTATATAAATACAAAAAGGTGTGACTTCAATTTAAAATTGAATCAGAATTTTACAGGTTTTGTTCTTGCATTGTATAATCTCTTCATACACCACGTGTGTGGAAATCAGAGAACAGAGTAAAAACACATTTTATAAAAACAAATAAAGCACTGCCACATGGTGTAGCTAACCTGCCACATTTGTAACATTTTGCAGGAACAAGTTTCCTCATTTAACATTTACATTTATTACATGTTATGATCAGAAACAGTTTCCATTATATGTTGGTGCAACTTGTGCCCTTTTTTCAGTACCCACAAATCTTACCAAAGTCATCACAGTGACATCTGAAGGCCAAATACCCCATGAGTTTAGTGCATACTGCAAGTTAGTACTTAGACTGCACAGGAGTGTTATTTATTACGTGTTAACATCACCCATAATGCACTGTTTTCATATATCGGTATCTCTATTGACCAGCTGGCGTCCTTCGGCCTTGTAGTTTTGGATCTAGCAGCAGGGGCCGACCCTGGCTGAGGACTTCTTTGGAACTGTGTCAAATTTCTTCTCTTTGCAGACTGGAGCAGAGAGGAGAGGGAGACTGAACAGGATGATGATAACCAGATTCAGCACCACACAAAACAGCGCCGCACCCACTGAGTTGGCAAAGGTGATGGGTATGGAGTGTTCAAGGAGCCAGGGACGCCGCGTCATCATGTCCTGCTCCATGGCCTTCATCTGGAAGTGGGTGCCGAGGATGCCGCACACGTGGAAGAGCTGATGGCTGTGACCTGCAGAGGGAGCAGTCGAGTTGCGTTTGAGTTCAGGCAGCACAGAGACATATCACAGAGACACGAGTAGGAGTAAAATTAAGCCCTCACCACTCAGCAAATTAGTCACAATGCCAACTGATTGCGACAGATTGAAACATTTAGAGCTGGTTATGCATTATCATCATTTCATAATGTTTAACACACATGAGAAAACATGTCATGTGTTAACTTGAATCCAGTGTTTGATAAAGTTTTAGAGTTCAGAGTTTAAAGTGGTGTGATTCTGACACACCACTGCAACAAACAACGCTTTTTCAGGTTTATTTTTTCATCATGAAACAAATTCTTTCAATGATCAAGGTGCACATGAACCCAGTCAAAGGCTCTGATACCTTTAAAAAGAACATTCGGAAAATGATCCAAATAATGAGAAATAAAAACATTGAAAACAACTTAAAGACTAAAAGTGAACTGAAAAAAAGAAGCAAAACACAAGAGGTACGTACAATATATGAACATTTGTATTTAAAATAATAATCCTGAAAATGTTCATGTAAATAAATGTCTGTTAAGTCACTATCTATCGCCGAATGAGGTAACACAATGGTGATTGAGCCTATGGCCCACTGATGAAAGCCTTTGCATTTGCAGTATTACAGACTGGGTGTCTGTGGCGACTTTCAAAGAAAAAATCACAAGCGGCGCCCAGTTAGTGACGCGTCTTCCATCAGCCAGCAGTGATTGGTCTGCCAGAGAGGGTAGGCGGAGCTAAGTGGCTGCTTTTCCGGTCTCTGCACGTGTTGCAAGCAAACAGTACTCTACTATGGCTGAACAAACAAAGAAAAGATATCTGTCTGGATATCTGGGAAGTGTGCTCCCACAATTATCGTTTATCGCCATAGGTGCCGCCAAAGAGAACGAAACTGAGATCTTTGAGAATACAACTTAAAACATGCTTCAACTAACTTTTTTTTGCCACTTTGGAATAGCAGAAAACAGCTGTATAGAAAACTGTGAAACTTTATGATGAAGTTTAAATGATATGTTAGGAAGTCATTTGTTGCATATTTACACATCCAGCAGATATGAAGCAACATTAGCGTTCATGTATTAAGCACACTCTCCATAAAGCTCTGTTTAAATACCGGCCTCTTTAGCTGCTAAATACTTCATTATGTTAAACCAGCTATTCACTAACTTTCTCTGTCTGACCTTCTTTGTAGAGGTTTTTTGCTGTTAACAGCTGCTGGGAAAACAAAGAAATACTTAACATGCTAATGACATCACTAACTACTCCTCAGATCAGTCTTACCGATGTAGTCAAAGCTTCCAGGTGCCAGGCGCTCAGGTAAATGTGTGGCAAACAGAAAGCCTGTGAGCGAAGCCAAAGCGATGTGGTTGTAGTGGAGGATGTTGGTTTCATTGTCTGTGCAGCCTTCTCCTACACACAGAAACACCTGTGAAAAGAGGAGATATAGCTGATTACAGAGCTGTCACCAATATTCACAAAAAGGAAACCATTTATCACCTTCTTTATAAGGCACTGACTCCTTCATAAAGTATGTGTTAGAGGAGCTGCTGGGTGACTGAAAAGATAACACTTTGGTTCTAGCCTCTAATATTTTATCATGCAAGATTTTTTTATAACCTTTAACATCTTTGGATTGATTGAAAACATTTTTAAAAATATATCTCATTTAGTTTTCTCCTGCAACTCCCAAGCTTCAGGTGCTGTTGATTTGACCCATGTGTAATGTTTGATATATTTAATTTCCAGTTTGAATACTCTGGGGTTTTTTTTTGCATTACAGGAGAAAACACTTGGTGTTTGGTTTGTTGTCACCCACAGGTTAAAACCAATGACAGTATATATATATGGACGACGCCTCTCCGTCTGCTCTCATTGTACAACATTGAAGCCAAAATAGCTCCTATGATCGGCGATGCCATCTTGCGATAGTGACATAATTTGGAGTCAGAGTTGCGCAGTAGAGATCGGCAGGTGGAGCTGCTGTAGCCACGTCCACTAACCGAAACACACACTTAACTTACTGCAAAGGCAAAGATCCCGCACGTCGCTGTATTAAACAGCTTTTGTTGGTCTGAAGCAGATGTTCTCGGATATGTAAACTTCAATGACTGTAGTGATTGATTTAGCTACGTCTCCTCTCATCATTCCTCCTCTACTCTGCTAATCAGAACAGATCGGCTGCAGGAACCATATTTGTCAACAGAGCTGTCAATCATCCTTTTTACAGCATCAAATAAGTAATTCAAAATAAACTTGTTAGAAAAATTACTTGGACGTAAATCAGCATGATAAGAAGTAACTATAATGACAGAAACCATGTTTGAGAAAAAATTATTTGGTGTGTATTCTGATTTTATAGTTTGACTCATGTCCCATCTGTTAACATGGAGGAGGCGGGCTTCATGACCTATACTGCAGCCTGTCATGTCCTCCATCATTTTTTACAGTCTGTGGATGAAGCCAGTTGATATTTTACTCCCCATGCTCAATACTAACACTTCCATATCCATAAGAAAAATACACTTTTTATTGTGTAGCATGAACGTTATGAAATGTAACTATATATATAATGTAGCTAGCATTTCTGGGAGGTCTGCATGTACTTGCTGCCCACTACATTAACCTCCTATGGTAACAGCCAAGAACACCAATACACAAAGTTTTGTTTATGAAAGTAAAAGAAGCTTCGGAGGTATTCTTACAGTTAAAGATTTGAGTCCCAATACATTGAATATTATCTCTGACATGACAGTAAACACACCGTGATTTCACACGTTTAAGGTCATACTGGTTCATATTCTGGACTGTACACTCCCATCCCATGACTCCTCTGTTTCTATAACCTTTAACACGTGTGAAGACAAAGATGTTTAAATACACAGGTGTGCTCCTACCCTGTAGAACAGAGGAATGTTGTCAAACAGGTAGGGGTAGGCAAAGGCAACAACACGGAGGTATTTGCTGAACTTTGGTCTCTGGCACTCGGGGAATCTGGAATAACAGAAGAACAAAGTTATTTTTAAAAGCTAAAAAGAATACTTGTATTCACTGCAAATCAGGGTTAATCTGTGGATTAATGACTGTGGAGGAAGCTATTTTGAAACTTTTTGCACAAAACCTCCACTGATTACATGAGACTTCATTAATACTTTGCACTTACACTTCACTGTTGCAACAAATGTCCAGATAAGTAAAAATAAATCAGTTAAATACATTTACTTATCCATCTTTGATTTCTTTGGGATAAGGTTGTCACAGGACACGTTTTGCCACTCTTTGTCATGCCCTCTAACCTGCTCAACTGAAACTACAATAGAGTAAACCACTGTTTTGGGTTGGTCTCTATAGTCACGGTTAGGTAACATCCAAACCGTCACTTGCTCAATTCTGCTTATGAAATCCCTGTCAACAGTGTCTGTGGGATGAAGTCTGCCTGAGGACTTAAAGACTTCATAATCAAAGATTTTAAAAGGATAAAATTGCATTGAACGTTTGCACAATCATTGAAGGCACCATAAAGAGAAGTTAAGACAGAACAGTGGATTGAAAGGGGGAGCAGTTTTTTAGTCACTGCATTGTGTTTACCTCTTCACGATGTCGTGATTATATTGCAGAAACGGTAAGCCAAGCCTTAGTAGAGGGGAAAGATGAGTGAAAGAACAATAATTAGCCACGCCAAGCCAGGATTAATCCAGATGCATATCACAAATACTTGAGACTAGTCACATTACAATGTTGTCATGAAGGAGGAATAACAAGAAGATTACACACAGTTCAATTAGTTACAATACGGTTTGACTGACACTGACAAGCAGGAACAGATGGAAATAAAACCAGCACTGAATAAAGACAGGCAGTTAGTAAGTTAGTGTAAAGATCATTTAGAGAATTCAAAAAGGAATTTTTTCTTCCAAAAAGTTTTAGTACTAGCATGTAACACTTAGCATTGAACAAGCTAACATTAAAGTGTAACTGCACAAACAGGTCCGACCATAACACCACCCACTGCACAATTTTGAAAAATGCTCTTAAGCGAGCAAAGGGCTGAGAGGGGGGTGTGTGTGTCCGGCAGCTCAGTGACGTCCCCTCCCCTGGCCAGAGAAAAATGGAGAGCGACACAGAGTCACAAGGTACATGTAACACAGAGAGCCCATCTTTTGAGGTGGAGGACCTCTGAAGTCCCCTGAGTCCCATGAAGAGCACTTAAGTGTGGTGGAGGACCATTGTGGTCCTGATCATCAGTTGGAGCCGTTGGCTCCAGCCCCACTAATTCCTGAAGCAGGAGCTTTTGGAGCCGAGGCAATGCAAGTGAGTATGTGCAGACCACACGTGCATACTGTTACAGTAATTAGCTAGAAGGCTAATGTACAGTGTGCTAGCAAAAATAGTGAAAACTCTAGTGAATGATGAGCCTCGAAAATGAGCGCGGTTTCACAGTCTCCCTCTCAAAGACGGGGGGGTTGGGTGTACCACCAATAATAACACCAGCATTGATGTCCTTCATCACAGTACAGCAATATCATTTAGATTAGAGCTCAAAAAACATGTTTAAGTGTGCAGTTACTCTTTAAGCAGCATGTGGCATATTAGTTTACAATGCTAACAAGCTAACATTTAGCTCCAGTTTGTGCCTCCCATGTATACATCTCAAAAACTATGATAATCTGGGGAGTAACTTAATTGTAGTAGGTTTTATGTAAGAGTAAGTAAAACTCCTTTCTTGGTTTATAGTCAAGAAGTATGAATGTTTAGCTCTGTGGCTAACGTTAGCATGCTGTTATGGATATGCATGCTAGCAAGTTAACATACTGATAAATAACACGTTGCTCATTTAAAGAGTACTAGAAAGTGTTAGCTGTGTAAAATGTATTTTATCACCGTACCTGGAGTAGCAGGCCAGAGCAGTGCAGATGACAGTGTTAAACACAGCGATGGGGATGTAGCACTGGTGGAAGAAGCTGTTCACCCATTTGTCCGGGAAAACATACGCTGAGTAGACAATGGCCGATCCTGCAACAGGACACATCGACAGTAAACTTTTAACCTTGTATAATGTCATCCATCACAACACTAGCAATAATTACCACCTCAAAAACTGCAGGGTTAAAGGTGAACACACAAATGCAGCATATTTTCATTTACTTTGATTTTACTTTATTGAAAGATTTTAGGACACTCCTGCTTTGCATTTACTGCATAATATTTAATGCAATTTTCTACATACTAAATCTGGTTGACTTACTAACAATAAATAGTTAGTTTATTGACAAATGAGCAGAAACATTGTGCACATTAAAGGTATGTTGAATACATAAAACAGACACTGAAGCACACACACTCACCCAGGCTGTAAAAGCTGAGAGCACCGTAGTCGAAGAAGAAGCAGATGTGGCGAGCTCGTGCTGACATGGTGCTGAAGGTGTGAGCGCAGCTGGACGCCAGCGGATAAATGCAGCAGGAGAGCAGGAAGACCAGCAGAGGCCAGGTGAACGAGTCCTTCCATGCTGTCTGTATGAGCACCACCGTTACAAGTTTCCACAGGAAGTACCTGCCAAGAGAAACAGGTTATTATATGTTTTCCATCTATTTCTATGACTTTACAGTTGATAATATTTTGAGTGAAAGAGAACGAGCAGAATGAAGGTGAGGATACAATTACAAGAAGTGTCTTTAGTCACACTTCTGTTGTTTAAATTAACTTTGTTTCAGAGCCTGACCTCATCATATCCTCATTCAAGCAATTAACATCCGATATGATACAAAAAGGAGCAGCAAATGACCTAACGGAGGACCAACATACTGAAGGAGAAACCCTTACAAAGTTGAGAAGTATAAAAACTGGTGAACTATTTGAACGCAATGGCCTTTGTGCATTTGCCACCCATGTGTCGCTTTATACAGCTACAGTGAATGTATACAGTCCTAACTTAATTAACTGAACCAGGAAGAAGGTCATCCACTGCCCCTTTAAAAATGATAACATCCTTATAGATATATAGGTGGATAAAGGAGAAAAACACTGTTAGGTGGGCCTATAGTTGAGCCGTTCGTATAAACAAAAGCCAAAGCAAACTGAGCGCTCAAGAAAAGTCAGAGCTGACTTCTTTCTCTCTTATTTGTTACATTTAATCATTACGTAAAATCACAGGAAAATATAGTGACGATAATAAATGTAAGACAATAATGATTATGCTGTATACATTGCATAGTAAGTCTATTGCTGGAATACTTGCACAAGTCTGAGATGATAAAGAAGCAACTGAAATGTGGTGTATGATATTTGTACACCACATGCGGATGTGAGTACAGACGTTTCCCTTCAGACTTCAGTGCTGACAGAGAAATAGTTAATCGTTTGACAATGTGTGGTTTAAGGATTTAACACAGCTATATACAACATGTTCAATACAAAGCAGTAGAGGTACTGGTATGTGTATTTCTAGCTTGAGCAGAGCCACGGCAGCCGCTCTCCCTGCTTCCAGTCTCTATTGTTAGTTAAGCTAACTGCTACTCTGAGCTCTTGCTCTGTATTTTATGCAGAAACATGTGAGCAGAATCCATCTTTTCATCTCTCAACTCACAGCAAGAAAGCAAATGTCCAAAAATAACCAACACAAAGCAGAACATTTACGCTGCTCCTCGCTGTGAGGTGGCAGAAAACACTGAACCATTAGGTCACAAAGAGGCGTGTTAATGAGCAAAGACTACAGAATAACAGACCTTCTTTGTAGCATGTATGAAAACACACACACTCCCAAATGTTTCCCACAAAATAACAAATGAGCTGTATGTATTTTCATGACTTTTATGGGCTCATCATCCCTGCCTGTCAGTATCTGTCGGTGTGGGGACAACCAACATGTTCATGATTAAGTATCAAAATAGCTTTTCTCTCAATTAAACCCTGCATTTGTCACCAACTGACAGTTACATTACAGTCCAACACAAAAAGCTTATTCTTATCAGCAGGCTCTAGTTTGTCTTGTGTATCTGTGAAGGCGGCCACTGTCTCCTCGCCTCAGTGCGCCTCATTAACAAATCAACATTATTTGTGCTTTTCCCTGTCACTGAGCACTTAACTAATTGTGGCAACTCACATGAAAGCCTCCAGCACTGCTCTGCTCATTAGCGGCCGGCCTGTAGGTCTACGCCGAGCCCCATGACACAAACAACCCATGTGCCCTCAGAGTATCCTCAACACACACACAATAACAGAAACACACACACACAATAACAGAAACACACACACACACTTTCTCCCTGGACTATGAAGTCAAAGCAACTGGCATCTCAGCAGGGAGGAAGTGCAGCGTGGCTCGTGGGAACAGTAACCTCTGTAGTAAAGTTACATCCAGAGTCGTACTCACACAAACACACACATGCTCACCGACAAAAGGTGAGCTGTAGAGCCACAACAAGTGTTTCTTCCCTTTCATCTTTCAGCCTTTCAGCCTGCACCTACAGTTGCCGCCTCTCAAGTTCCAAAATAAAATGTGAAGAAAAAAAAAACCAGCTAAGCGCTGTTGCCTCACAGCTAGAAGGTTCCTAGTTTGAGTCCCAGTTTGGATAGGGGGCCTTTCTGTGTGGAGTTTGCAAGTTCTCCCCGTGCAAGCGTGGGTTCCCTCCGGGTACCTCTGCTTCCTCTCACAGTCCATGCATGCAAGACATGCACCCTCGGTTCATTGGTGACTCTAAAATTTCCCGTAGGTGTGAACGGTTGTCTGTCTCTATGTATGTGTCAATCAATCAGATTGACTGCAGATTGTGTCCTCTCACACTCAAGACACTCAAGCTACAGGTAATATCTCTTCTTCAAAAGCATTAACTATTTTGTTTAGAGTATTCTTTTGCCTTTGTTGGATAGGACGGTGAAGGTAGACAGAAGAAGAGAGTGTGGATGTCATGCACCAAGGGGCTGTGGTCAGCGGCCGATGTGGCAAGGACTTTGCCTCTGTATATGGGGCTCCTGCTCTACTGACTGAGCTACACCAGTGCCCCAAAACTTGAAACTTTCAAAGAAGACATCCATCCATCCACTTTTTATAGAGCTTATCCTGTTCAGGGTCCCAGGGGGGCCAATCCCAGCTCTGTTATTGGGCGAGAGGCGGGGTACATCCTGGACTGATCGCCAGTCAATCACAGGGCTGACACATAGAGACAGACAACCTTTCACGCTCACACCTACGGGCAACTTTAGAGTCACCGGTGAACCTGACGAGCATGTCTTTGGGCTGTGGGAGAAGCCGGAGTACCAGGAGAGAACATGCAAACTCCACACAGAAAGGCCCACTGTGTCCAACCTTGTAGCTGTGAGGCGAGAGAGCTAACCACTGCACCACTGTGCAGCCCTCAAAGAAGACAAAGAAACATAAAATGAAGTCCAGCCAACATATTTCTACTTATCTGTTAACAGCTGTTTATAAAGCAGCGTCGGTTAAACTCTGCTGCATGTGGGGCGGGTGGTGAAAAATAAACAGCAGGATTTTTCTCAAGTGAAAAATTGCTGTAATTAGTCCATTTATGAGTAAAAGAAGTGACCACGCGGTCTTGAAATAACTGCTTGTTTATTAAGAATAACAGATGGTTTATCGCAGTTGGTAGAGCAGACGCCACATATACAGAGGCTGTAGTCCTCAGGGCACTGGTCACAGGTTCAACTGCCGTCATCCCCCACTCTCTCTCTCTCTCTCTCTCTCCTCCCTACATTTCTCTCTCTTCAGATGTCCTATCAAATAAAGGTAAAAAAAAAAAGCTTGGACAATAGGAGAGTCCTCTTACATGCCTGTGAACTAGACTGAACTGAAGCATGTCCATTGGTTTCATTTCGCGGTGGCTCATAAGGACCAAACAGGACAAACATTTTGCCAAATGATCTACAAACATGAAATCAAAGTCTTCTAACAGAATTTCTCTGTTTTCTTTTTTTACAGCTTGTGAAATGAGAGTGTATTGCGATTGGGATCTCATGGGTCCGAACACAAATGTTGTGTTGAAAGCTCGGGAGGGTTGATTTAAACTTTGCTGGAGGCAGAAGTGGGTGAAAATAGTCCCAAATCCAGCGGGAGCAGGATGAAGAAAACCGTCCTGCGCAGGACAGTCAGATTCAAACATGGAGCAGTGCATCATGGTTTGAAATCTCAGGTTACAGTAGACTCTTAAACTTTAAAACTATTTATATTATTTGTAATTTTGATCAGAAATTAATCCGGGTGACCCATGAGACAAAGACACATCAAAGCTCCATCATAACACGGCTCTCCTGGAGATCTTTCTCCCTCATACACGCCTGCCAGGAGGTGTGCAGGTTAGACATCGGCATTGTTACCTTTTGAACAGTGTATGGACCAAAGCTGGGTGACTGCATTGATGGAGTAAATGCTGTAATACAACTGAGAGCGCTGTTGAACTCCAGGCTTGCTGCACAGAAAAGTCTGTTGACAGGGAGGCACTGTGAGACTGCAGGAGGTCTGTGAGACACACATGATTGCTGGGATGTATGACCTCAAAACAAACCTGTCTGTATGTAAAATCCCTCTTATAGTACTTCAGGTGATACAGACTTATGGCTGTAAGTGCTTGGTAACGGCTTAATTACAACAAGTCCTCTCTCTCCTGGCATCTATCTAATGCAGCCAAGGTGATGAAGAAACACTGAGATGTATTCCCTGCTTTTAAACGGATCAAGCAGACAGAACCTGTACGTCTGGATACGAGCAATAAAAATTAATGGTAGTCTTAAGTGCCGAAACTGATCCAATAAATCCTCTGTCTTTGCATGATAATAGCCGGAGCCACGACTTGAAAATGTCAGACTATAAAACTGCACTAGGCAATAATGTGACAAAATTCTGGATTACTATCTGACCTACAAGCTCAACAAGCTGTGCAAGATTCCTGCTTACACGCACGTGCTTTCTGTCATGAGTGATGAAGCAACATCTCCAAAATCAAAGATGTAAGACTTCAAGTTGCAAACTCTGCTCCTGAACTATGAGATACTCGTCTTCCTCTCTGACTGAAATAAGATCTGGTTTCTGTGCCGTGCCGTCTCAGGTCACCCGCATCCAAAATGAACGTATGAACAGAATGTGCCCTCAGGTATGCCACAGGTCGTCCGTCCAACACAAACACAACAGGTAGCGCCCGCATGTTTAAGAATCCTAACAATGTGATGCACTGCTGCTCCAACAAACACCAGTCAGTCTTACCAGGTGGGCAGGAAGTGGGTCCAGATGTTGAGCGTCTCATTGGTCAGCTGGAAGAGGCTGAGGATGCAGTCGGTGGCCGAGCTGCGGGGGTGTCTGTACCCGGAGATGATGCTGTCCTCATGGAAAACCTGGAGGAACAAAACTCTTGGTTAGTCTTCGCTGAGTTTGAGATGATTGTCTCCTTCTGTGAGGGCAGGAGAAGTCTCTTAAAGCTCCTGTGAGGAGGTTTTTTGCTGGTTATGAAACAGACAATTGTTATTACTCAATATGACCTACAAAAGCAAACCAGACCATCAGCGACAAGATCGATTCTTTCTATTTAGTTATTTTTAATGCCTGACGCTGCTGGCGGGGGGGGTAGGTGTCAGACAAAGAGATTAACTGCACACTGCCTTGAGTGAGTGATACATATGACTGTTAAAGAAAGCAGGATGAGGCTTTTTGAAACAACCACTTAAGCATGTACAGGACAAAATCAGCAAAGAGATAAGAGGTACGGCTTTGTCCACAGGGGGCGCCAAAATCATCACAAACAGAAAGTTCCTCACAGGAGCTTTCACAAAATACACAAAACCAGGGATTTGTCAGTGGAGCAAACGATGCATGTGTAATATAAAAACAAAAACACATGGGGTGCTGGTTTAGCTCAGTGGGTAGAGCAGGCGCCCCAAATACAGACACTACAGTCCTCAACGCAGCAGCTGCAGGCTTGTCTCCTGCCCTCGGCCCTTTGCTGCATGTCATTCCTAACTCTTTTCTCCCCATATTTCTCTGTCTCTCTTCAGCTGTCCTATCTAATAAATGTAAATCACAGCGGCTCACAAAGTGTTGTTGGTTTTCCCAAAGGTGGTGCAAGATAAATCTGAGAGGGCAGAAGATTATTTAAAAGCACAGGTAGGAAAAAAACGGCTCCTGCCTACCTGAACGCCCTCATCCAGGTCCCTCCCGCCCACTACACTCTGCCAATGAAAGGTGCCTGGCACTCCCATCACAGCAGGGCCCTAAGTCACTAACTAGCCTCTTCTCCTCAGTCGTCCCCAGGTGGTGGAACGAGTTACCAAACTCCATTCGGTCTGCAGAGTCCCTTTCACCTTTAAGAAGAAGCTAAAGTCTTGTTCATGAACGCCTCTGCACATTGAGGATGTTGTTGATATTGATTAGGATATTCATGATGATGTTGATAGTGACCTTGACCGCTCTGCTCACTGCCTGTTGGCACCAGTGTCTGATCTCACTTGAAGCTGTTTGCTGGCACTTACTGACTTCGTTCCCTCCTGTCTTGCTAGTTGCTTGTGTTGTCTTAACTCTCAGATGTAAGTCGCTTTGGACAAACGCATCTGCTAAATGAAATTAACATTGTAAATTTAGTGTATCTGTTGGCCGACAGGTTTATTTTCTTGTGAGATGCTGCAGCCTTTCATATTTTTAGACCAATTTAAAAGGAAAAATGTGTTTTATGGTCACACTAACAGCTCATGTCCATAGTTAATTGTGCAGCAGAGACCCAATTAGATACTTACTTGTTTTCAGGGGTCAAAGGTCATGACATTAAACTGGCATATGTTTAAGTCCTGAGGAAACTCAACCACTCTATAAGACCTTAAAAAGTGCGTCCCTCCCAAACAAACAAAAACACTTCAGGTGTTTCAGTCTCTTCACAAACAGGTAACACTGAGTCAGGTCTGTTTTTATGCAGGACATTCTAAAAGTTGTTAAAGTTTGACAGTCTGAGCACAAGAAGTAAACTTTCTCATACTTTTGATTTGAAGTTTTCTTTCAATAAAACTTCAAATTTCCTACCTGAAACTTTCCCTCCTGATTGAGTCCAGCTCAGACTGACATCTGAAATGTCCTCTACAGAAAGAGTGAAGTTGAACTTACTTTGGGCACTTGATTGATGGTGAAGACTCGCGGTAACTTGATGAGGCTGAGCATGACTCCTGCAGGCTGCTGCTGTCAGGTAGGAGAGCTGAAGTGAGGCCGCTGGCTGGGTGTGACTCCGTCTTTATAAGTCGGTGTGTCTGCGTGTTGCCATGCTGTCCTCCAGGTTTCATCTCCTCCCTCTTCAAACCAAGCGAGAATATCCAGTGTACCTGAGCCACTCCTCCTCCTCCTCCTCCTCCTCCCCCTGCTGCTGCTTCTGTCTCTCTGGAGTTGGAGGTCATGAGCACACAGGTGTATTCTCACAAACACACACACACACACACACACACACACACACACACACACACACACACACACACACACACACACACACACACATGCTGCTTGGCCACAGGAAGTCAGGAACATTTTTTTGTGAAGGAAAATAAAACCAAAATAAAAGCCTCTGCTCAATTACATTTTTACATCCACATACAAAGACTGTTGTTCCCAAACAAAGCTCCTCTTTTTGTGGTTGTGTAACTCTCTCACAAAGACATGACAGTCCGGCCAGTAAGGCAGGTTTCAGGCAAAAAGACACCTTAAAAGAGAGACGGAAAAACAGCAGTGATTGACATTAATGGTCTGAATCATTTCAGCCATTTTTCTGTCAGCGTGTGCAGCAGACGAGGAGCTCATATCAGCTCTGAGCTCAACAAGTGCTCACTGAGCTTCAGCCGCTGCAGATAAGGCTGCCGACGTGAATGAAGGGCGTGAATCGGTCTGGCTGAAAAGTCAACAGAGTTCCTTCCATGCCACTTTCGTTGCCAGCTCCCGGCTGAAGCTGACATGTCGCCGTCTGCCCTCAGCCCGCCGGCAGCCGTCACACCCAGCGGGGCCGAGCCAAGCCCGGCCTGTTATCTTGTTTAAACTCTGAAGCAATGAAAGCAAACAAGTCACACTGCCACCGCAGAATTGATGTCATTTGTGTTTAGTTAGATATTTTGTTCATGTTAATGAGGAAAGGAAAAGTCTAATAGTTTTGTTGGTGTGATGTTTTTCACTCTGTGTTTATCCCACTTTAATGTATGCAAAAATGTCTTTGTTTTGAGCTCAGTAATCTATTAGAAAACGTCATGCTTGCCTTAGTTAAACGCAAAATATAAGTTAATGCTTCATCTCAAAGGCTTAATGGAAAACCAAAATCATTCTGCTTTAAATGCCTAATCCTCAAACAAGTCAGAGTTTGCATAGAGCGCGTTCATGTTCTTAATTCTTCCATAATGTCAGGTCAAAGAAGTCAGCTCTACATTTAAGTGCATTCTTTGCAGCCTCTGCTCTCATTAAAGCCACTTACAGCGATCCATGTGTTGTGTTGAAAGCTGCAGCCACAACAGCTCGGTGTGATGAAGTAACACACGAAGTAGAGCAGAGCACCCTGGGATCTCATTCTGCTCGCTCTCAGAGGAGCACGCAGTCAGAGCCAGAGAAACACCTCAGGTTAAGAATAGAAAAATAACCCAGCAGGAGTTTTCTGTCTGACTACGAGTCAGTTTGGTTTTGGCTCGTTCAGTCAGTACAGTTAATGTGTGAGTTAATATGTCAGTCATTAAGAGCTAAAACGAAACAGTATAAACAAAGCAGAGTGCAGACAGTTCTGCCCCCAGACAGCCAGAGGACAGAAAACAAGGTCAAGTGACGACAACAAAGTTATTTGTAGGAATATATATCAGAGCAGCCTCGGTGCCTCTCTACGCTCTAGAAAGTACACCTCCTTAGTTTTATTATTCATGATAAAACTGGGGCTGAGGTTAGCGCTGTCGCCTCACGATTAAAAGGTTCCTGGTTTGAATCCCGGTCCGAGCGCAGTGGCCCTGTGTGGCGTTTGCATGTATGCTCAGGCTTCCTCCCACAGTCTAAAGACCCAGAAAAGTGGGCGTAAGAAGCTGTCTGTCTCTATGTGTCAGCCCTGTGAAGGTTTATATGAAAATAAACATCTGTTAAGTCACTATCCATCACCGAATGAGGTAACACAATGGTGATTGAGCCTATGGCTCACTGATGCATTTGCAGTATTACAGACTGGCTGTCTGTGGCGATATTCCATCAGCCAGCAGTGGTTGGTCTGCCAGAGAGGGTAGGCGGGGCTAAGCGGTTGCTTTTCTGGTCTCTGCAAGTGTTGCGAGTAAACAGTAATCTACTATGGCTGAACAAACAAAGAAAAGATGGATGACTACAGATACAACTTCAACAATAAGTGAAAATCAAAGTCGACGCTCAGATGAAGCAAACAGTCTAAAAAGGAAAGTGACCGTCAGCGAGGAAAATCAAGAGTTACAACTGTGACGAAGAGAGCCAACCAAACATCTGGTTAAATTGGGAAGTGTCCTCCGAAAGCTATTGTACATTGACATTAGGGGGCACCTAAGAGAACAAAACCGAAATATTGGAGATTTTCAGTTAAAAAAAGCATTTGTTTTAAAAAAATACTTGAATCACTGTTTAGTCTAAAAAATGCCAAAACGATGTGGAATGGTAATTAAATTTTCCCAGATTGTAGTCCTCTTTTATCAAACCCACAGCCTCTTCACGTTCTGTCCCACATACAAAGAAAAGCATTAAAGTCTTACATTTAAAGCTGTAAAAAATAAAATAACCTCGCAGATGTTTCACATTTTCTACAATTGTTGTATTTTGATGGGGTTATCAATAAAGTCAGTTATTGTTGCAGCTTGCAGCAACTTTATACGCGCCACACTTCCCTTAACAAGTAACTTAACACAGAATAAAAACAGTGTGTCACTGCCCTCTCTGGTTAAAAGTTCAGTTCCGATTCTGATCACACATGCCCACCCCCATCAGCAATGTTGGGTGGGTGTGGTCGTTGGGTGGGGTTGAGATTACCCTGTGAATGCCCTCCAAAACCTGGTTGGGCAAGGTTTCCATTCCATTTCAGCTCAACACACATAACGGCACACCTGCAGCTCTGCACGGCATGTTAACAAAACACCAAATCATAAAACTACAATGTAGTTTTTTAAAATCCAAACTGATTTTTGGGGATTGTTTTAGGGATGTCACCTGATAAAAACCATTAGAGAGATATCTATGATATAGTGCTGCCTTTAAGAAGTAAGTATAAAAAAACATTCCTTCTTAAAACGTTATGCTGTTGTTTAAAGTACAGTAATACAGTATGTTCCCATGAACCTTAATCAATGAGTGGAGAGACCTAGAAAATCAATGCAGATGCTATAAAGCAGTACATTATGTCTTCATCCCTCTATAGTCACCATGGAGACTAGAGAAGACGCTTTGTGTTAGGTTGTCCTTTCATGTTCTCCCTCAGTATAAATGAAACATAGAAAATGTTACTGAATGCATTATATTACTGCCACAGCGTCATAATGTTTATACGTGCACAGCTGAAGTAGATCCGAAACCTCCCTGCCGATATCCCTGCTGACACGTGTACTACCCCTTCTCACCACAAGGTGTCAGTGCTGCGTCGCAGAAGCTCCACAGGTGGGTGTGAACAGGTACAGCAGCTTATAATGAAGATGTATGAGGAGCCAAACAGCTGAAAGGTTTTTATTCATGCAGGTTATTTTGAGTCTGAACTGAAGGTTTTTCTTTCGCTGAAGCTCTGCGTCCTCAGACTTTGTCCCCAGGTTTGATGTTTTTCTCTCTTATTAATGCATTTTTCACGCTGTGACCTCAGAGCTTCATTTAGTGGAGGCATCACAGGGAATTAAAGCGCAGCACTGCAGGGACACAAAGGTCTTAGAGCGCTGTGTGCTTCTTTTATTGACCGTTAATGAGAAAAAGTAACAAGTTCGCTTTGGGGCAAAGACCCCTCCTCACACACACACACGCACACACTCTGAGCCGAGCCTCCTGTGGCCCTGAATGTTTGTGTACCATCAGCACAACTACCGAGCAGCTTCACACATTAAGCATTCATGGTCTCATTGTTGCTGATGCAAATATTAACGTGTTAAATATTGAAAGAACTTTGTTTTTGTTTACTTCAGAGGACTGTAAGACGGTCCAGAGGCTAACAGCTACAATATTACAATTTGAAAACTTACTTTAATGAAAAAAACTGAACAAATTCATTGTTCTAATCAACAAATATGCAGCGCCGTAAAACAACAAGTCCAGCAGACATAAGAGGGAAGTATTGTACTTACTTCACCACTTTCATTCCTCACTTACTTTTCAGCTTTGATTTTAAAAACAAAACGTTGGATGAGTTCATTAAATCTGATGCACTTTTATACATCAGTCTAACAGCATATAATGTAGTTAAATTTGCTCCCCCTCAACAGATGCTTCTAACACTTTTCTGCTTCAATAATAAGACGACAGTAATGATGGATTTATTGAAAAATTATCAATACTGATAAATTAAAAAACTCAAGTCCTGGATAAAAAAGTTTAAAAAAGTCTGGAAGTACCACCAGCAAAAAGTAACAAGAGTAAAAATACTTATAATTCATAATTGTTAGTTATACAACAGTTAGTTCCGACCAAGTAATCTGATTGGACAAGAGGCATTCCATGAGAAAAGTGATAGAGAGAACAACATCACTGGGACTTTTCACTCTGGGTATCACTCCGCCTCAGCCAGGTGTTCTGAATACTGTTAATTAACATCACAGCAGACCGTGTATGTCTACAGTAATCAAGCTGGTTCCTCTGAATCGCACAGCAGACTCTTATTTCACTGGTTGATGATAAATTAAAACAAACAGATAAATGTACATGATAAAGACAGCTGATCTGTGGTAACCTGGAGACACAGAGTGCAGGTCAACGTTTGGGTTGCTTGGCAACAAAAGTCCAGTTTCAGTTAAATTGTGGAACTATTTGAGTTGGTGGAGCAAAAAGTAATCGGCTGTTGATTTTTACTGTTCACTACTATTTGCTGCTTGTGTAAATGTATTAAAGCAGTATCACATGATGTGATACTGCTGAATCATGCATTAGGTAGTTTGTACTTCTCTAGTGTATCAAGGTGGAGTTAAAGTTTTATTTAGTTTTCAGGTAGTGTAACTGGTAACAGTTAATCATATAAATAATCAAAATTATCATACAGCTATTAAATGTCCCCTGAAATATAGTGGAGACGAGATATAAGGAGGAATATTATAGGAATAGTCAAGTAACAATTCAATTTACTTAAAGAGATAATATCGAGGATCTCAGTTTTGTTCTCTTTGGCGGCACCTTATGGCGATAAAAGGTTATTGCAGGTGCATACGTCCCAGATAACCAGATGTCTACGGTTGGCTCCCTTTGTTTCCTCGCTGACGGTCGCTTTCCTTTGTAGACTGTTTGCCTTCATCTGAGCGTCAAATTTGTTTCTTCTTCTTTGGATTTTCACTTATTTTTGAAGTTGTATCTGTAGTCATCGATCTTTTCTTTGTCTGTTCAGCCATAGTAGATTACTGTTTACTCGCAACACTTGCAGAGAGCGGAAAAGCAGCCGCTTAGCTCCGCCTACCCTCTCTGGCAGACCAACCACTGCTGGGTGATGGAAAACGCGTCACTAACTGGGCGCCGCTTGTGATTTTTTCCGTGAAAGTTGCCACAGACACCGTGTCTGTAATACTGCAAATGCAAGGGCTTTCATCAGTGGGCCATCGGCTCGATCATCATTGTGTTACCTCATTCAGCGATAGATAGTGACTCAATCTCGGATCCCATCGGCTATAGTCAGAGACGATATCGCCTCTGTCGACACCGGTGAACGTGTCGGGCGGTAAGTGATAAACAACTTCCCGTCAAGACTTCCTTTTCCGCGCGCTGCATTGTTACAGAAAGAGAAAACGTTTTCTTGTGATGTACTTGTTATTAGCGGGTCTTACCTTTGCTGAAATTTCAAAATCATGAGGATTTGTGAGAAATAAAAATTCAAGCTTTGTCAGGCCTGAAATCAAGAGGAGAAGAAAACTTTTAAAATGCTTGTTTGTTGAACGAAGGTTGGATCGATCTGATGCATTCGAGGAAGTTGGGAAATCTGACCGTTAAACAGCTTTCGTGACACAGCATCAAGGGAATTTATCTCAAGTTAAATTTAAGATCTAGAACAGATTGTTAGCTGTTAGCATGCAGATGTCTGTTTATAGAGATTCATAAGAAGCTAACTCGTCTTCTGATGGGAGCTGGGATGTCATTACTGTGCATTACGCCTGCCAGCCTGCTGATACGTGATTGGTCAATATTTCTCGGACTACAAGCGTAGTTCAAACAGAACACTTGCCTTCCCAGAAATCAATGTCCCTGCCTACAGCTTCTATATTTCTAAGTAGAATCTGTAAACAGAAATTAAAAGTGACTTAACAAAAATGTATTTAGATGAAAATCTTCAAGATTATTACTTTAAGTACAGTAGTTGAGTAATTGTACAGGAGCTGCATTCCATCACTGAAAATATGTGATCATAAACACAGTAGCACTTTCTCTGCGGGCATCATAATGTCCAAACATCCTGTTTTCCTTCATCAAACAATCTTTTCCTTCTTTACATGTCTAATATTAATAAAACTAATGCTAATGACTTGTAGCCTGTGTTGCTGTGTTGTAGGACAGATGGGAGGTAGACTTCACTGTAGCCGGCTGCTGTGCTGCAGCTGCTCACAGTGTCGGGCCTCCCTGGTGTCTTGGTTGATGAGGTGTAGTTTGTGTCTTCAATTGGGGAGCGCGTGTGGCGGACGCCCCCCTGATACATTATTAATAGTTGAAACACTCCAGGCAAAGTTTTTTGATTTGTAAACTTCCACAGATCTCACTTTCTCTCCTCTACATCTTGTGGGCAGAGTCTCTATTGACTCTGCCCCCCGCTGCTGCTCTGTCTCCTCCTCGTCCTCTTCCTCCAGCATCATCTTCGTCTCTGACTCGGCTGCTGGTCGCACTACTGAGGACTTTCATCCTCTCTACCACGTTAAGCAAATGTGCCAGCTGCTCATGAATGAGCAAAAGAAAGCAATTAGCAGGTTTGGAAACGGAGAGAGGAGATTTATTTTATTGTGGTAATGGCCGTTTCTCTGCCTCTGGTGTGCGTTTAGAGGAAGAGACGGAGCTGCTCTGTCAGCTCAGGCGCACAAAAGAAACAAGATGAGAGGTGAAGTTTAAAAACCATTTGGCAGAGCGCGGCGAGGAGAAACTGACTCTCTGATGATCTAGTGACGCTTCAGACGGACTGCTGAGGTAGCTGCTAATAAGATGGAACAGTTTCAAAAGGAGTACATGCTTGTTCTCGTTCTGTCAGAATGTTAGATGAAAAGCTCGATACCAAACCTAATAGCTGTCTGTTAAATTTGACGCTAGAGCTAGTTAGAAGACAGCTAGCTTAGCGGCTTGTCCTGGACACGGCTAGTCCTGGGAAAATGTAAGAAAATCCACCTTCCAGCGCCTATAGAGCTCACTACTTCACGTCATATTTTGTTTTTTGAATCCGTACTAAAATCCACATCTGTCTTAGACAATTAACCACCAGAGATTTAACAAAATTACTGCTCGCAACAGAGGCGTGTCGAGATGGTAACCTCCTGTGAGAAACCAAAATTTAAAGCTGACTTATTATTTTAGCACTGACCATGCCTAACCATTTTTCAATTCAAATTGTGTGTGCTGTTGAGTCTCTTCAACCTCTGCCTCACTGCCCCTCTCTTTCCCCGCTCTCTGTCCGGATCTTTCCGCTGGTGTCTCAGCATTAGGGCTCTAAGCAGCGACGGCTGAGGGACGGCTACAGCGCCTGTGGAACGCTCCAAAACACGGGTCTCCAACCTTTTTTCATCTGAGAGCTACTTTGAATGTTGATTCTTTTGTCGACTGAAGCGTTGGTACCACAGATAAGGCAAACACACATTCGTGAATAAAAACTTGCTTTCCCACTCCCCGTGGAAACAGTATGTTTTCTGCTATTTGTCGGCGTGGCCACCTTCACCGTCCATCATAAATCTGGCTAAACAGGCTAACAGCACCGAACTTAAGCTCAACTAGCTTACAGCATAACTGACCCGACCTGTCGATGGAGGTTGCTGCAACATTGCTGTGATTTGTTTAGTTCAGACGTAGACAAACTTGCCAGGAGCATCACCGTTTTTCATTGACAGCTGATCGGCCTATCCTATTATTTTGTATTGGAGGGGGCGGGGCATCTGTGCAATTGATTGAATTGAAGTGGGAAGAGGCTTTAAAGGTGCATTTATTGTCCTCAGATTTCTTTTGTACAGAGTCAGTGAACCTCTTGGCGAGCTTCTAAAATCCAGGCTCGTGAGCTACCTGTTGGAGACAGTGTGGCAGAAATCTAATGTCACTAAGCAACGATTTGTAAAAACGGCTACTTCTGCTTCTTGCGAAAACCTGACTGCTGCTGGCAACGTATGACATGTCTAGCATGTAGAAGGTATCTTTAACAAATATACTAATAATTCATACAACTAGAAGGTAGAATCAAATATAAACGAATAACAAACATAATAAGAAACATAATTACTTACTCTGACGTTCTGACTACAGCGAACCAGTCTTTCTCATGTAGTAGACAGCTGGGCTACAACGACAGGAAGTGTGCCGTAGCCGTTCCTTCAACCGTCGCTGCACAGTCGTCCAAGTTCGGTGCTGTGTAATCCATGTTCCGTAGAAGCATTATATCATCAGGTGTTTCGGAGTATTCCGCCTGGATGTCTCACAGATATCACCATTAGTGATTGAGTTGTGCAGTACGGCAGCACGGACTTCCTCATAACAGACTACTGTGCATACCGTGTTGTTTATTATGTCTGAATTATAGATAGATGCATCAATAATGTTTAACTGTTCTGTATTCAGTGCTGTGACTTTCTCCTTTAATATTCTGCCAGAGCTGTAGCGGTTAGCGCTGTCACCTCACAGCTAGAAGGCTCCTGGTTCAAATCCCAGTTTGGACGCAGGGGAGACTCTAAATTGCCCGTACATGTGAGTGTGAAAGGTTGTCTGTCTCCATGTGTCAGCCCTGTGACTGACTAGTGATCAGTGTACCCCACCTCTCACCCAGTGACAGCCAGGATAGCCTCCAGCCCTCCTGCAGCCCTGAGCAGGATGAGCAGCATAGATAACGGATGGACGATCTGCCAGGATGCTTTTTAGGGAAAACTGAACCGAACTTGAACCGTTTCAGAATTTTATCATTGTGTTGAAAATATAAAACGCTCTTAGTTTGGTTAACTTCATGTTACATATAGCTCTGCACGTGGGTGTGTTTTTGTCTTCTCTCCCTCTCTCTGTCTCTCCCTCAGGTGCTCCTGCTCAGATGTGGGTGGCCCTACCCACATATAATCTAAGACAGGAGAAGAAGCCCTCCATTCCACAGAAGATGTACATTATGTCTTTTGCTACTTAGGACATTTATTCATTTGTTTACTTCTTGTGAGGACGGAAGTCATTCAGTTATTCACATCTTTATTTACTCGTTTAGTTTCCTTTTGATCGTTTTGTTCTTTTCGTCCAGACCTCCAGAACGTCATGAGTTAGGAGTATTTATGTAAGTGAATAAAGTTATTTTTGACATAAAATCTAATGTTTGAGTCTCCACACTATATGTTACTGGTCACAAGAGCCACATGTGGCAGCTGTCACACTCAGTGAGCTTCAGAGGTGCTGATAGATGTATTTTTCTCTTTGGACGGAGACGGTTAGCTGCTCCCCTGCATCCAGTTTTTCTGCTAAGCTAAGCTGCTGTAGCCTTGGCTCTATATTTAATAAAGAGATATGAGAGACGTATTGATTTTCTCATCTTTAACTTACTGCCAAGAGGCAAAAACGTGGATTCCTCCAAATATCAAAGTTCTTCTCCAAGATTGAAACTCCAGTAGAAAGTTGCTCACTGAGGTGAACCTCGGACGCCTTCTCGGACGTACATTTTCCAGTTAATCTGATAAAGTGTTGCAGCTTTATTGTTTCTGTTTTCACAGGATTCTTCCACATCCAGTTTCTCTTCCCCCTCCTCCTCTGAGACTCCCAGCAACACACAAACAAATCCAATAAAGCAGGGTTCAACGAAGTGTTAATTCCATCAAAGTGGGTAAATGTACGGACATGTTGAGGCCTGCGGCCTCCGGACGCCGGGTAACCAACGATTCCCTGTAATGTTATCACAGTCATCTCATGCGGACGGCAGCAGAGGGCATGGGCAGACTCAGTTTATCGGCTTTATGCGGGGCTAATTACCGGACTGGGAGACAGACTGGCTGTCATGAGGGACGGTAATGTCATTAGTGTGGAGGAAAGGGGAGGAATGAAATGCGTGGGGTGAAGCGTGCGGCTGTGAGCGAGGAATTATGGCTGGATTGTAGAAATGCCAGAAGGTAATGAAATATGTAGGCGGGTGGCGGCAGATACAGTCCTTCTCAGGTGTCTGCGCTCCTCACTGGATCAGAATAGCCTAATTAGGATAAATTATTTATCAGGATTGTTTTTCTTCTCAGCAGTTTCACAGAGACGACGTTCAGTATGAACAAAGTGTTTCTCTACAGCAGAGTCGGAGCGGCTGAACAAAGGACACAAGAAGAGAAAACTTAATGTGTTTTCTTTGATTCAGCTCGTCCAGAAATAATGAGAAATACAGAAATATCTATTTAGGATGATCAGGATTGTAACAAGGAAAATAATTAACATGCAACCTCTTAAAATACTCTTAAAAATTACAATTTAGAACAAGACAAACAGAACAACCATAATACAGCCATAATGTAGATTATTTTAGCTGATGACCTAAATGATTACACAGATCATAAATCAGTCTGGTCTTTCCTCTGACTGTTAACTGCAATACAAAGATTTATAAACATGGATCAATATTACGTATTTTAGCAGATCTAAGTGGGTGAAATCAATAATTTATATCAATATTACTATATCTAAGGAAGCCCTAAGTGAAAAATGCATCCGTATTTTATATTTTATTTACGTTTTTCGGTTGTTTTTTTGAGATCGCAACTCATTTATCTCATTTTCTCAAGATAAACGTAACGTAACGTATCCACGGTAACGTAACCACGGTAACGTAACCACGGCAACGTAACCACGGTAACGTAACCACTGTAACTTAAGATGGACAGAGACAGGTTAGCTGCTGTATTATCTGTTGTTGTTGTAACAAGAACATATGTTGTTGTTGTTGTTGTTGTTGCTCTCTTTGCCTGTCGGGGCAGATGGCTGTTCAACACGAGTCTGGTTCTGCTCGAGGTTTCTGCCTGTTAAAGGAAGTTTTTCTTGCCAATGTGCCGAATGTTGCTAAGTGCTGCTCATGGTGATTCATGTTGGGTCTCTCTTTAAATAACTTAACAAGGAGTACGATCTAGACCTGGGGGGGGAGGGTATTACAGAAGTAAGTCCTAACTGCAAACCCTATCTTATCTCTTAAAAATCAATGTTAGGACAAATCCCATTTTGCCATTACAGAAACACGTCCTAAGTTTAATGCTTTGTCCCATCTTATCTCCTTAGTCCCGTCTTATCTTTCAAGTCCTAACTTAGGCTGTCCTATTATTGCAATTATCCCTATCGACAATCTCTTATTTCAGTCTGAAAGCTAGAATGTATCAGGAGAGGCTAACTGAATTTAACCGACAAATTGCCTTGCAGGGAGCGGAGGTTGACGGTTGGGTTAGAGTACATAATGGACGTTTGACAGAAAAAGAGAAGGGCCGTTCATTTCCAGCAAGACGAGATAGATGTTTTGGTGACAGCAGTGGAAGAAATAAAAAAATGTTTTATTTGGAACATTTTCGGACAAATTGACCCAACAAATGAGGGAGAAACAGTGGGCTGAGGTGACCGAGGCAGTAACGTCTGTCTGCGGTGCCCCCCGCAGAGTTGATGCAGTAAAAAACAAAGTGGAAGACTTTGCTCAGGGAAACAAAGCTGCTCTTTTTTTAAAGTGTCTCGATAACTTTGGTTATGATTTGGCGCTATACAAATACAATTTGATTGATTGATTGATGATGACTCGTATCCCCGGCGTTGTAAAAGCACAAACCAAACATAGAAACAGGCTAAACTGACCTCATTAGTGTGGGCGATAGCAGCATGCCATTTCCTGGTCTGTATATCAAAGTGACCAGCCGGTTGTTTTGCTTTCCAGATCGCCAGAAAACCAGCTTTGTTATCCCGAGATAATAAGAAAAATAAGTTTAGATCTGAAGAAAACAGATGAAATGTAATCACAGTAAATAAAACGTCTGCTTAGGGCTTCTGTAAACTGCAGACAGGATGCCATGTAACAAGAATTGAAGGCTGCAGTAGACCTTAGTTTTTTCAGGTAATTGATTTACCGTTTCATGTCGTTAACGGTGAAAGATGTACAAGATGTCCTTCTAACCAAAGTGCTGTCTTCATACAGCTTGTTTTGTGCAACTAGAACACACAGATATTCACACACAAGACGAAGACAAGCTGGAAATCCTTACAATAAAGAGCCTGGAGTTATAACTGTTTTGAATACTTTCTAGGGAAAGGCGAACACAGATTAATGTTACTGAATGATTACTCGACCAGCTCTGCATTAAACCTGTCAGGTAATAACCCAGCGATGAATCTGTGTCGAGATCTTCGTTACGCTGCTGTTGTACCGTCACCTGCAGAAAGTTACAGAGGAAAAGTCTGGAGCAGAAGTTTAAGAAAAATGCTTTTATTTTTTTACACCTTTAAAAAGCAAATTTTAAAGCACAAAGATTGACTCTGTATATAAACACCTCTCTCCTTACACTAAAAAATGGGAGCATTTGCACATTGTGCTTGGATTGCAAAGTCTGTACAACCGCTCTGGGTCTCTTGTGGTGTCACAACCCCAGTAAACATTTTATTGCATAAATCACATTTGACCTCAGCGGCCGCATGTTGAAGTCTTTAACAAATAGTGGAAATAAAGAGGAAAAACGGCATTAAAATGAGGAAACAGAAGTTCTCACACCGGTGAAACCACAGTGAACAATAATAGCAGCTTCCTGAATGAAGGCGATGCACATTGTCCTGAAGAGAAAAACAAAGCAATCCCAACAAATCAAACCTAAACCATGTGACTGGAAAATGGCAGTTGTGCTTTAGTGTCTATCTAGCAAAACATGTCACTCATGTGTGAATGACTCCAACAAATGAGCGACGCGAACACGCTCCAAAGAGAGAAGAGGAAACGTTTGCAGCTGTTGGCTCATTGTAACAGTAGCTGACTAAATGCTAATCTCTAGTTGCACGCGTCCCCTTTACGATAAGCATGTTTGTTATTGTTCTATCACCTACTCGACCTACGTTTGAAAAACTAGCTCTCCTCAAAAGGCAGTGTCTCTCTGTGGCGTCTCCGCGACACTCCACGTCAGTTAAATGCTGAATGGAAATCAGTTTGCACAAAAATATACAAATTCAAATATAGTTCAATCGATGACTTTGGTATAAACAAAACGGAGAATCACACTCAAAACTTCCATTCCTGAATGTTCCCTTTAAACTACATGTTCCTACTTGTCCTGGCAAAAGAAGAGTTTTTAGAGGATTCATGGGAGGAGACTGCTACCTGGAAATAAACAAAGCAAACATCAGCAAGCAGAAAAATAAACCTGGGATTATCATCAAGTAAAAAGTGCACTCAGACTTTGCTCTGGGAAACATTATGTGTGCTGTTATTAACTTCAAAAACAGAACATTAATATAAACCTTACATCCACAGACTTAACCTCTACGACAGAACGAGGGCCACTGTTAATGAAAAAGTCATTTTAAGGAAAAATGCTTTTTTTTTTATGAGGAAAAGGTCGTAATATTGTAAATGTAAGTCAGAGTATGACACGAGTAAGGATACTTGATGCTGTGCATTATGTTTAAACCGGGTTGATAGTTTTTCATGTGCTTGTTTGGATGTTCTTCAAATAGTTGGATTGCACATTACAGTTCATATGTACTATGTACTATATACTGTGTTCGAAATGCCGTACTATATACTGCATACTACGTAGTATACACTGCATACTGCGCCCGGCGGTAGTCTGTAGTATGGAGGAGCGTTTCAAATTCATGTTGCAGTATGCTCCGCCAGGCGGAAGTAAACAATAGTCGCCACTTCTTTAGCGTTCTTTTTGTTTGCATACTACATACTACATTTGGCCAAATCGGTACGTACTGCTAGTATAGCATGGTATTTTGAACACAGCCATAGACTGTTCAAAAAGACGACATGACAGCTCCCTAAAAGTGAAGCCAAAACATTTGGAGCGCCCCCTGCTAACTGGCTGCAGTATAGGTCATAAAGCCCGCCTCCTCCATGTTAACAGATGAGACATGAGTGAAACAATAAAATCAAAATACACGTCAAATACATTTCTCTCAAACATGGTTTCTGTCATTAAAGTTAGTTCTTGTCATGCTGATTTACGTCCAAGTGTTCATTTTTCTGACAAGTTCATTTTTAATTAGTTATTTGATGCCGTCAAAAGGATGATTGACAGCTCTGTTGACGGCTCCTGATCTGTTCTGGATTAGCAGAGTGGAGGAGGAACGGCGAGAGGAGACGTAACTAAAACAATCACGACAGTCATTGAAGTCACCATCGCAAGATGGCAACGCCTATCACAGGGGGTATTTTGGCTTCAATGTTGTACAGTGAGAGCAGATGAAGACATGTCGTCCATCTTTATAAACAGTCGTTGTGCTGAACTCAAACTGGATCCTGACTCGAGTCATTTTAAACTCAAAGTGAAACAGCTTCTAACAGGTTAAGTCACAACATCATGAATGATGCTGTGATGCTTCTGCTTTAAAGGTATTTTACTGTATATTTTGTTTCTTTTGTATCTATTATCTGTTTATCAAGTTTTGTGTTCTTATGCTCATATTTATTGAGCTCAGTATCTTGTATTTTTTGCTGAGTTGTATGTATTTGAAATGCAAATCTAGAGACAGCATTGCAAATTAGCTTATAATGTTGTCGTTTGTGACAAAAAAACATCTACAGCATTGCACAGTTCCTTCCTCTTAATATCTCCACTTATTCTTTAAATACTACAACTTCAAAATGTGTGATTATATTTTCTTAACAGTGGCCCCGATACTCTGCCAATAATCCCCACGTAGTTCTGAATGTGGCAGCTGAGCTGCAGATGAAGCTGTGCGGTCAGAAATCATCGCCTGGAGGATTTAATACTGAGTTTGAACGAAAGCAACTCAGCTGTCTTTTTTCTCTTCAATGTTACATCAAAATGATTCACAGCCGTCTTTGAATTAGTCTTAAAAGCAGACCGTCGGGGGGGGGGTTTCAAAGTTTTCTGAAAATGACCAAAGAGAATCCACCATCAACACCTTCAGAGGGCCAAACCAGCCGAGTCTCCTGCCTCCCATTAATAATCTTTAAGGCAGATCGATGAGAGCCTCATTAATGCTGAGGGCGCCACTTTGTTTTCTTTGCGGGTGCGATGCCAGTGGATGCTGACTCATCCTCCCGACCGGCGACTGTACTGTGTGCAGCCTCTCAGGCCTATTAGCCGGGTGAATTGTTAGTGTCTCTGCGAGGCCGTTTCTCCTCTCGCAGCGGTCAACAGGGCAGCACTCAGATTAAAAACGCTGAGTTCATGCTCCCGCAGCAGCCGAGAGGAGCAATAAGAGCCTGCAGGGACTGACAGCCTCTTTGTGTTTGTCGAGACTTCACCTCGACCTTCAGCGCTCCTCGCATTGTCTATTTAAATGTTATAAATTGACATGTTTGTGAGATGCAGCTCGACCCGAACAACAACATCTACACTTGTATCCTGTAATTATTATCTGGAGGTATAGAGTTAGACCAGAAGAGCTGTTCGGGTATGTTTTTAAGTAAACAACAATCTTAGAAGGTCAAAAGGGGTCCTGAGAAACAGTGAAATGTAGCTGCAACTAATTGTGCTGTTTTTCAAACCAAGAGGAATAAAGATTTAAACAGCGACAGCAAGGTCAGGGACTCAACCTAAGCTTAGTTTGGCGTTTAAATAAAGTTTAATGGAAAGATGAGCATTAATTTAAAGTCTGTTGCTGCTGTGTGTTCATTTCTGATCGTCTGCATTTACACTCATCTGACTTTCCTCTTTGTATTCATTTATCAGAGACAGTTCACACATTAATCATAATTAATTCACATTGTTATGTGCCTGAGTAAGACTGACTCATCAACATCTGTAGTGAGATCAATAAAAAAGAACATATTAAAGTAGTAATCTGGAAGATTTTCATGTAAATAAATGTCTGTTGAGTCTATCGCCGAATGAGGTAACACAATGGTGACTGAGCCTATGGCCCACTGATGAAAGCCTTTACATTAGCAGTATTACAGACTGGGAAATACGTCTTTCGCAGAAAAAAATCACAATTGGCGCCCAGTTAGTGACGCGTTTTCCACCACCCAGCAGTGGTTGGTCTGCCAGAGAGGGTAGGCGGAGCTAAGTGGCTGCTTTTCCGCTCTCTGCAAGTGTTGCGAGTAAACAGTAATCTACTATGGCTGAACAAACAAAGAAAAGATGGATGACTACAGATACAACTTCAAAAATAAGTGAAAATCCAAAGAAAAAGAAACAAATTGGACGCTCAGATGAAGCAAACAGTCTAAAAAGGAAAGCGACCGTCAGTGAGGAAAATCAAGAGTTAAAACCGGAGCCAACAGTGGACGTCACACATGAAGCACTGTCTGGATGTCTGGGAAGTGTGCTCCCCTGATTGTTACCTAGCTTCACTAAAACTTGTGTGAACCCTGCGGCTCATTGCTGTGATTTGTGGTCAGCTGTGGCACAATTGATGCTCAAGTGACTCGGCTACAATCACGATTGAGGATCTCTGTAGTGGGAAAGCTCTTCTAACTTTTATTCTGCTTACTTCATTTTTGTGACCAACCAAAGAGGGGTTTTGTTACAGCCGAGAGATTTTGCACACAGTTGTCGTCTTAAAACTAGACAGACTAAAATAGATATCAGAGTCTTCAGCACTGACGACTAATTAGGAGCAATGATTAACTAGGATATTTTTAAGAACGTTCCAGGCCGGTAATGCAGCCGGCGTATGAAGCAGGGAGACCTGCTGGCAGCCGAGCCAGTTTAACCATCTGAAGTCAAATATGGTGGTTTGAGGTGTTTCCTTGCTGAGCGGATTTCAAGCAGCTTGACAGACACCTAATCCATGACTAAATAAACATCATAAAAGGAAATAAATATTTAAAAGGAGTTGAGCTCGCTAAGGAAATAACAACATAATCCCCGCCAAAATAATTTGCGACTGTTTATCTGTGTTTTAGGGGGAAAAAAGAGCAGGAAGCTGCAGGTAAGGACGCATAAAGGAAAGAGATGATTTATCCCACTTTACAGCGTTCATAAGTCAAACTTCTTGTTATTTTATGGGATAAAAAAGGTTTCAGAGCAGAAATAAAAACCAAAATGATTTAGTGTTTTGTACTGATAGATATATTTTTTTTGGCAACATTCTATTCAAAAGTATTTTCAATATATTCTGTGTATTTGTTTCAATAAACTTTGCAAATCTGGCTGAAATGGTTAATAGAAATATAACTGGAGAAGAGTCCTGTAGTGGATTAACCAACACCTGTGGGAAATGAGATTCAGATTAAACTATTCAAAGAGTTTCATCTTCCTCTAACATTGTAACTCTAATCACACACACATTCAAACATGTGCTCTTCCTGAACACAAACACGCACGCTGAAACTAGGTCTGTGAATAATTACAAACACTAGCTCAAGGAAATAAAAGCGGAGGAGAGCTACAGTCGATGTTGCAGGAAGATAAAACCTGCAACCGAGCACACGAGAAACGTTTAGTGTTGAGCTGCAGCTGAATAAACTCGTCCTTTAGTTTGTGAACTATAACTGGGACACACACACGCGCGCGCACACACACAATGTGAGAACATGCCTCACATTCAATCATCCACACACAAAGTAAATTCAACCACTCAGTCATCATCTCAGTTGTTTACCACACCGGATACAGTTTGTCTAGTTGTGCTTGGCACGGATCCCTTTTAAGTAGTTCTTCCATCGTTTGACCACGTCCTTGAAGATGGCCGAGTTGTCTATAGATGCTATTAGCTGCAGCTGGTTAATGTGCGTGGTGTGATAGTCCCAGCGTGCCAGGTTGGGCGCAGTGCCCAACATGAAGTGACGCAGGTCGTAGATGCTCCCCGACCCCGTGTCAAAGAGCGGCAGCATGGCCTTCAGCGAGTCCATGCCGCGGCTGAACAGCTGCCCCGCCTCCCTGCCCAGCTTCTCTCCGGCCGTCTCAGTCAAGTCAAAGAGTCCCAGCAGGGAGTAGATGAAGCCGTTGAGCACAAAGGAGCTGGGCGTGGTGGGGTACTCCTCATACCAGTCGTATTTGTTCATGAACACAGCTTTGACCCCGTGCTGCGCTGAAGGCACCTTGTAGGGTCCCACTGCCTTGAGGGCAGCGTTGAGGTAAGCCTGGTCCTTGGTGAGCAGGTAGGCTCTCACCAGCGTGGACATGGCCTGGCCCTGAGCCATGGCCGAGTACCAGCCGGGCTCCAGAGGCCGGAAGCCTTCGCCCAGCTTACGGGTGACCATGATGGGCCAGCCACCTCGTTCGTCCTGGTTGCGTAGTAGCCAGTCGCTGGCGGCAAAGAAGGCGGCCATGTGTGCAGTGGTGGAGATAGTGACGTTGTCCACAAAGCCACGCCCGTGTAGGACTAATCGCACCACCCGTCTGGGCATGATCTGAGCAAAGACAGTGAAAGGAATTGGAAAGAGGATTTTGCATTCATTCAATACTGCTGTTAAATTTCTGTGATTCCACTGGCTGATGTGCTGAAATCTATTATGCTAAATTATGGATGACTCAGTCTGGCGTTGCAACTAATGATTATTTTCATTATTGATCAATCTGCAGATAGTCTCCTTCATTAATCAATTGTTTTAGTCCATAAAATGTCAGAAATAGTGAAAAACGATCACATTTTCTTAAAGCCAAAGATGACGTCTTCAGACATCCTGTCCAAAAAACCCCAAATACTTATTTTTTTATGACCTAAGATGCGAAAAGGCAGCAAATCCTCAAATCTGACGAGCTGAAACTTCTTAAAGTTCTACAGTTTTCTGACCCACCTTTGTGGCCTTCACAGCCTTGGTATTGGACAGCCCGACGCCCTTCCTGAGGTCGGTGAGCAGGTCCCGGGTCAGAGTGCTCCAGGCGGTCCGTGGCCCGATCCCGTAGGTGATGTCATGGTCTTTGAAGGCGATGAGCTGCGAGCTGGTTACATAGTGGATGGTGAAGGGCGGGCCCTTCTCTGTGGTCTCCAGGATCACAGACACGCTGCCGTTCGAGATGAACTTGATGTCCAAGCTCAGGATGAAGTCTTTGGAGTTACCCAGCTGGAGGGACACGCCTTCAGACGACTCTGCGGTGGAGGGGGAGGTGCAGCAGATACATGGGAGACGTGTTAAATGTGTCGAGGATGAACTGAGACTGCAGGAGAAAAGACTTTTTATAGTTTCTTCAAGAGCATTGAGTCAGAAAAAAATGAGTAACCTCTTATGACTGATTTTTAAGAACCTCTGACAATTACTGCATGACAATGGGCTATTTTAAGCAGGCGGACTGGAAGCCTTTTGCAGTGCGTCTGTCTCCTTTAACACTCTCTGCTTTGATGGTTTGCTTCTTTTGAGGCTCGTCTTTTTGTTCACAAGATCCACTCTGTAGTCGCGTCCTCAAATGATCAATGACAGTCTGAAAATGTAAGAAAATTCTGCGGTCTAAAAACCTGCTTTTTATTACCAGGAACGTTAGAATGCTATTATGTGTTAGAAGGCCTAGCTCTCTCTCTCTCTGTGTGTGTGTGTGTAAGAGAGAGAGGGACTCAACCGCACACAGGGACACGCTCCTCATGGGATGTTGGGTACAGATGTGTCACTGCACACTGGGCTTAATTAGGAGGAGACCGGACAGACGGGAGGGAAAGAACAAAGTGGAAAAAGTTGGAACATGAGAGCGAAAGAAGAAGTCGACGCATTGTAGCAACTTTTCTATTTGCATCTCCACAAGATAAGAAGTCAAGATGATATTCTGTTCCCACACTGCCACCGCTCCTCGAACTTTAAATCAACTTTTTGCCAGTCAGCCACTTTACTCGCTGCTCTGAATTCATTTCAACCCCCTAAAGCACCAACAGCTTCTGGAATGATCTCCTCCTTTGGTTTTGTTACTCTTTCTGCACAGCACACACAAAAAATAACTTTTTTTTTCTCATCAAAGCGCCCCAAAGGATGAAGAGAGGAAAGAGCGCAAGAGTCAACAAAATGGAGTGTAATGGAATGATGGGTCGCACAAGTGCCCTTAAAGCCGGCCCGAGACAGGAGAGAGTGAAAATGAGCCGATAGTGAGAAGACAATTGAGAATCAGAGAGAGAGAGAGAGAGAGAGAGAGAGAGAGAGAGAGAGAGAGAGATCTCGCATGACACAAGCTGAGAAAGCAGAAGCAGGCGAGACACAAAGACAGTCGATCAGGAGGAGAATGAAGGAGAGAGCCAGTCTGGCAGGGGCCTCTGGATGACTACGGCTCTTTAATGCACTCATAAATCCATTACTTAAGGCAATGCAGAGAGTAAGTGGATTTGTACTCTGGCCCCGTGATTACTCTGGCATCAATAAAGGATGGGAAGGGAATATAGACGAGAATCCACCTCCTCTGCTCGGCTCGGCTCTCTGGCTGTTTAGCAATAAGGCAGGAGTCAGAGATGACATGCAGCAGGGAGGATGTCGGTGTGAAAGCACACTCGTGTACATGAGTGAGGGTGTTGAATGAACACTTGAAACATGCACAGAACATGCCGTGCAAACGATCGCAGCGTCAGAACAACTGTCAAAGCTGGAATAATTATTCATCCACATCCTCCTGTGACTGCACCAGTGAGTCTGCACAGGACATGCAGTGCATAAACTGTACACTTCCACTGGGCAGAGAATGACTACCAAGCCAATCCTTTCTCAATGTATCCTTTTGTCTTCATAGGAAATCAGTTAAAAACGTAATGATGATTTAGAGGCAAAGCTGACTTATTTATATTTTTGTTTTATATGACAAACAGTCCAAAACTACAACATATCTATGTTTAATCTATATGGCGCCCAGTTAGTGACGCGTTTTCCATCAGCCAGCAGTGGTTGGTCTGCCAGAGAGGGTAGGCGGAGCTAAGCGGCTGCTTTTCCGCTCTCTACAAGTGTTGCGAGTAAACAGTAATCTACTATGGCTGAACAAACAAAGAAAAGATGGATGACTACAGATACAACTTCAAAAATAAGTGAAAATCCAAAGAGAAAGAAACAAACTCGACGCTCAGATGAAGCAAACAGTCTGAAAAGGAAAGCGACCGTCAGCGAGGAAAATCAAGAGTTACAACCGGAGCCAACCGTGGACGTCACACATGCAACACTGTCTGGATATCTGGGAAGTGTGCTCCCGCAGTTACCGTTTATCACCATATGTGCCGCCAAAGAGAACGAAACTGAGATCTTCGAGTTTACAACTTTAAAGGATTATCAAATTTAGGGGCGGGATTCGCAGGGTAATTTTCGATACGATACACGATGCGTTTTCTGCTCGTCATTTCTTTAAATACTCTTCACTCTTGATACCTACTAAAAGATGTACAGTTAAGGTTAAGCTGGATTTAGATCTGGACTCTGACTTGGCAACTAGAGTTACTTTTTCATGGAAATGTCATGAAATCAAACCCCAGTGTTGATAATAATTAAGTTCACAATTTTCCCTGTAATAGCCATTTAACGCATCCATAGAGGCTGCCATTCTCATGCTGGATTCAGGTTGCCTACTAAAGCGCGATGGATTCATAGGAAAATGATGCTTCCATGTAATCCAGTGTGTTTGTGATAGCAGCCTCATTGTTTCCTGACCGTCCAACAGCTGTACGACAGATGTGTCAAATTACTGTTAATGCAAACGTAACATTTCACTTTAAAACACCCTGCTGCAGAAATACTGGCTGGCTTATATTGTGAAGCAGTATTAGCCAACGCAGTTAGCAACATCCATCATTAAAAACACATCTACATAAAACACCAGGGACATTTGACAGTAAGTGACAGTAGATTTAATGTTTGCAAAGAGATGAGAAATAGCTGTTAGTGACAATAAGCTGTTAGATAAGACCACACACCTCAAACTCATCAGCAAGCTAACTAACTTTAATGTTCCCTGGTGGAATCAGATCAGGGCTGAAATTATAACTGACTGACATCTTAATTAAAACTGTGTGCTTGTTTGGTTGTGCAATAAAAGACACACCAGCAGCTGGTCCCTTTGTTTGTGAAAAGGGAGCTGCTGAAGGAGTGTTGAAATATTAAAGCACACTCGCAGGTGTTGCCAAATCCACCAGGACTGAAATCTTAATATTTATAACTTTAAAGTGTCTTTTTCTGTTTATCAGTGTCAGAGGAACCCACTTTCCCTCGCCTTTGATTCAATGTTCTGAGACGATGAATCTTCCAAAGTTGGTGAATACTTTCTCAAGGCACCGTGGAGCTGCTGACAGCCGTTTCCCCACCGTATCCCCGCACACAGATCACCTTTGTGTTTCTTTCACGGTTCGGTTTCAACAAAACACATTTCTGAACCATAAACGGACCACGAGAAGATTCAGACAATAAAGGCGCTCAGCGGCGGACAGTTTTTCGTGAAGGATTGTGCAGATGGTAGATGGTAGGTTATTATCAGGGGACGGACGATTGATCCACTTGTCAGAGGATTTGAGAGGCTGTTCAACACAGCTGCCCTAGATACAGTAAGGAGGAAAACAGAAAGAGGGGAGGAAGTGAAGGGAGGCAAAGACAGAGAGAAACTGACAGCAGAGACAAGAAAAGTTTGGATGAGAGCAGAACACGGCGACAAAATGGATCGAGGTAATATGATTGCAACGTTTAGGAGGCACAAAAGGGCTGAGGGGTGATAAGTGGGTGGAAATGAGTAAATAGAGGTGGAAACTGACTGAAACTGGGGATAGAGGAGGAAGATTAATGGAGGGAGAGGACTGCCGAGGGAGGGCCGAGGAGTGATGATGAAAACATGATGATGTGGAGGAAAGAGAGAGCCATGAGTCGAAGCTGTGACGGCGGAGGTGAGCGAGGAGCGGCGGGGAGAAAAGTGGAGGGTGGCGGAATGAAAAGAAATTGTTGATGATGAGAGGTTGAAAGTGGAGGAATTAGAAGGAGGTGGAAATTACAGTAGAGGCAGCAGCTCAACAGAGGACACGCAGACACTCGGAGGGAGAGAGTGTCCTGGAAATATCAGCAGGAGATCAAAGGAGAAGAAAAGACAGCTCACAGTCAGCACTGGGTAAAAGATTTTGACTTCTCCCGAATCCAAAAATAACTCCAGCAGCAACCATCGCTCAGCCTGTACGGTCATTTTACAGCTGTAAAACTAGGCCACATTTTGCATCTCTAGTCTAATGAAGTCAGATTTTACTTACAGTTAAGATATTTAGACCACACATTTTAGGAGAAGCTTTACTGTATCAGAAATAAAGAGCTGAACAAGTGAGAAACCATCGAACTACCCAGCAGCAACAACAACAACAAAGACGAGTCCCTTCATTGGGCTGGCAAAGAAGGGGATGTGGACGTGCAATTGATGGTGAAAGCTCCAGAACTTGACAGGCTTCAAATCAGACATTCAGTCAGCATTCTCTCTCCGAGCTCAGGCAGTAAAAAAGCCTGCTCACTTATTAACATGACTCGAGGAGAAAAGAGTGTTATGGTTGTCTATGAGACATCGGGCCAACAAAAATACCACTTAGAAACACCAGGGGGGGAAGGTTATCGGTTTCAAGGATTAGTTTTAAGACCTTTAAAGTTGAAAAACTCATGAGCTTAAAACTTTTACTAGGAGATTCTAAAGCCTGTGTTCACCAGCTGTCATTCAGCATTTCAGCTGCTCAGCATGCTAGCTGCTCTGTAATTGATGTTCAGATCATTGATTTAGAAAGAGCTTGCTGTTCTGTTAGTCTTCTAGGAACACCAAAAATACATGGGCCACACCTTAAGAGTGGGGTTTCTTGGGGCACCGGTTAAGTGGCGCAGAGTTTGGCTCCGACCCTCTGCCATTTGCTGCGTGTCATCCCGACTCTCTCCTCCCTCACTTCAGACTCTATCCACTGTCCTCTAAATAAAGGCAAAAAGCCCAAAAATTTATCTTTAATAAAAGTGGCATTTCTTCTTCCACAAAACCATCTTTGACCACGTATTAATCTTTAGACACCAGCATGCAGAGAAGCTAAATTAACCAGGCAGCGGCTATGATTTCTTTTTTTGTTGTTTTGCCAACTCACAGTGTGAACATGAATTTACAAAAGTCATTACAGCTGCTGAAACCGAGCGTCATCTGGTGAAAGTTTAACCAGCCTTTGTGATTTAAAAAGGCCCTCTTTCAAATAGTGTCATTCTCGCCACATACTGCAGCCCTGAATACATTTCTGTCTGGGGCATAATGAAAGGGACGATAGGAGCAAAGAGGGAGAGAGTTCATTTTTCAAAACTTTCCCTCTTTATAGATCCATTTTCAGATGCATGAGTTGAAGGCTGCACACAATAAACCGAAACAAGGTCCGAGGGAGGCTGGAGCCGAGTCTCCTCAGAACTAAATCAGCCTTAGATACAAAGAGAGAAATAAGACTCCTTTGAAAGCCTGCGGTCTTGTTAGGATGAAGGACCGGCCTCTTCCGGAGAACTTTTATGCACCGATGGAGAATTGAACATCGTGATGAGTCATCTATAAGTAATAATATAAAGTTCTTACTGAAATGTTCAGTCTCATATAATCCCTCAGAAACAACAACAAAAAGTTTTCTGGTGCCAACATATTGTCTGAGTCATCCGAGAGCTTTATGTCACTTAGTGAGTCCTGATATGAAACTGTTTGTATTTTGCGCTTGAAAAAGCCAAAGTGAAAACGAGTCAATAAAAACAGGAACACGGTGCGTTAAATATAAAACATCTGGTAGCAGTGATAAAATTACAGACACATCGCTTCTGATAATGTCAGAGCTAATGATATCTGACTGATGACCACTAAATGACACCGCTGAACGCTCTCGACTGGAGCAGAATGAGCTAACATTAGCTTCACAGATGAGCTGCTTTACAACTCAGGATACTGAAGAACCAGAGGCAGAGATATGGGCGGGCTTCTGCTTTAATACGAATATGATTGATATGCTATGCTTCAAGAGACAATCTGATGATATTGCATGTATGACGATCGATTCATCAGATGTAGCCAAAGCTTTTTATGTTCAATAGACCTCCATTGTTCTCTAATAACTAAAATGACATACTATTTTATATAATCACTATGGTGACTGAGCCTATGGCCCACTGATGAAAGCCTTTGCATTTGCAGTATTAGCTTTAACTTTAGCAGAAAAGTTTTTTTCCCGGAATTCTGTGCAGCTAACATTAGCAGGTTGGTCTTACCTGTAAATGTTTCTTTAAATAAGATGTTGAGTCGTTGGGTAATGACAGTATTTTCACAGCCGGAAAGAATAATTTGCACTGTACTGCAATGTTGCTCCCATTTCCACCCAGTGAAAGCATTTTTTTCCACCCCAGACCATGGCATCCATTTGTTTCTGTGACTGTAATGGAATACAGCTGCCTTTTTCAGGTATTTTTTGTGTTGGGTTGTTATTTTCATCGTGTTTTCTGTACAATTTCATAAATAAGAGAAAATCCATAGAAAAAGAAACAAATTGGACGCTCAGATGAAGCAAACAGTCTAAAAAGGAAAGCGACCGTCAGTGAGGAAAATCAAGAGTTACAACCGGAGCCAACCGTGGACGTCACACATGCGACACTGTGGCCCAATCCCAATCTCCACCCTAAAGCCTTAGCACTCACAGACTTTAATGGCGTCAGGCATGCAGTGTGTAAGTGCGTAAGGGTTTGAGAACTATCAAAAGTCAGAAAGGCATTAATGTTAAACATTTGCGAATATTTAATTGTTGTCACTGACAGATAAACGTATTTGCGGTTCCCGTCACCGTCCTTGCTCGCATTGTTTACATTTCTTATTACTTTTTGGTCAAACTTTACTGAATCCTACATTAATGTACGAACATTTGTTTACATTTAGTGGGGGGCTGGACAATCATGTGTGTATACGTCACCAAGTTCGCTCTGAACCCTGGGTAAGTCCCTCAGGAAAGTCTGCAGATATGCGGACTCATGGAAAGTCCGTAATTTGGTGTTGTAAAGTCCGCATCAGAGCCCTCACACACTCTGTGATCTGACAGTGGGACAGCACTAAGCACTCACGCACTTACCGGGAATACGCCTCAAAGTCCATGAGTCCGTGAGTGTGGAGATTGGGATCGGGCCTGGCTGGATATCTGGGAAGTGTGCTCCCGCAATTACCGTTTATCACCATAGGTGCCGCCAAAGAGAATTAAACTGAGATCTTAGAGATTACCACTTTAAGGTCCATATTTTTAAAAACTTGTTTCTTAAGTAGCTGCCGACATGTTTGCAATCACTGGATTATTTCAGCGAAGAGACCTTCAACTTATTTTAAACTCCTTTCTAAACGATGACAATGTTTTTGTACCTTTCATTAAAGCCCGAATGGTGCATTCAGTGGCTTTCAAAGAGTAATCTAAGCAGACAACAGCCTAAAGCTTCATTTTGTCCTTCACAGATAAACAGAATTAAGGTTAATTGGCTACAGCAGATAAAATGTGGAGAGGAGAGTTATCATTACAGCCACTAATATTCATGCTCTGGGTAAAAAGTGAAAAATACTGTTGACTAGAGGTATCTCTGTCAGCAGCGATTTGTTACACAATGCATTAATACACCATGAATGTGACAATGTGTGACTCAGTGAAGAAGGGAGGATGAAATGTGTGATATTGTGTCTGCAGGTTCTTAAATAATCATAATTTTTAGGAAACATCATGTGGTGGGTCTTCTGCCAACCAGCTCAGTCTGCCAGCTTTCTCTCTTTGTGGCTGTGACTCACCGCAGACTATCATCCTGTCCTGAGGGCGAAGTTGCATATCGAGCCTCCTACAGCCACAGTTAACAGGAGATAAGCTCCTTGCCCTGAGGCCGTCTGGGCTCACGGAAGGCGAACATACCTGGAGCGCTGAACTGTCGCACGGAGGACGCTCGGGTCTTGTCGTGGATGCGGCTGAGACCGCAGCCTTTCGGCACACTCCAGGGCGCCGAGCTGGCCCGGCTGTCTCTCTCCTCGGCGGTGTCGTAGACCTCCACGTGGGGAGGGCGCTCGGTCAGGTTCTTGCTGTAATGGCTTAAGCCGTACTGGGCGATCTGGATGGCGTAGAAGTAGCCTTGAGGTCCCCACTGAGTGGACAGAGGTACGCCTGGGTGGAAAAGGGAGGTAGAGAAGAGAGATAAGGACAATGATGTTTAATAAAAATAGAAAACGATCCGCTTATGTGCATAGACAATGTATTATTATGCGTCTGTGATGGGATGTTATTTTCATAGTGTTTTGTAGTGCTTCTAAATCTGGGGCTGAGCTGATCTTTTGTGTATGTGAAGGTTTTTTTTAACCTCTATTTTCAAACAAATGTTCCTTTTTAGATGGCAGCCCTGATAATAGCTTGTTTTTCACTTGAACAAAGACAGAATCTGTTAAATTCAGTGTCATATTGAGTTCATAACCCCAGTAATATCAATAAAACTGCTACAAAATTAAATGTTAAAAGTTTTCTCTTACTAATTGAGAGACTTTTCCAATAACAAAGAATCAAATCCGGGGCTTTATTGGAACAGAAAATAAAATCTGCATAAAAGAAGCAGAAACAAAACACCACCTGCTTTGGTAAATGAATGGACAGTGTGGGGAAATTCAAGCAAGGCTACCGCATTTCACCTGAGGCAACTTTCCCGTTCATGCAGCCAGAAATAGCTGGGGCAGGAGAATCACTGATTAACAGACCTTGTGACAGAGGGAGCATGTGCAACCCAAACCCCCTCTCTCTAAGAAGAAGAAGAACATAATAAACTCTGATTAAAGCTGGGAGATAATATTCCTCCTCCTTACAAACTAATCACCTCTGCACACACAGCTCATCACATATGCTCTACTTTACATAGTGCCTTTTTTCCCCAATAGGAGGTAAACCTGCACTAAAGAATCAGTTGTATTATGTACGACTCACACAGTGAATGAATGGCTTTATGCTTCTCTTCTAAACAGTATTCAAAGGTAAATGAGTTGCATTATAGCTCATGTGCGTGAGCTGAACAATAATTATAATCACTCTGTTGTTGCAGTGGAAAACTTCCCCATGTCTCTCCTTTATAGCATTACACACACCTTTATGAATGATGTGGTCTAAACAGTTAAACGGTAATTATTATCTTTAGTTGTAGCTCAAGGTGCAGCTCAACGGTGCCGAGCATCTTGATAATTAATGCCAACAAACATTAACTCAATATTTGACAATGAAATAAAATGTGCATAAACATGCAGGGTAAATTAGGTTCTTCTTACCAATATACTTCTTATATATATACAGTAAGAGAAAATGCTGAGCGAAAGTGTGACAAATTATCTCACTAAGTATTTTCCATCTTTTCTACCAGTTTGCATGATCTTACGTCTACCTTTGACCTACGATTAAGGAGCTTCACCAACACCCTCCATCCGACCTGATCAGTCCAGTCTGTGCACAAGCTTCAACAACGGGTCGATGCAGCGACAAGGGCATGACGCCTTACTGATGTCTGATCTACCTACGCTTATAGTTTTTATGTAACAACTTCCTCAACTACAGCTCGGGAAAAAATTAGACCACTCCATATTGTCCTTACACCAGCATCTCTCTCTGCATTTCATCGCCGGCTCAATCCAGATCTGAACCCATTGAAAACCTCCTGAATGTGATCAAGAGGAAGATGGATGGTCACAAGCCATCAAACGAAGAGTGTCACCAAACAGCACTGTGACAGACTGGTGGAGAGCATGACAAGACGCATGAAAGCTGCGATTAAAAACCAGGTTTTTCCACTGAATATTGATTTGTGAACTCTTCCTGAGTTTAAACATGAGCAGTCTGTTGTTTAAACATGAACATGAATTTGTTTTCTTTGCATTATTTGAGCTCTGAAAAACATCTTTCGTCGTCATTTTCTGCAAATCAAAGACCTAAATGAGAATATGATATTTGGAAGTCGCTGTTTAGAATAAAACAAAAGCAAACATGAATAGTAGAACCAGAGAAGAACATATGTTTGCAGTGGGCACTTCCTGAGCTGTATACTGTATGTAACTGCCCTATCACTGAAGATTGAACCCAGTTGTCTGAACACATACTCTCCTATTTCTATCCTTCTTATTTGCATGGACTGTATGTGCATTACTTTCAACCAAACTCCAGTTGACAAGGACAAGTTGACAATCTCACACACTTAACAACTTCTACCTGCAGAGAGACTTCCTGGAAAGCTCATCCAGAGAGACGAACTCCAATCCAAAAAGATGAGTCATGTTTGTAATGATTTTTTCCCTTTCAAAGTAAAAGTGACGGATGACTTGTGTCAAGCAGAGTTGAAGTTTTGCATTTTTATCCGTACCAGTCCAATACACGATTTGATCCATGCATGCTAAACTATAGCATGTACTACATGAAATAAAAGGCACAGAACGAGAGGAGTTTTATCTATTACTAATTTATAACTGTGTTCTGTTCAAACAGACAAGTTGTTCACATGTTTGCTCATAGTTAAAACTAGCTTTTGTCTTTCGGGAAAACGCAGATTTGTTTCCTTGACATAAACAGAGCACGTCCCAATGGGGTTAGAGTGTTACTGGTGTGCAACAGGCATGATTGAAATCCTTTTAATGGTTAGCAACAATCACTGGGCACCATGCCTCAAGGCAAAACATCCCAAGTAATGCATCTTAACTGTGTACATGCTTCAGTTTAATTACCTTTTCTAATGGGGCGTGAATTTATGCCCCATTTTCATGTTTATTCTTAAAGGGTACAAAGCTTGGATCAATGACACAAAACACATCCAAGTCGAAAAAAAGCCATTCATAACTCCTGATTGGGAGGCGATACATTTGATTAATGTGTTCATAAAAAAACACACCAAAAAAAAAGTAACGCACACACACTCATATATGCCCACACACACACTTTCCAGTCCCTTGGCAGACTTTTCTTCATGCCTGTCTTGTTACTGGCATCTCCCTTGACAACTTAAGTCAAATGACTGTCAAAATCCTAACACTGTAGCGCTGTGCTACTCACTGAATAACACTAAGTAATCCATGTGGAATTGCCTCGGCATATTTTTACGACTCCAGAGAGTGGACTTCTCTAGAAATCTGAAAAACCGAGTCTTGTGTCAATTATAGGAGTCTCTAAGCCTACTGAAGTTAATGCAGCAGCACCATATTTATGCTGTGCTTTGTTTCTGTCCTCTAGCAGGTCCGCTCTAATTGTGACATCTGGATGAACGAGAGCAGACATTAAAGCTCTATTCAGCAATATGTTTGATATTAACATTGACCCAAATGACTGAAATGTGTCGCGGCTAAGAGTCCTTTGTTGTGTCAAACCCTCCGAGAATTAAGTCCCAGTACAGCGTGTCTTTGCAGCTTAAAGCTCCTAAGAGGAACGTTGATTTTTTTCAAGTTTGTGTTGATTTTGGAGACCCCTGTGGACAAAGTGCTACATCTTCTCTCTTTGCTGATCTTGTCCTCTACACATGTAGAGTTTTTTTAACAAAAGATCTCCTCCTGCTTTCTTTTAACCTCAAACACATCCCTCGCTGTGAACCTTTGTAGTGTTAAATATAGAAAAAGGCTGTTATGGCAGTGCAAAGTTAATGGCCTCAGGCAGCGGTTACAGGCATTAAAAAGAACTATATAGGAATAATCAATGCTGTCGCTGATGGTCTTGTTTGCTTTTGCAGGTCATATAGAGGCAGAATTAATTTCAGTCTGTTTCAGAACCAGAAAAAAACTCCTCACAGGAGCTTTGAAGCCTACTTTAGATGAACTGTTTGAGGAATTGCGCTCTGACAATCTCACTTTGAAGAACCAAAGTAAACAAGTGGACAAAGTTCAGCTTGTTGCAGCTAAAAAGTTCAGATGTTTTCAGAAGCCTCCCGTTGGCCTAAATAGCTTAAAGGAGCAGTTCGTCCCTGGTAAAAGCCATAGCTGTGGAGAAAGTTGTACAAACAGCTCGTGGTTTCTCCCAGTCTACATTCCTACAACACCCAGCATGCATTGTGCCCGTCTAGCTGAAAGGAACGGCCAAGCGAGAGACGCTGGAGTGACACGCTGGAGTGACACACTACGGTTACGCTGTGGCCAATGTTTGGCTCAGTTTGTCGAGCAGGCGCCCCACGTACAGAGGCTACAGTCCACGATGACACTGAACGCAGGTTCAACTCCCGGTCTGTGATCATTTGGTGCATGTCATCCCCCACTCACTACTCCCCACATTTCCTGTCTCTCTTCAGCTGTCCTGTACAATAAAGGCAAAAAGCCATAAAAATAAATGTTAAAAAAACGAACAAAAAAAACATCAGCACTGATCAAAAAAGTAAGTGTCTAGAAATCCCAATTAATTTTAATTTGAGACATTACATGGATGGAACTGGTATTGAAATGTTGCATATATAAATTGATAAGTGTGTCATTGTAAAGAGGTAAGGGTTTGCAACAGTGTCCTGGATTCAATTCAGAGGCTATCCGTCTACGTCCACCTCTGTCTTTAGTGGAAACTGCTGAATCCATCTTTGTCTGCAGGTCGAGTGTTCACAGGTGTTGGGTCAGAAGAGCATATGCCTGTGTCGTGTACGTGTTTGCACCAAGAAGTTCTGCACTGTCTTGCACATTCCTGCCAAAACTGTACAGATATTTAAATACTTTGATAATACAAATATTGAGAAAGAGACATTATATTATTTTCCTATAATATTCCTTCATTTGACGTTTGACTTTCTTTCTTGCTTTTCTGTTTCTAGATTTATTGTAAAGTAAAGGACAACAAGACAAAGTCCTTGTGTTTGTAAACCTTTACAATAAATCTGATTCTAACGGGTGTTTCATCAGGTCCTTAGTAGGTTATACAATGTGTTTTAGGTCTAGGTGTTTAAGTCATGGTGGCCTGCAATGGAAGGTGGGAGTGAAGATAAAGATGGTTAGAGAAAAAGCATATAAAACGGGAGTCGGATGGTGATTTAAGAGGGCGTCGTTAGAGAGAATTAACTACTTTCACTAATGACAGTGGCCCGGCTGCTGGAGCTTCATTATTCTCAACGTTTGTTCTGTCTCGTGGAGACTCTGGTGTAACAAGGAAAAGTGAGACCTCCATGTCTAACCATAGGAAAACAAGCCCTACAGGAGATGTGAAGCACAGCACATACAGGCACATGTAAACTCAAAACATTGAAGCATAAATGTGTATTAAAAATGGACTGAATTTTACATAGACGTAAACCTAATCCCTGAAGTGTCTCAGTTAAAGAACGAGCTATAGCTCAGCATACTAGTACGATGTGGGTGTCTCTCAAGCTCTAGACTTCAAGTTACATCCCAGATGAATACTGACGAAGCAAGAGTGATGTAAAAAGGCCATCACATCATTTAATGAATATTGCTGAGGGTCCTATTAAATAACTTTTCCATGGGTAGCAGAGTGCGTTGGGAGAGAAATGCTCCCATGACCTTGTTTAAGCCCTGTGGTTTCAAGCAGTGTGACAGGCTAATTAATGAACTGCTATTTTCACCTATAAAAATATGCTAAGTTGAAGAGAGGTGTGTGCTTGCGCATGTGGAGTGCTAAGTAGCAAGGAGCCTTGGGCTTAATTAATGGACCTTGGTAAATTGTGTGCGTGCACAAGTGTGTAGGTAAAAGAGTGTAGATGCGTTTCCTCCATTTTGTGCTAAAAGAAACAAGTGTGGAAGAAATGAGGGAGGGAGAAGAACTTGGCTTCCCGCTGCTCAGCCCAGAGGTACGAACAGACTTGGCGAGAGTCCTGTCTGACCCATTTTCACTTATAGATGTTATTTTCTGTACATGTGAGAAAGTGAGGCTAAATAACAGTAAATGAAGCATAATGTGTCATCCAAAAAAAAAAGTTATTAAATCAGACAAATAAGGGAAAAATGAGATTAAATGTAGCTAAAAATAACAAACTCTGGAACTCACTTTTTCTGTAATTAACCATATTCTGCATTAAAGAGCTCTAGTCATGTTTTAAGACATAAAATGCTCTCCTGGAATTTATATTTAAATAAATAATAATTGTGTCTGATACGTTTTTTCTGCAAAATACGTTTGATTCACTTCCCTTCCAAAGCATCTTCTCCTTCTCCCTCATTAAAAACTCATGAATCTGCATCGTCCCCGCCCACTATGCAAATGTCCAACCGGCCCCTCGGTTGCGATGAAAAAAAGACACGTCACTGTCATCGTTTAACTCTCAGATGTACGACGCTTTGGGCAAAAGCGTCTGCTAAATGAAATTTTAACATCGTACTGGCAACTTGTTGAAACGTAGTTATTAGTAGTAGTAACGTTAACGTTAGTAGAAAGTAGTGAGTTTGCAAAAATTACGATGACAGTTACAGCTGGCTCGCGCATCGCTGAAGTGGTTGCCGTAAGTTGCACATAATGATATGCATAGCGTCTGAAAACGTGTTCTCCAGCCTGTCCTTGGTACACTGCAGTTTAAATCAGACAGGCCCAGACATGGAGATGACTGCTGATGCTGTCTCTGATATGTTTTGTAACACATGAAAAACACCACATGGAGATGTTTACAAGGTTAAACACTGGATTTTCACTGGATGAGGTCTTTAACATGAGTAAAAAAGCCTCCTTGCAGATTTTACTATTCAAAGAACATTGATTGTTCTGTTTGTGAGATGAACCGAAGAGCAGATTTGTGTCACCGCAGAGGAGAACAAATGCCAATATGGAGAACTGCACTATCTATCTCAGCGAAATACCCATTTACTGTCTGCAAATTGCTCTTTCAGACACTGGCTTTCATTACTCATCAAGCTAACCTCAGCAACTGACACTTTGCCAGTGAATATATCATCCTTTTATTACATCTCCCCACCAAAACAAAAGCTAGATCTGTAGCAGAGATCTACAAATCACAAATACCTCTACCCCTGTCATTCGCAGAGATGACAGAGCTCGAGGATACGATGTTTACAATGATGTGTTTGCATTTGCAAGGGAAATTTCTGACCCCTAGACTTTGAGTTCCTGCTGTGATAGTGTCTCTTGTCTCGCTTCTGTCACTTGACAATAAAAGGACAATGAACATCTATTTTCGAATTTGATGCAAGAACACAGGGCCACTTCTCGAAGTGAGCGGGGCCCTGAAGTTTATTGATGACAATGTGGTTTGAACTAATAGCTTTTTAAAATGAGCTATTGATCCTTCATGGTAATTACTTTAAAAGGACCCTTAAAAAGAAAACAACTTTGAGGACGAGCTCAAAGTGTGAAGGAACGGGGAGGGATAAACACACTTAACAGACATCCAGGAAGCGATACAAAGAAATGCTGACAGCGTCTGAACAAAGAAGCGGTTTTAATCGACTCGACACAAATGATGTTTGATAGTGTTAGTGTTAAAGAAAGAGTAACGGCATCTGGGAACGGGTGGCAGAGATTGAGGAGGTGCTTTTGAAATCTGATCTATCCTGTTAATCAAGTCTCGATTCTCTTTCTCACAGATCAAAACAGAGAATGCATCATGCATCGCTTAGCCCAAATAGACCTCATTAAGTAAATCTTATATATCCAGTGGTATGTGCTGTATTAAATAAAGGCTTACACATTCATCATTTAGGAGCTGATTCTGAGCATACATATCAGCAGCATATTTGCTCTTTAAAAATCTTTGAGCGCACTAATCAGTGCCTTTTCTGCAAGGCCATATTAACAACTACTACACCAGTAACTTCCCTAAATAACATCGTAGTTTGCTCAGTACTCACTACCAAACAAAGAGTAACATCATTTACATTGTATATTGTAAATTGCTGATGTTGTATGCAACAGAGTGACAGAACAGAAAAATACCTCTGAAATCAAAATCCAAACTTTATAGTGATATTTACTTGTTTAACAGTTTTTTGCACGTCTATGTTGTAAATGTTTGATGCTATTTTGTAAAAAGAAAAAAGAAAAGGGGAAAAAGAAAAGCAAATAGTTAAATGGAATTGTGTTGTTGTGTGTTGAGTTTAAAATTTTGGCTGCACGGTGGATCAGTGGTTAGCGCTGTTGCCTCACAGCTACAAGAGCCCCAAACCCCGGTTTGGACATAGTGGGCCTTTCTGTGTGGAGTCTGCATGTTCTCCCCGTGCATGCATGGGTTCCCTCCGGGTAAAGACATGCTCGTTAAGTGGTGACTCTAAATTGAAAAAAATGAATTTCCCTGCGGGGACATTACAGTGTATCTTATCTTATCATTTTAGGCCCAAAAGTATCTTTTTTTTGTTACATGTGCAAAAGGCAACACACTCTGAAAACATCTGACAAAAAAGTCACACGTTTTGAACATTTGCCACCTTCTGCACATGAAATGAATTGATTATTTTTGGATCCAAACGGTGTCTTCGTTTGTCAGCATGTTTTTTTTCTTATGAGATGAGACAGTTGATCTCCGTTACACACACACACACACACCTGGCACGACTTCTTGAAAGCCTGCCTAAAAAACCACAAAGCCTTTCATATTTATTTCTCTAGTATCTATAAATAGACAGTGAAAGTTAGAAGTTCTTCTCCATTTGGTGTTCCTAAAACTGGAAGCACCACTACGTGAAATTAAAGATCTGAGACAGGCATGTCTTGTAAAACTTGTGATAAATATTAATAAAGAAGATTTACCTTCCACTCCGCTGATACACTTGACGCGGTCGCGGACCTCCACGTTGTATCCCTCAAACGACATGAAGACTCCATCGGGGTGGTAGGGCTCACGCTGCGTGTAAACCTTTGAGTAGCTGTGCTGGAACTCAAACCGATCGTAGCCGTCGTACTGCACCACCTTTCCGTACACCTCAAAGTATTTCTCCATCCAGCTGAAGGGCAGGTAGACGTCTCCGCCCTCTCTCCGCCCTTTGATTGTGGATTCATCGTTGATCAGGCAGTCGATTTCTTCATACTTGATCCCGCCGACACCACCGACAACAGGCGGGGGCTCTGGAGGTTGTGGAGGGTGCTGTTGGCTGCTGATGCTAGCATCCCCCACCTTTGGACTCGGAGCCACCAAGGCGGCGCGGGGCAGGAAGCGTAGGGTGGTGTCACTGGAGCAGCGGTTCCATAGCAGCACGGTGATGAGTGTGAAGAGGGCGCAGATGACGATGAGGGTTTTATAGTTCACCCGAGCAGCCAGGCAGCGCATGGTCACAACTTGCCTGCAAGACACAAACACAAAGGATTCTTTAGAGGCTTGTGTTATTGACAGTTTGGTAAGAACAAAACATCTGCAATCGGCTTGTGAAGAAATTTACACCCTACAACCATCAGAGCTACAGACTGACAGCCTGCACTGAAACAAAGCAGCCTTATTTATTAAAAGCTGATCATTGAGTATTGACGAAATACATCCTCCTGAATCACAATTACAAGAGAGCTAATCAAAGAAACTTGGGTTTAAACACAGTGCGTAACATCCACAGCAACCGTCATAACAACAGTGAGTACATTTAAAAGCACTCAAGAGAGACCGGGTTACTGGGAGAAATCAAGACTAAATAAATATAGACTTTAATAACCTGGTTACTGTAAAATGCGCCTGACATTACTACATTACAGCAGGGCAGTCGTACAGTTACCCCTCTAGCCCTGACTTGAACCCAAGGTTTTACTTAATCTGTTTTTCTGAGCATTTAGACTGAGTGCAGTGAGGAGGACACGCTGTGAATCTGCACTCTACCTCCCTTCAGCAAGAATGTGTCTGAAATCTAGAAGCTACTTAGTGTCAGTTTCAGCTTTAGTTGGACTATACATCGCCATCCATCCATCCATCCTCTTAACTATTATCCTGTTCAGTGGGGTCGCAGGAGGGCTGGAGCAGATCCCAGCTGTGATTGGGCGAGGGGCAGGGTACACCCTGGACTGATCACCAGTCAATCACAGGGCTGACACATAAGCCACTTTCCCACCGGTCAAATAACCCACTAACTCCTGGCTTTTTTGCTTATGGGAAATGGAAAATGGTTACAATCAAATGTCAAATGACTCTGCAGTAGACCCGGGTAATTATCGCCTCGGCTCCGATCGGCATTGATGGGAACACAAAACCTGTGTCGACGTGCTACAAATTCCGGCTGTCTCCTTCCAAGCTCGGACATCTTTCCAAATTGATCTGCACAGAGTTTGATAAATAGACTGAATGAGTAATAGATACAATAAAGACCTAACCACCATAACATTTTCACTGTTTACTGTTCGGGCGTGTTTGTGAAGTCAGACGGTGATGCAGCAGAAAAGAGACCGACAGGTCTGAAAACACCTGCGTCAACACGCTAATTTCGGTGGGAAAGGTGTAATAGAGACAGACAACCAATCACACTCACATTCACACCTATGGGCAATTTTACAGTCACCATTTGACTCAACAATCATGCCTTTGGACTGTGGGAAGAAGCCGGAGTACCCGGAGGGAACCCACACATGCACGGCGAGAACATGCAAAGTAAAGGTCCTTTAGCTGTCAGGTGCCAGCGCTAACCACTGTTCCACCAGGCAGCCCCATGGCAATCCTTGTTTTCAAATAACTTTATAAAGATCTTTCCTTTCATCTTGCGGCAGTTCTGTTGCAACTGTCCCTGTCTGAAGCCTTTATCAAGCACACATGTACATAACATGCAGATATCATGTTTCTCCAGAAGGAATCAAGCTAGGGAAGTCTCTATTCCTGAACACTGATAACTGATAGAGAGTTAACATGAGGCTTGCTAAATGGCTGCTAATAGGAAAATTAGTTTGATGACAAGAAAAAAAAGTGGAAGAAAATGGTGCAAATTAGCTACATGACAAGTTTGACACTTTAGCAACAGTGGCGTCTACAGTACAAGTGTTATCCTGTGATTCCTTCAATCTTTCATGAAATACTCATAAACCCGGGAGAATTCAGCTCCGAACATCTTTCCCTAAATAGACGACAAGTTGTAATTTGTGTCAAACCCACATTTTTGCTGTCTCAATGAGATGAGTCAGAAGCCCATGAGGACAAAATAGGTTAGAAAAGAGTCTGTTGGTGATAAAAGACTGTACACCCCACACAAAGCCACCTTTTGTGTGGTCACACATGCAGAATGGCATGTAAGTGACCAATGAGAAGCTCTCATGCCTCTGTGTGCATGTCTGCCTCATTTACAACCACTATCGTCTGCAATTGGATGCATTTTTTGGGATTTGATCCATGTACCCATCGTGTTTACTTCCTGTAGTGGGAAGCCTTTTCTACACGGAACATCTGCAATAAAAGGAACAGGCAGGAAACCTTTTGGGGATTATGCTTATTTGTTTTCTGTCAGAGAATCAGACAAGATCATCGCACAACAACAAGGTCGGCATGGTGGGTATGTAGCTGGGGAACACAGCTAATTAGCTTAGTTTATCATAAAGACCGATAACGAGGAAAACAGCAACCCAGTTTCTGTTGAAATACAAAATCTAAACTAAAACCTCTGAAGCTCATTGAATATTACTTCTGCAATTTTCAAAACAAAGGTATGAATAAAAATTAAGCCATTTTACAGCAGGGTTACGTTTGCTGGTCTGTTTGTTGACCCGACCTCCAGCAACGACTCCATATTACCTCGTAAACAACCCATTCTCATTGCTGCAACACTTAGCTTTTCTGGTGATAAAACAAACGGAAGATTAGATGTTTATTAGTAAGGTGCTTGAAGGCCAGTGTTTAACAGTGAACCAGACATCCCACCTGTGTCTTCATGCTAATATGTGCTAAACAGCAAATGCATATTTACTGTACTGACACAAGAGCTGAATCATTCTTCTCGTGTAACCTACAGCAAAAAGCATATTCCCCAAAAATGTGACCTTTCGATTTCCTTTAAACACTCATCAATGATGCAGTGGATGAAGTGACAGATAAAAGATGTATTTAAAGGTTTTGTTGTTGAATTTTAGAGAACTGCATGGAATAGCAGCTGTGTTTATTTATGACCTACTCTGTATCTTCAGATGCCTCAGATTGTCTCTCCAACTACCCTTTGGAAAGGTTAACACTATCACTTACAGTAAATCTGTATGTTGACATTTCTGAGTCAAAATGTTTTCTTATATCCAAAAAAAAAGGTAATTTCACTACATGATTCTTTACATTCTGTCTATATCAGATTATGTGCTCTGTAGAGTTGTCAACATTTCCGATACTAACACGCCCACAAATCCGTACAGGTCCGTCGCTTCACTCTGCAGACTGTGTGTGTCCGTCTGTCCCGCCCTCCATCACACCTGAAGCTCTTCACAGCAACGACACAGAAGACTGTTCTCATTCACAGAACAGCAAATTAAGACGTTTTATGACGTCCCTGTCATGTCTCGTAAAGATGCTAGAGTTACGATCAGAGCAGAGAGACAGCCATGTCACCATGGTTATACGTGTTCATTTAGTCCCGACCTGCAGACTGTTGGCTGATACCACTGCAGATCCTCTGCAGACACCAGCTCACACTTCTACTGGACTAGAGCGATGATTAAGAGGGAATATGATATGGGTGACTCTTTTCTGTCCCAGCACTGTGTGAACATGAACATTTTTGTTCCTAGGACTTCTATTTTTGTTGCCATGGTATCTAAACAGGTATTGAGTATCTTTTTTATTTTACTAGTATCGTATTGTAGTTTGAATTCAGGTATCAGACAACCCTAGTGTTATTGGATCTATATCCTTCTTCTAGTGTTAGTTATTTTGACTGCATTAATTTTCACCTGTGCTGTAGTCGCTGTGATAACCTGCTGCTGTAACACCACAGTTTCCCAGTTTGGGATCAATAAAGTACATCTATCTATCCATCTATCCGTCTGTCTATCTATGGGCATTCCCAATTATTCATTTATCCCTTTGGATCGTGATAATCTGGATGTATTTCAAACTTCTATGTTCACACTATAAGCAGATTTGTTACAAAATGACTTGACGTGCTCAAAGCACTGTATTCAATAGCAGCTCACCAACATCTGAGGCTGAACAAAATGCCTTTTCATTTATAGGTTTGCTTCCGACCTAATTCTAATGAATGAATGAATGGATCCTTTAAACAACACACCACGCAAATCAGACACCGACTGGATCAGTCAGTCCCGATCCGTGTTTTCATATCCTCTGTTCTTCTGGCATTTTCACCAAGCCTGCAAAGAATCAATACACATACCGAGGTCTCCTCCTCCACACTAATTGCAGCTTACTGCTCAAAGAACTTGCTATTACAGCGACGACAGAGTTCGCTCCTCTGATGACAGAGGAAGGAGAGGAGGAAAATCATTACTCCCCAAGTTCATTTCAATACCTCAGCTTCAACAAGACACTACTAAAGGTCAGCTCAATTATTGTGCAGTAATTGGACAATAGCACTGTGCTACAGCATCGCAGATTGTTACCAGCTTCCTGAGCAAAGTTAATGTGAAAGATGTAGAAGATGAAGAATGGGCTCCGTCTAAATGAAGGCTTAGATGTAAAACTGTAAAAGCCAAACACTGCACTTAGGCTCTGCTGGTGTATAAAAGGGTTGAGATGTGACCACACACAAGGCTTGAGATGTGACCACACACAACTGAATCCAAAAGTTTCAAAAGAAAAATAAGGAGAAAACTTTTTACATTCTTTTTATCATAAACTCTAAAACTTTTTGCTGTTGTCTTCCAGTCAGCAGTGTAGAAAAAAGCTTTGCTGTATCTCCGCGCCTGATAAATTATTGCCACACATAAAAACTATCATTGATATTTGGAGAAATGTCAGCCTGTGCAGTGATGAAAGATCGAGCTGTCGGGGGAGCTCTGACAATGCTGAAAATGCGATGCGGAAGGCCTGGGGACTGCACCCTGAAAGATAAGTGGGGCCGGCCCTGTCAGGGAACCGACTATAAATAATTGGCTCTTTTTATAGTGATTCGTCGCTGGTGTTGAGTTCAGGCTCAAGGTGGATAGACAAGGGCTAAAGCACTGCAGCAGGGAGAGCATCACATACTGCTGCAACAGAAAGCTCCACATGAAGAGGAGTTCATGTCACAGGTGAGCAAACTGAAGTGTTTGCTTATGATCAGAAATCATGAATGTTCACATCTGACAAACAATTAAGCATTTAACCATTTTCTACCAGAAGCTACTACATTTAAAGTGATTATCTTTAAGATTTTCATGTAACTAAATGTCTGTTAAGTCACTATCTATTGCAGAATGAGGTAACACAATGGTGATCGAGCCTGTGGCCTACTGATGAAAGACTTTACATTTGCAGTGTTACAGACTGGGTGCCTGTAGCGACTTTCACGGGAAAAAAGTAGTTGAGATACGTGGCTGCTTTCCCGGTCTCTGCAGGTGTTGCGAGTAAACATTAATCTACTATGGCTGAACAAACAAAGAAAAGATGGATGACTACAGATACAACTTCAACAATAAGTGAGAATCCAAAGAAAAAGAAACAAACTCGACGCTCCGATGAAGGCAAACAGTCTAAAAAGGAAAGCGACCGTCAGTGAGGAAAATCAGGAGTTACAACCGGAGCCAACCGTGGACGTCACACATGCAACACTGTCTGGATATCTGGGAAGTGTGCTCCCGCAATTACCGCTTATCGCCATAGGTGCTGCCAAAGAGAACAACCTGAGATTACCACTTTAAAAAACAAACACACGACTGAGAGAGATACAGAGAGAGAAGACTGAAATCAGGAACACCAAAATCCCCAGTTACTTATTTTTCTATTTTTCATTACAATGAATAAAAAATGGTCGCTCCATTAAACAAGAATGAGGAGATGGCACACTTTCAGACTTTCACTTGACAGAGAGTGATATGTTTTGGCAAAGGCGTCAAATATTAAGCATCCTTCATTATGATAAAGTTTTCTGAGTTCTTTAACTCTAAAGTGAGGGAGGGAGTTTTATCTTCCCAGTGCAAACGTGCTGATAGGGCCTGGTTACAAGCAGCCCCTCTTAGAAATGACCTCATGCAGTCCTGTCTGTAAATGGGTGCTGGCTCTTAATCAACGAGCTAAACGCAGCCCGAGTTTCCAAGTTGTCCTCTAAATACAGTTCCCTATAAAAACATATTGTTCTACACATTTTGTTTCCACAAACGAAGTTTTGTAGAGTCTTCTCTGTCGCTGTGTGCAGGTTAAAAACAGGGCAAACAAACAACCTTTCACTAGTTGCTCAGACAGTAGCTGCTTTGTCTCCGTTGTGTTTTGAGTCAGATTCTTCACATCTATTGGCAGTCTGTTCAGAACAGAAAAACAACAGCATCACTTGTGTATTCAAAGGCTTAGAACTGCTTATGTTGAGGTTTTCTTAACAAGCAACCTCTTCAGTTGTTCAAATAATCACTGTCCTCGCTCCGGAGCAAAGCCACAAGCTGCGTGTAACTGTAGCTGTTTGGGAACTTATTACATACGTAGATGGTAAAATGAGGTGAAAGAATGAACTGAGAAAGAATGTGAAGGAAGTTTTTATGTTAACCTGTTGGATCATGTGTTTACATTTCTTTAATATTATAGAGTCAATAATCATGACATAATCAGCTAAGGCGCCTCAGCTAAAGTCATAACAATGACATCTAGCTTTGTCTCAGTGAGAAGGAATTCTTCCTGTAATGTATAAAATACACTGTGAACCTTGATTCTGTGTCAGTCAGCTCGAGTTGTTAATTGCTTTTACTCATCTATTATTCTTCTTCAATTAAATGACATCAAAAGACATCTTTGTTTCCCAAAGAACTTAATTGGTCTCGTCATCAGAAATTGCCACCACAAAGAACATAGTTGAACAACAGAAGCATAATTTGTTTTGTCATTTTGGCAAAACAGTCGCTGATTGCAGCGTCTTTCCTTGCGTTTATCTGATTTTGAACTTAAAATGAAGGATTTAAGTCATTTATTGGATAAAACAGACATTTTCTTCTGTTTTCTGATCTTCACGGACCAAGCCATTTATCATTTGAGAGAAAAAGGGCAAACTAATCAATAATGATCGTCATTAGTTGCAACCCTAATGGTTTAATAACATTACTTAAAGTGATAATCTCATAGATATCAGTTTCGTTCTCTTTGGCAGCACCTATGGTGATAAACATTAATTGTGGGAGCACACTTCCCAGATATCCAGACAGTGTTGCATGTGTAACGTCCTCGGTTGGCTCCGGTTGTAACTCTTGATTTTCCTCGCTGACGGTCGCTTTCCTTTTCAGACTGTTTGCTTCATCTGAGCGTCGAGTTTGTTTCTTTTTCTTTGGATTTTCACTTATTTTTGAAGTTGTATCTGTAGTCATCGACCTTTTCTTTGTTTGTTCAGCCATAGTAGATTACTGTTTACTCGCAACACTTGCAGAGACCGGAAAAACAGCCACTTAGCTCCACCTACCCTCTCTGGCAGACCAACCACTTCTGGGTGATGGAAAACGCGTCGCTAACTGGGCGCCGCTTGTGATTTTTTCCCGTGAAAGTCGCCACAGACACCCAGTCTGTAATACTGCAAATGCAAAGGCTTTCATCAGTGGGCTGTAGGCTCAATCACCATTGTGTTACCTCATTCAGCGATGGATAGTGACTTAACAGACTTTTATTTCAATGAAAATCAGTCAACAATAACTATATGAAATCATGGTAAGAATGAAAATGGAATGAAAATCTCCTGATAGGTCACATCTAACTTTGCAAAGGTTAATTATCTCTGTCTGACAGATCCTCCATGAAATAGCTGAAACCTCTAAAGTTGAGCTGCTTGTGCAAACATCAGCTCTAAGAACTGACAGAAGCAACTTCACAGGCTTGATTGCAAATGTCTGATAATACACAGCTGTTCTCCTGCTTCTGCAGATCATCAAAGACTTTAGTCTTTTACCTTTGAGCTGTGATGGACTGTAATGTATGAGAGCCCTCTGGGTGCCCTGATGGTTGCTTCATCAAATGCACAAAGTGATCCCTTAATGCTTAAAAGTTGAGAAGTTGAATGTTTTTTCTGAACGTATCTTGATGTCTTTATCCACCAAATCCCCAGTAACGAGGCTCTGTCAGGGCTTCTTATAATACAAATGTTTGTTAACGATGAGAAGAGGGCTCGACGTTTTCAAAAGAGTCTCATTAAATCCGATCTTTTCGACAGAAAAAAACAACAACATGACCTTGTTAAATGTACCTCAAATCCAACTAGCTGCTAATCTGTGTCCTGTCCCTGGTGCAGAATGTAAAACATTTACAACTTGTCAAAACTGCTGCAGCACTGAGCATAGGGACGGCTGAATGGAGTTGTTTTTCTTCTCCGCCTGTCCTCCGGCGTAAAAATCACAAGCAGTCATCACAGCAATAAAAGCCGAGTGCTCGAGAGCCACCCTTGGGGAGCTATTGGAGCAGAAGCCCGGTGTATGCGTGAGGTGCAGGTGTTGTAGCCTTAACTAAACTCCTGACATTTTCACTGCTCTCCTCCTCGGCTGAAGGGAGGCAGGCTGCTCGAGACTGTCTGTAAATTATCAGCTTATGCTGAAGCTGGGAGGCATGTTCGCTCCTGTGGAGATGGGATACCGTGTGTGCGTGTGTGTGTGTTTGAGTGTGTGCATATAAGTATTGTGGCTGTGTGTGGTTGTGGTTCTGAGCCTGATTATGATACTGTGGCGGTATCAGGGTAAAGTCAAGGCAACAACTGACAGGGAAAAAAATAACCTGGATCTTTATGCCACATGATGCTATGTGAGTGGAGTAACTATAAATGTCTTTTTGGACTTGTTGCAACATGCAAATTCTACCACATTATTGTAAGTGTTATGTTTTAAACATAAATCAACCTGTCTTTAATTAAAATATCAAATATCAAAAAGACTGTTCCAGGCAGGATTAAAGCTCCTGTGAGGAGTTTTTCCAACCGGTTATCAAACTCACTGAAATTAATTCTGATGACTTTATATGACCTACAAAAGCAAACCAGACCATCAGCAACAAGGTTGATTATTTCTATATAGATATTTTTAATGCCTGAAACTGCTGGTGGGGGGTAGGTGTCAGTCAAAGCGATTAACTGCATACTGCCTTTGTTTATATTTTCCAGGGCAAAAATTTAAAGCGAGTGATACACATAACTGTTAAAGAAAGCAGGATGAGTTTCTTGTTAAAAACCACCACTTAAGCATGTACAGGACAAAATCAGCAAAGAGATAAGAGGTACGGCTTTGTCCACAGGGGGCGCTAAAATCAACACAAACCCAAAGTTCCTCACAGCAGCTTTAAGTACATTTCTACAACAGATCATAGGAACACAAAAATCATTAGAACTTGTTTTTCATTGAAGTTTTTGTGACGATTAAATCACAAATATCAAAGTATGCACTGCTCTGAGGTCAGTTATTGATTTTTTAACATTTTACATTTTAGGTACATTTAGGTGGAACGGTGTCACTTTTGTTTGACTGTGTAATATGACTAATAGTTAAAGTTGTAATCTCAAAGATCTCAGTTTCCTTCTCTTTGGCGGCACCTATGGTGATAGACAGTAATTGCAGGAGCACACTTCCCAGATATCCAGACAGTGTTGCATGTGTGACGTCCTCGGTTGGCTCCGGTTGTAACTCTTGATTTTCCTCGCTGACGGTCGCTTTCCTTTTCAGACTGTTTGCCTTCGTTTCTTTTTCTTTGAATTTTCACTTATTTTTGAAGTTGTATCTGTAGTCAATCTTTTTGGTTTGTTCAGCCATAATAGATTGCTGCTAAAACACACTTGCAGAGACCAGAAAAGCAGCCGCTTAGCTCCGCCTGCCCTCTCTGGCAGACCAACCACTGCTGGGTGATGGAAAACATGTCACTAACTGGGTGCCGCTTGGGATTTTCTGTGTAAGTCGCACCAGACACCCAGTCTGTAATAATACTATATACTGCAAATGCAAAGGCTTTCATCAGTGCGACATTGATTTAAATGAAAATCTTCGAGATTATCACTTTAAGGTTGTCAGAAAAAAGTCAAGGTATTCTGGGCCCTCCTATAGGTAAAAAAGATTCTGTCACCAGAACAATTTATTCAATGCAATTTTAGAAATGTTACCTGGTTCAGTATGGCCACTGTGTCAGCCAACCCTGTCTGTCTCTGTCTTGACTGCAGCTGAATCCACAGAGCTGCAGCCACAGCGAGCAGAGGGGTCTGCATATTCATGGGGAAGCACTGGGGACTCGCTTCAAGGAAAACTGCCTGCTGTACTGTCACTAGAGTTGTTGTTAGAGGAAGTTCCTAAAATAAAGTTTTGAAAAGGGTTTTAAAAAGGTATCAAATCAAATGACACCAAGCCTGAGAGTAACAATTACGTCATTATAAATTCACCCTTAGATTTGCTTTTGAATTCGACGATCATTTGTTTGGCTTATTAAAAAAAAGGCCTAAAAAATATTCAGTTGAGGACAGCATAAAAATCGACCCTCGCAACTGAAACTGCAACCAGAGAATGTTAGATTGAAAAACACTGAAAGGAAAATGTATTCCGGTTTATTTTCCATTATTTTAATATTAAATGTACCATTTGTTGCAGCTCTGACTGACACAGTTACAAGTCTGGTAACACCATCAAACTGTAAAACTTGCACTTGAGACGAAAACATTGGTGTTACTTCAAGTCTGCAAACGGCATATGGTGACTTTTCTTACTGCATCACTAAAAAGAACAGCAGATGCTCATCTGACAAACCTACAGCAACACAACAGACCAACAAATAAAGTTGCATCAGAGCTCAGTATGAAGCTTTGTTTAAAGGCAGCTTAGAAGAGAGTAAACTGCTTTGAAGTTAATGCGACTGTGTGCTTTATCTCCTGTAGGAGGATTAAGCAGGTCATAACCAAAAAGCTTATAACTGAGCCCTACTGAGGGATTAAGCAAACTCCTAATCAAATGGAGGAGACAAGAGAGAAATGCATAAACAACTTTATGCAGGTCATGCCAGATGCTTGTCCTAACACATCAAGACAAAAAAAATGTGGATCCAGAAAAACAAGGAGTGGCAAAGGATGCTAAAAGCTCCGCAACAAATCGTGCAAAGGCAGGATTTAGTGCACAATGCTGCAACACAAATGTGGACAGTTACAGTTAGGTGGGAAAAGGCAAATTCTGGTTTAACATTCCTTGCATGCTCACTGCTTTTTCAAAGAGTCCATAAATAAGCTTCATTCCATTTACTTTAATATGCACCAAATGTTGAACTCAATATTCAGAAAACTGTATTTAAGCAAAAACAAGAAACAGAGTGTTAAAAGGCCACAAACACCCACTCACAGATACAAACTTAAACTTCTAATAAATGCACTTCTTTAAACCCTGTCACGGCACTTATTCACTGATAAAGTTTTCTGGCTGCAACTTCTGGATCATCTGTGATTTGACCAGTAACTTGCTTTAACACCTAAAGTCCGCTTGTTTGTTCCGAATCAAAGACCAAATTGTTAGAATGTTGCATTTTGCACGAGGAAACTGCTCTCTGATTGGTCAGAATTTCCACATGGGAAAACTCCCTGAACTAAACAGAGAGAGAGAGAGAGAGAGAGAGAGAGAGAGAGAGAGAGAGAGAGCATACTCCTGTTCATCCATCATTGTGATCAGTTCCATTCCCCTTTAGTTTTTACTGAACAGTATGAATACCTCCGTATTCTTGTGCGTTTCCACAAGTAATTGCGGAATTGTTTGGTCAGCCCATATTTCTATTACAGCCCTCGCCTCGTCGCTCCCCCACGTCTGTCCTCTGCTCATCTTGCTGTCTGGCTGCGTGGCTGTCTCTGCAAGTGTCAACACCCGTTAACAACCCATAATGCACAGCTTCTTTTCTGTTTGCTTCCTATATTAGGTCCTACTTTAAGTCTGATTATGTTCTCAGCTGAATCAAACCAGTCTGTGGTTCATTTGGAAAAGGACAGAGTCCCGCCTTTTGTGGTGCCGACCATGGTCCGGGGATTTGGTCTGCACAAGAGTTTGCATGCATGTTCTCACCTGTCCAAATGAACTGGACTTCAGAGTAGAGTCTGCATGTCAGGTCCAAAGCTGTCAAGTGTGAAAGCACCCTTAACTAGTGGGTGGTATATTTACAAGCAAGTGTATGAGAGAAGCCACAGGCAGCCATTGTTCTCTCTTTTATGAGTGTTTAACTGGAATTTATCAAAACAAATGACTTACTTAGCGCACTAGTTGCCGACTATCAGTTTCAGCATGCTAATGGGCTTAGTCAAGCTCAACAGGCAGCGAGAAGTTTCAAACTTTCGGCCGACATATTGCATCTTGATGCTTCTCTGAAAACACTTGCATCCCGTCTTTATGAGGACATCACCCAAATGTGTAATTTATGTCTGCCTGTTGAAACGAGCACAAGCCGTACTGGAGCGTTACTGATATTTGTGTTATTAGTCTTCTTAATGACAATATGTCAGTGTTTGATTGCTTAAACTGTTAGAGTGAGACATTAATAGAATCTATTAGCTACTGTGAAATGTTGGTTTCTACATGTTTGGTTTCGCTTCTGTACTGACTACACTCTGACTGGTTTCAAAGTCCTAATGAGCCCAGATCTCATGTTTTCGTCAGTTAATGAAGCAGACAAAAAGCCTGCAGCCTAATCCTTTGGAGAACTATTAAATATACTGTTAAACTGAAACAAAGTCAAAACACTAAATGACTCAAGTATCTCCCAATTACAAATCATTAAGTTTTTCTTTTATTTGCAGATGTAAGAATGCGATGCTTGAATGTAAAGTAGCTGCCTATAAAATGCAGTTGTGCAAATATAGAGCAGAAACCAATGTTGGTTTTTGTTCTTCTAATAGCTCATATAATAAGTTCAATATTTACCAATCACCTTAGAAATCTGCAAAGCTGTTAGACGAGACAAATGTTTCATTAACTCTCCTGAAACAAACAGCACAGTCACCTTTCATAATGCGATTATCATATACATTTCAACTCTGCAAACAATGCGCTCACTCTGGGCTCTCTAATAATAAAACAAACATTACTGAGCTCGATTGCTTCCATGTAGAAATATGATTACAACACTCACCATGTGACTAAACTGTCTCAAATCTTAGCAGTGGTATGAAGCGGTGTGCCCTTCATCCAGAGATTATAACTATGCTGTACGGGGGTGTGTGTCAGTGCTTCAAGTCCGGCAGTTTCTCCTCATGCAGACACACAATTACCCGTGTTATGCAAGCTAATGAACCCGCGGTTAGTTCAAAGAGCTCCATCTCTCCTTATGCTATCAAAGATGATTCACTGATGACAAGAGGACGGATGCAGGGCTTAGGGGGATCTGTAACAGCTACGCTTAATCATTTCATCATACAAGCAGGACCGGGCCATCGCTCACTGCGGGTAGAGGAGCATGCCTAAGTTTGAGATTTAATTTGTCCATGTAATGAGGCCTTGGACAAATTGGCATGCAAAAGAGGTTGTACTGCATAAAGAGTGAGTTATTAAGTTTAACACGCAGCGAGCGAGCTCATTTCATAAAACAAATTTACCCAGTGCTGGGTCGTAATCAGGGGTTGTGCATGAGTAAAATGTCTGCGCTTAATGTCCTCTAAATAATAATTTTCCTCCGTTTGTGCTAATAAGGACCTGCAGACCTCGAATGAGAATGTTTGTTTGAATCGCGGATTGCAGTGATATTGAAACTGACCTCTAATCCATTCACAAAGAAAAGGTCAACTCATTGGACATGCTGTTGACATTCACCACCGAGCCTCTCCACAGCTTGTTCTTCTGGAACTTTCTGCTCAGCACCTAAACATGAGAGAGAGAGAGGAAAGTGGAATTGTATTATTGTGGCTTCAGGTTTCTATAAAAGATACATAGACGTGCACACGAATCTGTACTTTTGAAAGCTTGACATTGAGAGAATGTAAGTGTAGTTATGTGATGTAGGGAGATACTTATTATACCAACAGATACAAACAAATCTTTATAGATATTCATTCCCTGGATTCGTTCATCCTTTGTGAACCATGAGCAACAATAATGGCATATCTATTAAACTTTAATAAGTTAAATTGATTTAAGTTGATGACATTTTTCGAGTCTTAAGGCCACAGCAAGCAGCTCTTTACACAGGGCTTCCCTTTGTTACTTGAGGACCCTTATCTGAAGCTATATCTTCTTATGCCTCCTCGTCACAAGTTCAATGTGCATGAGTTGGTAGATGTTGGGTCATGTTCCCTTCTCATATTAAATTTTTCTTAGCCATCTAAAGACTTAGAGGTACACCATAATTCACAAGAAACAAGGTAAATGTCCCAAAATAAACATAACATAGCAGAATTCTGTGTTTTATTATACTCCAATTTTGACCCCAAAGAGTTGTCTTGTGACCCCTTCTGTGGTAACAGACTCACAGGTTGGGCTCCACTGCTCTAGACAGCTTTGCAACTTCTTACATACAACCCAGTAAAAGTGGTTGTTGCCACCAAAACTATCTGCAACTATCTGCACTTTTTTTTGGCTCTGTTGGTAGAGCAGACGCCCCATGTACAGAGGCTACAGTCCTCGACGCACTGCTCGCAGGCTCGACTCCCGGTCTGCCAATCATTTGGTGCATGTCATCCCCAACGCTCTCCTCATATTTCCTGTCTCTCTTCAGCTGTCCTGTCAATAAAGGCAAAGAGCCCAAAAATATTTTTTAAAAAACACTGTAACTCAACTAAATCAATTTCCATCACGTTTTGCAACATGCACATAAGGAAAGTAAGACAAATAGGTTTGATGGTCCATTACGTTAAATATTCACGTTTGACATAATTTAAAGTATCAATTACAGTTACTGATGAGTTGATAACAAGGCTGAAGAATTAATCCTCCCTACTCCGAGCATCTTCGTCGAAACAGGCTGCACAAAATCCTTTAACAGGCTGAACGTTTCCGGAGGTAAATTATGATTGATTCCTTCCTGCTAAGCAGCTTTTCAATACAAACTTTTCTGAAGGAAAGAAAATTATTAACCGTAGTAATTCTTTTTCCACTGTTGCTAATTAGACCCTTAAATCAATGCTCCATACACTCTGACACCGATGCTCTGTAAATTGAGAGGAGGAAACAAATACATATTTGTAATTGCAGCCGTGATGAATTTATAGGCCTGCCGACAGCACGGTCATTAACGTACAACCAATCTGTCAGTGCAAATATGCACAGAGTGACATGGATACTTTACTCTGCAATTAATCTCACCAATGTATTTCTAGCCTCGGTTGAAACAGGCTATTAAACTAAAGAAGGAGCTAAATTGCCACGTCAAGGAGAGCATATTGATCTTTTTCATGGAATGTGCTTATTGACAAAGCACTTAAATTAGATATTGTGGAAGTAAAACCAGCTGGGCTGCTTCTGTCACACAATGGACCCCCGCAGTTTGAAAATACTTGACGAGAAAATACAGAAGAGACGGAGAGAAGGCAGAGAATAAGAGAAACGGACGACACAATAGGAACAGACTTTAATATAACACAATCCATTTAGGAATGAGGTACATGAGTCCAAGAATGTTTTGTTGCTGCTGTAATTACTCCCAAATCAATATGACAAGCTTTAGTCTTCAGTGTCTTCTCATTGTAGACAAATATGAACAGTGAAAAATGAGAGAGCTGAATCCTAGGTGAAACAACACTCTGCATAAATAAGATGTAACAGAAGAAGCAGAGGACAGATTTCCAGCATATTGTTATCACATTGACTTGAAGTTTAATTCTTAAAATTATTCATGATTGAAACGTGAAGCTACACCCTGCATATATAACACCTACTCGGTTAAAGGTCTGACAAGCAAAAGAAAGTAATTCTTAATAAAGTATTTCCAGCCTCATCACGCTTGGATGGCACAAAGGGCAACGTCTGTGTATATAACCTGCCTTCATCTGAAAGATGGCACACCTTGTACCCAGCCAGTGAAAAGGTAGAAGAAATGTCAGCAGTCTTAATCAATATTCCCTGGCTACTGTACAGGAGTCCTGATGCTTTTTTTTTCAGGCAGGTGTGCTGCAGGCAGATGGCGAGGAGCAGAAAGAGAGTAAACGTCAGCCTGGAGGAGCTCATTCTTCCTGGAGCTTATCTGGTACCACCATGGTACCACCCAGGCTTTTTTTCTCTGCAACATCCAGTCCTTTCAGATATCTTGGACATCTTGATATAGAGTGGCTTTGCTTGAGGAAGCATAAAAGTGGAGCCACTGACTGGACAGACCAACACTTCTGCATTAACCAAATATGATGGTCAAGATTAACATACTAAATTTATACACTGTCACCTGCTTATCTTAAATTGAAAACTTACAGGGGCTGGGTGTGTAAATTACGGTGCCGATGGGTGGTTTGTTTTCAGTGCACGTTCTACACCATATAAAAGACTGTCAGTAAAACATGTTCGATGGCGCCCCACCTTACCCTACGAATACATTTAAAAAATAGCTGAAATAAATATAAAAATGTGATTATTTTTGGTCAGTATGTTGTATTTTTTATAGGAACAATATACAGATAATCTTTTTTTTAGGACACTTAAGTATTCTAAGGTTTCTAAAGCGTCTCATTTCTAAAGGTAAACAAAGCTTAAGTAATAATCTCAAAGATTTGCATTTAAATAAATGTCTGTTAAGTCACTATCTATCACCAAATGAGGTAACACAATGGTGATTGAGCCTATGGCTCACTGATGAAAGCCTTTGCATTTGCAGTATTACAGACTGGGTGTCCGTTGCAACCTTCGCAGAAAAAATCCCAGTTAGTGACACGTCTTCCATCAGCCAGCAGTGGTTGGTCTGTCAGAGAGGGTAGGCGGAGCTAAGCTGCTGCTTTTCCGATCTCTGTAAGTGAGTGTTAACAGCAATCTATTATGGCTGAACAAACAGAAAAGATCAATGACTACAGATACAACGCTCAGATGAAGACAGTCTAAAAAGGAAAGCGACCATCAGTGAGGAAAAACAAGAGTTACAACTGTTTACAAAGGGAGCCAACCGTAGACGTCACACATGCGACAGTTTGGATATCTGTGAAGTGTGCTCCCGCAATAACGTTTATCACCATGGGTGCTGCCAAAGACCTGAGACCTTGAAGATTACCACTTTAACTTCTTCACTTTCTAAACCATATTAAAGACTGTCAATAAAATAGATTTGTTTGGCGCCCCACCTGACCCTGCGTATATATTTAGAAAAATAGCTGGATGTCTGACATGAATATAAAAAATTGATTATTTTGGTCAGTATATTGTACTTTTCATAAGAACCATATATATCTCCAGACTGACAATGAAAGGCTTCTTTTTCAGGAGACGTTTTTATTGGAGATTCTAAAGCGTCTCATTTCTAAAGTTAAACAAGGTCAAAGTTATAGAAATAACCTCTTAAGGATTTGTAATGAAGGACTTTGAAAGTGGAGAACTCCAGCTCCTCTTCAGGCCGGCGAAGCATGTGGCTCTCAAAGCATCAGCACCTCACTGAAACCATTTTCAAAGCCTTTACATACTCTCCCATTCAATCGACCTCTCTTAAGCAAGGCGATGACACCTTGCATATGAATCATCAACTTTATGGCTCTCTCCTGTGAATACATTTTGAACATTAGGCTGAGGATATGTCTTTTATGGCGGCTGGACTGGGAGTGATATTAGGCCATTAATTATTTTAGTCGCTCTTCATTTGCTGCCATCCTGACACAAGCAGCTATCTATCAGGGCTTGTAGTCGGGTAAAGAAAAAAAAGAGATGGAGACCCATCTGTTGGGCATTCATAATACATCCATTTTCTCTGGGGAGTCAATGGCTGGCCAAACATTGAATGATCGCACCACTGATGCCACCATGGTGCCAGCCATCGCTGACCATCTGATGCCCAAAGCAATATCCAACAACTCTGAGTCTGCAAAGTGAGGAGCCTGTCTAATTGAGATTTCTGCTTGCCGAGCTGGCGCCAACATATTACATGCGATCACTTCTTATTAGACTTTTTATCAACTCTGCCTCTTCTTGTTTAAACACATAAATAAAACCAGCAGAAGCATTATGATACGTACTTTTTCAGATTCAGTACAAGGGTCTTGTTAAAAACAAGGGTGTCCAGCCATGGGCAGTGCCTGAGTGTAGTGTACCTGATGTCTGCTCTTGTTTGCTTGATTGATTGGGGTGTTGCATCACTTTTTGGCTACACTAGCTGAACCGTGATCAAAAAAGTTGTTTATTAACCTGAACGTTTCCTTTACTCCACAGTGAAACCTAAAAGAGACCTCAAGTCTTATTGTCCGTTATTGTAACTGACGGTGATTAATTTTTGTTTCTTTATAGTCAATGCTTTGCGAAGATAAACTTCGATCTTTGCTCCATGAAACTACTGCAGGCATGGCTGCAACTGTGACTAGACTTCCCTGCAGAAAGTTATACTGTAAATACCAGTAAAAAATATGTACAACTAAATAGTGCTGGGATATATTGCCTTTTATATGGATTAAGTAATGCTCAATAACAAAAATCCACTTACAGGGGGGTGTCTGGATTCTGATATCACTGTAGTAGGCCATAAGATTATGATTTTAGTACAATGATCTTTTTCTAAACCGAACTGCGTCCGTTTTGTTTCATTCTGTGAAACAGTCACAGTTTAGTTTGGTGTCCTATCATCCTATCCAATGACTAATAGTTCTGGTGCTCAGAGAAAAAGTCAGTTGCATGTTTTGTACCCTCCCCCCCAAAAAACATTTAAACATGCCAAAACTGTGACTAAAGTCTGGCTCTGCACATATTCATAATGACCTGTCAAAAGTCATAAGTATGAGGTGATCTGGGGTGCAGACAGAAAGATATTTTCTTCATTTCGTGCCCCAATCGTTGCTTAAAAAACCTCTAATCACATCCAACGTGATTCAGAGTGCAATTAATGAGCCCACTTTAAAACAAACCTTGGGGCCTGAGTTAGTCACCAATTCTACTCATACTCTCCCAAAGCACGGGGCCCATGCCAACCTCTCCCAACTCTCGAAACATTAGGGTAATTTTCACACTGGATTAAACGGACAAAGAGGGTTTCAGCGGGCCTGTATCACATGCTGGGGGGATGCGTTGTGGCTGTCACAAGTGTTCAGGAATATAGACAGTAAATTCTGATGTTATTTAGTAGTACTTTGCATATATTTAGAGGCTCTGTCGCTCCCTTTTTGTGCTTGTGAAAAAAAAAATGCGGGTCTATTGCAGCGAGACTGAGTGCAGCTGCTCACCCACTCTTTGCTCTCTTCTTTTCCCATGCAGAGACACGTTTCGATTTGTAAAGTCCCTGAAAACCCAAACATTTCCACACTTCGCCTGCAGGATCATAAGTAAGTTGCACTTAAAACAAACATCGACTCTAAGCAACTTTTGTATTCAGTCATTAGATCGTGGTAATATCCACATGAGAGTGTCGCAGTTGAAGGCTGAGGCAACAAGCTCAAACAGGCTCTGGGGAGGCGGGTGGAGTCAGCGTGCAAACAGAGTTCAAAACAGGGAAACTCAAAAACTGAAGTGTCTCGGAGAGCCACTCCTGCTTAGCACTCCAGCTCCAAACTGAAGAAACAGGATGAGAGGATAAGGCTCGGAGTGGGAGGCAGCAAAGACAAGCTTGCGAGAGGAAGCCAAGATGAAAGTAAATAAGAGTTTGGAAGTTTTTGGAAGCTGAGTAAATACCCTTGGTGCCTGACAGGACTCTGTGCTGCTCACAGCAGTGAACTCTCCTTTCATGCTTGTAGGCAAAAGCTGGCGATGGAAAGACTATACATCAGACTCCAGCGATAAGAAGCAGCAAATAAGTATACTCACACAACAACCTTTAGCAAGAGCAATAAACCGGTTAAAGCGCAGGAATTATTCATTACCTCATTAAGTATGCGAAAGCTGATATTTCAAACTTGCAGACACCAAAGTAGTGTTCGCTTGCCACAGATATTTTATTCTGCTGCAAGCCGAAGCTCATCCTGCTGTTCATTTAAACAGAGGAGGGCTGCAACCTACTATTGTTTTAATTACTGTTAATTTAATTACTATTTACAGTTATACAATACTTACAGTTAATTTAATTAATTACGGATTTATCTGTAAATTATTTTCTTGAGTTATTGATTTATTCTGCAAGTAGTGAAAACTGTCAATTTATTTTAACTAACAAGTGATTGTGATTACAGGCAGCCTGATATCAGCTGCCAATATGGGCCTGTCACAGATGTGCTGATTGCATACACGTTCAGATATAATAACTAATTCAACAGAACGTATACTATATGCAGAAAACAATGCTTAGTGTGATTAGGAAACTTAACAATACTCTCAGAACTGTCTGCAGCACACGTAGCAGAGCAGAGCAGCTGCACAGACCGCACTAGATTTGGTTGACAACAACGCACTGTATATTAATATTTAGTTATTGAGTTATTTGTTAAAAGAAGCAATCTGAGTACATTTGCATTGTCACAGAGGTTCAAAATCAGGCGACATCTCACATGTACAATGTCTATTATTATTGTTGCACAAAGACTCGCCCGACTTATATAAGATTTTTTTTTCCTCTTTGAAATCTGTATCCAGGTTTGAAATCCCAAATTGGTCAACTTTAACTGAGAAATACCTTTTATTGAAAAACAATATTAAACATTAATCAATTACCAAAAGACCTGCCAATTAACAAGAAACAAGAAGAAAAAATATTCCCTTTTAAACGCATCAAAACAAAAACAGTATTCCTTCCTGATCCTCTGAGCCCAAAGACTCATACCAGAGTGAAGGAGAACATATGATGTCTTTGAAAGGACAGAGGACAGGCACTCTCGCAGACAAAGTACATGCATACATCTGACACGAGAACATGTCCTACCCACCTCTGTGTATCTGACGAACAGCTTTGAACTTGTTAGCAGCACAGACATCTTGGTGTGAGCTCTGAAAAAGCAGAGGGCTGTGCCCCAGCTGCCTCTCACATGAAGACAAGACTTGCATCTTCAGAACCTTGTTAGTTCTCTGAAAAGGCCACCGACTAGTTTGGAATATTAAGCAGCTCATGCTGTCGGAAATCAAAAGGATTTTGGAGGAGAGTGGGAAGCTTCAAAAAGGCTTTGATGGTATATATCGCTCAATCTCCAGCAGATATGACGGAATGAAGAAGTAAAGACAGGGGAACAAAGAGCGTCAGAGAGAGGAATAGTGGGAGAGGTTATTCTTCTTCTCTCTGAATTCTGCATATGCATGTATCATTATTCATCAATCAGAGAGACCTGCTCTTAAAATGTCAAGACTCGGGCCTGAAAGAGACGGCTGGCACGAGAGAGACAGAAATAGAACAAGAAGACGAAAGTGGGACACTTTCAGGTCATTTTTCATATCAGGCACACTCAAGTAAGGCAAACTCAGTTGTCTCACTTCCAGTAATGTCCAAATGCAGACCACAGCATTAATAAGTAAGTTACATTATCACACTGCTACATTGCCTCGGCATACTGCCTTTTTCCTCTGTATGTTTCTGGTCTGTCCTCTGCTGTGAGGAGAACAGAAATGAGGGTGTGGTGATGGAGAGATACTGTTTCCTTATGAGGAATGAAGAGGGGATGGGGGCAGGAAGCAGGTAGAAGTCCCTGCTATGATTTCTGCGTGGGAGAGGAAGAGTTTATTCAATTCCCTCTGGAGGAATCTAAGGTCAGGTTCCCTAATGAAATGATGGGATCACCAGCGGTCTTTGCAGGAATAATTACAGAAGCAGAAAGCTCCCGCTGAATGACTTAAAGAAATGAAGGCACACTGTGTTTTTTCTCGGTGTGACTCCTCGACAAACACGTTGATTTAATAATGGCAGACCTGCTGCGGTGAGAAAATTAACCATCACTTTGCAAAGAGATTAGATTTCGCCTGATAGCATGTCTCCTGCAGTAAGTCGGACCTCCCTTCAGCGAGAAAGCAAATAGGCTGTTGACACTGAGAGAGGCTTTGATTCAGTCTTTGGTTAAAACATCTAAGCTCTCCGCATTCAACTTCACAAACACAAGTCAAGACCTTAAGAGTCACAGCAGAGATAATCAAGAGTTGTTGTGTTGCAAGATTGAATATGTAAAGCACCTTGGCTTTCGGGTGCTTAAGAATCTAGCTGAAATGTCAAGAGTCTGAGGGCCATCCAGCGACAAGGTTGAACATGCCTGTCAATGGGAAAGGTAAAAGCCTTCAGGTGAAGAGAGAAAAAAGAGCTCTTTCCAGCAGGTCTCCTCTTTGCTATATTCAGCAGGGTTAGCTATCAGTGGCCTTTCCAAGCAAATTATTACTCCAGTGTCCTGTCAATCTCCTGTTTTCTCTCTTCCCTGTAATTGCTCTCAGATAAATCCCTGCAATCTCTCTCTGCAGCTCTTAGGCCATTTCCTTCCCTTCAAGACTATCCTCGCACCATCTGTGTTTATATGGTCTCACAGGAACACGCTCAGGGCGTTAAGGCTATTATACTACTGTTAACTTGTAGTTTGGTGATTTAGGAATGTAATCGTGTAGTTTTACAGATTGTACAACAAGGCCATGCCAAATCTCTGACACTGCTCACGAGTCTGTGAGCTGGAAACTCAGTCTGTAACCCAGAGTGTCCATGTGGCTTGGCTGTAACACTCTCCAAAAAGAAAGTCCAAATGTCCACTGGAAGCGTTTCAGAAGAACAGTGTCTGAAGTCTCTTTCTCTCTACATGAAATTAAACACTATAATTAGTTATGATTAATCAAATCAAACACATGAACAGAAAGATAATGTTTTTGTGTTGTTGTGAATTATAGTGAGTCAAACTGGTAAAAATAGCCAAAACTCAGGTTCATAAACTAAATGCAGGTTCCTGTTTCATCACATATCAGTCATTGTGAAACTGTTCAGACATATATGAGCCAGATTGCCGAGACATTAATCACATGTCTGCACATCAATATGACTGTCTGCTCCGTCAATCTTTTAATAAATGACAATAACCACAGCGTAAGAGTGCAATTTCACCAGTTGTGTTGCACCAGCATGGTTCTATAATAAAGCCAGAGCAGCTGTCGGCACGAGCGAATGTGGCTTTCAATAGCACCTGTATTGTTGCACATTATGATTAAATTATCTTATGCACCTTTAAACCATCATGCACAGTGACATCTCTGCCAAACTTCAAAGGTGATCAATGATTTAGTTTCCTGTGCTCTTATCCCAACACACTTTAGACAGTGCTTCATAAATAAGGGAAACTGATTCCCACTACATCGTTTCACCTGCCTGTGGCCTGTTTCTTGTGGAGGGAAAAGGGGGTGTAAATGTTTTTTGTGCAAATGCATCATTTATACATCTAGCTCCAAGCGCGTGTCGCTTGTGGTTCAGGCGTAGCTCTTTTCTCCATCCTCTTGGCTGGTGGACGTTGACACATGGGGTAGGATTGTTTACAACTTAATTTCAGGTTTTGCCCTTAAGTGCAAGCCAAAAAAAAAAATCAGCAATGTTTGGGTTTGGTTCTTTTTTTATATTTCAGAAGATAGACCAAAGGTGAACTACAAATCCCAAGCTATGCCCAAAATTAGTTCTTAATAACTATGCACCCCCCCCCCCCCCCCGTGCAATCTCATGCAATCTAATTTTACTGTTCTGTCTTAAAAGTCTGCCATGTTCAGATTTTGTTGACACTACCAGAGTGATCTTATTCACAACATTTAATACTGAGATCATACTTAGTGTTTGTGTTGTGACAGACTGTATAAGGGGTGAAAAATAATCCATTTATTTATAATCCATTATCATTTGACACTGTACTTTATTGGCCTTATTAACAGCCCTAAAGTTTGCCATTTGGTTTATGCGTAATATAGTGCCATCAAAAATTCCTACAATGGAATAAACTAGAATGACTGCCTCGTGGTTGTATGCCTCCGCTAACCAGTCAAGTTGTGTGAAGCCTTTGAAGGAATTTAATAAAAAGGTATATTTCTTGGCAAAAAGTGGACGCGTCACACACATCTTCAACCCGGCAGCACAGAAGATCTATACAATCACCACAGTTTCAAGGTTGGCACCAAAGATTAGTGTCAGTAATTCAGTATGTGAGCAAATGTGACATATGGTCACAATCTCCCCTTCTGTTCCTGAGTTATGGCGTTGAATAATGGCCAGAAAAGTGTTTTTGCAGAACATTATGTTGTCATAGTGAAGTCGACCTTTGACCTTTTGGATATAAAATGTCATCACTTTAACATCTTATCCTATTTCATAATTTGTCATACAGTAATTAGCATATGAATTATTGAGTTATTGCCACAGTGACCTTGACCTTTGACCACCAAAATCTAATCAGTTCATCCTGAAAACATAATGCCTCCGGCCACGGCTCTCGCCGGCACAGAGGCATAAAAAATACTTTCCATAATATGTACACTACTCATCTACTATCAATGATGAAGTGCAATGTATTTTATAGATGCAAAATTTACTGTTATGCAATACTGAATATGCCAGTAACTATGCAAATTAAGTCCAAATGTCCAAATCTCAAAGTACTCCTCACTACTACTGACTGCATTATGCATGAAGTAGCTCGAGTCCTACAGGGATGTGTTAAATGTATATCTTTACAGCAAATGGAAACATTAATACGACCTCACTCCATGTCTGGAGACAGAAACCAGCCTCTCGAGCACAAAATGATGCTAAACCAAAAATAAAAAGTCCAAGGTCCATTTAACAAACAACAAAACACAGCATGAAATGTATTAACTGACAACTGCGCTTGATTACTTATTTATAGGCACCTATATCTGTGACAACCCAACCATGTGCATGTACAGTATCATTCCATTACATCCTCCCACAAAGACAAGGCTCTCCCCTTGGTTGCAGAGCTCATTACTATAGATGGATAAAGCTGGTTGGAGATATGACATTGAGGAAGCTACCGTCCATCAAATTCGTCATTGCTAACAGGGCTGCTGTCAGAGCTGAGCTGAATAGCAAATGTGCTACTCAGGCATGGGGAACCAGTATACAGTACAGTATGGAGAGGCAGAGGAGAAGAGACATGTCTTCACTTTGATGGTACAGCAAAGCCTATTTATTCAGCTGCACTTCCTCATATGTTGAGCTCTACAGAGACAGCAGCACATTCACTCCCTTTTCTGCAGTCAGCATTCCCAGGGCTTATAGACTTCAGCAGCATCCATAATGAGAGGCTGGATGTAAAAAGTAAAAAAGAATATGAAGGAAAAACAGGAATCATAAAACATAAAACAGTTAAGAGGGTCTCCACAAACAAAGGAAATCACTGGTATATGAGGGGATATAGAAGAACTACCTGTAATTATATAATAAAAAACATAATTACTTAACTTTACAAGCTAATGAAATTTGATTTTTATTATTCTTTAACAACTAGACCAAAGGAAAGTGGCCTGCTTTACTCCAAACAGATGAGGAATTCTAAAAATATCTCTGATGCAGCAGAAATTCAAAACCTTTCCTCATCTCTTTTGAAGTCGCTCTCTTTGTTGTTACCTGCTCAAAACTTTAAGAACAAAGGCATTTTTACATCTCAACCCTAACGCACAACTGGTCTGCACTGACGAACACTAGCCAGCAGAGATTTACAGCATTCATCTGGGACACTGCTGAGACTTACAAGGACAATAACACTTTAATAACTCATTTAATGTTTGGTTCTAGTAAAGGGAATCTATTGGCAATAAAGAGTTTGCAGTTCACTTAACCTGAATGTCCTCGGACTGTGGGAGGACACTGGCGCACTCAGAGGAGAGCCACGCATGGGGGAGAAGAGACGCAAAACTCCACACAGAAAGGCCAGCAGATTTGAGCTTTCATGCTGTGAGGCAACAGTGCGGCACATTAAGTTATTGTGCTTTCCTGCCGTGTTGTAAATGGCATTTTAATTCTGTGGTAATATTTGAACAGAGTTGTTAGCTCCAACTAAAATCCTCTCTGACCTGCCAGTTTGAGCCGAAGCGCAGTAGCAGAAAGGGTGTAGAAATGGCAAAATATGAGCTGCTCATTTGTTGGTGGGAAAAAGAGCAATGGAAAGTGAATTAACAAGAGTGCAGCTAACGCACTATTGCAGAGAAGTAAATAAGAACCCCCTGTTCCCTTTGGTGATGTAAAACAATATTAAAACCGCTAATTATCAATGTTAACTACATAATTCAGCCAGAACTGAAGAAGGTGGGGTTTTTTTCAACCCAGAATAAAACAGAAATCAAATACTTTGAGAATTTTTTGAAAAATACTCACTCAGGCATCTCTTTGATTTTAGCTCAACAGCATAATTAACCAGACATGATGCAGATGGTAAGAGGCCACACAGCTCCTCTATTTTTCATGCACACCCATCTATCTTCTTATGAGCGGTGCTTTCTCATGCATATAAAAAAAGTTCACATTAGTCTAGTGCCTTGTCCTTTTGATGACACAACAACCATGTGAAATATTCAAAAATTAAAATCATGTAAAGCAGCTGCTTTAGTTCCAGAGCCCTGGTACGGTACATGCTGGTTCACCGTCATGCAGTTAATGCTCACTGAAACACTTGAGTTTAACAGTCATAATTAGTGTTATTAGTAACACCTCTGCTTTTCCGGCTAATGTCTGCAGTGAAAATAGACCCATTAGAGCTAAATTCTTGATCATATTTAAAACACTCCAAACTTTAGCATATGATGCAATTAGACACCCACTTATTTTTACCTCATCAAAAAGTTAGTCCAAATAATAATGTACAATGTCCACTTAATAATGGAAAGAGAAGAACCAATATCAGTTTTTGTTATTGGTGGCATGTAGGGCCTCGTGTTGTCATACTATATGAAACATGGGTGTGAATAATGACTGTAATGATGGCTCTGTATGAATTAGGCTTTGCTTAGGCTATAGGCAATTAGTAGGGATGCACGATATTGGATTTTTTGCCGATATTCGATATGCCGATATTTTACAACTCCTTTAGCCGATTACCGATACTGATATTTTTTTCCCGCACACCTAATTGCAGTGATCATCAACTCTCTTCTGTATTGGAATTAGCGTACAGTATGATGGTGATACTCTTATCACATTTGTTACAACGGTCGGGGCGACGGGTCTTGAGATGGTTAATCAAGTTTGTAGTGTTGAAAGACTTTGCCTTGGCTCCTCCTCGCATCACCGAAGCTGAGCAGTCATTGCAAATAGCAGTTTTGAATCTATTTCGGACACTTTGAAAAACTTCCACACCACGGACATTTTGGCTTCTAACTCTCTCATGCTGCAGGTAGACACACGTGACGTCATCACGCTGCACCGCGCAGGTCTTCTTCGCGCCAGGGACATTGCGCCGCGGTCGGGCATTTAATAAAGTATGCAGCAGCCCATTATTTTATCGGTTAATTATATCGGCGGATATTGGCGCGTTGGCCGATATCCGATAGTTCATTTTTAAGCCAATAATATCGTGCATCCCTAGCAATTAGATTTGTTTCTTAAATCACAACCTTTCAGACTGGTGATGCTTACACGCAGAAGCATGAGCTAAGTGGACTACGACATTACCAGGCCGCGTTGCAGAACTCCGGAGTAGACGAAACTGGTATTCACATCACTTAGGCTAATTGGTTACAACACAGATTTTGCTTTAGCCAGTCTGAAGCACTTCTGTAAATCTGGATTTGATGATGCACTTCTGTAGTAATCTGACTGAAATCCAATTTCAGACCCCCTCCAAATGTGACTAAAAATCACAATTTGTGCATTTTTTGGGCTGTCCAGACTTTCTAAATACGGATACAATATGGATCTGAATACAAAAACGGATATTTGATAGTAGTATTTTAGTAAGACATATGAATTGAAGAGGATAAAAGATTGGGTAGCTTTACCGAAAATAATCGTACAAATGAAGGCTCCTTTTACCCCATATACTTTGTTACAATCTCAAATATTGGATGCAACCAAGACAAAAGGTGACTGGAGAGCCACAAAGAAAAGAAACAAGTGCTGATAAAGCAGGTGCATGGTCTGCAGCAACACTACTCGGGCATCCTCCTTGCTTAATATGTCCAGCCAATCTTGTAAAGACTTTACAGGTCTCTGGGGCCAAGGTCGCGCCTCCCAACTCACAAGAAGGAAAACTTCATTTGCAAGCCTAATCAAGTGTGAATGTCACAGAGGCTCAGCAAAGGAGGGTCGTGGAAGACTAATTTGAGAGAGCTTCACAGTCTCCCACTTTTGCCATATTAAAGGGTGTTGAGTTGTAAAGATGGCTATTACAATTAACTAAGACCTGCTTTATCCACACTGGGTCGTAAGAGTGGATGGCTCTTATAAGAGATGTAAAATGGCAGCCCGGAGACATTTCGCTTCATGAACTGAGCCCTTCAATAAGCCAACTGGATGGAACATAACTCCTTCATAAGTACAAGATCATTTAGAGGCTTAAAATATTCGTCTGGTAACTACCTTCCTGCTCTGACAGAGAATTACAGAATCATAGTTAGGTGCAGCACACACTTTAAAGGTCCTGCTCCAGAGTTTGCACCAAAGCATGACTGTGACTGACCTTTAGCTTTACTGACATCACGGTCAAATGCCCAAAGTGTTTAGAGTCTTTAACACCCTATGGAGACAGCAACAGTGATGCAGGTCTAATCTGAATAGACGGTCTACTTGAAAGGCTCAATGTGAGTCTTTAGATAGCATTTTAAAATATTATTTACTCAAATATAGTGCCAATATACTTATATGTGTCACTGACATATGTGTGACAGTTTCCTTATGGCTTTAAAGTAATATTTTAATGTTGTGACCACTTTAAGTATGGGTCATTCACGGCTGCACCAGGTGACTGGAAAGTTTCCCATGAAATAGATCCACATGGATTCAACTAAATTAGCTTATTCAGGGGGATACTTTGTGTTTACATCCAGTTGGAGCAAGAGAACGGGTGTTTGAGGTAAAGTATATATAAACCTGAAGTGCTTCCTGCTCGGATACATGTTGTCCAAAGCTCTATAGCAGCAGAGGCGTTGAGTTCACAGTTAGCATGACCCAAACCCACAATGGCTGCAGTTTTGGGAACAAAAATAATATGGAATTTTACTTTTAATGCATAATGAATACAAAGCAGTTCGAAACAAACAATAAAAAGTCAATGTACACACTCCACTGGCACAGACCCCAACAACCAAGGACGTCGAGGCAAATATGCTGTTTGTTTAGCCTGTGCCAAGTTTTTTTTTAAACCTCAATTCGAACTGTTTGAACAAGTGAGTGACAGGGGAAGTCTGTAGTGAGTAAAAATGAAGTGAGAAGCTTTCAGCCTGTCAGCATAACACAAGGGGCGTTATTAACTTTGGTTGCACGGAAAACAAGCTGAGAGACAACACAGACGCATCTCTATTTACTGACATTGAAAAGACACTTGGAAGTCTGACTGTCGCAAGAGACAATGGCGGCTGAGAACAAAAGATCTGCACTACTGGCCTAAATGAGTGGTTAACCCGTGTGTATAATGGGGCAGGGGGGAGGTTTAATTTTGGGTACTGAAGCTGTGACAGATAGGACAGAAGGCAAAGGCACCAGCACTCCTCACATGATCATGAGCCAGCCAACCAGAGCCTCTCGCTCCCCGTAGAGTGTTACAACTCCTTGGAAAGCCTTAATCCTGACTACATCCAAAATAAAATAAATAATATTCTTCTGAAGACTTATTCAGTGAAAGCCAAAAAGCTTGCTGAATAATGAGACGGGAGCATAGGTCCGTATCTGCTGTCTGCGTGCCTGAGGGCAGCTGGGGCCACTCTCTTTTGTTGTACTGGGCTGGTTGGTAGTTTGCATAGAGGAGGGGTACAGAGGAAGGTGCCTGGGGTGGGGTTATGGCTCCAAAGTATGCAGACACAAGCTGTCTGCGTGTTGCCTTTGAAGCAGGCTATGGTTGGCTGTACTGCGAGGGTCACAGGGCAAGGCTTTAGAACAGCCGAGTCCCACAGAGAGCCTTGACTCATCCCACCCCCTCTCAACCCACTGCCAAACATTAACACAGAATGAAGGCTATGAAGACTAGAGTAAGCATTAACAAAAGCAGCCATTATGATGTGCTTGTTGGGTTGTATGCTTCAGATGCAACTTAAAAAATTTAAGTTTACTGATTTGATTACTTTAAAATTATTATAGCATCTTAATACCCATCTATCTAAAGTTATCTAGCAGACAAGCAAAGCAAGTCATGCCGGACGTCCGTGTAATATGTTGAACTAATAGCCATATGAATTGTATGTTGGAACTAGCTACTTGGCGTAGCAGCCAATCACTGTGTCACACGTTTCGTTGCTCACATTGGTTGTAGCTTGAGAAAGGATCTAAAGTAATTTGTATTTTCAATAGGTCTAGGTTGGATGTCTAATGTAAGAAAAATAAGACTATTAAATCATGTAAAGGCAGGATTGTTTTCAAGTTAATATGCAATGGGGAAACACAAAGCTTCTATCCAAGCATTTTAAAGCAAATTATGTAAGTAAACTTTACAAAATGTCCAAAACACAACAAAATGGTTTTACAGTCATTTCCATTTGTGTGATAAAAGTTTATATGACAAAAAGGTGATGGAAACATGTTTATTAAGTAAATCTAAAATTATGTAGTTTGCAGCTTGGTCACATTACATTGCACAACAACTCAAAACGTGGCTTAACCAAGCTGAAAAGAGGCAGCAAAAGACCGTCTGTCTGAAATAAAATCATCTTTAGCATAACTTTTCAGAGAGCTGTCAAACACACCAGTAAGCCCATAGGGAGTTTATCTCTGCTTTAAATAAAGAGACCCGTCATTGTCACTCCTCTGTCATCGTTTTGCTTTAGAAAGCAAAAAATGTCGTCTCATATGAATTGAAACAAAAATCCTGCCCAATAGCAATAAGATCCAGACAACCGAGCTTGATATTCCCATATTATATTCCTGACATCAGGCCCCTGTGCTCCATTTGTTTGTCTTAACCAAGCTGATGGAAATGAGCCTCATTCACATTCAATTTGTTGCTACATTTCTTACTTGAATGTGCCTTAATTGTGAAAAAAAAAACAGGTGATAATTGTGAACAAATACTTCCTTTGTTTATAATGTTGAATTCAAGCGAGATCGACCATGACCTTCATAGAAAAAGCAAACAATCCTCCATCTGCCTGCTCATTAACACTGATATTAGATATGAAGTTATCAGAGGAAATAACAATTCCAGTGACCTGTAATTTTTTTGCTTCAGACTTTAAGGAAAACAGAGCAGCCCTTTGTTAGTTAGACTTTTATCAAGCACAGTGACAAACTGGCTTTGAACACCATTAAAGACAAAAATCTCAGCATGAGATCCTGGCATGTTGCAGGAGAGAATCAATGACATTAAAGCAAGCTGAAGGAAGAGGGTGTAACAGCTTGAGCTCAGCAACTTCCACAACAGCTCTTAACTGTTCCCTGAAACAGGTACTATATTCTGATGGAAAGCCATTTAACAGCATCCCTTTCTTTTTCACTTCAGTTGCCTTTGTGCTCACAACATCAGTTCCTAAACACATTTAAAGATTGCTTTGTAGGACTGCTGTGGCTATCTGTGCTGAATTACGTTTAATATGTAGCACTTTACTTTCAATGGAAGGACTACTGTCAAGATAAAGAGGGAGTTGGGAGTGGATAAGTACCCAGTGGAGAGAAAACACCAGGCATTCCTTATTATAGGGAGTGGATGATGCAGACAATGACAGTGTCGACCCTTAAAAACACCAGAGCAACTTGCATTTGACTTATTTTCTATCCTTACATTGGAATTTAAGTGATAAATAATTCACTAATAATTTGACCCCTATATCAATGCAAATTTTAAACAATTACATTTTTTGCTGAAATTAAAACACTTGATTTGACAACTGCCATAATTTCACAAATTTCTTTTTAATAATTAAGCAGCAAGAATCTTAAAAAAAGAGACTATTTTTCCACAAGTGACTAAATGTGGGGATGTCCCTGCACTTCCTCCCTCTCCCACGGGGATAAAGAGTCTGAGAGGGGTCAGCTCCCTGCTGGGAAAAAGAAAACATCTAAACACAGGTCTTTTGTGTAAAGTGGATATAAAACTGGCCTGTTTTATGATATCCAACATCCACTCAGCAGGCTGTTCAAGAGCACAAGTGAATCATGGCAATAAAGGGTCTCAGGGGACCAACATACACAAGACAGCAGCTTTGAAGGCGGCAGGATGTGAGGAGCAGGAATAAACGGCTAATTTGAAGAAGGATTTTCTGGTCAACTTCTGCAAGAAAAGGAGCACCGACAGTAGAAGTGCCATCTGCCAGCTTAGTCACAAACAACCCACATCTGATAAGCTCTCTTCTGCCACTAGGTGCGGGCAATATGTCAATAAGTCCTATTGGTATGTGTGATTGATAACACAATGAGAACATACTGTATGTGAGGAGTTTATAGCACATATTCTGGATAGGTCTAGATTGAATTAAATAAGCCATAAAATAACCAGTCTATTTTTCTAATACTGTAAATCAAGAACATGAAAAACTACACTGAAGTTAAAAAAATCTACACCCAATATTTCAATAAAGAGGCTTGCTGATTAACATTGCCAGCAATGGCCTCATAAAAACATATTAAAGGGATAACTACTTTGCAGAATCACGATTAAATCTGTGCAAGTGGAAAAATCTCCATTGTCTCTTGGCCAGTGGAATATATATTTATTCCCAATTTATTCCTGCCGTCTCAACATTTCTTAACCTCTTCCGACACATCATTACGAAACCAAAAAAATAAAGAAAAGCAAACGAGCTTTAGTTACCATCAATATGTCAGTGTGTGGCATGCAGAGCTCAACAACGATCTTAACATTGAATGCTCAGGACAGCACAAAATAACTGAATATTAAGAATAATATTTAAATCTGCTAATCATTAGTCAGCATTATCTTTTTTGGGCTGCTGGTGGAAAACAGATGGGAAAGCCTCTAGAGTGTGAGAAAAGACTCAGCCTCACGCAGACCTTTCCTTTAAAGCTTAATTAAGATGATGAACACACTCCAAAAAGAGGTCTCGTAAACACAGATGAAACGAATGTTACATTAGCCTTCTATGTTCAATGTGTTTCATCATCCAAAGTTTAGAATAAGCTGATCATAATAGATGTAAAATGGTATGTTTTCGAAGGCCTATAGTGCAATTTGCATATACAGAATCTTACATAATAAAGAGGATAAAGTAAGACCCTCCATCTGTTGGCGTCTTTTCACAAAGGAAGTTCGAGCCAAGCACAAAATATGATGAAAATCTCCACAAGCAGAAGATGGAAAGACACCCTGAAATCAAGTGTTGATCAGCACACACAGGTTTTAACACTAAGTACCACACAGTGACCAACCATTAAGGAATTAAAGCTTGAGGCAGACGACTGCCTGCATAAAAATGCGCAATTAGGCTGAGAGGGACACATTTAGGACCTGGCATTACAGTGTAATAACAGGGAATTATATTCTTTTACAGGCAACTGGATCATTCAGAGTGCAGGTGGACCAAAGACAGGTCTCGGACTTAAGGCTAGCCATTACTGCAGCAAAGGACCGGACATGCTACAAGTGGCATGTCTTATTTCCTAACACTCTGCAGTACAAGACACACACAAAAGGGTAAAATAAAAAGAGTTAAATATAATACACTTTTACCAGCTTTTTGTCCTTTGCTCCTTAATGTTTTGAAAGGGCCACACATTAGAGAGAAGAAGAGAGAACTTGAGCCACAAGGACACTCGACTGTTTTGTGCAGAGTGGTGAAATGTGCTGATTAAGGGCACTCATCAGAGAACAGACTGAAATGGCTTTGGAAGGACATACATCAACAATAAATCAAAGCTGAGCGACATAAAACTGCACTCTGCCAAATTCAGCAGATAGCGCTAGATAACATCCTGTGATTAATATTTACTGGAGATGACAAACTGAATGGGAGAATAGGTCTAAAACTAAGAATTGTTTAATACCGCACAAAACTACAACATGCTGAGAGGTCAGAGCTGCATCTATTGGACTGTAACGCTATGGGCACGTCTAATGTGAAAGAAAGTCAATTTAAAAAGGTGTTTTAAATGGGCGTTTATCAACACTTAACGTATGAGACCGTATGAAAAGTGGAAGTACTGCAAGCTTCAGCACAGAAACAGTGATGTGGATCAGAACTGTGGCATGAAAGTGGATAACAACGTCTTCCTGCATGGTGTGGTCTGCAGGGGGAGTCACTTCTGGAAAGGTACATTTTGCACCACAGCAGGAAATGGCCTTAATACATCTAAGAGGGGCGGATAGAACTGTTGATCAATACCAGTGAGTGAAGGATTACTTTGCCAGGTGCTGAGATTTATGGATTTCACTGCTCTTTGTTAAGGTCTAAATTGGTTGTTGGCGAGTTTCATTCAGAATCTCCTTAAATGGAGCATCAGTGCTCCTTATAAATAGAATATTTTACAGAGCCATATACTGCATGTCTCTGGGCATTTCTGTACATTCTCAGTTCTGATTAGCCGATTGCCTAATTAGCAAGCTGCCAACTTCCGCCAGTATTATTGCAATCTGCCACCACTCAAAAATAGTACAGACTCTGTGGAACGTTTTATTTCTAAGTCTCTGACAGCACATGTTCACTGGCTGTGAACCCACACACCATAACATAAAACATACACAAACTTTATTCTTATGTCCATTAATTGTCTCTGATCTGCTTTCTGCATTATATATACACATGTATTTTTTCACTAGTTATCACCAGCCAGCTGGTACAAACCAGGGGATGAGCTAGTTTTAAGCAGCTTAAGTCGGTAAGTAGTTTAAAGCAGTAATTCTCAAAAACTGAGGTTTAAAACACGCAAACCAGGAAACAAGCAACAGTGTGAGTCAATAGGTAAATACATTCAAGCATTAAATCTGAAGATTTAGTGTTAAAAAGAAACAAAGAAAACCCTAGAAAATGACACACAGGTGTTTTAATAGCAAAAGAAGGTACCATGTGAGCACACACTGAAAATGTGTCTTTATCATAAAACATATTTATCCACATGAATAAACACAGAAACAGAATAATGTGAATATTTTACAGAACCGAGCAAGTGTTTGATTTATGAGTGTGAATATCAGCAGAATGTGTGTACGGATGTGCTTTGTATTCGCGTAGCTCCAAGTGTGAAGATCAAATAAGTGTGAAGATTGTGTGTGTGTGTAGGAGACAAAGAGAGCGAGATAGAGGCATACCTATATAGGTAAGCTTATTTATGGAAAACACTCATTATAATACACACGCGCAGTAACCTAACTTCATCCCAAAAGAAGCTGCTCATTTACATTGTTTACATGCTCAACAGGGACATATCAATTAGCTAGTCGACACGCATAAGTGGCAGCTAGCAGGTAAACAAATAAAAAGCACCACAAAGAGCATTATTAAACAATAATACATGGAAATACATTTCTTGTTTTTCCGAAGTAAACGACTGCTCTTCCTTTCCTGCTGTAAAATGTGGGCGAAGATGTCTCCCATCTAACTTTCCACTCTTTCTGGTTCATGTGTAAATTCCGTACACCAAATGAAACCAGACAACACCCAACGGCAACTAAACTGTAGCCAGGCTGGCTGCCAGTGATCAATGCTGGTTGCCAAAGTCTACGGATTGGCTGCCACGATGTCATGGATTACTACTGGAGGAATAAAGTTTCTGGATACCAGTTTTACAGCCCACACTTTAGTTTAACTTGTGACTAATTTTTTTTTTTTACACAGCATCTCTCAGTCTTGCTCAATATTTTAAAGGTTAAAGGTCAAGTATTGTACTCAAATTAGTATCTTAAATGTAACTTGTAAATTTCAGCTGATTTTCTCCTGCAAAATCTTTTTATTTTTTAATGTGAAGTCTTCATAATGACAAGTACGGTGTCCACGAGAGTCCACTATTGTAAAGATATCTGCTTTTGGTTGTAATCTCTGTTTTAAAAGCTCTGCCTCGTTCCTCAAGTTCCTGTTTCTCTTTCATGTTGGTGGTGCTGCCTCAGCATTGTTGATACTACACTGATTACTGCTGACCCCAACCTACTTTGTGATTCACTATATTTGGCGACCGTCAATAGAGAATGAGGACGTTTATTTGTCTGGATAAAAGATTCCACACCCACATTGAGAGCTTTAAAAGGTTTTGACACACACAAAGTGGTTTTCAACGGCATCAACAAGGCTAAACAAAATTGCTGATGTGGTCCAATTTTGGCAGAGTTTTAGTATTGACCCTGCCAGACACGTAATGCAGAAATAAACTGTGACGGAGTGACAATCCAAGTGGGTTAGTTGTAAGGGAAGAAGTAGCATTGATAAGTGAGGTGGAATTCAGGAATCATTTGAACATGTTTCAGCTGGCTCTTTAGCAAAATGAGAAGCATTTAAGGTATTTGACAGTCAGTCATTGGAATAAAAAACGGCTTGCCTGTGGTGTACTTTGACATATGAAATCCAACTTAGTTTGCAGAAATGTACAAGATGAATGTTCAGCAACCTAAACCATAAAAATAAAGCTGTTTTAGTCACTCCTTTCATTTAACTATTTTTTGGCAGAGGCATCACACGCAAGGACACTCCTGAATATGGTGGCTTGTGAGGAATTCAGATTCAGAGAAAATATACTTAGCAATGGTTAGGGTTAGACCAGAAGAGACAAAGGCACAGGGACAGGTTGATTTTACAAGAGTAAAATGTAATGCAATCCCAAAATAACAATATCTATTTCAGTGTTTAAATACACCCCTCCTCTTGTATCCATCTAGAAAATGTCTAGCATTGTTCAAATAATTCCCTCTCACCCTCTTCATGCCGTAATGAAAGAACACAGGAGCAGCTTCAGCAAACGCTTTGACGCAGCCATGGCTCACCGCTCAACACCGAACAGATCTGTCACACTTTTAGTATGTACAATGCCTCTCTCTCCTTTCACACCGTTTTCACACTGTTTTTCCATTTTCCATTGATACCATACAATATAACACAACTCTGAACAGTTTTTTTTTCAGTGCTTTGAACCACACCTTAATTAGAGCATTTCCCTCCATACATTTTTTCAATCTTTTATATTTTTTTTAAGGTTATACATACATGTTATTTAACTATGTATGTATGTGTAGTTGAAATAAAAAATATGCTTATTTAAATATGTATATCAACTGTCATTTGCACAATAAACTCCTATCAGCATGAATAGCATCGTCTTTGGTGGACATTTCGGAGCAGACAAGCACATAACTGAATGTCAGTATCCTGAAATAGCCTTAACAATGCATACTGTTAACAGCTGTGTAGGGATACAACTTTAAAGGGGACATATTTTAGCTATGCAATCAATTTCCTATTATTCTAATGTGTTTTTGAATCACATTGGTAAAGTTTGTTTCGTTTTAAAAATGTTTATACATATTTTAATTGAATTATTTTTCAGAGCCTCTTCTTCCTCCTGAAACAAACAAGCCATTTTGCCATTCTTAGGTTAGACCTTAGCCACGATTGGCTGACAGTATTTGGAATGACCGTGTTGTAGTGGCCGCACTGTCACTCCAAAGTTGTAGAAAACATGGCTGCTCTAGGATCGGTTATTCGGCCCCATTTATACGAGCCACAATCGCCAGGAGGAATCGGAATGGCAATTGGAAATCTTGACAACGACTTGACTACAAGCTAGTGCAAGAAGGCAGCCTGAGGTGAATGACAGTGAATGACGCGTAGAAACCTGCAGCTTTTGTTAACTGCCCATTTCAGAGGCTAAATTCTTTAAAATGTAATTCTGGAAAAACACAGAAGTAGGCAGTTTTCACTTTTTCACTGTGAACAATAAACACCCAAAAATATGAAACCCATGCAAAATATGAGAATATCCATTCAAAAGATATGGCCCCTTTAAAGGACTGGGATGGATAGACAGTTGAAGATAAGTGCACATAAATGGTTGTACCTCCAGTCTATAACAACCTGACATCTGCAGAAATGCGTGGCACTGGTGGGTGGAAGTTTAGCGAATGGTGGGATATATCTTTGAGCATGGGAAAGACACTGGACTGTAACAGAGTCACTGTCTATTAAGTACCCACCAAGGAGGACCACAATAAAATAGCAATAAAAAGTAGCTGATGTTTTGCAACTGTTTTTGCTGGAAACCAACTGAAACCAAATATGACTGACTGGACGTTGGCTAACCGGTGGCAGAAGTTAAGTTTGTCAGTTTCTTGTCCATTCACAAAAAACCTCCAGACATGGCTCCCTCGTGTAGCCACCTCATTACAACCTCTCCTACAGGACAATGATGTAAATCGCTTATATTTGTGTGTTGAGCTGGCAGGCGATCTAGCCAGCTAAGCTAGTGAGCCAGCCAACAGCTACTTTATACTAAGCAGATGTATCGTTAGCATACAAGCTAACGGGGGTTTACATTCCACAGACAGAGTCAACAGTGAGCTTTGAAGTTCCCACATTCCGCCTCTGGTTCCGTTAACACCAGCCGACAAGCTGAAGGTTGTGTTACAGACTTAACGTTTAAGTATTGTGAGTTTAATACGTAATAGAAGATGAAACGAAGCCAGGTGGGATTTAAATGTTGCTTTGCTGATGTGAAACTGAACTGTGAAAATATCAGCTAGCTCTGCATATGAGTGTCTGGACAGAGGGAGCCAACAAGACTTAACGTTAGCAACCTTACCTGCGGGATTAAAGATGTCGTGTAGAGCCGGAGTTTGTTCAAGGACACCCGTAGTAGTTGTTTTCGGTCGGTCGGTTAGTTTAAAGAGTCCTGTTTTACCTCAGGCTGATAGCGTTTTCACCTAAGAGACTGGCTGACTGTGCTGCCTCCCAGCCACAACAGCAACTGAATACAGTCCAGGGTCTGCTTCTCACTGGGAAGGATTTTTATTATCGCGAGATAGGACGAGAACTTGGAGATATCTACGAACCAATCAAATTGGCCGACTGGAGCTAGAGTATTTGTTTTGTTAGTGCTTAGTGGTAAGGGCTGAGGAGAGAATCTATGGATTATAATACACTTTTCATGTTACAAGAACATCATAAATAAATAAGAAAAACACTAGTACAAAGAAAAAACATACATATAAAATTCGAAACATTTTTTTTAAATTTCCAATTAATTTTATATTACAAGTAGGTTTTGCTAAAATATACATCATAATGAAAAAAAAAACTTGAAAAGGACATCAAGCAGAAAACCACCCCAACTTAAACATGAACATTTTTAAAGACCATTAAGCCATTATTATTATTCAGTTAAGACTAAGCAGTATATCTGAAATGTTGGAACCTGTAGCTAATACCAGTCTTCAGAGTTCAGAGTGTGTTTGAAAAATTGCAGATCTTCAGGTTGGAAATTAGGATTTAATGAAACTATATTATAATTTATCAGTTGAATTGCATGAAAATGTCCCTTTACTTTTATTTTGTTTGGAATAACACAACATGGCAGATGCAAAAAAATCTGCAGGTGTTTTTGTGGGTTTGTTCTTTGTGCAATGATGGATCTTAATGAAAGCAGTTGCATAGAAAAGACCATGTGGTTGTACGAACATACCATGTGAGCAAACAATATGCCAATATTTTGATAGACTCCTCTCATCCCATCCTGATCCATTCAACAGATTATAAGTATAATTTAGGGATGAGTTTCTGTGACGAGTTTCCATGTCCACGTGTTTGTTTTATTTTTCACAAGGTTTTTGTACCTGTCCACAAATCATTTGCCTTCTTGTCTTTGCTAAGCTTTGTTATCCATGTATTAGCTGTATGTCTATGTGTACTGGATTTTGCATTTATCCATAGCACTGTATGAAGAAAATTGAGAGCCAATGGAGAACCTGCGACAGAACAGTGAGCAGCCTAGGGTCTTCTTTTCTTTCCATTCCATGTATCCCATGCCTCCCTGCAACCCTGAAAAATAATACAAGAAATAAATGCACCTGTCCATGTTATTGTGAATGATGAAGGCAGAATGTCCTGCGGTATTTTTGAAATGTTCAAATGTGTTACATAAAGTGCAATTTCAAGCCTCTCTCCGAGTGCTGATGTCTTTTGCACGAGGGTATTTCAGCAGAGACTTAAATAAATGAGACATTCCCCTCTCTTCAGCACATCCTGATGCCAAGTCTCATGAAATAAACCATGAGAAAGAATAAAGGAAGATGATATCATCACAGGCAGGGAGACCTTAGGGCACAGCACGTGTATGATGTAAGACGCTAACATCTCGCTTTTTGAAACAAAACTGTGGAAGTGATTTCACAGTTTCATCATGAGCGTCTTATATCCCCACATAAGACAGTTAAACTGTCATGGAAGCTATAGAGGAACTTCTAAAGGACGCTCATTAAAAACAATGAGTAGAGATTCACCACAGTCTACTGGTGTCCTTTAGGGAATAGTTGAAAGTCAAAGTTTCAGGAGGGCTTTGAGAGAATTCAAGCTTCTCTTGTAATTGTGTTTTACACGTGCTGCAAAAGAAATGATTGACATCCCAATCACTCATAATACATAAGGCTAGAGCAAGGCTCATTAACTAATGTCACATTAAGGTGTGATTGAGACTCTTAGTTATATATTGTTGATCAGTCTCAAGTCTCCTGAAATAACACATAAAGGTCCCTCATTAATTAATCTGAGTAATTTATGTGATCACCTGATTTTTCCTCTTCCACCAGCCGGTCAGATCTTTCAATTATTCAGTCACTGGATCGACACTAACTTTTGTATTGACATTCATGGTCACTGGACTAATGTCTCTCTCCATTATCTCCTGGACTCTTCATCAACTGCGATCAATATTGTTGTCTGGAATTGCTTGATAACTATTGAATGGCCATGACAATTGGTACAGCAGGGTTTATCTTGTGTCCCCATAAACTGAAATCAGTTTGGAGATCCCTTAAAAACTCCCTCCAGTGAAAATCAAGTGTTTAACCTTGTAAACATCTCCATGTGGTGTTCTTCATGTGCTACAAGACATATCAGGGACAACATCAGCAGTCGTCTCCACGGCTGGGCCTGTCTGCTTTTAAACTGCAGTGTACCAAGGACAGGCTGAACAACACGTTGTCAGATTGGCAGGTTTGAGACGTTACAAACCTAAGGAGCCAATCCCGTTAATGGACGGGGCGACGCTATGCATATCATTATGTGCAACCTATGGCAACCACTTCGACGATGCGCAAGCGGGCTGCAACCGTCATCGTAATTTTTGCTACTAACGTTAACATTACTACTACTAATTACTACATTTCAAGCTAGCTAAGTTTCAACAAGTTGCTACTAAACAATGGCAGAGACGTGTTTTGTTTTCGGCTGTCATTTTATGAAAGGAGAACCGTAGCACATAGTGGGTCGGGGCTATGCAGATTCAGGAATTTTTAATGAGTGAGAAGGAGGAGATGCCTCGGGAGGATTTTTACAAGGTAATTAAACGTATTTTGCAGAAAATACATATCAGACACAATTAATTATTTCAAGCAGACATTTCATATGTCCTAAAACATACTTTGTTTAGTGATCAAATACCCTCAAAACAAAAGACCTGGGGCGCTGGTGTAGGTCAGTTGGTAGAGCATGCGCCCCATGTAGAGTCCTTGTGCACTGGCCCGGTTTCAACTCCAACTCTGTCTCCTGAACAAATGTCCCGTCTATCTGCAATGTCTTATCAAATAAAAGGCAAAGGCCCAAGAGAAAATCTTTTTAAAGAGACCATCCCATTAGCCTCAGCAGTCCTTTTTGTTTAGGGCTAATCGGCAAGGTTAGTATGATAGCATGCTAAACCAAGATGGTGAGCATCACATGTATTATGCCTGCAAAACATCAAAATAAATCAGGGTCACTGAGGTGCATTTGGTCCGACACATTTTGAAGGCCAGATTTCCATTATTTTAATTTCTTAATCTAACCCTCTCTCTTGTGTCAGCCTTCTAATATGACTCTATACGAACAAGGACGGCCCAGGTTCATCATCTGAACCTACCTGTGAAAGGACGATCTTATGTGATGCTTTCTTTTCTGTTTGCACTGAAGATCTGTACAGCTTGCCTTCAAACATTATAAGTTATTAGAGCTTTTTCTACCTGTTTTAATAGTGTAATAAACATAGTATTATAAGATGTTGTAAAATAGATGATTTAATATGAGGTGATGACAGGTGTGAGGGTAATTGGCCTGGTAACAGATTAAAATGTGAAGGGAATGCAGCTTCACAGCCCGTTTCTTTACTCAATGTGCACAGAGCTTGCAAATTAAGACACTCCCTTTGTGCAGAGTGATATTCTGCACCTTCACTGAAAGGAAGATCCACTGCGAGGTAAAGTACAAACCCGGGAATTTAAATTTGGTATCAAATGGAGGCAATTCGAAGCAGATAATTTTCCCTTTTCCTTTCCTCTGCAGCAGAAAGCACGCAGAATGGGTTCTCCAATCCACAGAGAATATTTCAGACCTTAATCACATTTCTGGTTGACATGCAGTAGCACTCATCTCCATCAAACCCTTCTCTCTGAGGAGTAACTGAGGAATTTAATGGAAATTAACATCCTCTTTTTGAAAATTTCCATTCACAGGCTGATTAAACACACGCAGCCGAAGAGATTTGTGGCTGTTTTTTTGTGGCTCAAACTCTCAAAGTCTCTACTTACCTCCGAGTTCACTGAAGCTATTTAAAAAGAACTTCAAACACCAGAACTACTTTTAATACCTGTCAGAAATCATTCCAGAGCGACGGCAGCAGAAAATAGGGATTAGGGGGTTTAATGCTCTGTCTTAAAAATCAAATTCCCTCCTTAAAGATGCTGCAGAGTCAGATTAACTTTTCCCAGAAATGTCTAATAGCAGAGGATTGGAAAATAGAGCGTTAAAGGAAAACTCTTTAAAAATATAGTAACATATTGAATATAATTTGTATGTGCAGATGTACCCGTTTCCCCTGCAGCCAGAGGGATAGCTGGGAGGATCTCTGAGGCCGCTGTCGTCTCTTTGGGTCTTTGTAGCGAGCGCCAACTCCAACCTGACTGACTGAGTGAGATAAGGCGTTCAAAATCCCCACCACTCATTTAATCTGAGGCTATTGGGATTCTCAGGCCGTTTCTCATTTAAACTTTGGGAAAAGGAGAGCAGGTGTGCCACTTTTAATGTGCTGCTCTCCGTATCTGACATCAACCTCAGGCACAAGAAAGAGAAATGAAGTGACTGACAGCGAGTGTGGACGGAGATAGAGCGAGAGGGGGGAGGTCTCACAGCGGATCGAGACATTTAAAAAAGTTACAGCTGTATCAATGTGACAGCGTCCAACCAATTTCTTCTCCAAAGCCTCAAAATGTCACTCAGTGAATCCGTGTTTTTAATACTGACGATGTCTTTGCAACATCATATTTTGCACCACACTTAGCGATGCTGAGTGTAATCTAATTTGCACAAATGAAGAGTGGGTTCACTGACTCATAAAATACACAAAAACCCACAGAGACCTTTCAGATTGATATCGGTTTGTTAGTGAGATTCCTAATTTACATTCTAAGTCCTTGAAAATGGCACAGTTGTGCTGCTAATGGAGGAAGAAGGAGAGCAAAGGGATAAGAAATCGAATGCTAATTTTTACACAAGGCACCCTGGGACGTGACTGATACAGGCCTGGATGCAGTTTGCTTTAGAAATGAATTCCCTGCAAGCTGTCCTGTTTTATAAGATTTCTGAGACGTGCATTGAAATGTATTTATCAGCAGCAAGTAAAGGACGGGACTGAGGGAGTTAGCTACTGTTGGGAAACTGTGAGTGACAGCGTATGCAACATTTGAAGTTGCATCTGTAGTCATCGCTCTTTTCTTTGTTTGTTCAGCTATAGTAGATTACTGTTTACTCGCAACGCTTGCAGAGACCGGAAAAGCAGCTGCTTAGCTCCGCCTACCCCCTCTGGCAGACCAACCACTGCTGGCTGATGGAAAACGCGTCACTAACTGGGCGCCGCTTGAGATTTTTTCCGTGAAAGTCGCAACAGACACCCAGTCTGTAATACTGCAAATGCAAAGGCTTTCATCAGTGGGCCATCGGCTCAATCACCATTGTGTTACCTCATTCAGTGATAGATAGTGACGAGATTATTATTTTAAATAAAATCTGCAATAAAAGATGGCTCCTCCTAAAGACTAAGCTCAGTTCTTTTCTTTATACAATCAGCGATCCAGAAGATTTTATCATCAGTTATCATCACGTAAAGTGTATACTTTTATATTTGAACTTAACACCTAACCAATAGTGCCCCTCCCTTCATTACTCCTTCAGAAGCCCTGCCCCCTCAAGTTAACCACATGCATTGCCATGGACACTACTCCAACAACTCGCAAAGAAAAAGCAATATGGCTGAATCCCGATCGGCTGCTGCCTGCGGCTATGTTAGCTTTAAAGGGAAAGCAACTTTAACCTCTAACACTGTGAAGCTACGTAGCTCATGGGCAATGATTTGAAGGAGGGATACAAACCAGGAGAGGTCAAAGGTTAGGATACAGTGCATGAACACTACCTGTTGCTAAATGGTTGTTTCCAGAACTGTTTCCATTTTACCCTGAGCATCATGAATGTTAAACAGCAACATGTTCTGAAAAGTTAAAATGATTGAATCCAACAAAGTAAAGAATTTTCTCACCAATTCTGGAGCGTCCATGCAGAATGTCCTTGTTAAAGAGCTTTATATCATGTCACAATTATATCTGACTGTATGTCTATACAGCTTCAGTTGAATAATATCTCTACATTTACTGCAGGTCAGCAAAAGCATCTTATAATATCAGTATGTCGGTACATAACCACAACACGTCAGCGCTTGAATCTCTCCTCAGCTGCACCGCCTGAGTCCCAGACGCTCAGATTAAGATTCTGCACAGAGATGACTCCTTCTGACCGACATTTGATTGATCTGAGCGCCCAGAGTGCTCTCTGAGCAGAGCTCCTTTTGTCTTCACTTTATCTGCTCTCAAGGTCATAAAAGATTCATGTTCCACGGCTCCCAATGTTTTTAATTTACTTTAAGTAGAGCATTGCAGAGGACACCGAGAGAGAACACAGTGCTGTGTTGATTTTATTAATATTTTCTAAGCCCTTCTCCTACCCCCAAAGAAAGTTCAGTTTAACCGCAGAACAAAGTGAAAGAGAAGTGGTGGATAAGTGAGGAAAACAAGTTCTTGAAAGCAAAGTATCCGAGGAGCCCTCGAAGTTTTTCATCTTAAAATGCAAATCTTCACCAAAGCCTTCTGCTCTTACTTGAAATAAATGCAAACAAACTGACGACTGAAGTCCTCAGCATCTCCAGTGCAGCTAAACACACTACAAACTGTAAGATTAGAGATCGGAGAGAGGAGTTTTAAGCATGCAGTTTAATCTGAAATTAAATATGGTTGCATACTGGTGAAAAACAAATATTGGTTAATAAAAAATTCATTAGAGAGAAGCTCAGAAAGGTCACACTATAGCATAAACATGTTTCTAAACCAAAGACTGCACCCCTTTCCAACCAAAATTAGAGTGTTGACGTGGGTTTTTCAGACCCGGGAAGACCCGCTCATAAATGCAGATCTTTCTTTTTTCCCATTGCCAGTGGAGTATACTCCTGTCGGTCTCTTTTCTGCACTGTCTAACGTCACAAACGCGGCAGAAACGGTTATTAAACAGTGAAGATATTACAGTGGTTAGGTCTTTATTTTATCTATTACTCATTCTGTCTGTGTATCAAACTAGGCGGCAACAAATTTGGAAAGATGTTCGAGCTTTGCTCGGATGGAGACGGGCGAAATTTGTAGCTGAGATGACAAGGAGTCGCAGAAGTTACAGACGGAGCACAGCATCGCGCCGGAAAGGGGGTCACTGGTTTTGTGTTGCCATCAATGGCGATCAGAGCTGAGGAGATAATTACCTGGGTGTACTGCAGAATCATTTGACCCGGGCCTGAATGCCGAATGTAACCGCTCCCATTAAGCAAAAAAGCCGCGTGCTAGCAGCTTTTTTGACCACTGGGAAGGCGACTTAAGTTTGGACCAGTTTGAAGCCTCAATTTTTGCTTTTTGGCTGTCACCATCTTCTTTGTTTTTTTAAAGCTGGAAGTGACCATATTTGGACAAGAGGGTGAAAATACTACACATTTATTCTGATTGTGAGGTCACCTTGTTAGATACTTGTCAATCACAGGTAGTGAATACAGCAGTAGTAACGCGCACACAACTCCAAACTTTGTTTCAAAATAGTGTTTCGGTTGCACGGTAGAAAATCTAATCTAGAAAAACAAAAGCTCCGGCACTCACAACATGATTCTGTGAGTGCCGGAGCTTTTGTTCTTCTCGATCACAGGTAGTCACACACTTAAGGATACTCTGCTTAACATATATTCCACTCTAAATGGGAGCATAATTAACACAATTAAAACCATGCTGTATTAAATGTGAAACTACGGATTGAGACCAAAACGCTGATCAGGAAAACATTGACAAAGTAAATAAATCAAGAAGGAAGTAGTGTGATTTTCTCATAGACCTCAATACAAGAAGACTTCTTTGTATTACCATTGCTGTCACCCTCTTCTGGCCACTGGAGAAAAGTTGAAGGTACTTCTGCAGCGGCTTCACTTTCAATATTCTACATGGTATCACAATCACAGCTCATAAAACACTCATTTATATGAATATAGATGTGTCCCTATCACTAATGAGACAAAGCTGTCCACACGACTAAATTTGTTGCTTTTGTTAAAGCAGATGAAAAAGGATCTGTAGTTATTTATCACCTTCACACTTGTGTAGCCATCACCATCGACCTCCTCTCTTTTAAAGAGGTTGTAGAAGTGCTGAAGCAGGCAGCTCCTCCTGACAGCCCAATGAAAGCTCAGCTTTTTCACTTACAATCCATCAGTGAGCTAAAGAGCGCTCTGACAAATCTGAGTCTGTGCACTTTTCACTGGATGCATTAAATGTCGTATCATCCAGAGGAAGCCTGTGGTGATCTGCCTTAAGAGCTTCGTCTAGAGTCAGGGGACACAACTTACTCTTAAATCACCTGTTGTGTGCTTAGACCGACTGATCTGCCCACCATGTGGCATCTTACCTCAGCACTAAAGCAAAGTGTAGAATTATCTGATAAGTAAGGAGAGAAGTAAGGCGGGGTTTTTCTACATGAAAGCAACTCCAATTCTGCTGATAATCTCAAGGTGATTCTTTGGTGACGGAGGAAGGTGTAGCAGTTCAGGGGTAGGGGGAAAACTACAGCTCGTGGATCATTGTCACCAAGCCCCACCCCTCCTCAAAGACCAGTCGATACACACCTGCCTGGACGATTTACAGCCTTTTTTCACATTCATGATATGCAGAGACAAAGAGATGTGGATATGCCATCCACAGAGAAGGTTTCAAGATGGCTCAGAAGAGGGGAGCCATGGAGTCAGAGTAGCTCGCCATCTGGACACAAGCTGGGGTCTGATCAGCCCCAGCTGGGTCACCCGAAACACCCAATGATTCCAGGAACATCACAAGCGATGTGTCCAGAAGCATCTGTAGATGTGTCAACACCCACATAACGTCTTCCTTTAGTGTGTTTCCTTTGCAGCAGTAGGAGAGGGGCGGTTGTTCTTGTCCATGATATGCATTTATTCACTTGTTTCTCATTGATTTCACTTTTTGTGTCAAACTGAGCCTGTGTTGGCGAGATCTGTTGAGTCATTGAGCAAATGTTTTCCTACAGGTGTTTATCCAGCAGCACCAAGCTATTCATTTCCAGTTAAAGGTTGAGAACAGGGTTTGTGGAAGCACATTTTGCATTGGCTTAAACTGGCAATAATGTCAATGTGGTTTTGAATGGGGTGTATACAAACTTGGAAAAACATTGGGAGCACTATGATGGGTTAAAAAAAAACATCTTTCTAAAGCTTTTTTATCCTATTGAAAAATTGTCCTTGTGAGTCCAACATTATGAACAGGATTGCAATGTGAAATCGTATTTTATTATATGTCTTTAGTTGAGCAAGGACAATGCACAAAGAACACGAACCTTACACAAAACAAGGAAGGATGTTTTGCACCGAGTTTGAGCAGATTGCTATTCTCTGTCCGTAGTCCCTGGGAAGGTCAGTAAAATAATAATAATAATAGTAAGAAGACATTATGAGACTTCATAAGAGAGATATAAACTGAAGAGCAGTGGTCCTAAAATCGAACCTTGCGGCACTCCCATGCTACATTAAGAACTCAATACTTACACTGAAGGAAACGGTTTATAACAACAACAGTAACAATAACTTTATTGATCCCCAAAGGGAAATTCATTTGTCTGATGGCTGTGGCTAAAAAAGATCTTCTATATCTCTCCGTCCTGCAGCGAAGAGAGAGGAGCCGTCCACCCTGTTGTTTCTTTGGTCCATCAGGGTGTTATGAAGTGGATGATCCGTGCTGCTTAGAATGGCCTCAACCTTCTTCAGTGTGCCTTCAGTTATTGTACTGATTATTCCATCTTAGCAAGCATACATAGTAGTGAGATGCATTTTTTCTTTAACGCAGACAGTCTTTACATTTGTCTATGAAGGGCTGCCTGTTTCTGTACCTCCTGTGGACGTGACTTTACAAGACAGCAAGAGGTAAGAGAAAGAGTCAAACTGCTCCATGAGAGAAAAGAAGAGTGCAGATTTTCTGTGTTCCAAATCAGCTCTGCCATTGTTGCAGCTCTGCACACACCAAGGACCAAATATTAAATCAGTCAAACAGAAATCGGTTCCAGGACAGAAATAAGCGTTTCAGACGGCTGACAATGAAATCTGCTGTTGCTCAAATAAAATCCATTAAAGTTGGAACTTCTGGAAAATGGTTGTTTTTTTTTAAAGATTACATTTGCCACAGAGAATAACCTTGGAGAACTATAGAAAAGCTTATTAATACCAAGGCACTCTCTGCTTAATAGAAGGCAACGCATCACATTGTAGTTTCATGAAAAGGTCTGAGAGGGATGTAAAATTATATTAAACAAAGGAAAGAAAACAACTTTGCTCTGTAAATCCTCAGCTGCTAATTCTGCCCTATAGGGAGCTTTTCAGTCCAACACTAACACCACGTGTTTCCCTTTAAAGCTAAATGAGCCCATTTTTCTACAAGAGGACAGCGATGAGTACAAGAGGAAAAAGCAGCTTTATGAAGCTGGGACCACTTCACATGGGATAATGGAAATTATGCAAATGAGGTGCAGACTTTAAAAACATTAACACAGGGAGAGTTCATGCAAATTACAAAAGTTTTTCACCACCAGATAAATTATGATTTCATTTATCTTCACAGCTTCGCTCTGGAAACTTGGAATACTTTGGCCTCAGGAGAGCGAGGACATGATGCTTCTCTCTGAGAGGAACAAGTGGTTTCCTTCATCAAAGTCTATCATGTTACCGCTGAGGCTGACGTACATTTCACAAAGTAACAAGAGTTAGTGAAGGCCGTTAAGTGGAAGATACAAACTAGATGCATGATAGAAAGGGACTAGATATATTTATGTTAAACTGACAACGTCTATGTTCTCTTGGGCTCCCCCTAATGGCGATATGCGGTAATTTAACCAGACATCTTAGGTTGGCTCGGCCTTTCTGTGTAGAGTTTGCATGTTCTTCTCATATGTGGGTTCCCTCAGGGTACTCCGGCTTCCTCCCACAGTCCAAAGAGATGCTCATTAGGTTCATTGGTGACTCTAAAATTGTCTGTAAGTGTGAATGTGAAAGGTTGGCTGTGTTTTAAATGGCATGCTGTATACTCTGTATACTACATACTGCGTACTGCGTTCGGCGGTAGTATGTAGTACGGAGCTGGTCAAATTACTTGCAGAAGTAAACAATAGCCCGCCAAAAGCAAACAGCCGCTTCTTTAGCTATAGCGCCCCCTTCTGCTAGAATGCAGCTGCCGTCTGCTATTTCAACTGCCGCTTTGAAGTTCCAGCGCTTTGCATTGTGGGATACAGTAGGCGAGGCAGACTGCTTCGATGCATACTGGAGATTTTTTCCGAATCAGTATGACATCCGGGTAACTTTGGCATACTGTAAAGTTTTACTTTTGTTTGCATACTACATACTACACTTTGGGCAAATCAGAACATACTGCTGGTACAGTATGGCATTTCAAACACAGCCGTTTTCTGTCTCTGTGTGTCAGCCTGTGATTGATTGGCGATCAGTCCAGAGTGTAAGCCACCTTACGTTACCCTTAACAAGATAAGCTGAATAGACAATGGATGGATATATAACTTTCCCTCTCAAAGACAGGGCTCCACACAACATCTGCCTGTAATGTCAGTAAAAGTAAAGATCTGCACTGGGATCAGACTCGTCACTGTTCTGCTGTCCTACTTTTGAAGTGGACATTAAAGTGGAGGTCCAAGTTATACTGAACCATTGTAACACGTGTGGTTTGGACCCATATACAACACACTTCAAAGCTGGGATCGTAAGTGATAAATGTACTACTGGCTTCAGCAGGTACAGGTACAAACAGACAGGAAAAAATACAGTTAAAAAATAAGGCTAAGAGCTGTGACAGTCTTTGGACCGGGCTGGGGGCTCGGGCCGGGTGAGACTAACCAGTTCACAGGTGACTGCGTTGAGGTTCACACACAATCAAACAACAGTTCAAAACAGGCCAATGCTGCCATGTAGGAGCAGGTAGGAGATGTGGCCGAGGGAGCAGCGGGTCCAGAACCAGATTAGCAGTCAGTATAATCCGCCAAAAACAGTAGGCAGCAGGCAGAAGGTAAGACGGGGCCAGGCAGAGATTCAGGGAGCCAGCAGGTAACAGTTCACAGACGGCACACAGTGACAAGTGAGGCCACACGGTCAGACTCTCTGAGCCGCAGTAATCCACAGGAAAGCAGACAGGGAAACTTACAGAGCAGTGTCGTACCAGGGGAACAGGCAGACAGGAACCAGGAGCGCAGAGGCAGAGCTCAGAAGGCTGAGGTGATTTCAGGGATTACAACAAGGCAGGCAGGTCGGAGGCAGACAGGGGCGGCAACAGCAAGTGAGAGTGCCGGATAGTCTTGCATAAGTGTCGAAGAACAATCTGGCAATGAGTGTGAGAGCAGGAGGGGCTTATATACTGACTTGATTACTGATGAGGTGCAGCTGTGTGTGCAGGTGAACTGAGTGAGCTGACGAGGATGGGCGTGGCAGGCAGGCAGAGTGGAGGAGAGGAGGGGTGAGTGGAAAATTACTGGGAGAGGGTCGGTGAGCAGCAATCTTTGATACAGTCTGACGACGATTTAGCGGTGAACATGCCGGCGGTAAGCGTTAAACGACTTCCAGTCAAGACTCCCTTTTCCCCCTGCTGCATTGTTCACAGAAAAAGAAGCAGTTTTTCTTGTGATTTGCTTTGATTACCGGGTCTTGCCTTTGCCAAAATTTTAACATCATGATGCAGATTTGCAAAAAGAAAATGTAAAAATGCAAACTTTGTCAGGTCTGTCCTCAAGAGGAGAAGAAAACTACTTTTAAAATGTTCAGAAACCAGAACATCCCTAAAATCCACGTTTTCTACACATTTCTGTGTAGGATGTGTAAAGAGAGAAGATGTGAGCAGTAAAGCAGAACTGTGACAACCATTAAGTATTGGAAATAATAAATTATTATGTTTAAACTGATGGTGACAGTGAAACTAAAACACTTCATCCTGGAGTGAACAAGAGTGTTTGTCCAAATGTCGTGGCAATCTGTCAAATAGTTGTCGAGACTCAAAAGGAAACATGTCAACCTGCTGAGGGAGGAAATGGGAACTTTGAATATGTGTGCAGAGATCTGGGTAGTTGATTTTATTTCATTAAAGTAATAATCTCAAAGCTTTTCATGTAAATAAATGTCTGTTAAGTCACTATCTATCGCTGAATGAGGTAACACAATGGTGATTGAGCCTATGGCCCACTGATGAGAGCCTTTGCATTTGCAGTATTACAGACTGGGTGTCTGTGGCGACTTTCATCGAAAAAATCACGAGTGGCGCCCAGTTAGTGACGCGTTTTCCATCAGCCAGCAGTGGTTGGTCTGCCAGAGAGGGTAGGCGGAGCTAAGCGGCTGCTTTTCCGCTCTCTGCAAGTGTTGCGATTAATCAGTAATCTACTATGGCTGAACAAACAAAGAAAAGATGGATGACTACAGATACAACTTCAAAAATAAGTGAAAATCCAAAGAAAAAAGACAAATTTGACGCTCAGATGAAGAGAAACAGTCTAAGAAGGAAAGCGACCGTCAGCGAGGAAAATCAAGAGTTACAACCGGAGCCAACCGTGGACGTCACACACGCAACACTGTCTGGATATCTGGGAAGTGTGCTCCTGCAATTACCGCTTATCGCCATAGGTGCCCCCAAAGAGAACGATCTTCAAGGTTAACACTTTCATTTATAGGACAAAGCCCATTGGTCAACATTTCTAATAAAGTGCCCTTGAAAGCCAGATGGCTAATTGTCAGATGTAGTTCTTTAGCTCCAAATTTACAGAAATGTTGATCTGCTAATGCAGCTGAATGATAACTGTACCAAATTTCCTCCATGCAATAATTGAGACATTTGATTACGGACCAAAGCAGTGGACTGACTCATCTACTAACATTGTCATTCATAAAGCCATTCAACTAGTGCAACATTTCATCAACTACAGAGTCTGCAGAACGAAAGGGCTCTGTGAGAATATGCCTCCTCTGCAGCACTGGGCCTCTTTGTCTCCTCCAGCATACTGTACGGATTATCAGATCTGTGTCAAATGCTCCTCCACCTCATAATAAACACGAGGACATCACTGCAGATTAGCTCTCTGCAAATATGTAATTATGCATCATCCAACGGGTTGGCGCAGGGAGGGACGATTTGAGTGTGTGCGCGAGAGATAGAGAGACAGATGGATGTAGTGACAGAGTGTAAATGATAGGTATCCGTGTAAAATAAGCTGTTTCATTACCAGAAAAGATGCTCTTAATGCTCCTGTTCTCTGCTACAGTAAACAAGAGATCTAAAAAGAAATCTCATCCCACAGCAGGATTTCAAACATCAAGATCAGCCTCTTTAAAGAAGCTTGGATATTATTTTTCATGTGGTTGGTTTCGTTTCAAAATAGCACGCTGGTGTAAAAAAAAAAAAGGCCAGTGGATGACGGGAAGGGAGCGGCAGAAGAGCAGAGAGCCTGCACGGTAACATCCCACTGCTCTAGTTGAGCAGAATGGAGAGGCCTCATTAAATTTTAATTGCAGCACGATGCTGAGTGCATCGCCATTTACATCAGGATGCATGTGACCTTCTTTTTTCCTCAGTCCTCTTTTAAAGAATAAGTGTGCGAACGTCTCATCTGTCCCCGTGTCAGCTCAGCGGCCTTGTTATTACATTAAAGGATGTCGGAGAGAAACGCAGTTAATTTCTGCAGTTTAAAGTCTGTAAATAATAAATAGAGGATCACTCAAAGCTGAACGGGCTCCCGCAGGAATAATCTGCATTTCATTTGAGTCTGTTTGTGGATCTTTTGCACTATCACGGAAACATGTGTTTGGCATGACAGACTCGGCTCGCAGCACTGTAAAAATAAACAAATGTGGGCCCAGTCTGCTTGAGATCTGAAAAAAGCTGCACACTAAATCCTCACAAAGGGGTCCAACCTCCTTTAAGTGCCAGATAAGTGCTAACAACACGCTGATGTCCCTGTTAAAGACGAGTGTACATGCAGAATAAACATCGCTTTCCTCTGACAATCACACTCCAGCATGAAGAATAAAACCTGACTCACACTGTTCCTCACAGTTCCAGGTGGATGTGAGAAGCAGGAGTCACGTGAGCAGGAAGCAGCCTGTTCGGTGCGCACGCTGCAGCAGATTAGTGTGTGTTTATCGTCTTCCTGTCCTGCACGGGTGTTGCATTACAAGGTATTGTCTCCAAACTGCCAGAATCAATTAATATGAATAATGAATGCGTACTGTCGCTGCTGGTCGTGAGTGCTCATTTTGTTCCAGCTCCCACACGCAGAGCGGTTTAATTTTGCAGGAGGAACAAGAGGCTAATTTTTATTTATAGATAAAAGTAGCTCTTAGTCTGCACTCCGAGCATCGCTGAACATCCCGGCTTTTAAAGAGGATCTGATTCACACAGAGAGGGAGGGCGCTCTCGTCTCTCTGTGGACTGACACCACTGAGTTAAATAAGAGACATCAATTGCATTACTCACCCCGCAAAAAGATCACTTTACACTGCTCAGCGACCACGGCTCACACGTGTTAGCCGGGTCAACGGGCCCAAACCAGCGGTCACTGACCACCGGCACAAACATGGCTCGTTCCAGCCAGCTGATTTCCCGCTCAGTTTACACACAGAGTCGCACAACACAGCAGACCACAAAAGGAGAATATGCTTATCCAAAACATTCAGTAAGTGACAGATCTATCTATCTATCTGCATCTGTACTTTCTCCAAGCTGTTCTAGTTTAGCAGGAAAAAATAAAACTGATAAAACTCTTTTATATCCGAACAGGAAGTCCTTTTGGAAAAATATATACTCATATGTGACAGTGGGATTATTGCCTGAACATCCCCGTGCAACAACAAAAAAACAAGCACTGCAAGATGTTTGTCTGCGTGGTCTCTCACTTGGCTCTTGACAAATAAGTACGCTCTGCAAATGTTTTATCTAACAATAAAAATCAACTATTATTCATCCATAAACTGTGCTAGATGCTCTGTAAGGTTATGAATGCTAACGTGCTGAAAATGACCACAATGCATGTAAAATAGTTGGTATGTGTGAGCCACATTAGCTGGGTGGGTAACATGCTATTATTCATTATTTGCACCAAACACAAAGTAGATCTGAGGCTGATGGGGATATTATTAGTATTGCTTGTATTTAGTCAAAAACAAAAGCATTAACTAAAAAAAGAAAAAAGCTTGACCTCATGGTGGTGCCAGATGAAAAGTCATTGGATACTTAAAGTGAAACCAACCTGGAAAATAGGGATGCACCGATACCGATACCAGTATCGGACATCGGGCAGTATCGGAGCTTAAGTACTCTTACTCGTGAAACTACGACAAGTACCACACCCGAATACCTCTTCACAGCTTGACGTTAGCCTCCTGTTAGCTAAGCAGGTAGGCGGAGAAGCAAAGTTGAGTGTTAAAATGTCAGCAACAGTTGCATCATTCTGTCGATTCACTTTGTTACAGTCAGAAAGTGAGGAACATCTGATGAACATGTTTTTAAAGTCATTATGAGAACTGTAATGATATTATTAAGTACTCTGTATCACCAAGTACCCAAACGTAAGTACTTGTACTTGGTCTGAAAAAAAGTGGTATCGGTGCATCCCGACCTGGAAACCATTAAAATGTTGTGCCGATCCATCTAATACAGGCTGAAATATTTCAGCGATATTTCATGTGAAAACCACGGCCGACAGGAAGCAGCAGAGGAGATGAAGAGATCACAGAGGTCAGGATGCTTCATCCTCTGGGAGTCAAACTTCGACACCAATCCATCAGACAGTTGCTGAGATATTTGGGTAATGTACATGTCAATGATACTACCCTTTACAAAGAAAACAACTATCACTCTTGGTTGACACACTTCCTTGTGTGTTACCATGGCGATCATCCAAGCAACATGGAAGCATCAATGTTGCATGCGTCATTGTCTCCTGAAAGACGGGAGCAGGTTATAAAGAATTCATTGCAATTGATGTTGGCTGCCTGTGTCTTGTTATTGGTTATCATTCTGTTGTTAGTAATGGACACTTAAGGCGTTGACCTTTGACCCTGTTTTTTCAAACTTCAAATATTTTCAGATGTGTCACTCATAGGATGCTTTTGTTGTCATCCATCCATCGATTATCTATACCGCATATCGTGTTCAGGGTTGCGGGGGGGCTGGAGCCGATCCCTGCTGTCATTGGGAGAGAAGCGGGGTTACACCCTGGACTGATCGCCAGTCAATCACAGGGCTGACACACAGAGACAGACAACCTTTCATGCTCACACTCACACCTACGGGCAATTTTAGAGTCACCAATGAACCTAACGAGCATGTCTTTGGACAGTGGGAGGAAGCCGGAGAACTTGAAGGGAACCCACGCATGCACGGGGAGAAGATGCAAACACACAGAAAGCCCCACTACGTCTGAAATGGCATCCGAACCGGGGACCTTCTAGCTGTGATGCTAACCACTGCACCACCATGCAGCTCTTTATTGGTAGCTATTCCTATCAAATGTTCCTTCATTTTTTACCCCGAAAAATTAAAATGTGTAACATAGATGTGACAGAATTTGTGATGCAGATAAATGGTAGTATTAAAAAGTAGACATGTTTGGTGTCATGTTTAAACATGTGAACTGCACTGCTACATTTACATTGACTGTTTGGGGCTGTATAGTGCTTTGTTTTTGCAGCTCTGCAGGTTATAGCTAGATTGATCTCTAGCATTTACATTATTGACCTTTATGTCAATGAGCAATTAACAGGTTGGTGATTCATTGTACCAAAGCAGGCCAAAGCAGTCGCATTGAATACTGTGAGGTACACAGACCTATTAGTGAACAATTGTAGAATAATATTACAATTGAGAATCTCCCATAAACTTAAAGCACAAGAAGAGGAAACACATCCCGCTCTCAGAACGAAACAGAAACAGTGCAGACGATTATTTTTCTCCTTCTGTTACCTCACAACATCAACTCATTATTCTCCTTTCTTCGTGTCCTGACGCAGCCTTGTTTTGACACCACAAAGATGCCTGATGCTTCATAAAGTGAAACTCTTTGAAAGTCCGACTTGAGAGCACAGCTGCTGTTTTGCCTTCACAGAGTTTCTAAAAACACCTGCCTGACTTCTGCTTCTAAAAACCTGGTCGCTGCTCCGGAAAGCTGCCAAATTATTCTAAACTCCAACAGAGGAGAAGCTTCACTCTAATCACGTCTGTTCAGGTTGTGTGTTTTTTTTGTTGCTTTAAATTTGCAGGCAGCTGCTGGTGGGAGAGGAGTTAATTAGAACCAACCACTAAGCAACATCACGAGAAAGATTTAATGCAAAATCTGCCGTGTGTGAGCACTTAAGTGGGGGGTTCGCACCGGTATAAAGTGCTGCCATGTGGAGAAAAGTGGAAGAGCTTGATTATTGCTGCAGCAACTGTTCCTCCCTGTTGTCAGTGTGCCATTTAAACTTCTGTCAACTTCACTTTTATGTTGTGAAATCCCGGTTTAAAATATCTGTAGAGGAGGTGTTATATTGTTCTCAACAGACCTGAAGGTTTAACATATTAATTATTAGTTAGTCTTTTGCAGTGAGGCTTTTTGTCAGCGAATTATCTGCTCTGAGGTCCTTTAGTCCACAATATAAAACGTATGCATGCATGTAAACAGTAGATATCATCTATCTCCATTATTTCCATGTCCTGAATGACATATCTTTTATAACAGCTCCTCTTAGCAAACATCTCCCTCTTGTGGTTCATGGACTCTGTCACAAGCCTTCAATATCATTTACATAAAACCTCTTAATTACAGGGCTGCACTGTGGTGCAGTGGATAGCGCTGCCTCACAGCTAGAAGGCTCATGGTCCAAATCCTGCTTCCGACATAGGGATCTCTCTGTCTTGAGTTTGCATGTTCTCCCAGTGCATGTGCGGGCTCTCTAGGTTAATTGGTGACTCTAAATTGCCCATAAACGTGAATGGTTGTCTGTCTCTGTAACCCCTTTCCCACCTCAATTTAGCTCGTTGACGCTTGTTTTTTAAAACCCGGGAAGACCCGCTTATAGATGCCGATTGTCTCTGTCCCCATTGCCAGTGGAGTATACTCCTGTCGTTCTCTTTTCTGCTGCATCACCGTCTGATGTCACAAACGTGCCCACTACAGGGTTAGTAAACAGTAAAGGTGTTATGGTGGTTACGTCTTTATTATCTGTTTATTAAACTCGGTGCATCAAATTTGGAGCGATGCTGCTTGGACGGAGACGGACGGAATTTGTAGCTGAGATGACAAGGAGTCACAGAAGTTACCGCCTGAGCATAGCATCGCGCCGGAGAGGGGGAGATTAGCGCGTCGACGCGGGTTTTGTGTTCCCATCAATGCCGATCAGAGCCAAGTCGATAATTACCCGGGTCTACTGCAGAGTCATTCGACCCGTGTCTGAATGCCGATTGTTACCTTTCCCATTAAGCAAAGAAGCCGGGTGTTAGCGGGTGTTAGTGGGTTTTTTGACCAGTGGGAAAACGGCTTCTGTGTCAGCGCTGTGATTGACTGGTGATCGGTATCTGTATCCTCACCTGGGATAGGCTCCAGCCCTCCTGTGACCCTGAACAGGACAAGCGGTACAGATACTGGATGGATGGATGGATGGATGGCACCAAAGGCATCATAATCAATAAGTGACACATTATTGAAAGAACAGGGTCAAAGGTCAACAGCTTGAGTGTCCATTGTTAACAACAGAACAATAACCAATAACAAGTCACAGGCAGCTAACATCAATTGCAATTAATTCTTTATAACCTCCTCCCGTCCTCAATCACGGGGCTGTTTTCTTTGGATCATCTTTTCTGTTACATATGACATTTAAAATTATACTTGTTGCTATAATTATATTTCCTGTGCTTAAAAAAAACCCAGTTACATTTTAAGAATCATTCAAATGTTTTCTTTCCCACAAAGCAGTACAACCTTGGCAGACTCTCGTGGAATAAAGAAAGACAGTTAATTAATTTGATAAAGTCTACACTTATCTTGTTAAAAGGTTACAGATCGTTTCTCATCTAAAAAAAGAAATAAAGATTAAAGGGCTTTTGCACTCACTTCATCTGGCTGACTCTGAACGTGCTGAAATAGGTATTTTTAAGTGCAGACATTTTGACTTTCTCAGCAGACAAAGCACAGACTTGACTTCTTACATTAACATCTGCTCTGTTTTATAACCTTTCTAGCGGTTAGTCATATAGCCTTGAATAACTCCTCACTGTTATTATGTCTTATTGGGATAAAGATCTGTTCTGCAGGAGGCCTGACTAAAGCAGATACAAAGAAAAAAACAAACATAGCCAGATAAACTTAAACACAACATCAGCAAACATAACACTCACTCAATAAATCTGAAATTATGACAACATGACAGCAATTTCTCAAAAGCAGAAACCCTAGCTAAAATATTTTGCCATCATTTATTTCAGTTACACCTGCAGTAATCTGACTGTGACAGGATGCCTGTTAGGCAAAGCTGTGGTGGAATTTTCACACTGAACACCAGTGATTCTAAAGTGTGAGCTGCAGCCCTCTGGTGGAGCGTAAAGGTACTGCAGGCAGGCTGCAAAAGAACATTTACAATAAATAAATAAAAAGTTTGCAGACTTACATTGAAAATCGGTTATTTAGGCTTATTTTGTTGCCTGACAAATTGTTTCATGTTTATTTATTTGAATCCTTTTCAGATATATTTTGCCTGTTTATGAAATAAAAACACATCAGGAAATACTTTAACTTGGTCTCAAAAGGTGATAAAAGTTGTAGGATAAAGGTTTGGGTGAGCCCTGGAAGATTTTATGATTGAAATTGGGGGTGCCGGTTTAGCTCAGTAGTTAAATCAGCGGCCCATGTACAGAGGCTACAGTCCTCGGTGCGGCGGCCCAGGGCTCAACTCCCACCCTCGGCCCTTTGTCACAGAATGTCATACCCCAGTCTCTCTTACCCTTTTTCCAACACTATCCACTGTCTTCTCTCTATAAATAAAGGCATGAAAGGTCAAAAAATCATCTTTCAAAACTGAAAATGTTTCAGAAGTGTTTAATATTTATTGTGCACTGTGTGCTTCTTCTCTTTCCTATTTGCGGTCTAACACTGAAAATGTCCCCGTTGTGGGATCAATAAAGGTTTATCTATTCTACAATCTAATGCAAAGTGCGACACAAGAAAGATCAGTCAATCAAGGTTGGTGCAGCAAAATAAGAGATCACACCTGGAATAACGGGGGTCTGCAGGGCCTTTAATAAAAACTCGACTGAGCAAACATTCATATTCTTTACAGTACAAGCAGTTCCATTCTAGTGAGTCTTATTTGTCCATTCACAACGTTATTGTTAGAGGGTATCCCTCAGCAGTTTAGAAACATTTGTTAAAGCTCCTGTGAGGAGTTTTTTAATGGTTATGAAACAGACTGGAATTAATTCTGATGACTCTATATGAGCTACAAAAGAAAACCAGACCATCAGCGACGAGAGAGATTATTTCTTTTTAGTTTTTTTTTTACTGGCTGAAACTGCTGGTGGGGGGGTAGGTGTCAAACGAAACGATGAACTGCACACTTCCTTTGTTTATATTTTCCAGGGCAAAAATTTAAAGTGAGTGATACATATGACTGTTAAAGAAAGCAGGATGAGATTTTTGTTAAAAGCCACCACTTAAGCATGGGCATAGTACAGGACAAAATCTGCAAAGAGATAAGAGGAACGGCTTTGTCCACAGGGGGCGCCAGAATCAACACAAACCAAAAGTTCCTCACAGGAGCTTTAAAGAAGTGTGAGAATTTGCTTGAAAGATCAAATCTTGCAAAACAAAAAAAAGTGCTTTCTTTAAAATATAAGTCTGTCTGAAACAACTTGAATGTTTTTCTTTTATCTACGTTTGAAGTCCAACAGTTGAGACTCTTTTTGACAGAACGCCTGCAGAGAAAATCTGAACTGTTTTCTTAAACAGAATATTGGAAGCCTGTCGGTACAAAGCCTGTGTGTGCAGGCGCTACTGTCATTTGGGATTATTTAGATTAGGATGAGCGACACATTTAACAAACTGTCTAAAAAAAATAAACTGCCTCAGGCACATTAAACCATTTTCAAATTATACAGAGAAATAGCAAATCAGCTGAGTAAGAGCCTGGGAATAATGAGGGTAAAGAAGAACGTCTAGTATTCTACTGAAGATGAGTTAGTTTAGACTGAGACAGATCACACCGACATGAGTCCTGATGTGATTCCAGGCAGCATGATGAGGCCAACAGTTTCACAAATACACATAGAGCATGTTTCATATCATGTTTGCTTTCTGCCAAGTAAATTAAGATTTACCAGAACAATCCTGGGTTTGTCTTCCAGGAAACTGCACTTACTCCAGGCAGAATACTCCACAGACATCTGGCAAAAGAAAATCAGCAATTAATCTTAAAAGGTCTCAGCCAGAGAAGTTATCTCAACCACGGGCTGGGCCAGCAGTGATCCAGGCAGCTTCAGTGCTTGTTCAACAGCAGCTTGAACCTGATGATACTGACAGTAACACCTCATTCCTCTTCATACACCACAATGATCTGCTTTATAACTGATATCTGCGGTTGCTATGATTTAAATTTAAAGTGATACATAGTAACAATCTCCATCTCCAGCCCTCCATTATGCTCCCACTTCCTGTCTCCAGGTTCTTTCCTCCTGCCATTCTCCACCGCTCCACTAGATGTCCCCACACTTCTCCCTTCCGTCCCCAGATGCACACACACCTCTTCAAAGCTATAATCAGACATGCAGTTCCCTATAATTCCCCACTTGCTTAGCTGTCTCCACCTCACTTACAGATTTAGATTATTAATATACAAGTCAACCAATAAATGATAATCCTTTATCATAGATACAGCCACCCAGCAGGGTATAACGTTACCAGCTGGAATAGTAAAGTGAGTTTACAATAATTGAGTTTGAAATTGGCAATTCTGCGCAAGTAAAACTTTATATTTCTGGTTAAGATTAATGTTTATGCAAAGGTTGAATGCGGATGCTGCGGTTGAATGCTTTGTTTTACTTGTTACAGTAGAATTCATACTTCTGTTTTAGTAAAGGATCCCAGTACTACTTCCACCACAGCTGGTCCTTCGGGGAGCTACACCTTTTTAACAACAGCACCGAGCTGTCACGGCTCTTTGTAGTTGTTTTGGACACAACGTCAATTCAATTGACCTATAAATACTGTTTTCAGACGTTAAGATATGATCCGGAAGGAAATTGTAGAGCCAGAGTGCTCCACAATTACAGTACAAAATAATCATATAATAACACAAGAGTAATACAAAGATAATAACTCCAATATAAGTGAAGAATTACATTAAATGTATATGGGATAAATGATGACACCTGATGATACTGTAATCAACAGCTTCAGAAAACCACACTGAGCTACATTACACATTCTAGTGCCAGATTGCTCCACAATTACAGCACTATGTAAAACAAATAATAACACAGGAGGAATACAAAGTTAAAAACTCAAATACAAGTGAAAAGCTAAGTGATAAATACAAGGAGAAATTATGCAACTGCACAGCATGGCCCAACAGCTACAGTTTGAATTAATATTCTCAATCAGTCCTGACACAGTGAAATATGCTGGTTGGTAAAAGGAGGAGTCTGCCCTCTGGTGGTCGCGTTCATACACTAACAGCGTTAATTCCTCCAAGCTCGTGCCGTGCAGCCAAACTTTCTTTCAAACCCCCAGAGGTTTATATTCAAATTCCAGTGCAGATCCAAATCCTGCAAAATCATCAAATAAGTTGGACATAATTCTGTGGAAGTTTGTAGAAAAGGGAAGTTGGCGTTATGAAGCCGCAAAAAACCATCGTCTTGGTTTTGAATATTTCACTGTTAAATCACGCAGCTTCAATAGAGAGCTGACACAGTCTGTGTAAAATAATGCCAAGCAGGCTGAATAACACAGCTATTCTGCAACCATAACTGTATCTATAAACACGTTTTAAACACCACATTAATAATATATGAAAAAGTTTAATAGCCGCTGTGCCCCTTAGTTAAGATCAGCCTCATTACCCATGATGCATGTGTGCTGCCTTGATACTGCGGCCTGTCTGACACTAATGGAGTTAAGCAGGGACTGAATGTGCAGTATTATGGAACGCTGTGTGAAACAGATTGCCTCGGAGGCTGTGGTGCAAAACAACAATAATACTGTTATTGACATATATTTCGTTATCATGAACGCGCAGGTTATTTATCACATTAATGAAGTTACATGGACGAGCAGTGATGCAGTTGATAACCACTTATGTATGCTTCTACTTGGCAGATAAATGTAGGCTCCTATGATTCTCCTCTCGGTCAGTTGAAATGCACTTAGATAAAGCCTGCATCTGTTTATACCAGATTTTGTTCACCACAAAGAGAATTGTGCGAGAAATCAACATTTAATAATTTGCACGTAATTTCAACATTTGTATATAACGTCTAACAGAAAATAGGGATTCAAACACCTCTGATGATGCTCACTGCATCCAGGCTAGAGGCTCTGCTGCCCCCTTGTGGATAAACACTTAACAGCCTCAGACTGATCTCTCCTGCCCACCAACACTAGAGAGAGGAATCATCCCAGCTAACCTCATGAGAAGCAAGTCAGCTGTGGTCTGGCTGTCCACATGACTGATCCCTGCCGCTTCTTCTTTTGTGTCTTGAGTCATGATCAAAAGTGTATTTAGTTTGTTAACAATGTTTGATTGAATATGGCATAGCAGCTTGAAAAGCAATATTTATTATACCATAATTATAAATTCATACTAGTCAAATATGATTTCAAAAAATATCAAATTACGTTTTTCTTACTCCCAGCTGACGTAAACTGATAATATGGGTAGAAATCCATGCATGGATTACGTATAAGGAATGTTTGTTTTTGTTGTGTGTATTATTGTCATGTCTGCATACATTAATTGAATGCCCCATTTGTATGACATACAAAACCTTCAACAATTAAAGTGACAATTTTTATTCAAGTTTGCAAAGCAGCAGAGGTACAGCAGTTTTTGTTTTGATCAAGATTGATGAGAAAGTAAATAAATATACTGATAATGCACATCTTGTGCCATCTATAGAAACTATTCAGTTATTACTGACTTTGGTCCAATTGTATAAGGCTTAATTCTATGGCATTAACAAGCCTGTTATTAAAAAATAAATACAAGGAATTTTTTTTCTTTTGTCCTGTCTCATGCTCATGTTTAAGCTCCACACCTTGTTTGGGTTATACAAAATATGGACTGTTTCCCCCCCGCATTTAAAATACATCTTTCCCTGCCCCATGTGTGATTGTTTTGGTATTCTTAGGTGTTTTTTAAAATTGTAAATATTGGTAAAAATGTTGTTTAATAACTCAATAATATCACAATCAAATAGCTACATAAGATGTCCAGCTTTAGACAATGCTTCATGTCACGTGGTGGTTTAATAGTGATAATTATTCACTGACAAACATGTGGCATCCCCTCCTCGTTGTATGTATTCAGTGTAAAACATTAATGCATTACATTAGCCATGTAAACTTAAGTTAACAAACAACCAAACTTCGACAACAAAACCCCACCCAGGTTTAAAAGGGAGGCTCCATTGGCCTGCGTGTGTGTAAATCCGTTCCCTCTTTATTCGGCTGCTGCCATTGGTCGGCGGTGACGACAATCCTGCAACGTGGTCCCGCCCACCGAGCGGATCAAGTTTGAATGAACAACAGCAGTCTGTTCTGGAGGTGCTAGTTGCATTTGCAGTAATTATTAAAAGTGTGTATCGTATCACGGGTGCGCCGATCCAGGATGGACATGAAGAAAAGAATTCATCTAGAGTTGCGGAACCGCACTCCGTCAGACGTAAGTGTGCCTCACGTCTCGCTTGGTGATGTTTTCACACTCAGCTAATGGAGAATCTTTCGTGTGATGTCTTGGCGTGGGGATACAAAGTTTCTTACAAGTTAAAAGATGATGGAGACGTCGGGTCACATTGTTGCGGACGCGTTTACAGTTGTGCAGGTGCTGCAGGTACGCTGCTTGAACTTTTGTGCGGCTCGGGGCTCACGTTTTTGATGTGCACTTTGAGAATGCAGCACAGCTTTTTATGCCAGCGGTATAAACAAGGCAAGCACTATGAGGAGCCATATTTGTAACTTTTGATCTACGAACGCAGCCCTTTCTCCTTCAGACCCATTGTAATTGTTATCTACTCGTTGTTTGATGTGCTATCTGCATGCTTTGGCCGGAAAATGCATTTATCATAAACATTTAAGCCGTGCACTTGGCGCGTTAAGGATGCGGAGACTCAAAGTCATGACATTATCAATGATGCATAAAGATCACAGCCTCGTATTATTGCCTTGCAGTTGCATCCTCCACCTACAGTTGCTCAAACCATCGAGTTGAAGTCGTTTCTTTCTGCAGGAAGTGCATTCAGAGGTTAAGCTTCAGCGCACAGATGCGAGCCTGCAGCACATGCAGCCTCCAACCGGAGCCACAGTGCGCACAGATGGCCGAAAGAAAGCAGCGTTAGCATGGACTGTTACCTGCCACCAGGCAGGGCGAAAACACGGAGACATGAAACACTAAACGCGCCCATGTCGATAATAACTGCACGACTTTCATTCGGTTGTTTCATCGAGCCTTTGTCGTTTTTGAATCGAGAATCAGCCGTAATGAAAACAAACTGTCGAGCCGCGTTGTTGCTCTAGTTTTCCAGAACTAGGACAAGCCGCCATTTTACCGAGAAACAAAGGCAATCCGAAATACACCGAATATCCCGTTCATTCGACACACATGACGAACGATTCATCATACCTTCGTATTAATAGAAGTCTACACACTCCATCAATCCAATCGGCAACAGTTTAGCACAAGCAACAATGAAACGTTTGCCTGGCAGCTATCTAATCTGCCTCAGCTGCCCCTCCTACTCACAAATGACCCTGTGCACGACTCGTAGGTCTGTTGGGCTCCGGTTTGTTTTGACTAATGTGCATCTGCGCCGCTCTTAACAATTCACACTCAGCTCTTATTGCGCTTTTACTCAGTTAACAGGGAAACTATACATATTTAAACCGCCGCGCTACGTTTGTTTTTACATAAAAAGTAGCTCAACGTGATATTTACGTAATGAAAGGAGAGTCAATGCATCGCGATACCAAGAGCATTGAAAGTGTCAAAGGGTTATTAATGTACTGTATTTTTTTTTTTTTAATATTTCCGGTCTTTAATGCTGATTGGCTGAATCACGTTCGCGAACGCGTTAAAATATCCGATAACCAGTAACCGCATATCGGGCTATTTCAGTATCAATGCGCAGAGCTAATATCAACACACGCACACGTACTGTATACTGTATAATATGATGTGACGTGGTGGGGAAAGAATACTGATCCTTTACTTCAGTTAAAGTACAAATACACACATTATGAAATACTACACTATGATAAAAGTAATACATTCAAAATTAAAGTATGTAAATCATAGGAATATATATATATATATATATATATATATATATATATATATATATATATATATATATATATATATATATATATATATATATAAGGAAAATGTAAAGAAAATAATGAAATATATGTACTTAATGTAGAAAATTGTTACCTGTGGCTGTTTTGCTTTTATATATTACATAATATTCATCATGCCTTTTAATATAAAAGTGTACTGTTGTAGCTGGTTAGGCTGTTTTTCTTTAATAACAATGATTGTTTTTATTATGGATACGTTGCTCACAATGTTCTTTTTTTTTTTCATGGATTGTTTATAAAAAAATTAACAATGCTACAATTATCCGGAGTTCAAAGTGATACCTTCACTGTTGTTTTGACCAACTGAAATTCAAGATTAAGTAAAAAATGTAAATTATTTAAATGCAGCAGCCTAACTGAATTAATTTAATTAGTCTCATATTACAACTGTTTACAGTTTTTCCTAACTGACAGAGTTGGGATATTTTCTACACCTTTCATTTAACATTTTTATGTATTTTGACATGATTTTAATTTGACTCCTCCCATTTAACATACTGACAAGATGTAATTGTTCTTCCTACAGGTCAAAGAACTTGTTCTAGACAACTGTCGCTCAAACGAAGGCAAGATCGAGGGTCTAACAGACGAATTTGAGGAGCTGGAATTTCTTAGCACAATCAATGTTGGACTGACGACGGTTGCCCACTTGCCGAAGTTAAATAAACTCAAAAAGGTTGGTGTTTTCTCTACACAAAAACAAGTACCTGTGATGTTATCGCTTAATGGTTTTAAATATTTTGATTGTTTGATCACCAGCTTGAACTCAGCGATAACAGGATCTCAGGAGGGTTGGAAGTTCTGGCAGCCAAATGCCCCAACCTCACACATCTCAACCTCAGTGGCAACAAGATTAAAGACCTTAGCACAATAGAACCATTGGTAAGTGAAACCTGGAGTCACTATCACAAAGAAGCTGGCTGTATTGTTTACTAAATATGGCGTCTCCTTTGACAGAAAGAATTGGCCACCCTGAAAAGCCTAGATCTGTTTAACTGTGAAGTGACAAACCTGAACGAATACAGAGACAACGTGTTCAAGCTACTACCACAGCTAACATACCTGGACGGGTACGACAAAGACGACAAAGAGGCACCGGATTCTGACGCTGAGGTTTACGCAGAGGGCCTGGATGATGATGAGGATGACGAAGACGGTAAGTTGGAGGCTACAGCGACAAAGTGCTTCTCGTAGCCTCATGTGGAGAGCTGCGTCTTCTCTGACTTAATATTGACGTTTGGACATCTGGTTGATAATTAACCCCGACTGGTTTCACCCTGATGTAGATGAGGAGGAGTATGATGAAGATACAGCACCCGGAGACGAGGAGGAGGAAGAAGGAGAGGAAGACGAAGAGGAGAATGAAGAAGAGGAAGAGGAGGACCTCAGTGGAGAGGTAAATTGAAGCTAATAAACAAATAAGTACGATTTTTAATCTGATTATTAAAACTTATTCAGCTTGAATTGATGACACTAACCTTGTGTGTTTTTAAAAAAGGAGGAAGAGGAGGAAGATGTGAACGACAGGGAGGTTGACGATGAGGATGATGAAGGTGAGTAAAATGATGGCTGACTAACACACTCTTACAGATACAGTATGCACTAGACACTAATCTCTACTGTAAGAAGACAAGAAATTAACATAGTTAAAGGTGTTTTTTTTGTAAACAGTGTTCAATGTTTTACTATGTGTTACTCACACAAATCACATTATGTGTATCATTGAACATATTAGCTGTGTCCCAATCCAGGGCTGCAGCCTTCGAAGGGTGTACTTGAAGGCCGATTGCGTCACAGCGGTGCATTTAGGGCTGCTTTAGATGCAGCCAACAAATGCTTCCTCCGTTTCCCGGGCCACGAAGGATCCATCGGGTGCATCCTTCGCGGCCCAACGTATCCCGAGATTCATTGCCCGTCAATTCAAAGGAGATGGCGGACTTTTACGCAGCCGATGAATGATAAACTTTTAAATGTTAAAGTTTTTGGTTTTAACTCAATCATATAGCTAGTGTTACACATGTTTAAAAACACCAAAGGGCCCTTGAAACAAATTATCTTTAAAATAATAGGTTAACATACTCAACGCCAGTTATGCTAACTAGTAAGCCTGCAGCTACCTGTTGCTAGGCAACAGGAACAGCATTTGGTGACAAGGGTAAGGGCGGGAACGGCTGGTGACACAAACAGGAAATCCTCTGTAGACCAGACCGCCTCGTTTCCGTTCGCCTTTAACGGTTGTTGCAGGCTATGAATGGCGCATCCTCCGTAGACGGCCTCCTGCAAAGGCTGCAGGCCCTGGATCGGGACAAAGCTATTGTGATTTAATTTGGAAATATTTGAATTTGAACATTGCTTAAATCAGAGTTTGAAACCAGTGACATGAGTTTTACATTACATTAAACTCATGTCAGATTTTCTCTTCCTTATCGTGCCAGCGCACTTGCATGTATGTCCTCTACTCGTGCATGATACAAACAAAACAGGGACCCACTTTAGAAAAGATTGCTCCATAGCACTACCAGTGGTCAAAAAGTCAACAAGAAACCTTCAACTGTTTTTAGACTAAGGGTTAATGATACAGTATGTCTAATGTCTCTTAGTGTGAGAGGGCCAATTGAAATTAAAGCAACAAAGTGTTTTTCACAAAATATCTGTAGTTATGCTGTAGGAGGCTCCTCCATTTCCTTTGAACATTGCATTGTGGTAAAATAGTGTCCTTGACAGTGCGAACACTACACATACTCCAACCTGTTTTGAATGAGGACAGATTTTGGACTCAGCTGATTCAGAAAGTCTTTATTGTCCATCACAAAGCAGTTTAAGTTTGTATCGTCATGTGAAAATCGCGGACAGTATAAGCCAGTGTTGCTGGCATCATTACCTGAAAGAGAAGTTGAACAGGAAACATTTACGTCTAGATTGACGTGTTTGTGACTTTTTTAACCGCGTGTCTTTATTTTGTAGAAGAAGAGCGAGGTCAGAAGAGAAAAAGGGACCTTGATGAAGAAGGGGAGGAAGATGAAGACGATTGAGACGCCTCTTGAAGCTAAGTTGTGAACTGTTTTAAACTTGTATCTCCCAGTCACTTCCCAACAACCCCATGTATTTTGCCCCCCGTTTCATATTGCAGTAGGAGTGGTTTTTGTTATTGGCCAGTCAGGTAGACGGGGTTGTTTGGAGAAATAATTTATGTATCTTTGACGCTCCCGTGTTCCAGTCTTTACGGTCCACTTTTAACTGCTTTGTGGACACCAATTTTGTAATATCAAATACTAGCAAAGATGAACCTTTTTAAGAAATGTTTTTGTTTTCTCACCGTTTGTGTAAGACCAGTTTCTGATGTATTTTAAGACCCCCCTTCAAAAGAAAAACACAAAATGAAACAAAAAAAGAGTGCATGTCTAATACATTTTAAAGTCAAATACTGGATCCATGTATGGCTGTCCTCTCCTCGTCTTAAACTTATTTTTTGCATTGTACTTTTTTTTTTTTTTTTAAATGTAAGTTATGTATTTGTAGTGTCACCAGTATGCCAATACTCTTTGCTGTCCTGGTGTGAAACTTTGTGTCTGAACATGCACAGTGTGACCCTCACAGGGCATATTTTTAAATCATAGCAAAAAAATGTCTGCCCTTGTCAAAGCTGCTCCTCCTCCTTAAACCCTCAGCTTTGATAGTTCGGAAATTACGTGTTCTTGTAAATAATGACCAAATCTATTTTTTTGTATTCTCTTTGATGACGGCAGACATTGAACAGACAACCGAGGTGAAACTATGAATTGTAATAAGATATTAAATATGTAATGCTGCTTTATCTAAAAAATACGCAGTGTGAAATTTCTGGAATTTGAACATAACTTTGTATGCATAATCTTTCCATAAAGAGAATTGTTCAATGTCAGAACTCATTATCGCTTTTCTCCATGTTCATTTCTGTGACACACAGGTGGCAACGTTTGAATTCGTGGTGGTAGAGTAGAGAAGTGCTTGATATAAATGGAGGTTACAACCGCAATTTATGTGCATTGAAAATTTATTGTTTCAAAGTGTTAACTCTGGAAGAAGTCAGTTATTTGGACTTTGTCTTCACTATTATACCTAACGGTCAAATTGGCCTACCTCAGTGATATTTCACTCCATGTTAAATCCACTGTCATCAGCCAAATTGTTTGCTTTTTCCCTCCCACTCACTCCAATAAATCCCTTTTATATATGCTTTGAAGTTTGTGGTCCTTGTATAACATAGTCACACGGTGAAATGTATGTAGTTTCAGTCTTCATTCATTTTCTTCACATGTAAATCCAGGATGCTTTTTTCAACAGTGCTGTCAACTTCAAACTGAACAATACTTCCAGAACTACCAAAGACCAACTTAGCATTTTTACACTGGGATTTTCCTGTTTCCAAAAAAGAATCAAGTTTAGTCTAAAGAGAGTTCCAGTCATTTTAAAACATGAAAAGCCTTTCAGTCCTGTTTCCCACCTTTCCATAAATTAACACTTAGTATGCGGTTAATTTAAGTACACAAAAGCACCTGACACAGCACAACTCCAGCTGCAACTTCACCTGTCTCTCCTCTGTAGGTCTCTGCATCTCTGCTGGATCCTTTCCCTCACTGTCTACTTTAACTTTAGCCCTTTCTTTTCCTGCAAGAAACATACACAGTAACCATTAATATGTCAGCGCTTCAAGTCTAGATTTAGAGGGTTACGTTTATTTTAACGATGAAACTTGATGTGATCAGACTTGTTACCTTTACTTACTTTTTACTTGCGCTGGCTTTTAATTCCGTTCTTGCTATTCATGAAGCGGATTCATGTCCGACTGTGATTAAAAGACACATTGCACGTTAAGCAGAATCTTTTTGGTGAAACCGACTGGTGTAATAGAGCCAATCAAATGCTAAGCCAGTCCCCTATTCTCTTGCATGTCTGACTGCATGAAATAATACTGTTAAAAGAAAGATGTAGTAGAACAGAGGAAATTAAACTGCATTTAGCCTAAGTCTATTGATGGTACATGTGAAGAAGGAGAGGCAGATGACCTGGATACTCTAGAGAAAAACACACCTACAAGTTAACACATCTCAGTAATAGTGATATACTAAGTTTAAATGTAAATGGATGGTTATTATGACAGTTTTCTGTACTGTTAGGAATAGGCAAGACGTTTTTTTTTATACCTTATCTGAACTTATGTTTTCAGGGTCAAAGACCTAACACCGTGTAAGGTAGAGTTTCACACAAATCTTGCTCCATTTCAACCCGAAACATTCAGCGAAGTCTATCAAGCGTCACAATCATTACTTGCGCAGCCACATCTTACAAAAACAATGGGATTAACAAATATACATGTTATAAGCTAAAAAGGTAAAATTTGACAAATAAATAGAAGCAAATATACATTACCCCCATCCTCAAAAATAGCCCTAAAAACCAAAAGCCAGCAAAGCTTCCCTAGAGACTTTATTGGGGAGTGAAGCAAGTCCACCTCCTCTGGATCCATGTCCCCTCTGCTGCTTTCCCAACGTTTAAATAAAGGATAGAAATACTTTGAGTGAATGAACAATCCTTGGAAAGAAAGACTGCATTTGAGTAGGTGTTTATCAGTGTTGTGAGTTCAATTTATAGCCAACAATTTGTGGGTAAGAGAAGGAGTTATGGGATAAGCAGCTTTGTGGAAAAACAGGATCCATCTCTCATCTTGCAAAACCACTTCACGTCAGCCATTTTGAGAGGATGCTGCAGCTCGCTGCAATCTGTGTCTGCAGCAGGGTCTAAGGCCTTGGGGAAGAAAAGTAGGCGCCAGTGACAGTCGTTTTATCCTCCAGTTTTGCCTCAGCAAATAATGAGAACTAGATGATGGCTTGGCCATTATAGAAAGATGAGTGCAGAGGCTCCTTTGCCTGTGTATTGCCACATGAATCGTAGGGTAGGCATCGTGAGACACAGGAGGTCAGCCTGAAAATATGCAACAACTGATCATAACACTGGACAGTGTGCCAGATCAAGAATATTAAGTTATAAAAACCTAGATAATACTCAGTTGTTTTGATCCCTTTCATTGACTCAATGTTAGGGTGGCAACCCACAAGCACTGCCTTCCACCATTATTGATCATATTTATCTTTAAAATGGTATTCCAGTAATCGCACCAGTTAAGACGTGATCCAACATTTATCATATTATTGTGTGCACTATGCAGGGCTGCAGGAATTAAGTTATGATATATCAAAAAAAGATCTTTAGGAGGGCTCAGAAGCTTGTTGGAGGTCAGAATTGGGGGCAAAAGGAAGCAGCTTTGCCAGTCCAGGAGGCTTAGAGGTCAGACGTTGTTGGGGCTAACGTTTTTCAGGTTGTTGAGCTCCAGCTCCAGCTGGCGTATTCGCACATCCTTGGTGGTCAGCTCCTCCTTCAGTCGTCGCAGTTCATCCTGCTGTCGGAAGAACATCCGCAGGAGCTACATAAAAAAAGAAAAAGAAAAACTCATGCATGTAACAAATAACACACAGGAATGAAAAGATGATGTCCAGAGAGGAAAGATGCACAATAAACAGGGATAAAAAACTATTTTGTTGTCAAGTTGTCAACAATCAGTCCAGCTAAAACACTCTTTGTTTATTGTATTTGGATCCCCATAAACAGTAAAAGCTCCAATTTGTGGATTCATCGTGTTGGACAAAACTTTGGTACTGGTCTTTAGTTTACTGCATAATTAGTTAAAATGCTGTGACTCCTAAAAGCCTTGGTAACTATCTGCTAGAACTAGTAAAATTAGGTTTTTAGATCTTCACATACCTCATTCTCTGTCCTGGGTGGTACGTTCTCCAGCAGGTCAATCCCATTTACAACCACACTCTTCTTTTCCTTCACAGGGGCCTTGAACACTAGCTGGTTTGGCCGTTGGTAACCCTCCTTTAGGGACATCAAGACTGGGTCTGTATTTGACAAAGGAGCAGATACACTGAACTGAGTGACTGAAAACCAATAAAAAGCACAAAGAAGCTCAAGCCCTTCACTTTGGTGTGTCTGACTACTGCACTGCTTTTTAGCATGTGTACATACATATGTCCAAGTCTTTTGGCCTGCAAAGTAGGATTCTCATTCTCATCTCATTAAATGTTTCAGTGGGTGACGAAAGTTTGGTGACCAGCAACAAAACCAAGCTACAATTGGAGCAGACAAATCTGTTGAATGTGATCTGCGGTGGGTATCACTTAAACTGCACGCCTGAGGCGTGCTGACTCAACTCAGAAGACTTGGCCTTGGTCTTCAGGTGGGCACCCTCTGCCCTCCGTCTTTCACTGATGGGACGAAGAAACCTCCAGAGGAAATTATCAGAGGAACAGCCTCACCCCCATGATGCCTTCTGCTCGCTTTGGCTCCCAAGACCCACTGACTGCCTATTAAGGAGCTCCTGAGAGGTAACTCACTGCTTCCTAAAAGGCCATTCCCCAAGCTTCCATCTCCCGGAGCATCTATTGTGGCCTCTGCGGACTACCGCAAACGGACAGACCTTCGTTTTCCAGTATCAGCGTATCTCTTCAAGCCTCCTCCTCTGCATCCTCCCAGGGCACTTTAAGCTTGATGATGTAAATGAGATGGAGTCAAGCCAGCCAAAGTACAAGGTCTGGTTAGAGGTTTGTTGATCTCAATTAAGTGCCCTGGCGAGGTCCGGTAGCTGGACCTTTTCTGGCAGGCATGGCTTGACTCTCACCTTCCCAAACAAATGCTTAAGGACAGCAGAATAGAGGGGATGGAAGAGTGTCGAGGCTTGACCACTTACTTTCCAACACTGCTGTAAGACATAGTAGCACTTGCTTGTTCTGCCAGTTGTAGCAGCCTTGTGAGAAACTGGTCTTCCATCACATTGCTGGTTTAGGGCAGAGGGAGCATGTGGGGTATTCTTTGTACCACTGGCTTTTTGGAAACTGGCTTTTTGGGAGTGAGGCTCAATCTGAAAGTTTCCATTTCCCACAGCTCTTCCCAGAAGTCCTTTTTTTCTCTTGCTGCCCCACCATCTCATCCATTGCCCTTGCCTTGCCTGAGCCACCAAGTCATAGGCCATCCTTCTATTGCTGAATTTGTCCCACCAGGTCCTGTAGATTGAGTGCTGCCTTTTCGTAGCTGGTTCTCTTCTGATTGTGTTATGTTCTACCAGTAATAAGGATGGGAGCAGCTAGGCCTACAAGCAAGTCATATGACTCTGTTAGCATACATCACTAGTCTCACTTTGGTGCACTTGTACTCCTCTGGGAGACTGGAGATGGGTGGTTCTTATACTCCTTTGCTGTAAAGTCGTCCACTGCTAAAGCACGTGGGAAGACCATGTCACTTCCTTGCGAATGAGCTAATCTGACTCTCCAGCTCGTCCTCCTTTGAGACTGAGGCTTTATGTATTGTTAGTGGCCACATAAGACATGGAAGGAGCAAAAACAGCATGCACCAGAGCTAGAACATGCATAGTCTTGTTGTTGTTCTTCCTTATTGAACAGTTGTATTTGCTTGTCCTTGAAGGATGAAGTGGTTGATGTGTTTATCAGATGGTTTCTTTCAAGGAACCCTGACTGCCTGTGAGCCACCAGACTAATATAATGCCCTCAACGTTGGTGGCATGTCAAGTGGGAAGGCAATCCCTTCATGGTGCTTTTTGTCTGCGCAGGTACCTTACGCTCTGACTATGCAATAAAATTCCTCCTGCCCCCTGGACTTTTGGGGACAATGCAGTCTTCCTCTTCTCTACTGCTCAGAAACACCCATGTCAGGAGTTGGAGATTAATTTCCCCATCATCTCAGACCTCTTTATTCTGTTGCTTCTGAGAACCACCAAGAGTCAGCACTGACCTCCTCCCACAGCACCCTATTCGAGGATGTTGGCTTCTTGGTAGATGGCTTTGGCCCCTGGAGCTTCTTCTCCACTGTAGTACACAAATGGGCTGTGTTCAGGTTGCCTTACTGTGCCTTTCCACCATTTGGAGAGGGTTGATTCAGAAGGTTTCTTCTTCTTAGTAGTTTCTTACACTTTTTAAGATTTTTGCTAAATTTGATGATGCTGTATTTTATAGATGAAATGAAATGCATATCATAGCTCGGTTCATGTTGTAAAAAGTAAATTTCTGGGGTACAAGGTCTCTCACTTTGCGAAGAGTACGCGTCCAGAAGTCCTTGTTGCAGCAAGGATTTCCTGCTCTGATCCCCACTCTCTCTTCCCCAATATGTCCAGTCTGCCTTTAACTGTCCTAATATATAAAGGCCTAAAATGCCTAAAAATAAACTTTATTTAATAAAACAGGATATATTTGCGTGAGTTTACATAACAAGCCATTGTGTCTGAGGAGTTTTTTTTTTACCTCTATTGATGCCGCTTAGCCATTCACTGGCAGACAGTGCGGGCTCTGTTCCTGGTGTCATCGGGTAGATGTCCTCCTGGTATGTGTCCGACTGTAAACAGGGACACACATACATTCTTATTTCATTGATAAGCTTGGCACAGTGAGAAAAATAACAGTCATATTATGTTGTTTTGATTTCTATGTTGTGAAGCATAAAATGTAACCTCTCTGCATGGATTTAAAAAAGTTGCAGTGTAAGAGTATCAATACTTTTGATTACTTCCTCTCCACTCACCCTTCTTGGTACGATCATCGAAATGGGTTCAATGAAACCCTTCAGGGTGACTAGTTTGTAGAAGCGGAACACCTCACAAGCTCCCACATCCAGCCCGTGCTTTGGCATCACACCTGCAGACAAGAATAGGCGTGTGATGGGAAACAACCATTTTGACAAAATCAAAACTGTGACCAGAATTAAAGGCCAATTGAAGTCATCACCACTTGAGAAAAATGACAACCTTTTGCAATGTGACACTGCACTGGACAATTTATTGCAGCTCCTAAAACTACTGTGACAATTTAAATGTATTTTTCATAATTTTAGATATGCAAAACCACTTTTAGAGCACTATTGAGGCCAAGCCCAAAGCCACTGTGATCCTACCCCACTTCATCCCATCAAGACTGCTAATGAAGTGGTTAGGATCTGGCTGTTCTGCCCCCAGCAGGAGAGATCGTATAACACTAATCAACAAATGACTTACCTAGACCTTTCTGTGGGGCCGGGGACCGAAACTCCATTAGGTATTGTAAGTACGGCTTCTCTGTGGTAATCTCAAAGTAGCGGATGTTGCCATCCCCCTGTGAAAGCAACAGAATGTGGCCTATTACAGTGAGTGTTTCAACCAAGTCACATTTTTTACATGCTTTAAGTACAGCCCTATTTTATTTGCTGCTCTGCTACAATCGCCTGAAAAACAGTGCTGTCTTTCCTCATGTTTCAATTTAACCACAGACTTCATATCGCCAAGGTTAGTATCAAATTAAGGGAGGACACTGAGGATTACTAAGTAAATATATATTTCCTCCATGTCATCAGTTCAAAACACATATAAGAACCCAAAACCAAATAACACTTGTGAAAATTGTTGCTTAAACATGAAGGTGCAACATGTGGCAAATGTGCGATTTTGCACCTTTAAAATGGGGACAGATATTTGACAGATTTTAAAGTGTTAAATATTTACACTGTATAATGTGAATGACATCCTGCTTAATGTTTCCATTTACAGGCAACATTAACGCTACTTTGCTGTAGCATTTCAGTCAACTGAACATGATCTGGTATCATACATAGATGGAAACAGTTTCTGTATAAACAACTCATGTAGCACGGCCAGTGAATAACAGCGATTATGACGCAAAAAACATAGTACATTACAAGATGTAAATTTGACACTAGCACATCAACTGATTTTATGTCGTCTTTCCTATCACTTTTTTTAAATGAATGTTAATTGGCCACATTTATAAGTGTTCAAGTGTCCACTGCTCCACCAAATTAAAATCTGCTGAAAGATTGTAGGCCAACCACTCGAGAAACTTTATGAATCAGCCTTCAATAAAAACATGTTCAGACTGGCAGAAAGCATCGTGTCTAAACCCAACCACGCTCTGAACAGCCAATATGAACTATTACCATCAAACTGGAGATACAGGGTCCCAGGTTTTAATAAGGTTAGGCTGAAACACTCTTTTGTTCATCAGTCCATTCTGGAATGAAATATAAATCCCCTTCTGTTATGAAATGTCAAATGTATGTTTTTTGTAACCTGTCCTTAAGTTTTATGTTGCAAGAAAAAAGGGGTCATTGCATGGGTGAAAAAACTCAAATCAAATAGTGTAAAATCCATTTGTCCTTCAAAAAACGTGGTATTGTGATCCCACTCCCACTCAACTGATTAGGGTAACTAAACAAAGGTGTGCAACACTGGTGACATGTGCCCTGATGAAGACCACGTCCAAGTATTTTTTGCCATGTGAAATAAAGACTTTAATTCTACAGAAGTCCTACAGAGTGCCTTGGATTGTTTTTTGAAGGACAGTCGCATTTTACACTTTTTCTATCCATCCATTATCTTCCGCTTATCTGGGGCTGAGACGCGTTGGCAGCAGGCTCAGCCAGGTGACCAAGACATCCCTCTCCCCAGTAACGTTTTCCAGTTTCTGAGGCGTTCCCAGGCCAGATGGGATATGTAATCCCTCCAGCGGGCTCTGGGTCTGCCCGGGGGTCTCCTCCCAGTTGGACGTGCCCGGAAAACCTCCAAAGGGAGGTGCCCAGGAGGCATCCTAACCAGATACCAGAACCACCTCAACTGGCTCCCCCCCGGATCTCCGAGCTCCTTATCCTATCTTTAAGGCTGAGCTCAGACACCCTCAGAAGGAAGCTAATTTCAGCCGCTTGTATCCGCGATCTCATTCTGTCGGTCACTACCCAAAACTTGTGACCATAGGTGAGGGTTGGAACGTAGATCGACTGTTAACTCGAAAGCTTTGCCTTCAGGCTCAGCTCCCTCTTCACGACGAAGGTCCGGTACAATGCCTGCATTAATGCTGATGCTGCACCGATCCGCCTGTCAATCTCATGATCCATTTTACCCTCACACGTGAACAAGACCCCAAGATACTTACACTTTTTGATTGAGTTTATTCACCCATTCAATGACCCCTTCGCAAGATGAATTAGAATTGTCTAAGATATATAGATAGATGGAGGAAAATTTAAGCATCCAGTAGAGAAATGACATTGTGAATAAAGTATTTGTTCATGTAATGTATGTCTTATTGTGGCGACCTGTGGAGGTTCAGCACTGACCTTTCCTGCCAGGTACAACATGTGTGTGTCAGCATCATAGAAGGGAAACAACAGTCCTGAGAGGCCGTCTATGTCCTCCTCCACAATTGGCATGGCCAAATCCTCCTGGGAAGAGAAACACACACAGACGTGTAAACACACACACTGGCTCCTCCCACTCTGGCATTACAGGCATGAGCCATATGGAGGTGTTGTCTGACCTGATCCCAGAGAGCGATCTGCCGGGTGTTCCAGCGAGAAACCCCTGTGGTGAGCAGTCGCTTCATGTTGCCCAGGAACACCACTCGGTTTACACGGTGGTTCTTACAACAGGCATGCTGGTGGAGCAGAACACAAAGAGAGAGCAAGGTTTCAATGGGACACGCACCTGCTAGGAAAACAGTCTGTAATACAGTTTAATACCAGTAATTATTCTTGTGACATTTAAATTGGGACAATACAGAGAAAACATGTGACATCTTATATTTAGATACATTTCAAATAGAGGGTAGGAATAAGTCATTTTCAATTGCATGAAGTAACATTTTAATCATTACAGAAAACCTGAAAGCTTCACATCCCGGCATGAATACAATCACATTTAATTTACTTTTTCAGATAATATACCAACAGCCTTCTGTTGTCCTCTGTTGGAAGTATATCTGTATGTTAGGTACAGAACATTTCCATGATTTGTCCCTTTTCCCCTCCTCCTGCTGCCGGGTCTTGATCACCTCCACTTGGTGCAGCAGGGGTACAGCACATGGGTCTAATCAGAAACTATTTCATGGTCATCAGACAGCTAGACCACCAAGGTCAAACATGAAGTGATTGAGAAGTGGTGTGGACCAGCGGCGGCATTTTTTGGTTTTATTTAACAGCAGCGAAAATCTTTGAAATTATTATGTAAACTGTATTTTTAAAAGATGCATTAAGCACGATGCAGTGGTTCAAGGCCTGCTGAAGAATCAGACAGATAATTTGTCCTGAGTGATGAACAATATCTGAGTGTGACGTGTCTCATTCCAAAACCATGAGCCCTCATATGCTGTAATAACAGCTTCTGCTCTCCTGCTTTCAGACTTTCCACAAGATTTGGAAGATGGCATTCATGAGGTAGGGTGTCAGGCTGGGCGATAAGGTCTGGCTCACTGTCGAGATCCAGTTGTGTAATGGGATTGAGGTCGAGGCTCTGTGCAAGCCAGTTAAGTTTTCCAGACTGGGAAGATGATTTCACTCACTTTGTCTGCGTCATGTTGAAATAGGACAGTACCTCTGTCAAAAAGCGGAAAGGATGCTGTTTCTAAAAAAATAGCTGTATGCTGTTGCAATAAGATTTTTATTATTTGATTACAAACAAATGGAGTGTTCATACACTTTTGGCCATTTAAAAGACAAGTCAGGCACCAATATATGCACACTAGAAACTCTTGTTGCAAAATAGATGTTCAGTTAAGGTGAAACCTCATTATTGCTATTATTCAATTTCCTCAGTAGCCTCAGTCAGAGGAACTTATAACGTATATTTTCTATATAAACTGTTCCCTGGGTGTTTATTCTCAGACACCTCCCTCTCACCTGTAGGACTGCCCCGGAGCGCGGCTCGATGACACGCAGCTTCTTGTCTTTGCAGCTGGTGGCCAGCAGGCTGCCGTCTGTGTTGAAGGACATGCTGAGGATGACGTCTGTGTGGCAGTCGATCATTTTCACGGGCTCTCCGATCTCCAGGTTCCAGATCAGGATCTGACACATTGTTTTGGGTGGAAAACAAAACAGTAAGTACGCCAACCACAATGTGCTCAAGGTGTCAACTTCAAATGTAGGATTTGTCTGAGAGAGCCAAACATATTGAATTAACAAAAGATAAAGAATGTTTAAGAAGCTTGAACCAGATAACAGTTGACACTTAAATAATTATTAAACAACAGAACTGTTTGATAGATTTTACTGCACATTAACTTGTTAATTTGTACAACAAAGTAACTCCTATAATAAAAATAGCTCCTGAAGTTAGCTAAGTAACATTACTTTACATTGCCTGACAGTATTTGAGTATCTAAGAGGGACATTTTCCCATAAGATTCAAGATGTTTATTGTCACTCCGGTTATACAAAAGTAGCACAAAAGTGTGAAAGAATAATATTAAATATAAGAGACATAAAATAGAATAAAAAAAATAAGGAAGCAGTAATGAAACAATACAAAAAAATAGAAATAAGGATATTTGGAAAATATGTACATCTCTCTTGGTATATACAGTACATCATAAGGCAAAGTATGCACATGTAAGGCAGAGGAGAAATATACATTCCAGAGTGAGTATTGCACAAAGGGGTTGAATTGCACTTGTTTGTGTTTATGAAGTTTCATTTATTTAAAAGTCTGAAGGCCTCCATGTAATGTCTGTTATATCACTGATGCTCAAAGTGCTGTCACAATAAACTGTGTTGTCTTGAGCGGGTTGTGTTTGGGGTTCCTGATGAGGTACCTTGTAGTCGTAGCCAGCGCTGAACAGGATGCCGCTGCTGGTGGGGTGCCACTCGATCAGACCCACCCGTCTGCTGTGGCCGTACAGCTCCAGCACTGCCTCTGTCATGCTGCGCCTCAGACCACCTTCGGGGATCTCCCATACTCGCACCTGTCACGTTCACACACACAGACACGAGAAATACAAATGAATAAACAGTGCGTCATCATGAAGCACACACACACCTACAGGCGTTTTCATACAGCAGGTTATCAGTATCGTGTTTTTGTCACTTCTTATTCTTCATCACTCTTTAATATGAGCTCCAAAACAATCAGCGTGACTCAGGCAGAGTTCCCTCTGATCAAAAATAGCACACGGTATCAATGCAGCCCATTGCATTAGGATTAATCTGGATTACAGCTATGGCTCGAGGCTCTGTGTATGACCAGAGGGGATTATCCTGCAACAAGTGAAAGTACTTCACAGCGCTACCATGGCTTTACTATGATCAGAAGAGTCATATAACAGGTGCATACACTGGAAAAAAAGGCCAGCAGGGTCTTACAGTACAATATGCCATGTGACATCCCAGATTAAGAGTAATAGTGATTGAGATTTCATATTGCATCAAATGTCAGTTATGTAGGCAGTCGCAGAGCACCAACCATTGCTCAAAGGCATTTCCACATCTGTCTTTAGCCTTTAGCTCACAACAAGAACCGAAGCAGCTGCCACATAAAGCCCTGTGTACTGTAAAACTCTGTGAATCAACCTTCAAGCCATAATGACCCGATGACCTCTACGCCTTCATGGCCGTCGGCTCCCAGCATCAGCGTCCAACAAACTGAAACAATTTCACAAATACAGAATGTTTCTCACATCGTCAGCGTCACTGAGTCACACCGTTACCGTTATAACCATAACCCCAAACATCTCTCAGTTGTTAACAGTTACTTCAAAATGCAGCTGCCAGATTATTAACTAGAACCAACCGTCGGACGCATATCTCCCCTGTTCTTGCATCCCTCCTTCCTGTAAAATTCAGAATAAACAACACGGTCCTGTTAATGACATATAAAGCCCTGCATGACCTCGCCCCCAGTTACATTTAAGACCTACTCGTTCCATATTCTACTTCTCGTCCACGCTGATCATCTAATCCCAGCCTGCTATCAATCCCACATTCAAATACCAAAACAAAAGGTGTTTGCGCATTTGCTGTTTTAGCCCCGACTCTCTGGGATCATCCTCCACAATCAATCTGATCTGCTGAATCTTCGGACAGTTTCAAGAAGTCGCTAAAAACTCATCTGTATAGACAAGCCTTCTTGTAGCTCTCCATCCCTGTCTTGTGTTTAAGTTTGTTCTTTTTGTTTATATGTTATTTATTCCTGTGTTTGTGAAGCACTTTGTAACCTGGTGTTTTAAAAAGTGCTCTATAAATAAAGCTTTACTTACTTACTCATATTCTATAATCTGTAATAAAATATGATTCACTTACCGAGGTGTCCTCAGAGCAGGAGGCTATGATGTTTTCAAAGAAGGGATTCCACTTGATGTCCAGGACATTGCCTTGGTGCCCGCACACTTTGGGGTAATGAGAGTCCAGGCGGCCCGACTGAAACAGAGCGACAGAAGGACATTATGTCACGTTTTTAGTTTCAGGATACTGTATAGAGGACAGGAGCACATTCACTCAAAGACTCATTCCCTGAACTCTCACTGTACATATAAACTGGATGATTGTGCAATAATTCAACTCTGCAATATGTTGATATAATACTGAATACACTGTTCATTTATGTATATCACTTTTTTGCATTGTAACTTTTTGTATTTAAATTTATCTCAGCATTTAACTCTCTATGCTTTCTCTGTGTCAGAGAAACTGTAACGCCGAATTCCCCCCAGGGATTGATCAAGCATTTCTGATTCTGATTCTGATAGGGTAGGTGAAAAAAAATCTGAATATCTGCATATATTCGAAGCTAAATCCGAAAGGCGCAACTAGACTTGGTTTAAGTTCTTGAAGATGTTTCACCTCTCATCCGAAAGGCTTCTTCAGCTCTAAACTGACTGGTGGACGGAGCTAGAAATAAAAGCCTGTAGCATATATTAGCACGTTGTACTGTCCCATAAATCAGGGATTATACAGCAATTTTAGTGAGAATAAAACAGACCTAAATTGAACTGAATAGATGTATGATGTGTCTTTCGTTTGTATCTTGCACATAAAAGTGCCCACAAGCTTTAATAAGACTCCCTGGATATTGCAGCTGCTTTAAAACCACACGTGAAACATAAAACATAAATTACATGAACAACAGTGTACAACATATTTTTTCACAGCCCTCATAAGCAGACAATAAATGAGAAGAGAAAGTGATTTATTAAATGAGATTTTCTGCTGGATGCATTGACTGAATAAAAACCCTGCTGTCAATGACAACAACATGAAACAGTAATATAACAAAATTAAATTAAAATTGCATCGTTGGGATGATTTGATAAACCTGAACAAAACAGAGCAGACCTGGTTATTGTGCAGGGACTTCTGAGGCAACATTATTATTAGTGCAATAACCCACAGAGTCCACAGAGGGGCAGTGACTCATAACAACAGACGAACCAAACCTCCAAATGTCGGTCATGATGTCATCAATGTTTGATGTCACTTCAATCCACACTGACCTCTTTTTTATTTCCTCTGAGATTTGTTTTAGAGCGCCAGGTCGTGCGTCACTTAAATCCTGTGTGTGTTTATGTGTGTGTTTGTGTGTGTGTGTGTGTTGTTTATATTCATTGTCCTCACTAAACCCTTAACATTCACTCCAGATACAATATCAACACCCCTTTGAGTCATTCATTGTTTATTACTAATTTTAGTGATGTGTTGAAATGTACTTGTAGCATCTTCCTTGTATAACAACAGGAGGCAAAATACTGAAATACAACATCATACCCCTCGGCTATTGTCTTATACAGAATCTGTAAATAGAGATTACAGTCATACAATCTCAGTAAGGCTTGGAGTTAAAAGAATTATGTACAAGTCAATCATTCTCATGCACTGGCTGACACATGGGGCAGCAACAATGTCCCTCTATTTCTGTTTGTCTCTGACTTTCTGTCCTGCTTTTCTAGAAGTCAAATATGTAGTCAAAATATGCACCAAAACTAGTCCTAGCTAGCAAATATCACATACGGGGTCAAATATCAATTACAGAGTATTAACTGGGTTTGACGTGCAGGGAAAGCTTGACCACATCCTGAATCTTGCCTGTCTGGTCTCAGGTAGTGAGTCAATTTAGTAATCCATTACTTGGAAGACTTTCAGACTGTCAACAGAGAGGACTAATGGATTTAAAGGCCCTTCAGAGTGTGTTTGTGTATGAGAAGTAAAAGTAGTTATCAGCTAGAGTTAACTCATGTTGATCATTATTACACGGCTGTGTTAAATACTTGATTCTGATTGGTTGATCACAGCATTCCGAGGTTTGCTATTTCTCGGTAACAGACTGTTGCTATGAAGAACAGACCGTTGTTAGGACTAACTGTAATCATAGCAATCCGTCGTAAGAAGTCTGGAAAATTTGACGTTGATCGGTTTACATTGGAGAAAAAAAAATAAAAGAGACAAAACAGTGGAGAGAAAGAAATAAAAATTGTATGCTACAACAGAGAGATGTAAAAAACTGAAGACGCACAGGAAGTAAACAATAAACAAAACACAGTACGGGATACAGCGGAGTTTAAAGACGGAAAAGAAAACGTCAACAGACTCTGACAGTGACGAGACAGGAAACCTCAATCAGGTGCTGCACTGATTCCTGCAGTCCCGTTCACCGTGTCTGACTTCACCATCAGTGGAAATGTTTCCATTAAATGTGAGTAACAACAGCTAGCCTAGCTCATTTTAAGAAGGCTACAGTTAACCGTTGCTATGGACGCAGCTCTAACTGTCAGAGTCCCATTCCGTGATAACAACCTGCTCACTATACATTATCCATTATACATTACATATAAGCTTGCTTCTGACACCTAGCTGCAGAGTTAGATGGTTAGCTTTAAGTGAACACGTAGTGGGTTTCAAATTATGAGCCTCAATTCATATCAGTTTAATCTAAGTAAAAAACATAAAAGATACAGTCTGTAAGATAAAACAGGAAAAGGAATCAGATCAATAAGTATACCGACTGTGAAGCAAATGTCCTCCCACAGAAAAATGTCTAATGCTGTATGAGTTCACACTTTGCCAGAGATACTGAAGGCTTTGCTAAACAGATAAGGGACACCTGCCAGATCCAATAAAAGCACTGTCTGCCAGAACCTGACAACAGCAGAGTGGGACATCAATTCAGTCAATACAAGAGGGAAGGAGAAGAGGAGACAGTGTGACTAAGCTACTAATATGAGACACAATGAAGGTCCTTGAAGCAGAAGTTGGTGCGAGTTAGAAAAAAGGCTTACTTCACAGTAAGTTCTCACTTCTCTCAAATGGAAAGTCATATGCTCTCATTTTTTCAGGAAAGTAATAAAACTCTCACTGCAATGGAAGATTAAAATGACAGCAACAGCAATGACGCATAGGTTCTTCTATGAATGTTGGAGTGACTGGGAGGTTTTAACACGGCCTCAAAACCTTAATAACTTGGGATCTAAGGGACTCTGCATTAAGAGGAACTAATTACCTGCACAGGAATCGTGTCTGTTGGGAGCCACAAGGTTTAAATGGTTGATGAGGGATTATGAGGAAATCAAAAGTAAAAGAACATAGAAGATAAGTAGATTTAAAGGAGCAATTCTCCCCTGGAAAAAGCCGATGTGAGTCAAAGCTGGTGTTCTCTGTAATCGATAGAAGCAATAATATTTGAAATTGGCACCATAGGTGTGGAGAAAGTTGTACAAACAGCTCGTTGTTTCACCCATTCTACATTCCTACAACACCCAGCGTGCATTGTTCCCCTCCTACGAAAAGGAGCGAGAGACGCTGGAGTGAAATACCATCGTTTTCGCTGCAGGAAATCGCCCTGCACGATATACGAAGATAATATACCAGTGGATCGTCTAAAAAATCTTCAGGTCTGCAGTCTACATTTCAAACCTGACGATTTTGAACGAGACGTGACATCGGAAGTGTAGGAAGTGTCGTTTAGGGAGCTCCCTGGCCTCAGCCACATGACGCGTTTTACGTAGTCTGGCGGAGGTTTTCCAGCGCCCATTGGAGAAGCAGATAGCATCCTCTAAAGGCACAGAGCGAAACAGACCATAACAGCATGATAGGACTGAGGTTGAAAATTGACGAACTGGCCCTTTAAAGTATTTTGATGTCATGCTATCTTTCTAGCAAAATCAATCAAGAGCGTTTATCTGGAAGACTGACCGGAGACACGGACCTTCGTTAGGCCTCATTATCTCGCCGCAGCTCATTTCCTGATGCTGTCCCTCAGATTAGCGCTCCAGATGACGCACAGATGTGCGTGCCAGGTATCATCGGCTCCAGTACGCCAGAGGCTCCACATTATGACTGCATCCTCTTATTGATCCGTGATTTCCAATAAAGGCTCATTAGCTTAGCACAGCTGTTCTGCGGTTACAGTATTATTACAGTACATCCTATTGTCACAGAAGCTTTTCAGGAGATTCATGTTTTCAGAAACATGATACGACTCCTCTGAGTTTAACATGCAATAATGTGAATGAATGAATCACAGAGCAGGAGGAAATGAACAAAGTGGATTCAATAATACAAGTCTAATATTCCCAATTACGTGTCTCCTATCCCGATCTCGTTACTGTTGTTGCAGCAACACATCAGAGTTGCATCCTGCTGATTCAAAACATTATAAATCTCAGCATAAATATTCTACAGCACATTCTTCCACACCACCAACCACTCATTAACCGAGACAGAACATGCCGAGTCATGCTCGATAAGTTGAATTGATATTCTGCTTCTGTGGTTTATCACGTTACTGGTTCAGAGCTTACTGCTGGTGTCCTAAAATCAGCAGCCCCGTCAGGTCTGCAGTGTTTCAACAGTCAGGTGGTCCGGACTCTGTCATTGGATCACTGCTGCTATGTGCTCCAGTGTGTTAGACTCAACAGAAGAGCCTTGTTTAAAAATGACCGCACAGTGGTAGTTTAATTTAATGGTCATTATAAACAGTAGAAAATGAACATCCCCTTTTGTGAATGGGTGCATTTTGCACGATATGTTGGAAATTCCCTTTCTGTATACAGTATATGTACTATTAAAAGATGTACACTGTAAAATATTGTTCACAAATGACTTTAAAATAGAGATGACATTATCTTTCTTAATCTGGCGGTATGTTTTCTCAGTTTTATTAGTTAAAAACTCTTTTTTAAAATATTTGTTCCCCAAAAACACACCAGACCAACACCTATTGTTGTATAGTATAGAATATTACACAGGCAAAACCAGCAGTAACAATAAAGCATAGTAAGCATATTTAAGGTAACAGATGTTAGCTTTTAGCTCACTAGGGATGCAAATATTTATGCTAATTATCATTGATTATTAATAGGCTGATTGTGATTGGTCTTCTGGTCTATAAAATGTCAGACAATGTGTAAAAATAATCACAACATCACAAAGCCTGAGGTGGCGTCAAGAAATTGCTACTTTTGTTCAACATTTCAAAACTAGCTATTTAGCTTACTTTAAAGTAATAATCTCGAACATTTTCATTTAAATAAATGTCTGTTAAGTCACTATCTATCTCCGAATGAGGTAACACAATGGTGATTGAGCCTATGGCCCACTGATGAAAGCCTCTGCATTTTCATTTACAGAATGGGTGTCCTGTGCGGCTTTCGCGGAAAAAAATCATGAGTGGCGCTCAGTTAGTGACGTGTTTTCCATCAGCCAGCAGTGGTTGGTCTGTCAGAGAGGGTAGGCGGAGCTAAGCGGCTGCTTTTCCGGTCTCTGCAAGTGTTGTGAGTAAACAGTAATCTACTATGGCTGAACAAACGAAGAAAAGATCGATGACTACAGATACAACTTCAAAAATAAGTGAAAGTCCAAAGAAAAATAAACAAATTGGACGCTCAGATGAAGGCAAACAGTCTAAAAAGGAAAGCGACCGTCAGCGAGGAAAATCAAGAGTTATAACCGGAGCCAACCGTGGACGTCACACATGCAGCACTGCCTGGATATCTGGGAAATGTGCTCCTGCAATTACCATTTATCGCCATAGGTGCCGCCAAAGAGAACGAAACTGAGATCTTCGAGATTACAACTTAAATAAACTTTAATGAAAGAAAAAAAAAGAAAATCTTAATATTTAAAGAGCTGGAACTTAGATTTTGTGGGGCATTTTTGATTAAAAAAATAATTTAAATTATTTAATTATCAAATAAAATGGCACTTATCGGCACAAAAGACATGTAGACAGTAAGGTAGTAATAGCACGTACAGAATCCGAGACAATTTGAAGAAGCACCACACCCACTGACACTCTTTGTCTGAGGTGATGAAGAGGTGTTTGTGACCTTCTCCTTCAATTTCTGGGCCTGTCTGTGTACCAGGTGGTGCCAGCGGTAGTCCCTCCACTTACTAGCAGGGTTGTCTGGGAGTAGCCATATGGCCGTCTCGCCGGCTGTCATCCTAACGTGTCTGCCAGGCTCGTACCTCGCCATTAGCCGAACACCCTGCTGATTTGTTTGTATTTGTCATGGAGCAGGAGGAGCTCGTTTTGAAAGATGATTTAGAAAGTGTAATTCTGCGTAGAATAAAGACATTTTTATTTTATTTTATTTTCATGCTCGTTTAAAAATATGCAACCTGTTTTGATTAGTCTCATAAACATGGCGCTCCCAAGTCCGCCTCTGATGATGACATCTACCAGCTATTGATTTTAGTTAAAGTGTGACTGGTGACTTCATTCTGCATACCACACCTCCTCCTAATTAGGATTTAACCCCTTCAATCGATTCTGGAGTTTGGTTTACTTTTGATAAACTACTTCTCATTGTAAATAAGTAAATGTCACATATTTTCATTTCGTCAAATGTTGTACCCTAACAAATACAATGTAAGATTAAGGCCATAACATTTCAGTGTGTTCGGCACGATTCAAACCATCCTTTCAGCACAAGTTATTAAAAAGTTCTTCTATTTGTCTCCAAGTAAAACGTGACTAGAATATAAAATATGTTTGGTTATGTAACTGTCTCATACAAGTGATGGCTTCAGTTTGCTGATTTGTTGTTTTGACATAAGACTACTGCATGAAACAGCAGCCATCGTCCCACAGAAGCTGTCATCTGTGCTGCTGGATATGATAAACTCCATTGATGAACTTGTCACCTCAGCAGAAACCGGAGGAAATGCCTGAGTGCAATACTCTGACGAGGAGGAGATCGATCCTGGACGGGGTCATGGACAGAGTCAGTACGCAGCATGGAAAATACCACAGTGAATTTTAGAGTTACATAACGAGTAAGAGTTTCAGAATACTTTTACATTTCTGTGGATGATAAAATACAATCTGTGTTTTTGTTGAGGATGGTATTTTCCAATTTTCACTACCAGCAAATAGACTCAAATAAAACCACTAGTATCAGCTGATTGTGTATTTCCTGATTTACAACACTCTCTTCTTCATAACTGGACTGACAGAACAAAACCCTTGTTCCCTTAATACACCTGCCTTAAAACATTAATGCTTCTACTCATTTCTTTTTCAGTTGATGCTGTATGATTGAATTATACTCATTTATAAAGTTATTATTGGAGTGACAAGAAAGCCACCTTTAAACCTGCCAATACGACCTTCTCTTTCTATCCAAGCCAGCAACCTTTCATAAGTCACCATTATGCCAGCATGAGTTAGTCTCATTATGTGATTCTGTGAAGCTCTTCATATTCAAAAGCTCAAAACAAAGAGATTCATTAAGAAAGAAAGCTGCATTTTAACTGCCTGTAGACTCTCTGAGTGTTACCTGCAGCCTCAGCCTGTCATCAAGTGATGATGAGAGCCTTTCTTATCTTCTTATTTTAGACTGGTTGATTAAAATTTTTCACTGTGTTTTTGCAAATATGCTACACACACACAGGCCAGAGATCCAAACAGGACTCTATGGACATTCATTAAAGGAGCAATTCTCCCCTGGAAAAAGCCACTGTCAGTCAAAGCTGGTGTTCTCTGTAATAAATCGAAACAATAATATTTGAAATTGGCGCCATAGCTGTGCAGAAAGTTGCACAAACAGCTTGTGGTTTCGCCCATTCATTCCTACAACACCCAGCATGCATTGCGCCCCTCCCTCTGAAAGGGATGGCTCAGCGAGAGACGCTGGAGTGAAATACTACCGTTTCGCTGCAGGCAATGGTTCAGAGCGGTACAGAATCCAAAATACGGCGAAAATATACCGGCTGATCGTCTAAAAAAAATCTTTGGATCTGCAGTCTACATTTCAAACCAGATGATTTTGAACGAGACATGACATCTGAGGCATGCTTCCTAGATTAAGCAAGTGTAGTTTAGCGAGCTCCCTGTCTACGTAAAAAGCGTTTTCCAGGGTCCATTGGAGAAGCGGATAGCGTCCTCTAAAGGTACGGAGCCAAATTGCTTTTTTTTCTACCATAATGACATTAGCTCCCCATAATAGCATGACAGGACTGAGGTTAAAAATTGGCGAACTGGCCCATGAAGAGAAGTCAGAGTAAGGGGGCTGCACATGGACATGCATCCCGAGCAGTTGGGGGATTGGGTGCCTTGCTCAAGGAACGGTGCCTTGCAGGAAAGGAACTGGCACCTCTCCACCTACCAGCCCCAATTCCATGCTTATTCCGTACCAGGACTTGAACCAGCTCCGGTTCCCAAGCCAAGTCCCTCCAGACTGAGCTACCGTCTGACCAAGTGAGCACCACTGTCGCCTGTGATTGACGTGACTGATCAGCATACAGCAGCTCATGATGATGTAAGTTAAATTGTAGCTGAGGTCTCCCTGCCTTCTTCAGACAGCAGAACAGCTCAGCTTACTGAATCCTTTCTCTGCCTGCTAACAGCCCGACTCAACCCTGCTTGGCAGCAAAGAGCTACCTTGGCAAGAGTCCGTCTTATAGAGGCAAAGCACTTATTGGTTTCTCAGGCCCACACACTGTTCTGCACAAAGTGGAGTGAGATGCACATTACACACTACAGCCTGGTGGAGAAATAACATTATATTTGTTCTGTCTGGTTCGTCATACAGAGGTACATAAAAAGCACAAGAAAAGGCTGCTTCACATGGGAAACTCTTCCTGCTAGAAACTGTTTTATACACTTCATATCCAAATCACCACCACACATAACATTTCAGTTCCATGCAGTTCTTGAGTTACTTCCCGCTTAAGTCTTTATCACTTTACTATCCCCTTAAGAGCTTATCTTTCATATTAACATCTGTGATATTGTTGTATAATGAATAATCCTGCAAAAGTAGAAAAGCTAAATGTTTTTACTGAATATTAAGAGAACTCTCAGTACAAAGAAACACACATAAGAAGCTCCTTTGTCTTGTTTATGGGCAATACCAGCCTGCCTTGAATGCGATCCGACTGGCAATTCTACATTTTTACAAGCTTGGCTTTAAACTCTGGCTCTAAGATTTAAGGCTGATATTCTCAGAAATAGAAGGGATTGAATTTGTGAGAAAAACGCTTTTCAAGCTTCAGGTTTTACGGGCTCGGAAGGAGCTGAAACCACAGCAATCTGATAAATCTGTAGACAAAATGGTCTAAAAATATAAATCACAAGACATCCTAACATCCTCAATGCTTTGACTCATGGGAGTAACGCAACCAATGACTTTTAAATGAACATAATGTAAAGTTTGAATAGCCTACCATTATCCAAATACTCAACAGCATAGAAAATAACAGCATAGAGAGTGTGACAGGGGCATTTACCTGAGCTACAGGTATAACGATGAAGGAGCCCCCTCCGGCGCTCTCTGTGACGACTGCCACAAACTTGGAGTTGACGGCGCAGAAGTGGTTGTCGTGGACGTTCTTGGTGATGGGGATGCCGTCGAAGCAGTGCTCCCTGTTGGCAACTTTTCCGTAGACATTTCGAAACTTGGAGCTTCGGTAGGTCGGACGCCATGACATCTGAGGAGAAACAAAACATACAAGCATGTTTAAGTTTGACAGTGCATATATAGATTACTTTTTTCTATTGTCTTCCTGCGTCAACTGTGATGCACCAAAACATCAAGGTCAATTCCTTATTGGGATGCAGAAATTCAACATTTTCTCTAACCGATTACTCGTCCCCTTGTCTTTTTTCCCCCCGTGCAGTCCAGTCTACAAAAGTTGCCCAATGGAATCAGTGCAGAGTCTCCCTTTCCATTGCTTACCCGGTGCTGTGTGGCTTAATCAGCAATGGAAAGCGAGACTGCTCGTCACATATGGCAGCGGTTGCCACCTGCAGGGACTTAAGCACTGGGGCAATTTCCTCCATATCCCTCCAGTGTTCATCCTGGAGCTCCAGTGTGCGCACGTTGCTCCGGCTGGTGAAAGAGCGGTCAGAGTCGACGGCAACGATTGCCCACCTCTGTTCAACAAGACGTACAAACATTTCCTAAACGGAGTTCCAGTTTTACAACACTGGATAAGGCTGTGCTTTGGGAGGGCCATCTGATCCTGCTTCAGGCGATGATCCTGCATCGATGGGCTGCTGTGGTGAGAAAGTGCCACAAGGCGACAAGCCTCTCCCACGATGCGCTCTAGGTTAGGGACAGCCGTGAAAGCATCATTGATGGCCAGCTGGCACGTGTGGCCCAAGCAGCTGACCAACTCCCAGTGTTGCCATGCAAAGCTTTTTAGCCGCTATCAGCCATGTTTTACCAGCAGCTTTTACCTTTACAGGTTCTTTAGCTACAGCCGGCTGCGTGCGGTTCATATGACATCATCACTGAACTTGCAACATTGCCATGGGGATTATTAACACAGAAAGCTTGAAGCATGATGGCTTTCTAAATAACAATTATAGGTCTACATGACACAGGGAACTTAAAGGGATAGAATGTAGAAAAAATACAGGACGACAAAATGATTAACGATTCGATTTTTTTTGTACCCAATTATGATTTATTTAGCGTTAACCCGAGTACTTGTTTGCACCCTATATTCCTTAAACCTACTTGGCAATAACCCAACTTTGATTGATTTGAGTGATTATGGCTAATCTTTCTTATTGTGTCGCAATTTTTATCTTCTGTCAATAAATAACGTCAGAAAATAGAGAAAAGTGCCCGTGATGACACCCATCAGGCCAAGCTGTTAATCCCAAATTGCTTCTTTTGTTCAATCAATAGAGGATAACGGCTTTGAAAAAATGTGTACATTCAATTTACTGGGGTTAAACTATAAGCATGCTTTAGATCCCTGCTTTTGTGCCATCTGGCGTGCCCATTGTCGCAAATCCAGCATCCAGAATCCATTAGCAGTTTAGATATAATGCGTAGGTAGAAAAGGAAAATGTAGCCATGATAAAAAAATAGTAAAACGTTCCAAAACTATGAAAAAAAATGGAGGGCCAAGTTATTGCTGCCCTGTAAGTACTGTTAAAATCTTGACATGATGATGACAATAACACAGAAAGAGCTGGTGAAGCCAAATTCTCATCTCCCAAACGCACAGTTGCAGGGTGGGCTGTCCCATCTGTGCAGGCATGATAACAGTCACACATACAGTTGTGGGAAATTGTCCAGATTGGTCGTGGTGTGAGACTTCTGAAGGGTGAAAAATGGATGAAAACTGTTTCGTGTTGCCTTAGAGACAGTGATTAATGTATCGACATGGAAATGCAAAAATAAAGACTTTTCTTCCAAATAATGTCATCACAAAACAGAGAGCTGTGTAAACCAAAATGATTAATCTCTGTCGTACTCTGCAGATTACACTCTTTCCTGTTGTTCGTCACTCTATTTGGGTTCTTGTACAACAGAAAAGCTGCCTTTGTTTGCAGCCCCTGCACACAACAAAAGAGGAGTGGTTACATTTGACTCAAGATGCTTCTTTTGTTTGTCTTTCCACAAGAATGCATCGACCGGGCTCTTCATTTTTTCAGCACGAGCTTGCTCTGCCAAGAGACTCAAAGTTGACCCAGACTCAGGAAGTGGACATCAAATCCCCTTTGACCCACAAAGAAAGAAATAGATGAATTCTTTTGTGACTGATTAAAGCTTTATTTGATCCGGATCTGTCAAGAGTTTGAACTCAAGTGTATTAATGGACACTATCAGTTCACAACAGGAATTTGGGGGGAGAGGATTTATGACTCTGCTCAGATCAGTAGCAGCAATGCCGGATGACATCAGGCAATCCTCTATTCAGCATTGTTCTTGGGATGTGGAGGGGAACTGGTGGGAGTGGTGTGCTCATGCAAATAGAAACATCCTCAGACCATGCTGCTGCTATTGTCTTTCCCTGTCCTGCTCCGTCTCACACCAGGCTGGAGAAATGGCATCCAGGAAGCTACAGTAGCGTTGGGGATCACTTTGACCTCACTTTGGCTCTGACATGTGGCAGCTGTAGTGACCCTGCAGCAGTGTGTGCTTGTAACTTCACTGTATTTCTCTGACGGGCTAGTTAGCAGTTGCAGTCTCTCAGAATCAGATTTAACATACAAAACGTGAAATGTGTTCAAATATAATGTGTTGTAATAGATTTAATCGGAAGGTTGGGGGTTTGATCCCTGGCTGCTACAGTCACACGTCAGAGTGTTATTGGGCAAGACACTGAACTGCCAAACTGCTCCTGAAGGCATCGCCATCGGGTATGAATGTGCAGATACTGATTGAAGATTGGCACTTAGGCCTTTGCCATTAGTGTGTGAATGTGAGTGTGAATGGGTGAATGTGACATGTAGTGTAAAAGCACTTTGAGCGGTCGGGAGACTTGAAAAGCGCTATATAAGTAGAGTCCATTTAGCCAAATGATGGACAATATAAATTAAATATTCAGAGGCTAAAGAAGTCCACATTTGTCTGAGGTGTATTTATCCTAAGGTAGCAAACAAAGAACAAACAAATCACGTCCACTTGTGTCTCATGTGTTCCACAGACCCCCACGGATCTATGCTGGTCCTCTACCTGCCAACCTGTATGAACCAGATGCACACTTCCTATTCCTGCCAACCTTATGTGGCGTCAAATTCTTACAAATCGAAGCAGCTAAAGAAACTCCTCCTTTAATAAAGAACATAAAGAAATCTAAAATAACACAAACAGCCCAAACAGTATTTTTAAATGGCTCATACACTAACAAACATTATACAAAGTAGTTAAAATAAGCTAAAAGTCAACAAGCTACTACATAATAATACTGCTTACACACTACTGCATCAGTAAGGATAAAATAATTATAATAAAACATATAATAATGCTTACAAATTAGCCATTCTAGCATTAAAAAATATAATAATATTTATGGTATGTTTTATTGATAACATTTCTTTACTTTAACAAAAAATCTCATCTTTTAGTAGTAAAGGAGTATTTTTACACTGAGATTTTGCTGCCTAATTAAGTAAATTATCTTCCAGGATGAGGAGTTGCTGCTTTCTCTGTTTTATAGAATGAAATACTTCGTCTCTTTAGGTGTTTTGACTGCTGGTCAAACATAGGACGCAACGTGAAAACATCCCTCTACGCTCTTCCTTAATTAACAAGACAATTAGTTCCCGCCCTACATATATGGCTCTACTTCAAGCACAAAAACATCTCACCCTTATCCCATTCAAATCCAGATTGACTGCTGTGAAGCCATGCCTGTATGAGCAGCATAATGGCAGCTTGTTAAAGAATTAATGTGGAACAGAAGAGCGGCAGAGAGTGGCCTGAGGGACGATTAGAGCAGAAGGAAAGAGTGGACTCGCCTGTTTGGAGCTCTCTTTACAAGGATGCTCATTCATTGGTCACCAGGAGTCTGGCACAGAGAGGATGTCTGTGTGTGTGTGTTTGTGTCTTTCTTATCTCATGAGGGTTTGACGCATAAGAACACTCACACACATACACACTTACACACACACACGGAACATGAGCAACAGCATGCACATTCACAGGAACTCAGAAATGACTTTGTATCCATCAGATCACAAGACGTGTGTGTTGGGAGGATGATACCCTCCAGGGATGAACAGTGTGACGCCTTCTTAACTCTGCAGACACTTTTCCCCCCCCTTCATACTTAAAATAATCCCACATCTGTATACCAAACTATTGCTCCAATAATCCCCTTCTTGAAAACGTCCCCTTACCTTACAAGTGTCCCTACAGTCACAGCGCTGCTGCGGCCTTCTCAGACTGCAAACATCCACCCTCCTGTCTAAGCGAGGCGGCCAGGATCTCCTCTCTTCCTTCCTTCCCCTTCAAATCCAAGCAGCCAGCCTCTGTCTGCTCTACCTCCTTCTCTCTCATGTTTTTCTCCCCCCTCCCCTTCAAACTCTCTCTTCTCCTCCTCCTACTTGTACTGATAGCCAGAGGGCTACCACTCCCCCCTTTCCTCCTCTTACCCTTTTCCCTCTCCCGTCCTGCCACTCACTCTCTGCCTGTCTCTCCCACAGTCCAGCCTGGGCAGAGGAGCGGCAGTGTGAGAGTAGTAGCCATTCATCCTCCTTCCTCTCCCACCCACTGCTTGTTTGGAATCACAAGGCCGATCTGGCTGATTCCCAGCACCACCAGCAGCAGGTTTTCACTCCCTCCATCTTCTATCTCTTAATCTTGTTTCTCTAACTTTCAGACTCAAATCCTCCACTCCACAGGTATGAGACCTGCCAGATTTACGTTAAAACAGGTGGATACCAGAAGGAGAGCCTGCAACTGTAGACGTTGCAGAAAAAGTACGATACAATAAAAATCGTCAGACCGGCTTTTCTTTAAACGTGAAACATTTAGACAAAGAATGTAGAAAAACCTGCTCCCAATAAGGAGTTCAACAATCCACAGTTGGGCTAAAGCCAAGAGAAATGTCTTCTAGCTGCTGTGCCTGTATTTGTACACACACTGCAGCCAGAATTATAAATGTTTTATCTTGTCGTTGAGTCTTGGTGTAGTAATGAGATACATTATATACATAAATAGTTCATGGGGAAATTGAACAATCTTAATTGCAAGAAAGCAAGCAGATCATTCCTAGTATTCTTGATGGTAAATGTAGGAAGTAAACAATTGAAACCATCATAAAAAAATGAGGTAGACGGCAGCTCAGTCTGTCGGGACTTGGCTTGGGAACCAGAGGGTGGTCGGCTCAAGTCCCTGTACGGAGTAACCATGGAATTAGGGCTGGTAGCTACAGAGGTGCCAGTTCCTTTCCTGTGCCCGGAGAGGTGTCCTTGAGCAAGGCACAAATCCCCCGACTGCTCGGGGTGCATGTCTATGCGCAGGCCCCTCACTCTGTCAATTAATGCATGTCCATAGGGTTCCGTTGTGTTCAGGTCTATTTGTGTGTAGCATGTTTGTACTAACAAATTGAAAACATTGAATTTCCCCTTGGGGATTTACAAAGTAGGTCTTCTTCTTCTAAAAAGTTGTGTGATATATATATGTGCATAAGGGAGGCAAAGCTGTTAATCTAATAAAACATGGCTTCAATAAAATGTTCTGTTATATGTTAATAACCTAACCTTGCTCTCAAAGGTAAAGTTTTTATGATAAATAATTAACTAACCAATAAATCACTACAAACATGGTGTGCAGACTTTTGACACCAGACAACTTTTTTGTGGAACTTCTGATTCATGCTTAATAAGTTCTTGGTTGTGCATCTAATGACTAATGATGAATGCTCTGTATCAACGAGCTGCAAGCAACACTTGAAATAGCTTAAGTTAATTTGAGCATCAGTGTTCCTGTTTAACTCGATGACTCCGTCTGGAACATTAATTACATTATTATTAGTAGTATAAACACTGACTCAGCCTCCTTGTCAGGAAAATGTGATTTGTTTCCATGAACAAGATAAAATTAGGAAACCTGTAAATCTTAAAAATGTTCTTTGCGTCCTTTTCAGTTGCAAATTGAAGGATATAACAGAGCTGTGAGTCCTCGAGCTCTTAAATCTCTGCTTTTTCACTACGGACACTTTCTGAAACGACCCCTGCCCAGTCGATACACAGAGGCAGGTGTTACAGTGAAAATTGCATCCCCTGATGGTTGTCTGTGTGTTTGAAATGTGGGTGGAGCCCTGCAGGTTTATGTGAAGGAGGTTTTCATTGGCCTTTTGGTTTGCTTTGTAAGTGTGTGTATATGTGTGCAGCTACTTTGTCTTCCGCTTGTATTATGTGTTGTGCATGTTCGTCAGTTTCCGTGCCTGCGTCCATGTCTGACCACATGTTGTCTGTTTGCACCAGTATACATTTACTGTAGCGCTTATAGCTGGAAGGCAGACCACTCCAGAGAGCAGAGTGTGTTTATTGACTTTATTTTTTTATTTTTTTACATCTTGCTTAAGGCACTGCTGCTGCTGCTCTGTGTACACTCAATATCTCCCTTTCCTCCTCTCTCTTTGAGTTTTTAACCCTCTTTCCGATATCATAAAAGCTGCATCTCTTTATTTCTAAGTTACAAAAATCACCACATAAACAAAGAAGTAGATGAACTTCTCCAAAATATAAAAAAAATCCTCTTATAAAATGTTGCACTCGGCTCGTCTCATCCATCATCCCAGCTGCAGTCAGACGTCCACTCTCTTCTCAAACTATACACAGTCAACGGCGGCACACAGGCTTATTATGAACCGCATAAAGACCATTCAAACATCAAATCAATGGGTTAAACTATTCCAATCAAAATTTTCTCAGTGCTGGTGCCAAATACGGAAGTAGGGCCATCTGAGCTCACATTCAATGATACAAAAGGGGAATCCACAGGACGACTGCATGTCCCGTCAATCAGACATAGTGTAGCCCTGTCAAACCACCATGCCACATTCTGTCTCCTCCTCCTCTCCCTTGGCAGTGACACTGTACACTCATTTATGATGACTTCCTGTCTCTGCGAGGAGTAAATATCGCCGAAAAGAGAGACATCCTATTGGCTCTTTGGGACACATTTTCCTCTCAGCGTGAAATGGGATCTCTCGTTCTCACTCACACAGGAAGTGTCACAGCTTGGCTGAGAGTGCTGGAATATTTTCTGCAGTGGTATAGCAAAGCCTGATGGGACAACTGTGGCTTATAAAAAGCTTTTGTGTGCTGAGAAGTTGCAGACTGTCAGAGCAAAGTATTTGCATTTCTCCAGCTACAGCTGACAGTCAGTGTCTTTGGGTCGTGGAAATCCTTTTCAGTGCAGCAATAATGACTGAAACTATCTCCTATATTCAGACACATTTTAAAACAACAGTTACAACTGATGATGAGTATTACTTTTGTATTGTCTGAATTTGCTGTAATGGTAAAACCTTATGAACAGAGATAATAAATGATCTATTTTTGCTGATCTGAGAGTCTTAAACAACAGCGTAGAGCTCTCTTAGGAAAGGTAATACTGGTAACATTGATTTTTAACAGAAGATATTACAAGAGAGGGCTCTCCTGAGATAGCTTACAACACAACAACTGAAATGCATGTATTGCAAAGTATTGAGATTATGCTCATCAACCACTGAGGGGGATACCTTCGGAGTTCTGATATGAGGTAAGAAAACCTCAAACAGAATCCACTTGATACTTAGAAACTATTACAAACACAATTTGAATCTTAGATTTGACTCCATATGTTGAGGTAAGGCTGCACAGTGGGGCAGTGGTTAACGCTGTCACCTCACAGCAAGAAGGTTCGGAGCCTGGCCCAGACAAAGTGGGTGCTCGGCGCATGCTAAGTTCCCTCCAGGTACTCCGGTTTCCTCCCACAGTCCAAAGACATGCTCGATAGGTTCATTGGTGACTCTAAAATTGGTAGGTATGGTAGGTATGAATATGAGCGTCTGTCTCCATGTGTCAGCCCTGTGATTGACGGGTGATTAGTCCAGGCTGTACCCCGCCTCTCGCCCAATGACAGCTGGAATAGACTGCAGCCCCCCGCAACCCCCCTGAACAGGATAAGCGGTACAGATAATGGATGGATGGATGGATGTTGGGGTAAAGACAAAAGTTTTTTGATAATATTATGCACCACTTCAATGAACCTTACACATATATGGGCTCCAGAACACAGCTTGACGCTGTTAGTTTAGACATGTTTCTGATTACAGACGGACAGAGAGGATCGAATGTGGCATCATTTTTAAAACAGCAAATATTAGAGGCTAAAACTTTTTCAAAATTGTTACCAGTGCAGAGCTTTGGTGAATATCATGTACATGGAGGACACCAATCTACATAGACGTCACGCAAGTACCTTTGCTTGGAAACTGTCATTGGAGCTGTAGTTTTTCATGTGCTCACAAGCTGTGTTAAAATCAAGGTTTCAATTTCTAAAAGCAAGTGCTGCAAAGCGGTTCTTCTAAAATATGGAAGAAAGCCCGAACAACTGTGTTCAGAGAGAGATGAAAGACATGCTGAGTGAGAGATTACATAGAGTTACAGAAGCCAGAGGAACAGAGGCTGGCCTTCAGTCGGCAACAGTGAGTGGCAGCTGTGTTGAGTCACAACAAAAATATGAGCAGGCAATAAAGGAGAAAGTTTGCACCTCACTGCAAGGTGCACTCAGAAGTTTCCATGAGACATTCAACTGTATAGTAAGGGAACAAATCGTACTTCAAAAACTGATGCATGATGCCAGACGCAGACAGAACATTCACTAATAACACAGAGAGACAACAGCCATGCATGCATTACTTGCTTCAATATCACATAAACACAAACGTTTAAGAGAATAAGTCACAGCCGACCCTGCAGGAGAAAGCAGCTGTGAGCGAGTGGAATGAAATAAAACAGAATAGATTTAACACACCTGCTCCAGCAGCTCAGAGTGCATCAGTCCATCTGGTTTTTTGTCGGATTTTCCACATGGCCAGTTCAGGAATGTTGGAAAGTAAATCTTTTATTTGAGCCTGCATTCATTATAATCAGCCAAAGAGAGCGGAGGCAGGAGCTCTTGGAAGTCACTCAGTGTCAATTATAAGACCTATTAATGTCTATCATATTATTCCAGGAGTTTCTTAAATGGTAAAATCACACACAAAGACAGCACAAAGGCTAAACTGTTATACACCACATTTAATAAAGCAGTAGGATGTAGTAGGTGAAAGGACCAGACTTTCCTATTATTAATGTCAGCCTGTCAACCAGTGACAGCGCATGTACACAATTGGAAGGTGGAGGATGAGGGTGGCGCTACGTGAACTTCATGAGCTACATCTGCAAAGCTACAGTATACACCTGCATTACAAAGCCTCTAAACTGCACTAATACCCACATGATGTCTCTTAAAAGTCCCAGTGGAGCTCTGCAGGTGCAATTGTTTAACTGCGTGCTGTGCAGGACCATTGTGCAAGGCTAGGACTATCATTGAATAGAGCCCCATATTACTGGTTCCATTGTAGTGACGGCAAACAGAAGTTTCAGAGGATAAGTTATTCGTTTTACCTTTGACAGCTTGAAGAGTGAGACAAATAGCACTGTTAAATATGTCTTTCAGACTATTATAGTCTTATTATTCATTAGTACGACTGTGGAGGCATCTAAATGTACTGCAGCATTCCAGTTAATACACATTTCCCTAGGGGTGCAGTGTTTTTTATCGTATTATATCTGTCATATCGTAATGTATGGTATCGTACCGTGTTGTGTTGTAGCGTGTCGTGTCGGGACGCATCGTATCGTACCTTGTTGTATCATATCGTACCGTACTGTACCGTATCGTATCACATCGTTGCATGTCATGTTGTGTCATATAGTATTGTACTGTGTCGTACTTTATCGAGGATGAAGCTGACAAATGCTGCTGGTGACCACTTGATTCTTATATTTGCGATAAAAAAATTTTTTTCCACAAGCACAACCATAAGGATAATCTTTTTGGTTGGATTGAGATATCTCTACATTGATGGTCATATCACTGTGAAGTTTGACATTCATGGGCCCCTCATGATCTGTTGTATTAACTTATCCTCTGACTTTTTATTGAGTGCAATCTGCAGTCAAAATGTACATTTTTTTTGCATATGTTTCCCATCAGCCTTAGCTTTATTTTGTCTATACCGCTAGTAAGCATATGTTAGCATGCTAAAATCCTTAACTAAGTTGCAGAGTATGATAGACATTGTACCTGTCTAACACCAGTATAGTACGTTGCCATTGTGAGCATGTTAGCATGCAGATGTTAGCACTATGCTCAAAGGCCAATGGTGTCTAAGTACAGACTCTAACGTGCTATAGCACTGTTTTAAAGGCCAGCAGACAGAAAGCAGGACAACCGTTGAGATACAATCTTAGCTTATGTGACATGATGCAACAAAACAGGCATCTGCTCATCAAATCTTCTCTCAAACGCACAGCTAGTGTTTGGAAACTCCACAGTGCGTCTAATCTCCTCTATAACAAGACCTTGACAGTTATTAAATCAATCTTTACTATGTCTTGGTAACAACTGGGAACAGAACAGACAAAGTTAAATGAAATATTAGCCTGTTGAAACAGCTGCATGTGCAGTATGAGTTGTGGAGTGTGTTCACGATAATAGGGTGTTCCTGCACGATAATAACACGAGATGCCGAGGCTGCAGCTAATGGCAGCTCTCAGGCCTGGAGCCAGCCCCATTAAGCAGCGGTAATGATGCAAAGAGCTCACTGCCCAAGGACAGGAAACCCAGAAAACCAGCTGAAGGGCACTTATTGGAGCACAAGTAGACGCGGGAGTGGGTGTCCAGGAATCCATCCATCACCTCGTATAGAGGCAAAGGAGTTTGTTGACAGCAGTCATCATGATTACTATGGATATATGTGTATACTGCGGGATTTTCTTGACAATCTGATATGCCCACAAATGCTTTTCTTTTTCATTGTCATTCAAACATTCAATTACAAATGAGAGAAGCACTTTTTTCTATTCCACTTCTAAAGTCAGTCATCAAAACCATTAAAAAGGTCTAAATTAATAATCTCCCCTGTGCTTGCTTTTCCTTTTCCCCCAGGAGTTACTGCCACATGCTTTTTGGAGCATAATGATGCGAGCTGGGCCCTGCACCCCGAATGACAGAGGGGGGGGGGTTGTAGACGGATGGAAAAGGAAAGTCCAGAGGAAAGACGGAAGGAACAAAAGAAGACACGTGAGGCACGGTGACAAAAGAGAAACAGAGATAAAGGCACTGCTTGACGGAGAGAATAGGGGACTCAAGGTGAAAGAGAAGAAAAGAGGAGAGAGATAAGAGAGGAGGAAAGGAGGAGCAGACCAACAAAGAATGATGAAATATTTAGACACAAAGAAAAAGGCAGACAGAGAGGAGGAGCAGGGGAGGCTCTTACCAGACAGAGATTAACTCCCCTCTGTCCGACCACCTGCCTGCAGCACACACACACGCACACACGCACACGCGCGCACACACACACACACACACACACACACACACACACACACTGAGCAAACTAAAACTGTCTGGAGATAAATATTGAGATTCTTAATATCTAAAAATGTAGCATCTGAATGATTAGATATAAAATCCAGACAGTATTTAAGCTATATGTCTTCATGAACAACATCCTGACAGCACCTTATGCCTGCTGCACTCTTCAGGATGTTTGATATCTAAAATGATTTTAAAAACCTGGGAGACCACAGACAACCGGGACAACCACAGATTTAACGGAATTTTCATTTCTCACAGAAACTTGTGTGATCACACGGGACTGCAGAAAAACATGCAAACAAGGAGGCCGACTGTTGTCATCTCGTTGCACTTCTGTGCTTTGTTTTCCTGGATTGTGTTTTGTACTTAAAACACAAACAAAAAAAGAAAAAACATTGGATGAAATCATGGCTGAGAAGACCTCTCTCATGTGGCTCTTCTTTCCACACGACAAGATATCAAGATAGACTCCTATCCCAGCTGTCATTGGGCGAGAGGCGGGGTACACCCTGGACTGATCAACAGTCAATCACAGGGCTGACACACAGAGACAGACAACCTTTCATGATCACATTCACACCTTCGGGCAACTTTAGAGTCACCAGTGAACCTAACGAGCATGTCTTTGGACTGCTGGAGGAAGCCAGAGTACATGGAGGGAACCCATGCATGCACGGGGAGAACATGCAAACTCCACACAGAAAGGAGCACTTTGCCTGACCCGGGGTTCAAGCTAGGAACATTCCAGCTGTAACCGTGCAGTCCTCACACTGTCATTTCGACTGATAATCTTTCCTGACCAGCCTAGAGAGGGTCACATTGGACCACCAATAACCATCAAAACAAGGGGAGAAGGGGAAACATCCTTCCCACATAAAAGTTGTAATACTTGTATATTTGATTTTTCAGTTTGAAAAGACAACTTGAAAGTCTCTATACTTTACGCGGTTTGAGCCTAAGATCATGGGTATAGATAACTCCAATTATGTTTTACGAGAAGCTTACAGACATTTATGGAAGAAACAAGTTTTTAATTTATGTCAAAGTCCACAAATCTCATCAAATGAAATCCCTGGCAGTGGTTCAAATTGAGAAAGCTAAATGGCACTGAGCCCAAGTCGCAGGAGCAAGAGATGAAGGAGCACTTTCATCAGATTATTGAAATCCATCACTCAAGTCAGACTACAGAAAGCTGCTCCGTGGAATGAATAATGAGTCAGTGAGTTATGATATCAGACATGTTATGATATTGCGTTTCAAAACTTCAAGGTGATGCCAATGGAGCGCTTGCAGGATGTTGGATCAGAGAACGACATCAAAATCACCTCTGGCGAGTCAATGCAAGGCAATAGTTCTAGTGCCACTGCATGCATACAGATCTGCAGTATCTTCTGAAGTCTTCAGTAAGTTCAGTTCTGTAAAAGCATCACTGTAAATTAAAGAAAAGGATTCATTTCATTTAACAGCTTCAGTTTCAGGGTCTTTGTATTCTGCAGATTCGCTCCCAGCTGCATTGTGGTGCTCATAGCTAGGAGGTCCCTGGTTCAATCTCAGTTCAGACAACATGTCTGTGTTTGCATGTTCTCCCCGTGCATGCTAGGGTTCCCTCTGGGTACTCCGGCTCAGCCCTGTGATTAACTGGTGATCAGTCCAGGGTGTAGGCTATTCCGCCTCCAGCTCTATAAGACAGCTGGGATGGGCTCCTGCGACCCTGGTACCCTGAACAGGATAAGATAATAGTGTAGATAAGGGATGGATGAATGGATATTTGCTCACAATCATATTGCTACACTGTAGTTTACTGGGCCACTTGAAAAGAACAGACCTATCATCAATAGTATAAGCGACACGTCTTTTATAACTATGCCAATCCAAACTACGCCTAACCCAACTGTTAATTATGTATCCTTACTGAATTATAGCAAACACAGATAAAAGAAAGACAGACCAGGAGCTACAACATGCAGAGAACTAAAGGCCCGGCCAGTGACCAGTTTCTCTTCTCCATTAAAACCATCAATCAAACTATTTACTGGTTTGAACAGCGAGTGATCTCAAATATGTTAAATATTTTCTCACACGAAGCGTACTGTCCAGGAAAGTCTTCTTATTTATCCAAATTGGACAAAATACAAAGCTTTGGACTTCAGACCAGCAGAGACTCAACACACCGGACAATCTTGCTAAACTGTGTCATAGATAACCAGCATTCTGGCCTCTCTACCTCCTTTAATCTATAGCTATCTGTCTAACCCTCTCTTTTCTCCTCTGTCCTCTCACTGTCTCTTTCTCTCACTCCGTCTCTCTTCGCAGGATTAGAAGGATGGAAAGCGTGAAAAAGCAAACCTAGACGGAGAACGTGGCCAAGCCAAGTGCCAGACCATCTGCCTCTCCAAGGACTCCTTCATTCCAGACAGTGACCATCTGAACTTGGCAACACGGCCTTGTGTTGCAAGAATACTGATCTTGTGATACTGCTTGAAAAGACCGAGAAGAATATGACAATTGATCCAAGAAGAAAGGATGTAGAAAGAGTGAATACATTAATCACGGGTGCCAAAAACACACATTTACATAAAGCAAACATTTCTTGTTATTTTTCATTTGGTACTTTTATTATATGGAGATAAATGAGGTTACCTGTAGGCAACATGAATTAATAGACTCGTTTTTAAACTAAAAGTTACATGTATTCAGTGAACCTTTAAGAGTGACTTGCACTAACACAAAAATGAAAAGCTTTATGAATAATACGAACTATTCTTCCAAATCTTTCCTATTTCTCCTCTGAAGTGTGTCCGGGCTCAGCCTAAGAGACAGGGTAAGGAGCTCAGACATCCAGAGGGAGCTCGGAGTAGAGCCGCTTCTCCTTCGCATCAAAAGGAGCCAGTTGAGGTGGTTCGGGCATCTGATTAGGATGCCTCCTAGTCGCCTCCCTTTGGAGGTTTTCCGGGCACGTCCAACTGGGAGGAGAACCTGGGGTAGACCCAGAGCTCGCTGGAGGGATTATATATCCTGTCTGGTCTGGGAACGCCTCGGAATCCCCCTGGAGGAACTGGAAAATGTTGCTGGGGACGCCTAGGTCACCTTGCGTGGCCTGCTGCCACTGCGACCTAACCCCGGATAAGTGGAAGATAATGGATGGATGGATGGATGGAATAATTCAAATAAAATATTTCCAATTGTCTATTGTGAAATGCAAAGTTTGTTCCAAGGCTTACACTAACGGAAAGGCAACAAGTTTGTTTCCCTTGACCATGAATGTGCTCAGCAAAAGATTTATCTTGTGGGGAGTGTGAACGAGTACATTTCATTGTTTATCTATTTCTATCTGATTTTTCCTTTGTAATTTGGACATTTTGACTTCACATTGGTGCTTCACAAAAAGTCAGCGAGTCACAAGACACTTCAAGAATCAACCTTGGGTGACTTTGAATACTCCCAGCAGATTTCCTTCCAATCTCTCCGCTAATTGTTGAGATATTCGCTCTGGACTAAAGTATCTGAGAGATTAACTGACTCACTGAGGCTGCAGATGGCTGATACGAGCAGGGAAGAGCTGTTATAGAGCCATTTGTCTGACAGTTACCCAGGGAAAGGAGATAACTGATGTCCTTGTACAGGAACCTCATGCACGTCGATATCATATTAGTGCAATGGGTCAGATCTCTGTAATCTCTTTATGGTTTCTCATAGTTTAATGGACTGGTTGATTCACACTGAAGGCGGGTCAGTGGAATAAGTGCAAGTTCAGTGAAATTATATAAAGACTTTTCTTATCTAGGGGGGAAATAGACTACATGCACAGTATCATAAGTCAATTATGCATTTGGACAAGGTGAGACGTAGTTTGCAGATGCTGGAGAAAAAAAAGGTCCACTGAATAGCCACAGATGAGGACAGGAATAACAATGTAATAGAAACAAATAGAACATAGCAAGATAATGCCTCTTACGATGCTACTCAAGATAAGGATAAATATGAAAGTGCTTTTCCTCCTGTTTTTTTCAATACAAATATGCACGTCACAGTGTATTATTATGGCCAGGATACAAATAAGGTCCGATCTGTGAGAGACGAACAGATTGCAGAAATTCTGGCACCTTTGCCAGCGTTAAAGTGGGGGCAGGGAAACTCCAGATGTTCCTGTTTATTCAGAGCAGGGATGATGAGGAAAAGACTCCGAATGGGGTTTTCTACTGGAGTAAGCGGGTTAAAGCACAACTAGAGGAATAGCCTACGGTGGCTTCTTCAGGAAAAAAAGACAATGTTGGACATAAAACCTGTGTAGATCATTAGCGGAGGTTGTGCAAGACAAGATGAAGAAAGAGATTGGTCACTTCACAACCCTCCCTGTTTAGTCCTTCTAACCCTGTCTCATAAACTAGATATAGACATTCATATCTGGGATCATTTCTCCTGTGTCACTTCAACATTGTGTTTTGCAGCTACCTCTTTAAAGAATTAAAAGACCATGCCTTCTCTGCACGAAACGCAAACAGAGAAAGAGAGACGGAAAGAGGTAACAGTACTCCCCTTTGCACCCATGTGTGAGCTTGTTAAGCCACATTTGAAATGACAGTATTCCCATATGTGCGTGAAGGTTAATGTGTCGTGAATCTGACCTATATTTCAGAGGATCTCTCTGTCGATGAGATCACCAAGGGGAAATTTAACCACAGGACTACAACACTGACGCTGCTGTCATTCTATGTCCACATGCTGTTATACGTTTATTATCATTTTTCCATTGTTGGAAAGGTTTATCATAAAAGAGCACGCCACTCCACTCACACAGCAGGACAGTGTTCAGTTAGCTGTCAGTATGTTAGATATCCGCTTTATGGTCACTCATGCACAGCTTTCCAGTCTGTTGCATTGATCTCTTTATTGCCAGCCTGTCGATATAACTTCCACATCACAGCAACACCAACGTGTCCCAGTTTAAAAGCCAGCTGTAAAATACAGACCTCATTTCAGTATCCTCTTCTGGGACAGACATTTAATTCTGGATGTTATTCCATCAGGGATTCTTTATTGGCACCATCGACTCCCTGCTGGGTCCGCTCACTTCCAGAGTCATAGTTTAGCCTGGTGTATAATCTGCACCACCCTCATTTCTGCGTATCCCAGTTTTCAGAGCATTACAGTGTGTTTTGGATTAACTGTGCAGTAATGTTGTCAAACAGATTAAAGAAACTGAAGCTAGTAGGAAATAATCATTGGTGATACATGTTTAGAGGGGACACAAGGTCGGACAACTCGTCTATGGCAAAAATATGGTCTGATCCAAATTAAAGTTTTGTTGTTACTCAGACAACTGATTAGTGTTAGCATGGCATAGCTAAAACTTAAAGCTCTGCCATGCACCCAAACCACATGCAATGTTTCAATGCACTTATGACTTATGGTAACATATAGTATATTTCAATGACGCAAGGACCTGCTGTATTTTTTCATGCCTTTCTTTGCTGCTATCCTCAGCACCTTTCCACTCCAAACCACAACAGCCTTTTTCCCCTGACGATGTGGAATAATGTCTTTTAGCCTCCATTACCCTAAGCTCAGGAATTCACTGCTTCCATTCTTCACTGTCAGGTGCATTACCAGGCTACAGTCCTTACCGTCTGTGACTTACACAGCTTACTTACCTGAATATGACAATCTAGCTGTTCAATTCAACATGATTCAGGCCTACTCCTGGTGTATTTAAAGACCCCCTCCAGTGAAAAGTGTTTAACCTTGTAAACATCTCCATGTGGTGTTTTTCATGTGCTACAAGACATATCAGGGACAACATAAGCAGTCATCTCCATGGCTGGGCCTGTCTGCTTTTAAACTGCAGTGTACCAAGGACAGGCTGAACAACACGTCTTCAGATTGGCAGGTTTGAGACGTCACAAACCTAAGGAGCCAATCCCGTTAATGGAGGGGGTGACGCTATGCATATCATTATGTGTAACCTATGGCAACCACTTCAGCGATGCGCAAGCCGGCTGTAACCGTCATCGTAATTTTTGCAAACTCACTACTGACTACTAACGTTAATGTTACTACTGCTTATTACTACATTTCAAGCTAGCTAAGTTTCAACAAGTTGCCACTAAACGATGGCAGAGACGTGTTTTCTTTTCGGCTGTAATTTTATGATAGGAGAAATGTAGCCCGTAGTGGGCGGGGCCTATGCAGATTCAGGAGAGGGGGGAGATGCGTCGGGAGGATTTTTAACAAGGTAATTAAACGTATTTTGCAGAAAAAACATGTCAGACACAATTTATTATTTCAAACAGAGCATTTTCGATGTCTTAAAACATGACTGGAGCTGGTTTTAACTGATCAATTTAAAGGTAAACAGCACCAAAATCATGGTGGAGGCCTCTCTAGCTTTGTCTTTCCCAGTCCTCCCAGTCAACATATTTTTTCCTTCTGACAGTAGTTTTACAGTTTTTTCAACAAACGTGTGGGAAGAGATGTTGTGAGCCTAGTCTCTTGAAATTTGGTGAATTACGCAAGTTCTTACAGCTCATGTGAAAGCCAGCAAATACTTATAAATCAAACAGAAAAAGAACAACATGAGCAAAACAAACCGACTCCTTTTGGAGTCTATTTTCTCTCATTCAAATGTCTGAAGGTATTTCATCCATGATTTGGAAAGACAACTCATAAGAAAAGCAATATCTGTGTCTCAGGCGAAATCTTTCCTTCAACAACCACACATCAAACCAAAGAGAAGGTAAAAGCTGCAAGTTTATCTTCCTTTAAGATGAATACTGTTAGCCTTCAGAGTTAGATAATAATTATGTAAGTCAATAAGGTAAGTGTGAATTTGTAATAATGGATCATTCAGATATTGCTTACGTCACATTAATCATGTTGTGTATTTATGCAATGATACAGAGAGAAAAAGACAATACACACTTACACTGTATATTTTCCTTGCCTTCTCATTCCTCTGTGTTTTCTTCATGTGTTACTTTCCTCCCTTCCTCTTTATCTTTTTCCACGAACCATCTACACAAACAAGTGACCCTGCTCATTATCATAGACCCAGTGAACCCTCTCAGCAGCAGTCAGCACCCACGGTGAAGAAGCGAAGGGCTGGACTGCAGACACAGCTGCATCTCAGCTGGTGAATCGAGTGGTAAACAATAACACTCAGACAAAATGCATGCAGAAGGTCTACATATACGACATTTAGGTTCTATATTTTTGTCCTCTTTGGCCTACATACTTTCATTTCACAAAACTAACACAATATTATAAAAGATGCAATTCAAAATGTCTTTTTTCCAAAACTTGAAACTGAATAAGAAATAAGTTATCTAGAATTCTGAATGATTGAACAGTGAGTGTGTTTTATTAATACCACAGAAACAATGTGTTTAAAGTGTGATAGTAAACAGCAGCACAAATGTTAATAATTCCACACACAGCAGAGAATAGTTCATTGTTGACATGACTTGATTGGTATGAATTCTAATGTCTTATAGTTTCTAAAGGCTCTTTGTTTTCTCGCCTCTGTTGTTCGACTGTTACTGTTTAGACTGACAGGCATGCCCACTGTGTTACCATAGTGACGGCAATGGAAATTCAGACAGCTGAAATTAAGAACAAATTCTCTAAAGAAAGGACTTTGACATTTATACTAACATTTTAAGGATGTTAAGAAAAACACACGGCAACAACTCTAAAGGAAAAATTATATAATCGTTCTGTGAACTGAATTTCAGGATAAAGCCACAACAGCAGCCTATTTGTTGCACCTGTAGGAGTTTTGATGGATGTGCAGACCCTACTCAGTTTGTTTTTTGGTTACTGACATCTAAAATCCATTTTTTTATCTTGTTATTTCTTCGCAATTTTTATCCTCATCTATCCAATTTTGGAACAACAACTTGGCTAACTGTTGGTCTATGATTCTTCAGAGCAACAAGCACTGTTTCATTTACATTATTCACATATCCCATTACCTCCGACTGTCCTCATTCCAAGGTCATCAAATACTGATGTTTTGTCAAGCACCTCACGTTTTGGCGTACAAGACGCCCTTTAGCGTCTGTAGGAGATGCACCTGGCTTTCAACTTACTCCAGTGTAAACCTGCCCAGGTCCAACATTTTGGAATACAAAATACCTACATGGGGGCTGTCAGGCTAGATGGAGAGTTAAAACACCTGACTTTCACCTGACAGATAGCTTTTTCTGTCCAGTGTTTCCAAACCTATTTTGGTAAATGAGCTGACACCATTTCACAACGTTAAAGGAGAAATTTGCCCCTTGAAAAAGCCACCGTCAGTCAAGTAATATTTGAAATTGGCGCCATAGCTGTGGAAAAAGTTGTACAAACAGCTCGCGGTTTCGCCCATTTTACATTCCTACAACACCCAGCGTGCATTGCGCCCCTCCTTCTCAAAGGAACGGCCCAGTGAGAGATGCTGGAGTGAAATGCTGCCGTTTCCCAGTCAAGGACATTGATCGCTGCAGGCCATGGCTCAGAGCAGTACAGAATCCGAAATACACTACCAGTCAAAAGTTTGGAGACTTTTTCTCATACAAATGAATGGGAAAGTGTGTCCAAACTTTTGACTGGTAGCGTACAACAAGAATATCCCTCTGGATCGTCTAAAAAAACTTCAGGTCTGCAATCTACATTTCAAACCGAATGATTTTGAACGAGACATGACATCAGAGGTGGGCGTCCTAGATTAAGGAAGTGTAGTTTATCAAGCTCCCTGGTTTTCCAGGAACCATTGGAGAAGCGGATAGCGTCCTCCAAAGGCAATCTCCAAAGGAAATGGCACCTTATGACAGAACACATATGCTAAAGGGTACTTTGTGCACTTATTAGGAACACTGAGGGCGTTGACAAGCGTTGGTATTCGACAACCAGGACATGAAAGCATCCCGATGCACTGATGCAAAAAGACAACAAACCCTTTTTTGCCACATTCCCTCCTATTAACAAAACCAACACACAATGGTAAACCCCAACTCTGAAGGATCTTTGAACTGAATCCAGGTTTCTGCGGCAATAACAGCTTTCTGCCTGCACCACCTGGCTCCTGATCTCTCGAAATTTCAATTAAAGTCAAACAAATCTCTCTCATAAGACTCGCTGCATTGGCCAAACTCATCCAACAAACTGCTGACATAACAGGCTTCATCTGTGGCTCAGCGCTGACACTTTCACCATATACTGTAACTGTTACACAGTAAGAGGCTTATGTATTTGTGGTTCATGTGATCTCCTCATGGGCTCATCGGTATGTTCAGAACACTGAACCACAGTGACTAACTACATTTCTGATACATATTTGTTGCAGTAGCGAACAGATCGAAGCACAGATTGCAGCATAGTTATCCAGATAAATTAAAGTTAAGTCGAGGGAAGAGTAGAGACATCAAGTACGGGACAGCACACGAGGAAAGGAAATGTGCTGCAGCGAATCTATTATCTATATTTACACTGCTATCAGTGCCCATAGGCGAAATACAGAGCTGGATTTGACTCTGATGAACTCCAGTGTGGATGTCTGTGTTTGTGTGTGTGTGTGTGTGTGTGTGTGTGTGTGTGTGTGTGTGTGTGTGTGTGTGTGTGTGTGTGTGTGTGTGTGCATGTCAGAGAGAGTGCGTGGGCGGTGGTATCATCCACCGTGGACGTGCTCTCGCTGGTTGCCCCACTCCCCACTCAGTGTTCTCTTATGTTCGCCCAACTGTCTCATTCAGTGTAAAACACCATCTATATTAGAATGCAAACAATGATACCTTCATATTCAGTTTGTTCAAATGTGCAAAGGACATCACAGTACATCCTCAAAGATTACTGCAACACGTGAGAAATAAACAAGTCACAAAGCATCAGGCTTCAGCACTGATGAATGTGAGCTGACATTGCATTAGCATGCAAGAAATGAAAACACAGCACAGCTATTGTCAGCCTCATGCCAGGGAGAGTGATGTGGGATAAAATTACGTAAGTAGATTCCATGACACTTCGTCAAGCCTCCCAACCAGGCATCTACTGTTTCAGTGAGAAAACGGACCACCCTGGCTCTCACTGCAGCGGCTCTGCAACCTCCTGCATAGCTGACGTGCACTGACCACTGCAGCTTGTGCAGTGCAACTGTAATGATACTAAAAGAGAAAGAGAGAGTGCATTCCTTTCTCAGTCCCTCTGCACACTGAGCAGAGCAATTTGTACAGGAAGAGCTCTATTGAGTAATGTCAGTTGCTCTGTGACTATTTAAGCATCAGTAGTGGTGTAACAGTGTGTGTATTTGCCACGAAACCATCAGTAAAGAATCTGTCTGACTTGTTAATACACCCCCATAGTCTGCTCTAAATTTTGCTGTCATAAATGTTGGTCTAACCAGGCCCTTGGACACTTTAAATTGTGATGACAGCACATAGGAGAATATGCAGACTTCTTTCTATTGAGTTATCTAATACAAATAACATTTGTTCAAACTGTTGTAATTGCTAAAGCCAGAGATTATCTGACAAGAGAGCCTCTTGTGTCACTATGACTCTGTTGTAATGGAGTTTAAGGACACTCTGAACAAAAGTAAGACACAGATGAAGACAAAAAACTATAACAGAGTATTATGGCGACTTTAAGGGGAAAAAAAATGAGATTACGAGAAAAAAGTCGTAATTTTAGGCTGTGATTAATGAATGAAATGTCATTTTCAAATAAAATCATCTTTCAGAGTCCTGATACGTCTGACAAAGTGGTGCTGATGTGCCAAAAGATTCATTATTTTGTCTTTGTGAAACCTATACTACAGTATTGCCATATAAAGCTTTGTAATGTGCTTGCTCATACTCCGTAGGAGATCTGGCATGCTCTTGCGAGGTATATGTATGCTATGCTTCCATGCTAGCGGATGTGTTCAATAAATGCAGCTCTGGCTAAAGTTGTTTCAAGCCTCCTGCGCAATCATTTACAAGAGTAACTTCACAAGATAAAGTTACACTTTACACATCCCTCATTTTAGCGCAGGCGGCAATCTGTTTAGAGCGTAAACAGATACCGTATATTTGTAGATTACAATATCGATATTTGGCGCCAGCCTAGCCATAATTGTATTGCACGAGTCAGGGCGACAATATATTGCGGTATCGATATTTTGTCCCACCCTGACTCTTAAATAAGAATTAAATAGCTCCGATGTGCATTTTACAGCACAGCAGTCCACCCTGAACTTTACACTCATTTATACACACAAAGTAAAACAGCTGCCTGTCTCCATGCACTTATTGCCTTGTCCCCAGGCCCACAAACAGGAAGCACATCCTATGTCCTGATTGTACAGACTGCACATACACAAACAGACACACAGAAACACACAGATGCATCCCTTCCATGGGATGTGCACCTAATCTCAGCTGGAGGGGAGAAGGCGATGTTGGTAATGGTCGCTCTCTCCTGCATCTTTATTTCCTCTGATGGATGTTCATAAATAATTTCACATGACTTCTTCCTTTTCTATTTTAGACCTCCCAAATCCAAAGAGAGTCAAACCAAAAAAAAAAAAGCCACAACAAAGCTTCTCCCTCTGCGCTTTTCACAATGAATCAAAGAATTCTAGTCATACTTTGGTGAGAAAGTCACCCACTGCAAGAGAGTCTGGATTCTGTGAGAGCATTTGCAGCGGAGGAATGATTCATGCTGTGACAAAAGGAAAGAAGAGTTTCCCAACTCTTCTGGAAACACACTACGGGCTTTCACACAGATTTGGAAAGTACAGTTTTTACAGACACACACACACACACACACATTGAGTAGAGTAAAGGAGCTTTCTGACAGGCAATGAGCTCATGAGATCTGAATGTCTTCCTGTGATGAATGCTTTTTTGTGGCTTTCTCACAACTATTTCTCTTTTTTTTCCGCTCTATTCTCACACTTTTTGTCTGCCCCTCTTTTCACACACACACAAACTTACTTTCCCTGTGTGTTAATTCTTTTATCTGCTCCGTTTGGAGTGAATATGAGACACAAAAAAAGCTTAATTCTGGATTTAGTATTCTTAATCTGCAAAGCCGTTGTGTATTTTTTTCCTTCTCCAGGAATAGCAGGTTTCGGGTTGCTAGGTTGGCGATTTAGCCCTCAGTTTAATGCGCCTGTGTGTGTGGCGGTGTGTGTGAGAGAGCGTGCGGGTAAACACTAAGCTTGACAAATGGCCAGTGGTCTAAATCAGACTCAATTAAGATTTATGGTGGGCGAGGTGCCCCGAGTGAGGAATTCAGACTGTTTTAGTGTGAATGTGCTTGGACTTGTGTGCGAATGGACAGCAAATGTTTCCTTTTTTAATTGAACAAATATAAATCGCACATTAAAAGATTTAAAAGGACAATCACCGAGATCTGTCAGAGCGTCCATATCTTGAAAAATATCTTGAATCGTGTCATGCTATGGGAGTTTTAACAGCCTTACAGTTAACAGCAGAAGCTGCACCATAAACACTCTGAAAATGGCTCTCAGACGTCTTTCCGACCACATGTGTGCGCCTGACATCAGAGCAGAGGGGGCCTCCTTCATAATTGGAGTGTTTGCAGATATGTAATTGCAAACACACTTGACACAGCTGGACTGCTACTTTGAATTATATGGAATTCACGTCAGCATGGTTACATATAAAGCTATTGCTTTGGAGAAACAAGCATGTACAGTGTGTGTTTGTCTTCTTGTTTTTCTATCTTTGTGAGGAATGAGTTTTAGACCTACAAAACCAAAACCTTTTGCAACGTGAGGACATTGTGCTTGTGAAATGATGAAAGTCCTATAATGTAAAAAATAGTTAAGAAGCCTTAAAGTGGTAATCTCGAAGCTCTCAGTTTTGTTGTCTTTGGCGGCACCCATGGAGATAAACGGTAACTGCGGGAGAACACTTCCCAGATATCCAGACATGTATGACGTCCCAGGTTGGCTCTGGTTGTAACTCTTGATTTTCCTCACTGACGGTCACTTTCCTTTTTAGACTGTTTGTCTTCATTTGAGCGTCAAGTTTGTTTCTTTTTCTTTGGATTTTCACTTATTTTTGAAGTTGTATCTGTAGTCATCCATCTTTTCTTTGTTTGTTCAGCCATAGTAGATTACTGTTTACTGGCAACACTTGCAGTGGCCGGAAAAGCAGCTGCTTAGCTCCGCCTACCCGCTCTGGCAGACCAACCACTGCTGGGTGATGGAAAACACGTAACTAACTGGGCGCCGCTTAGTATTCGCCACAGACACCCTGTTATAATACTATATACTGCAAATGCAAAGGCTTTCATCAGCGGGCCATAGGCTCAATCACCATTGTGTTACCTTATTCAGACATTTATTCAAATGAAAATGTTAAAGATTAATACTTTAATATTTATATACTCAAACAGACTTTAGCACATTTTTTTTCAGGGTAAATCTTACTTAAAATGGACTGCACTTATGAAGCACTTTTCTAGTCTTCCAACTACTCAAATCGCTGTTACACTACATGTCACATTCACACTTTCACACACTGATGGTAAAGGCCTAAGTGCCAACCTCCAATCAGGATGTATTTCCATTCATACCCAATGGCTATGCCTTTAGGAGCAGTTTGAGGTTTTTCCCAAACACTTCGACATGTAGACTGTAGAAGTCAGAGATCAAACCCCAGGCAACCGACTCTACCACTGAGCCACAGCCGCCCCACAACATACAATACATACAGATAATACATAATACATACAATATAGTTAAAAAGAAGCCCGGGCCTGATCTTTTTATGCATTGGCTCAGGACTAAACCCTGATTGGATGAAAGCATTTGCAAAAAGGGGGGCTGGTCTTTAAAGTTAAAATAGGATTAGGGTGAGGTTAGGGTGCAGTGCAGATGGTAAATTTAGAATTATGAGCCTGAAAAGGGCTGAAGTCAAAAATGGGTTCTGGCAAGTATAGCAACACACGAGTGAGTGTGTGTGCGTGTGTCCTCTGGGAACAGACAATCATTTATCATCGCACGGACTCCCTTTAGTGTTAGCTGGGGAGCATTTTTGCTGGTGTCTCAAGGAGCACAAAGGGGTCCTCCGAAGGCCAGTCCTCCCCCTGCTCATCTCTGTCACCCTTCTCCTCCCTCAGCGTCCCTCTGTCCTTCCCCCCCACCCCCTCTGCCCAGCCATGGCACACTGCTCTTTCTGTGATATCCAACCAAAAACAACTGGACCATTTGAGGGGTTGCCGTGCAAATCACAGCTTTCTAATCAAAGGGGTTTTGAAATAGAACCCAAGTGGTCTGAGTAACTTTTTCTATGAAGCAGCTTGCTTGTTTTACAAAACGGCTCAGTTGAGTCCATCACTAAATGCTCAGAAATGGCTTTGAATATTAAAACAGAGTTCAGTCCCTTCTGTGCTTTTATTTCCAAACGGCTCTGGCTGGAGGTCGTTTGGCAGACGGAGGACTAGTTGACCTCTGCCTTCTGGAGAGGTCAGCTTCTTGAACAGAGAAATCCCACTGTGGCCATTATGCCTCTCCCTCGAGCCCAGTGGACTGAAAGCTAAACTAAAAGTGACAGGAAGGTAACTCAGGGCAACGATCAATGCTAGAGCCAGCCTCTGTTGCCCCCTGTGTTGTTGGAGGACAGTGAAGTGGTCTTTTATTGAACAAACTGGAGGCTGCGTTGTGCTACTGTATTTTTCTCTACATACTTGAATCTTATGTAAGTGAGCAGCTGTGAGCTGAAGCGTTTTCTTTGGCTACTTTGACATGAAGTGAATGTATCCACGCAAAGACACACAGTTTAAGGTCAAAAGACAGCACACATACAGGTATATTCTTCTGCTGATAGCACAGGATCTCTAACACCACGCTCTGGTTTAGTAGTAGTAATAGAAGAAATCCACCCACCAACACATAATGTGTCTGCCAACTCACATTGTGCCCTCCCACCCACGTCCTCACACTCATGCACACAGACATACACGCAATCACAGAGCAAATGAGAACAGGGTGTCCAGATATAGCAATAATAATCCCATGCCGTGCACTGATGTGCTAGCTACGTTAGCAGTTTTCTGCCCAACCACTGAGAGCAGCGTGCTCACTCAATATATTTATTTATTTTCTTATTAATATTCTGCTCATTTTCACGTAGCAGCAAAATGATTTGGAGAATGAATAATCTGCAGATGAGCAAACCTTTCTAAAACAAAATGCAAAAAGCACTTTGTAAACAAAATGTAAATTGAAGTCTAGTAAGTTTTTTCCATCATCGATCTACATTGCAACAAGCAAGTCCCTGCAGAAGCTGCACCGCGGCAGCATTTGGCAGTTACACACAGAGGGATGATTCTGCTCATAAGCATTATAATAACATCATCCAGCAATTTAGAGAATGCATTTCCCTCCAGGTATTGTACAAATCATATTATGACGTTCAATTCGAGGTATTAAGATATTTGGAGGCAGTATATGTGATAAACCTGCAGCCAAAAGAAATGATTGCCAGTAGACCAAAGTGTCTGCCTTAAAAAGCTAAAGAGCTTAAAGTCCAGTCTCATAGCCAAGCAGGGCCATGTTTGAAAGCAAAGGCCGTGGATTTAAACATGCAATGACCCATTTTCAATGTCAGCGTTCTGTCAGTGGAGGGACTGGTGGTTTCTCTCTCCGTTTGTTCATCTGTCGATCACAGTGTGAGACAGATGCATATCTTTTACAGTTTCTGGTCTGCAGGATAAATTACGTTACTGACACCAGCCAATGTACATTTCAATGACATTTCTCAATGACAACAACTTGCTTCATTATCTTGAAAATGAAGATAAATACAGATCTGTGTAAATACAGATTTATCACTACGGGAGGTAGAGAAAGAATTCTTCATGTCAGAACAATTCAAACTGTAAGGATACTTCCAGTTACTAACACAAAAACACAACTGTCCAAGACCACCACCCATGAGTAGTTTTCTTGGTCAGTATGATCATTTTTTATAGTATTTAATATTGTTTTTTAGTAATGTATTGCAATTATATAGTGCTTTTTTCAAGTCTGACCACTCAAAGCTTTTACACTACATGTCACATTCACCCTTTCACACTCACATTCACACACTGATGGCAAAGGCTATGCAAAGTGCCAATCTCCAATCAGTATCTATATGGTAAATGGACTGTACTTATATAGCGCTTTTCTAGTCTTTGCGACCACTCAAAGCTGCTTTTACACTACATGTCACATTCACCCATTCACACACTTATGGCAGAGGCTGCTACGTAAAGTGCCCAACTGTCAATCAGATATCACATTCATGCCCGGTGGCTATGCCTTTGGGAGGAGTTTGGGGTTCAGTGTCTTGCCCAAGGACACTTCGACATGTGACTGTAGCAGTTGGGATGCGAACCCCCAAACTGCCGATTAAGAGGCGACTAACTCTACCACTGAGCCACAGCCTCCCAATCTAACCAGACGTCTACGGTTGGCTCCCTTTGTTACAGTTGTAACTCGTGATTTTCCTTGCTGACGGTGCTTTCCTTTTTAGATTGTTGGATTTTCGCTTATTTTAGAAGTTGTATCTGTAGTCATCGACTGTTTCTCGTTTGTTCAGCCATAGTAGATTACTGTTTCCTCCCAACACCTAAAGAAACTGGAAGTGCAGCCGCTTAGCTCCGCCTACCCTCTCTGGCAGACCAACCACTGCTGGGTGATTGAAAACGTGCGGCTAACTGGGCACGGCTTGTGATTTTTTCAGCGAAAGTCCCCACAGACACCCAGTCTGTAATAATACTATATACTGCAAATGCAAAAGCACTTAATTGGTTGTTGATGCAAAATGTTTGACTTCAAACAGAAGCTTTTACCTTCAAACAGGAGCCTCATTTGACAACTATTAAGCTTTTACTTGAGTTCAATTACACTTGCAGACTTGCTAATGAGATAATTAAAATGTTCACTCCTCCTGTAAATTCACTAATGAGTGTAATGCTTTGTTGTTGCGTGCTTGTGCTAATAAGCAAACTCATCATAAACAACATGTACACTATGGCCTACATGAAAAGAGGACTTAACTGTCATATTGTAATATACTTGTAAATGTCTATGTCCCCACTGCAAACCATTGTAAATGTATGCTGTAATGTTAAGAGGTTAGGTCAGAGCACACAAATCTTTGCCTGAGTCTAAGTGGGGATTGTAGAGCCCGTCTCCCCTGGATATTGTCAGTCTGTATCTGCGTGCTGAGGGGTAGAAGGCTGTTTAGCCCCGTCAGCAGAGAAGCTCTTGTCCTGCCTCCCTCTCCCAAGGTGACTTCTCTGCTGTTGGCAGGCACAGCAATGAAAACAGCTCCCTAGACTCTCTCGCCTTCTGCTTCTCCCACACACTCATCATCTTTTAGAAACCACCGGGTAATGGGCTTTTATACCTTTTTCACAGAGATGTCATAGCACCTTTTTGTCTCTCTTTTTTTTCCCCTCCACACCTTATTTCCATAATTGCAGGTAGGAGTCAAAATGCAATATAAAAAAATCATGCGTGTATTCATTAAAATTCTCTTCAATGCCTTTGGCTTTGTCTACAGTCAGATTTAGACTTTGGCTCAAAGCCAACGCAGAGCACCTGACCTTTTCCTCTCCCAGTTCTCGTAGTGGAGAACGTCCACCTACGCAGCGGCACACACACCTCCCACACGATCTCTCTCACACTCAGGCAGGAAATTTGTACTTGGAAAGCAATCGTCTGTGAATCTGTGTGGTTTTTTGCTAGAGATTGAAGGCTGGAAATACAACCCACGCTGTTCTGCTTTAACAGAACTTGCATGTGGAAGTTGCAGGTGTGCAGCCATAAGTGTGAGTAAATAGGCCATTGTCCTATGACTATAGTAGGTCATCTATTTTAGCTCAGGTTAATTCTCTACATGGGAGTAGGTGTGCTAATTTCCTCTGTGTGTGTCCTCCTCCTGTGTCTCAGTCACTCTCTTTCTTTGTGTCTCTCTCTCCCTCTTGCTCTCTCTCTCCCTCTGTTAATTGATTAAGAGGATTCAACCGGCTGCTGCAGGGTTAAGCACTGACTCTGACCACTGAGGCACACTTGGGTGCACATAAACAGTGACCAAAGCAGGCTGACACACCTACTTTAAGATCAGTTCGAGACTGTTAACACACACGCACGCACAAGTGTTTTTTTAACTTGCCAGAACAATGCATTGATTTGTATCATTTCCGAGAAGAATAAACAAAAACGTATAATTATTGGTGTTAGCCTAACCCCAACACTTTCCCTAACATAAAGGCAAAAACAAGTGTAACACCAGCTCTGCTTGTATGCTTGCTGGCATGGAACCTCTTTATCATTCCCAAATGGGGGCTGAGTCCCCATAATGTGACTATTTGAACACTTTTTTTTACAAGTATTCTTTTGCCTTTGTCCGAAGAGATGCACAATGAGACATCTTCTAAGCTACAGTGTATTAAGGAAAAGCCAAAGCATGACTGAAGCACGCTATGTCTGTTTTTCATTAGAAACCTGCTGCTGAATTTGCATAATGTAATGGTCAGCTGTCTGTTAATTACTGTTATAAATCACTCTTGTTCAAAGGCACAGGGGACTTTATGAGTTATGATCTACTCCCTGCTGCTTCTAACAAACAAAACCTTAAGTATGGACGTGCTTACCAGTTCTCTTATTCTAATCAATGATAACGAACAAAAGCCCTCAAACAACCATAACTGCAAAACATTATCGCAGAGGGAAAATCTCTGAAGAACTCTGCTCACATAAGATGATGATTGCATTTTAATTTGCACCTAAACGAAACAGTTTATGCTTCAAATGCCAGGGCCTGCCAGGGAATACCAACTCATCTAAATAAAGTTTATTGGGGTCCCACACGGATAGAAAAGAATAACTTCCTCATACAAAGACTGAATTGTTTCCAGCCTGTTATAAACTGCAGATAAAGATTGTAGTCACACAATTTCTGTTTTGTCATAGTACATTGCATTTCTAACAGAAACACATTCATACAAACACACATCCGCAGGCAGCAGCATCCTGATAACCTTGCCCTATCCGGCAACTCCAACACTCCTCAAAAACTCATCTTCACTCCTCCACAGATAAACACACACACATGACAAAAACACCTTTAATAACCTTCACCGTCCAATCCAACCCCAAATCAATGATGACATGCACAAAAGTTGTTCCCCATCCAGAGCGGTCTTACCTTTGTGACAGTCATGCAGAATCAGTGGGTGAGGAGCAGGCCAGTGTCCCCTTCAAGCAGAGAGCAACGCCGCAGGAGTGGCAGAGTGATGAGGAGGAGAGGAGGGCAGCTCTGCTGAATATGCAGAGAGAGAGAAAGGAGGAGGGACAGACAGGTTAGTGTGTCTGGCTCACTAAGTACGGAGGGGCTGATTGCTGCTGCAGTGAAGTAATGGCTGGCAGTCGGCGTGCGGTTGGTTACTACAACAGGGAAAAGCTCCTCGCTAGGATACACCCCTCCCTCCTCCCTCCCAGGCTGCACACACGCTAACACACGCGCGCGCACACACACAGTGATAATGATGCACACAGAGTCTAGCTGCCCTGCTCTCTCACTCTCTGTCTCTCGCAATATGATTAGTGATGGGCTAATACAGCTTATTGATGATCAGTCAGGAAGGGATGCAGGAGGAGGTGGGAGCAGCGCTTCCTGGGACAGCAGAGGAGAGGAGAGGACTGCAGAAACAGAGAGAGGAAAGGAGGGAGGGAGGGAGGGAGTTGGACGCTGTGTCGCAGTCTGCTACTCAGGAACGGAGCTAGATGCACGTCATCCGGTGTATAGATGCGTGTCTGTGAGTGACACAGGCATTGATGGGAAAGAAGAGATACATTTTTTATTTATGAACCACTTAAATTACACTGAATCCAGGTATTCTTACATCTGAAAGCAAGACAGAACATAGCAAAGAATACACATATTTATACACAAGGCAAAAGTTGTGAAGTTGTACTTATGTGAACACTCTTTAACTGTGTTTATCTCCTTAACCTACACTCTGTATATGCGTCCTTTAACCTAACCCTAACTATGGCCAAGCAAAAAATAGATCCTTGTGCAAAATGTGGAATCTTTGATTATAATACACCATTTTTTAAATACATGTTTTTCAAAAATTGAATTAAAAACACACGTATGAAAGTTTAACTGAACTTTACACAGTTTATTGCATGAGCATCAGTCCTTCATAGATCCTAAACTTAATGCCTAAATGTGCTTCTAAGCCTTGAAATCCAAATTAATATCTCAATTAGGAGAAATCCTAATCACAATGACTGTGATATCTTCATTTTGAAGTATTCTTACGTCTTCTTTTGCAACTATAGTAGCACAAAGAATCCACCCACTCGCAGAGTAACACATCTTTGTCATACTAATTGAATAAATAGAGGGATACTTAAGTCAGGCCAAGATTCCAACTCAGTAACCATGGATAGCTTAGCTTCCCATAGCTGTGTGAGATTCTTCTCTAGTGGCTGTTAGCCACAATACAGGCTTTGTTGAGTGCATCTTTCATCTGTTTGTGTGAGTACTGTAAGTGTCTGCACATGCTGAAGTGAATGCCACCAAGACTTAAAAACACAGATGAGGCCCGTACTGTGGGAATTTCTTTGCATATAGGTTTTTATGTCTTACTGTTGTTCCTTACACTCACTCATATTGTCATTTAGTGGTCACTTCGTCTTTAGGAGTGTCATTTGAGTCCCCGCTTTCAGCATTTCCTGTCTAGAACAATAGTATTTCCTGCGTCTGTATGTATGTTATGGGTTGGTGGGTGTTCCTCAAAATCTCTATAAGAAAATATGTGGAATTGTACTTTGTTGTGAACACTGAGCATGTATTACTGCTTGCAAAGCTTATATAGCAATATGTCAGTTTGGCATTTCAGCCCATTCTAAGGGGAAAAAAAACAAGTAAGGCATTTCTACAGTGTGCATTAGTGTAAAACTTACATATTGTGCCATCTCACATTGAAGTCGAAATTCTTCAGAATGGTGGAAATGTGTAATATATTTCCAATTTACATCACAACAAAGGTGTAGGAGGAAAAGACATCATCCTCTGGGTGGAGGTGGCAAACACAGGAACCTGCAGTCCAGGCAGGGCCAACATGTCTCACATGTTCCACCAGACATCTAGACGCTCCTATTAAAGTGAGGCAAGAAAGAGAAAAGTTATTTTACAATTCATGTTGATAGTGAATATATGACTGTCAACAAAATAAACGTATATAAATGGAATACTTAAAACAAACAGTTATTGTCATGCTTGGCTTCAAGCTTTAAATCCATGTTTCCTTTCTGCTCCTGTAAATTATGGCAAGTCTGTTTTGCATTAGGAATTTCATTTCCTTGTCGTTTCCTATTCTGGCAGCTCTGTAACCTGGGGTAATGCACAATATTTAAGAGTTTGCTGCCATCTTGTGGTGAAATCACATTACTACATCCAAGACGTTTGGTTCAGGTATTGTTATTTTTGTTAATTGGCTTTTCCTTATTTTTTCAGGACTTTTTTTTTTGGAAGACTCAGGACTGGAGGTCCCTTTGAACATGACGTGCCTTATTTTTTAACATATTCCTGATGGCTAAAATGGTCTCTATTTGTGGATTTTCAAACTAGGAAAGTTACCACAGTACAACAGTTCCTCATAAAAAACAATAACATCTGTCATCACTTCCCCCCGAGCCTAAGACAGAAGAATGGGTTTCATGAAAACTAATATTTTAAGGAATAAAATCAAACAAAGACCACTGTCCAGTTATTCAGCAGTTGGACGGAAATATGTTTTTTGTGAATACTGTGGTTTACTATGTCAATTTGCGACAGGAAAACCTTAAATTTCCAAACAATATGTGAGAAAAAGTACACTATGTATTAATTTGTTTATATTGAATGTATACATGTAGTAATAATCTTTGAGTTAGCCTGTATATTTCTGATAAATTAATCAGAGAATGCCAACTCATTTGCAATACACAAATGATGTTAGTCTAGAATGATTTGTTTACCGTAAAAATACAACCCTCTATGTGTGAATTGACGTTATTGAGCAAAGCGTTTGTAGACTACATTAAACCGATTTTAACAGCATTTACTTGGTTGCATTCGTGACTTTATGATGGTAAAAAATAATCAATACTGACAAAGTTCGTCTGTTTGCTAACTAAAGGATGCAAATGATAAAAGCTCGTAAATTGGTATTAGCAGTTATAAGTCATAATACTGTGATAGTGAACGGCCGAGAGTACTTTAAAAAGTACACAACTGTTAATTGTAACTCTGATACACATCTCTATAACTGAAGCTAAATATAAAGTCATGCTAACTAGCAGAGGCTAATTATCATAACTGGCTACTGCTATGTTAAACTGCAACTAGCTTTAGCGACAGTTAGCTTTGACATTGCTAGCTGTAGCCACGATAATAGCGGTTGTTGGGATTATTGCTAGAGTGAAATGTTAACTTTTTGCTATCTGTGTTTTTGATATGAAACAATAACCCACCTTTAATTTAGTTGGGGGCCGAGTTTAGCCTTGAAGCTTTTCCACAGCCAACCGTCATATCTGACAGATGAACCCGGTGGAAACATGATTATAGTGTTTGGCTTTACAAAGCTGCCTTGTGTTACTATGATATGTGCAGTAAGTGTCGCTATCCCGTAACAACAAAGCCACAGCTAGTGTTACAGCCATAGCTGTAGGCATTGGCCGCCGCAATTTAGCTGTGGCTATCAGGTGCGCCCAGATAGGGTGCGCCCACTATCGATGTAGCTGCGCTCGGAGCTCGGCTTGTCTTGCCTTGTTGCAACGAAGATGGCAACCGGAAGAAGTAGCATACGTCCTGGTGATGAGACATCCACGGTGAGACTGTGAAACTTGATTAAACGTTGAAAACTATTATATCGTCAACCAACCGTAACATATATTTTTTATTATTTGTTCCAGCTAGAGTGAAGAGAATGGAAATATCTGTAAAATACAGGTAAGAGCTAAAGGACTATTTTAGAGGCTGTTTTATCTTTGCTAGCTCTCTGAGTGTAACCTTATCATTAAAGCTCAACAAAGACCATTAAAAGTTTAATTAATTATACTATCAACCTAGTAAGCTTTTATTGCTAGCCTGCATATCATGCAAAAAACATTGTCTCTTATGTAACTCATCATGAAATCATTAGCTACCTATGATCAAATTATCGTACAATTCCACAATAAATCTGGAAGAAGAATTATATTGTATATAATTGTACAACATGTAGCTTCTTTATCTAAATAGGGAAAAAAATGGGTTACCGAACTCACCAGACTTTTTTTTTACTTTTTAGATTTGGCCTTTAAATAAGTTCTCTTTCATAGAAGAACAGCGTGACTAACATCTTCTAAAATATTTGTACATGGATTTCCTTTGTTTCCATTGTTTTATTTATCCTGTTGATTCACATCAGTCCTCAGAAGAATCCCTCATGATTCATTCTCACACTAAGTAATGTTTGATGCAGCATTTTTCTGTCAGACATTATTGACTTGACCTGCTTGGCAGATGGCTGATATAAAAGACAAAACAGATGCATCTGATATTACCAACCACTGTCTCACTGACTCAAGCTGACTCTTGTAGAAATCTGACAAGGATGTGCAAATCACTGCAAAAGTAAGAAAGCTCACCTAGGGAATCCTGTGCTTTGGCTCCTCAGCTGACTCACATCTAAGAAACCACATTATACTAACAGCCGCTTGGATGACTAATCTTGCAGACTGAAGGCTGCTTGCATGGGCTATTTAAAATCTGCAACGTAAAAACAACGTTATGCTTCAGCTGCAGCTGACAACAGGGTTGAATCATTCCATCCAGAATTGTCCAGTTGCAAATGCATTGGTTGACCCCAATAGCTTCAAATATTCCAACTTAGTTACAATAAGCCAAAACAAAACAAAATAGTTCTTATATAGTTTTAATTGTAGCCATCATTTTGTTCTTAATTGCTCAATCAGCAAATATTTATTCTCACATGGGTTGTTCTTTAAATCCTGATTCAATGAATACTTTTCTCAGCTCTTTTCAGAGCTGCTTTTGTAGGCTGAGATAAGCCCTCTTTAAATCCATTGTGAAACTAGTGTTTGGCATCACAACAAAACCACAGCACTTAACTTCTACAACAAACCCTCAATTGCTAAGCACTGAGCCTTCCAATCAATTAAAATGAAAGACTGTACAAATTATGCCCTGGATTAAAGCCTATCCACAGGTGGCGCTGTGTTTCTGTGGCCTGAAAACACACATACTGCTCATACATTACTCTTTATGCTTTAAGCCAATTGCTTTATTTCTTCTCAGTTGTCTGCTTTGGTGGCCAGCTGACAGCAGAGGGAGAGAGAGAGGCAAGAATAATGGAGGGGAAAGAAACGATGATGTGCAGCAAAGGTATGTGGTTGGGTTTTAATCTAGATATTGGGTATATAGCGTGCATCAAAACCAACTCGACCACCAGAATAGCTAAGTTCTTATTTAGAGTCATGAGCAATTCCCCCCATTACCACCCCCAGCTTTCTCTCCTTCCTACCCTGACCGAGCCCCCCTCCCCTTCGATCCTCTAACACTGGCCCACCGCACGATTTCCCCTCACAGAAATTGTTGCTCTAGTGGAACATTTAATGCACAGGGGCTCAAATTTCGGCTTCCCCAGTGCACAACGCACTGTTCCAGCCAGCCGCAGTCTGCACACAAACCACTTCCTCTATCAGGAGCAAAGTGAGGAAGAAGAAGAAGCAGAAGAAGAAAAGGGGAGAAGGACCATAAAGACAATGACAAAGAAAAGCAGCTGATAGAGGTTGACAGAAATAGGAAGCATGAGAGAAAGTGAGGGTGATCAAGGTACCAATCAATTCTTGAAGCAAACATTGCAGAGGCCTTACAAGTGTGAGCCTCTTTGTCTATATGATGGTTAACTCAACCATGAGTAGACAGTTCCACAGTTTAGTCACTCAACATATTGCTCCAGTCCCGCCTGCTCTTGAACTAATTTTCCACCGGTTTTTAATTCATTCAAGTCTCCTCTCTGCTTACGTTTGCCTTCCCACAGCCTCTCATTTGCTCTATTTTTTCACCTGCCTGTCATTGGGGTTATTTTACGGGGTCATCTGATGGAAAAAAGCCCTCACTAGACTGTGATTCATGTCGGTGTCAAAGAGCGATGCTTCTGAATTAAATGTACTTCAACATTGCAATCTCTTCCTGCTTTTCTGGTTGCTGTTGGTTACCCACTTCTGGAGTTATAAATAGTTAGATTTATAAAAGGAAATCGATGATGCAGCTAAGATGTTCTGGGGAGGGAGATGTACTGTTTTGGTGATTAATGGTACACAATGCTCCCATATGGAGAAAAAAATGCAGAAACCTGGAACATGTATACATTCTTTCTTTATGTCTCTCTCTTTGTCACTGTGTATCTGCCTCTTTTCCTCTCGCTCATACACATTCACCACACACGGAGTCTGGAAAACAACACGCTCACATTAAGGCAATGACAGCAGTACAAAGGCTAAACATGTGGCAGCAGTTAGGCAGACCTTTTCAATCAAAAGACCTAAAAATAAAGAAAGAAATACTGTAAGCACAGCAAACAACTTCTTGCCAGATATACTGTGTATAGGAAAGGAGAAAGAGATAACTTTTGCCCCACTTGCTTGGTACAAAAAGTCATTATTGAACAAAAGAGACAGAATAGTAAAAACTGCCTAACTGTAGTTCACAAATTTCCCCCTTGCAATAGCCACATAGTTAAGACTATAAGTTTTACTTTAATAAAAGTCAACAAGGGGAAAATGCGTTCATAATTCCCAGAGCATCATTTACCAAACTAATTCAGCGAGTCAGCTCTGTTCCCACCAATAAATCTGAAGTGCATTTTATGTTCAATGGCTTTCCATTTAGGACCAAGCTGAAGGGTACCACACTGGCAATTGGCACATTTCTGACATGTTGCTTAATATTTTATGGCTCTTCTATTCCATAAACTATGTGCAGAGGTTTATATCTATCATTCAGATATTCTGAAAATAAACAAATCTTTGTGTATGGACATAAAACAGGGACACATGTTAAATCCACCCTTTCTGTTCTCCATCAGCACAAACAAACGTGATGTTACTTCTTCTGTCTTTTTTCTTTCTTTCCACTAACTAAAGTCTCAGTGTTGACCTGATAGTGGAACAAAAACAGAAGTACTGGGGATGTGGCTGTGTGGTCTTCCTATCTCAAAAGCAGCAAGGACAGCTCCTAGTCCAGCGCTAAGTCCAACGCTCTTTCTTCAATTAGGGCAGCTCCTGTCGATGCTTACACAGCTTTTTGGCCAGCCTGAAGTTTTCTCTCCCAGGCTTAGGACTAACAGGCCACGGCTTATCATGAAAGCAGTGGAATGCTATTGAACCTTCTGCAGAGGTCTGCATCCCGTCCAGTGGACTGCCAAAAGTGAAAACAAAGACGCTTGAATCATGTTTGGTTTACGCTTGAATGTTGAAATGTTGCGCCATTTTCTTGAAAGCACACAAAAGTCCAAAGATACTGTATTATCTGCTAATTTCAGAGAGAAATAGAGCTACGATCAAAAAACATGCTGTTATCACAGTTTTGCAAAATGTTTGTCTCTACAGCTCATTTTCTTCTTGGATCTTTTGTTGCATTGACGACAACAGACGACAACCGCTTGAATCCTAACTGCTTGGGATTGATTGCAACTTTCCTGCCTTGGTTGTGTTTGATTGAGCTGGTAATCAAACTTGGAACGCATGCTAGTCTGATTAGCGCCAGCCGCCCCGGAACCAGTGTCATAATTGTACCACATGGAACAAGTGACACAGTGTTGTTCAGCGAAGGGGCACTTTGCTGGATTTGTGTCGACATAAAGCTGTTTAGATGCAATTTCCCATGAGAGAGGTTTTGGATCATGTTAAAATCCCCGGGGTAGACTGAAGGATCACAAAGATAATACACAAAAGGCAGTGTGCACCTTGAATATGTAAGTATGTGTGTTTTTAATGAATGAAAGTTTTTGTCCCATAGCCATAAGATGTTTTTCTTTATAAAAACCACAAGACATTGTTTGGTCGGTGTGACTCAAACACATGTAGTGAGTCTGACTTTGTGTCGTGTAAAATGTTGGGAAACACTTGAATTGTTGTTCTGCCATTCATACCCAAACCAGCACCAGCGAAAGCAGCAACTGTAGCTGAGGATAAACAAAATATTCACAGGCTTTCTCCCACAAACATGCTCTCAGCGGCTGAAGGAGTTACTTAATATCACGTGCTGGGAAGTCTCAACAATACACTCGAGAATGATACACTGCAGCCCAATTACGCACACATTCTTTTACACACTTCCTCTGTAATTAGCAGATTTATGCATAAAGGAAATTAACTGGAACTCTAAAACACGACAATTATAATAGACTGACTTCAGGCAAGTTTTAAGTCACTTAAATTCCCCATCATTCTTCAAAATAGAAGTCTGTGCTTCTCCCGAATTTAACAGTCTTTTCAAATGTACAATGCTCTGTTGACGATGTAGCTCGACAGCATCATGCAACTCCACACAGTCACATCTGTGTTGAAACAGCTGGTGTTAGGAACAAGTATTTGAAGCTGTGAGGAAGCATACAACCACACTAATTAGGTGAGAGGCCAGCATTTCTTTCTGGGTTGAAGACTAAAAATCTTAATTAAAATCTAAATCTGTGCATTCCTGTTCTATGAAGGGGTTAAAACTATTCTGAATCCAAGTTAAATTTCTCTGAACAGGCACAAACTGTAAATGACGACTAAAGTGCTGCTCTGAAGACGTTGAAAGACACATGACCATGGATGTAAAAGCAGAATGAGCACTTTATGGAGCTCTAGACATGTTTGTAACCCGAAGTCTTCAGAGACAGAACGGACTCAGTGCTCATAAACTGTGTAATTGGACAGTGGGGGGGGGGGTTTCCAGCCGTCGACATCCACAGGGGGCATATTTACCTGAGCCTGGCAGAGGGAAGACGCTCAGCGTGCAGGGACCCTGTGCAGCTCTGGACCCTGCTCCTGGAGTCTTGCCATCCTCTTTCTGTAAATCACAGAGCAGCGGGGGTCGGTGAAAAAGTTTAAATGTCTGACTTGGTATTTCCAGCTAAACATCTCGTTCCTGGACACCAGCTGTTTGGCAGAGTAGGAAGGGGGCACGGGCCGGCTATATATCCAGGTGGTTTTTGGTAAAGGTAGCTGTGTAGCTTTTTCCATTGCTCACTTTTCAGACTCTCTTGTGGAAGCTACGTGACGTTCATTATATGGCTTATTTAGTGTCTCTGGTATAATAGGCAAACAGGTGTGTGTGCAGTATTGATCTAAATGTTACTGGCCAGGACATTACATCTAACTATAATAATGTAATCTGAGCCTGTTCAGAAGGCTCCTGATGTGGCACAGTTTAAAAACAGCTGAGATGATGAAAGAAATTAAGTCCAAATGTTTGCAGGCATTTTGTTCTGCTGTGTCAGCAGCTACTTCAACATAATAGAATTCAGCTTTTTAGTCGTACAACAGGAGCTTTAATACAAAAAAACCTCTTTATTGGTTCAATGATTGATTGCATTTTCCACTATCTTCCCATAACTGTTAATGTGTGATTTATAGGTCGTACTCAAAAGCCTCTTAAACTACGCTCACCCATTAGCAGCTTAAACTCATCCAAGTCTAAATTTAACCAATGTCATTTGAACTCAACACATAATCATTTGACTGCGACTGTATAATTTCTTACACATCAGTGTGTTTTCTTTGGGACGACACACATGCCAGCTCCACATTAAAGTCTGTAATCAATGCACAGGTCCTCAACACTCCATCATGCTCGTGTAAACATGCTTTCATCTGTCTTTCTATACGAATCTCAGTAGCTCATTTAGATTATAGCGTAAGTTGTATTTATCCTGCTCTTGATCCAGTCAGGGCTTTGTACGAATGTGATGTTTCAATAGTTGTTTTCCAAAAACACCACTAACGTTACGGACTTGTTTTACATTGTGCTTTCATTTACTCCAACGAGACACCTATTTACACACTTGTCGGGGTATAAGGGCGGGGCGAGGTTTATGTTGCAGTTTAGGGACCCAGCAAGCTTTCAGTCAAAAGCCCCCTCTTCTAACTTTTAAAGTCGAGCTGAAACGGCATTTCGAGAGTATCTAGCTTCCGTATCGTGACGCATAGAGTGAACCAGGACGTGCAGGCGGGACATATCATTAGAGGGATTTGATTTGATCGTTGAGAAGTGGGCGTAGACAGACGTTCTCCACAGCGCAGTAGCTAGCTAACTGACCGAGCGTTCTTGGTGCTCTGCGGCTAAATGCTGCAGATTGATTGGTTGAAATTGTTTGGTGCTAACTTAGTACGCATGAAATTTAGTTTTACCGAAAAAATGATCGGATTTTGATACAAGAATAGGAAGGAATGGATTTTCTGTATTTTTTTTGGCCTATATTGTCAAATAGATGCACAATATTACCGGGGATGTGATCTAAAAGGAATACAATGAAATCTTTAATTTCACCTCGACTTTAAACTAATATTATTATTATATTATTATATTCCAGATTCCCCCCCTGTGTCCACAGTCCTTTGACATTAGGGGCCTTGGCTGATTAAAGGGCAAGGCCCCTGGTGTTGAGAGGCCACCTGTAGGCTTGGCCAGTAATCCATCCTCTTTAGTATATCCCAAAAAAGACAACCTAACATTGGACATAACAAAATGATTATGTATCATTTGTTTTTTGTTTCCAAGTTAAATTCCAAGTCCAAATTTTTGTTGAATCGTAAAAGAGCTAACCATGTTAACCACTGTCTTGGAAAAACACATTTTCCCAGAAGATGGATACGCTACTATAAACTGTTATAGGGTATTTTAACAAGCTCGTTCATCATTGTTTAAATTATAATCTTTCTATATTACAAATATGTTTTACTTCTGTTTTTATTTATGTTTGGGGAACAGTTGGATTTATGCTGAAGTGTTCACATTTTTGTCTTTTAAGAATCTCGCCCTAAGCAGTGACAGCAGGTTGTACTCCCTGAGAGGCCCCTACTCTAAACTTGGCAGGTACTTTTAAACACAATGAGCAGCGCAAACTATTACTGGATTAGAATCATTTAGGGCAGACACCTTCTGCTTGCCAAATGAAATAGCGCTTTGAAAAATACAAACATAGTTAAGGGAAACTGAATCTGTCTTCTCCTGAGCTAACGAACTGCCAAGCCTGGTATGAAAATAAGCAGAAGCTTTAAACTCTGCTTGGAACAGTAGCTGCCAGGGTGTAGAACAACATAAAATACCATCACATATCGACGTTCCCTTAGAAACAGCCCACCACAAGACGTGTTGCATTAGCCGCTGGGGTGTTGTCATAAGGGTTGCATTTAAAAAGTCTGTGAGAGGGTCTTAACTTGGTGTTTGAGCGGTCAACCTGCAACAGACAATTGCATATAAGCTTCGTGAAACCTAATAATTACAAGCAGAAAATTGTAGACTGTTTGGTTTTCCATTAAGAGCCAAGAGTGAAGCCTTGTACGATTTTTCCATCTGTCTCACATTGAATGTAAATGCAAACGCAGTGAAGCAGAGGTGTGTGTTCTTTAGGGATGAAGACATGACGAAGGCAGAAGTTTATGTTAGACCACAAGACGTATGATGTAAGAGTCTCTGCATGGGGGCTGCAGAGTTTTGATTTGGTCGATTGGATATAGGAATGTGCTGAGTGACTGTAAGTCATTTTTGAGATTTTCTCTTCTGTATCAATTATTAGAGATCCAGACTGAGAAAAAGCCTCACTGACATGTAGGATATTACTGCGTTCATGGAAGTAATTCCATACGGGCAGCGGGGCTTTGTGTTTAAGCTGGGTGCAGAGAGACACGGCTTTGCCCTGAATCTTGATGTGTGAGTTTTGCAGCGTTCCGTTGTCGTCCATCTTGTGGCGTGTGGCTTTAGTTTCCACATTAGTCTTATTTCCCACTATTGCTACTGGCACGACTCGACCTGCGCGATGCTCAGCCAGAGATCTGGAAAAGTTAGAATGACTCACTCAAGCTCAGACAGAAACATTTACTTCTCTTATTCTCTGTAAGTGGTTTGTCTTTAATGTAGTATATTCATAGGTATTGGACTAGTAATCAGATGGTATCAGTAGCTGAGTAACTGTTTTCTTATTTGGGAAATAAATGCTCGGTAAGAAACTAAACAGAGCTGCTTAGAGTGCTACTGAGGAAAACTAAGCTAACTGTTGGCATCGTTATTTTGAGCCACCGGAGGATTCATGGTTTCTGTGATGACCGCTTCCCTTTCACACTCCTCACTTGTTTTGGACCTCCATGGTGGATCCAGTAGCCGTAGATGACTGAAGCACAGTAACATGCAGAAAATGCTGCGCGCGGTCCTCTGAGACGGGTGAATTTACATCCCCAGACAAGCTATTAAGAGGCTAATAACACAGCGCTGAAGACACTCCAGCCAACGTTTTTGTTCTTCAGCTGTAGAGTCAACACAAGAAGGATTGTGGTGAAGTCTTCCTTGGACGTCAGTGGATGTTTAATATCAAATTAAGAAAAAGTTCTATTCAACAAGTCCAGATTTATTACATCAAGTTCCTGAAGACGACTGTGTAGTTGGGTGGTTTAATCTGAAGTGACTGATTTTCTTTTATAACTTCTTGGCAGAAAAGCTTCACACCGAGCTGACAAAACCACACTCCTGACATATGACTGCCTTGTAAAGCTGTTATGTTTGTTATATAATACTTTTATTAATGCATGTCACAGCTGCTTTAATTGCCTTTAGGCATTATCACCCCCTTAAAGGTTACATTACCTTAAGTAAAAATAAATAATTTCTTTACATCAGTTAAGTAATGTATGTGAGTCATATTGCTTTACATACGTAGATAAGTTAAAGTAAGTCGTCGCTGATTTTGATCAACACAGGACATTTACATTGCCCTGGCTCAAAGTTTGACCCCTCCAGCCCTCCATATAGATATAACTGTGCATTTCCTCTCGTTGTGGACGCCCTTTATTCTGTCTTACCTGATATTTCTTTCTCTGTACTGTATAAGTCATTAGACACTTAATGGTGTGAAATTACACGCAGAAAGTAAAAAATATGACATGAATATGAAGAGATGAAGGGAAATGGATCAGGACGTAATAATTCATATGCCATTTGGTGAGACCAGGCTGGGAAACCTAAATTCTTTACAGAGTACGCAGCGCAAAGTGAGAACTTTTTATGAGATAATCTTTCCCAAAACTTTCTGGTTGCGTCGAGATGCCAAAAGCAACGGATTCTCTGCCAGGCCGGTTTATACCAACTTCCTCGCTTCTAACTAATGCACCTTAGGACCGGCATTTCACTCACGAAGACCCTGAACGGAATAATTAAGCAAAGAAAAGGGATGATGGGAATACAGAACAGTTCTTCAGGCTCTATTTCTCAGCCATCTCCACTTATTTACCCCCAAATGAACAGAAACTGCATTTCCCAAAGAGACCACAGTGACTTGCACATAATGATATGTGGGTTGTATTACGTATTTCCACTTCAGCTTAGCCGTGGTTAGACGGTCTTTGAAGCTTCAAACCGAAGATCTCAGGTTGAGTTTACATTTATGAAAGACGGTTTATTCTAAAGGCCGTCTTTAGAACACGTCCACAGAAAATATAAAGAGCACGCAAAGGAAAGTTTCAGCTCAGCAGACACAGAGAAAGAGATCCTTGCTGTGTTTATGTACTCTGGACTTCACATATGAGTTTCCTACAGAAAAGGAATCTTCAAAGCCACATGCACACTCATAACATACAGTAACAAACAAAAATGGCACCGTGATACACTTTAACCCCCAAAAATTAGTTCTAAAAACACAGACTGCATTCTGTAGAGCAGCAGGATTTTGGCACGGCAGCCTGAAAACCACCGAATTCCTCCCGGCCTGCATTCTGTCACTCAAGTTCTCCTCATCCAAACCCGCTCACATTGCTTTGATTTCTGTTGCTTCAACATTGGTTGACCACCTCCTCAAATTCCTGAGGCATGAGTTCATACATTCGGGGAAACAAAAGATCTGGGTTTAAATCTTTCGCCATAATCGATAAACGATTTGACTCCTTATATTTTTAGTCGTAAGACAGCATTTTCATTTAACAGGTTTAGAAATGAACGAAGTAGATTTGCTCAAATAGGTCCTTTATGAGAAAACATTAGTTACTATAGTAACGTTTTAGAAGGGTAAAGAAAACTGACTGTAGCTACTGGTAAGCATACAAAAGTGATTGTATTGTTTCAGAGTTACACACATAAAGAAGTGTCTCAGGCTACATCATTAAAGCACTGCTTACTCATTTGTAGATTCATAATAAAGAAGCTCTCATTGACGCCGCTAAGGTGGTTATGTTTTTGGAGCCGTTTGTTGTTGGGGTTTTTTGGCCAAATTTTAATAAAACATGGTGGAAGGATGTAGCGCGGGCCATTGACGAAGCCTTTTAAATTTGGATCGGATCTGGATCCGACTTGAATACAAGCAAAAAAGAGGATCCGACTCAGAAACAAGTAATAAAAATGAACAAATAGGATCAAAATAAAAGCAGATCGGACTCACAAACAAGCAAAAACAACAAAAAAGCATAAACTTCCAGTAGGTGAAGCAAAGAAAAGTCGAGTGACATTTGATTGCTATAAACTTATGTATAACTTAACTTTATTTGTGTTGTATTTTTTGTCAGATAAACCATTCAATTTGGCTCTTTATGCCGATAATAGATGGAGTCATGTATGGTTCATGTCTTCTACACCACATGATACTTCACAGAGAGCTTCCTCCAGATGACCTTCCTCTCAACACTTTCTCCAGGTTAATGCTTTACGCAGGGCTTCTTTATGGAACCCGTGCAGTGGTCTCTCCTTACTGTCCCCACTGCACATGATACGGGGCCAAAAAAACGAGCTGCCTGAGCAGCAATGTGTTTGAAAAGCTCCTCGGTGGACTTTTGAGTGTGTGCTCTATTGCTTTAAAAACCATTCAGCGCTTCACTCTGCGCCTGCATTTCTTGGCTGTGATTTGTGGAAAGTAACATCTCCACAGGCAGTGAGCTTCAGCGTGAACAGTTGGATGTTTAAAGAAAGAAATTTCTCAGGCAGTGAGAGGGAACTGGACATGACCTCTGACAACAGGATATGGGACTGTGGACTCAAAGACTGCATTTGGAACTTGAAGTAGCAGGAGATGGTGGAGGCTTCACAACCAGAACTTCTGAATCCGCCCTCCCAAATGGATTATGTTTTCATTCAAACACTCCCTCGTATTGTTTTTTGCTTTTGATCTTATGCTCTTCTGGGACAGTCCATAGTCTACAACAAAGAGATATATTTCAGAAAGGCAAAAAAAAAGATACTTCTCCAAATGTCGCCGCAGAACTGAAGAGCCTTTGTGCCTGTTTGGCTTAAAATCAAAGGTCTGCTGCACAGAATCAATAATTGACAGGTTTGTGGTCAAATAGCAGCAAGGAATTTGGGAGAATTGTCCAATTGTCAGTTTTCTTTGAAGTTTTTACTGCCCCCTAGTGGCCCAATGTCAAATAACTGCTCTTAAGCCACTGGCTTAATTTCCTTGAAAGTATAAATGTTTGAGTTTGTGTCCTAAACCTTAAAAATGTCATAAAACTGCAGAAACACTGAATCAAATTAAATATTATGTAAGTAAAAACAGTCTATTTTAATATAGTTTACAGAAATGTCTTCTAGAATCTGCATTATTCAATGCTCAATGTATAATGATGCCTCAGAAAGAAGCAATTCAGAAGGACCCAGAGACCAGCTTGGGGGTCTGAAACTTCTCAACATTATGATGGCTCATAGATGCTTAGTCTCAACATTAGGCGTGCACAAAGCCTGAGCTGTGACTGAGGTCGGCTCTTTGCTTCTTTATGTCTGATCCCAGAGGACTGTGTCCTGCGTCTGGCCAAAGCTCCCGCCGTAGCCCGGGGGGAGACGGCCGTATATCGCACACAAACAGATAATCCAGGGGTGATTGAGGTAATTGCTTGCAGTTGTGGTATGGTGTTAGAGAGGGCCCTGGAAAGGTGAGGTAAGTGCTGCTCCTGTTCGGTATTGATGTCAGGCTGCACCTCACAGGGGTACTTTGTCTGGCTTATGTGGAGAAGAATAGGATTTCAAAGCCCAATTTTTCACACTCCGGTTAGATCTGCTCCCCTTAACCCCAGTCCCCACTTACTGACAGTGAGCTAAAAGCCTACACGGCAATTTAGGTTAGCAGCATCGCATTGGGGTGAATTGCCCACCACCCCCCTGGTCTTGAAACGCTGACAAAAAGAGCCCCACTCCTTCACTGCACTGGCACACTGCCTCCATTCAGAGCAGCGGACCTTAATCTTAATGGTAGGTTCCTCTCCGATCCGTCATTTGTCTCGCAAGCTGACAGTGGGAGATTCTTGAGCTATGAGCTTGTACCCACAATACTTGTTGAAACAATTCTTGTCATGAAACTTTATGGAGAACTTTTTAATGTTGTAATGCCTGCCAAACCCCTGCAACTTCTCCATTTCCCTCCAATTTGGGAATGTTTCATTCCGACCGAGTTTGATGGGGCAAGGAATGCTGTCATATAAAATGTTTTCTTGTTGTATTGTCTTGGTAGTTGGCCCACTTTATGCTCATTAAATACAGTGGTATACCCTGTAGTCTTGTTTCTTCTGTAAAACAATAAAATGTCAACAGGAAGAAAAATAAAGTCACTTTATTTGTGGGGTTTTCTTATAGTTAAATATATAGTTCAGACAATTGAAAGATGTGTGCTGTGCCACGGCGTATCGCTTATTTTCACCAACCTAATGCAGGAATTCATTTCCAGCCGTGCCCATTGATACATGTGCAGTGCTATGTGAACATTGTCAGGCCCCAGCAGTAGTCACAGGGCTTAATTTCCTGTCTTTTAAAGAAACAAGGGGCCCAGCGGTCTACAGAGGAGAAGTGATGAAGAGGAAAAAACCCAATGAGCTTTTAAGCACTCTGAATTAAAGCGAGCCTCGATTCTCTCCTGTTTTAGAAGGCTCGGTTATCCCGGGCCGTTTAAGCACAAACACCGGCTTGATTAGTGTCGTCTGTGGTTGCTCTGTGTTGAAAAGAAAAAGGGGGCTCTGATTAGAAACCGGGAGGAAGTGTCCACGTAGCCAAGGATGCATATTTTGTCAGTTAAACCGATTTTCAGATAGACAGCTGCTCACAGGATGGTTATCAGATCAGGATATGTGACAAACTCATTATGTGATACGTGATGAGTTTCACAGGCGCTTCACAGTCTCACACGGGCTGTTTGACTGCACGTCTGCTAAAGATACTCTATGTGTGAAAATAGCAGGACAACTATTTTTAACTTCTACAATACATTTTTTTTAAACTTTAATACATTCAGTCATTTTACACGCAAGTTTTACGTAAGCCAGTCTTTCAGTGTGCCCACACAGTAGCCAAGAATGTAACAGGATCAACTGCATTTGCACACTGCTAAAGTTCTACATGCTGATGCCAACAACAACCATCTTCTCCAGCTCCACATGCGTCAAGGTCAGAACAAAGATGGCTAAGCGGGTTGCGTTAAGTTTCAACAACCAAACGGATGTTCAGAATAACTTGCATTTAATTCATATAGCACCGTTAACTTGCAATTGTTTGGCCTGTTGGGGTCAGTGAAACATGCTGTGCAACTAAATTACATTACTTACACACAGTTATAAGATTATTTTGCAAACGTTATCACATGTTTTTTAGTTCACCGGCTTGTTGTTAACTTTTTCTCTTTGCCAGAGCTAACAGGAAGTTGAAAATGGCAAAAATGACACTGACAGGAGAGCTGAAAGGGAAAAACATCAGTTTTTCTTTGTCTATTAATATAAAGGGAATGTTTCAGCAGCATTTAATTTATATAGCACTTTGATTACACAGTCTAAATGTCCTACAGAACAGAAGAAAACATGATTGACTACATCCAGCACATAGATCCCAACAATATCAGCAACAGGCCTCACAGGACCAGATTAAAATAAGTAGATTATTGAATTAAAAGAGCATTAATTATGTCTTTGTATCAGTAGCCAGATCATATATCAGAAAAAAGCTACTCCCAGTTTATTTATAATGCAGGTGTTGATGTATTTTTTCAGCTTTAATCCAGTGTAAAAGTAATTTTCCAAACCAGAGTGAAAGAGAGGCCTTCGTAAAGAAAAGATCTGCATTAATGTGACATGCAGCGGTTGAGCAGTGAATTGGAGATCTACCAGGTGACCACAAAAGGATTTCAGGAGAGCTAATGTACATAAACTAAGTCTTATTACGTAAGTGGGATCATTATCCATTCTGTAGTTAAGACCGGACGGTTCGACTGCGAGGGTATGAGGTAACATAGAAACCCTACATTTACGTTCCACTGTTAATACTCTGGTTAGTTTGTGGTCGTGCCATGATGATAGCGCTTGTGGTGCATAGCTCGAGTCTGACAGAAGACGTTTTGGGTGTTTGATGAGAAAAGGTTTGGCTGCGTTACTGAGCTACAGCAAATTCTCTTGTTAAAATATCTTTGGAAATGTGCGTCATCATGGTAATGTTACGTCTGCATCTGTGTACGCATGTGCCATTCAATGCCTTTCAGTTGTTGGATTCTTAATGTATTTCATTCTCTATCAGAGACTCTCTGCTGTCTCTCTGTCTGCAGATGTTCAACATCAGATCTATATGTTTGAGTGAAGTTTGAAGTATGAAAACACATTTAGTTGTTGCGGTTCTCTGTGTCTGTGGGTTATAGCTTAGTGCAGGGGCAGAACCTGCTCTTCCATCGGCCCCAGCGCTGTCATTTGGAGTAGTTGGTGGCCTGTCGTAACTACAGGCTGTCTCAGGCTGACTTGATTTCTTGTTTTGCTTTCCTTGTTTTGCCAACTAGCTACAAAACTAAAATAGGAGTACAGAGGATTCACCACAGATAATGCATTTTATAGTGTTCTTGCCTACAGCTTATTAATCCAAATTGATTCATGCCAAGTATATGATGGAAAAATTCATTGTTCTAATAGCAGAAGAAGTCAGCTGGAAATCCACATAACACATGCTAAAATTTCCCTTTGAGGAAATGTCAGTTTTCTGTTAAAGGGCCAGTTCGCCAATTTTCCACCTCAATCCCATCATGCAATGCAATTTCGCTGTGTGCCATTGGAGGACGCTATCCTCTTCTCCAATGGAAAACCTCCGCCAGACTACGTAAAACGCGTGCTAAACTACACTTCCACAATCCTCCTCCGCCTCCGATGTCATGTCTCGTTCAAAATCGTCAGGTTTGAAATGTAGACTGCAGACGTGAAGATTTTTTCAACGATCCACCGGTATATTCTCGTTACTCCGGCGTCTCTCACTTGGCCGGTCCTTTCAGAGGGAGGGGCGCAATGCACTCTGGGTGTTGTAGGAATGTAGAATGGGTGAAACCACGAGCTGTTTGTACAACTTTCTCCACTGCTATGGCGCCAATTTCAAATATTATTGCTTCTATCGATTACAGAGAACACCAGCTTTGACTAATAAAAGTATTGCTCCTTTAAGTGAAATCAAAGGAACAACTAGAGATTACAATTTGGCTCTGATCCACCAATTTAGGTCTAATTTAGTCCTCATGAATCGGTTTCTTTTTAATCTTTGAATGAAATATGTCTTCTTTTAATCCCTTACACGTGAACCACTGAAAACCTCTTTCCCTCAAAATGCACGTCATCATAAATACACTATAAAAACTTTGCGAGACGAGCCATCTGTATTCACCCAGACTAAGTTGAATGAGTGTGAGAGAGAGAGCCAGTGCTCCTGCCTGCTGTGTCAGACTGGACCTCCTACTTCTTCTTCTTCTGCAGTCTCCTCCTACCTCCCCCAGATATAGGCAGCGCTTTAACTTTGACTTGTAGTCAATCAGAGTGGGATCTTTAACTGTGCCTGCCACTGGGTCTCTTCGCCTCGGCCCACCACATACACACTCACGGCAGTCATCACTTGCACACACACAAACACACGCACACACATACACACACGCTTGCACCGGCAAACATATGGAGTACTTCTGCTTCCTCCTGCTCTGGATCTGCAGCCAGCAGTTAGGTGAGTGAAAGGTGTTTATGTATGCGTGTTATTTTTAAGTGTGTGTGTGTACTGAATGCATCCAATCCTTCTTGCGTTTTGCTGGTGTATAAATCTGACCTTCTTTCCGTCCTTCTTCATGCAGCTTTTGCAGTAAATAATGGCTCTATAATTGTTGGTTATACTTTGAGCCGTTCCAACAGCAACTGGAAACTTTGAGACTGTTGCTTTTAAAGGATTTAAAAACGCTGCAGTAGCTACTTGGTCCGGTTTTTTAAAGATGTAATATCCAACTTGAAAATGTGAATGCACAGGCATATTCTGCAGTTGATGGAACACTTGTATCTAAATATCTTACCTGAGTGAATGGCTGCCTGTGTGAGTGACATCATAACATGACATCTTGACCTGGTATCATGGCAAGAGGCAGGAAGGCAGAGCTCAGTGGCTTTACTGAAGGATTTGTTGTCCCTCTCAGGTCTACAGAGGTGCTCTGTGTCCCATTGAGAGCTTTAAAGTCGATGCTATCTTCTCAGTAAAGTTTCCAGAGAGTGGAGATTTGCTGGTGCTCGGCCAAAACTGTGGTCAATTACCGGTGAAATCACTATAGCAGTAACACATCTATACGGTACGAGAGGGAGAGAAACGCAGAGTGAATTAAAGGAACCACATTGTTTAAATGCACGTGTTGGCAAACCTTCCTTAAAATCCAGTGCGTGTTTATCATCACTGTCGTTTTTTTTCCATTTTTTTAACAATGAAGCGTTTCACACCATTTCTGCCATGCTGAATCCCCCTGAGGTTAATACTTAAGAAGAACCTGATGTCTAACTTTTCAGAAGATGGAAAATGATTCATCAGATAATACATGTAAATAGTACAAACCCTACGGGGGTGGGACTGAGGGAATCTTGTTTGTAAATATTTGTTTTGATTTTTCGGAATTCCTTGGATCAAGTTTGGGACTGATGCCACAGCGAGCGAGACTTTGACCTTGTAGTCTTGGAGTCTGCGGGGAAGGCCTGGATGCTGGCTGTGGTGGGAGATGTTTTGGCAGACGCATAAGAAGGGGGGCGGCCGCATTTTAGTCTGCTGTATGTGGAATCATGGGACATTTGGACTAATGACCCCATCCAGATAACTTTGAGTAAGGCTGGTCATATAAATGGAAACAGCGGGATGGGAGCCATTAGCCTCAAAGAATCTACTATTTGACTTAAAAACACTCCCACATTTAACCTACATTTCCCAGATAGAGCATCGCCCTCTCGCATACATTCATCAGATTTGTCCTCAAAAGCTCTTTTAAGGCGGGATGTGTGACCTCAACTTATGTGTGAATTTCCTGCTTTCAAAGGAGGTTGAGTGTGACGCTTCATGCAGAGAAGAACAAGCTGTCTTGAAGAGTTCCCACGATAATAAACAAGGTGAAAAGTGCACTGAAGATTACTTGACAATAATTACTTAACAAATGCATGCAAATTACAAAATAAAAGCTATTACTCCAGGCCCCATTAGAGTGTGCCAGATTAGGTCAACAACAATATTGTTTGACGTGTCCTGATAATAAATGAGGTGGACACCAAGTTCATTATATTCTTAATGGGTAACCTCAAAGTGATGGTTACAAATTCATCATGGCCGCTTCCCAAAGGAAAGCGGGATTACATTTCACCACCCAGTTAAAGGGCTAATACTTAAGCATGAAGCTCAACTTAATGTGCTACAGCTTTCTGCCTTATTGTCACGTACCATAGGGTCATCAGTTCTTGACCCATGGAGGCCACAAAGAAGTTAAGTTGATAAATACTCTGCCCTCACATACCACCTTGGCTGTTATTGAACAACCTTAGCACTCAGTTTGGAGTAAGTATTCTGACCTCTTCAGCTGTTCAAAGCTCCCTTGTCTTCACTAGTTTGTTGCTTCATTGGACTGCAGTTTGGTGCTGGGCAGAAAGTGTTCAGAGCTTGTTTGCTGACATGTCCTCCCAAATTAAGTGACTCAATTCCAAAAGTATTGTTTGTAACAACCCTTCCTGAATGACACGTATGAGTATTTTCTCAGCTGACGTGTATTGGAAATACTTCTTGTTAAGGTTTGGGTACAGAAGCGATTTGTTTATGGTTAGAGGAAGATCATAGTTTGTGTTCCAGTCATTTCGTTGTTAAGGCCACACAAACATCTTTGTTTAGGTTCCACTGATGGTTAAAAGTAACCAAAGTTGACTTTCACTCGGATAGAGGAAATGCAAAAACTCCAACCAGGCCGACTTCTTCCCAGTGCAGACTTTGTGGCTCTATGATAATGTCACCCAACGTCTGTCCTCGTTATCAGTGTACAAGACACTATTCCTCCGTCCAGTAGAGGGCTGTGCCACTTGACCTTAAATCAGGGGCTGGAGCTGTTGCTGAAACCAATGATTGTCGAACGACTGAACTGATTTTGTTTGAATCAAGACAATTCCATATAGCCACAGGATAAAACAATGTACACGTCGGTTTTCCATTCACAAGAACAAAGTTTGTAAACTCCCCGAGACCTCCAGCAATTCCAGCTATTTTACTGTACCTCTGCCAACACATTTTTGGGAAGAGGTTATGTTTCACACATCTCTTTTGTTTTCTTTGTAAGCTACCTTGATTGATTACAATTGGTCCAATAATCAGATGATTATAGTTTAGTTGGGGTCCTAATCAGGGATCGCTCCGTCCTGTGTCGGCTGCCTTTTGGAGCTTCCTGTGTCCGGATCTTGTAACGAAAACTGAGTCCTGTGTGTAGCCATTTAGAAGTTAATATTAGAACATCTCATTCAAACAATTTCGTCTAAATTACTGTCAGATCGTTTGGAAAATATCTCCTCATTAATCAAGAGTAGAACTGCTTAACAACGTTAGCATTTATAGGCTGTTGAGGTCTTAGTGTTGGAGTTAGTTTATGTTACAATCACAAGAAGGATTTGATGCTCAAACTTTAAATAAGTCATCAAGTAATTATTTTAGAGACTTGGTTTGAATCCCTGTAGGAGCTTCTGTTGGCTCAGAGGGTTCACAGCTTGTTACGCAGTGCCCTGTTGGCTCCTGTGTATCGGGAACATCTGGTTTTGGAGACCCCGTGCCTCCCAGAATATTTTCGTTGGCGTGGGGTAATACTGATATGAGGTGCCAAAATGTTTCACAGTATATTGTCAACTGTGAAGTAACTGTCCAGAGAAAACCGTTGTAATGGAAACCCAGAATGGATCAATGACAAAACAGTATGATGCTTTTGAGATTCATTAAATGTCAAGATTCTGTTTTCTTATTTGTTAAAATGTTGTTGACCTCATCTACAAAGTTGATAGTGAACAAGCAGACAAGACAAAGACTATTTTTGTATTAAGTCCTAAACAATATTACACTGTGTCTAGTTACAAAGGGCCTCGTGTCCATCTGATATACGGATGTCTTCGCGCCAGCAGTTTGCACATCTCACCCGCACGGCCGCTCTGTGTCAGTGGGTCTGCGGCGGAGCTCCTGCAGCTTGGTGTCGGGCCAAAGGCAGCAGCGGACTGATGTGGGTCGCACCGGCAGCCACCGGCCTGAGGTTTATTTATCTGGGCACGGAAGCCGGTACACAGGAAACCCAGCAAGACTCCAACCTTGCGTTAGAAGCCGCTGATATTACTGGGAATATTAAATTGCTCTGCCACATTAGGAGCACCAAATGGAAATTGGATCACCTCCATTCTCATGCTTTCACACTCAGACTTTTTCCTGTCCCTGTCTTAGCTTTCGCTCATTCCTTGGTCAGACTTCAGCCGATGTGAGATTGCATCGAGGGAAATCTATTTTCAATCCCAGCATTAAATTAGCTTCGTGAACTGTTAACAGTTGTGCACTCCAGTGGAACAATGATGGAGAGACTTCACAGGGAAAGCCCACTGCCCTTCATCTGTGAAAAGAGTTACCTACTGATTTGGGTTTATTTTTCACACCTATCTGTTCCAAACAATCTATTTTCAGTCACCCTTTTTATAAACAGAATCTAAAGGAGGATGTTTGGAGTTTAGGATCAAACACCAGCTGAACATGGGAACCATTCATACGACAGGAAATGAGCAATCCTGAGAATGTGTCAATATTTACATGAAGCTCCTGCATGGCAGAGACGGCCATTTTTTTTAATGGAGGTTTTAATGAAACAGAACAAGTGGTCTATGGTTGTGCCAATCCAGGTGATATATACTTCTGGTCATTGACGGACGTTAAAAATGAGCTCTGTGGCTGTCACTCTGCTTATCATAATGTCCTGTGGTCAAATTGTGGTTGTGATAGATTTGACGCTGCCTCCAGTCTCACAGCTTCGCTGTCAGTCCCAGATTTACAGACACTCGCTGAAGAAGTGTGGGAGAAGATATTTGGTTTGCAATTTGTTTAGACAACCCGTTAACACTCCTTAATGTTCAGTATCCAGGAATGCAGACGACTTCACATTTCTGTGGAGCGACTGATTTTCGTCAAGGAAAACAGCTGCTCAAATTGTAACCGCTCCTCTGCGATTCGCAGTTCAAACAACTGAACACCCAAACAAATAAATCTTGTCTCTGTGAAACAAACTAAAAGCAGAGTTGAGTTGCAGCTGTACCCCATATATCTACAGTATTGTACGTAGAACTTGGACACTTGACTAAAAGCTTATGTGATGTTTTGCATTACATACATGCAGTTAAATATGATTTAAGCACTATTGTAATTATGCAGTCATTAATCAAATCCATTACTTAGAAAAGAGAGTAAAAAGTTTTGCCAAATTTGATTATTTATTATTGTAGTTATAAAACGACTGAGCCTTAGCTGGAGGTGATGGACCAGATGCTTGTTTGAAAGACAGGTGAGGTATAATAACAAACTAGTGATTAATATATCAATAAAGCTCCATACTTAATTTGTGGTGTTACTATTATCAGTTTCAAAGTTTGGGTTCAGAGTGAGTATAATGATTGTGATTAAGCATACAGGCAACTTTTAAAGTGTATCCTGGCTATGGACTCAAACCACAAACCACTGTACTGCAAACTTGAATATTTGACTTAGCAACAAACCAAATTACTACAAGGGCACTGGTAGAGGGCAGACCTCCCCTAAGGCCAATAGTCTAGTCTTCTATGACGTGCTAATCTGCAAATACAACCACATATATGTCATGTATGTGAACATTAAACATGGCAGCTTGTAATCAACAACAGTTGTTACACGAACAGTGTGCTCACAGGGATGACATTTTCAGTTGTTAAGTAGCAAATGGGCGCTGTTTAGCTCAGTTGGTAGAGCAGGCACCCCATGTACAGAGGCTACAGTCCTTGTCGCACTGATCGCAGGTTCAACTCCTGGTCTGCCGATCATTTGGTGCATGTCTTCCCCCACTCTCTACTCCCAACATTTCCTGTCTATCTTCAGCTGTCCTATAAATAAAGCCAAAGGCGAAAAAAAATCATCTTAAAAAAAAAGTATCAAATCTGCCATTATTTCTGTGAGTCCAGATCCGGTCCAAAATTGAAGTGATTCTTCCTTGGCCCATGCTACAGCCTTTCAAGTTTCATGAAAATCAGACCTGTAGATTTGACCCTATCCTACTGACAAACAATATAAGGACAGGCATCAGAAGTGGACTTGCTTTTATTGGATTGGATTGGAAAATCTTTATTGTCCCCAAGGGGCAATCTGGTTTGCAACGGTAGCACACACAAGCAATACACATTATAAAATACAAGAATAAGAGACACAAATACATAGCTACATATAATATAGTACATACTCCCATGGATGTCATCTTGAAAACCTCGTTATGCGTGCCATGGCAACGGTGCCTGCAGCCTGTTCAAGAACCCAACTGCTGCTGAACAAATGACCTTTAACACCACAACTCCCCCCACTTCTTACATATTCATGCACAACTTCATCTGTCAAAATGTTTTTCCAGAAAGCAAAAGTTGTGCCTCCATCTAGCTGACAGTTGCAAACTGTGATGGCTATTTGATAGCAAGGAAAAACAACCAGATCCAGTGAGATGTGTTTAAAAGGCTCAACTGTAGTTTTCCTAATTCCTCATTTTACTGCTACTTCTGGTAAGCTGTGGGGCAGCAACTGAAGAGTTATGTAATGTGGGCAACCTGGATTTATCTTGGCAATGCAGATGAGTGTCATTGGGATGAAAGTGAAGACAGATGCTATATTAACAATTAGTAGGGCAATAGATGACATCACCAATATCAGGTTAACAGCATTTGCATCAAAAGATACATACCCGTAAAAATATTCACTTTATGTAATATTCTAACCTGCACAACTATTTAGTCTCCTACTGTCTTGAATTTGGCCCCAGCTGTCATTTGTTACGTCTTAATTTGAATTGAACATGTTTGGAGCATTGTTGAGCATTCCTTTACCTTGTTGTTTACATTCAGCTGAATTTCCCCTCGCAGGGAAAAGAGGCTCACTTAACTTGACGTGACCCCAGAGCCTCACAGATGGGGAGTGAGCTGTGAGAGGTCGTTTGGTAGTTTAGCGTGAGGGCGAGGGATTGAATAAGCCTAACAGTGTGTGGACATGAGCCACAGATATTTAAGAAGTAGGGGGGAGTTGTGGTGTTAGAAAGCAGGGGCCTTATTGCTCAGCTGTGCAGCTCAAACTGTGAGAAGCTCTGTTTTTATAAGCAATAATCTTTAATCACTACAAAACAAACCACCGTGTCTCATTAAGCATAAAGTATGCTTAACGTCTCTTCCTACTATCTGGTTTTAATGCGTTTTTTTGGCTCTGTAATGTTACATTTCCAATTTAAGTTGTATGTGTCATTGGAGTAAAGGTCAACATGTTGCTTGACCTTGACGTACCAGAAAGATCCTCGAAGTAACACCTACTGTATCAACAGACGCACTTGCAATTGGTTTTGCAACTGGAAAACAGACATCAGAAGGAGATTAAGCAGAAGACAGATGGACGGAGAGAGATGGATAGAGAGGAAGTCAAAGTGGTAGACGGTTACGTTCTTTCCCCTTCTCGTCTGCCAAACTGGAAAACCTCATCACCTCCATGTCCTCACACAGAGCCCTCTGCTTTTGATGGAAATTTAAAAGCCAAATGATGCTGTCACCATCAATTAGCCACAACGGGTAACTCTGTGACATGCAAAATCTGAAAAAATACCTTCAGTGATTGGTATTTTAATTGAAAACAGACTTTCGCTGCTTTTTTTCCTACCACATGGGAAGCTGTCTGAAGATGTGAGAGAACTTTAAGTACACAATTGGGAAAACAGATTGGCTTTGATCCTGTCCCATGGCAGCTCTTACTTCTTACAGTCTTACTGCATGTCAGGTTACACTTCAGCTTCTATTAACTGCAATATCAATAAAAAAAACTCCATGCTGAGTCTCTTTGCATGATATGAGATACTTATATTCAGCTGTTTTTTTATTTGTTAATAGGAGGACATTTCTGGAGCCTTTTTAGTGCCCTTGCTACTAAGATGTAAATTGCAGACTTCACATATTTAACTTGAATATGTTTTGATGAGGTGCAGACTGTTGGAGGTCATTGGGTTCTTGTGGAATAAAAACATTGGTCATGTAGGTGGTCATGTTGATACTATTCTCCTTAACCAAAACTCCTCTGGGCCTGCTCATGTCTGATGGAGGACTGTCAGTCAAATGTGACAGACAGCTCAGCCGCTCTGCATCGCGCTGAGGAAGTCTGTGTTTAGACTGCTGTGGGAGGACGCAGACATGAGAGGGTAATGATTATTTGAATGATGAGTAAGGATGAGTTTGTGGCTGTTTATTGCTCTTAGACCAGATGCTGAGGTCCAATTAATGTTAGTGTAAATGTTTCCGTCTGTAAAGACACCCATAAACTGCTGAGAAACAACCATGTAGCATCACACGTTCTGTCTATAGAAGAACTAAACTTTACGTTTTTGAGGCTTTTCGTCTTTCACTGCTAATGAAAATTGTCTGTTTTTTTCCCAAGGATTCCTCGACTGCTTCAACATTGACACAAAGAGGCCCAGGATCATCAAAGGACCTAAACAATCCCAGTTTGGATACACTGTTCAGCAACACGTGGCTGCAGGAGGAGAGAAGTGGTGAGGGACTGGTGTGATTTAAAGAGGGGGTATTATGCTGTTTCACATTTTAAGATGTAAATATAATGTTACAATGTTGGATGTCCTGACTAAACATGGGTGAAGATTCACATCTGCAGGTAAAGAAATGTCGGAGTAATCCCCAGGCTTCTCAGCTCAGTCTGTGAACGCCAGGTTTCACACAGCTTTTTCTACATGCTGCACTTTGTGACGTCACAAAGTGCAGCCTCAGCAGGCTTCAGAGAGCGGGCCAATCAGAAGAAAGTGGGCTTGTAGGGTCAGGGTTTCTTAAAGGGACAGAGCTGACTGAGTCGTTTCAGGCAGAGGCTGTATGAGGCCCTGCACAGAGCACCAGTGTGAGATGAGTAGTTTTTTTAACTGTAATTTATGCTAAGCTACTGCATAGGTATCACAGAGTGAAATGTGAGACTGCTGTGATGCAAAGTGTTACAGCAGATTGTTTGGCAACTGTTAAGTACTTGTAAGTACAGTGCATGTCAAATTCTGTCATAACATGTAGGTTGGCAGACATTGATTTTTTTTTAAATTTTAATTAAATCTTTCCCGTGTAGCTTTGAAAATCAGACAGCTATTATGTGACTGAAAAGTTTTTGACAAAATATCACAATCTTTCATTGCTGTGTGTATTTTCAGGCTCTGTAAAGCTGCCTGAATTAACCTTTATGATCTACGGCTAAGATAAAGAGGTCAAGTACATTGGCTGTAAAACACATGCTGACAAGCTGCACTGCTGACAGACTCTCTGACTTGGCACTCTGACGTTTTTTTTCCCTCAGAAAGATAGAGATCTACTGTACCTCTCCTGTGGTGTGCAGAGTTTCCTCCCATTTATTTTTGCTTACAAACCAAACCGTACTTCTGAGCTGGATACCTCACATTCATCATATGACCTCAGCACAAACTCGCTCCTGATGCACGCTGTTATTAGGCCAACTGGCACCGTGCGGTGGTCAAAATTAGTTCCTGGCATCCTCAAAATGTCTGGTTGCAAAAAAGTGCGCTAGCACCATGCCGAGTTCCAGTTGTGCTTCTGTGTGTGTGTAAACCATTACTTTTGTTTATATATATTTTGATTATATGTCTGTTTTGTCTTTTCAATGGCTTCCAGACTGACTTCACTAGGAAATCGACAGCATTTGTCTTTGGTTAAAATGCTTTGCTTTGTTTCTTGACAAGAGACCTCTCACAGTTGCATGAGTAATAACTGCCCCCTTTAAGTTGCTTAGTGTTAGAGGATGGATGATTAGTTGAAACTTTTTTGTGACAGGGTTAACATAATGTCTCTTTCCAACAATCAATCAGCCTAATTTGAACCATTTTAACCATTAAAGTTAACTTTCAAGAACAATGACATTTTCTTCAAACAATTTAGCGGGAAGTTTTGGACCTTAAAGTAATAATCTCGAAGATTTTCATTTAAATAAATGTCTGTTAAGTCACTATCTATCGCCGAATGAGGTAACACAATGGTGATTGAGCCTATGGCCCAAAATCCCAAGTGGCGCCCAGTTAGTGACACGTTTTCCATCAGCCAGCAGTGGTTGGTCTGCCAGAGAGGGTAGGCGGAGCTAAGCGGCTGCTTTTCCGGTCTCTGCAAGTGTTGCGAGTAAACAGTAATCTACTATGGCTGAACAAACAAAGAAAAGATCGATGACTACAGATACAACTTCAAAAATAAGTGAAAATATAAAGAAAAAGAAACAAACTCGACGCTCAGATGAAGCAAACAGTCTGAAAAGGAAAGCGACCGTCAGCGAGGAAAATCAAGGGTTACAACCGGAGCCAACCGTGGACGTCACACATACAACACTGTCTGGATATCTGGGAAGTGTGCTCCTGCAATTACCATATATCGCCAAAGGTGCCACCAAAGAGAACGAAACTGAGATCTTCTTTAACCACAGGGGTGACAAGTCAGAAAAACTAATTAAAGGGATAAGTCACAAGTGTAGTGTTTAAAGGTAATTATAACTTACTTGTTGATGCTTCCCATAAGTACAATTTATATATGTTACCACATATCATAAGCCAATGTAGATTTCCTGTGAGCACAAACCAAATCAGTGTCAGTCTATCACAACTCAGGACCTCATATAATGAGTGTAACAGTGTTATTGTACCTAATCTAATAATTGTTGTGGTATAACTGGGTTACAGCTCATTAAGCGTTTGTTAGTCATGATTTACTTCAAAGAACAGTCCAATTCTTCAATTCTATTTTTATACAAGGTGCTGCCCAGTGAACATAATGGTACCAGTGTGTGTGCAGGAAGTACTAAACTGGGTTTATTGTCCCATGCTGATAGTTTTAAGCGTTCCTCCAGGCAAGATATCCATCCTCCATCACCCCAGGCTGCTGTGATATGAGGCATATAGTGTTATGTGCATTTTAAAAGAGAGAGAGTATTGTGTTCATATAAGGAAGCTTTACAATGTTGCACTTGGCAATGAAATCACTATACTCTGCTGTCTGATAAATACGCAGACCACAGTGTCTGTTAGTAACCACAGAGTCAAGAAAGCTAGGATCTGATTGAAAGCCTGTCTGTCTGTGTGCACGTGTGGTCTTTTATTTATCTTTGTGTGGCCAGATTTAAGCTTTTGGTCCATGTGAGTGAGACTTTTTAGGAAGGCTGATGTCTGGTGGTTAAAGGGTTAAGTGTTTTGTCGAAGGGTTAAAGTAAAAATCATGCCGGGTTCAGGCTCATGGTTTGGCTCGTCATGGTAAAAGGAAGTCTGATGATTTTCTTTTTTTTTTTTTGTCAACAAGACTCATAAAAACGACCAAAACCAACAATGAATTCATCGTACTAACAGTGTTTGTGTAGCCAAAGCCTCATACGGCTCATTCCTCAGTGCCTCCGGATTTGTCCAAGTACTATTAAAAACAGATTACTGAGTGACATGTTGCTTCATTTTAATGAACTTAGGCACTAGAGTTGAAAAGGGAATCGATTCAAGAAACACAGTCATGCTGTCATAATCACTCACTAACGTGACAAACGTGCATTAACATCCAGCTAAAAATAGTCCCCAAAACTGCTTTTAAGTTGAGTCTGGCAAAAAGCAGTGCCCAGCTGTTTTAGTAAATAAGTTAAGCCTCTTAAAAAGTCTATTTATGAGCTGTTTTTTAAGCTTTACTTCTTTTACTTTATGTGTAGGAAAGACAGAGATAGATGTCCGAAAGAAAAAGTACAATGAGATGGATGTGTGGAAGAAAGGGCAAAAAGCAACTGAGGTAAATGAGTTGAAAGCATCTGCAGTGGAAGAACAGTGCAGCACTGACTGTTCAAACAGAGTCCAGCTAAATGAAGCTACTGGGATTGGGATTCTGGCATCTGTATTACGTGTTTAGATACGTCATCTTTAAAAGTATGTTGATTCATAAGCAATAAAGTAGTTGTAGATTGGGGGAACTAATGTTGTGCAAAGCCATCTAATTGATGGAGGAAAAGAATTGTCTCGTATGTTAACAATGTGTTAGTTTTGTTCAGTGACCCACCGTGGACGCTACAGTCTCACATTTGTTTCACACCTTGGTTCGGACTCGCCAGACAACTGAGTCATCCAGTGGAGTTTAGTTTTAAAAGACTGTTTGGTCAGTGCAGCAGTGTGAGTAGGTGTGGGTATGTGAACTCACAGCTGCATGCACAAGCTCAAGCGAGACTGTCTGTATATTTGTGTGTGTGTGTCTGTGGGAGTTTGTGTGTGTGTGTGTGTGTGTGTGTGTGTGTGTGCGATGCAAAGTCTGACAGTTCTCAGCTGGACTAAGGAATGTGGCAGGATCAGAGAGAGATGTGAAAACACTGATTATTGAGTGTGAAAGGCTCTTTAAAATCATGTAATGTTCTCAATTTAAAACATTCAAAATGTTACAATATTAAACCTAAAAGACTCGGATTAGACAGATTAGTACCACAGTATGTCTTTAATGTTATTCACTAAGATAAGACCACAAACACAGGATTAAGTTAAGTCAATTCTATGTGATACAAACAAACTTTCTGTGAAAGAAAGACAACGAAAGACGATGAGTAAGTGAAGTAAGGTGAGCATAAAGTTTGGACAGCACCAACCTTCTGTTAATCCATATATAGTATAAAGCACAAACGACCTAACGCGAGTTACCAGCAGAATTGGTTTACCATCTTATATGGTCTTGTTATGTTGTCCTTCTGCTGGTTCACTAAAGAGTGCTCAGGAGCGCTAACTTGGCTGAGGTTGTTGCCGCGTAGTTAGATTCTATATGTAGGTAAAAAACATTCAATTACTTCATTACGGTACGGAACCAACTACCATCATAAAACTCTCTTAGATATCCAAAATAATAATAAAGCACCCCTTACAATGTATATAGCATATTCTAGTCTTATGATTGTGTGTATTAGATCTTATTGAAATTGCTTTATACAGCTGGGAGAAATTGGTTTCTATAGCTATTTATTAAACACAAGTTTTTTATTTTAACACTATTTCAATGTATTTTCCTTTGAAACACATTCTAAACACACACAAATTATAGCCTACCATCTGTTTTCACCATGTCGAGTTTGTAGTCCTGCTAGCTACCGGTGCTGTAGCTGAGCTCAGCTTACAGTAACATTGGTTGTTTCGAGGTTGGCGGCTGCACTGGCGTTCATGATGGCGCATGTCCGTGATGAAGCGTTAGCTAGATTATCGCGGCATCGTCTGGGTAAAATACCGCAAAACAAAAAAAACCCTTTCTCTGCACTTTATACTAGTATATTGGTCACACTGGTATAAATGATGCATCCCACTTTTTAGATGAAAAAAGAAATGTGTTAAAAGTGCGTCTTACACACCAAATTTTTACAGTATATGGTTTATTCATACTGTATGTGCTTTAATAAAATGTTCACAAATTCACTGTGAATTGAAGTAGATACATAAAGTACCACACATATATTAATTATACACAGTTCTACAGTACTCTGTGAAGTTGTTTTCCATGAGTGGTAGCCCATCCAGATCAGTGAGGCCGTCTTGTAGAGTCTTGAGCTCCACGTGTCTCTAATTTCCATATGTGTCAACTTAGAGGTCTGAGAGGGTTTTCTGTTTTGTTTTCCCCAAGAGGAAAGTTTTGATGAGGCAATGATCTCTGCACATTAAGACCGAATCTGTTCTTTTGATGAAAATGCATCTTTGAAGTGTCAGAGAGCCAGTTCAGCAGAACATGTGCTCACCAAGTGTCAGCCGTTTCTGCTGATTTTGTGGTGCCTGTGTTTTGATGAAAGTTTGCGAGACTGTGGCCCCGGTATCTAAAAATGACTTCTGACTAAGATTAGTCAATTAGACAACTGTTTTTGAGTTATACACTCACACTGAAGAGGACAGTCTGTGCTTCCACTGGCCATTTAAACTTTCTGACTCCCATTTCCCCGTAACTGCGCCTTCTAGAGAATTTAAATTGTTACAATTACCGATGTTGCCTGTGAGCATCTGTGCTAAACTGCAGCGCTGTCAACTTTTCCAGAGCTGTCTGATTTCTCTAAAGCCTCAGCTCTGTGTTTGGATAGGAACAGGATCACAGCTGGAAAGTGACTCTGTAAAAAAAAGGTTTTTATGACCCGATCCTGAAGTAAGACAGGCATGCAGCTAAAGTCAAAAGGCTCTCTTTGAGGACCACATTAAGAATGCAGTGTTTTTTGATGCTGCTGTGCTTTGACAAGTAATTTACAAGAGCTTTCATGTATCTCAGATTAAAACAGTATGTGTCAATGAATACTTGTTCTCTCCCTAACATGTGGTTAAAACAACAATATTGGAAAACAATACTTTAAGTGAGCGTGACAAAACAGGCATTTTCACCAATTCTGACATCAGAGACATGAAGAAGTTGAGACGTCTTTGTCAGGTCTGCTGACAGCTTCTGTCCACGATTGCTGGTGGAGCTACCAAGTTGAAAGGTCACCATGTCAAGAATGTGTCATTTCCTCACGTGCCTACTGAGCATAATGGGGCTCTAAACACTCTGCCAGAGCAGATGCTCTTTGGGGAGTTGAGAAGAGGCCACATCACCTCCAATTGGCAAAGTGCTTGGGTCTTTAAATCTGATGGGATACACGGACCCACATACTTGAGTCATACGCCACAGAAGCCTCCCACCTTCTATTTCCACTGTTTATTTTTCTACAGTTGTACCAGGTCTCCTCAATGGAGACCTGACCTTTACTCCTCAGCTCGGTTACGAGTTGCACACCACAAAGAGCTACAGGGAGTCTGCGAAGCCTTTCAGCGCCCGCCTTAAATAGTGTTCCTTTTATTCAGCTCGTTTGCAAAGCTGCAAAGAGAAGTGCTTTTGCGCCTGCTGAGCTGGTCGGAAAGCAGAATACGATCTGTTTAGTTTAGACACAACACTCACAGTCATTTGATTGTAGTGTCTATATCACGCGCTTTAAGTATCCCACGGTTTAAGTTAGAAGACTGAGACCTGTTATAGGGTCGGGAAAATTATGGCTCAGAATAACAGTGAAAACAAGAGTCCACAGAGACGCTAGCAGCTCTGAGAGGTCATATCAGGCACAATGGTGCTTTGAGCTGAATTGTAAAGACAGCATGCTAACATGAGCGCAATGACGAAGTTAACTGCTGATTGTTAGAAGGTAACATTAACTATGTTCACTGTCTGAGTTTGGAGCTTTAATATGCTAACATTGTCCTGTTAGCATTAGAGAAAGTGCACCGTAGAGGACAAGTCAGGGGTCACCAAGGTCGTAACGGTTCATCATCCAGGAGGAATTATTTGAGCATTTGATAACGTAATCATTGAAAGTAGACAGAGAGAGGAAAGAGCAAGTGCTGTGAGAAAGGTCAGAATCAGACATTGCGGCATAGTTGGAGTCTGAATCTGTATCCTGTGGATGTTGACTGGAGAATTGAAAACTTTGACCTGCTGGAGGAAAAGTCTGGGGATTACCCGAGTCATGAACGTTTGAACAAAAAATAGAACCCAGATCAATGAATGCAAATGTTGAGATATTTCTGTCTGGAGGACAGTGGTGGACAGAAAATGCCTTTCCTAAAGCCACCCTGCTAGCGTGCCGACAAACTGTATCTGTAATTGGAATAAAGACAGATCAGTGAAAAAGACACACAGACTTTTTGAGACAATGAATAAAAGCAACAAGCATATGTTTGCAAATTTCTCATGAGTCATCTACTTTCCAAACCACTTGAAAGAAGCGAGAGAGATGCTCTAAATGGACGTCTTTAGGACATGATTATGTGCTCATTACAATGCTCCGATTTATGAGCCAGCTTTAACAAAAGAAGACATATTCTGTTAATGGAGAAAAAATGGAATGTGATGAGCAAGCGTGACATCTGAGTTACACGCTCGTGTTTGGAGCAGGGATGTGGTTTCACAGCGTATACATCGTTTCCTTCCAAATAAGAAAAACATTACCGCATTAATGACAGCCTGGGCTTGGGGATGGCGCTTCCTCAAACCCCAAAATCCTGTATTCCTTCGTAACCATGGTAGAAAATGTCCATGAATTCATTTTGGGTCAAGTTATTTCTTTCAGTGGCATTACCATTCCTGCATGGATGAAACACTGAGGCCTACATTCGCCTCTAACGAGCTCTGGAACATGATTGTTTGAACAGCTTTTGGTGAAATTCAGGAGGTCTCGAGGCAGGAGTCCAAATCAAAAGGCAACAATGGTCCCTTTTAGACCAGGTATCCTGACCTGAACTTGCGCTGCAGTGTCTCCTCTTTCTAAAGGATAGCAATAACTGCAGAAATAATCCTGATATTAATAGCTATGAAAATATGAGCACTGCTGGAGTCACTGTGGTAAGAAATTACTACCAGAGTCTGGGAGGCTTTAAGAGTTGGCTTCAGGAGTAACAACACTGAAGCTCACTTCCAGATGAGTCGCTCCTTGATGTGCAGTGATGGACTGTTTGAACAACATTTTCTCTGGTCCTCAGTTGCCGCTATAAAACGTCAAATCAGAATTTGTGCCATCATTTCTGTGTATGTGCACCAAATACACCAAACCCGACAAGTACAGCTGCCATGAATGTGATTCAATATGAAAATTGGCATGCTACATGACATTAAGAAATATAATCACTACTGGAAGATAATTCTTGATCTTGGAAGCAAACGAATGATCTCACCGCAGGATTCACTTCTGAGCTGAAGCTACATTTTTATCACTTCTCAGCAGGATTTTATCCTTTTGTCAATAGATCAAATTTCTAATAGATAAAACTTTATTATACAACAGTTAGTTCTGACCAAGTAATCAGATTGGACAAGAGGCATTCCATGAGTGATGATGTAGAGAACAACATCACTGGGACTTTTCACTCTGTGTATCACTCCGCCTCAGCCTCGTGTTCTGAATACTGTTAATTAACATTACAGCAGACCGTGTATGTCTACAGTAATCAAGCTGGTGCCTCTGATTCGCACAGCAGACTCTTATTTCACTGGTTGGTGATCAATTAAAATGTACATGATAAAACAGCTGATCTGTGGTAACCTGTAGACACAGAGTGCAGGACAACGTTTCAGTTGCTTGGCAACAAAAGTCCAGTTTCAGTTAAGTTGTGGAACTAGTTGATTTGGTGGAGCAAAAAGTAATCTGCTGTTGATTGTTACATTTTACTACTTTTTGCAGCTTGTTTAATCGCTTGTTTAAAAGCAATGTCACACTCGAGGTTGTGATGTTGAACTGAATATCATCACAGCTGTTATTCTCCGCGGCTTTAATCGAATCACAACTGTGCTCAGTACAGCATCACTCCCTCTCATGTGATACTGCTTCATTGAACCCTGCATGTACGTTTACAAGATGACAATCCTATTATCTATTGGAAGCTTGTTGAGGTTTAAACAGTAATACAAAGGGCAATATAAAACTTATTTAGCCGTATATTTTAGACCTCACTTCATAGCACAAGCAGATGAGTGCATTTGACATTTGAGCTGAATTATTCAAAGGTTTCTTTGAGTACAAAGTCTAAATGTCTTTTCAGGCTGTGCCCATGAGAGTAACATGCAGGAGGAAAGAAAACATGGTTTGGATTGATTTAGTGAAAGACACGAGTCGTCTCTTCTGATTGACCGTCAGCTTGTCTGCTGCTGTTTTGCCGTACTTTTAAAGATGGTGAACTTTGTGCGGTAAATAGAAAAGTCTTTGTATCTGAGGAAATAGGGTAAGCCACAAATTTGTAAGTATGATCAAATGACGAATGCTCAACAGTATTATAAATAAAGTGTTACTTATTAGATTAAAGTCGTAGCCTTTGTTTCCACTTAAATCCAGAATATCATGTTATGTCATGTGGACCTCAGGCAATTATTAGGGAGGCTCTGAGTCTTTCCTTCTAAATATCCCCAGAGTGTTTTCCTGGGAAGTTCAGAGCCGTATTGACTCATGAACCTGACCTAGAAAACCCTGAACTTTAAGATCTGTCTTTCTTTAATGATTAGACTTTGACCCAGACGTCGTCCATGCAGGAGGTTGGCCGTGGTCTGCTTTTGCTATAAAGCGGTGTCGAGTGTCTTTCCTTTGGGGCACTGCTGAACTGGAAGTCGCTGCTCTCCCTGTGGTTTCCACTTGGACTGCCCAGTTCTTTAAATTCCTTGTTGACCCACAGTATTTATTGAAGCTTTGCCAGAAATGTGATTAGTTTAGGATACAACTTGCAAATGGGTGCTTGAAATAGGCGAGCTTAGGTGAATTTGGAAACAGCAGCAAGCTGAGAAGACTGGGCATCTCAGCTTGGCAGGCCATGCTTTAATTATGGTTTGTACATTGCAAGTGAACAATAAAATATCGATTCCAGGACGCCAAAATGTTAAACTAGCTTTTAACGATACAGTTTTGTTTTGTTTTTATGAATGGTGGAGCAATTAAACAAACATGAAATTTTCTTTGTTTTCTTTTTCCATTACTCAGTTCTTCATGTAAACTTTTATGTCCCATGATGCTTCAGCGCTGTGTTCTTTGACCTATCATCTTCACATATTCACTGCTGGTCACTCATCATGTCAGCATTGTTTTAAACTTAACTGGAAACTTGGAGAGAGAATTGACAAGACCACTTTAAATTGTAAATGGCTGCACTTACAATGCTCTTTTATCAAAGCGAATAACCATTACCACTCACACATTGTGAAGCAGGCTTAGCTAAGTCCTTCTATTCTGCTCAGGGTCTTTGTTTAGCTCTGTAGAGAATTGCAAAACTAAAGCACTTGAAAATGTTTTACATTAGCAGTTTGTTCCAACCAAGTGATCTGGACAAGAGTCATTCCATAAGTGATGATGTAGAGAACAACATCACTGGGACTTTTCACTCTGTGTATCACTCCGCCTCAGCCAGGTGTTCTGAATACTGTTAATTAACATTACAGCAGACTGTATGTCTACATTAATCAAGCTGGTGCCTCTGAATCACACAGCAGACTCTTATTTCACTGGTTGATGATAAATTAAAACAAACAGATAAATGTACATGATAGAAAACAGCTGATCTGTGGTAACCTGGAGACAGAGGGCAGGAGAATGTTTGGGTTGCTTGGCAACAAAAGTCCAGTTAAAGTGGCAGTTGGCAACATGAACATTCCAATGTAAAAAACATTCCGCCTCTCTAAAACTGTATAACTCATGCGGTGCGTCTCTCTGCAGCACCGAGGCAAGGAGCGAGAGAGAGAGGAGAGATGCTGTTTATTCCAAAAAGACACTTTATTGCTGGCAAAATGTTCAAGTGCTACTAAAGTTATCATTATAGTTATGAGTCTTGGTGTGGACCACCTTTTAGCTCTAGGTGTTTGAGCTTAGTGCTACTGTTAGCTGTTACCATAAGAGCTACCATTACCTGTCAAGCAGGAACAGGGCAATCCCTGCATCACTTCGCTCTTCAGCCCCTTACACTCGTCTGATCCCTCTTTTTATTTAAAGCTCTCTTTGTAGCTTTTCCTCCTCCAAGCTCTTCCTTCTTTTTGCTTCCTCTGCAGTAGCTGTTGTTGGAGGTACAGGAAATTTACCGCAAGTTGCCATAGCTCCTGACTGACACAACCTCTGCATGGAAGCCTGGTGACGCTAGTTTGTACAGAGTCACTGTGATTGGCTAGTTATGTGGAAAGCTAACCCTGATTGGGTGTTTGATTCAGATCCGACTAATTTTTTAACAAACTACATAACATGGGGCGGGCGCTCACAGTCGCAGATCAGCAATCATCATTTTAATTTAATGTTAGGGAAATGCGATGATCAACGTGTTATTTTAACCAAATTCTTATGAGTTAATGTTTCCTACCGTAGCTTTAAGTTGTGGAACTAGTTCAGTTGGTGGAGCAAAGAATAATCTGTTGTTGATTTTTACTTTTTACAACTGATTGTCTGCAGCACTCGTGCCTACGATCGAATCACAGCCGTGATGATTTTCTCCCTCTCGTGTGATGTTCCTAATTACATAAGGACCCGAAAAGCCTGAGTGACATTTGTTTAATCTTAATTAATACACTGTTCTTTATATTTAACAATGCGTATGTTGTGTCTACAATGCACCTTTATACTCTTTATAAGTTTTTTTCTGTATGTACAGTAAATGAAAAATGCTGCATTGAGAGATGGAGCTGAGGGCAGTCTGTCAGTGTCATGTTATCTCTTAAGATATCTTAAACCTGAGGCAAACGGACATTGAACCTTGTGACTCCGGTCCTGTGTTGAGTTGTAAAAATAGTGAACCATTTTACATAAATAACGTAGATGACATGTGATAAACATACCCACATCACAAGATATAACCAGAACCCCTAAAGGTCTTTCACTGAGATCCTCGACAATGAAAGAAACTGCTTTAACCTCCTTTTGAGTTCTTATCTCTGACATGCATGTGAGTTATATCTCCCCTTAAGGCCTTTATGCCCTCCATCAGTCCTGAGCTAAACACGCCAGACAACTTAATATTCTCCATCACATTAAGTCATCTAAAACCTTTTAGTGACGTTTATGAGACCACATTGACCCCATGCAGGGAACCCACTGTGGAGTCAAGTGCAGGTCTGACTCCTCACGAACACTACGTCATGTGAACAGAATGTCCAGCGCTCAACACTGCTCTTTAGGGAAACCTACGGTGCTCTATGAGGACAACATGACTCTCATTTTATTTATTAATCAGACAGTACCAATAATAGGATTGTCTTTCTACAGGAAGAAATGATCAGCGATATGACAATCATTTTGGGAGTTTTCCAACCTCATACCATAAACATTGTTTATGTTCCAGACAGAATAATCAAACTTTGAAGCTGATTGTGCTTTTCTTGGAAATACCTTTCATTCAGATTTTTTACTCAACAATTCCATAACCCTTTGCTGTTCTTTGTGTTTGCAATGTAAGCTAGCTAAAATGCTACATTGGTAGGTAAACATGGTGAAAGTTAAAGTTGTGATCTCGAAGTTCTCAGTTTTGTTCTCTTTGGCAACACCTATGGCGATAAACCGTAATTGCGGGAGCACACTTCCCAGATATCCAGACAGTGTTGCATGTGTGACGTCCACGGTTGGCTCCGGTTGTAACTCTTGATTTTCCTCGCTGATGGTCGCTTTCCTTTTTAGACTGTTTGCCTTCATCTGAGCGTCGAGTTTGTTTCTTTTTCTTTGGATTTTCACTTATTTTTGAAGTTGTATCTGTAGTCATCCATCTTTTCTTTGTTTGTTCAGCCATAGTAGATTACTGTTTACTCGCAACACTTGCAGAGACCGGAAAAGCAGCCGCTTAGCTCCGCCTACCCTCTCTGGCAGACCAACCACTGCTGGCTGATGGAAAACACGTCACTAACTGGGCTTGTGATTTTTTCTGTGATAGTCACATCAGACACCCAGTCTGTAATACTGCAAATGCCAAGGCTTTCATCAGTGTTGAGTAATCACCATTCGGTGATGGATAGAGACTTAATACATTTTATTTATAACGCATTTACCTTTGAAGCAAATCTCAAAGTGCTAACATTTATTCAAATGAAAATCTTCAAGATTATCACTTCAAAACATCAACATTTTGTCACTAAGAGCTTGTAAGCAACAACCTTAAAATTCAAGCTGGTAACTCAAAGCGCAGCGGTGCCTATGTGATGTCTTTGTTCAAGGAGATACAGTTGTATCTTGAGGATGTGACTCACAGGAGATTACTGGTTTTAGTAGTTAGCTACTGGGTGTGACTGTGTGGAACTGTTTATAAAAGTGAAGTCTAGTGCTGTCAGGCATAATTAAACACACTAGGTAAATACACAAGTTAACGTCCTTGTATAAATAAATGCTTAAAATATTCTCGTTCAGCCCATGTGTTAAGTTTGGGTCACTGATGTTAACAGTTACCATCATATTCCCTCAGAGAATTAGACACCAGACAAAGACTTGCTCCTAAAGTTACTGTCCATCTTACTATATCAGCACTAGTTCACTGTTTAGAGACCCTGTGTAATGCACATTTTCATTTTGATGTACATAAAATTTTATTCTAACTTTTCTGTTTTGTGTTTTTGTAGGTTGTTAGTAGGTGCCCCATATGAAATGAACGGCCCTTACCAGACGGGGGATGTTTATAAATGTTCACTGAGCAGAAGAACCAACGCCAACAGCTGCTCCAAGCTCAACTTAGGTAAAGTATCACAAAATACCACTCCATACCAAACACAGCAACAGTGACAATCATGAATATAAAACATGTGGATTAATGGTTTTGTTTGTAACGTATCCGTGTTTGTATGTCTGCACGCTTTTCTGCTTGTGTCTCAGTAAACATCACGTTGGCATGTGTGAGACAGCAGTGTGGGTACCATACCAATCATTCCACATTTTACTATTTTCTTGAATCGTTTATGTACATTTCCACACATGTGTTATACCACACATCCCACCGCATGCTTCTTCATACGGGTCGCACATGTTGTCGTGCTGGTTAGGCGGGCGCATGAAGTTTAGGCAAGTGAACGTTTAGATCTGGAGGATGTAGACAGTTATTACCGCTGCCCAGACAGCAATAACAAACCAAAGTCCCAGATGGTGGAACTTCTGTCTGGTCTCTTAAAGATAGCGCATGTATTTATGTATATATGAGTCTGTGCATCCAAGACCCTCTCAGTGAGATTCATTTTCCCTCAAGGAAGGATATCTCTGACCAACGTATCAGAGCGGAAGGACAAGATGAGGCTGGGGATGACGCTCACAACTAACCCTAAAGACAACAGCTTTGTGGTGAGAATGTAAAAAGACATACAGATTTGCTTTCTTGGGATATGGCATACCATTAGGGCCTGTGTCCACTAACCGCATTTTTTTCAATGGCAGCGCCCACCTCAATTTCAGAGCGCTTCTTACAGGAACATACTGTCGCTAGGTTACAAAAGTTGTCTGGCGGAACTTCTGCTTCCCTCAGTTGTGACTGTTAAGTCTGTTTTAAATTACTCTATAGCTGTGTCCCAATCCAGGGGCTGCAGCCTTCGAAGGCCATATTTGAAGGCAGATTGTGTCACAGAAGCAAGTTGAAGGCCGTCCCAATTCTAAGGCACCTTCAGATGCAGCTGACAAATGCTTCCTCCGTCTCATTTCAGTTCGGCTTTAACTGTCTACACAGGCTATGAATGCAGCATCCTCTGTGGACCGCCACCTTAGAGGACTGTAGCCTGTGGATTGGGACACAGCTTATATGCTTAATATTTGCTTTTATACAAAGAACATTTACAAAGAAAACATGTCCAAGCATTAGCAGCAGCTCTAGACAAGGAAATTGATCCCTCGAAAAAAAACAAAGGGGTTAGCTTATTCTCAGCCGTTGTTGTCAACTGAGAGCGCTGAGTGCAGCAACGAAAGACAGCTGACGCAGACAGCATTTTTGGTGCATTGGTGTTGTATAGAAAAAAAGGTGCTGCCAGCGGAAAAACGCCATTAGTGGACACAGGCCCTAATGGTGTTTTGCTGCAACACATTTAATGAAAAAGGGATGCTCAAAACAAAAAAAAAAAGACAATCCAATAGTCTTTTGATTGCACGGTTTTCATACTGCAGCTCTCCTCGTGGAGAGTATGAACCAAACTTTTCAAATATGCTGAGCTCGATAATGTTGCTTGTATAAATGCCTTTTTTTATGTTTCAGGCCTGTGGGCCGCTGTGGTCTTATGAGTGTGGCAGCTCTTACTACAGCACTGGCATATGCTCCAGAGTCAACGCGAGCTTCAAGTTCTCCAGAACGATTGCGCCTGCCTTTCAGAGTAAGCCAGAAAGTGTCTTTTCTTTTTGACCAACATCCATGGATAGTTCTCAGTCACTGCATTGGACTATTACCTCATTTCTGAACATCTGTTTTCTCCATGTGTGCTTTCATGATAAAGAGTCACCTTTAAATGTTTTTCAGGATGTGAGACATATATGGACATAGTGATCGTTCTAGATGGCTCAAACTCCATCTACCCCTGGTATGAAGTGCAGGCCTTTCTCATCAACATTCTCAAGAAGTTCTATATTGGACCAGGTCAAATACAGGTGTGTAAGAAAGGAAAGAATACTGAAAGAAGTTAATAATTTTTTTTAATATTTGATTTGATTGATTTTTTTTTTGGGAGAGGATTTTTAAATTCCAGGATTTATCCAAAAGTTTGTTTTGCCTGTGGTTTTTCCATAAAAGTTTATTTTTTACTGTGCCGGGAAACTTTTATATACAACTATGAGTAAGAAGTTAAAGTATTTTCAACCTCAGTCCTATCATGCTATTATGGGGAGCTTATGCCATTATGGTCATCTAGTGGAGGCCAGGGAGCTTGCTAAACTACACTTCCTCAATCTGGGACGCCCGCCTCCGATGTCATGTCTCGTTCAAAATCGTCAGGTTGGAAATGTAGACTGCAGACCTGAAGATTTTTTAGACGATCCACCGGTATATTCTCATCGTATTTTGGATTCTGTACCGCTCTGAGCCATTGCGTGCAGCGATCAATGTCCTTGACTGGAAAACAGTAGTATTTCATTCCAGCGTCTCTCGCTGGGCCGGTCCTTTCAGAGGGAGGGGTGCAATGCATGCTGAGTGTTGTAGGAATGTAGAATGGGTAAAACAACGAGCTGTTTGTGCAACTTTCTCCACAGCTATGGCGCCAATTTCAAATATTATTACTTCTATCGATTACAGAGAACACCAGCTTTAACTGACAGTAGCTTTTTCCGAGGCGAATTGCTCCTTTAACTGCAAGAAGACAGAGCTCTTAATAATTGTCATGCATCACTGCCACTGTGTTTCTTTGGACAGGTCGGAGTCGTTCAGTACGGTGAGAAGGTGGTCCATGAATTCAAACTCAACGACTACAAATCTGTTGAAGAAGTGGTGAAAAGGGCTCAGAGTATCGACCAACGGGGCGGAGAGGAGACCAACACAGCTCTTGGCATCAACACAGCACGGTACTGATTCTCCATTGGTACGATTAAGGCTCTTCCAATCTGTGATATATTTTACTGAACTTATTAAACTTGTCCTCTCAGCTCCCAGGCCTTCAAACAAGGAGCTCGGCGCGGTGCCAAGAAGGTGATGATCGTGATAACTGACGGAGAGTCACATGACAGTGCCGATCTCCAGCAAGCCATCGAGGACAGTGAGAAGGATGGCATCACACGTTATGCCATTGCTGTGAGTCTGCTAGATCTATTATTCACCTGGCTTAGATGGCTTACTCTTTATGAGTTTCAACTTAGCGTTCTGATGGCTAATAAATTTGCAGCGCAGCGTTAAGACACCATAAACATTAATGAGATGACCTCATTGAGTTCAGTTAAAGCAGGTCTCTCTCTGAGTTACGAATGTTGCCAGAAGCACTCAGAGCCTTTGGAGAGATCCAAACATAAGCTCAGTAGAAGTGCAGTTAAAGGTGTAAATGATATCCCCCAAACCACATGGTAGCCACCGCTGGTACAGCTAATAGCACACTTTATTCAGTGAAGTGGCTTTGCTGGGCATGGGCATCTGAAACATAACTCTGAAGTCATTTGGTAAAAAACCAACTGGAATTGATGGCAGCACTGGCAAGTGTGTAGAAAACCTAAATCCTCTGAAAACCTCTCAAAGAGCGCTAATTTTAACCTGTTATTGGGCTGTTAAAATGCGACAGATTTACTAGGTTGGTTGAGTTTTTGATCTCATCTTCACAGGTCCTTGGCTACTACAACCGTAGAGGAATCAATCCTGAGGCCTTCCTCAATGAAATCAAGTACATCGCCAGCGACCCAGATGACAAACACTTCTTTAATGTGACAGATGAGTCGGCGCTGAAGGATATTGTGGACGCACTTGGAGAACGCATCTTCAGTTTGGAAGGTTTTGCAAAGAAATTCATTTGAACAGTATTACGTTACACTCATCTGGCAGAGCTTTTATCCACAGCAACTCATATAAAGTGCATATAAGAGTTTGAATTGCATCATGCTTAACCAAATAAAATGACTAAAAGCATCTTCATTGCCACAGTCACATTCTTAGGACTAAGCAGCATAGAAACCATTAAATATGGGGTGTTATGTTAATTTCAAGCTTCATATTTCACTCTGTGATGCCTGTGGAGTAGCTTAGCATAATTCACAGTTAAAAAAACTCCCTTTAAGAAACCCCGCCCCTACAAGCCCACTTTCTTCTGATTGGCCAGCTCTCCGAAGCCCGCTGAGCCTGTCCTTTGTGATGTCACAAAGTGTAGCGTGTAGAGAAAACTGTGTGAAACCTGGCGTTCACAGCAGCCTGCAGACTGAGCTGAGGAGCCTGGGGATTACTCCGACATACTTTTACCTACAGATTTGAAACTTCACCCACGTTTAGTCTGGACATCCAACATTATGTCTTAAAATGTGAAACAGCATAATACCCCCTCTTTAAGTCATGTACTGCTATATTTCCCCAAAAAACTTTAAACTCCACAATCTGTGTTTTTCAAATAATCACATTTTGATCACATATGTCTTGCATTGATTGTCGCCTGTATTATCTTGCCTTACAATGACAATAATTGTAGGTATTCTTAATGATATTTTAGAGTTTGTGATTTCCTGGAAAACATAAAAAGAGGTTTATGACTCATCCTGCAGTCAGGGGCAAACTCGAATTTTGTATCCAAATGTTTTCCCGAAATGTTAAGTCCCTCTCCCGTGATCTACCAAATCTACGAGCTAGCCGAGAGCTCTGGGTCTTCATTGTGATAAGTCCCTCTCTAGCTCCCTGCTTTTAAAGGAACACGTTGATATGTAGAATCATATCGCACCATGCTTACCGCGTTGCTTGTCTGTGAAATAATAACCACTCAGATAACCCTTTAATGAAGTCAAGCCTCCATAGTACTTTCTAGCCAATTAAAGGATTAATTAATTTGAGACACAATATTTGAAAACAGTTCTTATAATGTATTTGGTTTGGTTCTGCAGTGGCTCACACTGTAACAGACTGACTTGTTTCCATAGGAACCAGTAAGAATGGGACAGCGTTTGGCCTCCAGATGTCTCAGGCTGGATTTTCTGCACACAACGTCGAGGTGAGTCTGACTTCTACCTCGTCTTCTTAACCATCTGTCACCTTCTAGAACAACACACATTGTCTCAATTTCTCGCGCATCATAACTCCTTCCCACAAGCTTCCATTTATCACTTCCCAGTCCCCCCTGAGGGGCCTGCTGTGTGGCCCCAGAGGTTTAGGTCATCCTGATTTAGGGGCCCCTGACAGAAGAGACAGGCCTTTTCCACTTCAGCCATGCGGTGATGGGTAATAAGACACCGCTTGTTCCCGAGGGAAACATATCAGTGGAAAGCTGAGTCGAGATTGAGACGGTTCTGCTGCAGTTGTTTTTCCTTCAACTTCACCCAGAGGTTTTTGATTGTATCTGAGCGCAGATAGCTGCAGGTGTGCTGGCTTTTAGAGTGACACAGCTGGAAGAGGAGGATAAGACACATGTCCTCTACTGTACCTGCTGTTCATACCGTTTAAGAGATTTTCATTCCTCTCTTTCTGGCTCGGTCCAGACATATGCTGATGCAACTGCTTTGATTTTCCAGTTCCCCTTCACAGTTTGATTTGTCAGGGGAGAAATAGATAGACCCCGTTTATGAGGAAAATTTTGCAGCTGGGTGGCAGCAATGACTGGAAACTCTGTCCACAGGGCCGGATTCCAGAGATGCTCGACAGCACCAACCTGGGTGTTGAGAGTAGCACAACTTACTGGAAGGAATGTCTGGGCTTTAAAGGACAAAAATAGTGCTGAAAGCACAGATGGCTTTGCTGAATTTGATGTGTGCCAACTGTTCAGGCTGCTTATGTCATATACCGTCCAGACCTTTCATGCATCTGCATACACGGCAGTTTCTCCAACTGCTGTTTGTTGCGTTAAACAATCCTGAACAAAAATCTCTTGGCTTAGTTTTTCTGAAATTTTGCAGCTTAAAGTGTATTTGCAAAAATTGGATCCTGTATTTAACATAGTGCAGAATAATATACATTACCTTTGTTTGTGTGAAGTGTAAAAAAACCCTCTTTACACTGTTGCATGCTTATTTAGAAGCAGTGGCATCCTTCACTATAAAAACAGTCGACATCCCCACCAAAGCAAGGCACATGTCCGTACATGCAACTGCAGTAGAAATAGGTCACTGGTTTTTAAGGTTGAACTATTTTGGAGTTTCACTCATTTGCCATGGAGACCATTTGGACCAAAACAGAGAACCGCACTGGCATAATGCTCCTGTCACAGAGTGACGTTGTGCAAGCTCGGTGAGCACGCAATTCCATCTTTCAGGGAGGAATTGTAAGCCTTCCAGGATATGCTTAAACACTGGAAAATGTGTTGTCTGCATATTGTGTACGGCTTGAAAAAAAACCTGCACTCATTAACCAAAGGAACCCTATAATTATAGTGTCACTGATACACAGTATGGTGAACCATGGAACATAGAAAATCCTCCCTCTCTCCCTCTGTGTCTGCAGCTAATAACACTTGCTGCTTTGTTTCTTTTGTTGAATGACGATTTAAAAATACACACTTGATCAAGCTTTAAAAGTGATTTGATAATGGACCTTAAAACAGTTTTTATCGCATTCCTTAAACACCACTGTAGTTTATGTGTCAGGAATTCGGTCCAGCAGTAGTCTTTAAACTTTCTGGAGGGAAGATGTGTTGAAGCAGACTACAGGGTCTCATTTTTTTCTTTGTTGCACAACCTGTTTATAGATATGCTCCAACTTTACCAATAACAGGATACACAGGATGTTGTGGCTATGGACTAGGTTAATTGGCGAGAATGCACGACTCAACACAGAGCAGTTTTAGGTAAAAGCAGAGCAGAGCATTTAATGATCAGTGCAAGGTTCGATACACAGTCAAACAATCCAAAAAAGGGCAAATCCACAGCAGGCAGAATCAGAACACAGGCTCAAGTTCATACACAAAAAAACTACGATCATCGAGGGAAAAAAATCCAGGACGTTGTGACACAGAGGACCACACAACGAACTGGCAACGAGAGGGAAGACGCAGGGTATATATGTACAGGTAATCGAGGGGAAACAAGACACAGGTGGTTCTAATAGGGCCGGGCTGACACATGAGGCAGGAGACACAGGGAGCAAGGATCTGAGAGACAGAGGCTGTGTTCCAAATGCCATACTCTACTAGCAGTATGTTCTGATTTGGCCAAAATGTAGTATGTAGTATGCAAACGAAAGCAACATTTACAGTAGACCAAAAACACCCGGATGTCGTAGTGATTCGGAAAAAATCTCCAGTATGCATCGGACCAATCTGCCTTGCCTACTGTATCCCACAATGCAAAGTGCTGGGACATCACACGGCAGTTGAAATGGCAGACGGCAGCAGAAAAGCTGAAGGGAGCGCTGGCGGACTGTTGTTTACTTTCACTTTCCGAAACTGAAAAGTGGCGCCTGGTTTAGCATACTGCAAAATACATTTGAACCGCTCCATACTACATACTACTGCCAAACGCAGTATGCATTATGAACTATATAGTATTCCATTTCGAACACAGCCAGTGACAAGGTGAGTTTAAAAATTACACAGGAAATAGCAACATAAATGTGATAAAAACAAAAACAGACCTAATGAGCCTGTCGGAGCAAACCAGAGAATGGGAACTTATTATGATATGATATATGTTTGTTTACGTTCTCCTTAATCTATGGAATGAATAAAGATCTTGTACATAAGATCTTTTACATACTGAAATGGGCCAGCACACTGCTATGGAAGAAAGAAGACTCAGATTTATTCAGTATGAGTTCTGTGAGAAGTAGAAAATGAATCATTTTATTTTTATTTCACTGCCCTTTGAGATGTTTGCTTAGAAAAGAGGCCCAGTCACTATTCTCCCCTTTCGCCCTAATCAGTTTCAGAAAGCTGTCAAGCCTTTAATAACAGAGCTACAAGAGGTGTGGAGAGAATATTAACCTATGGAGAAAGAAGGATACGTTCTGTTCATATCTTCATAAAGTAATCCACAAATGTAGTTGAAACCTTCTTTACAGTTTGTGTTTATCTCTGTTACCAAGATTACGTTTCACCACAAGTGGAGTTGCACCATCATTAATCTGACTGAAAGCAATGTGTGCCAAACACATGCTCCAAAACGGTGGTCACAGTTTTATTACTTTCCATGAACGCATCATCAACATATACACTAATTACCACGTTGTGTGCATATGCTGCACACGCAGAATAACAGACTGATGTCCATTACTCTGCTGCTGAAAATATGTAACTTAACAATACGGTGCATCTCCCACAGGATGGGATCCTGGTGGGTGCTGTCGGGGCTTATGACTGGAATGGAGCGGTGCTGAAGGAGACACGGCAGGGGAAGGTGGTCCCTCCGAAGTCGTCCTATGCACAGGAGTTCCCTGAAGAGCTCAAAAACCACGGTGCCTACTTGGGTGAGTAATACCCTAAAGAACTACAGAGCACAAACTAATTATTTTAATGGAGCGTTAAATTCAGGACTGCTCATGTTTATACTGTGGGAAGAAATGTAGAGAAAGTACAATGTTGTTTTTATTAATGAAGGCTACGGTTGAAAACTGTTAAGAGCATTTTCCGCTGTGGACACCAGACTTTCCTTTCTGTTCGCATGCTCTTGTACTGGCAGAGGATCTGTGGTTTAGCACCTAGTATCCTAGCTGCAGCCCATCTCTACAAAGTGTACCCACTGCCCCAGTGCTTCCCATCATATCCAACCCCATCCCTCTCCAACACCACAGACCTCTGCTTTTACCATCAGTGGCTTGTCTCTGAGCTTATCCACCAGGCTGCCAGTGGAAGACACGCTAGACTCAATAGTAATATGAGGTGGAGGCATAATTTTGGACGGGAGAAAGTTAAAGCTGGGAAAAAGGGGGTACGAAGACAGGAGATGAAGGTGGAAAAGTATACAGGGAGTAAGTGGAACTTTTAACGAGAAAAGATGAAATAGAAGACACAGAAGAAGAAACCTGAGAAACCTGAGAAACCAGAACATCCAGTTCTGTGTAACTGAAGGCTTCTCAAGGAGTTTCAGCTACTTAAATTGCAAAGTTTTACAATTTCCCCTCGTCATGCAGATCACTATGAAATTCAACCTAAAGGTCAGGCCAATCACTCTTAGCACACTCAAATAGTGGATTTGTTTGTTTGACCATCAAGCCATAAATACACTTAATTTACGGACCCATAGTTTTTAAAAGGAAAGGATTACTGCTAAGCACAAAAAACTTACACCATAAGCAATATAAGTTACTTTAGTGCAGGTGGGTCAGACCAATCTCTATATCTGCTTCCTTCAGGGGTTGTTGTCCGCAGAGGAGGCAGAACTAATGTGCGTTTATGATTGTGTTTTCCAAAACCAGGTTACACTGTGACGTCTGTGGTGTCAGCCAAAAACGGTCGTCTACTGGTAGCAGGAGCTCCACGGTTTAACCACACCGGCAAAGTCATCATCTTCACTCTGAGTAACTCTGGAAATCTGGCCATCCTGCACTCCCTCAAAGGCCAGCAGGTACTGCAGTGTTCAGCTTCAGGCTTTATAGTTTGTGTTTGCTTTCAGAGAATAACAGGTCAACAAGAAATGTCTTATCACATTGCTAGAAAACAGTGCTTGATACAGAAGAAGAGCAGCGAAGTTTGTTCTTAATTGCAATGCGAGGCTGAGCAGCTTTATTTATACAGCAAGCTTCAAACACAGAGGAAATCAGAGTGCTTTTAATAGGCGAAGAAAAGCATTAGAAGGGCCTTTAAAGCTCCCTTGATGTAGCTCTTATTCTTATGTATGTATTCATGAACATATAGAATAACATGCAATATTTTTCAGCAGATAAATCAATCAGTTTTTATTTATATAGAGCCAAATTATAACTGAAGTTTTCATTTGGAAATTGAAGACTGTGCTGCACTATAACAGTCCAGATGACATGTATATAACATACAGCTCTGATGGTGCAAGTTGACACAAGGACAAACGCACTGCACGTTTGATTTGGTGCAATAAAATATTATTGTGAGTGTTGTATAACTTTTAATTTAGTACTTTGAGTGTACATTAAATCATCTGTTGGGATTTGATTCTATTATCTGAGTCGCATCAATTCTAAAAATACTCTTTACTTCAAGGGGATATGGATCTGTGTGTTAATGACTGCTGCACTCGTGACTGGCAGCTCTTCACAGGCTGCAGGCCTGAAGTGATCCTGCAGCAGCTTACATTGTACCTTGTCAGCAACAACTCATCCAGAACAGCAGATGTTTTTTTGCAGAAAAACCTTCTTGATCTCACAATTCTTGAGAAAGGAGCTTTTTTTATTGGCAGATGTTTCTAATCTGAAAACCAATAGATGATGTTCCGTTCACTCCAGTCACTGGTCCAGCCTCTCTCTCTCTCTGTGAACTTCTCACAGTCTGCGCATTCAGAAAAACTTCAGGACTCTGACCACTTGCTTTCACACAACACATGCTCCCATTTGCTTACAACATTCATGTTCAAACCCCCTCTGGATAATCAGTAAATCACTGAACCCAAACAACATCTGGCTCCACAAACACTGGAGAGGAAGCCAAGATGTTCAGCCTTGACAAATAATTCTTTCAAAGGATTTTAACTGATGAATAACACATTTCATAGCATGACATGCATGAACGTCTTTTTCAGATTGGCTCTTACTACGGCAGTGAGATTGCACCTGTGGATATCGACGGGGACGGTATAACTGACAACCTTTTGGTGGCAGCACCCATGTTCTTCAGTGGCGGTTTGGAGAAGGGAAAGGTCTACATCTACAGAGTGACAGAGCTGGTGAGTATAAACCAAACACAGAGAAGCTGGACACATGCAGGGATTAATCAATTCTCAACCCGGCAACCGGCTGCTCAGAATTAGGTCAACACCTGTTCAAACTCCAGTGTTACCCAGTAATTTTAACACACCTCACCAGAAGTGTCCAGTAACACACAGCAAAACCAGACCCTGTCGCATTCCTGCTCCACAGTTAACACACCGGCATCCCGCAGACAGAATTTGACACATGACCTTGTCCAGATCAAATGTGGCGATCAATAACAGAACTTTGCCATGCCAGCGTGCAGACTGTGAACTCAACAGGAAAGTATTCTGCCCCTTCTAAACCCATTTCCAGCAAACCATTTGGAGGCGAGAAGTTTTCTTTAATAGGAGGAAATTTCCTGGTGTTCCAGGTCTGTCTTGCTCATTGGAATAATAAATGTCTTCAGCTGTTTTGAGTCCATTCAGCAGGCACAGAGGAGGTATTTAAATATCTGGCGAGGCTCAAACCGCATCACAGGTGGACGGCCAAGTGTAACAGTCCAAAGCAAAACACCAACAGAAAGAAATCACCTTTTAAAACTGTCCGTCATTCAGACAGCACCGCCATATGTTCAGGATAATTACGTATCATGGTGAGGTTGACTCAGGTGTTGCTGTAGATGCTGCACAGTGTTCTGGAGAATAAGGTTGGACACTCTGGTTCAAAAATGTGTCACTGTGGCCACGGGGAATATTATTCATTCATAATGTGATACTATAGACTTGCACAAAGGCATTTTAATTGACATTGTGTATATAAGGCTTCATCGATTCTTAGCCAAACGAGCAGCAGGGCTTCAGAAGTAGCAGTGCGGGTCAGAATAAAACCTCCCAGATAAACAAATTAAACATGTTTAGTACATTTTGTCCGCTTTTTTTTAAATAAAAAATATCTACAATCATTTCATTTATTGTCATTTTACAAGCAAGGACCACACCATCAACAATTTAACAATTTATTGATCAATTAGATTGATGATAATGATGCTAGGGCTGCACGGTGGTGCAGTGGTCAGTGCTGTTGCCTCACAGCTAGAAAGTTCCTAGTCAGTTGGAGTTTGCATGTTCTCCTTGTGCATGCATGGGTTCCCTCCTGGTACTCCGGCTTCCTCTCACAGTCCAAAGACATGCTCGTTATGTTCATTGGTGGCTCTAAATTGCCCGTAGGTGTGAGTGTGAGCGTGAAAGGTTGTCTGTCTCTATGTGTCAGCTCAATGACAGCTGGCATAGGCTCCAGCCCCCCGCGACCCTGAACAGGATAAGCGGTACAGCGGTATAGATGATGGATGGATGGATGGATGGATGTTGGACTTGTAGAGGTCAATCTTCTTGCGATCAGTGTTTTAGGGAAGCTTCACTGGGGATCCGTTGTCGCACCTCGGCACGACCAACCCCCTCAGCGCCCTAAGTATGGGAGAACGGTAAGAAACAGAAAAAAAGCAGGGGTGGGAGGGAGGGATGCAGAATGCGAGAGCAAAAAAGGAGAGGGAATGCCGACAGACGCGCGGTTGAGGTGTGGTCCTGCTCCTGAAAATATGCTATATAGCATCGATAAATGTTGCATGTTGAACCCTTAATCTATATTTTAATCAACAATATATCATGAACTCTTTTTAAAAGAGGTTGCTCTTAGTGATGGACTCAGAGATCATTATCACCCAGGTCTGCAGTCCCCCTCAGCTCTATGGAGCTTTTTAATGTCTTTTAGCTCATTGTTTTAGTTTTCTGGCTTACAGCATTGTTTTGTTTCGATCTCTCCACTTTCATAGCATCATTTTCAGACACTGTAGCTGCTCCTTTCTTAAAAAAAAGCTTCTGTAAACCTAATGGATACGACCTGCCTAGAAGCAGCAGACAGTCTCAGGAAGCATCTAGCTGTTGAAGCATTTGGCAGCGAAACAGCCAAACATTTCCCTCTAAAGTTTGTAGAGACTATTTACTAACAGGTTCACAGTGAATGATGACAGCATGAAATCATGTGTTTACATCTTGTTTGTGCTGTGTCTTAGTGTCAAGAAAATGAATTATTGCATGCTTAGTATGCTGAATTTAGCTCAAAGCTCAAATAAGCCTACAGCCACAGAGACACTGCTTATATATCAACCATAGACATTCCCCCGTTACTATTTTATTCTAACACTATATTAGAAGGATGGCCTGCCTTATCGGAGATGTATGAGTGGTTTAGCTACAAAGCAGTCAGAAAAGAATGATGAAAATTATTGGTCCATAAGATAACCAATCACAAACTGATAAGAAGCTGCTGTAGCAACAGAAATAAAGTAACAAAACTTATCATACCGACATGTCAATAGCAGTATAATGTTTCCTAATGTCTGGCAGCTGGTGAAAAATAAAATTCCATTCACTTCCAACAGAGAGAGAAGTTGCTATTTAAACTTACTCCTGAGCCCCTGCACTCTGCCTGTGACCCTTCATGGCCTCCTCACAAACCATATGTTTCAAATTTAAGCAGCACTGACGATATTTTTCCCCATCTCTCGATCAATCTCCCACATTGTCACACATGCACACATCAGGTAGCCGAGAAGTCAAAGCTACCTTCCTAAATCAACTCCCTTCCCAATTATTCAACTGAAAAAACAGGTGATCTCATGTTTCGTCTGTCGACCCTAAATTATATTGTGGACTGTGATGCCGAGTGGAGCAATGATGCGCATGACTACTGATGGACTCAAGTATTTGGCTCCATTTGTCCGATTGCCTTCTTTGAAACATTTTCCAGTCGGGCAGTTGCTTTCAAAGACGTGGATATTTTCCATCTGACTTTACGTTTGCTAAGAATAGAACTTCAAATAAATACACTAAAGCTATACGCCGTTCTTTAGTTCTTTAACGACCCAGAGGTCAAATTCCTCAAACATAACTGACCAGATGTTTCAGATATTTGAGTTCAAAAAGGCAGAATTAAAGGATTATGTGGAAAACACAGAAGCTCAGGAGATCCAAACTTTATCTTTTAGTTTGATGAGATAAGAAAAAACTCAGTTTGTTACTTTTTCCTGAAAAATAAATTACAACGCGATTAGTCGACTGAAGATGGTTTTGAGATAATTGAAACAACAAACCCAGCTGGATGGAGGGCAGCGAGCTCTGCCTTGGTCTTATTATGAGACGTCGGAATAAATGGATGACAGATCAGCCCATTAACTGGGAACCTGAACTCTGCCTGGAGGCCTCTGCACAGGAGATAGGACAAGAAGAAGGGCTTTCTTTGAATAGTAATGGGCTTTTTTTTTAAACTCCTTTTGGCATATGCTTCTGTGTCCAATACAGCTTTTTTCCTCTTAGTGTAGTGTTTTTACTCCTAAGGCATTCTGTATGCTTGTGCCTGTCACGTTTTGTCTGAAGTATCAGGATGTCTGTAAGCGGTCTGAGAGTTTGTAGCCCTTCTAGTTCTCTGCAACACTTTAGAAGAATAAAACTTTGTTAATCCCGAAGGAAATTCTCGTGCCAGATTGCTCCAAAGTTACGGTACAAAAAGCAAGAAATACAAATATAAGTGAAATATACAATATAACGTGTACTGTGGGTTAAATGCCAAGAGGCAGTGCCTAGTATAATAACAGTAGTACAATGAGATATTTACAGAATTAAGCTTAGTAAAAAAAAGTAATGGTGGCAGTTACTTTGACAGTTGTATTTGCAGTGAAAATAAGAAGAAACTTTTATTGCACGAGATGATGACTGTTAAAATTGCCCATGAGATAAAAATGTAATCGTATACCCTTAATGGACAATGACTTTTTTCATTCTTTACTTACCGACACTTATATTGTTGCATTGATTTGAACTCAGGCTGTGATCTCCATTCTCAATGAGGTCAATATAAACTCTGGAGCACGGGGGATCTTTAAAAACTCTTAGTTGAGTTTTTTTCGCCAAAGCAACAACTTTCAAAAACACTAGCCAAAACATAAAATATGATCTATATTATACATTATGCAGCAGTTAGGTCAACCAAGTAATCTGATTGGACAAGAGGCATTCCATGAGTGCTGATTTAGAGAACATCACTGAGACTGTTCACTCTGTGTATCACTCCGCCTCAGCCAGGTGTTCTCAATACTGTTAATTAACATCACAGCAGACTGTATGTCTACATTGATCAAGCTGGTACCTCTGAATCACACAGCAGACTCTTATTTCACTGGTTGGTGATGAATTAAAACAAACAGATAAATGTACATGATAGAAAACAGCTGATCTGTTGTAACCTGTAGACACAGTCCAGTTTCACTTAAGTTATGGAACTAGTTGAATTAGTGGAGCAAACGATAATCTTTTGTTGATTGTTACTTTTTACTAACTTTTGCTGCTTGTGTAACTGTATAAAAGTAATGTCACACTAAAGGTTGTGATGTTGCACTGAATATCCGCACACAGCCTCATGCCTATGACCGAATCACAGCCGTGATGATATTCAGCACAACATCACTCCCTCTCATGTGATATCGCTTAAGTATATAAACATTACAATCTAACTGTTGGGTAAACAGACACAAATACGTTGTTGAAAACAGATCTAAAACAGAGACAAGTGAATCAGTTCATAATATAAACATATTTGTTCGGCCAAAACACACGATCTGTGAAGATAATTACCCTGATGCAGCAGTCCAAGATGTACACTTCTGTTGTAATTAGGAGTTACCTGGTTGGAGCAAGGGATAAGCTGCCCAAATGACAAGTTGTTTCGAAAGACTAGATAAGATACAAGATGTTTTTTATATTGAAAGTAGAGTTTCAAAGCTTATTGTTCCTTGATTTGTAGTTCAGGACTTTAAGTTTTCACACATGCACGATGTAGTCCAGTTAATCACACATGGACTTTGTGATGTGTGGAGGAGAGCTTCAGAAGTAGATTAAATTCTTTTTCTACTTTTATCTCGTGTTGTGTCTCAAAATGTTTTAGTTTTCTGACCCTGTTTGTTGCGGTTCATTTTCTGGGAAGAGCAGCCAGACATCCCACTCCGGGACTCCCCGCTCAAGCAAATCATTTATCAACATCTGCAGTAAAGTATACAAGCACAAATTCTTGCGTCCAAAAATAATTAAACTATCCCATAAGGTGTGATTGCCTTACGACATTTATGAAGCAGGGAGGAAAGGGAAAAAAGTATTCTGACCTTGTTTAACACACCGTGTATTGCTTGTATCAAATATATTTAGGAGCATCCTTTACATCCAAACAGATAACAAATCATGAACTCATGGTTAGGATGACACAAGCTTCTGCATCATTACGTTTCTCTTCATCTCTCCCAGAATCGATTCGTCCTTGAAGGATCCTTGGAAATCCACAACGGTGGCCAGAACGCTCGCTTTGGCTCCTCGCTCGCTCCGGTCCCTGATCTGAATGGTGACGGCTTCAATGACCTGGTGGTGGGAGCCCCGCTGGAAGACGACCACAAAGGGGCCATTTATGTTTTCTTTAGCCTGCAGAACAGAATATTACGCAAGTACAAACAGGTAGGAGGTGTGCACAGAGGACAGTTAGACAATGCCAAAATGTTTGTATGTTCTTTCCTACCAATTATAGTCACATAAACATATTACTGCTGATTACCTACAACACATGGTACATATGTTTTTCATTTGAGTTTCAGCTGGCCTCTGATTTATGCTCCTTTAAGTATGGTAAAGAAATATACTGGCCGACACTTGAGGCTCGCTACAATTTAGCATCATTCTATACAGAGGTCAGTAACAGACAATCTGTCAGTGAGGGCAAACAAAACCAGACAAGGAGCAAGAGGACTGGCAACAACAGGGAACATGCAGTAGTCATGAGAGCACACAAGAGAATACAAACACAAGGCAGGAGGGAGAAGGGATTTACATGAATACTGAGGGAATGAGGGGCATTTGGGGACAAGGTGGAGATGACTGGAGCACATTGAGGAAAGCTACTGAACAGGTGGAAAACAATTCAAAGGATAGGTTAGGATATAAATAACAACTTAACTGTAAAATAAGTTCATTTGAGAAAGCTGCACTCAACTATTAAGCCAACTGTAAACTTCAGATAATTCTTGGTTGTAATTTTGACCAAAACAAACCCTAGAAAGGCCTCAAAAAACATTGTTGAATGAATGCTGTAGAGTTTTTTAGGCTCCTCGGACCCCCAGGGGGTCTGCGAACCATAGCCTGGGGGTCCGCGAAATAGTTATAATACATATATAATAAATTATTTAATTGTGCTGTATTATTAAAAACTGCATGTCTACAGATGATGACCATTTGCGCCAATTAACAAACAAGTATATTGTGTCCGTTGCTCCCGCTCACATTAGCTTTGGACCAATAGAAACTGATATGATTGTGACACATCGCGTCAATCTGTCATGAATCGCTCAACTCACTCAGGTCGCGATGAACTGTTCATTTTCTGAGCTTTTAAGATCAATTACTTTAAAGGTATAAATGCTGTCAAGTTGAGTCCACAAGCAATTTGAATAGAATGACCCCGTGAGTGGTATTAACATGATTTAAGCTGAAATGCTTTTCTGTTCATCACTATCAAACAGGTCACAAGTGTTTAGGTTGATACGTTTTACAATACAAATAATTCCAATGGCATCAAGTGTGCAAAAAAAAATCCTTGGAAAATGTTCTCCCCTGTAAGGGGTCCCTGGGCCCAAGAAGTTTGAGCACCCTGTCTTAGACAATAGCCCTTTTTACACTGCGGTTCCGCCACAGCGACGAAACGAAGCTCCGCCTTCGCTGTTTTACGTTGGACCAGCAACGCCGGCTTAAAGCTGCCCCAGTGTGTTCCGGTGGTGCAGAAGCAAAAGGTGCTTCACGTACACACACACGGCACTGTTCCGCCCTGCCAGCTCTTCTGTTTACACAGACGCTGTTTCACCTCCGTTACGTCTCTGTTACTACCTCCAATGCCGGCTCAGAGTCAGAACGACTTCGTCCCACCATCCGCCTCCGTGCGTTTTACATAGAAGACGAAACGTAACAGAGGCATAATAATCCCGCCTTGAACTGGCAGTGTAAAGGTGGCTAATGGTCAGTTTACAGGACCACTGAGAGGAGAGAGAGCAATATACTTTAAGAAATACTATTTTGGATTGATGACAGAAAGTAAATTATCTTAAATGTTCAGAATCATCTACTATCCTGGCTTTAAATATGTGCAAACTGTATTTCCACAAACTGTTTTATTGCATATTTGACTGCTTTAATATCAGACTGTGTCTGTGTCTCAGAGGATAGCAGCAGCAGATCTGGCTCCAGGCCTGCAGTACTTTGGCCGCAGTATCCATGGCACAATGGACATGAACAATGACGGTTTAGTGGACCTGGCAGTAGGTTCTCTTGGTGCTGCTGTTCTCCTTTGGTTAGTATTACACCCAGTAAATAATACAGATGTCATAAATATAAAAGACAAATCTTGCCAGTGTTTCTGCAGAAGCTCTAGACAGCTTGAATAACTATAAAAAGATCCCTCTTTTCCCTTTTGTATTAATCTTACTGTTACATTGAAAGGGAAAAACATCAGCCTTTAGTAGGAAAAATAATCATATTTCCAGAGTATTAAGTATTGTTTTGGCTTTATCTATAACCCCTTTCTGCCTCACAGGTCGAAGAGTGTTGTCCGGATATACACCACAGTCAGATTTGAGCCCAGTAAAGTCAACGTCTTTGTGAAGGACTGCCAGAGAGGTGGTAAAGACGTGACCTGCATGTCAGCCATTGTATGTTTCAACATCACTGCCAGGACGGCCATCCCTCCCACACAGGAAATTGGTAAGCCAGAAAAATAATCCAGTGCTGTGGAAGCATGTCGGTAAAGTTTCCTTCCCTTGTCTTTGCCTGATGTTTGGCTTCTTTACAAGGTTAATAAAAAACTTTTTCATCTTTTAGTAAAGCAGATCTTATTGCACATCCCATCGGAAATATAGATAAAAGAACTTGTTAAGAGAAGAATATGTGTTACTGTGTGTCAAACCTTTAACAGAACATTTACCGATATGCTCGAGCAGCTATGTTCGATATAGGTCAGCTGTTATATGAACTGTGGTTCAGAACAGAGTGAAACTTGGCTGGTTTAAAGTGAGAAAAGGCATCCAGCTCTATGAATGTATATCCTTCATTTCATGGCTCCAGCAGACTTTCAGCATGTGGCTTCCCGTAAAAACTGTCATGGCTCCTTCCACTCAGATTGGCGCCAGGGCAAAATGTTTCTTTACAAGCAGTAAGAGATTCTGATCTCACTGTTGTTCCCCTGCCAAAGCCAATGCTGCTGCTGCCTCCAGAACTGGCATATTTTAGCCACAGAGCTGCTATCAAATGTTCATTTCGTTGTGTGAGCGATGTTCGGAAAGCATCAGCAAGCATCTCTGCTTTGTTCGCCTTAAAAAGAGAGTTGTTTCTTAGTGTTTGATGGTGTTAAAAAAGCTCTGCAGATGGGTGTTCCACTGATAGCAGCCCACCTGCACGTCACCGCAGGGCCTCTCTGCTCTCAATTTGTTTTAAGAGACGTGATGGCGGGGTTCAATTTCACCGTGTATTAGAGAGGAGGAAGCAGAGGTGCATGGGAGCGTGTTCTGAGTTAACCTCTTGACCCTCCGACATCTTTATCAAATCTATCAGACGGGCCAAAGCAGAGTAGAAGACGAGCAGAGGGAGGTATCTCGTCCGCCATGCTTTCATACAGTGGAGCACGTTTATTTGATTTTCCTCTCATTGTGTTGTCTGGTCGGTAATGCATGGCAGATGTGCTGGTGTTTGTGAGATCGCTGTGGTCTGTTGCATAAAAATGGAACTTTTGTCCATACCAGTGGAGTCAATGTTGTTCATGTAAATATCTATGTACAGTATTTGAGAGTAGTGTCAACAAAAAGACTTAAACAACTGCTATTTAGAGGTTCTCTGAAGGGATTTGAGTTGTTATAATGATGACAAATGTTGTGTATCGAAGTAGCTCTTAAAACTGGAAACTGATAAGTGTAATGTGGTGAAAAGTGGAGAAAAAGTTGCCAATTGAAAATCATTATCGACCCAGATCTCTCTGCAGAAGGATCTAAGATTCATCCAGCTCTGTAACTCTGCAGCTGACCCCAAACACGACGCATGCACAAGTCCAGCTTTAGTTCATTTTTCCTCGTGCCATGAAAACACGAGGCCATGAATGGAAAGCCTCTTAAACAATGTGGCTTGGAAGTAGCTCAGAAGTGAACCCAGTGGGGTTTGGCCTCCTGTATATGTTGGTCACACATTCGTCATATGTTCATAGCACTGCCGCAGTGATGTCATTCATCAAAGCCTTTTGTCGCCATTTGTCAATTATTCTGCACTAACGTGAGTCCATTGATCTAAGTAACATAAAGAGGATCTTTTACGATTCCACATTGAAGTGTTATGTTCTCCTCTCTCTTCCTTTGGCCCACTAGGAATCAAATATAATGTCTCCATTGCGGAGAGACGCTTCAATCCACGGGCTGTTCTGGACAACCCCAACAAGCTGCAGCCTCAGAACCGGACCCTCCTGCCTGGACAAGAGATCTGCGAGCACATCTACTTCCATGTCATGGTGAGGCCCGTCCCAAGGGTTGTAAAAGACATTTGAAACCTGCAAAAAAAGTGGCTTTAACTTTAATTTGCTCATTTTATAACTCAAACCAAGACTGATACATACCAGTGGTTACATAAGATTAAATAAGTGACACGGCTGAAAGATGCATGTTAGGTGATGTGGAAACTTTTAGGGTCATATGAGGTATAAATGCTGTTTCTAATGCTTCTTTTCTTTGTTTAGAATTTAATATTATTAAGCAAAGTTTTGAGTCCAATTTTAAGATGTTGAATTTCAGCATAACAAGCTTTGGTCTGCTACCTCAGTCTTAAAATATCATAATTGCTCCTGGTCTCCCACATTGGTCAAAACCGACACGTACCGCACATTAACAGAAGATCACAATTATATCTTTGAGGAATTTCTGCTTCTCCTACATTTTTGTTACAAACCCTTTGAAAGCAGGAAATATCTGAGTGCCATAGATAAAGTGCCCTGATAGAGTAAATCCTCAGGCTTAACATTGAGCTTTATGTTTTTTAAAAGGAGACCACAGACTATGCAAGGCCCATAGTGTTCTCTGTGCAAGTGGGGCTACAGGATCCAGAACAAGAACCAGTACTGGATGACAGCTGGCCGACTGTCGTCAGGACGGAGGTGAGAGACTATCTGACAGCTTTGCTTCCTAGTTATTAAAATGTACATCCATAAATTATCGTCTGATTCTATGTTAAGTATGTATGGAAAGGAAAGATTCTGAAGTCGTCTTACTTAAATGAGCCTGTCCATTTTGCTAGCTGCCCTTCTGGAACGGCTGTGACGAGGACGATCGCTGCATCCCCGACCTGGCACTGCAGAGTATGACCGACCTGATGACTCCAAAGTAGGTACACACATATTCATCACAACACATACCTTAGTGCAGCACACACAAGGGCTGGGGGAAAAAAACACAATCATTTATGAGCCAATATTTATATCGACACATGGACTCAAGCACTGATCTTTTATAATATTAATTATAATGGTAATATTGCATACAAATACAACTTTTTGGTACTGCAATGATTAATCAATACTGCTTTTTTGGTCCAGTAGATGGTGCTAAGTTTCTTTCTGTTCAGGCCACAGGTCACGGTCAGTGGGATCAGTAGGAAGTTGTTAAAAACAACAATGGTGACCTCATTGTTTGATTATAATATAACAGTAATTTAATTCACAATGTCCCATTTTCTTAAAGGCCTGCATAACTTTTTTGTGTAAGTTGCATTGTTCCAAATATTGCTAATAGTACAATAGTCCACACTCAACTGCATTCAGTTGAGTTGGATCAGGTGCACGCAATATTTATGGCAGGCTGTTATGACAGTTCTACTGTGCGGTAATAAAAACTTACAGGAGCAATTATCCCCTGGAAAAAGCCACTGTTAGTCAAAGCTGGTGTTCTCTCTAATTGATAGAAGCAATAATATTAGAAATTGGTGCCATAGCTGTGGAGAAAGTTGTGCAAACAGCTCATGGTTTCGCCCATTCTACATTCCTACAACACCCAGCATGCATTGCGCCACACAAGGAACGGCCCAGCGAGAAACGCTGGAGTGAAATACTACCGTTTTCCAGTCAAGGACATTGATCGCTGCAGGCAATGGCTCAGAGCGGTACAGAATCTGAAATATGATGAGAATATACCGGTGATCTAAAAAATCTTCAGGTCTGCAGTCTATATTTCAAACCTGACGATTCTGAACGAGACATGACATCGGAGGCGGGCATCCTAGATTGAGGAAGTGTAGTTTAGCGAGCTCCCTGTCCTCCGCCAGATTACTTGTTTTACGTAGTCTGGCAGAGGTTTTCCAGGGCCCATTGGAGAAGCGGATAGCTTCCTCTAAAGGCACAGAGCGAAACTGCATTTTTTTCCTCCCATAATGGCATGATAGGACTGAGGTTGAAAATCAGTGAACTGGCCCTTTAATATCATTAGATGAAACAAATTTGCCAAAGATTTTGTGTGGGGACATAATTTACAGTTGAAAAAAGGTCTTTAAATTGTAATATGTCACAATATATGTTATTGTACAATATACAGTTATCAGCAGATGGGAAAACACTTAAAATCAGAATAATATTACATCTGGTTAAAGTATCATGATAGTATCGCGTTGTGTGACCCCTAAAAATAACACTTCTCTCTTTCTCTTCCTCTCAGTCTTTTCTGCACGCAGCCCGTACAGTCCCGTGGAGCTTTCTGCCGCCGTGTCAGCGAAGCAGGGACAGAGGGATCTATGCGGATTGTGGAGGGACACAGGAGGAGGATGGTGGTGGATGTACGATTTGAGAACAAAGGAGAGAACGCTTACAACGCTCGCCTAAATATCACCTACACGCCCAATCTACGCTTCTCAAGCCTCATAGTCAAGGTACATTACCACCAACCAAATTCATAAGATGAGAAAATGTTTTATTAAACTGTGTTAAAAAGACTATGAGATGAGATAAATCCTGCATTACAGCATTGTGATGAAAATTGTTGTTATATGTGATTCAGGACAACTCGGACATCAGAATAGAGTGTTACATGGAGGACAAACTGAGGAATGAGAAGATCTGCAACGTCAGCGCTCCATTCATGAGGGCCAAATCTCAGGTGAGATAAAAGATGCTGATGGAAATAATTATTGTTTAAAAAATGAATTCCTGTTGTTAAAGTGATAATCTCGAAGATCTCAGTTTCGTTCTCTTTGACGGCACCTATGGTGATAAACGGTAATTGCAGGAGCACACTTCCCAGATATCCAGACAGTGTCTCATGTGTGACGTCCACGGTTGGCTCCGGTTGTAACTCTTGATTTTCCTCGCTGACGGTCGCTTTCCTTTTTAGACTGTTTGCTTCCTCTGAGCGTCGAATTTGTTTGTTTTTCTTTGGATTTTCACTTATTTTTGAAGATGTATCTGTAGTCATCCATCTTTTCTTTGTTTGTTCAGCCATAGTAAATTCATGTTTACTCGCAACACTTGCAGAGACCGGAAAAGCAGCCGCTTAGCTCCGCCTACCCTCTCTGGCAGACCAACCACTGCTGGGGGATGGAAAACGCGTCACTAACTGGGCGCTGCTTGTGATTTTTTCCGCGAAAGTTGCCACAGACACCCAGTCTGTAATACTGCAAATGCAAAGGCTTTCATCAGTGGGCCATAGGCTCAATCACCATTGTGTTACCTCATTCAGCGATAGATAGTGACTTAACAGACATTTATTTAAATGGAAATCTTCCAGATTTTTACTTTAATCAGGGCCCGAGCACCGAATGTGGTGCGAGGACCCGATTGTAATGTAAGGAATTATTATATGATTCGGTAATTGCCATTAGATAATGTACAAACAAACTTTTTGGACTTTTGCTGCTGTATTCATGTGTAAACACTTAAATAAGCCTGATCTATTGGCAGATTTGCAGGTTTTGCACTGATTCTGGAGCATTTCACTATATTATATCTGACATTTTGTTCCTGGAAGTTTTTCCAAGTCGAAGAAGGCCATATGTTTGAGGTGAGAATAATCATTCCTGAATTTATCAGACTGAATGAAAAGCAGATGTAAAAGTTGATCTTTCCAACCATAAAAAATCATTCATTTGGGAGTTTTCGTTCTGACTCCCAAACAGGATCAAAATCGGTTCAGATGGTTGCACAGGAATAAAAATCTGGATACATGTCCTCGGCCCTGGAAGAGAAGTCTCACAGCCTGCATCGTGCTGGCTGAAAAACATTGACATGGGTCACATGAGACCACAGACTGCACAGAACACATGCTGCAGGCTTTAGATGACCATGACAGACCACGATGGTTGAAGGAAGACCCACAAGCCAACAAGAGGAGCCAGGTTTAGTTCTGGTTTGTGAGAACGCATCTCTCTATAGTTGAACATCCAAGTTTACAGTGTTGACACTGAAACTTGTCCTTCTGTATTTAGAACTATGATGTGAGTAGGAAACAACTGTGATATAGAAATAAGACTTAAGCCAACACTGTAGAGCAAAACAACTCATAAAAGATAAGGATCAACATTGATATCTTGATTTATACCCCCCAAAGTTTTAACATTAGTTACGGTTCTATGCAGAGAAATGCCTAATACTTTGCATTATTTCGCACCAGTCACATTTAAAGCTAAAAACCTACCATATAATCAAAACAGGAAGTGCAAAGAGCTTTAAAAGTAGAAGAAATACTTTCACTCGCCACAGAAAGAATGCTGCATTTATTTATACTTGGTGATATATTACACATCTATAATAAGCAAGCACATTAAAACCTACCAAGCCATCCAACCTCAAGAGAGAGTATAACAGAAAGAGAATAAGAGTAAGATGCATAGATAAATTGTATAATTTAAAGAAAGTAAAGAATGAACCTCCACACTGCAGATTTGTCCTACATTTAACTTTCTATATGAAAGAGGACACACTGTCAAAGGCACCAAAGTGTAACTGAAGACCTGCAGTGTGGAGTCTGGAGAATTTCTGGGACAGAAGCCATCACATGTGTGAGTCCTGTTTCCTTCAAACCATTCAGAAAGTGACTTTGCACATTTTTAAAGCATCGAAAGCGTTAGAGGGAATAAGCATCCATTTTTTTGCACATGAAAACTCTTGGACACTCTTCAACCTTCGTCCTTTATACACCATCAGAAATACACGAATAAGCATCTTGTTTGGTTGTCATTATACTATTATCAAGGTTTCTTAGCAACATGGTAAATAGGACAGAAGACCTTTCCTCCTCAGACATTAAGAACATTCTGCCCTGCAGTAACTTGCAGGTGAGACTGAGTGAAAGACAGTGGGAGTTCTTCTCTCATCTGTTCCTGATTCTCACTTTTAATACTGATTTTTGCAAGCCTTTCCACTGGCTTGTAATGTCAAAGATATTTATGTGACTGCTGCACTATCCAGTAAATTTTACTGCAGAGAATCGAGTTTTATTTTTAAGAAGGTGGTGTTTGAATTCACTTCGACAGGGATGACACTGATGCAAGTAAAAGCTTTTTAAGAGCCATCTTTTCCATTGATGCCTGAACAATCGTCCGTCTTGCTTCCTAAAAAGTCTGCTGACAGATACTAAAGGAATGAAATAATGAAGGTGATCGAAAGAGGTCAAGAATCGTCCTAACCACGTCATTATCACAAACATTACCGATCGCTTGGTAACCTAAATATGACTGCATTTCTCTGTAACGCTACACGACAACTGAACCAAGAGGCCTCCGGTCTCCCTTTTGGTATGAGTGATTCATACCCACTCATTCAGCCTGCACAACATCCAGAGCCACAAGGCTGATCTGCTCTGGTCAAGGGCCTTTTAAGAATGTGGCACAGAGTTAAATGAGGCTGATTGTACACTGGTGCTGCTGCCAGGGCTGCCCAAACCGCTTTTTCGCTGAGAGAAAGTGGAAACCTCAGGGAGAGCTGTTTTAAGTGGCCAGTGAACGCTCTTGTTTTGACTTTTCTGCCTGCTTTCGACCGGTGTAAAACTAACATGTACTGCAAAGTTTACAACTGCTGCCACTAAGTGAGGCCTAAAATCATGCCCTGTTTTCTTGTGGTGATGACAAATGTGTTTTTCTTTGTTGTGGGAGTACAGAGAGAGACAAGGAAAGTAGTTGCAATTAATTGCTTAATGACGGACAGTGAATGTAGCTCAGGGAGGTGGGTCGAATACGCCAACCCAGAGGAGGAAGTGGAGCTTCAATTTTTATAGAATCTGTCCTCACATATTGCATTGTGGCTTGGTTTGGTTGTCTCACAATGTCCAGTAAAAACAGGCTGGCAAAGCTGGTAAAAGTGGCAAGTAAGGTGATCCGTGTGCAGAAAACCCAGCTGCAGGATATTTATTATTTAACGTGTTATCAGTAAGGCTCACCAAATCCTGAACTGTCCTGACTGCTTACTTCCTGCAGAGTTTCAACTCCTTCTCTCTGGCTGCTGTTTCAGAATGCCTAGAACAAAAACAAGGCGTGCCAGAGCTTCTTTTATCCCTGTTGCCATTGGCAAGCTTAATTTGTTGGCCTAACTTGCTGTCTTTTATGTGTACCTGGATTGATAGTTTCTTAGATTGTAGACCTTGATTATTTTTTATTACTCATCTACCTATTTGTCTCACCTTGATTGTTCATATAATATCCTATTGCCACTGCAAAGCACTTCCTCAGCTTGACTTTACTGTGCTGCTTTCAGCCTCTGGTTCAGCGTGGTCGGAGTATCTTGAGTTGTGGAACTTCGATATTTATATTTTTGAAGTTGTCTTTTATGTATCTGTTGTGTTGTGATGCCTGCTGCAGATCAAAATTTCCTTCCGGATATTAATAAAGTTGAAGTTGTTTGAATTCCCATGTTCAGCCATGCTGGCAAATGGACATCCTCTAGCCACGGAAAACCATAGCTTTCAAAACCATACCACATGCATGCACATGTGTGTCTGTGCATTCTTTTCCACTGAATGACCATCACGTAGAATCATCCAATTTAATAAACAGCCTGAAATCATGAAAGATGAACCTTTCTTTTTTTTAGAACAATTGTAACAAAGAGGAGCACGGGTCATTTTCCAAACTCATACCGCTTGCATCAGTTGTGTGTCTGTGCATTCTTGTGTGTGTCTTTTTAAAGGACCAGTATGTAGAATCATCCAATTAATTTGAATATACTCTGGACAGACACAAAAAAGATGAACCTTTATGTTTTAGATCAATCATAACAAAGAAGAGCAGGGGTCATTTTCAACTTAAGATTGTATGAAAGTGGGTCATCCTTCCTGTATATGTTCTATATCTGTGGTCTGTTAACGATGAGTCAGTCTATGTCGAGGAGGGAAGCTACAGTAAACTTTGTTATGCATTCCTGTGTGGCAGAATCAGTCAGGATTTCATTACAGTGTAGACGACTGTAAACAATGCAGCGCTCGGCTCTGCTTTGCTCCGTTTGCTCTGCTGCCAATCAAACCTCCTCTCCTCTCCTCTCCTCTCCTCTCCTCTCCTCTCCTCTCCTCTCCTCTCCTCTCCTCTCCTCTCTTTTCCACTTTCAACGACAACAGTCGTCATCTCTTCTGCTTCTGTCTACTTTCTCTGCTCTTCTGCCTCTGTGCTCACATTTTGCCCTGAATCATAGTCTTACATGTGTGTGTAGTCACGCTGATTTGTATTTATGGCATTGTCATCAACTATGGGGAAATTTCCTGGCTCTCTTTAAGCAGTACCAACTGTGCTGTTGCCTGCCTGGGGTCAAAGCCGGGGACTTACTGCAGGTTATTGCAGGCTTTACTCTGTAATCCACCATGCAGGGCCTTTACTGTTAGGGAGGGTATATACAGTAACATACCTCTGCTTTTAGTCTTTTTGTATGAGGTAAATAACAATAATAATTACTTAGATTTATGTAGCACCTTTCAAGAAACCCAAGGTGGCTTTACACGGGAGTCCAAACAAAAACAAACAAACAGTACAAAGAAAGAAAGCAAAGTGAGCTGGGTAACGGTTTTTATTGATTTTAGATCCTGTTGAAAAGGAAGATTTTGAGCAGCTTTTTAAATGAGTGAATGCTTGTCGCGTTGCCGATCTTAATAGGGAGAGAGGTGTGGGGAATGGTGAACAGGCCCGTTTCCGAGGACCGCAGATTCAGGGACTGGGTATAGGTGTGGAGGAGGTCAGAAAGGTACTGTGGGGCCAGGGCATGGAGGGAGCTGTAGGTGAGAAGGAGGATTTTGTAGGAGATGCAGGACCTGACTGAAAGCCAGTGATGGTGGATGAGGGAGGGGGTCATAACCCTGGCAAGTCGACAAGGATATCTCTGACCTGAAAAAATCACAAACAGCGCCCAAGCAGTGACCCAACAGTGGTTGGTCTGCCAGAGAGGGTAGGCGGAGCTAAGCGGCTGCTTTTCTGATCTCTACAAGTGTTGCGAGTAAATAGTAATCTACTATGGCTGAACAAACAAAGAAAAGATGGATGACTACAGATACAACTTCAACAATAACTGAAAATCCAAAGAAGAAGAAACAAATTAGACGCTCAGATGAAGGCAAACAGTCTAAAAAGGAAAGCGACCGTCAGCGAGGAAAATCAATAATGACAATTGGAGCGTACCGTGGACGTCACACATGCAACACTGTCTGGATATCTGGGAAGTGTGCTCCCGCAATTGCCTTTTATCGCCATAGGTGCCGCCAAAGAGAACAAAACTTTAAGTTCAGAAAATTAGATGACATAGAGGATCTACGATGTTAAGATGATAAACAAAAAAAATCAAAGGAAGACTATTAAAGAAGATAAATGATAAAAATCGTTCAAGTGATTTATCTGCTAAACTTTCTCTCCTTATTGTAGGTAACATTTCGCCTGGAGTTTGAGTTCAGTCGGACCGTCTTCCTGGAGCACGTCAGGATCATCCTCGAGGCTAGAAGGTTTTAACATCACTTTAAAATCTGTATTCATATATAATTTGCATCTTAATACATTTCCTCTTTGCAAGCAGAGAGGTTTGTTCATAACTGTCCTGTTTGTCAGTATTGTATCTCTACTGAAGCTCAAAATAAGATAAAAACCTGCAATTGAGCTTAAAGGTTAAATATTTTAACTGGTGTGTCCCATTGTAACATCATTGCTCGCTCTCATTCTCTTTTCACCAGTGATGGCGAGGAAGTGAGCACAGCAGATAATTTCAATGAACTCTATTACTCACTGAAATACGAGGCCGACCTGCTCTTCACTAGGTTTGTTAATATCTCCATTTCCCACCACACTCTGCGTGTTGTTCTGGTTCTTGAGGTGAATTTGGAAGCAATGAACTGGAACAAAGTGATTCGATGGCATCTGAAAAATGTTGAATAATAGGCTCTCAGTGTTGGAAAATCAGATTCAGATACTGCAGCTGGAATGGGAGCTTTGATATCATGTGTTCACAACATATGCTTTAAAGCCCACATAATTGGAAGGTAATCACTCCTCACCTTTCTCGTGTTTATTCTTTACTTCAAAAGGGATTCAAATCCGACTCGGTATGACATCAAATCAGAGCTGTCCCTGGAGGAGCCTGGAGTTATCGGGCCGCCTTTCAACTTCACTTTCCAAGTGAGAGCCAAGAGCATCATTACCATAGCTTTAAATGATTGTACAGGAAAAAACGGCTTGGGAATAATTTGCTTCTTGTTCCATCAGATACAAAACCTTGGCTACTTCCCAGTGAAGGATCTGCAGCTGAACATTGAGATCCCAGAAATGACTAAAAATGGGAACCAAGTCCTGCAGATGTCTGACTTATATATCGACCAGGTGAGTGTGGCGCTTTAAAGTAAGTCACAGGAAAGTGTCAAAGGGAATATCTAACTTTTAAAATAATACAAGAATTTTTCTTTTTAGTAGTTAAAGGTTGAATTTCCTTTTTGTATTTGGGCAGCGCACAATTCACCACCATATAGATTAAATTATTAATTACTGGGTGGATGTGGCTCAGTGGTAGAGTGGGTTGTCTTTCAATCGGAAGGTTGGTGGTTCGATCCCCACTTCCTCCCTCAGTCTATTATGTCGATGAGTCCTTGGGCACTTAACCCCAAATTTGGAGTGGCATATCCATCAGTGTGTGAATGTGATGACTGATTGACAGTTGGGCACTTTAGAGGCAGTAGCAGCCTCTGTGTGTGAATGTGAGTGTGAAAGGGTGAATGTGACCTGTAGTGTAAAAGCACTTTGAGTTTATTTCAGACAAATGTAGACAGAAATGTTCTGTTTTGGGCAGGTTGAGTTTGCAGGATGAAATCATAACTCTTGCTCACAGTTTCTCTGAGCTCCAGAGATCTAATTTAGCTAACATCAGCTCAGTGGGTCGTGAAATGTCATCTTGCCTTATATTTCTCCCAATAGAGTATCACCCAGTCCTGCGCTACTGTGCTGTTACTGACTATGAGAGCAAACAGGCCAAACACAGGACTTTCTCCCAGGAGTGTCCCATGCGAAACTACATGTCAATTTTGACTTCATATTTTAACCCGAACCATGATCACATCCTAGGTTCTTTTGGTCCCTAAACCAAACTAAGCATGCGAGTAACTTTGTGAAACGGTTGCAGTTTGGTTAGGTTTAGGCACCAACACTATTTGATAAAGCTTTGGAAAAGATCAAAGTTTGGGTTAAAACGATAAGTCACCGTCTGACCTTTACCTATTCTAGGTTTTGTCAGTTTTAGTTGCACTTTTGATGTTCTAGCATCTACGATTGCTTCCTTGCCCAGCCTGCAGTCTTTATGCTAAGCTAGGCTAAACACATCCTGCACTTCAAACACAGACATGAGATCTCCCAAGATGATAATCCAATCCTTTAATTTGCAGTTGAAAGTGTTGCTCTGCAGTCCAATCTTATGTACTACACTAACAGGTATTTTCACCCTAATGTCACACAGAAAGATGGCTCGCACTGTTTACCACCTCAGCATGTGGCACAGAGCAGAGCGTCTCCTGAGGACCTTTCACGCTTCTCTCGTTTGGTAAAGAACAAACCACTGACATGTATTCCAGACTACTTTCTGACTTTGTCTTGAGTATCGTTTTCCTGAGAGGTAAAGTTTGTGTTTTCTTCACACAGAACCGATCCAACACCCTGACTCTGCCAATCCAGTGCACGGTCAATGCGGCCTCCTACAGAGAAATTGCAGTTAGAATCACAGGAGCACTACGAATAGATACTTTACACGCAGTGAGTATAAACCCCCCAGCATGGACCGACATAATTGGATATCCCTAGCTTTAGCTCATAGCTTATATGCATGCAAATGTTACATTCATCTTCCCGTTGTTCTGCCTCGACTCTGCAGTGATGACAGCTTTGTAGTCTTTCTGCTGTGTGATGTGTCGTGTGATGTTTTCATTTCCTCTCCAGCTCAAGTTTAAAATCTTGGAACTGGTGACCAGTGCATCAGTGGAGCTTCCCTCCTCCAGTCCCATGTTCCTACATGAAGAGAGGCCTGTCAGACATGTGAGTCAATAAACAAATGATGCTGTAAACTGTCTCTGTCCCGGGTTTGACCTGACTCAGATCTGAGCTCATAGCAGCGTTGTAAATGTGAACAGATTTAGCCTCTTTGATTTTTATCCTCTCCATGTGTGAATACATTACTTGTCCTTAAGGGGATTAGATCAGTCTATTGATTTAATTTATGTAAAGTATTAAAGTATTATAATATCTGTAATGTTCTGATTATCTCAGATTAAACAAGAACATAAAGTGCTGCACTGACCACTTCATAAAGTATATAAGCACTGTATGCTACAGTGAAGCATGGCACTCTATAACTGAAGCAGTGTGGAATCAGACAGCTAATGTTGGTATTGGAGCACACGTGCTGCGTGGTGCTCAGGGACCGAAAGGACCAGCGGCACAACATGTAAAAGCCTGGACTAATACATTAATCTTTGCTGCCATCTAATGGCCAGGACAAACAGTCAAACGGTGTCTCTTTATTATGCTTCTGTGAGCAAATACATGTGATTTGTTTAAGCTTGGGTAAGGAGCGCTAATGGACTTTTATTGTAAAAAAGGGGAATGGATTTTTTTGGCAAGCACAGTTCTCATTTGACTTGTAAAAATACACATAAACACAAACTTTGTCAGTCCAGTTTCAGGCCAATTCTGAAGAATAGACATTTTACATATGTCTCCTACATGTACGGTGAAGTTATTATGTATGATCATTCTTTATTGATTCCCAAAGGGGAAATTCGAGTAGCAAGAAGGTCAACACATATAGAAAAATAAATACAATATAATAAGAGGTATATAAAACTGGTATACAAAGGTGACAATTATGGGATAAAGTGACATGTATGGTTAATAGCAGCAGCATTTAGCAGTATGAAATAATACAGTATGATATGACGTATAAGATATAATACAATATACGGTACAATATAAAGTATTTATTTAGGGTGTGTGTTCTTAATATAACTACAAAACAAATGTCTAAATTAATAACCCACTATAATGACTATCATCTATAGGAGGAGTCCACCTGCACTGCATTTAAAGGTCATAGCTAATTCATCTTTAGTGTTTGTAGTCCTCACAGACTTCTTACATCTGACATTTACACTAGCTTACTTAATTTCTAATGACACGTACTAATTTATCGATTATTTTTCTTTCTCTTTAAGAGGATGGACCCATACGCTCCAATAAATGTCGAAGTTATTGTACTTCTAATCGAATGATTTAAAAATCATCTCGTGTTGTCCACAGATAATATTGGAGATCAGGAAGGAGGGAGATTACAGGATCTCTATCTGGATAATCATTGGCAGCACGCTGGGAGGACTCTTATTGTTAGCCCTGCTCATTCTCGCTCTATGGAAGGTAAGTAAGTAAGTAAAGTCACAGTTATAAGTCATGGTGATAACGTTAAGACCTCCTGAATATCTAAAGATCATGTGAGCCTCAGAACTGATGCTTTTATCCACAGTAGTTTAAAGCATTTAATTCTTTAGCCAAACTTCTTTTTCTGTCATTGAGTTATTGAAGGTCTTTAAAGGCCTCATTTGAACCTAAACAAATAGTTGAAGTTTCATAATACTTCAGTATAGAGTTATGCTGCCACCTTCTGGTAGAGAATAGAACATCTGTTGAGAAATGTCCAGTCTAAGTGATATCAAAGAATATCATTATCAAAAGGGGGTTTATATAGCTTCCATAAAGACGTGTCTGTGAAGGTTTTCAGTCATTGAGGTATTTCAAAGCTTAATCCATAAGGCAACTGGACTTGGTTGAAGCTCTCGAAGACCCTTATCTGAAAGGCTTCAGTTTGTTTAAGCTTCAAATTCTGTAAAGACAATTATTAGTATGGAAGAGAAAAGCTTGGCTGCTCTTTTGTTCAATGTAAATATAAGAAAGGAAAACCGTTGAACTCTGTGATTTCCCTCCATGTTAATGTTTTCTAGTTGGAGAAATAATGGTACAGTTATAGACCTTTATATTGAAGCTCAATCAGTCAGCACAGGCATCCTGCTGGCACTCAGACCAACACAAGAGCCACTGACTGAATGACACAATCTCCAGACAACAAAAGATCTTCATGTGAAACTTTTCTCTGTGGCAAAGCAGTCAGAATTTTTCATGTTCACAAGATGCTATCAACTTCCATTTCCAGAGAAATAAGAGTCTGTCGATCCTAAGGTAGCCACGACCTATAATATAGCTTGCTCCATGGTCTAAGTTACTCCATAATTTACAAATGAACATCCTGCTGTCTTGATGAAGACTTGAAACTATGGATGGAGAACATAAACTCATTTTGGGGTAATAAGCAAGTGAGAAATCGGATCATTTTCTCTCATCTCTTATCAGACTTTTTTTGCCTCTAGTGTTGCGCCCCCTGCTGGACTCTGAAAAGAATGCAGATTAAAGATGCTTTTGATTGGCTTCACAATTTAAACCCAGAAGCTATGTACTTCATCTATGCCATTCCTGTTTTGTATATAACGTTGATATCAGGAATAGTTGCATTTTCTATTTAAAGATTTGATAGCAGGGAGGTCTATGTGTGTGTGTGTGTGTGTGTGTGTGTGAGGGGCGGAGAAAGCTAGCATGGAGGGGGGTGGTTCTGGGAAGCCAGAGCTAACTGTTGAGCCTCTCCGAGGTGTTGTGTGTCTAACTTGACGAAACACAGGTGAAGGGAGGTGCCCACTTGATAACCTTGTTGATGTGCTGGCTCTCGCTGCCCAACAGCATGTGGTAGATTGATAATAAGTATTGGGATGAGGGCACAAGGGGAGGGGTTTCTTCACTAAGCGCTTATCCTTATCATTATCCTTCTAGCTCGGCTTCTTCCAGAGGCGGAAGCGGAGAGACGAGGACGAGCAGGAGGCGAACGGGAAAGTGGCGGAAGAGCGGTAACGCAGGCTAAGGGCCCCCCAGCAGACTCCTTTTCCACAGGGGACCCCACACTCAGGGACCAACCCACCTCCCCCTGCTCCCCCCGACACCACAGTGGCACTGATAGACAGCTCCGCATGGCCGCTGATGAAGAAAGGCTCATTGAACGCGCTGGATCTGTCCCACGCCACGACCTCTGACCCCCGAGAGTCAGCACTGTCACACACACTTAGCATTCCTGCACTGTTGCGACGTTAGGGCCTTCTTTGTCCGTGTATTTCTCTGCCCTCTGTGTCGTAAATTCATAGATCTATGAGCTCTCGTTTTCTTGGCTTCAGGCTGGAGCTCTGGTTTCTGGCTGGTTGAAAAGAAGAATAGAACTTCACTTGATCTATTCGAAGATTTTCAGGCCACAATTTGCCCATGAGGCGAGCGTCAGCCAATCTTTGTCTATTCCTGATGTATATTTATTTAACTCTTATGGTAAATTTTGAATACATGAAAAACCTCAAGGGTGACTTTCCACCCAAAAGCTACCGCAAATGTAAAGTTACTATATTGTATATTGAATTCGATTGTTTAAAAGATATTATCTGCAACATATTCCGCTCAAATGCATAATAATTTATTAAGAAACAAACAGAACTAAAGTTGCCAGAGTACAAAGAAGATTCATGATGCTCAACTGACAGAGACTTTCTACAGAGAAGAATCTTCTACACCTGAATTTACTCCTTTTCTTTTTTGATATTTTCATCCTGGAAACATTCAGGATGAGCTTTAAACATTTGATGCACTTTTACTTTGTACAAAATTAACTTGAATTTTGTAAATAGTCAAGTACCTTTTTATACGCTTTCAAGTATTCTAATGGTTTTCAGTATTTCCCGCGTGGTTTGTGGCATTACTTTGTAACTTAAGCAAAGAGACAAATGAAACCAAACAGCTTTTTTTGTCACTGAACCTGTTAGGAGACGTTGCATGCCTTTTCACATGCACTGCATCAGAACAAAAGGATGTGCATTAAATACTGCAGGCAACATGGATTTTAACAGAGTGAGTCTTATGAATAACTGTAACTAAATGATCAGATTACATAAAGATGGGTCTAGTAAATGCACATGGCTTACAGTAATGTCGCACCCTCCTGGTGTTAGCAACGAATGTCAGATTGTCCTGTTTGATGAGTGACGAGCTGTTATACGCCTACAAATAAACATTGTATATGTCTGACTGTCTCTTTAATGAACACCTGAGGCCTGGAGAAGCAAGAGCGTTCGTTTGAATCTATAATTAACCAGCAATGTTTAAAAACCCCAAAACATGTTGTCAGAATACTGAAAGACTTTAAGAAATAAGATATTTAACCTGTTTTGAAGTTGTGACTCTGTTTCTGTCCTCGAAGCCAGGGGACTGCCACCGTGGTTTGGATTCAGAAGAGGAGGCAGTGGCTATAAGAGAGCCATAAACTGGGTGGGAGCTATGTTATATGATATATGTGATGATTATTTCAGCCTCTCCCCGAGAACCCAAAATATAATGTCTCTTTTGAGTTACATCTTTAATATATTGAAATATCTCCAGCTTTCTTAGATGAGAAGATCAATACCATTCTTGAGTGTTATTGATCTTCTCTGCCAGAAAGCACTTAGCATACTTAAAAAAAGCCAAAGGCCAAACTTGAAGTCATTAAAATCAAAAAGCAGTATGAGCAGAGGCTGAGATGTGCTCACTTTTGGTTCTTAGTTTTGGTGCAGGTGCATCTCATTAACAGCCGCAACACAAGCTACAAACACCTTAATCTCTATTTACAGATTCTACATAGAATAGTCTACATAGTACAATCTGTGGGCAGGGACGTGGATGTCTGGGAAGGCAAGTGTTCTGTTTGAACTACGCTTGTAGTCCGAGTAATATTGACCAATCACGTATGGGCAGGCTGCGGCATGCAAAAAAGTCCGTGTGGAGAGCAAAAGCAGGCACAACTTAATCCGCCATAATCCCATCCCCGCTCCCATCAGCGTTATCTGAGGACGATTTAGCTTCTTATGAATCTCTATAAACAGACATCTGCAGCAAGTTCAGCTAACAATACGTTCTAGATCTTGAGATAAATTCCCTTGACGCTGTGTCACGAAAGCCGTTCAGTGTTCAGATTTCCCGACTTCCTCGAATGCATCGATTCACCTCCATTTAACAAACGTGCGTTTTAAAAATGTTCTTCTGCTCTCGAGGACAGCTTGAATATTTACTTCTTACAAATCTGCATCATGATGTTGAAATTTCGGCAAAGGTAAGACCCATTAATAACAAGTAAATCACAAGAAAACGTGTTCTCTTTCTTTAACAATGCAGCACCCGGAAAAGGAAGTGTTGACCAGAAGTTATGGCTTAGCCCGACATGTTCACCGGTGTCCTCAGAGGCTACATCATCTCAGACTGTAGCCGATTGCAAAAACGTAAAGGCAATAGCTTACATTTGCCTTAAAATTGCCTGCCTGGTATGTTCTCAGCTCAGTTTCTCAGGCTGAGTACATTTTCTTCAAGTGTATCTGTGGAGAGCTCCTTTTATTCAGAAGCCATTTCATTTCTTAAAGGTTTCATTACCAGTAAGGATCAGTATGATCTCTCTCCCTCTCTTAATTTGGCTTATTATGGTCTTATTATGGACTTTATCATTTGTGACATCTCTTCATTGATATCTGTAAATGACATCAATTTTATGGGTATATTAAAACTGATGAGCTACTACAGCTACACAAAAATAACAGTTCTTACGGAAATCTGTTTGACACAACACAAAAAAGGATTATTTCTGTTGTCTTTTTAAAATGTCAGCAGCATTCTTACAGAACATGTGCAGCAAATTTGAATTATGTTGTGTATGTTTTGTAGGTAAATAATGTTTCCCATAAAGCCAGGTTTTGGTAAGTAATTACACTGACGAGTTTCCTTCAAGGGTCCCGTCCTTATTTTGTCCTTAATGCATTACTTCGAGCTTCACAAACAACAATTTGCATCTAACACAAAGGTGACTGTGCAGCCTGCAGGTTTTGTTCCGGCTGCTTCAATGACGTCTGAGAAAATCTAATCTAAAGGCAAATGAGAATCAATGTAAGTGGCTGTTTGTGTGTTTTTTTCTCCAGGGTAACAAAACAATAATAAATGAAGACTGCTCCCATGTGGTGCTGTGATTCACTGAGGCTGCACACTTGTGTGGATGGATGCAGGTTTGATTCACTCAGCTGATAAATGCTAATTGTGTTCCCTATTGCAGAGCTACGCTGAAAATGTATTGATTCCTGAGGGGGGAGTTTGCTAGCTGCTGCTTAAAATTCAACAACAGAAGAGGCACAAACAGCCAGTGGTGTATTCAGGGGAAGGGCATGAGAAATAATACATATTGGAAAATTAGTCGGCCTCCACACACTCCTACACTTGACACAATGTGCCCTCATGGTATGCCTCTATAGTTAAAAATGCCCACGTTGTTGTTTCGCAGCACAACTTTCTGCGCGCTAGCAGCGGGTACCCCTTTTTTTGCCCCTGCCCCTCAAATGGCCTGAGTACGCCACAGCAAACAGCAATCCAAACACAGGACAGAAAATATGTGGTGATGTAAAAATTGTTCACATTTCAGTGTAACAATCAGATGTTCTTTGCTATGTACTCATAAATATTGCTTATAGCTTACCTTGGCTGGAGTAAATGTGGATCAGTAAACATGAAATATGTGCTGAAGGACATTAAAAATACATAAATGTATATATTAAAATTCAGGATCAGTGCTATGGTAGAATCAAACACAACCAAAATACTGTTACAGGACACAAACCAGCAGTGCACTGTTGATTAGGATTGTCACCATGCTTCTCTCATTAGCCGGAACAATTTGCTGATTAAGTTATGAAACTGAAGCTTTTTTTTCTCTGTAATGCTGTTAAACAAAAGCAAAAAAATAAGTTAGACTTAACACTATGGATTGATCATTTCTTATAGAGTCCAAACACTTGTTGCTTCCAGGAGAAGTCTTGAGGGTTTGGATACTTTGTGATCATCACGAAGCACCATCCCAACAGCGTCAGGCAGGTCTCCCAACACAAAGAGGCCTCGGGGCACAAGGAGGAGAGGAGAGGAGAGGGACATACACTCATTAGTGGGCTGTGCAGCACGGCCCACAATGGCCCCCTCTATAGCGTAGCTATAGGGGTCCATTGTGGGCTGTGCGAAGCACAGCCCACTATTGTTATTGCTCGCGCCTCTTTTTTATTAGTGGGCTGTGCAGCACAGCCCACAATGGCCCCCTCTATAGCAAAGCTATAGGGGTCCATTGTGGGCTGTGCGAAGCACAGCCCACTATTGTTATTGCTCGCGCCTCTTTTTTATTAGTGGGCTGTGCAGCACGGCCCACAATGGCCCCCTCTATAGCGTAGCTATAGGGGTCCATTGTGGGCTGTGCGAAGCACAGCCCACTATTGTTCTTCACTGCGCCTCTTTTTATTATTAGTGGGCTGTGCAGCACAGCCCACAATGGCCCCCTCTATAGCAAAGCTATAGGGGTCCATTGTGGGCTGTGCGAAGCACAGCCCACTATTGTTCTTCACTGCGCCTCTTTTTAGTGGGCTGTGCAGCACAGCCCACAATGGCCCCCTCTATAGCGTAGCTATAGGGGTCCATTGTGGGCTGTGCGAAGCACAGCCCACTATTGTTCTTCACCGCGCCTCTTTTTATTATTATTCTTCCTACCAGATTTTCGGTTTCTTTCTTGCCCCGCAGCTTTGAGCGCACACAAACAAAAAATACATCAAAACGTGCGGCTCGTTCGGACTCGGTGTGCTATTATTTTTATCTCCAGAATATTAATTTTTCGCGTCGTAAGACGCGAAAAACTGGGAAAAAATTCCCATCTGGAATGAATGGGACGAGGAAAAAAAAACTCGAAAATCGGAGACGTTTTTCAAACATCTCCTGCTCTGGCCTACGTTCACCTAGAAACACCATTCAAACTTTAAAATGTAGGCACGGGTCTTGTCTATTTAAGTTGTATTTGAACTTTTTTCCTACCATGTTTCGTTTTTGAACGGTGACCCTTTAAAGATGGTGAGTTATTTTGGAAAAATTCAGGATTTATAATGGGTGTGTATTGCGGAATGTTCGTGCAGAGCTAACTGACAGAGTGCGGAGACTCAAAAAAAACTCTCAGAAATTCTGTCTCTCTCTCGCGACCCCAGCCACAAATTACACAGTAGAACTGTGATTTTTTCACAGAGTTGTAGCCACACTTGTCTTCTTTCTCCCAATGTGTCTACTTTATCAGTAGGATGTACGGTTTTTCATTTATCTGCCCCTAACCGACAAGAGTAGCTCTCAACTGCTCCATTTACTCCAATGTTAATCGGGAGGAGGATTTTCCAGGATTCTCGAAAGTGCACCTGTTTTTAACTCGCTCCTATTACCACATTTTAGAAGCTAGGACCACAAAAACTTATGTCTGTGTTCTTTAAGGCCTTTCTGGCTTGATGGTGAAGAAATTTTGCCGATATCATGTTTGGTTTGGAAGAAATGGCAGTAGTTTGACGTCCTAAATGTGAGCCAGAAATCACGCTCAAATCAGCTGCCACAGACACCAGCTTTGGTCGTTGCTAGGGAGTAACGACAACCATCTCCGCGGCAACCGAGCTCAGCTGGGCCAATTAATTCTTCAGACTCCAAAAAACTCTCAGAAATTCTCTCTTTCCATGACTCACCCCAGCCACAAATTACACAGTAGAACAGTGATTTTTCACAAAGTTGTAGCCACACTTGTCTTCTTTCTCCCAATCTGTCTACTTTATCAGTAGGACTTATGGTTTTTGATTGATCTGCCTGTAACCGACAAGAGTAGCGCTCAACTGCTCCATTCACTCCAATGTAAATCACACAGACAAGACAGACTGCAGCAGAGTATGATCGTCCGGCGTCTGTGTCAAGTGCACAGATATCAGCCATCTCATTGGACAAATCACCTCGGATACAGATGACAGACAACACAGGAGGACTCTGATTGGACAGTTGTGTGTGTGTGGTTTTTTCTGCCATGATATAACCTTCTGCTCCGCGCTGATCGATCTCATTTGACAAATCACCTCGGATACAGATGACAGACAACACAGGAGGACTCTGATTGGACAGTTGTGTGTGTGTGGTCTTTCATATTTCACGTGTATGACAAGAGTCCCAGCCTGAACACAATTACATGAAAATATTTCCCATCAGGCCTAGCGCCCGCTACTGGAAACAGGAAGTGACATATAAGCCCCTCCTCCAAGGTGGTAAAACATGTTAACCTCAAATTCATGTCAGGAAACTCGTAAGACCTTGATTAAGGTCTGTGACAAAACTTGTTCAGGTTACAACAGAGGGCGTGACCCTGGCGGCGCGGCGCATATAACCTTCGCCATGATGCCTCGCCATGACATTTAGGCTGCGATAACTCGCCTGTACTTCATCCTGTCTGCACCAAATTTCACATGCTTGATCAGAGTCCCGCCCTGAACAGATCTACACACTCCTTTCCTTACCAATACTATAGCGCCACCCACTGGTGACAGCCTGTATCAACTCTCATATACATTGTCTGATTTGCTCCAAATTTCACAAGTTTGATGAGGGTACCGCCCTGAACACATCTACATATACATTTCTCACTCATAGTCATAGCGCCACCTACTGGGCAGAGCCTGTATAAACTGTCATATACATTGTCCAATCTCCACCAAATTTCACAGGTTTGATGAGGGTACTGCCCTGAACACATCTACATAGACATTTTTCACTCATACTGATGGCGCCACCTACTGGGCAGAGCCTGTATCAACTCTCATATACATTGTCTGATTTGCTCCAAATGTCACAGGTTTCATGAGGGTACTGCCCTGAACACATCTGCATTTTCATTTTTCACTCATAGTCACAGCGCCACCTACTGGTAAGAGCCAGTAGTAACTCTCATATACAATGTTCAATCAGCTTGAAATTTCACATGTATGATTACAGTGTCGGACTGAACAGTTCTACAGAATCATTTTTCGCTCATACTCTTAGCGCCACCTACTGGCAAGAGCCAGTACTACCTGTTACATACAATGTTATATCAGCTTCAAATTTCACATGCATGATTCTAGTCTCGGCCTGAACAGATCTCCATAGGAAATTTCCCAACAGGGGTTAGCAAAGCTATAGGCTATCCATAAGTACAGAATGTGTCTGTCTAGACTGTTAGCTAAATGTTATCATATGTTCAATGTACGTGGGGTTCACACACACACGCGCACACAGACATGCAGCGCAGCACAGCCCACTCTCGCGATTTCCCAACGGGGAATTGTCTAGTTAGTGGGCTGTGCAGCACAGCCCACAATGGCCCCCTCTATAGCGTAGCTATAGGGGTCCATTGTGGGCTGTGCGAAGCACAGCCCACTATTGTTCTTCACCGCGCCTCTTTTTATTATTATTCTTCCTACCAGATTTTCGGTTTCTTTCTTGCCCCGCAGCTTTGAGCGCACACAAATAAAAAATACATCAAAACGTGCGGCTCGTTCGGACTCGGTGTGCTATTATTTTTATCTCCAGAATATTCATTTTTCGCGTCGTAAGACGCGAAAAACTGGGAAAAAATTCCCATCTGGAATGAATGGGACGAGGAAAAAAAAACTCGAAAATCTGACACGTTTTTCAAACATCTCCTGCTCTGGCCTACGTTCACCTAGAAACACCATTCAAACTTTAAAATGTAGGCACGGGTCTTGTCTATTTAAGTTGTATTTGAACTTTTTTCCTACCATGTTTCGTTTTTGAACGGTGACCCTTTAAAGATGGTGAGTTATTTTGGAAAAATTCAGGATTTATAATGGGTGTGTATTGCGGAATGTTCGTGCAGAGCTAACTGACAGAGTGCGGAGACTCAAAAAAAACTCTCAGAAATTCTCTCTCTCTCTCGCGACCCCAGCCACAAATTACACAGTAGAACTGTGATTTTTTCACAGAGTTGTAGCCACACTTGTCTTCTTTCTCCCAATGTGTCTACTTTATCAGTAGGATGTACGGTTTTTGATTTATCTGCCCCTAACCGACAAGAGTAGCTCTCAACTGCTCCATTTACTCCAATGTTAATCGGGAGGAGGATTTTCCAGGATTCTCGAAAGTGCACCTGTTTTTAACTCGCTCCTATTACCACATTTTAGAAGCTAGGACCACAAAAACTTATGTCTGTGTTCTTTAAGGCCTTTCTGGCTTGATGGTGAAGAAATTTTGCCGATATCATGTTTGGTTTGGAAGAAATGGCAGTAGTTTGACGTCCTAAATGTGAGCCAGAAATCACGCTCAAATCAGCTGCCACAGACACCAGCTTTGGTCGTTGCTAGGGAGTAACGACAACCATCTCCGCGGCAACCGAGCTCAGCTGGGCCAATTAATTCTTCAGACTCCAAAAACCTCTCAGAAATTCTCTCTTTCCGTGACTCACCCCAGCCACAAATTACACAGTAGAACAGTGATTTTTCACAAAGTTGTAGCCACACTTGTCTTCTTTCTCCCAATCTGTCTACTTTATCAGTAGGACTTATGGTTTTTGATTTATCTGCCTGTAACCGACAAGAGTAGCGCTCAACTACTCCATTCACTCCAATGTAAATCACACAGACAGACAGACTGCAGCAGAGTATGATCGTCCGGCGTCTGTGTCAAGTGCACAGATATCAGCCATCTCATTGGACAAATCCCCTCGGATACAGATGACAGACAACACAGGAGGACTCTGATTGGACAGTTGTGTGTGTGTGGTTTTTTCTGCCATGATATAACCTTCTGCTCCGTGCTGATCGATCTCATTTGACAAATCACCTCGGATACAGATGACAGACAACACAGGAGGACTCTGATTGGACAGTTGTGTGTGTGTGGTTTTTCATATTTCACGTGTATGACAAGAGTCCCAGCCTGAACACAATTACATGAAAATATTTCCCATCAGGCCTAGCGCCCGCTACTGGAAACAGGAAGTGACATATAAGCCCCTCCTCCAAGGTGGTAAAACATGTTAACCTCAAATTCATGTCAGGAAACTCGTAAGACCTTGATTAAGGTCTGTGACAAAACTTGTTCAGGTTACAACAGAGGGCGTGACCCTGGCGGCGCGGCGCATATAACCTTCGCCATGATGCCTCACCATGACATTTAGGCTGCGATAACTCGCCTGTACTTCATCCTGTCTGCACCAAATTTCACATGCTTGATCAGAGTCCCGCCCTGAACAGATCTACACACTCCTTTCCTTACCAATACTATAGCGCCACCCACTGGTGACAGCCTGTATCAACTCTCATATACATTGTCCAATCTCCACCAAATTTCACAGGTTTGATGAGGGTACTGCCCTGAACACATCTACATATACATTTTTCACTCATACTGATGGCGCCACCTACTGGGCAGAGCCTGTATCAACTCTCATATACATTGTCTGATTTGCTCCAAATGTCACAGGTTTCATGAGGGTACTGCCCTGAACACATCTGCATATTCATTTTTCACTCATAGTCACAGCGCCACCTACTGGTAAGAGCCAGTAGTAACTCTCATATACAATGTTCAATCAGCTTGAAATTTCCCATGTATGATTACAGTGTCGGACTGAACAGTTCTACAGAATCATTTTTCGCTCATACTCTTAGCGCCACCTACTGGCAAGAGCCAGTACTACCTGTTACATACAATGTTATATCAGCTTCAAATTTCACATGCATGATTCTAGTCTCGGCCTGAACAGATCTCCATAGGAAATTTCCCAACAGGGGTTAGCAAAGCTATAGGCTATCCATAAGTACAGAATGTGTCTGTCTAGACAAATACAGACATGCAGCGCAGCACAGCCCACTCTCGCGATTTCCCAACGGGGAATTGTCTAGTTATTATTCTTCCTCCCTGATTTTCGGTTTCTTTCTTGCCCCGCAGCTTTGAGCGCACACAAACAAAAAATACATCAAAACGTGCGGCTCGGTCTAACTCGCTATGCTATTATTTTTATCTCCAGAATATCAATTTTTCGCGTCGTAAGACGCGAAAAACTGGGAAAAAATTCCCATCTGGAATGAATGGGACGAGGTACAAAAAACTCGCAAATCTGCAACGTTTTTCAAACATCTCCTGCTCTGGCCTACGTTCACCTAGAAACACCATTCAAACTTTAAAATGTAGGCACGGGTCTTGTCTATTTAAGTTGTATTTGAACTTTTTTCCTACGATGTTTCGTTTTTGAACGGTGACCCTTTAAAGATGGTGAGTTATTTTGGAAAAATTCAGGATTTATAATGGGTGTGTATTGCGGAATGTTCGTGCAGAGCTAATTGACAGAGTGCGGAGACTCAAAAAAAACTCTCAGAAATTCTGTCTCTCTCTCGCGACCCCAGCCACAAATTACACAGTAGAACTGTGATTTTTTCACAGAGTTGTAGCCACACTTGTCTTCTTTCTCCCAATGTGTCTACTTTATCAGTAGGATGTACGGTTTTTCATTTATCTGCCCCTAACCGACAAGAGTAGCTCTCAACTGCTCCATTTACTCCAATGTTAATCGGGAGGAGGATTTTCCAGGATTTTCGAAAGTGCACCTGTTTTTAACTCGCTCCTATTACCACATTTTAGAAGCTAGGACCACAAAAACTTATGTCTGTGTTCTTTAAGGCCTTTCTGGCTTGATGGTCAAGAAATTTTGACGATATCATGTTTGGTTTGGAAGAAATGGCAGTAGTTTGACGTCCTAAATGTGAGCCAGAAATCACGCTCAGATCAGCTGCCACAGACACCAGCTTTGGTCGTTGCTAGGGAGTAACGACAACCATCTCCGCGGCAACCGAGCTCAGCTGGGCCAATTAATTCTTCAGACTCCAAAAAACTCTCAGAAATTCTCTCTTTCCGTGACTCACCCCAGCCACAAATTACACAGTAGAACAGTGATTTTTCACAAAGTTGTAGCCACACTTGTCTTCTTTCTCCCAATCTGTCTACTTTATCAGTAGGACTTATGGTTTTTGATTGATCTGCCTGTAACCGACAAGAGTAGCGCTCAACTGCTCCATTCACTCCAATGTAAATCACACAGACAGACAGACTGCAGCAGAGTATGATCGTCCGGCGTCTGTGTCAAGTGCACAGATATCAGCCATCTCATTGGACAAATCACCTCGGATACAGATGACAGACAACACAGGAGGACTCTGATTGGACAGTTGTGTGTGTGTGGTCTTTCATATTTCACGTGTATGACAAGAGTCCCAGCCTGAACACAATTACATGAAAATATTTCCCATCAGGCCTAGCGCCCGCTACTGGAAACAGGAAGTGACATATTTGACTCTACAAGCCCCTCCTCCAAGGTGGTAAAACATGTTAACCTCAAATTCATGTCAGGAAACTCGTAAGACCTTGATTAAGGTCTGTGACAAAACTTGTTCAGGTTACAACAGAGGGCGTGACCCTGGCGGCGCGGCGCATATAACCTTCGCCATGATGCCTCGCCATGACATTTAGGCTGCGATAACTCGCCTGTACTTCATCCTGTCTGCACCAAATTTCACATGCTTGATCAGAGTCCCGCCCTGAACAGATCTACACACTCCTTTCCTTACCAATACTATAGCGCCACCCACTGGTGACAGCCTGTATCAACTCTCATATACATTGTCTGATTTGCTCCAAATTTCACAAGTTTGATGAGGGTACCGCCCTGAACACATCTACATATACATTTCTCACTCATAGTCATAGCGCCACCTACTGGGCAGAGCCTGTATAAACTGTCATATACATTGTCTGATTTGCTCCAAATTTCACAGGTTTCATGAGGGTACTGCCCTGAACACATCTGCATATTCATTTTTCACTCATAGTCACAGCGCCACCTACTGGTAAGAGCCAGTAGTAACTCTCATATACAATGTTCAATCAGCTTGAAATTTCCCATGTATGATTACAGTGTCGGACTGAACAGTTCTACAGAATCATTTTTCGCTCATACTCTTAGCGCCACCTACTGGCAAGAGCCAGTACTTTTTTACACGTGGGGTTCACATACACGCGCACACAGACATGCTAACGCTAACGGAGCGTTAGCAGTTAGCTTGGCTAGTCGGAGCCCAGTAGCTCCGGGCCAACAGGGGTTAGCAAAGCTATAGGCTATCCATAAGTATAGAATGTGTCTGTCTAGACAAATACCATAGATGAAGACGCTGAGAATGAATGGTAGGTGGTGAAATGAATACATTGTAGCATTGCATTGTAGTATAGTATCATAGCATTGGCAATCCTCATTGACAAAAAAAATGAAACTTTCTTTTTCAAAAATCATATGATCAATGTACGCACACAGACATGCAGCGCAGCACAGCCCACTCTCGCGATTTCCCAACGGGGAATTGTCTAGTTATTCTTCCTACCTAATTTTCGGTTTCTTTCTTGCCCCGCAGCTTTGAGCGCACACAAACAAAAAATACATCAAAACGTGCGGCTCGGTCTAACTCGCTATGCTATTATTTTTATCTCCAGAATATTAATTTTTCGCGTCGTAAGACGCGAAAAACTGGGAAAAAATTCCCATCTGGAATGAATGGGACGAGGTACAAAAAACCTCGAAAATCTGCGACGTTTTTCAAACATCTCCTGCTCTGGCCTACGTTCACCTAGAAACACCATTCAAACTTTAAAATGTAGGCACGGGTCTTGTCTATTTAAGTTGTATTTGAACTTTTTTCCTACCATGTTTCGTTTTTGAACGGTGACCCTTTAAAGATGGTGAGTTATTTTGGAAAAATTCAGGATTTATAATGGGTGTGTATTGCGGAATGTTCGTGCAGAGCTAACTGACAGAGTGCGGAGACTCAAAAAAAACTCTCAGAAATTCTGTCTCTCTCTCGCGACCCCAGCCACAAATTACACAGTAGAACTGTTATTTTTTCACAGAGTTGTAGCCACACTTGTCTTCTTTCTCCCAATGTGTCTACTTTATCAGTAGGATGTACGGTTTTTCATTTATCTGCCCCTAACCGACAAGAGTAGCTCTCAACTGCTCCATTTACTCCAATGTTAATCGGGAGGAGGATTTTCCAGGATTTTCGAAAGTGCACCTGTTTTTAACTCGCTCCTATTACCACATTTTAGAAGCTAGGACCACAAAAACTTATGTCTGTGTTCTTTAAGGCCTTTCTGGCTTGATGGTGAAGAAATTTTGACGATATCATGTTTGGTTTGGAAGAAATGGCAGTAGTTTGACGTCCTAAATGTGAGCCAGAAATCACGCTCAGATCAGCTGCCACAGACACCAGCTTTGGTCGTTGCTAGGGAGTAACGACAACCATCTCCGCGGCAACCGAGCTCAGCTGGGCCAATTAATTCTTCAGACTCCAATAAACTCTCAGAAATTCTCTCTTTCCGTGACTCACCCCAGCCACAAATTACACAGTAGAACAGTGATTTTTTCACAGAGTTGTAGCCACACTTGTCTTCTTTCTCCCAATCTGTCTACTTTATCAGTAGGACTTATGGTTTTTGATTGATCTGCCCCTAACCGACAAGAGTAGCGCTCAACTGCTCCATTCACTCCAATGTAAATCACACAGACAGACAGACTGCAGCAGAGTATGATCGTCCGGCGTCTGTGTCAAGTGCACAGATATCAGCCATCTCATTGGACAAATCCCCTCGGATACAGATGACAGACAACACAGGAGGACTCTGATTGGACAGTTGTGTGTGTGTGGTTTTTTCTGCCATGATATAACCTTCTGCTCCGCGCTGATCGATCTCATTTGACAAATCACCTCGGATACAGATGACAGACAACACAGGAGGACTCTGATTGGACAGTTGTGTGTGTGTGGTTTTTCATATTTCACGTGTATGACAAGAGTCCCAGCCTGAACACAATTACATGAAAATATTTCCCATCAGGCCTAGCGCCCGCTACTGGAAACAGGAAGTGACATATTTTACTCTACAAGCCCCTCCTCCAAGGTGGTAAAACATGTTAACCTCAAATTCATGTCAGGAAACTCGGAAGACCTTGATTAAGGTCTGTGACAAAACTTGTTCAGGTTACAACAGAGGGCGTGACCCTGGCAGCGCGGCGCATATAACCTTCGCCATGATGCCTCGCCATGACATTTAGGCTGCGATAACTCGCCTGTACTTCATCCTGTCTGCACCAAATTTCACATGCTTGATCAGAGTCCCGCCCTGAACAGATCTACACACTCCTTTCCTTACCAATACTATAGCGCCACCCACTGGTGACAGCATGTATCAACTCTCATATACATTGTCTGATTTGCTCCAAATTTCACAAGTTTGATGAGGGTACCGCCCTGAACACATCTACATATACATTTCTCACTCATAGTCATAGCGCCACCTACTGGGCAGAGCCTGTATAAACTGTCATATACATTGTCCAATCTCCACCAAATTTCACAGGTTTGATGAGGGTACTGCCCTGAACACATCTACATAGACATTTTTCACTCATACTGATGGCGCCACCTACTGGGCAGAGCCTGTATCAACTCTCATATACATTGTCTGATTTGCTCCAAATTTCCCAGGTTTCATGAGGGTACTGCCCTGAACACATCTGCATATTCATTTTTCGCTCATACTCTTAGCGCCACCTACTGGCGAGAGCCAGTACTTTTTTACACGTGGGGTTCACACACACACGCGCACACAGACATGCAGCGCAGCACAGCCCACTCTCGCGATTTCCCAACGGGGAATTGTCTAGTTAGTGGGCTGTGCAGCACAGCCCACAATGGCCCCCTCTATAGCAAAGCTATAGGGGTCCATTGTGGGCTGTGCGAAGCACAGCCCACTATTGTTATTGCTCGCGCCTCTTTTTAGTGGGCTGTGCAGCACAGCCCACAATGGCCCCCTCTATAGCAAAGCTATAGGGGTCCATTGTGGGCTGTGCGAAGCACAGCCCACTATTGTTATTGCTCGCGCCTCTTTTTTATTAGTGGGCTGTGCAGCACAGCCCACAATGGCCCCCTCTATAGCAAAGCTATAGGGGTCCATTGTGGGCTGTGCGAAGCACAGCCCACTATTGTTATTGCTCGCGCCTCTTTTTATTATTCTTCCTCCCTGATTTTCGGCACCTAACTTGCCCCGCAGCTTTGAGCGCACACAAATAAAAAATACATCAAAACGTGCGGCTCGTTCGGACTCGGTGTGCTATTATTTTTATCTCCAGAATATTAATTTTTCGCGTCGTAAGACGCGAAAAACTGCCACAAATTTCCCATCTGGAATGAATGGGACGAGGTCCAAAAAACGCACAAATCTGCCACGTTTTTCAAACATCTCCTGCTCTGGCCTACGTTCACCTAGAAACACCATTCAAACTTTAAAATGTAGGCACGGGTCTTGTCTATTTAAGTTGTATTTGAACTTTTTTCCTACCATGTTTCGTTTTTGAACGGTGACCCTTTAAAGATGGTGAGTTATTTTGGAAAAATTCAGGATTTATAATGGGTGTGTATTGCGGAATGTTCGTGCAGAGCTAACTGACAGAGTGCGGAGACTCAAAAAAAACTCTCAGAAATTCTGTCTCTCTCTCGCGACCCCAGCCACAAATTACACAGTAGAACTGTGATTTTTTCACAGAGTTGTAGCCACACTTGTCTTCTTTCTCCCAATGTGTCTACTTTATCAGTAGGATGTACGGTTTCTCATTTATCTGCCCCTAACCGACAAGAGTAGCTCTCAACTGCTCCATTTACTCCAATGTTAATCGGGAGGAGGATTTTCCAGGATTCTCGAAAGTGCACCTGTTTTTAACTCGCTCCTATTACCACATTTTAGAAGCTAGGACCACAAAAACTTATGTCTGTGTTCTTTAAGGCCTTTCTGGCTTGATGGTGAAGAAATTTTGACGATATCATGTTTGGTTTGGAAGAAATGGCAGTAGTTTGACGTCCTAAATGTGAGCCAGAAATCACGCTCAAATCAGCTGCCACAGACACCAGCTTTGGTCGTTGCTAGGGAGTAACGACAACCATCTCCGCGGCAACCGAGCTCAGCTGGGCCAATTAATTCTTCAGACTCCAAAAAACTCTCAGAAATTCTCTCTTTCCGTGACTCACCCCAGCCACAAATTACACAGTAGAACAGTGATTTTTCACAAAGTTGTAGCCACACTTGTCTTCTTTCTCCCAATCTGTCTACTTTATCAGTAGGACTTATGGTTTTTGATTGATCTGCCCCTAACCGACAAGAGTAGCGCTCAACTGCTCCATTCACTCCAATGTAAATCACACAGACAGACAGACTGCAGCAGATCGTCCGGCGTCTGTGTCAAGTGCACAGATATCAGCCATCTCATTGGACAAATCCCCTCGGATACAGATGACAGACAACATAGGAGGACTCTGATTGGACAGTTGTGTGTGTGTGGTTTTTTCTGCCATGATATAACCTTCTGCTCCGTGCTGATCGATCTCATTGGACAAATCACCTCGGATACAGATGACAGACAACACAGGAGGACTCTGATTGGACAGTTGTGTGTGTGTGGTTTTTCATATTTCACGTGTATGACAAGAGTCCCAGCCTGAACACAATTACATGAAAATATTTCCCATCAGGCCTAGCGCCCGCTACTGGAAACAGGAAGTGACATATAAGCCCCTCCTCCAAGGTGGTAAAACATGTTAACCTCAAATTCATGTCAGGAAACTCGTAAGACCTTGATTAAGGTCTGTGACAAAACTTGTTCAGGTTACAACAGAGGGCGTGACCCTGGCGGCGCGGCGCATATAACCTTCGCCATGATGCTTCGCCATGACATTTAGGCTGCGATAACTCGCCTGTACTTCATCCTGTCTGCACCAAATTTCACATGCTTGATCAGAGTCCCGCCCTGAACAGATCTACACACTCCTTTCCTTACCAATACTATAGCGCCACCCACTGGTGACAGCCTGTATCAACTCTCATATACATTGTCTGATTTGCTCCAAATTTCACAAGTTTGATGAGGGTACCGCCCTGAACACATCTACATATACATTTCTCACTCATAGTCATAGCGCCACCTACTGGGCAGAGCCTGTATAAACTGTCATATACATTGTCCAATCTCCACCAAATTTCACAGGTTTGATGAGGGTACTGCCCTGAACACATCTACATATACATTTCTCACTCATAGTCATAGCGCCACCTACTGGGCAGAGCCTGTATCAACTCTCATATCCATTGTCTGATTTGCTCCAAATGTCACAGGTTTCATGAGGGTACCGCCCTGAACACATCTACATAGACATTTCTCACTCATAGTCATAGCGCCACCTACTGGGCAGAGCCTGTATCAACTCTCATATACATTGTCTGATTTGCTCCAAATTTCACAGGTTTCATGAGGGTACTGCCCTGAACACATCTGCATATTCATTTTTCACTCATAGTCACAGCGCCACCTACTGGTAAGAGCCAGTAGTAACTCTCATATACAATGTTCAATCAGCTTGAAATTTCCCATGTATGATTACAGTGTCGGACTGAACAGTTCTACAGAATCATTTTTCGCTCATACTCTTAGCGCCACCTACTGGCGAGAGCCAGTACTACCTGTTACATACAATGTTATATCAGCTTCAAATTTCACATGCATGATTATAGTCTCGGCCTGAACAGATCTCCATAGGAAATTTCCCAACAGGGGTTAGCAAAGCTATAGGTTATCCATAAGTACAGAATGTGTCTGTCTAGACTGTTAGCTAAATGTTATCATATGATCAATGTACACACACAGACATGCAGCGCAGCACAGCCCACTCTCGCGATTTCCCAACGGGGAATTGTCTAGTTATTATTCTTCCTCCCTAATTTTCGGTTTCTTTCTTGCCCCGCAGCTTTGAGCGCACACCAACAAAAAATACATCAAAACGTGCGGCTCGGTCTAACTCGCTATGCTATTACTTTTATCTCCAGAATATTAATTTTTCGCGTCGTAAGACGCGAAAAACTGGGAAAAAATTCCCATCTGGAATGAATGGGACGAGGAAAAAAAAACTCGAAAATCTGACACGTTTTTCAAACATCTCCTGCTCTGGCCTACGTTCACCTAGAAACACCATTCAAACTTTAAAATGTAGGCACGGGTCTTGTCTATTTAAGTTGTATTTGAACTTTTTTCCTACGATGTTTCGTTTTTGAACGGTGAGCCTTTAAAGATGGTGAGTTATTTTGGAAAAATTCAGGATTTATAATGGGTGTGTATTGCGGAATGTTCGTGCAGAGCTAATTGACAGAGTGCGGAGACTCAAAAAAAACTCTCAGAAATTCTGTCTCTCTCTCGCGACCCCAGCCACAAATTACACAGTAGAACTGTGATTTTTTCACAGAGTTGTAGCCACACTTGTCTTCTTTCTCCCAATGTGTCTACTTTATCAGTAGGATGTACGGTTTTTCATTTATCTGCCCCCAACCGACAAGAGTAGCTCTCAACTGCTCCATTTACTCCAATGTTAATCGGGAGGAGGATTTTCCAGGATTCTCGAAAGTGCACCTGTTTTTAACTCGCTCCTATTACCACATTTTAGAAGCTAGGACCACAAAAACTTATGTCTGTGTTCTTTAAGGCCTTTCTGGCTTGATGGTGAAGAAATTTTGCCGATATCATGTTTGGTTTGGAAGAAATGGCAGTAGTTTGACGTCCTAAATGTGAGCCAGAAATCACGCTCAGATCAGCTGCCACAGACACCAGCTTTGGTCGTTGCTAGGGAGTAACGACAACCATCTCCGCGGCAACCGAGCTCAGCTGGGCCAATTAATTCTTCAGACTCCAAAAAACTCTCAGAAATTCTCTCTTTCCGTGACTCACCCCAGCCACAATTTACACAGTAGAACAGCGATTTTTCACAAAGTTGTAGCCACACTTGTCTTCTTTCTCCCAATCTGTCTACTTTATCAGTAGGACTTATGGTTTTTGATTAATCTGCCTGTAACCGACAAGAGTAGCGCTCAACTGCTCCATTCACTCCAATGTAAATCACACAGACAGACAGACTGCAGCAGAGTATGATCGTCCGGCGTCTGTGTCAAGTGCACAGATATCAGCCATCTCATTGGACAAATCCCCTCGGATACAGATGACAGACAACACAGGAGGACTCTGATTGGACAGTTGTGTGTGTGTGGTTTTTTCTGCCATGATATAACCTTCTGCTCCGCGCTGATCGATCTCATTTGACAAATCACCTCGGATACAGATGACAGACAACACAGGAGGACTCTGATTGGACAGTTGTGTGTGTGTGGTTTTTCATATTTCACGTGTATGACAAGAGTCCCAGCCTGAACACAATTACATGAAAATATTTCCCATCAGGCCTAGCGCCCGCTACTGGAAACAGGAAGTGACATATAAGCCCCTCCTCCAAGGTGGTAAAACATGTTAACCTCAAATTCATGTCAGGAAACTCGTAAGACCTTGATTAAGGTCTGTGACAAAACTTGTTCAGGTTACAACAGAGGGCGTGACCCTGGCGGCGCGGCGCATATAACCTTCGCCATGATGCCTCGCCATGACATTTAGGCTGCGATAACTCGCCTGTACTTCATCCTGTCTGCACCAAATTTCACATGCTTGATCAGAGTCCCGCCCTGAACAGATCTACACACTCCTTTCCTTACCAATACTATAGCGCCACCCACTGGTGACAGCCTGTATCAACTCTCATATACATTGTCTGATTTGCTCCAAATTTCACAAGTTTGATGAGGGTACCGCCCTGAACACATCTACATATACATTTCTCACTCATAGTCATAGCGCCACCTACTGGGCAGAGCCTGTATAAACTGTCATATACATTGTCCAATCTCCACCAAATTTCACAGGTTTGATGAGGGTACTGCCCTGAACACATCTACATAGACATTTTTCACTCATACTGATGGCGCCACCTACTGGGCAGAGCCAGTATCAACTCTCATATACATTGTCTGATTTGCTCCAAATTTCACAGGTTTCATGAGGGTACTGCCCTGAACACATCTGCATATTCATTTTTCACTCATAGTCACAGCGCCACCTACTGGTAAGAGCCAGTAGTAACTCTCATATACAATGTTCAATCAGCTTGAAATTTCCCATGTATGATTACAGTGTCGGACTGAACAGTTCTACAGAATCATTTTTCGCTCATACTCTTAGCGCCACCTACTGGCAAGAGCCAGTACTACCTGTCACATACAATGTTATATCAGCTTCAAATTTCACATGCATGATTATAGTCTCGGCCTGAACAGATCTCCATAGGAAATTTCCCAACAGGGGTTAGCAAAGCTATAGGCTATCCATAAGTACAGAATGTGTCTGTCTAGACAAATACAGACATGCAGCGCAGCACAGCCCACTCTCGCGATTTCCCAACGGGGAATTGTCTAGTTAGTGGGCTGTGCAGCACAGCCCACAATGGCCCCCTCTATAGCAAAGCTATAGGGGTCCATTGTGGGCTGTGCGAAGCACAGCCCACTATTGTTCTTCACTGCGCCTCTTTTTATTATTCTTCCTCCCTGATTTTCGGTTTCTTTCTTGCCTCGCAGCTTTGAGCGCACACAAACAAAAAATACATCAAAACGTGCGGCTCGGTCTAACTCGCTATGCTATTATTTTTATCTCCAGAATATCAATTTTTCGCGTCGTAAGACGCGAAAAACTGGGAAAAAATTCCCATCTGGAATGAATGGGACGAGGTACAAAAAACTCGCAAATCTGCAACGTTTTTCAAACATCTCCTGCTCTGGCCTACGTTCACCTAGAAACACCATTCAAACTTTAAAATGTAGGCACGGGTCTTGTCTATTTAAGTTGTATTTGAACTTTTTTCCTACGATGTTTCGTTTTTGAACGGTGACCCTTTAAAGATGGTGAGTTATTTTGGAAAAATTCAGGATTTATAATGGGTGTGTATTGCGGAATGTTCGTGCAGAGCTAATTGACAGAGTGCGGAGACTCAAAAAAAACTCTCAGAAATTCTGTCTCTCTCTCGCGACCCCAGCCACAAATTACACAGTAGAACTGTGATTTTTTCACAGAGTTGTAGCCACACTTGTCTTCTTTCTCCCAATGTGTCTACTTTATCAGTAGGATGTACGGTTTTTCATTTATCTGCCCCTAACCGACAAGAGTAGCTCTCAACTGCTCCATTTACTCCAATGTTAATCGGGAGGAGGATTTTCCAGGATTTTCGAAAGTGCACCTGTTTTTAACTCGCTCCTATTACCACATTTTAGAAGCTAGGACCACAAAAACTTATGTCTGTGTTCTTTAAGGCCTTTCTGGCTTGATGGTCAAGAAATTTTGACGATATCATGTTTGGTTTGGAAGAAATGGCAGTAGTTTGACGTCCTAAATGTGAGCCAGAAATCACGCTCAGATCAGCTGCCACAGACACCAGCTTTGGTCGTTGCTAGGGAGTAACGACAACCATCTCCGCGGCAACCGAGCTCAGCTGGGCCAATTAATTCTTCAGACTCCAAAAAACTCTCAGAAATTCTCTCTTTCCGTGACTCACCCCAGCCACAAATTACACAGTAGAACAGTGATTTTTCACAAAGTTGTAGCCACACTTGTCTTCTTTCTCCCAATCTGTCTACTTTATCAGTAGGACTTATGGTTTTTGATTGATCTGCCTGTAACCGACAAGAGTAGCGCTCAACTGCTCCATTCACTCCAATGTAAATCACACAGACAGACAGACTGCAGCAGAGTATGATCGTCCGGCGTCTGTGTCAAGTGCACAGATATCAGCCATCTCATTGGACAAATCACCTCGGATACAGATGACAGACAACACAGGAGGACTCTGATTGGACAGTTGTGTGTGTGTGGTCTTTCATATTTCACGTGTATGACAAGAGTCCCAGCCTGAACACAATTACATGAAAATATTTCCCATCAGGCCTAGCGCCCGCTACTGGAAACAGGAAGTGACATATTTGACTCTACAAGCCCCTCCTCCAAGGTGGTAAAACATGTTAACCTCAAATTCATGTCAGGAAACTCGTAAGACCTTGATTAAGGTCTGTGACAAAACTTGTTCAGGTTACAACAGAGGGCGTGACCCTGGCGGCGCGGCGCATATAACCTTCGCCATGATGCCTCGCCATGACATTTAGGCTGCGATAACTCGCCTGTACTTCATCCTGTCTGCACCAAATTTCACATGCTTGATCAGAGTCCCGCCCTGAACAGATCTACACACTCCTTTCCTTACCAATACTATAGCGCCACCCACTGGTGACAGCCTGTATCAACTCTCATATACATTGTCTGATTTGCTCCAAATTTCACAAGTTTGATGAGGGTACCGCCCTGAACACATCTACATATACATTTCTCACTCATAGTCATAGCGCCACCTACTGGGCAGAGCCTGTATAAACTGTCATATACATTGTCTGATTTGCTCCAAATTTCACAGGTTTCATGAGGGTACTGCCCTGAACACATCTGCATATTCATTTTTCACTCATAGTCACAGCGCCACCTACTGGTAAGAGCCAGTAGTAACTCTCATATACAATGTTCAATCAGCTTGAAATTTCCCATGTATGATTACAGTGTCGGACTGAACAGTTCTACAGAATCATTTTTCGCTCATACTCTTAGCGCCACCTACTGGCAAGAGCCAGTACTTTTTTACACGTGGGGTTCACATACACGCGCACACAGACATGCTAACGCTAACGGAGCGTTAGCAGTTAGCTTGGCTAGTCGGAGCCCAGTAGCTCCGGGCCAACAGGGGTTAGCAAAGCTATAGGCTATCCATAAGTATAGAATGTGTCTGTCTAGACAAATACCATAGATGAAGACGCTGAGAATGAATGGTAGGTGGTGAAATGAATACATTGTAGCATTGCATTGTAGTATAGTATCATAGCATTGGCAATCCTCATTGACAAAAAAAATGAAACTTTCTTTTTCAAAAATCATATGATCAATGTACGCACACAGACATGCAGCGCAGCACAGCCCACTCTCGCGATTTCCCAACGGGGAATTGTCTAGTTAGTGGGCTGTGCAGCACAGCCCACAATGGCCCCCTCTATAGCAAAGCTATAGGGGTCCATTGTGGGCTGTGCGAAGCACAGCCCACTATTGTTCTTCACTGCGCCTCTTTTTATTATTCTTCCTCCCTGATTTTCGGTTTCTTTCTTGCCCCGCAGCTTTGAGCGCACACAAACAAAAAATACATCAAAACGTGCGGCTCGGTCTAACTCGCTATGCTATTATTTTTATCTCCAGAATATTAATTTTTCGCGTCGTAAGACGCGAAAAACTGGGAAAAAATTCCCATCTGGAATGAATGGGACGAGGTACAAAAAACGCGCAAATCTGCAACGTTTTTCAAACATCTCCTGCTCTGGCCTACGTTCACCTAGAAACACCATTCAAACTTTAAAATGTAGGCACGGGTCTTGTCTATTTAAGTTGTATTTGAACTTTTTTCCTACCATGTTTCGTTTTTGAACGGTGACCCTTTAAAGATGGTGAGTTATTTTGGAAAAATTCAGGATTTATAATGGGTGTGTATTGCGGAATGTTCGTGCAGAGCTAACTGACAGAGTGCGGAGACTCAAAAAAAACTCTCAGAAATTCTGTCTCTCTCTCGCGACCCCAGCCACAAATTACACAGTAGAACTGTGATTTTTTCACAGAGTTGTAGCCACACTTGTCTTGTTTCTCCCAATGTGTCTACTTTATCAGTAGGATGTACGGTTTTTGATTTATCTGCCCCTAACCGACAAGAGTAGCTCTCAACTGCTCCATTTACTCCAATGTTAATCGGGAGGAGGATTTTCCAGGATTTTCGAAAGTGCACCTGTTTTTAACTCGCTCCTATTACCACATTTTAGAAGCTAGGACCACAAAAACTTATGTCTGTGTTCTTTAAGGCCTTTCTGGCTTGATGGTGAAGAAATTTTGACGATATCATGTTTGGTTTGGAAGAAATGGCAGTAGTTTGACGTCCTAAATGTGAGCCAGAAATCACGCTCAGATCAGCTGCCACAGACACCAGCTTTGGTCGTTGCTAGGGAGTAACGACAACCATCTCCGCGGCAACCGAGCGCAGCTGGGCCAATTAATTCTTCAGACTCCAAAAAACTCTCAGAAATTCTCTCTTTCCGTGACTCACCCCAGCCACAAATTACACAGTAGAACAGTGATTTTTCACAAAGTTGTAGCCACACTTGTCTTCTTTCTCCCAATCTGTCTACTTTATCAGTAGGACTTATGGTTTTTGATTGATCTGCCTGTAACCGACAAGAGTAGCGCTCAACTACTCCATTCACTCCAATGTAAATCACACAGACAGAGAGACTGCAGCAGAGTATGATCGTCCGGCGTCTGTGTCAAGTGCACAGATATCAGCCATCTCATTGGACAAATCACCTCGGATACAGATGACAGACAACACAGGAGGACTCTGATTGGACAGTTGTGTGTGTGTGGTTTTATCTGCCATGATATAACCTTCTGCTCCGTGCTGATCGATCTCATTTGACAAATCACCTCGGATACAGATGACAGACAACACAGGAGGACTCTGATTGGACAGTTGTGTGTGTGTGGTTTTTCATATTTCACGTGTATGACAAGAGTCCCAGCCTGAACACAATTACATGAAAATATTTCCCATCAGGCCTAGCGCCCGCTACTGGAAACAGGAAGTGACATATTTGACTCTACAAGCCCCTCCTCCAAGGTGGTAAAACATGTTCACCTCAAATTCATGTCAGGAAACTCTTAAGACCTTGATTAAGGAACAAAACTTGTTCAGGTTACAACAGAGGGCGTGACCCTGGCGGCACGGCGCATATAACCTTCGCCATGATGCCTCGCCATGACATTTAGGCTGCGATAACTCACCTGTACTTCATCCTGTCTGCACCAAATTTCACATGCTTGATCAGAGTCCCGCCCTGAACAGATCTACACACTCCTTTCCTTACCAATACTATAGCGCCACCCACTGGTGACAGCCTGTATCAACTCTCATTATACATTGTCTGATTTGCTCCAAATTTCACAGGTTTCATGAGGGTACTGCCCTGAACACATCTGCATATTCATTTTTCACTCATAGTCACAGCGCCACCTACTGGCAAGAGCCAGTACTTTTTTAACGGAGCGTTAGCAGTTAGCTTGGCTAGTCGGAGCCCAGTAGCTCCGGGCCAACAGGGGTTAGCAAAGCTATAGGCTATCCATAAGTACAGAATGTGTCTGTCTAGACTGTTAGCTAAATGTTATCATATGTTCAATGTACGTGGGGTTCACACACACGCGCACACAGACATGCAGCGCAGCACAGCCCACTCTCGCGATTTCCCAACGGGGAATTGTCTAGTTAGTGGGCTGTGCAGCACAGCCCACAATGGCCCCCTCTATAGCAAAGCTATAGGGGTCCATTGTGGGCTGTGCGAAGCACAGCCCACTATTGTTATTGCTCGCGCCTCTTTTTTATTAGTGGGCTGTGCAGCACAGCCCACAATGGCCCCCTCTATAGCGTAGCTATAGGGGTCCATTGTGGGCTGTGCGAAGCACAGCCCACTATTGTTCTTCACTGCGCCTCTTTTTATTATTATTCTTCCTACCTAATTTTCGGTTTCTTTCTTGCCCCGCAGCTTTGAGCGCACACCAACAAAAAATACATCAAAACGTGCGGCTCGGTCTAACTCGCTATGCTATTATTTTTATCTCCAGAATATTAATTTTTCGCGTCGTAAGACGCGAAAAAATGGGAAAAAATTCCCATCTGGAATGAATGGGACGAGGTACAAAAAACCTCGAAAATCTGCGAAGTTTTTCAAACATCTCCTGCTCTGGCCTACGTTCACCTAGAAACACCATTCAAACTTTAAAATGTAGGCACGGGTCTTGTCTATTTAAGTTGTATTTGAACTTTTTTCCTACCATGTTTCGTTTTTGAACGGTGACCCTTTAAAGATGGTGAGTTATTTTGGAAAAATTCAGGATTTATAATGGGTGTGTATTGCGGAATGTTCGTGCAGAGCTAACTGACAGAGTGCGGAGACTCAAAAAAAACTCTCAGAAATTCTGTCTCTCTCTCGCGACCCCAGCCACAAATTACACAGTAGAACTGTGATTTTTTCACAGAGTTGTAGCCACACTTGTCTTCTTTCTCCCAATGTGTCTACTTTATCAGTAGGATGTACGGTTTTTCATTTATCTGCCCCTAACCGACAAGAGTAGCTCTCAACTGCTCCATTTACTCCAATGTTAATCGGGAGGAGGATTTTCCAGGATTTTCGAAAGTGCACCTGTTTTTAACTCGCTCCTATTACCACATTTTAGAAGCTAGGACCACAAAAACTTATGTCTGTGTTCTTTAAGGCCTTTCTGGCTTGATGGTGAAGAAATTTTGACGATATCATGTTTGGTTTGGAAGAAATGGCAGTAGTTTGACGTCCTAAATGTGAGCCAGAAATCACGCTCAGATCAGCTGCCACAGACACCAGCTTTGGTCGTTGCTAGGGAGTAACGACAACCATCTCCGCGGCAACCGAGCTCAGCTGGGCCAATTAATTCTTCAGACTCCAAAAAACTCTCAGAAATTCTCTCTTTCCGTGACTCACCCCAGCCACAAATTACACAGTAGAACAGTGATTTTTTCACAGAGTTGTAGCCACACTTGTCTTCTTTCTCCCAATCTGTCTACTTTATCAGTAGGACTTATGGTTTTTGATTGATCTGCCCCTAACCGACAAGAGTAGCGCTCAACTGCTCCATTCACTCCAATGTAAATCACACAGACAGACAGACTGCAGCAGAGTATGATCGTCCGGCGTCTGTGTCAAGTGCACAGATATCAGCCATCTCATTGGACAAATCCCCTCGGATACAGATGACAGACAACACAGGAGGACTCTGATTGGACAGTTGTGTGTGTGTGGTTTTTCATATTTCACGTGTATGACAGGAGTCCCAGCCTGAACACAATTACATGAAAATATTTCCCATCAGGCCTAGCGCCCGCTACTGGAAACAGGAAGTGACATATAAGCCCCTCCTCCAAGGTGGTAAAACATGTTAACCTCAAATTCATGTCAGGAAACTCTTAAGACCTTGATTAAGGTCTGTGAGAAAACTTGTTCAGGTTACAACAGAGGGCGTGACCCTGGCGGCGCGGCGCATATAACCTTCGCCATGATGCCTCGCCATGACATTTAGGCTGCGATAACTCGCCTGTACTTCATCCTGTCTGCACCAAATTTCACATGCTTGATCAGAGTCCCGCCCTGAACAGATCTACACACTCCTTTCCTTACCAATACTATAGCGCCACCCACTGGTGACAGCCTGTATCAACTCTCATATACATTGTCCAATCTCCACCAAATTTCACAAGTTTGATGAGGGTACCGCCCTGAACACATCTACATATACATTTCTCACTCATAGTCATAGCGCCACCTACTGGGCAGAGCCTGTATAAACTGTCATATACATTGTCCAATCTCCACCAAATTTCACAGGTTTGACGAGGGTACTGCCCTGAACACATCTACAGATACATTTTTCACTCATACTGATGGCGCCACCTACTGGGCAGAGCCTGTATCAACTCTCATATACATTGTCTGATTTGCTCCAAATTTCACAGGTTTCATGAGGGTACTGCCCTGAACACATCTGCATATTCATTTTTCACTCATAGTCACAGCGCCACCTACTGGTAAGAGCCAGTAGTAACTCTCATATACAATGTTCAATCAGCTTGAAATTTCCCATGTATGATCACAGTGTCGGACTGAACAGTTCTACAGAATCATTTTTCGCTCATACTCTTAGCGCCACCTACTGGCGAGAGCCAGTACTACCTGTTACATACAATGTTATATCAGCTTCAAATTTCACATGCATGATTATAGTCTCGGCCTGAACAGATCTCCATAGGAAATTTCCCAACAGGGGTTAGCAAAGCTATAGGCTATCCATAAGTACAGAATGTGTCTGTCTAGACAAATACCATAGATGAAGACGCTGAGAATGAATGGTAGGTGGTGAAATGAATACATTGTAGCATTGCATTGTAGCATTGCATTGTAGTATAGTAGCATCATAGCATCAATGTACACGCGCACACAGACATGCAGCGCAGCACAGCCCACTCTCGCGATTTCCCAACGGGGAATTGTCTAGTTAGTGGGCTGTGCAGCACAGCCCACAATGGCCCCCTCTATAGCAAAGCTATAGGGGTCCATTGTGGGCTGTGCGAAGCACAGCCCACTATTGTTCTTCACTGCGCCTCTTTTTATTATTCTTCCTCCCTGATTTTCGGTTTCTTTCTTGCCCCGCAGCTTTGAGCGCACACAAACAAAAAATACATCAAAACGTGCGGCTCGGTCTAACTCGCTATGCTATTATTTTTATCTCCAGAATATTAATTTTTCGCGTCGTAAGACGCGAAAAACTGGGAAAAAATTCCCATCTGGAATGAATGGGACGAGGTACAAAAAACGCGCAAATCTGCAACGTTTTTCAAACATCTCCTGCTCTGGCCTACGTTCACCTAGAAACACCATTCAAACTTTAAAATGTAGGCACGGGTCTTGTCTATTTAAGTTGTATTTGAACTTTTTTCCTACCATGTTTCGTTTTTGAACGGTGACCCTTTAAAGATGGTGAGTTATTTTGGAAAAATTCAGGATTTATAATGGGTGTGTATTGCGGAATGTTCGTGCAGAGCTAACTGACAGAGTGCGGAGACTCAAAAAAAACTCTCAGAAATTCTGTCTCTCTCTCGCGACCCCAGCCACAAATTACACAGTAGAACTGTGATTTTTTCACAGAGTTGTAGCCACACTTGTCTTGTTTCTCCCAATGTGTCTACTTTATCAGTAGGATGTACGGTTTTTGATTTATCTGCCCCTAACCGACAAGAGTAGCTCTCAACTGCTCCATTTACTCCAATGTTAATCGGGAGGAGGATTTTCCAGGATTTTCGAAAGTGCACCTGTTTTTAACTCGCTCCTATTACCACATTTTAGAAGCTAGGACCACAAAAACTTATGTCTGTGTTCTTTAAGGCCTTTCTGGCTTGATGGTGAAGAAATTTTGACGATATCATGTTTGGTTTGGAAGAAATGGCAGTAGTTTGACGTCCTAAATGTGAGCCAGAAATCACGCTCAGATCAGCTGCCACAGACACCAGCTTTGGTCGTTGCTAGGGAGTAACGACAACCATCTCCGCGGCAACCGAGCGCAGCTGGGCCAATTAATTCTTCAGACTCCAAAAAACTCTCAGAAATTCTCTCTTTCCGTGACTCACCCCAGCCACAAATTACACAGTAGAACAGTGATTTTTCACAAAGTTGTAGCCACACTTGTCTTCTTTCTCCCAATCTGTCTACTTTATCAGTAGGACTTATGGTTTTTGATTGATCTGCCTGTAACCGACAAGAGTAGCGCTCAACTACTCCATTCACTCCAATGTAAATCACACAGACAGAGAGACTGCAGCAGAGTATGATCGTCCGGCGTCTGTGTCAAGTGCACAGATATCAGCCATCTCATTGGACAAATCACCTCGGATACAGATGACAGACAACACAGGAGGACTCTGATTGGACAGTTGTGTGTGTGTGGTTTTATCTGCCATGATATAACCTTCTGCTCCGTGCTGATCGATCTCATTTGACAAATCACCTCGGATACAGATGACAGACAACACAGGAGGACTCTGATTGGACAGTTGTGTGTGTGTGGTTTTTCATATTTCACGTGTATGACAAGAGTCCCAGCCTGAACACAATTACATGAAAATATTTCCCATCAGGCCTAGCGCCCGCTACTGGAAACAGGAAGTGACATATTTGACTCTACAAGCCCCTCCTCCAAGGTGGTAAAACATGTTCACCTCAAATTCATGTCAGGAAACTCTTAAGACCTTGATTAAGGAACAAAACTTGTTCAGGTTACAACAGAGGGCGTGACCCTGGCGGCACGGCGCATATAACCTTCGCCATGATGCCTCGCCATGACATTTAGGCTGCGATAACTCACCTGTACTTCATCCTGTCTGCACCAAATTTCACATGCTTGATCAGAGTCCCGCCCTGAACAGATCTACACACTCCTTTCCTTACCAATACTATAGCGCCACCCACTGGTGACAGCCTGTATCAACTCTCATTATACATTGTCTGATTTGCTCCAAATTTCACAGGTTTCATGAGGGTACTGCCCTGAACACATCTGCATATTCATTTTTCACTCATAGTCACAGCGCCACCTACTGGCAAGAGCCAGTACTTTTTTAACGGAGCGTTAGCAGTTAGCTTGGCTAGTCGGAGCCCAGTAGCTCCGGGCCAACAGGGGTTAGCAAAGCTATAGGCTATCCATAAGTACAGAATGTGTCTGTCTAGACTGTTAGCTAAATGTTATCATATGTTCAATGTACGTGGGGTTCACACACACGCGCACACAGACATGCAGCGCAGCACAGCCCACTCTCGCGATTTCCCAACGGGGAATTGTCTAGTTATTATTCTTCCTCCCTAATTTTCGGTTTCTTTCTTGCCCCGCAGCTTTGAGCGCACACCAACAAAAAATACATCAAAACGTGCGGCTCGGTCTAACTCGCTATGCTATTACTTTTATCTCCAGAATATTAATTTTTCGCGTCGTAAGACGCGAAAAACTGGGAAAAAATTCCCATCTGGAATGAATGGGACGAGGAAAAAAAAACTCGAAAATCGGAGACGTTTTTCAAACATCTCCTGCTCTGGCCTACGTTCACCTAGAAACACCATTCAAACTTTAAAATGTAGGCACGGGTCTTGTCTATTTAAGTTGTATTTGAACTTTTTTCCTACGATGTTTCGTTTTTGAACGGTGACCCTTTAAAGATGGTGAGTTATTTTGGAAAAATTCAGGATTTATAATGGGTGTGTATTGCGGAATGTTCGTGCAGAGCTAACTGACAGAGTGCGGAGACTCAAAAAAAACTCTCAGAAATTCTGTCTCTCTCTCGCGACCCCAGCCACAAATTACACAGTAGAACTGTGATTTTTTCACAGAGTTGTAGCCACACTTGTCTTCTTTCTCCCAATGTGTCTACTTTATCAGTAGGATGTACGGTTTTTGATTTATCTGCCCCTAACCGACAAGAGTAGCTCTCAACTGCTCCATTTACTCCAATGTTAATCGGGAGGAGGATTTTCCAGGATTTTCGAAAGTGCACCTGTTTTTAACTCGCTCCTATTACCACATTTTAGAAGCTAGGACCACAAAAACTTATGTCTGTGTTCTTTAAGGCCTTTCTGGCTTGATGGTGAATAAATTTTGACGATATCATGTTTGGTTTGGAAGAAATGGCAGTAGTTTGACGTCCTAAATGTGAGCCAGAAATCACGCTCAGATCAGCTGCCACAGACACCAGCTGCGGTCGTTGCTAGGGAGTAACGACAACCATCTCCGCGGCAACCGAGCTCAGCTGGGCCAATTAATTCTTCAGACTCCAAAAAACTCTCAGAAATTCTCTCTTTCCGTGACTCACCCCAGCCACAAATTACACAGTAGAACAGTGATTTTTCACAAAGTTGTAGCCACACTTGTCTTCTTTCTCCCAATCTGTCTACTTTATCAGTAGGACTTATGGTTTTTGATTGATCTGCCTGTAACCGACAAGAGTAGCGCTCAACTACTCCATTCACTCCAATGTAAATCACACAGACAGAGAGACTGCAGCAGAGTATGATCGTCCGGCGTCTGTGTCAAGTGCACAGATATCAGCCATCTCATTGGACAAATCACCTCGGATACAGATGACAGACAACACAGGAGGACTCTGATTGGACAGTTGTGTGTGTGTGGTTTTTCATATTTCACGTGTATGACAAGAGTCCCAGCCTGAACACAATTACATGAAAATATTTCCCATCAGGCCTAGCGCCCGCTACTGGAAACAGGAAGTGACATATTTGACTCTACAAGCCCCTCCTCCAAGGTGGTAAAACATGTTCACCTCAAATTCATGTCAGGAAACTCTTAAGACCTTGATTAAGGTCTGTGACAAAACTTGTTCAGGTTACAACAGAGGGCGTGACCCTGGCGGCGTGGCGCATATAACCTTCGCCATGATGCCTCGCCATGACATTTAGGCTGCGATAACTCGCCTGTACTTCATCCTGTCTGCACCAAATTTCACATGCTTGATCAGAGTCCCGCCCTGAACAGATCTACACACTCCTTTCCTTACCAATACTATAGCGCCACCCACTGGTGACAGCCTGTATCAACTCTCATATACATTGTCCAATCTCCACCAAATTTCACAAGTTTGATGAGGGTACCGCCCTGAACACATCTACATATACATTTCTCACTCATAGTCATAGCGCCACCTACTGGGCAGAGCCTGTATAAACTCTCATATACATTGTCCAATCTCCACCAAATTTCACAGGTTTGATGAGGGTACTGCCCTGAACACATCTGCATATTCATTTTTCACTCATAGTCACAGCGCCACCTACTGGTAAGAGCCAGTAGTAACTCTCATATACAATGTTCAATCAGCTTGAAATTTCCCATGTATGATCACAGTGTCGGACTGAACAGTTCTACAGAATCATTTTTCGCTCATACTCTTAGCGCCACCTACTGGCAAGAGCCAGTACTACCTGTTACATACAATGTTATATCAGCTTCAAATTTCACATGCATGATTATAGTCTCGGCCTGAACAGATCTCCATAGGAAATTTCCCAACAGGGGTTAGCAAAGCTATAGGCTATCCATAAGTACAGAATGTGTCTGTCTAGACTGTTAGCTAAATGTTATCATATTATCAATGTACGCACACAGACATGCAGCGCAGCACAGCCCACTCTCGCGATTTCCCAACGGGGAATTGTCTAGTTAGTGGGCTGTGCAGCACAGCCCACAATGGCCCCCTCTATAGCGTAGCTATAGGGGTCCATTGTGGGCTGTGCGAAGCACAGCCCACTATTGTTCTTCACTGCGCCTCTTTTTATTATTCTTCCTCCCTGATTTTCGGTTTCTTTCTTGCCCCGCAGCTTTGAGCGCACACAAACAAAAAATACATCAAAACGTGCGGCTCGGTCTAACTCGCTATGCTATTATTTTTATCTCCAGAATATTAATTTTTCGCGTCGTAAGACGCGAAAAACTGGGAAAAAATTCCCATCTGGAATGAATGGGACGAGGTCCAAAAAACGCACAAATCTGCCACGTTTTTCAAACATCTCCTGCTCTGGCCAACGTTCACCTAGAAACACCATTCAAACTTTAAAATGTAGGCACGGGTCTTGTCTATTTAAGTTGTATTTGAACTTTTTTCCTACCATGTTTCATTTTTGAACGGTGACCCTTTAAAGATGGTGAGTTATTTTGGAAAAATTCAGGATTTATAATGGGTGTGTATTGCGGAATGTTCGTGCAGAGCTAACTGACAGAGTGCGGAGACTCAAAAAAAACTCTCAGAAATTCTGTCTCTCTCTCGCGACCCCAGCCACAAATTACACAGTAGAACTGTGATTTTTTCACAGAGTTGTAGCCACACTTGTCTTCTTTCTCCCAATGTGTCTACTTTATCAGTAGGATGTACGGTTTTTCATTTATCTGCCCCTAACCGACAAGAGTAGCTCTCAACTGCTCCATTTACTCCAATGTTAATCGGGAGGAGGATTTTCCAGGATTTTCGAAAGTGCACCTGTTTTTAACTCGCTCCTATTACCACATTTTAGAAGCTAGGACCACAAAAACTTATGTCTGTGTTCTTTAAGGCCTTTCTGGCTTGATGGTGAAGAAATTTTGACGATATCATGTTTGGTTTGGAAGAAATGGCAGTAGTTTGACGTCCTAAATGTGAGCCAGAAATCACGCTCAGATCAGCTGCCACAGACACCAGCTTTGGTCGTTGCTAGGGAGTAACGACAACCATCTCCGCGGCAACCGAGCTCAGCTGGGCCAATTAATTCTTCAGACTCCAAAAAACTCTCAGAAATTCTCTCTTTCCGTGACTCACCCCAGCCACAAATTACACAGTAGAACAGTGATTTTTCACAAAGTTGTAGCCACACTTGTCTTCTTTCTCCCAATCTGTCTACTTTATCAGTAGGACTTATGGTTTTTGATTTATCTGCCCCTAACCGACAAGAGTAGCGCTCAACTACTCCATTCACTCCAATGTAAATCACACAGACAGACAGACTGCAGCAGAGTATGATCGTCCGGCGTCTGTGTCAAGTGCACAGATATCAGCCATCTCATTGGACAAATCACCTCGGATACAGATGACAGACAACACAGGAGGACTCTGATTGGACAGTTGTGTGTGTGTGGTTTTTTCTGCCATGATATAACCTTCTGCTCCGCGCTGATCGATCTCATTGGACAAATCACCTCGGATACAGATGACAGACAACACAGGAGGACTCTGATTGGACAGTTGTGTGTGTGTGTGGTTTTTCATATTTCACGTGTATGACAAGAGTCCCAGCCTGAACACAATTACACGAAAATATTTCCCATCAGGCCTAGCGCCCGCTACTGGAAACAGGAAGTGACATATTTTACTCTACAAGCCCCTCCTCCAAGGTGGTAAAACATGTTAACCTCAAATTCATGTCAGGAAACTCGTAAGACCTTGATTAAGGTCTGTGACAAAACTTGTTCAGGTTACAACAGAGGGCGTGACCCTGGCGGCGCGGCGCATATAACCTTCGCCATGATGCCTCGCCATGACATTTAGGCTGCGATAACTCGCCTGTACTTCATCCTGTCTGCACCAAATTTCACATGCTTGATCAGAGTCCCGCCCTGAACAGATCTACACACTCCTTTCCTTACCAATACTATAGCGCCACCCACTGGTGACAGCCTGTATCAACTCTCATATACATTGTCTGATTTGCTCCAAATTTCACAAGTTTGATGAGGGTACCGCCCTGAACACATCTACATATACATTTCTCACTCATAGTCAGAGCGCCACCTACTGGGCAGAGCCTGTATCAACTGTCATATACATTGTCCAATCTCCACCAAATTTCACAGGTTTGATGAGGGTACTGCCCTGAACACATCTACATAGACATTTTTCACTCATACTGATGGCGCCACCTACTGGGCAGAGCCTGTATCAAGTCTCATATACATTGTCTGATTTGCTCCAAATGTCACAGGTTTCATGAGGGTACTGCCCTGAACACATCTGCATATTCATTTTTCGCTCATACTCTTAGCGCCACCTACTGGCAAGAGCCAGTACTTTTTTACACGTGGGGTTCACACACACACGCGCACACAGACATGCAGCGCAGCACAGCCCACTCTCGCGATTTCCCAACGGGGAATTGTCTAGTTTATTAGTGGGCTGTGCAGCACGGCCCACAATGGCCCCCTCTATAGCGTAGCTATAGGGGTCCATTGTGGGCTGTGCGAAGCACAGCCCACTATTGTTATTGCTCGCGCCTCTTTTTATTATTCTTCCTCCCTGATTTTCGGCACCTAACTTGCCCCGCAGCTTTGAGCGCACACAAATAAAAAATACATCAAAACGTGCGGCTCGTTCGGACTCGGTGTGCTATTATTTTTATCTCCAGAATATTAATTTTTCGCGTCGTAAGACGCGAAAAACTGCCACAAATTTCCCATCTGGAATGAATGGGACGAGGTCCAAAAAACGCACAAATCTGCCACGTTTTTCAAACATCTCCTGCTCTGGCCTACGTTCACCTAGAAACACCATTCAAACTTTAAAATGTAGGCATGGGTCTTGTCTATTTAAGTTGTATTTGAACTTTTTTCCTACGATGTTTCGTTTTTGAACGGTGACCCTTTAAAGATGGTGAGTTATTTTGGAAAAATTCAGGATTTATAATGGGTGTGTATTGCGGAATGTTCGTGCAGAGCTAACTGACAGAGTGCGGAGACTCAAAAAAAACTCTCAGAAATTCTGTCTCTCTCTCGCGACCCCAGCCACAAATTACACAGTAGAACTGTGATTTTTTCACAGAGTTGTAGCCACACTTGTCTTCTTTCTCCCAATGTGTCTACTTTATCAGTAGGATGTACGGTTTTTGATTTATCTGCCCCTAACCGACAAGAGTAGCTCTCAACTGCTCCATTTACTCCAATGTTAATCGGGAGGAGGATTTTCCAGGATTTTCGAAAGTGCACCTGTTTTTAACTCGCTCCTATTACCACATTTTAGAAGCTAGGACCACAAAAACTTATGTCTGTGTTCTTTAAGGCCTTTCTGGCTTGATGGTGAAGAAATTTTGCCGATATCATGTTTGGTTTGGAAGAAATGGCAGTAGTTTGACGTCCTAAATGTGAGCCAGAAATCACGCTCAGATCAGCTGCCACAGACACCAGCTTTGGTCGTTGCTAGGGAGTAACGACAACCATCTCCGCGGCAACCGAGCTCAGCTGGGCCAATTAATTCTTCAGACTCCAAAAAACTCTCAGAAATTCTCTCTTTCCGTGACTCACCCCAGCCACAAATTACACAGTAGAACAGTGATTTTTCACAAAGTTGTAGCCACACTTGTCTTCTTTCTCCCAATCTGTCTACTTTATCAGTAGGACTTATGGTTTTTGATTGATCTGCCTGTAACCGACAAGAGTAGCGCTCAACTACTCCATTCACTCCAATGTAAATCACACAGACAGAGAGACTGCAGCAGAGTATGATCGTCCGGCGTCTGTGTCAAGTGCACAGATATCAGCCATCTCATTGGACAAATCCCCTCGGATACAGATGACAGACAACCCAGGAGGACTCTGATTGGACAGTTGTGTGTGTGTGGTTTTTTCTGCCATGATATAACCTTCTGCTCCGTGCTGATCGATCTCATTTGACAAATCACCTCGGATACAGATGACAGACAACACAGGAGGACTCTGATTGGACAGTTGTGTGTGTGTGGTTTTTCATATTTCACGTGTATGACAAGAGTCCCAGCCTGAACACAATTACATGAAAATATTTCCCATCAGGCCTAGCGCCCGCTACTGGAAACAGGAAGTGACATATTTTACTCTACAAGCCCCTCCTCCAAGGTGGTAAAACATGTTAACCTCAAATTCATGTCAGGAAACTCGGAAGACCTTGATTAAGGTCTGTGACAAAACTTGTTCAGGTTACAACAGAGGGCGTGACCCTGGCAGCGCGGCGCATATAACCTTCGCCATGATGCCTCGCCATGACATTTAGGCTGCGATAACTCGCCTGTACTTCATCCTGTCTGCACCAAATTTCACATGCTTGATCAGAGTCCCGCCCTGAACAGATCTACACACTCCTTTCCTTACCAATACTATAGCGCCACCCACTGGTGACAGCCTGTATCAACTCTCATATACATTGTCTGATTTGCTCCAAATTTCACAAGTTTGATGAGGGTACCGCCCTGAACACATCTACATATACATTTCTCACTCATAGTCATAGCGCCACCTACTGGGCAGAGCCTGTATAAACTGTCATATACATTGTCCAATCTCCACCAAATTTCACAGGTTTGACGAGGGTACTGCCCTGAACACATCTACAGATACATTTTTCACTCATACTGATGGCGCCACCTACTGGGCAGAGCCTGTATCAACTCTCATATACATTGTCTGATTTGCTCCAAATTTCACAGGTTTCATGAGGGTACTGCCCTGAACACATCTGCATATTCATTTTTCACTCATAGTCACAGCGCCACCTACTGGTAAGAGCCAGTAGTAACTCTCATATACAATGTTCAATCAGCTTGAAATTTCCCATGTATGATTACAGTGTCGGACTGAACAGTTCTACAGAATCATTTTTCGCTCATACTCTTAGCGCCACCTACTGGCAAGAGCCAGTACTACCTGTTACATACAATGTTATATCAGCTTCAAATTTCACATGCATGATTATAGTCTCGGCCTGAACAGATCTCCATAGGAAATTTCCCAACAGGGGTTAGCAAAGCTATAGGCTATCCATAAGTACAGAATGTGTCTAAATGTTATCATATTATCAATGTACGCACACAGACATGCAGCGCAGCACAGCCCACTCTCGCGATTTCCCAACGGGGAATTGTCTAGTTATTATTCTTCCTCCCTAATTTTCGGTTTCTTTCTTGCCCCGCAGCTTTGAGCGCACACCAACAAAAAATACATCAAAACGTGCGGCTCGGTCTAACTCGCTATGCTATTACTTTTATCTCCAGAATATTAATTTTTCGCGTCGTAAGACGCGAAAAACTGGGAAAAAATTCCCATCTGGAATGAATGGGACGAGGAAAAAAAAACTCGAAAATCGGAGACGTTTTTCAAACATCTCCTGCTCTGGCCTACGTTCACCTAGAAACACCATTCAAACTTTAAAATGTAGGCACGGGTCTTGTCTATTTAAGTTGTATTTGAACTTTTTTCCTACGATGTTTCATTTTTGAACGGTGACCCTTTAAAGATGGTGAGTTATTTTGGAAAAATTCAGGATTTATAATGGGTGTGTATTGCGGAATGTTCGTGCAGAGCTAACTGACAGAGTGCGGAGACTCAAAAAAAACTCTCAGAAATTCTGTCTCTCTCTCGCGACCCCAGCCACAAATTACACAGTAGAACTGTGATTTTTTCACAGAGTTGTAGCCACACTTGTCTTCTTTCTCCCAATGTGTCTACTTTATCAGTAGGATGTACGGTTTTTCATTTATCTGCCCCCAACCGACAAGAGTAGCTCTCAACTGCTCCATTTACTCCAATGTTAATCGGGAGGAGGATTTTCCAGGATTCTCGAAAGTGCACCTGTTTTTAACTCGCTCCTATTACCACATTTTAGAAGCTAGGACCACAAAAACTTATGTCTGTGTTCTTTAAGGCCTTTCTGGCTTGATGGTGAAGAAATTTTGCCGATATCATGTTTGGTTTGGAAGAAATGGCAGTAGTTTGACGTCCTAAATGTGAGCCAGAAATCACGCTCAGATCAGCTGCCACAGACACCAGCTTTGGTCGTTGCTAGGGAGTAACGACAACCATCTCCGCGGCAACCGAGCTCAGCTGGGCCAATTAATTCTTCAGACTCCAAAAAACTCTCAGAAATTCTCTCTTTCCGTGACTCACCCCAGCCACAATTTACACAGTAGAACAGCGATTTTTCACAAAGTTGTAGCCACACTTGTCTTCTTTCTCCCAATCTGTCTACTTTATCAGTAGGACTTATGGTTTTTGATTAATCTGCCTGTAACCGACAAGAGTAGCGCTCAACTGCTCCATTCACTCCAATGTAAATCACACAGACAGACAGACTGCAGCAGAGTATGATCGTCCGGCGTCTGTGTCAAGTGCACAGATATCAGCCATCTCATTGGACAAATCACCTCGGATACAGATGACAGACAACACAGGAGGACTCTGATTGGACAGTTGTGTGTGTGTGGTTTTTTCTGCCATGATATAACCTTCTGCTCCGCGCTGATCGATCTCATTTGACAAATCACCTCGGATACAGATGACAGACAACACAGGAGGACTCTGATTGGACAGTTGTGTGTGTGTGGTTTTTCATATTTCACGTGTATGACAAGAGTCCCAGCCTGAACACAATTACATGAACATATTTCCCATCAGGCCTAGCGCCCGCTACTGGAAACAGGAAGTGACATATAAGCCCCTCCTCCAAGGTGGTAAAACATGTTAACCTCAAATTCATGTCAGGAAACTCTTAAGACCTTGATTAAGGTCTGTGACAAAACTTGTTCAGGTTACAACAGAGGGCGTGACGCTGGCGGCGCGGCGCATATAACCTTCGCCATGATGCCTCGCCATGACATTGAGGCTGCGATAACTCGCCTGTACTTCATCCTGTCTGTACCAAATTTCACATGCTTGATCAGAGTCCCGCCCTGAACAGATCTACACACTCCTTTCCTTACCAATACTATAGCGCCACCCACTGGTGACAGCCTGTATCAACTCTCATATACATTGTCCAATCTCCACCAAATTTCACAAGTTTGATGAGGGTACCGCCCTGAACACATCCACATATACATTTCTCACTCATAGTCATAGCGCCACCTACTGGGCAGAGCCTGTATAAACTGTCATATACATTGTCCAATCTCCACCAAATTTCACAGGTTTGATGAGGGTACTGCCCTGAACACATCTACATAGACATTTTTCACTCATACTGATGGCGCCCCCTACTGGGCAGAGCCTGTATCAACTCTCATATACATTGTCTGATTTGCTCCAAATTTCACAGGTTTCATGAGGGTACTGCCCTGAACACATCTGCATATTCATTTTTCACTAATAGTCACAGCGCCACCTACTGGTAAGAGCCAGTAGTAACTCTCATATACAATGTTCAATCAGCTTGAAATTTCCCATGTATGATTACAGTGTCGGACTGAACAGTTCTACAGAATCATTTTTCGCTCATACTCTTAGCGCCACCTACTGGCAAGAGCCAGTACTACCTGTTACATACAATGTTATATCAGCTTCAAATTTCACATGCATGATTATAGTCTCGGCCTGAACAGATCTCCATAGGAAATTTCCCAACAGGGGTTAGCAAAGCTATAGGCTATCCATAAGTACAGAATGTGTCTGTCTAGACAAATACCATAGATGAAGACGCTGAGAATGAATGGTAGGTGGTGAAATGAATACATTGTAGCATTGCATTGTAGTATAGTATCATAGCATTGGCAATCCTCATTGACAAAAAAAATGAAACGTTCTTTTTCAAAAATCATATTATCAATGTACGCACACAGACATGCAGCGCAGCACAGCCCACTCTCGCGATTTCCCAACGGGGAATTGTCTAGTTAGTGGGCTGTGCAGCACAGCCCACAATGGCCCCCTCTATAGCAAAGCTATAGGGGTCCATTGTGGGCTGTGCGAAGCACAGCCCACTATTGTTATTGCTCGCGCCTCTTTTTATTATTATTCTTCCTCCCTATATTTCGGCACCTAACTTGCCCCGCAGCTTTGAGCGCACACAAACAAAAAATACATCAAAACGTGCGGCTCGTTCGGACTCGGTGTGCTATTATTTTTATCTCCAGAATATTAATTTTTCGCGTCGTAAGACGCGAAAAACTGCCACAAATTTCCCATCTGGAATGAATGGGACGAGGTCCAAAAAACGCACAAATCTGCCACGTTTTTCAAACATCTCCTGCTCTGGCCTACGTTCACCTAGAAACACCAGTCAAACTTTAAAATGTAGGCACGGGTCTTGTCTATTTAAGTTGTATTTGAACTTTTTTCCTACGATGTTTCGTTTTTGAACGGTGACCCTTTAAAGATGGTGAGTTATTTTGGAAAAATTCAGGATTTATAATGGGTGTGTATTGCGGAATGTTCGTGCAGAGCTAATTGACAGAGTGCGGAGACTCAAAAAAAACTCTCAGAAATTCTCTCTCTCTCTCGCGACCCCAGCCACAAATTACACAGTAGAACTGTGATTTTTTCACAGAGTTGTAGCCACACTTGTCTTCTTTCTCCCAATGTGTCTACTTTATCAGTAGGATGTACGGTTTTTCATTTATCTGCCCCCAACCGACAAGAGTAGCTCTCAACTGCTCCATTTACTCCAATGTTAATCGGGAGGAGGATTTTCCAGGATTCTCGAAAGTGCACCTGTTTTTAACTCGCTCCTATTACCACATTTTAGAAGCTAGGACCACAAAAACTTATGTCTGTGTTCTTTAAGGCCTTTCTGGCTTGATGGTGAAGAAATTCTGACGATATCATGTTTGGTTTGGAAGAAATGGCAGTAGTTTGACGTCCTAAATGTGAGCCAGAAATCACGCTCAGATCAGCTGCCACAGACACCAGCTTTGGTCGTTGCTAGGGAGTAACGACAACCATCTCCGCGGCAACCGAGCTCAGCTGGGCCAATTAATTCTTCAGACTCCAAAAAACTCTCAGAAATTCTCTCTTTCCGTGACTCACCCCAGCCACAAATTACACAGTAGAACAGTGATTTTTCACAAAGTTGTAGCCACACTTGTCTTCTTTCTCCCAATCTGTCTACTTTATCAGTAGGACTTATGGTTTTTGATTGATCTGCCTGTAACCGACAAGAGTAGCGCTCAACTGCTCCATTCACTCCAATGTAAATCACACAGACAGACAGACTGCAGCAGATCGTCCGGCGTCTGTGTCAAGTGCACAGATATCAGCCATCTCATTGGACAAATCCCCTCGGATACAGATGACAGACAACACAGGAGGACTCTGATTGGACAGTTGTGTGTGTGTGGTTTTTTCTGCCATGATATAACCTTCTGCTCCGTGCTGATCGATCTCATTGGACAAATCACCTCGGATACAGATGACAGACAACACAGGAGGACTCTGATTGGACAGTTGTGTGTGTGTGGTTTTTCATATTTCACGTGTATGACAAGAGTCCCAGCCTGAACACAATTACATGAAAATATTTCCCATCAGGCCTAGCGCCCGCTACTGGAAACAGGAAGTGACATATAAGCCCCTCCTCCAAGGTGGTAAAACATGTTAACCTCAAATTCATGTCAGGAAACTCTTAAGACCTTGATTAAGGTCTGTGAGAAAACTTGTTCAGGTTACAACAGAGGGCGTGACCCTGGCGGCGCGGCGCATATAACCTTCGCCATGATGCCTCGCCATGACATTTAGGCTGCGATAACTCGCCTGTACTTCATCCTGTCTGCACCAAATTTCACATGCTTGATCAGAGTCCCGCCCTGAACAGATCTACACACTCCTTTCCTTACCAATCCTATAGCGCCACCCACTGGTGACAGCCTGTATCAACTCTCATATACATTGTCCAATCTCCACCAAATTTCACAAGTTTGATGAGGGTACCGCCCTGAACACATCTACATATACATTTCTCACTCATAGTCATAGCGCCACCTACTGGGCAGAGCCTGTATCAACTGTCATATACATTGTCCAATCTCCACCAAATTTCACAGGTTTGATGAGGGTACTGCCCTGAACACATCGACATAGACATTTTTCACTCATACTGATGGCGCCACCTACTGGGCAGAGCCTGTATCAACTCTCATATACATTGTCTGATTTGCTCCAAATGTCACAGGTTTCATGAGGGTACTGCCCTGAACACATCTGCATATTCATTTTTCACTCATAGTCACAGCGCCACCTACTGGTAAGAGCCAGTAGTAACTCTCATATACAATGTTCAATCAGCTTGAAATTTCCCATGTATGATTACAGTGTCGGACTGAACAGTTCTACAGAATCATTTTTCGCTCATACTCTTAGCGCCACCTACTGGCAAGAGCCAGTACTACCTGTTACATACAATGTTATATCAGCTTCAAATTTCACATGCATGATTATAGTCTCGGCCTGAACAGATCTCCATAGGAAATTTCCCAACAGGGGTTAGCAAAGCTATAGGCTATCCATAAGTACAGAATGTGTCTGTCTAGACAAATACAGACATGCAGCGCAGCACAGCCCACTCTCGCGATTTCCCAACGGGGAATTGTCTAGTTAGTGGGCTGTGCAGCACAGCCCACAATGGCCCCCTCTATAGCGTAGCTATAGGGGTCCATTGTGGGCTGTGCGAAGCACAGCCCACTATTGTTCTTCACCGCGCCTCTTTTTATTATTATTCTTCCTACCAGATTTTCGGTTTCTTTCTTGCCCCGCAGCTTTGAGCGCACAGAAATAAAAAATACATCAAAACGTGCGGCTCGTTCGGACTCGGTGTGCTATTATTTTTATCTCCAGAATATTAATTTTTCGCGTCGTAAGACGCGAAAAACTGCCACAAATTTCCCATCTGGAATGAATGGGACGAGGTCCAAAAAACGCACAAATCTGCCACGTTTTTCAAACATCTCCTGCTCTGGCCTACGTTCACCTAGAAACACCATTCAAACTTTAAAATGTAGGCACGGGTCTTGTCTATTTAAGTTGTATTTGAACTTTTTTCCTACGATGTTTTGTTTTTGAACGGTGACCCTTTAAAGATGGTGAGTTATTTTGGAAAAATTCAGGATTTATAATGGGTGTGTATTGCGGAATGTTCGTGCAGAGCTAACTGACAGAGTGCGGAGACTCAAAAAAAACTCTCAGAAATTCTGTCTCTCTCTCGCGACCCCAGCCACAAATTACACAGTAGAACTGTGATTTTTTCACAGAGTTGTAGCCACACTTGTCTTCTTTCTCCCAATGTGTCTACTTTATCAGTAGGATGTACGGTTTTTGATTTATCTGCCCCTAACCGACAAGAGTAGCTCTCAACTGCTCCATTTACTCCAATGTTAATCGGGAGGAGGATTTTCCAGGATTCTCGAAAGTGCACCTGTTTTTAACTCGCTCCTATTACCACATTTTAGAAGCTAGGACCACAAAAACTTATGTCTGTGTTCTTTAAGGCCTTTCTGGCTTGATGGTGAAGAAATTTTGACGATATCATGTTTGGTTTGGAAGAAATGGCAGTAGTTTGACGTCCTAAATGTGAGCCAGAAATCACGCTCAAATCAGCTGCCACAGACACCAGCTTTGGTCGTTGCTAGGGAGTAACGACAACCATCTCCGCGGCAACCGAGCTCAGCTGGGCCAATTAATTCTTCAGACTCCAAAAAACTCTCAGAAATTCTCTCTTTCCGTGACTCACCCCAGCCACAAATTACACAGTAGAACAGTGATTTTTCACAAAGTTGTAGCCACACTTGTCTTCTTTCTCCCAATCTGTCTACTTTATCAGTAGGACTTATGGTTTTTGATTGATCTGCCTGTAACCGACAAGAGTAGCGCTCAACTACTCCATTCACTCCAATGTAAATCACACAGACAGAGAGACTGCAGCAGAGTATGATCGTCCGGCGTCTGTGTCAAGTGCACAGATATCAGCCATCTCATTGGACAAATCACCTCGGATACAGATGACAGACAACACAGGAGGACTCTGATTGGACAGTTGTGTGTGTGTGGTTTTTTCTGCCATGATATAACCTTCTGCTCCGCGCTGATCGATCTCATTTGACAAATCACCTCGGATACAGATGACAGACAACACAGGAGGACTCTGATTGGACAGTGGTGTGTGTGTGGTCTTTCATATTTCACGTGTATGACAAGAGTCCCAGCCTGAACACAATGACATGAAAATATTTCCCATCAGGCCTAGCGCCCGCTACTGGAAACAGGAAGTGACATATTTTACTCTACAAGCCCCTCCTCCAAGGTGGTAAAACATGTTAACCTCAAATTCATGTCAGGAAACTCTTAAGACCTTGATTAAGGTCTGTGAGAAAACTTGTTCAGGTTACAACAGAGGGCGTGACCCTGGCGGCGCGGCGCATATAACCTTCGCCATGATGCCTCGCCATGACATTTAGGCTGCGATAACTCGCCTGTACTTCATCCTGTCTGCACCAAATTTCACATGCTTGATCAGAGTCCCGCCCTGAACAGATCTACACACTCCTTTCCTTACCAATACTATAGCGCCACCCACTGGTGACAGCCTGTATCAACTGTCATATACATTGTCCAATCTCCACCAAATTTCACAGGTTTGATGAGGGTACTGCCCTGAACACATCTACATAGACATTTTTCACTCATACTGATGGCGCCACCTACTGGGCAGAGCCTGTATCAACTCTCATATACATTGTCTGATTTGCTCCAAATTTCACAGGTTTCATGAGGGTACTGCCCTGAACACATCTGCATATTCATTTTTCACTCATAGTCACAGCGCCACCTACTGGTAAGAGCCAGTAGTAACTCTCATATACAATGTTCAATCAGCTTGAAATTTCCCATGTATGATTACAGTGTCGGACTGAACAGTTCTACAGAATCATTTTTCGCTCATACTCTTAGCGCCACCTACTGGCAAGAGCCAGTACTACCTGTTACATACAATGTTATATCAGCTTCAAATTTCACATGCATGATTATAGTCTCGGCCTGAACAGATCTCCATAGGAAATTTCCCAACAGGGGTTAGCAAAGAAGACGCTGCAAATCACGCGCACACAGACATGCAGCGCAGCACAGCCCACTCTCGCGATTTCCCAACGGGGAATTGTCTAGTTAGTGGGCTGTGCAGCACAGCCCACAATGGCCCCCTCTATAGCGTAGCTATAGGGGTCCATTGTGGGCTGTGCGAAGCACAGCCCACTATTGTTCTTCACTGCGCCTCTTTTTATTAGTGGGCTGTGCAGCACAGCCCACAATGGCCCCCTCTATAGCAAAGCTATAGGGGTCCATTGTGGGCTGTGCGAAGCACAGCCCACTATTGTTATTGCTCGCGCCTCTTTTTTATTATTATTCTTCCTCCCTAATTTTCGGTTTCTTTCTTGCCCCGCAGCTTTGAGCGCACACCAACAAAAAATACATCAAAACGTGCGGCTCGGTCTAACTCGCTATGCTATTACTTTTATCTCCAGAATATTAATTTTTCGCGTCGTAAGACGCGAAAAACTGGGAAAAAATTCCCATCTGGAATGAATGGGACGAGGAAAAAAAAACTCGAAAATCTGACACGTTTTTCAAACATCTCCTGCTCTGGCCTACGTTCACCTAGAAACACCATTCAAACTTTAAAATGTAGGCACGGGTCTTGTCTATTTAAGTTGTATTTGAACTTTTTTCCTACGATGTTTCGTTTTTGAACGGTGAGCCTTTAAAGATGGTGAGTTATTTTGGAAAAATTCAGGATTTATAATGGGTGTGTATTGCGGAATGTTCGTGCAGAGCTAATTGACAGAGTGCGGAGACTCAAAAAAAACTCTCAGAAATTCTGTCTCTCTCTCGCGACCCCAGCCACAAATTACACAGTAGAACTGTGATTTTTTCACAGAGTTGTAGCCACACTTGTCTTCTTTCTCCCAATGTGTCTACTTTATCAGTAGGATGTACGGTTTTTCATTTATCTGCCCCCAACCGACAAGAGTAGCTCTCAACTGCTCCATTTACTCCAATGTTAATCGGGAGGAGGATTTTCCAGGATTCTCGAAAGTGCACCTGTTTTTAACTCGCTCCTATTACCACATTTTAGAAGCTAGGACCACAAAAACTTATGTCTGTGTTCTTTAAGGCCTTTCTGGCTTGATGGTGAAGAAATTTTGCCGATATCATGTTTGGTTTGGAAGAAATGGCAGTAGTTTGACGTCCTAAATGTGAGCCAGAAATCACGCTCAGATCAGCTGCCACAGACACCAGCTTTGGTCGTTGCTAGGGAGTAACGACAACCATCTCCGCGGCAACCGAGCTCAGCTGGGCCAATTAATTCTTCAGACTCCAAAAAACTCTCAGAAATTCTCTCTTTCCGTGACTCACCCCAGCCACAATTTACACAGTAGAACAGCGATTTTTCACAAAGTTGTAGCCACACTTGTCTTCTTTCTCCCAATCTGTCTACTTTATCAGTAGGACTTATGGTTTTTGATTAATCTGCCTGTAACCGACAAGAGTAGCGCTCAACTGCTCCATTCACTCCAATGTAAATCACACAGACAGACAGACTGCAGCAGAGTATGATCGTCCGGCGTCTGTGTCAAGTGCACAGATATCAGCCATCTCATTGGACAAATCCCCTCGGATACAGATGACAGACAACACAGGAGGACTCTGATTGGACAGTTGTGTGTGTGTGGTTTTTTCTGCCATGATATAACCTTCTGCTCCGCGCTGATCGATCTCATTTGACAAATCACCTCGGATACAGATGACAGACAACACAGGAGGACTCTGATTGGACAGTTGTGTGTGTGTGGTTTTTCATATTTCACGTGTATGACAAGAGTCCCAGCCTGAACACAATTACATGAAAATATTTCCCATCAGGCCTAGCGCCCGCTACTGGAAACAGGAAGTGACATATAAGCCCCTCCTCCAAGGTGGTAAAACATGTTAACCTCAAATTCATGTCAGGAAACTCGTAAGACCTTGATTAAGGTCTGTGACAAAACTTGTTCAGGTTACAACAGAGGGCGTGACCCTGGCGGCGCGGCGCATATAACCTTCGCCATGATGCCTCGCCATGACATTTAGGCTGCGATAACTCGCCTGTACTTCATCCTGTCTGCACCAAATTTCACATGCTTGATCAGAGTCCCGCCCTGAACAGATCTACACACTCCTTTCCTTACCAATACTATAGCGCCACCCACTGGTGACAGCCTGTATCAACTCTCATATACATTGTCTGATTTGCTCCAAATTTCACAAGTTTGATGAGGGTACCGCCCTGAACACATCTACATATACATTTCTCACTCATAGTCATAGCGCCACCTACTGGGCAGAGCCTGTATAAACTGTCATATACATTGTCCAATCTCCACCAAATTTCACAGGTTTGATGAGGGTACTGCCCTGAACACATCTACATAGACATTTTTCACTCATACTGATGGCGCCACCTACTGGGCAGAGCCAGTATCAACTCTCATATACATTGTCTGATTTGCTCCAAATTTCACAGGTTTCATGAGGGTACTGCCCTGAACACATCTGCATATTCATTTTTCACTCATAGTCACAGCGCCACCTACTGGTAAGAGCCAGTAGTAACTCTCATATACAATGTTCAATCAGCTTGAAATTTCCCATGTATGATTACAGTGTCGGACTGAACAGTTCTACAGAATCATTTTTCGCTCATACTCTTAGCGCCACCTACTGGCAAGAGCCAGTACTACCTGTCACATACAATGTTATATCAGCTTCAAATTTCACATGCATGATTATAGTCTCGGCCTGAACAGATCTCCATAGGAAATTTCCCAACAGGGGTTAGCAAAGCTATAGGCTATCCATAAGTACAGAATGTGTCTGTCTAGACAAATACAGACATGCAGCGCAGCACAGCCCACTCTCGCGATTTCCCAACGGGGAATTGTCTAGTTATTATTCTTCCTACCTAATTTTCGGTTTCTTTCTTGCCCCGCAGCTTTGAGCGCACACCAACAAAAAATACATCAAAACGTGCGGCTCGGTCTAACTCGCTATGCTATTATTTTTATCTCCAGAATATTAATTTTTCGCGTCGTAAGACGCGAAAAACTGGGAAAAAATTCCCATCTGGAATGAATGGGACGAGGTACAAAAAACCTCGAAAATCTGCCACGTTTTTCAAACATCTCCTGCTCTGGCCTACGTTCACCTAGAAACACCATTCAAACTTTAAAATGTAGGCACGGGTCTTGTCTATTTAAGTTGTATTTGAACTTTTTTCCTACCATGTTTCGTTTTTGAACGGTGACCCTTTAAAGATGGTGAGTTATTTTGGAAAAATTCAGGATTTATAATGGGTGTGTATTGCGGAATGTTCGTGCAGAGCTAACTGACAGAGTGCGGAGACTCAAAAAAAACTCTCAGAAATTCTGTCTCTCTCTCGCGACCCCAGCCACAAATTACACAGTAGAACTGTGATTTTTTCACAGAGTTGTAGCCACACTTGTCTTCTTTCTCCCAATGTGTCTACTTTATCAGTAGGATGTACGGTTTTTGATTTATCTGCCCCTAACCGACAAGAGTAGCTCTCAACTGCTCCATTTACTCCAATGTTAATCGGGAGGAGGATTTTCCAGGATTTTCGAAAGTGCACCTGTTTTTAACTCGCTCCTATTACCACATTTTAGAAGCTAGGACCACAAAAACTTATGTCTGTGTTCTTTAAGGCCTTTCTGGCTTGATGGTGAAGAAATTTTGCCGATATCATGTTTGGTTTGGAAGAAATGGCAGTAGTTTGACGTCCTAAATGTGAGCCAGAAATCACGCTCAAATCAGCTGCCACAGACACCAGCTTTGGTCGTTGCTAGGGAGTAACGACAACCATCTCCGCGGCAACCGAGCTCAGCTGGGCCAATTAATTCTTCAGACTCCAAAAAACTCTCAGAAATTCTCTCTTTCCGTGACTCACCCCAGCCACAAATTACACAGTAGAACAGTGATTTTTCACAAAGTTGTAGCCACACTTGTCTTCTTTCTCCCAATGTGTCTACTTTATCAGTAGGACTTATGGTTTTTGATTGATCTGCCTGTAACCGACAAGAGTAGCGCTCAACTACTCCATTCACTCCAATGTAAATCACACAGACAGAGAGACTGCAGCAGAGTATGATCGTCCGGCGTCTGTGTCAAGTGCACAGATATCAGCCATCTCATTGGACAAATCACCTCGGATACAGATGACAGACAACACAGGAGGACTCTGATTGGACAGTTGTGTGTGTGTGGTTTTTTCTGCCATGATATAACCTTCTGCTCCGTGCTGATCGATGTCATTTGACAAATCACCTCGGATACAGATGACAGACAACACAGGAGGACTCTGATTGGACAGTTGTGTGTGTGTAGTTTTTCATATTTCACGTGTATGACAAGAGTCCCAGCCTGAACACAATTACATGAAAATATTTCCCATCAGGCCTAGCGCCCGCTACTGGAAACAGGAAGTGACATATTTTACTCTACAAGCCCCTCCTCCAAGGTGGTAAAACATGTTAACCTCAAATTCATGTCAGGAAACTATGAAGACCTTGATTAAGGTCTGTGACAAAACTTGTTCAGGTTACAACAGAGGGCGTGACCCTGGCGGCGCGGCGCATATAACCTTCGCCATGATGCCTCGCCATGACATTTAGGCTGCGATAACTCGCCTGTACTTCATCCTGTCTGCACCAAATTTCACATGCTTGATCAGAGTCCCGCCCTGAACAGATCTACACACTCCTTTCCTTACCAATACTATAGCGCCACCCACTGGTGACAGCCTGTATCAACTCTCATATACATTGTCCAATCTCCACCAAATTTCACAAGTTTGATGAGGGTACCGCCCTGAACACATCTACATATACATTTCTCACTCATAGTCATAGCGCCACCTACTGGGCAGAGCCTGTATAAACTGTCATATACATTGTCCAATCTCCACCAAATTTCACAGGTTTGATGAGGGTACTGCCCTGAACACATCTACATAGACATTTTTCACTCATACTGATGGCGCCACCTACTGGGCAGAGCCTGTATCAACTGTCATATACATTGTCTGATTTGCTCCAAATTTCACAGGTTTCATGAGGGTACTGCCCTGAACACATCTGCATATTCATTTTTCACTCATAGTCACAGCGCCACCTACTGGTAAGAGCCAGTAGTAACTCTCATATACAATGTTCAATCAGCTTGAAATTTCCCATGTATGATTACAGTGTCGGACTGAACAGTTCTACAGAATCATTTTTCGCTCATACTCTTAGCGCCACCTACTGGCGAGAGCCAGTACTACCTGTTACATACAATGTTATATCAGCTTCAAATTTCACATGCATGATTATAGTCTCGGCCTGAACAGATCTCCATAGGAAATTTCCCAACAGGGGTTAGCAAAGAAGACGCTGCAAATCACGCGCACACAGACATGCAGCGCAGCACAGCCCACTCTCGCGATTTCCCAACGGGGAATTGTCTAGTTAGTGGGCTGTGCAGCACAGCCCACAATGGCCCCCTCTATAGCGTAGCTATAGGGGTCCATTGTGGGCTGTGCGAAGCACAGCCCACTATTGTTCTCCACCGCGCCTCTTTTTTATTATTATTCTTCCTCCCTAATTTTCGGTTTCTTTCTTGCCCCGCAGCTTTGAGCGCACACAAATAAAAAATACATCAAAACGTGCGGCTCGTTCGGACTCGGTGTGCTATTATTTTTATCTCCAGAATATTAATTTTTCGCGTCGTAAGACGCGAAAAACTGGGAAAAAATTCCCATCTGGAATGAATGGGACGAGGAAAAAAAACCTCGAAAATCTACGACGTTTTTCAAACATCTCCTGCTCTGGCCTACGTTCACCTAGAAACACCATTCAAACTTTAAAATGTAGGCACGGGTCTTGTCTATTTAAGTTGTATTTGAACTTTTTTCCTACCATGTTTCGTTTTTGAACGGTGACCCTTTAAAGATGGTGAGTTATTTTGGAAAAATTCAGGATTTATAATGGGTGTGTATTGCGGAATGTTCGTGCAGAGCTAACTGACAGAGTGCGGAGACTCAAAAAAAACTCTCAGAAATTCTCTCTCTCTCTCGCGACCCCAGCCACAAATTACACAGTAGAACTGTGATTTTTTCACAGAGTTGTAGCCACACTTGTCTTCTTTCTCCCAATGTGTCTACTTTATCAGTAGGATGTACGGTTTTTGATTTATCTGCCCCTAACCGACAAGAGTAGCTCTCAACTGCTCCATTTACTCCAATGTTAATCGGGAGGAGGATTTTCCAGGATTCTCGAAAGTGCACCTGTTTTTAACTCGCTCCTATTACCACATTTTAGAAGCTAGGACCACAAAAACTTATGTCTGTGTTCTTTAAGGCCTTTCTGGCTTGATGGTGAAGAAATTTTGCCGATATCATGTTTGGTTTGGAAGAAATGGCAGTAGTTTGACGTCCTAAATGTGAGCCAGAAATCACGCTCAAATCAGCTGCCACAGACACCAGCTTTGGTCGTTGCTAGGGAGTAACGACAACCATCTCCGCGGCAACCGAGCTCAGCTGGGCCAATTAATTCTTCAGACTCCAAAAAACTCTCCGAAATTCTCTCTTTCCGTGACTCACCCCAGCCACAAATTACACAGTAGAACAGTGATTTTTCACAAAGTTGTAGCCACACTTGTCTTCTTTCTCCCAATCTGTCTACTTTATCAGTAGGACTTATGGTTTTTGATTGATCTGCCTGTAACCGACAAGAGTAGCGCTCAACTGCTCCATTCACTCCAATGTAAATCACACAGACAGACAGACTGCAGCAGAGTATGATCGTCCGGCGTCTGTGTCAAGTGCACAGATATCAGCCATCTCATTGGACAAATCACCTCGGATACAGATGACAGACAACACAGGAGGACTCTGATTGGACAGTTGTGTGTGTGTGGTTTTTTCTGCCATGATATAACCTTCTGCTCCGCGCTGATCGATCTCATTGGACAAATCACCTCGGATACAGATGACAGACAACACAGGAGGACTCTGATTGGACAGTTGTGTGTGTGTGGTTTTTCATATTTCACGTGTATGACAAGAGTCCCAGCCTGAACACAATTACATGAACATATTTCCCATCAGGCCTAGCGCCCGCTACTGGAAACAGGAAGTGACATATTTTACTCTACAAGCCCATCCTCCAAGGTGGTAAAACATGTTAACCTCAAATTCATGTCAGGAAACTCGTAAGACCTTGATTAAGGTCTGTGACAAAACTTGTTCAGGTTACAACAGAGGGCGTGACCCTGGCGGCGCGGCGCATATAACCTTCGCCATGATGCCTCGCCATGACATTTAGGCTGCGATAACTCGCCTGTACTTCATCCTGTCTGCACCAAATTTCACATGCTTGATCAGAGTCCCGCCCTGAACAGATCTACACACTCCTTTCCTTACCAATACTATAGCGCCACCCACTGGTGACAGCCTGTATCAACTCTCATATACATTGTCCAATCTCCACCAAATTTCACAAGTTTGATGAGGGTACCGCCCTGAACACATCTACATATACATTTCTCACTCATAGTCATAGCGCCACCTACTGGGCAGAGCCTGTATCAACTGTCATATACATTGTCCAATCTCCACCAAATTTCACAGGTTTGATGAGGGTACTGCCCTGAACACATCTACATAGACATTTTTCACTCATACTGATAGCGCCACCTACTGGGCAGAACCTGTATCAACTCTCATATACATTGTCTGATTTGCTCCAAATTTCGCAGGTTTCATGAGGGTACTGCCCTGAACACATCTGCATATTCATTTTTCACTCATACTGATGGCGCCACCTATTGGTAAGAGCCAGTAGTAACTCTCATATACAATGTTCAATCAGCTTCAAATTTCACATGCATGATTATAGTCTCGGCCTGAACAGATCTCCATAGGAAATTTCCCAACAGGGGTTAGCAAAGCTATAGGCTATCCATAAGTACAGAATGTGTCTGTCTAGACAAATACCATAGATGAAGACGCTGAGAATGAATGGTAGGTGGTGAAATGAATACATTGTAGCATTGCATTGTAGTATAGTATCATAGCATTGGCAATCCTCATTGACAATGAATGGGGCTGTGTGAAAAAAAAAAGAAACTTTCTTTTTCAAAAATCATATGTTCAATGTATTTGGGGTTCACACGCGCGCACACAGACATGCAGCGCAGCACAGCCCACTCTCGCGATTTCCCAACGGGGAATTGTCTAGTTATTATTCTTCCTCCCTAATTTTCGGTTTCTTTCTTGCCCCGCAGCTTTGAGCGCACACAAATAAAAAATACATCAAAACGTGCGGCTCGTTCGGACTCGGTGTGCTATTATTTTTATCTCCAGAATATTAATTTTTCGCGTCGTAAGACGCGAAAAACTGGGAAAAAATTCCCATCTGGAATGAATGGGACGAGGAAAAAAAAACTCGAAAATCTGCCACGTTTTTCAAACATCTCCTGCTCTGGCCTACGTTCACCTAGAAACACCATTCAAACTTTAAAATGTAGGCACGGGTCTTGTCTATTTAAGTTGTATTTGAACTTTTTTCCTACCATGTTTCGTTTTTGAACGGTGACCCTTTAAAGATGGTGAGTTATTTTGGAAAAATTCAGGATTTATAATGGGTGTGTATTGCGGAATGTTCGTGCAGAGCTAACTGACAGAGTGCGGAGACTCAAAAAAAACTCTCAGAAATTCTCTCTCTCTCTCGCGACCCCAGCCACAAATTACACAGTAGAACTGTGATTTTTTCACAGAGTTGTAGCCACACTTGTCTTCTTTCTCCCAATGTGTCTACTTTATCAGTAGGATGTACGGTTTTTGATTTATCTGCCCCTAACCGACAAGAGTAGCTCTCAACTGCTCCATTTACTCCAATGTTAATCGGGAGGAGGATTTTCCAGGATTTTCGAAAGTGCACCTGTTTTTAACTCGCTCCTATTACCACATTTTAGAAGCTAGGACCACAAAAACTTATGTCTGTGTTCTTTAAGGCCTTTCTGGCTTGATGGTGAAGAAATTTTGACGATATCATGTTTGGTTTGGAAGAAATGGCAGTAGTTTGACGTCCTAAATGTGAGCCAGAAATCACGCTCAAATCAGCTGCCACAGACACCAGCTTTGGTCGTTGCTAGGGAGTAACGACAACCATCTCCGCGGCAACCGAGCTCAGCTGGGCCAATTAATTCTTCAGACTCCAAAAAACTCTCAGAAATTCTCTCTTTCCGTGACTCACCCCAGCCACAAATTACACAGTAGAACAGTGATTTTTCACAAAGTTGTAGCCACACTTGTCTTCTTTCTCCCAATCTGTCTACTTTATCAGTAGGACTTATGGTTTTTGATTGATCTGCCTGTAACCGACAAGAGTAGCGCTCAACTGCTCCATTCACTCCAATGTAAATCACACAGACAGACAGACTGCAGCAGATCGTCCGGCGTCTGTGTCAAGTGCACAGATATCAGCCATCTCATTGGACAAATCCCCTCGGATACAGATGACAGACAACACAGGAGGACTCTGATTGGACAGTTGTGTGTGTGTGGTTTTTTCTGCCATGATATAACCTTCTGCTCCGTGCTGATCGATCTCATTGGACAAATCACCTCGGATACAGATGACAGACAACACAGGAGGACTCTGATTGGACAGTTGTGTGTGTGTGGTTTTTCATATTTCACGTGTATGACAAGAGTCCCAGCCTGAACACAATTACATGAAAATATTTCCCATCAGGCCTAGCGCCCGCTACTGGAAACAGGAAGTGACATATAAGCCCCTCCTCCAAGGTGGTAAAACATGTTAACCTCAAATTCATGTCAGGAAACTCTTAAGACCTTGATTAAGGTCTGTGAGAAAACTTGTTCAGGTTACAACAGAGGGCGTGACCCTGGCGGCGCGGCGCATATAACCTTCGCCATGATGCCTCGCCATGACATTTAGGCTGCGATAACTCGCCTGTACTTCATCCTGTCTGCACCAAATTTCACATGCTTGATCAGAGTCCCGCCCTGAACAGATCTACACACTCCTTTCCTTACCAATCCTATAGCGCCACCCACTGGTGACAGCCTGTATCAACTCTCATATACATTGTCCAATCTCCACCAAATTTCACAAGTTTGATGAGGGTACCGCCCTGAACACATCTACATATACATTTCTCACTCATAGTCATAGCGCCACCTACTGGGCAGAGCCTGTATCAACTGTCATATACATTGTCCAATCTCCACCAAATTTCACAGGTTTGATGAGGGTACTGCCCTGAACACATCGACATAGACATTTTTCACTCATACTGATGGCGCCACCTACTGGGCAGAGCCTGTATCAACTCTCATATACATTGTCTGATTTGCTCCAAATGTCACAGGTTTCATGAGGGTACTGCCCTGAACACATCTGCATATTCATTTTTCACTCATAGTCACAGCGCCACCTACTGGTAAGAGCCAGTAGTAACTCTCATATACAATGTTCAATCAGCTTGAAATTTCCCATGTATGATTACAGTGTCGGACTGAACAGTTCTACAGAATCATTTTTCGCTCATACTCTTAGCGCCACCTACTGGCAAGAGCCAGTACTACCTGTTACATACAATGTTATATCAGCTTCAAATTTCACATGCATGATTATAGTCTCGGCCTGAACAGATCTCCATAGGAAATTTCCCAACAGGGGTTAGCAAAGCTATAGGCTATCCATAAGTACAGAATGTGTCTGTCTAGACAAATACAGACATGCAGCGCAGCACAGCCCACTCTCGCGATTTCCCAACGGGGAATTGTCTAGTTAGTGGGCTGTGCAGCACGGCCCACAATGGCCCCCTCTATAGCAAAGCTATAGGGGTCCATTGTGGGCTGTGCGAAGCACAGCCCACTATTGTTATTGCTCGCGCCTCTTTTTTATTATTATTCTTCCCCCTAAATTTTGGCACCTAACTTGCCCCGCAGCTTTGAGCGCACACAAACAAAAAATACATCAAAACGTGCGGCTCGTTCGGACTCGGTGTGCTATTATTTTTATCTCCAGAATATTAATTTTTCGCGTCGTAAGACGCGAAAAACTGGGAAAAAATTCCCATCTGGAATGAATGGGACGAGGAAAAAAAAACTCGAAAATCTGCGACGTTTTTCAAACATCTCCTGCTCTGGCCTACGTTCACCTAGAAACACCATTCAAACTTTAAAATGTAGGCACGGGTCTTGTCTATTTAAGTTGTATTTGAACTTTTTTCCTACCATGTTTCGTTTTTGAACGGTGACCCTTTAAAGATGGTGAGTTATTTTGGAAAAATTCAGGATTTATAATGGGTGTGTATTGCGGAATGTTCGTGCAGAGCTAACTGACAGAGTGCGGAGACTCAAAAAAAACTCTCAGAAATTCTGTCTCTCTCTCGCGACCCCAGCCACAAATTACACAGTAGAACTGTGATTTTTTCACAGAGTTGTAGCCACACTTGTCTTCTTTCTCCCAATGTGTCTACTTTATCAGTAGGATGTACGGTTTTTCATTTATCTGCCCCCAACCGACAAGAGTAGCTCTCAACTGCTCCATTTACTCCAATGTTAATCGGGAGGAGGATTTTCCAGGATTCTCGAAAGTGCACCTGTTTTTAACTCGCTCCTATTACCACATTTTAGAAGCTAGGACCACAAAAACTTATGTCTGTGTTCTTTAAGGCCTTTCTGGCTTGATGGTGAAGAAATTTTGACGATATCATGTTTGGTTTGGAAGAAATGGCAGTAGTTTGACGTCCTAAATGTAAGCCAGAAATCACGCTCAGATCAGCTGCCACAGACACCAGCTTTGGTCGTTGCTAGGGAGTAACGACAACCATCTCCGCGGCAACCGAGCTCAGCTGGGCCAATTAATTCTTCAGACTCCAAAAAACTCTCAGAAATTCTCTCTTTCCGTGACTCACCCCAGCCACAAATTACACAGTAGAACAGCGATTTTTCACAAAGTTGTAGCCACACTTGTCTTCTTTCTCCCAATCTGTCTACTTTATCAGTAGGACTTATGGTTTTTGATTAATCTGCCTGTAACCGACAAGAGTAGCGCTCAACTGCTCCATTCACTCCAATGTAAATCACACAGACAGACAGACTGCAGCAGAGTATGATCGTCCGGCGTCTGTGTCAAGTGCACAGATATCAGCCATCTCATTGGACAAATCACCTCGGATACAGATGACAGACAACACAGGAGGAGTCTGATTGGACAGTTGTGTGTGTGTGGTTTTTTCTGCCATGATATAACCTTCTGCTCCGTGCTGATCGATCTCATTTGACAAATCACCTCGGATACAGATGACAGACAACACAGGAGGACTCTGATTGGACAGTTGTGTGTGTGTGGTCTTTCATATTTCACGTGTATGACAAGAGTCCCAGCCTGAACACAATGACATGAAAATATTTCCCATCAGGCCTTGCGCCCGCTACTGGAAACAGGAAGTGACATATTTGACTCTACAAGCCCCTCCTCCAAGGTGGTAAAACATGTTAACCTCAAATTCATGTCAGGAAACTCGTAAGACCTTGATTAAGGTCTGTGACAAAACTTGTTCAGGTTACAACAGAGGGCGTGACCCTGGCGGCGCGGCGCATATAACCTTCGCCATGATGCCTCGCCATGACATTTAGGCTGCGATAACTCGCCTGTACTTCATCCTGTCTGCACCAAATTTCACATGCTTGATCAGAGTCCCGCCCTGAACAGATCTACACACTCCTTTCCTTACCAATACTATAGCGCCACCCACTGGTGACAGCCTGTATCAACTCTCATATACATTGTCTGATTTGCTCCAAATTTCACAAGTTTGATGAGGGTACCGCCCTGAACACATCTACATATACATTTCTCACTCATAGTCATAGCGCCACCTACTGGGCAGAGCCTGTATAAACTGTCATATACATTGTCCAATCTCCACCAAATTTCACAGGTTTGATGAGGGTACTGCCCTGAACACATCTACATATACATTTCTCACTCATAGTCATAGCGCCACCTACTGGGCAGAGCCTGTATAAACTCTCATATACATTGTCCAATCTCCACCAAATTTCACAGGTTTGATGAGGGTACTGCCCTGAACACATCTACATAGACATTTTTCACTCATACTGATAGCGCCACCTACTGGGCAGAGCCTGTATCAACTCTCATATACATTGTCTGATTTGCTCCAAATTTCACAGGTTTCATGAGGGTACTGCCCTGAACACATCTGCATATTCATTTTTCACTCATACTGATGGCGCCACCTACTGGTAACAGCCAGTAGTAACTCTCATATACAATGTTCAATCAGCTTCAAATTTCACATGCATGATTATAGTCTCGGCCTGAACAGATCTCCATAGGAAATTTCCCAACAGGGGTTAGCAAAGCTATAGGCTATCCATAAGTACAGAATGTGTCTGTCTAGACAAATACCATAGATGAAGACGCTGAGAATGAATGGTAGGTGGTGAAATGAATACATTGTAGCATTGCATTGTAGTATAGTATCATAGCATTGGCAATCCTCATTGACAAAAAAAATGAAACGTTCTTTTTCAAAAATCATATGATCAATGTACGCACACAGACATGCAGCGCAGCACAGCCCACTCTCGCGATTTCCCAACGGGGAATTGTCTAGTTAGTGGGCTGTGCAGCACAGCCCACAATGGCCCCCTCTATAGCAAAGCTATAGGGGTCCATTGTGGGCTGTGCGAAGCACAGCCCACTATTGTTCTTCACTGCGCCTCTTTTTATTATTCTTCCTCCCTGATTTTCGGTTTCTTTCTTGCCCCGCAGCTTTGAGCGCACACAAACAAAAAATACATCAAAACGTGCGGCTCGGTCTAACTCGCTATGCTATTATTTTTATCTCCAGAATATTAATTTTTCGCGTCGTAAGACGCGAAAAACTGGGAAAAAATTCCCATCTGGAATGAATGGGACGAGGTACAAAAAACGCGCAAATCTGCAACGTTTTTCAAACATCTCCTGCTCTGGCCTACGTTCACCTAGAAACACCATTCAAACTTTAAAATGTAGGCACGGGTCTTGTCTATTTAAGTTGTATTTGAACTTTTTTCCTACCATGTTTCGTTTTTGAACGGTGACCCTTTAAAGATGGTGAGTTATTTTGGAAAAATTCAGGATTTATAATGGGTGTGTATTGCGGAATGTTCGTGCAGAGCTAACTGACAGAGTGCGGAGACTCAAAAAAAACTCTCAGAAATTCTGTCTCTCTCTCGCGACCCCAGCCACAAATTACACAGTAGAACTGTGATTTTTTCACAGAGTTGTAGCCACACTTGTCTTGTTTCTCCCAATGTGTCTACTTTATCAGTAGGATGTACGGTTTTTGATTTATCTGCCCCTAACCGACAAGAGTAGCTCTCAACTGCTCCATTTACTCCAATGTTAATCGGGAGGAGGATTTTCCAGGATTTTCGAAAGTGCACCTGTTTTTAACTCGCTCCTATTACCACATTTTAGAAGCTAGGACCACAAAAACTTATGTCTGTGTTCTTTAAGGCCTTTCTGGCTTGATGGTGAAGAAATTTTGACGATATCATGTTTGGTTTGGAAGAAATGGCAGTAGTTTGACGTCCTAAATGTGAGCCAGAAATCACGCTCAGATCAGCTGCCACAGACACCAGCTTTGGTCGTTGCTAGGGAGTAACGACAACCATCTCCGCGGCAACCGAGCGCAGCTGGGCCAATTAATTCTTCAGACTCCAAAAAACTCTCAGAAATTCTCTCTTTCCGTGACTCACCCCAGCCACAAATTACACAGTAGAACAGTGATTTTTCACAAAGTTGTAGCCACACTTGTCTTCTTTCTCCCAATCTGTCTACTTTATCAGTAGGACTTATGGTTTTTGATTGATCTGCCTGTAACCGACAAGAGTAGCGCTCAACTACTCCATTCACTCCAATGTAAATCACACAGACAGAGAGACTGCAGCAGAGTATGATCGTCCGGCGTCTGTGTCAAGTGCACAGATATCAGCCATCTCATTGGACAAATCACCTCGGATACAGATGACAGACAACACAGGAGGACTCTGATTGGACAGTTGTGTGTGTGTGGTTTTATCTGCCATGATATAACCTTCTGCTCCGTGCTGATCGATCTCATTTGACAAATCACCTCGGATACAGATGACAGACAACACAGGAGGACTCTGATTGGACAGTTGTGTGTGTGTGGTTTTTCATATTTCACGTGTATGACAAGAGTCCCAGCCTGAACACAATTACATGAAAATATTTCCCATCAGGCCTAGCGCCCGCTACTGGAAACAGGAAGTGACATATTTGACTCTACAAGCCCCTCCTCCAAGGTGGTAAAACATGTTCACCTCAAATTCATGTCAGGAAACTCTTAAGACCTTGATTAAGGAACAAAACTTGTTCAGGTTACAACAGAGGGCGTGACCCTGGCGGCACGGCGCATATAACCTTCGCCATGATGCCTCGCCATGACATTTAGGCTGCGATAACTCACCTGTACTTCATCCTGTCTGCACCAAATTTCACATGCTTGATCAGAGTCCCGCCCTGAACAGATCTACACACTCCTTTCCTTACCAATACTATAGCGCCACCCACTGGTGACAGCCTGTATCAACTCTCATTATACATTGTCTGATTTGCTCCAAATTTCACAGGTTTCATGAGGGTACTGCCCTGAACACATCTGCATATTCATTTTTCACTCATAGTCACAGCGCCACCTACTGGCAAGAGCCAGTACTTTTTTAACGGAGCGTTAGCAGTTAGCTTGGCTAGTCGGAGCCCAGTAGCTCCGGGCCAACAGGGGTTAGCAAAGCTATAGGCTATCCATAAGTACAGAATGTGTCTGTCTAGACTGTTAGCTAAATGTTATCATATGTTCAATGTACGTGGGGTTCACACACACGCGCACACAGACATGCAGCGCAGCACAGCCCACTCTCGCGATTTCCCAACGGGGAATTGTCTAGTTAGTGGGCTGTGCAGCACAGCCCACAATGGCCCCCTCTATAGCAAAGCTATAGGGGTCCATTGTGGGCTGTGCGAAGCACAGCCCACTATTGTTATTGCTCGCGCCTCTTTTTTATTATTATTCTTCCCCCTAAATTTTGGCACCTAACTTGCCCCGCAGCTTTGAGCGCACACAAACAAAAAATACATCAAAACGTGCGGCTCGTTCGGACTCGGTGTGCTATTATTTTTATCTCCAGAATATTAATTTTTCGCGTCGTAAGACGCGAAAAACTGGGAAAAAATTCCCATCTGGAATGAATGGGACGAGGAAAAAAAAACTCAAAAATCTGACACGTTTTTCAAACATCTCCTGCTCTGGCCTACGTTCACCTAGAAACACCATTCAAACTTTAAAATGTAGGCACGGGTCTTGTCTATTTAAGTTGTATTTGAACTTTTTTCCTACCATGTTTCGTTTTTGAACGGTGACCCTTTAAAGATGGTGAGTTATTTTGGAAAAATTCAGGATTTATAATGGGTGTGTATTGCGGAATGTTCGTGCAGAGCTAACTGACAGAGTGCGGAGACTCAAAAAAAACTCTCAGAAATTCTCTCTCTCTCTCGCGACCCCAGCCACAAATTACACAGTAGAACTGTGATTTTTTCACAGAGTTGTAGCCACACTTGTCTTCTTTCTCCCAATGTGTCTCCTTTATCAGTAGGATGTACGGTTTTTCATTTATCTGCCCCTAACCGACAAGAGTAGCTCTCAACTGCTCCATTTACTCCAATGTTAATCGGGAGGAGGATTTTCCAGGATTCTCGAAAGTGCACCTGTTTTTAACTCGCTCCTATTACCACATTTTAGAAGCTAGGACCACAAAAACTTATGTCTGTGTTCTTTAAGGCCTTTCTGGCTTGATGGTGAAGAAATTTTGCCGATATCATGTTTGGTTTGGAAGAAATGGCAGTAGTTTGACGTCCTAAATGTGAGCCAGAAATCACGCTCAAATCAGCTGCCACAGACACCAGCTTTGGTCGTTGCTAGGGAGTAACGACAACCATCTCCGCGGCAACCGAGCTCAGCTGGGCCAATTAATTCTTCAGACTCCAAAAAACTCTCAGAAATTCTCTCTTTCTGTGACTCACCCCAGCCACAAATTACACAGTAGAACAGTGATTTTTCACAAAGTTGTAGCCACACTTGTCTTCTTTCTCCCAATCTGTCTACTTTATCAGTAGGACTTATGGTTTTTGATTGATCTGCCTGTAACCGACAAGAGTAGCGCTCAACTACTCCATTCACTCCAATGTAAATCACACAGACAGAGAGACTGCAGCAGAGTATAATCGTCCGGCGTCTGTGTCAAGTGCACAGATATCAGCCATCTCATTGGACAAATCACCTCGGATACAGATGACAGACAACACAGGAGGACTCTGATTGGACAGTTGTGTGTGTGTGGTTTTTTCTGCCATGATATAACCTTCTGCTCCGTGCTGATCGATCTCATTTGACAAATCACCTCGGATACAGATGACAGACAACACAGGAGGACTCTGATTGGACAGTTGTGTGTGTGTGGTCTTTCATATTTCACGTGTATGACAAGAGTCCCAGCCTGAACACAATTACATGAAAATATTTCCCATCAGGCCTAGCGCCCGCTACTGGAAACAGGAAGTGACATATTTGACTCTACAAGCCCCTCCTCCAAGGTGGTAAAACATGTTAACCTCAAATTCATGTCAGGAAACTCGTAAGACCTTGATTAAGGAACAAAACTTGTTCAGGTTACAACAGAGGGCGTGACCCTGGCGGCACGGCGCATATAACCTTCGCCATGATGCCTCGCCATGACATTTAGGCTGCGATAACTCACCTGTACTTCATCCTGTCTGCACCAAATTTCACATGCTTGATCAGAGTCCCGCCCTGAACAGATCTACACACTCCTTTCCTTACCAATACTATAGCGCCACCCACTGGTGACAGCCTGTATCAACTCTCATTATACATTGTCTGATTTGCTCCAAATTTCACAAGTTTGATGAGGGTACCGCCCTGAACACATCTACATATACATTTCTCACTCATAGTCATAGCGCCACCTACTGGGCAGAGCCTGTATAAACTGTCATATACATTGTCTGATTTGCTCCAAATTTCACAGGTTTCATGAGGGTACTGCCCTGAACACATCTGCATATTCATTTTTCACTCATAGTCACAGCGCCACCTACTGGTAAGAGCCAGTAGTAACTCTCATATACAATGTTCAATCAGCTTGAAATTTCCCATGTATGATTACAGTGTCGGACTGAACAGTTCTACAGAATCATTTTTCGCTCATACTCTTAGCGCCACCTACTGGCAAGAGCCAGTACTACCTGTTACATACAATGTTATATCAGCTTCAAATTTCACATGCATGATTATAGTCTCGGCCTGAACAGATCTCCATAGGACATTTCCCAACAGGGGTTAGCAAAGCTATAGGCTATCCATAAGTACAGAATGTGTCTGTCTAGACAAATACAGACATGCAGCGCAGCACAGCCCACTCTCGCGATTTCCCAACGGGGAATTGTCTAGTTATTATTCTTCCTCCCTAATTTTCGGTTTCTTTCTTGCCCCGCAGCTTTGAGCGCACACAAATAAAAAATACATCAAAACGTGCGGCTCGTTCGGACTCGGTGTGCTATTATTTTTATCTCCAGAATATTAATTTTTCGCGTCGTAAGACGCGAAAAACTGGGAAAAAATTCCCATCTGGAATGAATGGGACGAGGAAAAAAAAACGCACAAATCTGCCACGTTTTTCAAACATCTCCTGCTCTGGCCTACGTTCACCTAGAAACACCATTCAAACTTTAAAATGTAGGCACGGGTCTTGTCTATTTAAGTTGTATTTCAACTTTTTTCCTACCATGTTTCGTTTTTGAACGGTGACCCTTTAAAGATGGTGAGTTATTTTGGAAAAATTCAGGATTTATAATGGGTGTGTATTGCGGAATGTTCGTGCAGAGCTAACTGACAGAGTGCGGAGACTCAAAAAAAACTCTCAGAAATTCTGTCTCTCTCTCGCGACCCCAGCCACAAATTACACAGTAGAACTGTGATTTTTTCACAGAGTTGTAGCCACACTTGTCTTCTTTCTCCCAATGTGTCTACTTTATCAGTAGGATGTACGGTTTTTGATTTATCTGCCCCTAACCGACAAGAGTAGCTCTCAACTGCTCCATTTACTCCAATGTTAATCGGGAGGAGGATTTTCCAGGATTCTCGAAAGTGCACCTGTTTTTAACTCGCTCCTATTACCACATTTTAGAAGCTAGGACCACAAAAACTTATGTCTGTGTTCTTTAAGGCCTTTCTGGCTTGATGGTGAAGAAATTTTGCCGATATCATGTTTGGTTTGGAAGAAATGGCAGTAGTTTGACGTCCTAAATGTGAGCCAGAAATCACGCTCAAATCAGCTGCCACAGACACCAGCTTTGGTCGTTGCTAGGGAGTAACGACAACCATCTCCGCGGCAACCGAGCTCAGCTGGGCCAATTAATTCTTCAGACTCCAAAAAACTCTCAGAAATTCTCTCTTTCCGTGACTCACCCCAGCCACAAATTACACAGTAGAACAGTGATTTTTCACAAAGTTGTAGCCACACTTGTCTTCTTTCTCCCAATCTGTCTACTTTATCAGTAGGACTTATGGTTTTTGATTGATCTGCCTGTAACCGACAAGAGTAGCGCTCAACTGCTCCATTCACTCCAATGTAAATCACACAGACAGACAGACTGCAGCAGAGTATGATCGTCCGGCGTCTGTGTCAAGTGCACAGATATCAGCCATCTCATTGGACAAATCACCTCGGATACAGATGACAGACAACACAGGAGGACTCTGATTGGACAGTTGTGTGTGTGTGGTTTTTTCTGCCATGATATAACCTTCTGCTCCGCGCTGATCGATCTCATTTGACAAATCACCTCGGATACAGATGACAGACAACACAGGAGGACTCTGATTGGACAGTTGTGTGTGTGTGGTTTTTCATATTTCACGTGTATGACAAGAGTCCCAGCCTGAACACAATTACATGAACATATTTCCCATCAGGCCTAGCGCCCGCTACTGGAAACAGGAAGTGACATATTTTACTCTACAAGCCCATCCTCCAAGGTGGTAAAACATGTTAACCTCAAATTCATGTCAGGAAACTCGTAAGACCTTGATTAAGGTCTGTGACAAAACTTGTTCAGGTTACAACAGAGGGCGTGACCCTGGCGGCGCGGCGCATATAACCTTCGCCATGATGCCTCGCCATGACATTTAGGCTGCGATAACTCGCCTGTACTTCATCCTGTCTGCACCAAATTTCACATGCTTGATCAGAGTCCCGCCCTGAACAGATCTACACACTCCTTTCCTTACCAATACTATAGCGCCACCCACTGGTGACAGCCTGTATCAACTCTCATATACATTGTCTGATTTGCTCCAAATTTCACAAGTTTGATGAGGGTACCGCCCTGAACACATCTACATATACATTTCTCACTCATAGTCATAGCGCCACCTACTGGGCAGAGCCTGTATAAACTGTCATATACATTGTCCAATCTCCACCAAATTTCACAGGTTTGATGAGGGTACTGCCCTGAATACATCTACATAGACATTTCTCACTCATAGTCATAGCGCCACCTACTGGGCAGAGCCTGTATCAACTCTCATATACATTGTCTGATTTGCTCCAAATTTCACAGGTTTCATGAGGGTACTGCCCTGAACACATCTGCATATTCATTTTTCACTCATAGTCACAGCGCCACCTACTGGTAAGAGCCAGTAGTAACTCTCATATACAATGTTCAATCAGCTTGAAATTTCCCATGTATGATTACAGTGTCGGACTGAACAGTTCTACAGAATCATTTTTCGCTCATACTCTTAGCGCCACCTACTGGCAAGAGCCAGTACTACCTGTTACATACAATGTTATATCAGCTTCAAATTTCACATGCATGATTATAGTCTCGGCCTGAACAGATCTCCATAGGAAATTTCCCAACAGGGGTTAGCAAAGCTATAGGCTATCCATAAGTACAGAATGTGTCTGTCTAGACAAATACCATAGATGAAGACGCTGAGAATGAATGGTAGGTGGTGAAATGAATACATTGTAGCATTGCATTGTAGTATAGTAGCATCATAGCATCAATGTACACGCGCACACAGACATGCAGCGCAGCACAGCCCACTCTCGCGATTTCCCAACGGGGAATTGTCTAGTTAGCACTGTTACGTGCTGTGGAGCCGTATGTGTTTCTCTCTCTCTCTCTCTCTCTCTCTCTCTCTCTCTCTCTCTCTCTCTCTTTCCCTCTCGCGCTCTACAAGTGGCGTGAGATTGAGCTCACCTGTAACAGGTTAACAATCCTGATGTCGGCGTATAATGGCAGGGGAGAGAAGCTGCGTGGAAGCTGCATGGATCGTTCGCTCGCGTGTGTGCTGGTGGTCAGACTGCAGTGCTTCGTACTCCTTCAGTGGAAGGAGGGTGATCGTCTTCTCGGCGCCTTATTTTCTGTTTATTGTTTATCGGCTGATCGGCTTCTATTTTTCTGCCAGAAGCTTGTTTTGAGTTGTTCCTTGAATTTTTCCCTATTTCCGGATTCACTTTTTCTTTCCCGGTAACAAATTTATTGTTGTTGTTCCCCTCATCCCCTAAACACCTTCGGGCACGTAACAAGCACACAGACCTGGCAGCAGATCCAGACACCTGCAGCCAGAAGAGCCCTCGGCTCCAGCTCCTCTCCTGTGATTTGTTTGTTCCGTCCTCCTAGAGGAGTCTGCACCGCTGCAGGGTGCCAGGTGTCAGCTGGAACCTGTGCAGCCATTAATAACCTGAGACAGCAAGTGTTCATTATCAATTCATTCAGCATTTTTAATACAGGATGCACATGATGAATGGCTGACTTCAGTATTCAATCCACCTTTCTAACACTGCATGATGTATAGCTATGCTATGTGCTCTCCCTTTATTTGTACACTGTCCAAGTGCCAATCTCAACAATGTAAATGTATCGCACTTCTCAAGGAGAGATGGTTTAATTGAAATAACTGTGAGCCAAATGAAAGAATCTATTAGAGATGCACCGGCTCCATCTGACAGGAGGACAGTCTGTCCACATGAATGTTTATTAGAACGTGAGAGAAACCTCGTGTGTAATAAAGTGCATGTGAGCGGAAACATGTAATAAATACTCTTTATGTCAAGAATACACAATATGAGCTGACAATACTTACCAATCCTGTGAGAGGATATGAAGTAAACCTGTGTAGTGAGGTTGTTTAAATGAAAGCAGAAAAGCAGAAATCAGAAATACATATTTAATATCCACTATTTGCAGATTTACATACAGGCGTCACAGTGTGTACATAAAAAACATGGCTACCATCTCATTCTGTTTTAATCTCCATCTTCATTAAAGGTGTTTTTATTTAAAACAATCCAAAATTATTGTCCTCATCTCAGTGTTCCCATGCTTCTTTACACCCCTCGCTGGCAAGTTAGGGGGATTATGAAACTGGTGCGAAACAAAAAGCTATTTACAGCTGCAGTGGTGATGTATGATGCGCAGCAGCTTCTCCACCAATGGAATCAACAATAAATCTTATGAAGAATTTTCAAATGACACTTGTCCATGTCACGGTGGCACACACATGATGGTGCATCTGTCCTGTGAGTCCTTCACAACACCGGCGAAAGCGCGTTCGTCATTACGCACGAGTGATGACAGGTACAGGTGGTAAACCAGAGCAAAAAAAAGTAGCAGCTTTCATGCATTTCTCATCAGACTTAAGTTATCTGCTGAATGGGATAATTTTGCAGCTCGAGAAGCCTTTATGGTCTGTATGGGACAGCTTGTACTCTCCATTGTCCATGATGTGCAGAGGCACGACTCCCTGAGTGTCTCCCTGCGTAAAAGAGCGCGTGGCGCATCCCTTATTGTGGGGTGGAGTGGAGACTCTGAAAACCAAACCGCTCAGCATCTTCCTGATCTCCGGCCTCATCAGGCAGTAAAGCACAGGGTTCAAGCAGCTGTTGGCGTGCGCCAAGCACACAGTGACAGGGAACACGTACGTGTGCACCATGTAGTATGACTTATCCCAGTTCACTGCGTTAAATTTGACCAAGACGCCCCAGAATGTGATGGCATGATTTGGCATCCAGCAGAAGAAGAAAGACAAAACCACTATAGCGACAGATTTGGTGATTCTAGTTCTCCGTCTAGGGTTGCTGCTGTCCATGCTCCTCCGTCTGACAAAGCGCAGGAGCATCAGGTAGTTAACAGAGACTATGAGCATGGGGATGATGAAGGCTATCAGTATTTTCTGGATGTGATAGAGCGCGAGCCAGTCGTGCCCTTCAGGAAACTTGAGCAGGCAGAGTTTCTCCCCCGCCACCACAGTCACGGTGGAGAAGATAGCTGTGGGAGCTGTGGCCAATGTCGCCGCCACCCACAGCACCACGCACACCCACTTCACAGAGCCTGACCTCCTGTACGCTTTCTTCTTCAGGGCCGAGGCCACGGACCAGTAGCGGGTCACACTCATGGCTGTGAGGAAAAACACACTCGCGTACATGTTCATCACTGTGACAGAGAGGATGATTTTACACATGGCGTCTCCAAACGGCCAGCTGAAGTCCAGCGCGGTGTCCACAGCCCAGAAGGGCAGCGTGAGCACGAACTGGAAGTCTGTCACTGCCAAGTTAATGATGAAGAAATTGATGCTTGACTTCTTTCGACCTTGGCGTAACCTCATGAGGAAAAAAACGAGCAGATTCCCCACCAAACCCACCGCGCACACTACAGAGTAAACCACGGAGATGAGGATCCTCAGGATGAAGGCGCCGTCTGCGCTCACGTCAATGTCTTCGAAACTGAATTTATCATCACCGGGTGAACTTCTGTTAATGGCTCCGCTGTAGTTCAGTATTTCATCCATCTTTAAATCTGTGCGCACACCAGACAGTCTACTGCGCGCACAGGCTAAACTGCAACACACTGTTGCTCCATGCCTACAAGTGTCTCGGCTATTGTCTCACATCCTATGAGTTGGACTCTGCTTTTATACAGGTGTGTCGCTTCTCTGCTGAGCCACGATTGGTCGAACGAGACGTGACAGGGAAGCAGGGAATCATAGAAACGAGACTAAAGCATCCCGAATACAGCAGCAAGCTCAGAGAGGGACTGGTTCAGTCTTTACGTGTAAATGGGAGTTTATATTTAGCTACCACATCATGTGAGCTCATTAGGCTTATGTCTGGATGCACCTCGCACACCTGGACCGTGCGTAAAATGGAAAATCGGATGGAGACATTTAGGAAAGCGACTGTTTATGAAGTAAATTCAAGTTTTAAGTTTTAAGATTGTTGACGACAAACGTTGAGGATTGTTAACGCAAATAAGTGCACTTTAAAAGGTAGAGTAAAATTTAAATGATAAAACCAATCAAAGTGACTTTATCACAAGGTATAAAAAATATTAATGACGAGAATTAACTTCCCTCCACATTTGTAAGCGTCATCATCAGGACCAGCTGCGTTTCAGCGCGCCAGGCTCCATTAAAATGGATGCACTTTTACGATAAATGAAGGTATTCAAAACACATCAGAATTCATGGACGGCTCATGAACAGTACCTTTCTTCTTCCGCTAGAGGGGGCACTAAGCTCAGGCACATTGGATAAATAAAGTAAAACAATGATGTAGAGTATAATGAGCATGTGGATTCTTTCTTTACAGACTTTGTTCAGCTTGTTTCAGTCACATCTGCTGTAAGACAACCACTTTGAATAATCTCCTATGGAGAGCAGAAAGGGTCATACGTTTGTTTTATTTTTTTAAATTTATTTTTTTAACATGACTGCATATATATATAAGTGCAGATTTTCCAGGAACCTCACGAAACTTAATATTTTCAACATTTCACACTCGCTTGACCCCTCTCAAGTATGTTTTCTTACAAAGTTTCCCTAAAGAAGACTTATGTGTTTATTCGTTAAGCAGAAGAAGAGCTAACAATGCACATTCTTATCTGTACTAATTTCTCTGACTCGACGTGAATGCAACAAAACCGAAACCGGTCCTCATCTGACCCACTGAAAACTCGAAGGACCTCTGTTTTGGGAGCTACTGCCAGTTGGACTGAAGCACTGTATCCAGTTTCTTAGAGTAGCATTCCCCTTTAAGCCCGCAGCCCTGCTGAAAGATAGCCCATTGTCTTAAGTCCACCCATCTGTGGGGGTGGCTCTGCGAAAGTTTGCAGAAGAAATGTTTAAGCTGTCACTGGCTGTCGGCGGGAGACTGATGGAGGACAGGGGCAGCACAGACGCCAACACCGACATAAAAACTGACCATAAAGACCGAGAATGCACCGAAGTCGCCCCGTGGAAGCAGACCATGTTCAGGCCTAAAGTGGAGAAGTTTGTTGGAGGTGTCAGAATTTAAGTGCATGGCAAAGCAACAAAAGCGAGAAGTCAATCCAGCCCAGATGGAAATCATTTGAATTGACAATCGACGCTGTGTTAGAAAGCCATTAAATGCTTCAACTACCGTCCTGACAAGATGACCCGTTTGGACTGCGGGCTTCACGCCTCCGGACAAGGACTCTCCCTCATTCACTTCTTCATCGCACTTCTTGTGCTGGAAAACTGCAAAGCGTTGGGATTGTCACATGAATCAGGTCAGTCTAAAACAAAAACATAAAACTCATGATAGGTCCACGTCTTCTGGATCTGCTGCTGTTGTGCACATTAGTTCCAGAGCGCATCTAATGGGGCAGAATGAGGCCAGCAGTGCTCAGAGTGGAGGGCAGGACAGCTGTGACTTGTGTTTACAAAGGTTTGGGCTGACTATAGCAATTAAAGCCAATGTTTGCAGCTCTAGCCTGGTAGCTGTGGAGAGACCTGCTTTCCATTAAATCATCAAAGCTTCAAGCCCAGTGCAGGCAAACATCTGCTCGGCCTGCCCTTGAGCCAAAATAAAGAATCCCAGCTGACACTGACCTCTGACCTCACCAGTGAAGGTCAGGAAACAGAAAAAGTTACAGGATGCCTCCTCAAACTGGAGCTGTTTCCACTCTACTCTGCAACATAGGAGTGCCAGCCCCCTTTTTACTGTATCATCAGAGAATACATCTTTTCTAGTCTTGTATGATGCTCTCCCTCTCGACCCCCTGCAGTCTTCCATGTAGCTCATGGTGTCGATGTTAAAAGTCAGGCCTCTCCTGAGATCACAGATACAAGCAGAACAAGGACTGAGGATGCACTCTGTCTCCTCCTGTTAGTTGTCAGCCCCCTCAGAGAAGAGCAAAGTGCTGCCTGTCAGGCGTCATTGAAGAGGATGTGTCACTGAGAGAGGATGTGTCACTGAGAGAGGGGGCCTGACAAATGGTAACAATTTCAGGTGATAAAAGTTGGCCCAGGAAACCCAAACAATTATTTCTAGATGACTAACAAAACCCAAAATAGAGCAGCAGACAAAGGCTTCCTTTTGATAAGATTTCATTGTGATTTGGTAGCAAAATACGTGTATTCTTTGTTGTTACACAAGTTAAAGTGGGGAAAGAAAACAAGCACCTTCAAACCTTTTTAGACATGATTTACATTTATCTGTGTTACTATTTTTTAAGGACCCCCCTCGCAGCCAGCGTAAGGCCCTTGGTGGCCCTAAATCCGACAACCACCTCCTAATCTCCTCTACTTATTCATTTACGTTTGAAATTGAATTTCACATTCCTTTCATTTGTTACGGCAAATAATTGTTTGTAGAAAGTAGGGGTGGGACAATATATCGATACAGCAATATATCGTCGTCCTGACTCGTGCAACAAAATTATCCATAGGCTGGCGCCAAATAAATCATTATCAAATCGTATCATTATATGATTGTCTTGCAAGATATCAATTATTGCAGCATCGCTGTATCGTGATATTATCGTTAACATTGGCCATGTATCGTGTATCGTGAGTAACCCTGCATGTGATACCCGCCCCTAGTAGAAGGTTCACAGTAAAAGTCGAATGTGCACGATGACACCCTGTTATGATGTAATGACATCTTTTGTGTATTTTATTAATTAAGATGCTGCATGGAGAAAGTCCTTCATGTGTAATGAAATCATAAATCATGAACAGCATCGTCACATATGGAACTAAAGCCCTCAGAGAGGAGAGCACAGACCTCCATCAAGGCCACACAGGCCTATAAATCTTTATTAGTAAATATTTAGACTCTTTTAATCTCTGTTTGGATCCAGATCTTCTTCAAAAACACGTAATGAAAGGCAGACGAGCTGATTGGCTGATGGCGGCGGTGATTGTTGCGATGAATGAAATTGTTCCCAGAATACTTTGCTCAGAATCCAAAATGCTTCCTGGGCTGTAGCTGAAATATTGAAGGCATTCAGGGACAGAAGTGAACTCATGTTGTTCAGTGACCTTACAAAAGGTAAAACATCAGTGCTTCCTTGTTCTTCATTCAACGAGACATTCCAAGCAGCTGGTTGCCAAAAATATCCACCCTGCGTCTCAGTGCACTGATGTATTCCTGAAAATATTTCAGCTGATAATATTAAGCAGGGCTGCATGGAGAGAGACCTTGTTTTATTTGGTCTAAAAGCTGCGTGAAACCATAGAGATAATTATACTCATTTGTCTTTAATACATCACTGATGATCTTCATCATTATGAGGATTAATGAGCTCTTTGTCTGTGACAAATGAAAAGGCTTTTATTTGCATTGTGAGCTGTACAGAACAAATCTGACCACTTTATCAGTCCGATCTTTGTGCCTCTACAGAAGGCCACATTAGCTGAAGGTATTTTCTTTTGTGTGTATCACAGATGGGCGATAAAGCTTTAAAGTATCATGAAATTGCAGGGTAGTTTTGTGAAGATACAATTAAAGAAAATGAGAAACTACTACTACTAAAACTTTCTGTAAATGTTGCAGTGCTTTGTTGTTTATCCAAATTTTCACACTCAAACTTCTTGAGCACTTTTTAAGTTGTTCCCATTATTTGGAACCAACAACTCCACAGTAGAGCAGTCAGCGATGTTATCTTTCCCTTTAATGTCACAATTTTGCTGCAGATAGCCGTACGACAATTTCGATATGAAATGACCTCCCTTGCCAGAGTATGAGAGAATTCACCTGGTAATAGAACAATAAAGCGTCATTCTAATGTGCGGTAAATTGATTCGGCATTGTGGAGAAATAATTATGTGGGGAAAGTCTTGGTGCAGTGGTTAGCACTGTCACCTCACAGCCAGAAGGCCCCTAGTTCAAAACACGGTTCGGACACAGTGGGCATGTTCTCCTTGTGGGTTCCCTCCCTTCCTCCCACAGTCCAAAGACATGCTCGTTAAGTTCATTGGTGACTCTAAAATCACCCATAAGTATGAGTGTGAAGGGTTGTCTGTCTCTTTGTGTCATCCCTGTGGTTGACTGGCGATCAGTCCAGGGTGTACCCCGCCTCTCGCCCAATGACAGCTGGGATAGGCTACAGCCCCCCACGACCCTGAACAGGATAAGCGGTATGGATAATGGATGGATGGATGGAAGTCTTCATGATACAAGAGATCGTCTCAAATGTCGTGCTTTGCTGTGACACCAACCTTTGATCTTTTTTGGTGTTTGTGCGCTACACATGGAGCATTTTAAATGTTACCTTGGTGATGAATAAGCTTACTAATTTCCCAAATTGAATCTAAAATGAATGTAATTGCTAATATATAGAAAAGACATCAGGTATGCACACAAGTGGTGCAGCTCCTGGAATGGTTTAGAAATCTGTAGGCACGGGGCAGAAGAGGTTTCTGTTTGTAGTCAGAGGAGTTTTGACCAATCACGTATCAGCAGGCTTTGGTTGCATTCAGGAAAAACAGTCAATGTGGAGAGCAGAAGGGGCAGAACACAACCCACCATACTTCCATACCGGCTCCCATCCGAGGTCATGTGACTATGATCTGGCTTTTTATTAAGCTTTATTAACAGATGTCTGCATGCAAATGGAGCTAACAATCTGCTGTTAGATGTTGTATCTAAACTCTAACTCCAGTCTCACTTCTCAAGTTGCTAGTCGGACCGTAAACAATGCAGAGCATTGAAAAGGAAGTCTTTGCAAGAACTCCTTTATCGCTAACCGCTGGCTACACCAGAAACCCCGGAAAGTTCGCTGTCACACCTAGAGGCTGTCGCCGATGGGGGGTTCTGAGGTTGGTTTGAATGCAATAAAGTCACAGATTTTAGTCATTTGGTTTCTCCTATTTACACAGAATCTGGTTACATTCTAAAAAAAAGTCATTTAAATCATTTTTTTCACTTTTAAATGTAGTTAATTGCTGTTTAATTTTCAAGCCACACCTCAGACTTTTTTCCTTTGTATGTGGGTTTACAGAAAGTTCACACTAAATATTCAGCGGACATGGATTATTCAGTGTGTGGAACTAAATCAGAAACATTCAGTGTTGCCACAAACTTAATGATGTTGTGGGACAAATGTGCTCCACAGTCATCAGTTATATTGCTCCCATCAGAGAGCCACTAACCAGCCCTCCTCTTGGGGGACTTTGTCTTTACCCCCGCTCACTAAAGGGAGATCCCCGTCACACTTCCTTTCATGCTGCTGATTCAGCTGTTTCAGATCACAGGGATATTAAAGAGGATTATTTTTATCAGAGGAATAATTTCACTGACTTTATCACACTTGCTGAGGGTACAAAGTGAAAGGATGGTGAATGCAGTTTGAAGCAGTGTTCCTTTGTAAACAGTGCAGCTGTATGTAAACATAAAAATGACAGATGAGACACATATGGATTTGTTTAGAGCTTCCACAGTTTGTTTACAGCTTTACAGCCACATAATTATTTAATCTCCCTCCCCTTTCCCATGATTTACTAACCCGTCTTCTCATTCATCTTCTCTTCCCCCCTCGCCGATGACAGGGAGATTCCTCCCTCAGTATGAAGTCGTTCACCCCACGAGAGTCGATGCCAGAGGTCACTTCCTGTCCAACTTCCTGTCTCACCACGCTCGCCGCGTCCAGCGCCGGGAAGCCTCAGAGGGGCCGGCGGACTTGGATCGAGTCTTCTACCAGTTGTGGCACGGCGGCCACAGTTTGCACTTTAACCTCACCCTCAACCCGAACCTGCTCGCCCCAGGCTTCCTGACGGAGAGGAGGTACGGTGGCCTGGAAGGGGCCGAGATCCGTCCTCCTGGATCATCGCAGTGCCATTACTTAGGTGAAGTGTTGGATCATGCCACTGTTAGAGGAAGAGCAGCCATAAGCACCTGTGATGGACTGGTGAGTAACTTTTAAGCTTGTCTGTTTTAAGTTGTATTAAACAGCCTTTCAAATTAAAAGCAGCTGCTGCAGAAAGGCTGCATAAAGAGCAGATAGGTCAGTCATGATCAATACTTTGCAAAACAACGTTCAGACTAATCTGACTATTTCATGGTTTTCAATTAGACAGCTTCACACCCTGAATGGATTTTCCAGGAAACACAGGTGGGTCTAATAGAGGTGAGGGAAAGAAGTGGAACAGCATAGTGTCGCTATGTTTTGTGTGAAAATATTTTATTAAATTTAATTTTAATTTAACAATAATTACCTTGCAGTTAGGGTGCAATAAAAATGAAGTGAGATAAACAGACTCACATTGTTATCTTCTTAGATAAAACAGATGTTAATGTTTTCCTTTGGGGACATAATTTGCCGGTAATATAAAATATAATCTTTATTTATTGAGCACTTTTCAGTTACAAAGTTACAAAGTGCTTTACGAAGGCAGCAAAGCCAAACAGTAATTAAATCTAGTCAAAGGCCGATATTAGAAATAAGAAATCATTTTTAAAAAGTTAATTCATTTAAAAAAACTCTAAAAGTCTAAAATTCAAAAGGATCTGGAAACCGATCTCCTCGGGCAGGTCGTTCCAGAGCTTCGGCGCCTTCACAACAAAAGCTCTGTCCCCTTTAGTCTTCAGTCTGGCATTTGGAACACACAGAAGACCTCTGTGCGAGGATCTCAGTGTACGTGTCGCCTCGTGCAGTGCTAACAGGTCTGAGATGTATCTGGGAGAAAAGCCATGGAGAGACTTAAAAGTAATACATACTGGGAGCCAGTGTAAAGATGCTAAAACAGGAGTTGATGTGATCATGTCTTAAAAGCCTGGCAGCTGAGTTCTGTTTTCTCTGGAGTCGATCAATAGCTTTTTGATTAAGGCAAGTGAACATGCGGTTACAGTAATCCAGGCGTAATGAGATAAAAGCGTGTAACATCGTCTCTGTGTCATTAATAAAAGGTAATGAACCAAATGTGTTGCATTACTCAGCGTGGTGCACAAAGCTTAGAATCTGTCTGTAGTTTTCTTCTTCTCAGAGTTTGAACTTCAGTTCTTTACTGCAGCCAGAAGATGTGTCTGTCTGACATTTGGTTAAAACCACAAATTTTCCGCCTTAAACACCACATTTCCAGGCATTGGTGCACACTGTATACTGTTCCACAGATGCATGCAAAATCACCCACAGGCTTTTCACTAACACCTCCCTTTTTTCAGTAAAGAAAGTGTTCACTGTTTAACAGTCAAAGCTGAAGAACAAGGTGACAGTCCTGTCAGTGTATGTGCAAGCTCATATTCAAAGACTGTTCTTTCAAAGGCCGCCAATCACTCACGCTCTGCCCTGCCAAATGTTTTGACAGCTAAAGGACACGTTAACGGTTCTGTTCATCAGGGCGTTCAGAAATCATTTTTAATCTTTGACACATCATCCTCACAATGCTGCAGTAATATTGCCTCATATTAGGTCTGTTCAATGACTAATAAGAGGATTTCCATGTAGCACAAACACAACTGTCAATCGCATATTAACAAAAGCATCCTAATAGATAGGATTGTAAAGGCTCCTGCACACCATCAGTTTCTCATGAACACGTGCATCCTTTTACTTGCTATGAACCTGAAAAAAGTTTAGATGAAAGAAGGTTAACCTGGCACCTTAACAGCCGAGAAAGCAACTGGAATGCCAACTGTGTGGTCGGAGAGTTGTGTGTGTGTGTGATGCCAGCAGAAGCTGACACAGCCTCCAGCTAACATAGCCTCCAGCTGCTAGCCTTAAGCTGCTTCCCTTCCCCTAGGTTTTTTTCATCCTTGTAGTAGCCAGCTCTGCCAACACTTCACTTTATTACGTTTAACGAGAACATATGCAGTAGTAGCAACCAAGAGTCAAGACCTGTAAACAGCCTTTTGAAGTGCAAAATCAATGGAGTCCCCTCTAAGGTGCCTCCAGGCTTGTAGTCGCATTGAGAATTAATGCAGGTTTCTACTTGATTAAAATGCATGAATGTATTTACTATTGATTAAAGGCTTTTATTTTGAAAAATCAAACCTCTCTGTGAGGTTGTTTTATTTTCAAGTGGATCAAATTCCCACAGAGACATCGCTGTTAAGTTCTCTGTTTAAAGACAGGTTGCTTGGCAAATCTCACCTGCAGGGACGACTTTAAGTGAGTAAGAAGATCAATAAAATCCCCACTAAAGTAAGCAAACATTGCCTGCAGCAAGTTCAAAGAAGGTGCCCTTGTGGTGTGTTCTACCATTTTACAACTCTTTTCTCAGCAACAGTAAACAAGTCCCCTGAAAGGCCTAATCATGCAAACACAACGATGCTGGAAACAATACTATAAGATTTTGTCCCATGTGGACTTGAAAGCACCACGAGCTTCCAGCAGATTCTTTGCATCAAATGTATCCTGCTTATTCCACATAATCTAAATGAAGCTTCTTTGGGTTTAGATCTACAGAACAGAGTTACATAAATGTATGCGTCACACTGTATCGACGGTGAAACCCATTTGACACCGTCCATGCTTTCATGTTGATTGAGGCCATTGCTTCTTCTGCTCTCTCCATGTCTCGCCAAGAGGCTTGTTGACCCACGAGTGAGACCGTGGAAATGAATTGTCACTCTTCATCCTTTTCTTTTCTGGTGATCCTTTGGTTGGTGTCCAGTGCACTTTCATGTTTTTCATCCTAGCTGTCAGGGGTGGAACTCAGCACGGTCTCCTGCTGCTTCACGTGGTAACACGTGGGCATGTATTCTGTTCTGTTCACCACTTCTGTGACAGACTTCTGTTCCATTAGTTACATGTGTCTGGCCTTGGTTTTGGAACATTGAACAAAGTATTTCCACCAACAAAAGTAACAATGATTGCATGTTTTTGCATTCGTCTCTGTTAACTGCAATCTGTAGCGAGCCGAGATCTCAAAAGCTGCTTCCTACAAGATAGAATAACTTTTGGAACAATTCAGACCCAGTTATTGTGCAGTCAGACTCTTAGAGATGTCAATCTCACTGACTCTACTATTGTCTGGCCTTGTCAGCATGCTGCGTGCATACGTTTAGCTGCAGCTGCATCGTTCACCAGAGTAGCTGGCTTTTGTACTGAGCAGGTGCGCTTAAAGGTGCCCTGTGGAGTTTCCTTGTAAACAAACAAAAGTTATGTTTACATTTATGTTATCCGGCACAAATCCTATTGTGTCTATTGTTCAACAAAGATGTTGATTTCCTGAATTCTTTATAAACACCCAAAGCCGATTTCTTTCAGGTATTTTATACCCTGCATTGTTTGTATCCATGTTTACTTTGTGGAGTCTGCGTGTTTGTCTTTACTGCTGCAGTGCAGCCACCTGTGTGTCAGAGGAATGGTGTCAAATCTCTTGCAGGGCTGTGCACTGTGTCACTCGTGTTTGGGTCCTTGTTTGTGTGCAGGGCTTAACAAAAGTGAGGACCCACTTGAGGGAAAAACTGCTTTTGTGAAAGTGATAATCTTGAAGATTTTCATGTAAATAAATGTCTGTTAAGTCACTATCTATCGCCAAATGAGGTAACACAATGGTGATTGAGCCTGTGGCCCACTGATGAAAGCCTTTGCATTTGCAGTATCACAGACTGGGTGTCTGGTGCAACTTTCGCAGAAAAAATCACAAGCAGCGCCCAGTTAGTGACGCGTTTTCCATCAGCCAGCAGTGGTTGGTCTGCCAGAGAGGGTAGGCGGAGCTAAGCGGCTGCTTTTCCGGTCTCTGCAAGTGTTGCGAGTAAACGGTAAACTACTATGGCTGAACAAACAAAGAAAAGATCGATGACTACAGATACAACTTCAAAAATAAGTGAAAAAAGAGTTAACCGTGGACGTCACACATGCAACACTGTCTGGATATCTGGGAAGTGTGCTTCTGCGATTACCGTTTATCGCCATAGGTGCCGCCAAAGAGAACGAAAATCTTCGAGATTAGCACTTTAAACCTGCAAAGGAAACCTTAAGTAAAGTTTTATCTTAGCCCACATAAGCTTTTAAATGTTATTTTGATTGTTGTTGAGGAAACTGAAAGTAATTTTACGCTCAAAAATAGACGTTTTAGAAGACGCTTTATGTGATATTAAGTCGTTAATTACTTGCAGACATGAACTTTCTGAAGTCTCAAACCCTCACATAGTTACAGACACATGGTATCCACATTGGTGGTGCTCTGCCAGGCCTGAGCAGCAGCCAGCTTCACTTCTGGCACATTTTTTGCCTGAAGTCTGGTTTATCACAAGAGAAACACAAGATCAGCTGAGGTCATGTGAAAGAAGTGGCTGCTTAAACCTTCCTTGTACTGATTGGGAAGTTGATTCAAAAGGATGAAAACCTTTAATTTCTCACTTAGTAGTAGTAATAGTAACTTTCCAGTACACATGTGTGTGCTTATGAAGAAATTAATAAACCAAAAAGGGAGAAATGTATGTCTTCTTTCGTGAGACTGGTCAGAAGTCTGTTACAGCCAATCATCTGGCTTCTGCCATCCTGCTCCACCCCCACCCTAACGCTCCAGCTGGTGACATAATGCCAGTTAGGCAATGTTTGGTTTTGGCTCGCCCATTTTCAAGCTGGAAAAACAGTAAACTAAAACGCATTTCTCAAGACTTTTGAGTCATGAAATATTCAATGCAGGAACCGTATCCTGATCCATGTTTGATCAGCAAGTTTGACAGTTTGTCTTGAGACTGGGAGCCTGGGGCTTTGGCGCTGGATGGACTCATTTTCATAAAGTTGAGATCCAGTTGTGTTTAAGCAAATACCGATACGTTGAGCAGTCTGCCACCTCGCCTCGGCATTATGCATCATCAGGCGTATCCATCATGCACCATGCCTGACAGATGGATATGCCTGCTCTCCATAGAAACTGGAAAGAATCCATCATCATGACTTATCACTCCCTGCCCATGGAGCTTCAGTGCATGTTTGTCTCATGGTCCCCTGTCGCGGCCCAGCCTCCCTGTTTCTGGACCTTTTCTTTCTTCCTTTTAAGAATAAAAAACACTGAGAATAAATGGAACAATATTTAAACTTCAAATAGTGAAGTTTAAAGGGGATTTGAGCTGGACTTCAAAGCAGAAAAGTTTGCATTTTTTACTCATAGCTATCTTCCATCTCAAATCCATTGTGCTGCAGAACAGAGCCACATGTTTAATAAATATGTCCCTGTAAGAGACCGCGCTGTAGGACATTTGCAAATACTCCTGAAGATTATCCAAAGCTTCTTGGCAAACTTGAGTTCTTCCTGTTCTGTTATTAATCATATCATACAGATGTGTAGAATAAATACTGACAGATGAAGAGAAAAGATGTTTAAAGTGTCTTTTTGCCTTTGTTCATGATTGCATGTCCTTCTGTCGGAGGCATTTTATGTTCCTGACTCTTATTTTGAAAAACTGAATTTCTCTCACCACCATTTCTGTCTGCAGCTGAAGACATGCAGTATGGCTGGCTGCTTTATATGCAGGTGTACCTGATAATGTAGCCTGTGTGTGTGTGTGTGTGTGTGTGTGTGTGTGTGTGTGTGTGTGTGTGTGTGTGTGTGTGTGTATTAATATTCTTCACTATGAATTCCAGCGGTTTTATCTTTGAATTCATAATGAGTTTTATTTAAATGTCAATTCTAATCAGTAATAAGGGCCACTTTAGTCCAAAGGTACTTAAGTACACACAAAAAGACATTTAGAACTGCTTGATCACCTAAGTATATAGATGATAGACATTCACCCTCTATGGTTTCTTAACTTCCCATCACTCAACCTATGGAGCATGAGTCAGAACTGCGTGACAGGTTTTTAGTGTTTGACCGGTCTTAATTTTGCTTCTGGTTCAGACTATTGTAAGTTAGACACTACAAGAGACTGACGCATTAAAGCTTGAAAAGTTAGCCACCCTGCTCCAGGCCATGTCAGAACTAAGAGCCATGTTTCCATTGTAACAGTCAGTGACACCTGCTGGAGAGAGTGCAGTGACCTGTTGGATATAAACAGCAGTGACCACATAATCTGTTGTTTTTATTTGTAGAAGGAAGTGATCACTCTCTGCTTTGTTTTCCCTGGAAAAGGTCCTGGTAACTATCGCATTCCTCCAGAGGGAGAACATTATTCTCTGCTGTTTGAAGGCTCATTGCTTGTTCAGTCAGTAATGAAGATAATCAGGGACTGCTTTGGATATCTATCTGAAGACTGACTACCCCTGGACTAGTTTTTCATTAACAATAAAAGATGAATAAGTTCCCCTAATGACGAGTGATTACGGTGATATTTCTGTACAAATAAAGAAACACTTGAGGTAATAGGCCGGGCAAGACAAGGCAAGGCAAGTTTATTTATAGAGCACCATTCATACACAAAGCAATTCAAGGTGCTTTACAAAGCATTAAGAACATCACAAGAAATGTGACACAAAGCAAAAATTGATACAATATATATACTGCATATATAAAAATATAAGTTCAGGTCGGGTCAGGACACTACAACAGTATGTGCTTACCTCCCCGAGGACACTTTCTAACACCTTTTATTAGTCGTGTTCCCAGAACTACCTTTTCTCCCATAAGGGTTCCAAACCTTCAGAGTTGTTACAATCACACTATAGTTTGTTGTTTAATAAATCGCCTGAGATTTAAATCTACCTTTTTCTTTCTGAATCGCTGAACGGAAAAATGGGAGTGAGAGGGAGCTGTAATTATCTGCGGCACTCGGCATGCAGTGATGATATTCAGAACAAAGATCATGACCTCGAGTGTTACATTGCTTTTATACAACAGTTACACAAGCGGCAAATAGTAGTAAACAATAATGATCAACAACAGTCTTATCCAATCAGATTACTTGGTTGGAACTAACTGTTGTATCACTAACAATTAGGAATTATAAGTATTTTAACTCATGTTACTTTTTGCTGGTGGTACTTCCAGACTTTCTATAACTTTTTTTATGCAGGACTTGCGTTTTTTTTTTATTTCAATACTTAGAATTTTTCAATAAATCCATCATTACTGTAGCCTTATTATAGAAGCAGAAAAGTGTTAGAAGCATCTGTTGAGGGGGAGCAAATTTAACTACATAATATGCTGCTACATTGATGTATAAAAGTTAATCAGATTTGACACTTACTTTACCTTTATTTCGAAGAAGAAGAATAAAGTGTCCTCAGGCAAAATACTAAACACCAAATTGCTCTGTGAGTGTCTGTGAATGATCGTATGAATGATGAATGGGATAAAATGCATGCATGATAAAGCGCCTTTTTTATTATTATTATTCTTTAATCATCATCATTAGCAACATCAACAAGGTCAGTATAGTCATCATCATCATCATGAATATCCTAATCAACACCAACAACATCCTCGATGTCATCAACATCAATAGCATCAATATCATTACGTGCAGAGGTGTTCATGAAAGAGCTTCTTCTTAAAGTTGCAAAGGGACTTGGTGAGTTTGGTAACTCGTTCCACCACCTGGGGGCTACTGAGGAGAAGAGACTAGTTCGCGACTTAGGGCCCTGTTGTGATGGGAGTACTAGGCGCCTTTCATTGGCAGAGCGTAGCGGGCAGGAGGGAGTGTAGACCTCAATGAGGGCGTTCAATTAGCAGGCAGGAGCCGTTTTTGTTGCCGTTTTGTCAGCGAGCAACAGGGTTTTGATGCTCGCTGACACTGCTTGATGCAGTTTGATTAGACGACTGGGAGCAAGTGGAGGATTATGAACAGTGCAGTTATGTGTGCTGTTTTTGGTCGACTGCTGCGCTCTGAATCATCTGCAGAGGTTTGAATGTACATGCACCAGCGACATGAGGTTTTGTCGGTGACAGCGATGAAATGACTACTTGACATTTACAGAGATTTTCAGAACACACAAACAAACAGTTATTTAGACAGCAGAGGGGCACATGATGGAAAATAGTGTTAACAACACTCAGAGTACTGTAAATACATTACAGCAGGTTATACTGTCCAGTGCAGTGTGATTATAACAGGAGAGAATGTGTTGCTTGCATTGCGGCTGTGTGTTGATGCTAAAATAATGAGTCATCTGTGGAAAAACACAGATGTATTGCATTGTGTTGCTGTTGTGCAGATATTGTGAAATTGTGGAAAATTCCAGTTTTGTCATTCAGATATATATAATAGACAAACTTCCACACATGAGTTGATTCAATTTCACCGGGATGTCTCTGCAGTAGTCCGATCATTTCTGATTATGAAGACAAGAGATGGTGTTTGATCCCAGGGGAGTGGATGAACTTCTGCAAGTGGTTATCCACAATAAATGCTTCACCCAGGTCTGCTCATATACATCATGAGTACATATACACGCTCAAGTTCATGGGGGTTCATATTGATGATACACTTAGACTGCAACAGTGGAAATGTTTGCTACGCACACGGAGGTGAGCAGAAGTTCATGTTGCTATTTTACCGTGCAGTTTCAGAGAGTATCTTTAAATAAGGGATGACGGCCTGGTTAGTCACTCGTGTGTTCGGCTGAAATCACAGCGAGCTCGTCTTGTATAGACCGCTGTGAAAATGATGGAAGTTATAAGATACCCATCACTTCAAACAATTTGAGCAGTCTATTATCAGACACAGAAAATAGTTCCACCCTCTAGTATTAGATTCAGGGCCCTTCGGCCAGGCTGAACTATTATAATCATTCATTTCTGCCAAGGTCCATTAAGATTCTCAATAACAGGTGTTGTCAGATGTACCACGGGGCTGTGCAATATGAAACTCTGCTGCTACTGTCAGTAGGGGTTCATGCATTTGTACAAATTGTTTCATGGTATTGTGTTTTTGTGCGTTCTGTCATTATGTGTGTTTCTATGGAGTATATGCTTTTTAACCTCTGTGGACCTTGAGGACAGAGTCCAGAACAAGTTTCCCTGCAGTGAAGTAGATTGTTTTATGATCTTATAATCAATATATGTGAAATTGCATTAGTCTGAACATCCGTTCTATGTTTGGATTTTCAGCTCAGTTCACATTTGACATCTAAAAAACTTCATGTGAAGGCTCTTTGTTTGTGTTGAGTACACCTGCACAGGGGTCAACACAGCACGGCTACTGACAGCTCCTCTTTGAGCTTGGTTGTATGTGTAGGAACCGTTAAGAGTAAATCTCTTGATGCTCTACTCGACTTTTCGCGTGTGGTTCTGCACATGTACTGGTGCACCAGCCCTCCTGTCAAAGGTTCAGTGGATCCTGTGACTGTGTGACAGCTGAGGGAGAGTTCGTGTGAGCAGAAGGTGGACAGAAATCAAATATAGGGCGAGGATGGTCAACAGAGAAGGATGGGGGGGGCTACTGGGGGCTACTGGAAACCGGAATGGTTTTGGCACTGTGCCGGCGTGGTTTAGGGTGCAGTAATTTATGTGACATCTGACCTTTTCCCTTTCTAAGTGGCGCCCTCAAAGTCCACAGCAAACTTAACACATCAGGCTGATTAGGCTGTTAACCTGAAGGCTTACTGGCTTTTGTTATTTTATGCTGAGAATAATTTAGGGTTCTGGTTTCCAAGTGTTGTCAGGAGCAATAAAGTATGTCTCAAGCAGCTTTTAAAGACAAAAATCACAACAGCCTAGAAAACATATTGTGTGTAATTCATCAAAAAGATAATATTTGTATAATTTCAGTATTAATTAGTATATTTTATGCTAATAAGATATTCTCCCTGAGGCAGCAGAGTTCTAACGAGGTTTATTTCAGGGTCAACATGAGGCTGAGGCAGCCACAGAGAGGGAGACAGCTCTGATTATTTTGGTGAAGTGGGTTAAAGGTTTTAGATCTGCCTGCATAACTGTAATTATACACCTGAGTGTAAATCCACTTTCTAAAAAAGCAGCCCCAAACGACCAAAAAGCTCTTCTAACCTGCATGATGACCATAATTAGCTCCCCTCAGTAACAGGAAGTCAACAGGAAGGCAACTTTTCACTTGAAGGCTTTAATTGTGAAGTGACCGCAGGATGGGATTAGTTTGCATTATGGCAAACTCTTTTGATATTAAACTAGTCAGCAAAATAAATAAAGAATATTTGCATTCAACAATGTGCACACATTTTAAATCTAATGTTACTGCTGTGTTTTTTTGGCTGACCGCCGGGGTCAGCCCTACACACGGGTCTGTACATGAGTGAGTGCGTGAGTGAGCGAGCGGACTTTCACAGCCGTATAGATAGAGAGTTGCGACATGGCAATGGCGGATCATGGAGCATGTTGGACCTCCACTAACGCGACTCTCTCTCTCTACATGGCTCTGGATACTTAGTTCGGGGAGTAGGCGGGGCTGCTCCTCCGCTGCTTGTCCGCTGTCCTCACCTATCTGCAGTGCACACCTGCTTTCAAACACATCGGCCTCATGAGGACAGTCTTTGTAACACATTGATCTGATGCGGTCAGCCACATACTAGGTTTTGGCCTAGTTTTTATTTAGATGAATAAAGAAGGAGGTAACGAAACATGAAAATACGAGCTCTTATTTTGTAGGTGTCGCACTTTTACAAATGTGATATTTTTAAGCTTTTAGCAGATGTATGGTGGATAAAGAGGTGGAACTGACAGCTATTTGTATTTCCAATTAATCTGCTGGTTATTTTCTTGGTTAATTTATTAGTCCATTGGTCTGTAAAATAACGTGGTGTAGAGCACATCACAATATTCCACATTCTTTTGTCAGGTGAGCAGTTAAAGGCCCCGTGGTACTCAACTTAAATATTAAGACTAAAATAAGCATGAGATTGTAACATTTAAGAACCCAGACCACCAAAACTGGGGCCACACAACTCTTCGTTCAGGTGGCCGAAGAACAAATAAAATACACAGTTCAATGTTTTACCTGAAGCTTTGGAGCTTTCTGTAAACAGCTCAATACTTCAACACGCCTCTTTGTTGATCCTCATTAAAAGAGATGACTAGAAACCAGCCTTACATTCCTTCTTTCTCTTCAGACAGGACTGTTCAAATTGTCTGATGAAGAGTTTTTTATTCAACCTCTGGAGAAGCCGAGCGCTGAGACCTCAGCACCACAGGCCCACGCCATCTACAAACGCCACGCGCCCCCTCCCTCCTCGAGTCCAGTCACGCAGCCCAACTCAGGGAAACAAGCTGCTAACGGTACCTGTGGAGTCAAAAGTAAGTCTCTTTTTCTCATCACAAACACGGCCACGCTTTTTCAAAACTTTAAACTTGTTATTTATTCATTGAAACTGCAAAACAACAGTTCAGGTAGCTCATATGAGAATCAGTAAGTATAGGAAGCCTGCATCATGCCGAGTCTTGTCCTCGGATTACTGAGACAATAGCGAATGATTTTCTTGTCTCCTTTCTTGAGTCCCTGACTTACAATCTGCAGAGGTCAGAGGAAGAAAGTATTGAAATTTAGTGGCTCATAAATCAGCTGCTTACAATTCTGAGTGAGTCCAAATTGACCCTGAAAAGAAAATTGAGCATCCTTCAGGGATCACGAAGATGTGTTTAAGTTTGTGAATACATTAACATGAATTTCCTCGTGTGAATCACGAGTGGAATAAAAAAAAAGACAGTGGTGTGTGTTCATGAAACACAGTGGTGCCTTTAACACCGGTCAGGCTGTTAGATTTTTGTTTTTGTGTGGACACCTGCTGATGTAGAGGACAAAGTGTCAATGTAGTTGCCAAAGCATAGAGTCATAGAGGGCTGTGGTTGATGCTGTAGATGTAAAGATAGGTTGACAGTTGGACAGGTGGATGGATGGCGGGATGAGGAGATGGATAGATGATGGTACCAGTGTGGACGAGAGTGCTGACCTGGACTGGGGATATCGTCGACCGGTGGAAAGAACACTTTGAGGAACTCCTGAACCCAAAAAACACGTCCTCTGTTGTGGTGGCAGAGTTTGAAGATCCATCAACGATCAAATGTTACCAATCAAATTGAAATCAAATCATTATTATTATTGATCACAGGCAGGTAGGAGGATTATTGAGACATGCCTTTAAACTACAGACAGGTAATATATTTTTCCAGTCAACATTACAGTTTCTCACCTGTGAACATGATTAAAGTTATTATCTCAAAGATCTCACTTTCGTACTCTTTGGCGGCACCTATGGCGATAAACGGTAATTACGGGAGCACACTTCCCAGATATCCAGACAGTGTCTCATGTGTGACGTCCACGGTTGGCTCCGGTTGTAACTCTTGATTTTCCTCGCTGACGGTCGCTTTCCTTTTCAGACTGTTTGCCTTCATCTGAGCGTCGAGTTTGTTTCTTCTTCTTGGGATTTTTACTTATTTTTGAAGTTGTATCTGTAGTCATCGATCTTTTCTTTGTTTGATTCCTATTTATACTTTATTATTTAATATTTCATACTTAATATTTCAGTAATAACAAGAACAATTCTAAAGGCAGAGAGGCCATGAGGAGGTAGACACACTGGTGCAAGAAACACACGTGTCTACCCAAGAGTGTGTGTGGAAAGTGAAAAGCTGTTGTTTGCACATGCCATGCAACAGCAGTTTATAATATCTATTTTCTGTCTTCCATCTTCAGATTCCCATGAAAGTTTTGAAGACATTGAGACACAGCGGGAGCAATGGGAGCACCGGCAGCAGAGGCGAAGAAAGAGAATCCGTCAACGCTCAGTCAGCAAAGAGAGGTGGGTGGAGACGCTGGTGGTGGCCGACCCGAAAATGGTGGAGCATCATGGGAGCAAAGCCGTGGAAAACTATGTCCTCGCTATCATGAACATTGTGAGTATATGACAAGACAAACGATTATATTTCTGTGTATTAAAACCATGTTTATTCTGAATTATAATTACATCAGCATGATGAAGGAAAAGCAGCTTAGCTCCGCCTACCCTCTCTGGCAGACCAACCACTGCTGGGTGAAAACGCGTCACTAACTGGGCGCCGCTTGTGATTTTTTCTGTGAATGTTTTCTATGAAAATATCTTTATCATATATTTTGCTTCAGGACATTTGATCATCTTCAGAATAATACAGATTTTTCCATCTTCTTGTCAAGTAACACAATGGATAACTTAAACTCTTCTCATCTACCTGTTTTTTTAAACCACGTCTCCCGAGACTTCGGTGTTATTCCTGCCTGCTAGTTATGGGTTAAGTAAACTGACTCCTCGTCTGCTTTTGATTAGCACATCATTCTTTCTTCCAAAATACAGCCTTCTTCTCTCTGACAGCAGCTACTGAAAGTGCCATCAGAGGATAGAATATCAGGAAAGGGAATTCACTGACAGAGAAGCCGTCAGATTAACTGACTCAACGGACGATAATACACAGAGGAAGCAGCCATTATTCCCCACATCCTCTCTGGGTTCTTTTTTGGAGTCATCTACACTCCGGCTTTGAACTTGAAAGCCCCTAACGCTTCAGTTTTGTGAAAACAATCTTGCAAAGCATCAAGGGAAACAACCTCTTGCTCTTGTCCAAACAATAAGTAATGTCATCATCTTCCTCAGCCAACAGCTGCTCCATTGTCTCATTACAGACGCTGTGTTGAAGCTGTCAGCTTAACAAGAGGTTCCTATATTTATATTGTGCTGAACTGTGTGCACAGAGTGATGTGATTTACACACACATAACAGCCCTGACAGTCGATCTCTGCAGCCCTTTCATTAAATAGCTCCTGACTTCCTTTCACATGGTGGTCTTATGATTAGTTGTTTAATTTTCTCTGAGATATTTAATATATCTATACGATAATAAACAAACAGGACAAATAGGAGGAAAGAAGAGGCACAAGAAGTAACATTTACCCGCCAACAATGAAGACGTTTACACATGAAGCATGCGGTTTGAGAGGAAACATAAAATCAACAGCACATTGTTGCGGAAAATGAGCTTTAAATAGTCGCCGCTCTATTTATACTCACTTGAATAACAATAGAGAAAAAACTGTTGGACTGAAAGTATCTATAACTTAACAGATAAAGTTTTAAAAATGGTCCCAAAGTTCATTCAGCTTCAGGACGTGCGCCACAAATATCTGTGAATGAGCACTTCTTTGTAAGACGGCGGCAGAGTCTGGATGAAATGAGTCCTTTGTGTGTTTCTGTCTGAAGTGCCCCACTTACACAACTTGCACAGAAGTTTAAGCGCGTAGAGGTTTTTCCTAACAGCAAGAAAAATGAGAGGAATCTGACCAGTATTTAACATATTTTCCCTTTACAACTTTGTGTAATAACTTAAGTGTCATCACAGCCAAGAGATTATTTATAAAATGCTATTTTTACTGCAGAACGAGGTGCTCTCTCTTGCTCCTTGGCATGAATCAGTTGCAGTTTCTCAACTGTTTATTTCAGTTCAACAACTTTATCACCTCGTATTTCCACTGGGGAAAAAAAGTTTCTGAAGGCAGAACACAGCTTCTCTTTCAGCCAAACTCTTATTCAACTAAACATGAAAGAATGTTGTGCAAGCATACTTATGCCTTTATAGTTCTCCCTTACCCTCGCATCTTTGTGTTTGTAGTAAATGGATTTATGGTCAATTATCTGTTACGAATTCACCTCCACCCTTGTCTTTCTCATTTCAGATTTGTTTTGTGGGTCTACTATTTATCACAAATATGAGGCTAAGTGCTGTTATGAGAAATGCTATAATAGTTAAAGTTGTAATTTTGAAGATATCAGTTTTGTTCTCTGTGGCGGCACCTATGGCGATCAAGCACGCTTCCCAGATATCCAGACAATGTTGCATGTGTGACGTCCACGGTTGGCTCCGGTTGTAACTCTTGATTTTCCTCGCTGTCGGTTGCTTTCCTTTCTAGACTGTTTGCCTTCATCTTTTCTTTTTGTTCAGCCATAGTAGATTACTGTTTACTCCGCCTACCCTCTCTGGCAGACCAACCACTGCTGGCTGATGGAAAACACGTCACTAACTGGGCGGCGCTTGTGATTTTTTTTTGTGAAAGACGCACCAGACACCCAGTCTGTAATACTGCAAATGCAAAGGCTTTCATCAGTGGGCCACAGGCTCAATCACCATTGTGTTACCTCATTCGGCGATAGATAATGACTTAAATGAAAATCTTAAAGATTATCATTTTAAAAAGAAAGATATCCAATGATACATCTTTGCTCTGGAGATGTAAACAACAACACCAAGTGATGTTTGCAATCCTGTCAGAGACATTTCCTACAGAAATAAGCATGTCTTCATTGTTAAGGAGCAGTGTAAAGCTTTGGTTTCACTCTGGTAGGAAGCCTCTGTTGAACCGAGTGATAATGATGCTCACAGTCTTGCATCTCATCAGTGCCAGCTCCCTTCACCTCAGACCTTTGTTCCACGGTTCTCATTTGTTGTTAGCGTCAATCTGTTGACCTCAGTCCCTCTCTTTTCTCTAGCAATCAACCCCGCACTGCCTCCTGCCCTCTGTAGCCAATTCTCTAATTTGTCACATGCCACCTTAACTCAAGACTACAAGTGAATGTCAAAGCTATAGACTTATTTAAATGCACACCCTTTTTACACTCCACTGACACCGTTTTCATTGGGTTTTGACACATGACATATTAAATAACCCTAACAAAGCCATCAAAGCAAACCATATTTTTTTTTAAATAAGGGTTAAAGGTGCCAGTTTTACATCTTATATGTTAACTGAACTGTCACCTCACAGCTAGAAGGTTCCTAGTTCAAATCCCGTTTGGACATCGTGGGCCTTTCTGTGTGGAGTTTGCATGTTCTCTCCATGGTATGCGTGTCTTCACTCTGGCTACTCCGGCTTCCTCCCGCAGTCCAAAGACATGCTTATTAGGTTCATTGGTGACTCTAAATTGTGAGCATGTCTGTATGTGTCAGCCCTGTGAGTGACTGGCGCCCTGTCCAGGGTGTACCCCCGCCTCTCGCCCAGTCACAGCTGGAATAGCCTCCAGTGACCCTGAACAGGATAAGCCGTATAGATAATGGATGAATAGATGGATGTTCGCTGAACTCAACTAGAAGCTTACACCTGCAGTGTTTCATAGACTGACTGATTGAAAGGTTCCTTATGTTACTGAAATGTTTTGACATTTGCATGATATAATACGACATAAATTGATGTAATTATCCATAAAAAGCTGTAATTATAGATTGTTTGCCCTTTAAAGGTCTTTGCACTCAGACCTGTAAAAGTTTCTAAATACATGTAGTGCTAAAAGCTTTAATTTTGAGAGGTGAATTGTTGTTCTAGTGCTAAATGAATCATCAGGATTACTGTTTACATCCACAAATAATGGATACCTCTGAATGACTTGGGTCATCTGGACCGATGCATAGAATAAATCATCAAAAGATATTCAACCAGAGCAGGGGATGTTTCTGAAATGTAAAGAGTTTTGTTCCTTGTTTCTTTTCGGCCACATCTGTAACTGTTATTTTTAAGTGTATTGGCCTTGAAAGGAAATCCAACATTAAAAAGACCCCAAAGTCAGATGCCGGAGCATGACTGATATAACTTTAATACAAAACTGTTTCTATTAATACAACAACATATTTGCCAGGTCGTATTGTAGAGTTTTCTGTACAAGAAGATCTTTTAAATTAAATGTTTTTTTAATTTAATGGCAGCTCCCTGCTGTCTTTTGCTTCTCTCACTCGTGGCCACACCACATAATGAAGCTTTTTGTATGCAGAAAACTGTACATCAGCAACCTTTTTATTGTATAAACTTTCCCTTGGATTATTTTGATTTATGCGGTGTCTTGGTAGGTAGGAATTATCTAACATCTAAATGTTAAATGGATTTTATTTTTCAGGTGGCCGGTCTGTTCCGAGACGCCAGTATTGGAAACGCAATCAACATCGTGGTTGTTCGGCTCGTCCTGCTGGAGAAAGATGAGGTAAAAAAGTGTGAAGCTTTCTCTGTAGATTAATACAATTGTCTTTGTTGAAACTACTTAAATGTCAAATGTCTTTCCAGCAGATGTTTTATGAATGACACCTGGATACACAGAGCTTTTTGTTTGCATTGTCACATTCACAATGACTCACGGCAGGTCGTTAAATAATAAATAATGTCTTCTTTTACTTTATATGATACAAATGTGTCCTGTGTTGCCTTTTGCAGCAGAAGTTAATAAGATATAGATGTGAACAGAGCACATAAATGTAACGTAAGCTAATAGAATGGTGATAAATGAGTATATATGAGTGTATTTATATCATTGTTGCAAATCAGGCTCAGAAAAGATATGCTTGTATGGGCATCACAAGTTGTTCTGACCATCATGTATACAGATTGAAAAGCACAAGCATAAACATATTGGAACATGTTAGTTTCTCCTAACCACCTATAAAAATGTACAGAACATGATAAAAAAGATGAAGTATTCAGTGATGCAGCTATTTCAGTACTATAAGCTGAATGACTGTTATTAGGTTCCGATTAAAGGCCGCACAAATGTTAAAAGCACAGACGGTGCAATTTAGCCGAACCTAAAGCAATTATTTGATTTCAGTTTCCATCAAATCGTCGCTGCATTTTTTCTCCTCATTCTTCAGATTTGTGTACTTTATGTTCTCTTTGTTCTGTTCCCTTCACCTGCACGTGACATGTGGAAAAAACAGGATGACCTTAAGATCACACACCACGCTGACAACAGCCTGAACAGCTTCTGTAAGTGGCAGAAGAAACTCAACATGAAGGGAGACGAACACCCGCTGCACCATGATGTAGCAGTCCTGCTCACCAGGTAATATAAAAACTCGGCTTTCCAAACTCTTTCTCAAACTGCACATAATAACATCCCCCATGAGAGTCAACTCATACTCTGGTTTGAAAGAGTAGAATCAAAGCTACGTGTATCTTAAGTGAGAGGGAATGGTTCTGTAGATTATTCTACTTTGTTTTGGCCATGACAGTATCATGACTTATTACACGGCTGTGTTATAGATAATTGATTCTGATTACGGCATTCTGAGGTCTATTTCTCAATAACAGACCGTTGCTATGATGAACAGACTGTTGCTAGGGATTCAGCTCTAATCTCACAATCCGGAGGACTAACTGTAATCGTATCAATCCTCCGAAAGAGGTCCGGTAAATTTGACGTGGGTCTGTTTACAGAGGGGGAAAAAGGACAGAGACGAAAACAGCGGAGAGAAAGCAATAAAGGTTAAAAGACACAAAACCTGAAGGCTACAACAAAGAGATCTACAAAACTGAAGAGGGCATGTGAAGGTGCCCACTAATGCTGCTTTTTGCGCTAGCAGCGCCCACAACCTCAATTTATTATTATTATTAGAAAGGATAGCTGAAGAAAGACAGGAAATATGGGGGGTAGAGAGTGGGGGATGACATGCACCAAATGACCGGCAGACCAGATGATCGGAGTCGAACCTGTGACCAGTGCAACGAGGACCGTCGCCTATGTACAGTGGGTGACTGCTCTACCAACTGCGCCTAACCAGCGCGCCATCCTGTCATTTTTAAAAGTTCCCCGTAAGATAAGATAGAACTCAATTAATCCCAAAGGAAAGTATTGTCGCCTTATAATTTAGATAGAATTTAATGTCTTTCATGTTGTCGCACTGACTTTTCACAGGAAGGACATCTGTGCAGCCATCAACATGCCCTGTGAGACTCTGGGTCTGTCACATGTAGCGGGGATGTGTCAGTCACATCGCAGCTGCAGCATCAGTGAGGACACCGGCCTCCCATTGGCCTTCACTGTAGCTCACGAGCTGGGACACAAGTAAGGCTTCACTGTACAATCACACATAAACACACACAGATCATATGATCTTGTATGTTTAAAAAAATCAAAAAGTTTGTGACAAAAACTCTGGAGTATCGTGTGTCCAAGATCACGAATGAACCTACCGGTAAATGTTATCAACAGTTTTCTGAAAGCCACGCCTTTCTGAATAACTGTTTTTCAGGCTTTCCGCTTCTGCTGGCACAAATGCAGTTTGAAATTAAATAAAAATACAGATTTGCCGCAGAAGATCTTCAACTATTTTTTTAATATACTAGTTCAGTGAACCCTAAACAGAGTTTTAAGTTGAAGGCTGGCTACTGTATGATTCAGAAATTTTGAATAACGTAACTGTGGATAATCGAAAGCGCTCTCCTTTCAGTACTTTTTATTCACTTATTGTCATATGTGTGAAATACATTGCACATTTCTACCCAGACAGTGTGAGTCTACTAATGCAGGCTCTCCTCTTTATCTCCTCTGTGGGTGTAAAAATCCATCACAAAGTCAGAAGGAATGAAGTGATTGCTGAACATTATGTGGCAAAGAATTACAAAGCAGTGGTCACAAGAAAAACAAGACTTCTCTCTGGAAAGATTGAGTTTATTATGATGTGGTACTAATTTTCCTCCTGTCCTTTAAATTGAGGTTGTGCTTATCTTAATGTGCATTCACACTTCAATTAAAATACTAAGAAATCCTGTGTTCGCATATTCTGTTTTATCACTATTAATTCAGCCTCTTAATTACCAGTTTAAACATTTGTGCTTGCAAATTTTTTTCCCCTTAAATGACCAAATAAACAGGCACATAAAGTACAAATCCCCCCCTATAATTCTATTATAAATAACCTATAAGAGGCCTTAATTAGCTGTCTAATTACAAAACATTGTGTTTGCATTTGATATGAAAGCACATCACTTCCTAGAACGGTGCCAGGTCTGCATGAGTTAAAGCAGACCAATGTAAACACATCATTAATATTCTACACAACCAGTTAGCTGCTGGTATGAGCGCTACAGCTGTTTATGCTGCTTTTTGATGGAGGACTTGTGTGGACATAGAGGAATGGTGGAGAGGTGATTGTGATCTTCAGCTATGTGACTCTCACAGGTTGTTTGACTGTGAAGAGGGGTGAAAAATGTGCAATTGTCACGGTTGTTATCCGTGACAGTGGGGTTACAAGGGTGGAAATATAAAGCAATCATTCTGTCACATTAATTTGTCAAGTGAATTTGATTAATGTAGCAGGAAAACTCGTATCAAAATTTATATCAAGGCACTAGACCTAGAACATTTGTGCAATCAAAAAATTACTTTTAATACAAACAGTTCACCCTCATTGTTTTTATAGGTTATTCACTGAGTCTTCAACATGTAATCCTTAATTTAAAGAAAATATGATCTTGTCTTTCTGTGGAAATGTCTGTCAAGGTTCTCCAGGTCATGGCAATTCGAAGCTTAATCCAACAGGCAACTAGACTTCGTTGAAGTCATCATCTGAAAGGCTTCTTCAGTTCTAAACTGACTGGTGGACGGAGCTAGAAATATAATCCTCTGGCTCATTTGTAACCTAATAGTTGTGTAATCAAGGAAGAGTCGTTAACCTGAGCTGTTGAGCTAATAGCGATTAGCGTCTTTAGCATCCTCTGGTGTTGATGGGTCGTTGGGTTCACATGACCCAGAGCACGAGTGTGATTTCAGCTGCTTGGGCAGAGAATTTAAAACTGCATTATATGTGACTGATAAGTGGTGTCTTACTGGGAATCTGCACCGACACTTTAGCGTCAGAGGAGCTTGCGCGACACGTAAGCGTCACAGCAGCATCTATTTTGCATTCTACACCGGCTGCGACTACAGCAAAGATGAGTCTCAAAGTTAGCCAATGGTAGCTGCGATTCCTGTCCATAAATAGGGGTGGTAGTGACTCCAAAAAGTGTGCAGTCTGCCGGAAACAGGAGAAGAAGAAAACATTGCAACCGACTTGTAGACATATTTCTTAATTGTGCATTAATTCTGTATTTATGTAGGATGTAGAAGTCAAATGAGAATGAATTAATAGGATTGTTTTCCCCAGATGTTGAGGAAATATATATTCATTGCTCTTTCAAATTAATCTCGCCTGCTCATCTAGCCTGCTTATCTAGCCTATCAATAACTTCAAGAGGAAACTGAAATTGAATTTGGCAAAAATGAAGAGATCACATTGTTTAACATGGATTCCTTGGTTGTGGGCATGTATTTACATAGCAGTCAATGGCTTTCTACCCTTCACTTTGCGCAGGAAAAATAGACTTGATGCGTAAAACGAACTGAGCAGCAGAAAATGACTTGCGTATTACGCCCGCCTCCCGTGCAGGATACCCGGCTGGTGGAGATTGCAGCATTGAATCACATTGGAGCGGTTCTGTCCCGGCACGTGTGTCAAAAATACGCTTCAAATACGTTGCCCGTGTAGATTCCACGTTAGGTCACCACCCCAGTTAAGGGATGGTTTTTCCAGCTTGGCTTCCTTGACACCTCTTTCAAACTAGCGGTCTTCTCTGGCCAGGATGTGAACCTTGCTGTCTTCACAGGAGTGTCCTTTGTTCTTCAGATGTAGGTGGACAGCTGAGTCCTGACCTCAGGAGCTGGCTTTCCTATGCTGGGCCATGTGTTTGTGGAGGGGATGTTTTGTTTCCCCGATGTACAGGTCCCTTTTCAACAAACACAATATTCCGGTAGACTTCAAACCACCCAACACACTCAGACAGAAGCTTGTCCACCCAAAGGACAAAAACACCCAGACATAAACAGAGTGTATGCAGTACAATGCAACAAGGAATGCAAGGACCTGTACATCAGAGAAACAAAAGAAGAAGCCTTCAGATGAACTTCAACCAAGTCCAGTTGTCTTTTGGATTAAGCTTCAAACTTTCTGTGGGAAAATACTCCAACAAAATCACATTATTTTTCACATGTAACAAACGTGTTTGAGCTTGATATTTAATTGAAAGGAAAAAAAAAGCCTCTTCTTCCACATATTTAATTTGACATATTTCTAAACATTGAACCCGTGGCTGGAAATGATTGTATGTTCAAGAATAACACACGCTGCAATCAACAAGCCGAAAAAACAGACAGACCTCGCCCCAGGGAATGGCCGCAGACAATTATACAGTTTTATGTCTCCTATACTCCATCGACCTATTTGTATGTACAGGCCACTTGCAATTACAAACGCATTCTCTTTAGACTCGACCTCACTCACTAGAAAACAGTGTGTGGTTCTCTTACTCTTCTCCAGCTCTTACTTTATCACTTTATTCTCCGGCACATGTATTATTGGCAGCTCGTCCCTGTTATACTGTGTGTTCAGGGAGCGTGAACAAATGCCGGATTGACAGGAGTCCTTTGTGCATTGTGCAGGCTTTCAAGCAGTCCATTCCATATATAGAGAAAAAAATCTATTCACTGTACCTGCAAACTGAACCTTTTTAGCATTCACATGTGCAAAAGTACAGGGGGAAAATGTAAGATGTTGAGCCCAGATTCAATTGCATGTGTCTTACAGTAGTTCTTCTCTTCTCCTCATTTACTACAAGATAAACATGGTGAAATTCGTTTTATTTTAACATCTGTAACCCTTAACATCTTCTAACTGGTGCAGTAAAGGAGCTAATTTCCTTGAAATATAAATATATTTCATAAAACTGTAAAACAATCGCCCAAAAAGCGAGAAAACAGATAGAACCAAGCGTTAGCTAGCTAGCTACTAGCTAGAGCTTCAGTTAGCAAATTGTGTTTATTAGTCTAGAAAACAGACTTTAACCCAGCACATTTCAACAACAAGTTTAATATTACCACCAAGCTACATTTAATTTTGTAGTCTGAGAACAGGCTGCATTATTTTAACCTTTTTCTTGTGAAAGTGGCGAGAGCAATTGAAGATGTGAAATATTTTGTTGATAAATGATGAAGTGTTTACTGTCAAAGAGATTTCAAGGTATTACAAAGTTTACTTTAACACAATCTTCATTTTACTTAAGCCCCAAATCTGACTTTTCATTCCTTGGTGAATAAAAAAGGGATAATTAGACTTGATGTGCTTTTTTTTGTCCTTTTTTGTCCTGTTTATTGAACAGTAATTTTCAAAATTGCCAGCAAGGACTGAATTTGTCTGTAGAAACTCTTATTTCTTAAAATGTCGTCCTTGATGATAAAAAGCTCAAATCACTTTGGGTTTTTCTATTCACTTATTTAGAGCCAGCATTTAGCTTCCACCAGCTGAAATGCTTCTGAAGGTTAATCACGTTGCAGTTGTCTTTCTTGTTCCTGAGCTGCATTGTACAATCATAGAGCATTCAAAAAGCCTCCTTAGCCTTTCAAAAAGCAGATGTTGAACATGACGTAAGCAGGTTGCAATTAACATAGACGTGCTAATGCTCATAATTGTGTCTTTATTTTCCTTATCACTGCTGTGCACAAATTACCACAACATTGTGGATACAGCTGCTGCTTAATGTGAAATGTTCTAAGTGTGTACAGTACATGCAGTTCACAGACAGACACATGTATTTGTTTGTTCACCTTGTACCATGTTGTGCCCACTCACTTTAATTCCTCCCTGTGTGGGATGTGCTTCTATGTCACAGCTTTGGGATTCAGCATGATGGCGACGGTAATGACTGTGAACCCATTGGGAAACGACCTTTCGTCATGTCTCCACAGCTCCTGTACGGCACCTCCCTGCCCCGGTGGTCACGTTGCAGCCGACAGTACATCACCCGCTTTCTCGAGTGAGTGCCACACATGATGTTTGAATACACTGCTGTCTGACATGTGACTCAGTTTGAGTGTTTAGTTTCAAGGTTACTGTACACACAACTTTTTGAAAGCATCCAACAGGCTAATGGTGCTCTTATTCTTTTATGTGTAACAGTGTGAAGTGTTTCAATGGTACCTGATGCTCTGTGACCTTGGATGAGCCTTATGTCAAGTTTAATTTTGAAGAAAATATTAATCACATTCAGGTTTGTTTGAAATTTGAAGAAATTTGCCCTGCACCAGTACTGCGCTCATACTTTCAGCCCCACCACCACCCCAACAATACACCTGCAGGCTCAGGCTAGGGCCTCAACACTCAAATTTCTGCATTTAAAATACATCTGCAAAGAGTGAGGAGGTCAGAGCCTAGACCCCAAACACAAGTTATGTTCTGCTGCTGCAATAAACATTTCAAAGTATTACAAATGTGACTTTGTGGACCCACTGCACACGACCAATTTGTCTTCATTCGCATCCGCCCAGCGTCGCTGGTCACTTATTGGGGTGAATTAAGGCGCTTTTCAATCAAATCAACACCCTACAAGGTTTATTTACTAAAAAGTATATCACTGTTTCTTTAAATGCATGTTTATGACATAATGCTTTGAGGCTGCTTGGCTGCTTGCCATACACAATGAAAGGGGGCAAATTTTCAGCCGTGTGAGGTCATGTTCAGTCGGTCTGCACCGTGTGTTGTCTGACTGAACTATAAGTAGTAAAAGTAGAATCGAAAGAATCAAATTAATATGAAAGGAAGTCGTGCAAGTCAAGAATCATAACTAGAAAAAATGGACAATAAAATACAGCATTACTTATATTTATATTTAAAGTGTAACTGCACCCCCTGGTCTGACCATAACTCCACCCACTGCACAATTTTGAGAAATGCTCATAGGAAGGTGGGTGTGTCCGGCAGCTCAGTGACGTCCCCTCCCCTGGCCAGAGACAAAATGGAGAGCGACACAGAGTCACAGGGCACATGTGCAACAAAGAGCCCATCTTCTGATGAGGAGGACTTCTCCCCTCCAGAGTCCCCTGAAGAGCACTTTAGTGAGGTGGAGGACCGCGGTGGTCCCGAGCCCTATCAGTTCGAGCCATTGGCTCCAGCTCAACTAATGCCTGAAGCTGGAGCTGTCGGAGCTGAGGCAATGCAAGTGCGCATGCACAGACCTCGCGTGCTGTTACAGTTATTAGCTAGAAGGCTAATGTACAGTGTGCTAGCAAAAATAGTGTAAACTCTAGTGAATGATGTCTCGATCATGATATATTTGAAAATGAGCGCGGTTTCACAGACCCCCTCTCAAAGACGGGGCCGGGGAGGTGTACTGCCCACCTCTGATTGACAGGCGTTAATGTTCCTTTTTTTTTTTTTCTTAATTTTGTCTCTACGTCACCGTCGGCTGGCAAGGTCCAGGGCTGATTTAAAACAGTAGATGGCGTGTTGAGCCGTTTCCAACCCATGAAATGATTTTTATAAATTTGGTAAGAATTGTGAATATTAACACCAGCATTGATGTGCTTCGTCACAGTACAGCAATATCATTTAGATCACAGCTCAAAGAACATGTTTAAGTGTGCAGTGACTCTTTAAATGAAAGAGCTGTGCATGTCATGTGCAGAAAGTAGCGATGTTTTCGGCATAAGCTGGTTTAATTATGTTGATGTAGATGGTTTATGAGACAGCATTGTAAAGATTCATTAACCTCAGTTACATTTTTACAGTATCCAGACCTGAGGGCAGAGGCCCTTTTGTGCTGAACATGTGTAATATGTGTACACACACACACTTCCTGCTGTGGCATTAGGCTGCTATGAGACCTCATAAACAAACCTTGATGCTGGGAACAACAGCGTGAAGAGCTGACAGCTCTTCATTAGACCACTTAACCTGCTCATGCTAAAGCATGCGACAAAATGATTCTGTTTTTCCTCATAAATCGTAACAGACCTGCTAAATTCCCATTGTGTTTTTTTTCTACTGGTGCCAAAGGTGTGTCAGAAATAAGCTTCAAAATCATTCATCATTTTGTAAACCATTCGCCTTTATCGAGCTTATTTAAACATTTTAAAATCTACTTCGGCCATAAAGTGTTTCAACAATGGGCAGTAGAGTTAAAGTAATGCATCAAATGATCATCCAGAGTTTAAAGAGCCGCAGCTTCATGTATTATAACTCTTATAAAATGCTGTGATATTAAAAGAGTAACAAAAGCAAATATCCTTCATTTTTGTAAATAGAAGATTTGTTAACTGTAAAGAGGCGTAGGCGTTCTAAATGCCACCTTTCTCACTTACAGTAGTGGCATTGCAGTGAGATATAAATACTGTCTGATACAGTATACGGTCGTATATAGTAGATCTTTCTACAGCAAAGCTTGTGAGTGTCTTTCATCTATACAGTCAGCTGCTGCTGTCAAAGACTCGCACTGTGGCTCTGGCTTCGACATGACGTGTGTTGAATGTCTGAAATAGTTCACTATAGTTGCCCCAGTTTCCAGTGCCAAGCATCTGGAATCCATTTAGTGGGTGTTCAGCTACTTGACAGCATTGTAGCTTCTTGACTTCGCTGTGAAAAAAAGGGCCGCAGGGGGATATTTACACTCGTGGGAGTCTGTTTCACAAAGGCTACCGGTCTGTGTGTGTGTGTGTCTGTCTGTCAGGGCATTGTAGATTAAAAGTCAGAGATCTTTCTCATGTCTTTGTCCAACCTTTTGTATACAAGTTTGTATCAAAAGGAATCTGCCCCATTATTACAACGTAGCATGTTAGAAGAAGAAGCAAAGTACAGCTGTGGGTTATTTAACAGAATACAGTGATTCGATTTAATTAGATTCTGTCATGAACTGAAATGTTTGACAGCGGGAAAACTCGACCACAGAAAATGAAACCAAAGTCCTTAGAATTTGTCCTCTGGGAAACTTGGAATATCTGGTCCAAATTTAACTGCATACAGTAAGCGACGGTCAGAGTACAGTCACAGAAGCTAAGCTATGTAGCGCTGCACACGGGGTGGTGAGAAACACATACTTTAGCGACTTAGACAAAGTCCTGCATCCAAAAAAACATGTCAGTTTAAGTTTTCTTTACTGCTTGATGTCACTTTGAAGTCAGGCATCCTTTTCCTTTGAGATGTTTTTAACTGTACAACAGCTGTAATTCATTTATTTATATTCCAGGGTGGGCTGCACGGTGGTGCAAGTTAGCGCTGTTGCCTCACAGCTACAAGGTTCCCAAGTACAAACCCCGGTTCGGACAAAGTGGGCCTTTCTGTGTGGAGTTTGCATGTTCTCCCCATGCATGCGTGGGTTTCCTCTGGCTGCTCTGCTTCCTCCCACAGTCCAAAGACATGCTCGCTGGGGTCATTGGGGACTCTAAAATTGCCCATAGGTGTAGGTGTGAGCGCGAATGGTTGCCTCTGTGTCAGCCCTGTGATTGACTGGCGATCAGTCCAGGGTGTACCCCGCCTCTCGCCCAATGACAGCTGGGATAGGCCACCCACGACCCTGAACAGGAAAAGTGATATAGATAATGGATGGATGGATTTACCAGCGGGAATGCACAGTAATCAACATTTCAGTTTACACATCAATGGAAAAGTTCCATGGTTAGCTTATGAGCTTGCTATTGACTAGATAAAGTAGCTAATGTTCCTCACAGGAGGTCCCCTGTGTTTTCATCTGGTGCCACGATTTTATGACAAAATAACTGTCTGAACTTCATCTCCAGCTGCTCTCTAAGTTTAGTGCTAAACAGCAGCTGTTGGCTAAAGTAAGATGGTGAAAAGGGTAAACATTTCGCTTGCTACACATCAGTGTAATTATTTGCATTCAAGAGTAGCCTACATCCTCACAGATGCTAGCCTGGCTGTTACAAGTCAAAAAGTCTTATAGTCTTAAGTCTGATATAAGTTATCCTGTAAGTTAATAAAAAGCATTCATATTCAGTGAGGTGAGGCGACCTTTTACAGGAAGAGAGGTCAGGAAAATAAGCCTTCTTCCCACCCTCCCCCCTCTCAGCTGGTGTATCCCTGTTTGGTCTCTTTGTTTCCTTCAGCATCTACGTTTAACCTCCGCAGAAACTCCAAAACCCAATCTGCACTAATCATTTTCATCAGACTTGACTACTGATATTTATCTCCTCATCTCTCTCCTCTAAATGCCGACATTTCCCCCCCATTTCCTGTTTTACCTCTGTGATGGACTGCAGGACAAGGCTTCTGTTGTTCACAGCTTTAGTTGTCCCGCAGGCCTCTGTGTCTCTCGCTGCTTCAGAGGTTTTGTCTGGAGGTGTTATTTTATCTGGAATGTCAAAGGTCACACTCAGCTGAGTGGTTTAGATGTTATCACATAGCTGGACCACTCGTAAACACTGCCTCTCTTTAATGTCCACAGAAGAATGTCTGTGAGGCCAGAGGAGTGGGAGAAAAATTAATTGCACTTGTTTGAAGTTAATTTAATTTCTGCTCAGAGGAAACAAACAGCCACAGCCTGGAGATAACTCACACATAACGTAGCATGTTTGATCGCAGCTCATGTATTGATTGTACATTTCTTTTGAAGTTAATGAACTATGGTAACAGTTAATTTGTATGCATGGACATTTCCAGGACAGCCGGCTTTGACAGAGGCTTCAGCAGAACCTAATTTGCCCTCCGAGCTGCCTTTCAGTGCTGAGGCACTCATGGAGAACATTTTAATTACTGCTGTTCAGTAGTCAGTGTGAGGTCATCTCAGATCAGTTGTTTTGTTGTTAAGTCCGAAACAATCAGCGTCTATATCTGTAAATATGATGTGGCTCTATTTATAATCTTTAGGTTAACTTTTACTGGTTAAACTTTTTCACAGTAAAATTGACAAAATGGGTGTTAATGTGTCACTTTTAATGGCCTTTGCCTTTGATGGCATGAACTAAGTTTTAGCTTTTTTCCATGGGACAAAATATCGATATCGCAATATATTGTCGTCCCGAGTGATGTGATACAATTATTGTTTCTCTGGCGCCACACAGCTACAGCAACAGATCTCCCTGCCAATTTTAGTCACCGTATCTTTGATTATCTCAATTTGTGTCAAAATCTGTGAAACTGACACCCAGTTGCAGTGAATAACACATTAATCCTGCACTTCACCTTTTCAGGGGCACTTAATATTCTTCAGTTAAACAGGTATCGTGATGTATCATTATATGATTGTCTTGCAGTGGTAGAGTCGGTCGTCTCTCAATCGGAAGGTCGGAAGCTACATGTGAAAGTGTCCTTGGGCAAGACACTGAACAGTGGTGGCATAGCCAACGGGTATGAATGTGATAACTGATTGACAGTTGGGCACTTTACGTAGCAGCCATTCGTACATTCGTCGTACATTCATCAGTGTATGAATGTGTGTGTGAATGGGAGTAATGATAATCAGTGGTGTAGTGCAGGGTATACGCAGGTATACGGCGTATTCACGCTTATTTTTCATTCAACATTGCGTATACCCACTTCTCAATCCCCTCTGATGCGCAACATTCATGTAGGCAAGCCAAATTGCCCAATTATCTTTCATAGGATGGTGGCATGCATGACCCACCCTACGCTGCCTCTCATTGGCCAGTACTCATTATGCAGGACTGATGAGCCAATCAGAGGCAGAGTAGGGCGGGCGATACCTGGGAAAAGATTGCCTAACGGTAATTTTGTTAGTTCACTTTTAAACTATTTGCCGTTAGAATACGCTATGTAACGTTTATGAACAGCCAGGTAAGATGAAGCGAGCTATTCAAACAAAAATACTGGGGTGACTTTCCACATTTGAATAGCTTGTGGTCATTGTTTACCTTGTTACATTTAGGCTATAGCCTGTCAGTCAATCACGTTTGTTGTTTTTCTGTAGACATCTCTCACTAGTCTGTGGGGCAGTATTGGGTCAGTAATTTCATAATTTCATAATCCTCATTCCCTGAGGTCAAGCAGCAGAAATGATGTGACAATGTGCAAATACTACTGGCCCATTTTTGGGTAAACTAAATAGAGTAGTCTTACATGTCACTGGTTATAAAATAGGGCGTCTATCCTTTACTAAATGGGCTGCTCAAAAACAGGGCATGAATTAAGAGTATACCCACTTCTCCAGGGACCACTACACCACTGGGTGTAATGTAGTGAAAAAGCAGCTTTGAGTGGTCGCAAAGACTAGAAAAGCGCTATTTAAGTTCAGTCCATTTACCATTTGCAATATGTCAATTATCGCAGAATCATCGTGATATTATCGTTATCGTGGGCCATGTATTGCGCATCGTATCGTCATAATGCGAAAGACTTTGCTTGTAGCTACACACCAACAAAAATGATCACTTGATTCTTCTGTTTGTCTCAGTTTTAAGGAGCATTTTAACATCTTGAGCTCATTGTTTTGGTTTTAAAGCACACAACTGGTTTGGTTCACTCTCCCTACTCTCATCAGCAATGTTTTCAATAGGAAAACTCAGATAAACTCACTGTACGATACCTGCCAATAACTACACAGCAAACACACACACACTAAGCTCCCTGCATTGGTGGAAAACATTGTCTGGTTGACTCTTTAATGTTTCCACCTGTTGTCATAAATCTGAACGGGGGGGTACATACATGATATCATGCTTAAAGCGGGGGGGGATGAAATGCTGATTTCAAGCTCCATACAGTATTTCACTCTGTGATACCTGTGGAGTAGCTTAGCATAATTTACAGTTCTCACACTGGTGCTCTGTGCAGGCCCTCATACTGCCTCTGCCTGAAACGACTCAGTCAGCTCTGTCGCTTTAAGAAACCCCGCCCCTACAAGCCCACTTTCTTTGTGACGTCACAAAGTGCAGTGTGTAGAAAGCACTGTGTGAAACCTGGCGTTCACGGCAGACTGAGCTGAGGAGCCTGGGGATGACTCCAACATGCTTTTACCAACAGATTAGAAACTTCACACATGTTTATTCTGGACATCCAACATTGTAACATTATATATGTGTCATAAAACGTGACACAGCATAATACCCGCTCTTTAAAAATAACGCACTTCCCAATTTAATGCTTAATTTGCTCTGTGTCCACTGGATATGAAAATAGGCATCTTAGTAGCCATAAGAGGATGACTTGCCAGGTAGCTTGTTGCATTGCTTCCAAATAGCAAAGACATAAGGAAACAATAAATGCAGGTTTTTGAGTGTTTTCATTCTACCAGACGAAGTAGTGAAAATGCACCGAATCACAGTATTCTCAACATGGTATTTTTCATGTGAGAAACTTGCAGTTATTCCACATCCCAATACTATATTTTTTTTACACACGCATATGAGTAAACATCCTGTATATGCATTATTTATATCTTGTTAGCAGCTGCAAAGTTCCCTGGTGCGTCTTCTCACCGCAGGTGTTCAATCATTATACTGAAAATAAAAGCAGCAGAGTTAGTAAAGAGTAAATCCCCCCACTTGGCCAGACCTGACATTTATAGGTGCTGTCTTTGTGTTTATTTTTGAAGACGTATAACACCTGCACACTGAAGTTTGTCCCCAGTGTGTTTGTTTTCATTTCTCCTTGCAGGTGTGTAGTGCAGAGTGTGAAAAACTCACTGTTGGCATTTTAAATGCACGACACATTTAACCCCATTATAATGAAAAATAACATGGCAGTGCTGTCTACTTATCTGACTTTACAGTAGTGTACAGACAGACAGTATTTCCATGATTTACTTCCTTCTTCATAGTTCCATAACAGATCAGTGCAGGATTGACTAACGCAATCTTCCCTTGCAAGTGTGTTTGCATTGAGCTTGCCTTTTGGAAATGTCAGCATTGACATACACAGTTGGGATATGAATGCAATTGATATTCATATCACACAGTTTACATTGATTTAATGACTGCAGGCTCATTACGATCCCTTCAAAGCTCTCATTACGGAGATTTGGGCACCAGCAAGTTCACAGCACCAAACAATTAAATGATGAAAGTGTACGTCATAGAACTTTGATCTTTCTTCAAGAGGACAAGTGCAATATTTCGAGATATTTTGAGACATTTAAGAAAAGATTAATGTAGTAAAAGGTATGAATATATATCTCACCTGCACAAAATGATCATTCATTCATCAACTGATAAATAACGTTCTTTATGGTGTATTTCTTATCTGTTCTAGTTTAAGATGCACTATCTAAGTTAATCAAATTACTTACTTTTCACTGACTTTTCCTGCCTCCTTAGAGTAATAAAGTATTGTGTTATAACTGTATGCAGCACATAATTTCCCTGCTTCAGTCACAATTACTGTGACAGACAGAGTAAAGTATAACCGCTCATGGTAATCGAGGGCCTTAATGAGACACTTAAACAAGAATTAAATGACGCTCTTTGCTGTACTCGCTCCTCTGGAGGTCACTCATAAAAGGCATTCCTCACACTGAGAGCTAATGTCATAACAAATCTCAGACGGTGTCAGTCCAATTATTCATGTTTCCACTGTCTGTAAAACTATCGTCACTCTGACTCTGCTGCAGAACTAATGATTGCATCGCTATAAATCACCTGTCAGATTAGTCTTAGAGTTAATGTAAATCCCTCTTTTATCCTGACAGGATGCACAATGGTACAAACCAATTGAACTTTGGGTCATTGAGGTTCTTTTTCTTGCAAACAAAGAATAATTGATCTGTTATTTGATAAAAGCTATTACTCAGGATCTTGGCTTAAGTGAATCACTTTCTGTCACACGTGCTCGTCCCAGTTTTTCTTGGAACAGAACATGTAATGCTTTTAATCAAATCCCTTTTTAACAGTGACTTCATTTAACTTTTTTTAGCTCAGTTTGTAGAGCAGGCGCCCTGTGTACAGAGGCTACAGTCCTCAACGCACCAATTGCAGGTTCAAGTCCTGGTCTGTCGATAATCTGGTGCATCTCGTCCCCCACTCTCTACTCGCCACATTTCCGGCCTCCGGTCAGCTGTCCTATAAATAAAGGCAAAAGTGAAAAACATTATCTTAAAAAAAAACGTGAAAGTGATTATTTTAATGTAGCTTCGATTGACCATGATTACATTAAATTCACACAAGCTAGATCACTGCCTTTAATGCAAAGAATAAATCCTTATGGTTTATTACACAATGTTTTGATTTGGTTCAGAGGGAGCTACTAACATGTCGAGTCAATCAAGAAAACAAGATGTAATCTTGAAGATGTAAATTGCACCTGAATTGCCTCAGCACCATGGGTGCCCGAGCCTTCAGCTGCTCGGCAACCAGACTATGGAACTCCCTCCCCCCACACATAAGACAGTCAGACTCCATCACAACATTCAAATCCAAACTCAGAGCCCACCTGTTCAAACTTCCTGTTCACTTTGACACTGTGCACTACACTTGTTTTAGGTTGATGTCTGGTTTTAATAATGCTTGATGTTTTATTGTATGCTTTTATTCCTGTAAGGTGACCTTGGGTGACCTGAAAGGCGCCATCAAATAAAATGTATTATTATTATTATTATTATTATTTTAATTTGTAGTCCGTAGAGATAAATTATGGGCTTATTGCTCCATTTGTGTTTGTTTCTAATAATCAGGTTTAAATTGTAAATCGCAGATATTTATTTTGTTATTTCATCTGCCTTGTGTTTTACCTCCATTGCAAATAGCGTTACCTCATAAAATCCAGTTGATCCTGTACATAATCAACATCTGATAACATGATCCTCCTATCATTAGCATGTTGCACTGACGTAGTGTAAAAGTAATTTTACTATGACAAAAATGTGCGAAATGTTTATGTGCGTACACCAAGAGACTAACCTGATTCTGATTTCCCCACCCCTCTCAGCCGCGGCTGGGGCTGGTGCCTGGATGATGCCCCGGCGAAGGACAAGCTGTCTCTGAACTCGGTGCTTCCCGGGGTTCTGTACAGCGCTGCCCATCAGTGCCGGCTGCAGTACGGATCTGGTTCGGTGCTCTGCGATGACATGGATGTAAGTCTCTCTATAACAAATACATGAAAATAATAGAATAACTCCACTCAAAGACACGTGCAGTGGTATGTACAGAACATGCTCTTGTATTTTTCTCCCAGATAACCTTGGAAAAACCTTTGATTTGACTTAAATTGCTTTTCTATAATCTGTCACAACAACATGTTTCTTTTTGTCCTCAAAACTTCCCCCATTATTCCCTGCTCCCATCATGGGGTCAGTCAGTCAATTGTGAAGGTTCAAACTTGCTCTGAACGTCTATTGTTAATCTACTAAACGCACTTGAAATAATTTGCTGCACAAAGCCCCAGAAACCTCCAATAACAAAGCAGGGCAGCAAGAATGTTGCCTTAGAAGTGAAACTCAGGGCACAAAACATCCTGAGTGTCCTGCCTTGCTCTTCTGAGCGCACTGCGTTGATGTGTATCAACATTTTAGAAGACAAAAAGTTTAGAAGAATTTTTCTCTATTTAAAGCTCTAAAAATAGGCGCACCAATTATAAACTTTGATTGGGTTCATTACTGATCAAAGATTACAGAATGCATTTAAGTGAAATTGAATGTTTTGATGGTCTGACTTCACTTTAGTCTTGAAAAAATGTGATTCAATCAAAAAGAACCTGTCCTGTCCACATGTTGTGTGACCTTGTGGGGAGGTTGTTTACAGTGGTTCTGAAGAGCCACTCTCAAAGGGTGAGAGAAAAGCCAGCCATCTTTGAGAGGGAGGAGAAGAGATGCTGTTTGATGTTGAGGATAACAGGGCACACTTTCAGACAGCCTCTCTTTGAAAGTATTTGCAGTGTTGCTCTTGCTGTTTACATGAAAAGAGACGGAAAAAGTTGTGGGAGAGAAAACTCTGCCTACCTTCTCATCTTCTTGACGCAGGATTTTAATGGATTGAGTTTTTCCTTGTGGACTATGTCAGCAAATACATTTTAAATTGGATTAAATCCTCTAAAGCTGTTCACACAAAGGTTTGTTAGATTGCTCTGTATTATGGCTGCGAGCAGATATAAGTGATTTATTTATGGTGCAGTACATCAGGATAGAGCTACAAGGGTGGCCAGAAGGAGACCACACACGTGCATTTTTACAAGCAATATACTTCCTGAAATTAGCAACATAATGTCCCCATGAATACATTTTTTTATTTTTTACAACATGTGGTGGTTTAACAAGCACCCCACAGGATGGAAAAATAACTGTGGGATTCCTCAGGGTTTACAACATCAGCAGTCTACCGTTCAAAATTCAAGCAAATCCAACCCAGACAGGAACTCCTGTTTCCTCTTTAAAACATGGTTAAAGAGCAGCTCCAGTCATGTTTTAAGACGTTTAAAATGCTGCTCTTGAAATAATAACTTGTGCCTGATATGTTTCTTTCTGCTAAATACGTTTAATTAACTTGTAAAAATCCTCCCAAGGCATCTCCTCCTTCTCCCTCGCGCTGTTTAGCTCAGTTGGTAGAGCAGGCGCCCCATGTACAGAGGCTGCAGACCTCGTCGCACTGATCGCAGGTTCGACTCCTGGTCTGCCGATCATTTGGTGCATGTCGTCCCCTACTCTCTACTCCCAACATTTCCTATGAATAAAGCCAAAGGCCGAAAAAATAATCTTTAAAATAAAAAAATAACAATAATAATAATAATAATTCTGCATAGTCCCCGCCCACTATGCAAATGTTCAACCGGCCCCTCCGTTCCGAAAACAAAACACGTCTCTGCCATCGTTTAGTGGCAACTTGTTGAAACTTAGCTAGCTTCAAATGCAGTAATTAGTAGCAGTAACGTTAACATTAGTAGTCACTAGTGAGTTTGCAAATATTACGATGACGGCTACAGCTGGCTCGCGCATCACCGAAGTGGTTGCCATAGGTTACACATAATGATATGCATAGCATCACCCCGTCCATTAACAGGATTGGCTCCTTAGGTTTGTGACGTCCTGCCAATCTGAAAACGTGTTGTTCAGCCTGTCCTTGGTACACTGCAGGTTAAAAGCAGACAGGCCCAGCCGTGGAGACGACTGCTGATGTTGTCCGTGATATGTCTTGTAGCACGTGAAGAACACCACATGGAGATGTTTACAAGGTTAAACACTTGATTTTACCTGGAGGGGGTCTTTAAGAACTGTTTGGAGTTTAAGGAATCCTTTTAAGTTTTCATGTTACCAAACAGTTATGTTTAAAATTAGTGGTTTTCACTAAAACTATATGTTTAATGCCTAATCTACTGTACTGTATGTGCAGTAGCATGAGGCTGATGCTGTTAATGTACTGATACAGTTAAAGGCTGATACAGATAATGTAAGTCTTTGTGTGCCTGCTCGTGTGTAGGCACAAATGCCACATGGGGTCCTGCTCATAAAGCTCCATGGGGCCATTAGTGAACCAAAACTCCACAGGACGTCTTTTAGGGTCGAATCTATAATTACAGTATCTCCACTGGAGTCATTACAGGTCCACACGAACACATGAACATAAACACCTTTTATATACATAACATATTATAGATACAGTTTTTCATAGTATATAGAAATGTAGATGGCTTTAAGTTAGGTTACATGATACGAACGATTAATGAAGAATTGTTGAGGCTGCAGGTGTAACGTCAGGGTCTAATGATCTACAGTAGATTGTGAAGACATAGCATAGCAAACAAAACCATTACCAGGAGGCAGAGAACTTTATGTCTCTCTCAATTCATTAATTTGGATTTGGAAAATCTTTATTGTCCCCAAGGGGCAATTTGGTTTGCAACAGTAGCACGCACAAGCAATACACGTCATAAAAGACATACATACATATTATAAATAACTCCCATGGATATCATGATAGATACAAAGCCAACAGTCCAGTCAAAAGTTTGGACACATTCACTTGTATCAGAAAATGTGTCCAAACTTTTGACTGGTAATGTATGTGCAATGGCAACAGTGCCTTCAGCTTGTTTAAGAACCCAACTGCTGATGGAACAAATGACCGAAGATATCTGTTGGATGTCTTCATAATCATTTGCAAAGCATCATCTGTCTTGCCTGTTAGGTTTGTAAATGTTGCACAACACCTTTTTTTCTTGTCTTATGGAGTTGAAGCTTAAAATAGTTCAGGTTTAAATCTAAAATGGGCTTTGTTACTAAACTTAATGGACACCATGCTGAGTGATTCTGTCCATAATTATATATAAAAGCTCACAGCCCACTTACACAGTGCTGCACTGAACAGACGATTCTGTACAAACTCAGTTTTGTGCTGCAGCTTAAGGAACTGGTCTAAATCATTTTTACATGACAGTGTTTCACCGTAAATTGTGTGTGGGGAAAAAAGCATTAAGGCACAAAATAGGGATGCACGATATTATCGGCACGTTATCGGTATCGGCCGATATTGGTTTAAACGCCGATATAATAAACCGATAAAATAATGGGCTGCTGCATACTTGATTAAATGCCCGACCTCGGCGCAATGTCCCCGGCGCGAAGAAGACCTGCGCAAAATACTGTATGTTAACAAAGGAAACATGGAAAGACAATAGGAAGCAAAAGATACAACTTTACTTTTAAAGCATGTTTTATATGGGCTTGTATTTTATTCCGAAATATAATTTCTTACAGTTCTTAACTAAGTTTTAAGTGTGGAAGTCTTTGTTTAAAGTGTTGACATTAAAATCTCTGAGACTATGATCTTCGGATGTGCAGTGCCATCCTAGCTTTTTTATTATTTTTTTTGTGGATACTGAACAAGGCTGCATGGTGGTGCAGCAGTTAGCGCTGTCGCCTCACAGCTAGAAGGTTCGTGGTTTGAATCCCGGTTCGGACGAAGCGGGCCTTTCTGTGTGGAGTTTGCATGTTCTCCCCGTGCATGCGCGTGTTCTCTCCGCTTCCTCCCACAGTCCAAACACATGCTAGTTAGGTTCACTGGTGACTCTAACTTGCCCGTAGCTGTGATTGTGAGCGTGAAAGGTTGTCTGTCCCTACATGTGTCAGCCCTGTGATTGACAGGCGATCACCCCGCCTCTTGGCCGATGACAGCTGGGATAGGCTCCAGACCCCCGTGCCTCAAACGGGGCATGGGCATGTCTCCAGGCAGAGCACACTGCTGCTCTGTTGCATCACACAGAGCTTTAAACAAGAGGTTACATTGACTCTGTAATACAGCCCTCTGGCTCTCCGAAAACAGGGGAGGGCTGCAGTATTAAAAAAGTAGAGACTGAGTCAGACATCTGATTGTTTTATGTTCCTGGGGTTGTTGGCGTTGATCGATACTCTTTCAGCTTGGGGATTTGGGAGGTTTCTCTATTGATTTCTATGTTTCTACATGAGACACAGCCAGGGGGGGAAGATAGGGCAAGTCCGAATAAATCTCCCCAATGGATCAGCCAGCAGCCCGGAAGATCAGCTTCAGGTTGTGAGCTCTGCAGAAGTGTTTTTTAGAAGCACTGGTCTTTAAAAGTCATGTGGAGTATGACGCTCAATCAAGGTGACCTTTCCGATTCTTTTAGAAGTTAATCTCTTCTGAGAATCAATACTGTCCGTCTTTTCAACCTTTATCTTTGTGTCATCAGTGATAGAAGTTTCTGCTTATTACTTGGAAAAGAAGGCAGATATTGCTCACCAGTCAATGGATATTATTGCATTCTGAAAGTTCAAATACTTCAAACGTTGATGTCTCAAAAATCATCCCGATCTACAGTCTGTGGATTTCTGCTGAAATGGAAAATGTCCTCCACGCATTCATTACAAATGTCAGGCAACAGCTCCAGGAATGGGACCAGACAATTGCATCAATTCAGGCCTGTTTGACCTTCTGGTGTTATCAGTCCTCACACACAGATCTTTTTCTATTACCTCCATTTGCAGTCCAAGCTGAGCTACTTGGCTTCTTGCTGTAGCTCCATATTTAGCGTACTGATATCAGAGTCATATTTATCTTTCTCAAAATGTTAAAGTGTTGCTTAAAAGTGCAGGTATTAAGTTTAAAGTTAATCTCAAAGATTTCAGTTTGGCGGCATTTATGGCAATAAATGGTGTGACGTCCACGGTTGGCTCCAGTTGTACCTCCTTTTCCTCGCTGACGGTCACTTTCCTTTTCAGACTGTTTGCCTTCATCTGAGCGTCAATTTTGTTCCTTTTTCTTTGGATTTTCACTTATTTTGAAGTTGTATCTGTAGTCATCCATCTTTTCTTTGTTTGTTCAGCCATAGTAGATTACTGTTTACCTGCAACACTTGCAGAGACCGGAAAAGCAGCCGCTTAGCTCCGCCTACCCTCTCTGGCAGACCAACCACTGCTGGCTGATGGAAAACGAGTCACGAACAGAGGACGGCTTGTGATTCCAGTCCATAATACTGCGCATGCAAAGGCTTTCATCAGTGGGCCATAGGCTCAATCACCATTGTTTTACCTCATTCGGTGATAGATAGTGACTTGGGGCGGCTGTGGCTCAGTGGTAGAGTCGGTCGTCTTTCAATCGGAAGGTCAGAGGCTCGATCCCCAGCTCCCTCAGGCTACATGTCGAAGTGTCCTTGGGCAAGACACTGAACCCCAAATTGCTCCTGAATGTGATATCTGATTGACAGTTGGGCACCTCTGCCATCAGTGTATGAATGTGTGTGTGAATGGGTGAATGTGACATGTAGTGTAAAAGCAGCTATATAAGTACAGTCCATTTACTTAAAAGACATTTTTTAAATGGAAATCTTTGAGATTATTACTTAAAAAGGGTTCTAAATACACATTTCACATGCAGGATTGTATTTAAAGGTCATCACAGTCATGCAATTGCTACTGGAAACCAGCTTGATTAGGATTCCGTACATAGAGCCCGAGCCTATTATGTAACATAAATACAGCGGTGGCAGTTTCAAAGAGATGGGGATGTCAGGCCTTAATGCATAGCGCCGGCTTGTAATCGTTCTGATCTGATCTGCTGTAACCGAAGAGATGACAGGTCTCATCACACAGAACTAGAACAAACAGCAGGGTGTCAGGGTGTCAGAGTGGAGGTGTGCTTCATCCATCAATATTGCTGACGTCCTCTCGTACCAGTGGAGCCACTGCATTCAGGCAATTCAGTTAGACAAACAGTGCAAGTAAACCTGTGGGAGAGAGCCAGTGTTGACATGAGAGGAGAATGGATAAATACAAGCTGTGTGGGGCGGATCCACAAACTACACTGAATACCTGAAGTGCCAGTAGCTGTATTAACTAATAGGAGAGCACGACACACATTGATATTTTTCATTAATAATGCAAAAACTAAATCATTTATTTATTCATTTTATTTAAAAGGGACCATACATGTCACCATTTGATGCACATACCAGATATAGCTAGCCCTCGGCAAGATCAAGATAATCTACCAGTTAAACCATAGATTACCCAATGTGCCTCTTTTACTCGGTGTTAAATCCTTATTCAAGTGGGAAAACAGTTGTTCATGCATTATGTTAAACCCAGTAGATATACATGAATGCAAACAGCATGTTTTAAAGGCAAACGTGGTAGTAAGATGTTAATCTTCCTCCGCTTTCCTAGAACGTGTGCAGCACTCTGTGGTGCACCGTGGGAACAACCTGTCACTCAAAGCTGGACGGAGCAGTGGACGGGACCAGCTGTGGGGAGGACAAGGTGAGTCTTCACCTCGAGAGCAAAAATCTCCATGTACAGTGTGTTTGTGTCAGACTGTAGGAGTGGATAAAGCTAGTAGGAGGGGGCAGCAAGGTGGCAAGGTGGAATGAGTGACTATTGTAACACCTGGCACCATAATGGAATACATTTAGTCTTATTTGTGTTGTTTAAAAGGTTTTTTTTCTCTCTGGCAATTACAGTTTTTTAAGGTAGATTTTGCAGCTAGTCGGCCGTAGCTCGACCTGATCTCACCTCATGATAAAACAAATGTCACGCTCATTAAATTGCTGGCATTTTTTTTGACTTCCCATCATTGATGTTTTACTTCACGGGGAGACGATGGTAATTAAAACATATTTAGCCGCTTGGCAGGTGTTACAGGATTGGGGGGAGGGCAGGGAAAAAGCGTTAGTGCAGCAATCACACACAGAGTCAGGTTAGTGGTGGAAAAGGGTTTTCATTTACCCTAACACAAAGACAGAAAATCTAGCTAACCAGAAAATCAAAAGACTACCTTAGCTGCGCCGTTAGCCGACTTGCCGGTTCCAAGTGCCGCATGAAGTTTGTCCTAAATATCACGGGGGGAAGAGACTGACAGCCTCCTACTCTCAGCACCCAAACTGAACTTCCTGATGGTCCTTTATTCTCCCCTGATGTGGAGATCAGCCCCAGATGTGTGGCTTTCCCAATACTGTCAATTAGCAGTGGGTGAAGCCACCTGGCAGGAATGTTAATGCCTCCAATTACCCTGCTCCTCAGCCCCTTACAGCAGGATAAACTTAACTACAGCTGACATATCAGAAATACAGATAATGAGATGGTCCTGATCAAAACTTTAAGAAAACCTTCTCTGCTCTCAAAAAGAGTTCAAAGAAAAAATATACAAGTAATGCAGTTTAGAGATTAATTGAAAACAGCAGACCTATAAATACAAAGGATACAATGCTAATTTCCTTTTCAGTGAAATAAGAACAAACAGCAGTAAAGGGGTATTAATTTATGACTGTAAGCTTTGCTCTTCTTGTTACCAGTGGTGTTTCAGAGGGCAGTGTGTAGCAGTGGGATATGAGCCACAGAGTGTGAATGGAGGGTGGGCAGCGTGGAGCCAGTGGTCGGCATGCTCCAGGACGTGTGGAGCTGGAGTTCGAAACGCCCACAGAGACTGTGATAACCCAGTGTGAGTTTAACTCTTTACTTTTTTACCAAAACTCTTTTCTTGTTTACGATTGAAGTAGTTTTATTCTGCTCTTTTTAGGAAATATGAAGCTTAACTGTGAGATATTGAAATGAGTAAAGCCAGAGTTACTTTCTCTTGTCAGGAAGAACAAAATCTAAATTACTGCAGGAATATTTTTTGTACTCCTGTTTTTGCCCCCAGTGTGAAGCACATTGAGCTTACCTGTAGTGAAATGTGCTTTATAGATAAAATTTCTATTGCAATTCATAATTTTTGAATAAAACGCTTTTATATCCAATAAACGTGACATATCGTCTCACTGGGGGAGTCATAGGTGAAAGACTGTTTAAAAACCCTCAGCGGTCATGCATCCATACATTTTATTTACTCTGTTATCCCAGAAATTTCCCGGAGTAATTTCTGGTAATTTCCTCAAGATCTTGACTTATTTTTGTCATTATCTCGGGGTCAAAAGCTGGTTTTCCTATCATAACAGCTTAATTTAGCCCATTATCTCGACATGAGAAAGCGTGTTTTCTCATTATAACGGGATAAGTTACTGGAAAACAAAACAATAGGCTGTTCACTGTGATATTACAGACCAGGACATGCCATGCTGCCATTGCCCACATTAATGAGATAAGTTAAGCCATGTTTGTTTTGTGCTTTTGCACAACTGAGTTATGATCATCTGACGCTTCGGGGGTGCAGCGTCGTTAGGAAATGTTGTTATCGCAGGAAAATAGAGTACATAAAATGTATTGATGTCCGCTAAGGGCTTCCGTACTTAATGTAATAGTTTGCAACATAAACATTGAGAGATTGACCTCTTGTGGCAATACTACAACAGATAATAAGGACTATAATGTGGATAATTGAAGGAGTCTCAGACAGCAGACAGTAGAAGATTTAATGTAATGACAGAGTTGAGCCTAAAAAATAAGGCTGAAAACACAGATATCAAAGAATCAGTGGGTTTTTTGGCTGCATTTGTTCATATTTCTGACTTTTTTCCACTAAATCAGTTTTAGGCCCAAAAGTCAAAGGTCAGCTCTAAACTCACGTCTTTGTCTCCTACAGTCCCACATACAGGGGGAAGTATTGCCTGGGAGAGCGACGCAGGTACAAGATCTGCAACACTGCACCATGTCCTCCTGACCTGCAAAGCTTCAGAAGCATCCAGTGCTCTCACTTCAACAGCATCCCGTACAAGGGCAAGTTCTACAAGTGGGAAGCAGTCGTCAACAGTGGTGAGCGGGCTGTGGAAGCATTAAGGCTAAAAAGCGGAGAGCACCTGTGTTTGTTGTCTAACTATACTGATAGCCTTTTTATTCTCTCAGTGAACCCCTGCGAGCTGCACTGCCGTCCACTCAATGAACATTTCTCTGACAAGATGCGCGATGCTGTCACCGATGGGACGCTGTGCCACGAAGGCAAGAAAAGCAGAGATATGTGCATCAATGGCATCTGTAAGGTATCAACACTGTGGCTACTTTTCCCACATATTCCCTGATACACTATGATAATAGTTTTCTGATAGTTACTCCTTAATTCCCCAAGGAGGTTATGTTTTTCCTGTGCTGTTATCATCTTTACTAATGAAAAGTCACAGGCTTGATTTTCATGAAACTTGGTGGTGGGGTGCTGCATGAGAGAACCAAATAACTTTTAAATTTGCAACCAGATTCAACTTAAAATACTTAAAGTGTAATACTTGTGAGAGTGCAGTGTTTTTGTCACATATGTTTTGAACAAGCTGCCATGTTTGGGATGTTATTTCATTATGGTTTATTAATAATTGTACATAGGTAAGTGTTTTCTGGTTTCCAGTTTTAGAAGAACATAAGAAATGCACAGATGACTCTTCAGCGATGTCAAACCATATTTTGACATAATTCTTAAAGTGTCGGAAAATAATCCAGTCACATAGAGCTGTTGGATTTGAAGATTTGCATATTACAGAACAGTGGTCCCCTGAGGGGGTCCTGAGATAATTTCGGGGGTTGCTCGATGGTTGTGGAGAAAAAATAAAATTACAGAAATAAAAATAATGTTCTATATTAAAGGACCAGTCGCTGATTTTCAACCTCATTCCTATCATGCTGTTATGGGGAGCTAATGCCATTATGGTAGAAAAAAAAAATGCAATTTCACTCTGTGCCTTTGGAGGACGCTATCCGCTTCTCCAACTGGCCCTGGAAAACCGAGGTTGCCCGCCTCTGATGTCAAGTCTCGTTAAAAATCGTCAGGTTTGAAATGTAGTCTGCAGACCAGAAGATTTTTTTAGACGATCCACCGGTATATTCTCATTGTACTTCAGATTCTGCACCGCTCTGAGCCGTTGCCTGCAGCAAAGCGGTAGTATTTCACTCCAGCGTCTCTCGTTGGGCCGTTCCTTTCAGAAGGAGGGGCACAATGCACAATGTGTTGTAGGAATGTAGAATGGGCGAAACCACGAGCTGTTTTGTACAACTTTCTCCACAGCTATGGCGCAAATTTCAAGTATTATTGCTTCTATTGATAACAGAGAACACCAGCTTTGGCTGACAGTGGCATTTTTCCAGGGGTGAACTGCTGCTTTAAATAAAACATCCCTGACTGGGGTATGTTTTTTAACATTACATCACCTGTGCCAGTGATAGAATTTGCCGTGGAATAGATTTTATTTAGAGTGTTTGTGAGAGTCAGTGGGCCCTATTTACATGGCACGCAGCCCACAGTCTAAAGCGCTGGGCACTAAGTGGTTCAGGGCGAGTCTGACCCACTTTTGCTAGTTTGGCGGCACACATTGTGGGCGCAAAGTGAGGCACGGGGCACAAAGAGGTTGGCTTAAGTCCAAGAGGTCAGCTCTCTCTCTCAATACCTTTAAGAGCCAGGTGCCTGCGGACAGGCTAGTTCCTATGTATTGTATTTCAACCCATGTTCTTATATAAATCGGGATCGGGCGGCATATTGAACTTCTTTTCTTCCACTGTTCCCCTGCACACGCACAGCACACACAGGTCACTGTGCGATATATTTCTATGCACGGATTGATGTTAAAAACCAGTGAAGCAGAAACGAAAATTCAGAGAGACGCTGCGTACGTTTAAGAGGGGGTCACGAACACGAACTTGAGCACTCTGGAGGGCTGCCACTCTAAAAGGTAGAGAAGCACTGTTATAGAGGACTGGACTCCTTGCCTTGGCCAGGTCTGCTCTCTCTGAGTGCCCTTCTAGCTTCTGTTTAATTTCACGGCCTTGCTACTTTGTTAGTCCTGCTGTGTCTATTTTTGACCCTCACCTTGTTTTCTCTGCAGGGCGAGTATTATACAAATGACATTCTGCATGAAAATTAGTTTGTTGATAGAAAAACATTGTGGCTGTTATCTCTCTGCTCTCTCCTATCACACCGGGCCGAAAAGCCAAACACTGATACAGGCTCTGTTTAGATACGGAGTGGACAGCAGTCACAGACTTGGAGCTCCACGCTCATGACATTTTGTGACATTTTGATCAGCCAACCGCGTGTCTCTCTGCCTTACCTGCACCATTTATTTGTTTTGAAGAGACGCTGAAACACTTAAGGCCAATACATTTTTTGTCTTTCATATAAAATGAACAATACTCAGATGCATCAAGGAAAATTACTCTTGATTATTTGAGTTATTCACTACAAGAATATTCTTCATTTAGTTTTCCATTATTTTGCAAGGGCAGCATGTTTACGTCCTATATTTTAATATAGCCTTTTGTCAGTGATGGCATATGCAAGGTACATTTTCTCACTTGAGTATTTTCTATTTTCTACTTTGTTTATTTGACTCAACTAATACGTAAACAATTTGAGTACTTCTTCCACCGCGGCCTTTAGTTTATTTGAAATACATTTTGTGTCTTTAGCTGCACGAGGAGGGAGCAGCAGCACAGCATGGGGTTTGAAAATGTTATCTTTCATATGATTGCTATGTAATCAATTTAAAGGTCTATTCTCCATAATGCATTATTTATACATTTTTGCCTGTGTTTTGCAGAAAGTAGGCTGTGACTATGTGATCGAGTCCAGCGCTGTGGAGGATCGCTGTGGGGTGTGTAGCGGTAACGGCTCCACCTGCACAACTGTGAGGAGAACGTTTGATGAGAGTGAAGGACTCGGTGAGTTTCTGACTAATGTTTGATTTAGTAGCAGGACTTCTTCTTTGTAAGGTATGTTAAAATGTCACAATAGCAACAGCAGAGGTGGAAACAAGCAAAAGGAATGATGTCTAAATTCCATGTAGGTGCTTCTGTGGCGCCTTGCTTCTCGACAGGGACGTTAGGAAGAGGCGCAAGGGTGGAGGAACGAGCATCTCAACTGTCATACGTTTAGAAATAATTCAGTAATGTTTTAAAAGAAAAGAAAAACACTTTATACATTACCATGCTGCCTCATATCAAAGAATGTGACGCATAATTTCCCAGAGGGAGTCATCCCAAAGGGATCAATAAAGTTGAGTCTAAGTCTAAGTCTAAGTCTAAGCATAAAAATAGCAGAAATATACAATTCATTCACTGTTTTTTAATACACTAAAATAAAGTTATGAGCTAGCTGCATAAAGACATTTTTTACTTCTTTGTCCAGCCTTGCGGCTAATGAAGAAAATATTAACAGCTGTCAGTGTTATATTCCTGATCCATTAGATTCTGCACATGCAATATTTTATATTTGAACAATAAAAGTCAATCAGAATCAGAACCAAGTTTATTGCCAAGTAGGATAAACATACAAGGAATTCGACTTGGTGTTTAGGTGCAGAAAAATAAACACAGAAGCAGAATAAAAATAAGTAAAAAGCTATTAACAGAATATGTACAGCAGGTGTAATTAAAGATCTGTACAGATGTGCAGGTATGTGCACGATGATGGTAGTGCAAATATTTAACAGTATAAAAATAAAAATGTAAGCAGACAGTATGTCGTCCAGTGCGTGTTAATGTGTCGCATAAATCTGCATAAATCTAAATAACGTTACTGCCACTTCATGTGTTGTCATCCGAGTATCCAAGTAATTTACAGCACAATATGTTACCGTAACAACAATTATTATCAGTTATCTTTCATGCTACATTTCTATTTACCTCACTGTGAAGTCGCGGTAAAAGTGAATAAAAGGTCATTTTAAAGCATGCATTGAAACAAAGCCTCACTCCCTTTTACCAGGTAACTGTTCATGAGCCTGAAGCACTCCAAGGAGGAATTCACCTCCTCTGTCCTCTCCTATTTGTTCACTGTGTTTCACTTTCACTGACATAAAGTGTGATGTCCTCAAGGTTACGTCGACATTGGACTGATCCCAGAGGGAGCCTGGGACATTCGCATCGAGGAGGTGGCTGAAGCTGGGAATTTCTTGGCTCTGCGAAGCGACATCCCAAACAAGTACTTCCTGAACGGTGGCTGGACGATCCAGTGGAACGGAGAGTACAAAGCAGCGGGGACCGTGTTCACCTACGAGAGGACGGGACACCTGGAGAACCTGACGTCTCCTGGACCCACCATGGAGCCGCTGTGGATTCAGGTAAGATGAACGGCTTTACCTATTGTTATGATATATTGTCCCTTGTGTTGCCAAGCAATACTGTGGATGCCTGGGGAAAGAAATCAAGGTGAATTTCCATCAGTATGACAGTGTGAAAGCACAAGTTGTTACCACACAGAGTAGAATTGGAACAAATCAATCCATAAAACTGTACATAGTTAAAAGTGCTTCCCAGATTAGACAGTAGAAATATTTTATTGATGATTTATTTCCTTACCTAGAACATTTTGTCAAAAGGGAATTGTAGTTTCTGTATGTACATATTTTTTTATATATATATTGTCTTGTTACAGCTGCTCTTTCAAGAAACCAATCCAGGAGTGCGGTACGAGTACACAATCAGTCGAAATGTCTCGGAGGACAACGAAATCCCTGCATCCGTGTTCTTCTGGAAATACGGCTCATGGACTGAGTGCAGTGTTATCTGTGGAGCAGGTGAGAGAGACAACTTCAGGCTTTGCTATACATATACAACAAACTTCATATATACTTGGAGTCTATTCAAAGTGTGTTCTTCAACATGCTAACTGAAAGACATTGTACCTGAATCCTTGAAGCCTTGGCTTTGCATTATACAAAGGGAAGCATGTCTGAAATGTACTGAACACTTGACCTTTGTCATTCTATAAAAGGATTTCAAAGAAGTGTCATCGAGTAATCCTTCTATGTTTCTTTAGACAGAAACAACCTTGCTCGTTCTATTGAAAAAGTTCAGCGAAGAGGAAATACATAACAGCTTACCCTGTGCAATGCTGGTCACCTTTTGTACATTGTGACAAGCTTTATGTGAAAACTCTACAAGTGCACAAACTTGTACATTTGCAGTTAATTCATATTTATACTGACAATCTCGAAGATTACAGTTTCGTTCTCTTGGGCGCCACCTAATGCCGATATACAGTAATTGTGGGGGGACGCTTTCCCAATTTAAGCAGACGTCCACGGTTGGCTCCGGTTGTAACTCTTGATTTTCCTCGCTGACGGTCGCTTTCCTTTTTAGACTGTTTGCTTCATCTGAGCGTCGAATTTGCTTCTTTTTCTTTGGATTTTCACTTATTGTTGAAGTTGTATCTGTAGCCATCCATCTTTTCTTCGTTTGTTCAGCCATAGTAGATTACTGTTTACTCGCAACACTTGCAGAGAGCGGAAAAGCAGCCGCTTAGCTCTGCCTACCCTCTCTGGCAGACCAACCACTGCTGGGTGATGAATAACGCGTCAGTAACTGGGCGCCGCTTGTGATTTTTTTCCATGAGTGTCGCCACAGACACCCAGTCTGTAATTCTGCAAATGCAAAGGCTTTCATCATTCGGCCATAGGCTCAATCATCATTGTGTTACCTCATTTGGCGATAGAGAGAGACTTAACAGACATTTATTTACATGAAATCTTTGAGATTATTACTTTAACAAAATGGTCAAAATGGCATTGGGTGGTAGTCTTAAAGAAATCTGAGGCACTCCTTTTGGGAATCTCTTGACCTCTCGTGTCTTCTTTTTTGGAAAATTGTCAACATACTGTCTACCAGAAAACTAGTGTGTAGGTAATCTGAGCGTTAAATGTTGTGCTTTTCAAGAAGGTGTAAAGGAAAGATTTCTTTAGAGTAGTATCATAAACTCCCTACGAGCAGGCCTTCAGATGATCCAGAGCGCAGCAGCGCGACTCGTCTTCAGCCAACCCAAAACGGCACGTCACTCAGCTGCTCATATCCCTCCACTTGCTCCCAGCTGCCACTCGCATCAAATTCAAAACCCTGTTGCTCGCTTACAAAACTGCAACGAAAACGGCTCCTGTCTACCTGAACGCCCTCATCCAGGTCTACACTCCGTCCCGCCCACTACACTCTGCCAATGAAAGGCGCCTGATACTCCCATCACAACAGGGCCCTAAGTTGCCTGTGAGACTCTTCTCATCAGTAGTCCCCCTATGGTGGAACCGGTTACCAAACTCCATTCGGTCCGCAGAGTCCCTGTGCCTGCCTGTGTCCGATCGCACTTGAAGCTGGTACTTACTGACTGTGTTCCCTCCTGTCTTGATCGTTGCTTGTGTTGTATTACATTACAACACTGTGACATAAACTGTCCTACAAGCTGAAAGAATTAGATTTTAAACAGGGAACCGTATTAGCAAGTGAATCTTTAACTTCACCCTTTTTAAAGCGACAGAATTTAGATGTTTCTTTAACTTCTGTTCGATTTTTATTCAGATTGACTCATTCTTTTGTGTTATAGAACAAAACATTCCCAAATGCAGTTACTATAGAAATACAGTATTTACACTTCTGAGTGGACAAAAGGGAAGTTTCAGTTAAAGGGATCAAAGTAGCTTCACATTTCCTCTCCACTGTTGAAGCCTGTATGCAGCTATTCATTAAGTCAACATCCATTAGGAATCTGTCAGCTTGGTGTGTGTGTCCTCTCTGATCTACCAGAGGAGCTGGTAGGTCTGACCTGAGTGACAGACATTCAAGATCAGTAATGAGCTTTGCAGTGTGAATAAAAGGACAGCATTCATACTGTTGGCTTGAACTGTTGACAAATATAGGAAGTGAAAGCTTCTCCCGAGCCGCTGAATAATAAACGGAGGCTATCAAGAACTCCAGACGGTGCGTTCAAAGACACAATAGTGAGGAGTTTGCAGGCCTTGTTGCCCTTTCCTCTCCACCTTCATCTGTCAAATGTTTTTTTATGCTGTTTCTTTGCCTGTTCATGCAGGTGTAAGTTAGGAAGGCCAACAGCTTTGAAGTGCTGTCTTCTATTTATATTTTATATGCATTTCTCTCTCACCATCAAGGCTTATACATCTGTATATGCTGGTGGAAACTGTCGTTATCCAAGCCGTCTAGTCTTTGTATGTTCAATAAAAACAAAAAGGTCTATGGATGCAGCTTTAAGTCTACTACTTTGAAGGCCAAAGGAGGTTATGGCTGCCGTGTTCTCAGTAGTGTTGTAGAGTTGTCTGTTTTAAAGGAGCAGTGAACGGCAGCGTTAGCACACAGGCCTTAAACAGAACTGTGTTTTTTGACATATTGCAATGTGTAGAAGTGTAAAGGAGGAGCAGGGTAAGTATTTTCATCATCATCTGGGGGTTTAGTATCCATCTTTAATGTAATAATGTGTCCTATATTTTACTTATGAGAAAGGATATTTGTCAGTCTCTTTATGGCTTACAAAGGTTCCAAATGTACCTGTAAGTACATAAAATAGAGATGTTACACTTTCTTTCCCACATATTCCCATCTTAAAACAATCCCTGTCCTGATTTCCACGTGCCAGGAATAAGGTGTTGCACACATTCAAATTGAATTAAATGAAAACCTCTACCACAGCGCTGCATCAAAGAAAAGTATTTAAATACAGCCGATGTAAGGCCATGTAAACAACACAGCTCACAGTGTTTACCTGCATTTTTCTACCTTGTTTCTCTTTTGTTCTTTTCGTCTCCACCTGGCTTTCAGTCTGATCTCGCTGCCTCGTCCTTTAAGTGAGGCTCTGAAGGTGTACATTAGTGATCTGACATGCATTGTGGCCCTCAGCAGGACCTGAGCAGAGGGCACATAGAGGTGAGAGCAGCTCCTGCTCTGATGGGGTGGAAAAAATCCCCTCAGGAGGGCGAGAGTAATGATGGAGGAGGAGACACAGGAGGAGATAAATCAGTCACAGCCTCAGGATACATGTCCTTTTATTTACTGCTTTGAATAATGCTATCTGATGTTTTTCTGACCAACTGTTGATCAGTCTTAATGTACTTATTGATTTGTGATGTTTTGCTTGTGTTACATATGTCTCTGGAAAGGATGCTAGGTTGGCAATACTTTCATATTTATGTGTGTGGTGTTCAGTCCTGGTTTCCTGACACAGAAATGAGTTTTTCTGTGTTACGTTATGTTATTTCTGTTTGGCTCCAGGCTTCTTAATCCAATAACAGATTAATACCAAGTACCCTTTCAAGCCGATAATTATCATACATTTTGCTAAGATGTAGCTGGGAGCCATTTTTGTATTTGAGTGTTTTCTCAGAGACAACATCTTCTCTCTCCTCTGATGTTCCAGGTGTTCAGAGGCAGATTGTTCACTGTGTGGAAAAGACAACAGGGATCGTGGAGGAGCACTTCTGTGACCCTTTGACCCGACCTGACGACAACCGAACCAGCTGTAGCAAGGATCCATGTCCGGCCATGTGAGTTCACCTCAACCTTGACATCATCATTTACAAAATGACATCAGCAGTATTCATAGACACACACACTCAGAGAAGAAGTCACTTGTTTTTCTGACACTTGCAGGAGCAGAAACGTGCTCTTGTAGTGTGCATGGAGGCAAACAACTCGAGCTACCAAACCCAGAGTTAGATATCTGATGTGGTCAGAGGTTTAGTATTTCTGTACCGTAGAAAAGTGTTATAGAAATTATGATTTGATCATTTAAACAGAACGCTCGGATGAAGGCAATCAGTCGAGAAAGTTGTTTTGTTGTTGTTTTTCAACTTGTTTGTCACATCTTACTCTAGCAAACTTTAATGCACCATGAATAGCTGGTGCCATTTTGCCACTGAACCTTACCACATGAAAGCCAACAAGCATAAAAATGTCAGGTTTTAAAGGTGGTTCTTCATGTCACATTACCATAAAAAAATCAAAAACCGACAGCTGCATCTTAAACTACTTTAAGAGGCAGCAATCTACAATGTTTACCCTGTCAGCAAAGGAAATTGCAACAATATTGCAGGGTATAAGCATTTCATAAAAGATAAATGTACTGCAAAGATTGTTTCACTACAGTGACAGAAATTCAATAGAAACCTGTAGTGAAGAGGTAATCAAAAGGTATATTTAGAACTACCTGTTTGCCTCCCTGTGTTCTGCACGTTCTGCACGTGCTCAGTTGTGAACTGCATTATGAGGGGCGTTGTTTGTGTGGGAGGACAAGGAGGAACACAATGGAGAAGATGAGTTTTGTCCTCTTGTTCACTCCTCCACTCCTTGATTGATATTTGTTTTCCACACTGCAACAATTGAAGAAAAATTATGGTTATTTTGAAAGCATTACCTCTCCTCTTCATGCCTTATTTTTGGAAGGGAAGACATAAAAATTGTTGGCTGGACACAGCTGGCAGGTTGGCTTCACTGAGATGGAAGAATTGCCCCTCGTCAGACATTTATTGCACGACAAGGTGTTGATAACTCAGTGTGAGTAGTGAAACAGCTGAGAACTTGCTTTCAATATAAAAGTTTTCAAACAGATCAGCCATCCATCGCTAAAGATGTTGCCATTGTCCACCCTGTCTGTGGATTTTACAGTTAATGGTGAATGGATGGTATTGTTGTTGCACGTAGGGCACCAATTTTATTCAATGACAACATTTCTGTTGAAACGATGAATCTTTATGTACATAGATCAGTCTTTATGTGTCTTAAGCCATGCTTTTCATCGAAAACTTTCCAGGTTATTTTTAGCTATTCCTTTTTTCCCCTTTGTTGATGGTGATCTGCGATTCCCACGCAGAACTCGAGTACGCCTGAGCACACACAGGAACTCCCAGCAAAAAATAGCAGGAGCAATATTGTGTTTACATTTGAAGATTAGATATATTCCTGCTGTTTCGAAACCTCTAATTTCCTGGGTCATGTACTCGTGTGTAATTGTTTTATAACTATGTTGTATGGGCCTAACTGTTGGTTTTGTGGCTTGAGATTAGCTGCAGTTTATTTTGGATAAAACAAAGAATTTTGATGGTAATCAACTACAAATCAGCACTTCAGCTTCACTCCCGAACCAGCCAGCAATGTCATCCCCAGAAGCACCTTTTTGAGGTTTCAAAATGTAAACCTGCTGCCCCCAAATACACATTTTGATAATGACATCACGGACTTTGATTCATGGCAAGCTTGGGAAAACATCGACGACACAAACAACTTTCCACAAATACTTTGATAGCTTTGTTTCTATCACCCTCTTGTTATGTTTCTTTATTTGAGCAGGGAAAATGCACAAAGAACATTAACCTTATATATAACAAGGATATATGTAACAGGTTTTTTCCGCCTGTAGGCCCTGGACAGGTCAGTAAAAGTTTGTTTCCATCACCCTCTCAACTAAGAGGGTAAAAGTGGTTGTTTGTGTTTCGGCTTCTTGACCGTGACAGAGCAGTCAATCTCTGAGCTGCTGAAAATGTGAGTCAAAGTCTTAAAGTTGTAATTCCACATCTTAGTGGAAAATTAGAGGTTGCTATTAACAAACAACTCCATAAACATCCTGTAAACACAATATGGATCTTGTGTTCTCGGGAACAATTAAATTGCACTCACTTAACCTTTACAACAACTGTGTTCGGGAGTCATCTGAATTTACACAATTCTAAAATGTTGTGTCTCTCTGCGTGAAGATGGTGGGCCGGCGAGTGGCAGAAGTGTTCAGCCAGCTGTGGGAGCGCAGGTCTGACGAAGAGGACGGTGCTCTGCATCCAGTCAGTGAGTGCTGACGAGCAAGAAGCTCTGCAGCCCAGTGAGTGTAAACACATCCCCAGACCTGAGGCACTGTCCTCCTGCAACACACACATCCCCTGTCCTGCAGACTGGACCACTGGCAGCTGGTCAAAGGTGAGTCTGGGTTTGGAAATTGAGGTTCTGTTTTGTCAGCAGCTGTGCTGTTTCAAAAGGACATGAAGATGCAAATTGTTCTGGATGTCACCAGAAATTTCTTACAGAAACTTTCACATAGTCTGAAAGGTGTCTATGTGAAAGATCATGTTGAATTAAGTAGTAGTTGTTTTTGTCATGCATTTCTTAATTTAAGCAGAATGTGTCACAGCTTTTTTTTTAATCTAACAGCTAGACATGTAAGTGTAGCACATACACAGGCACGCTGACTGCTCAGAGCCAGCACATAGCCTTGGATCATCAGGTTTGAGACCATTGCTCCACAGAGTTCATGACCTCTGTATTATTTTTTCACACATACATGTTGATACAAGTTGTACAGAAATAAATTGATGACTTCTCAGATGTCTTCTCAGGCAAAAGTGGATTTACAGGCCAATAAATAACATGAACAGTTTAAATCAGTTAATCCTGGCCTTATCTCCCTGAATCTGCCCCATCTGTCTCTCACTGTGTCTCTGTACCTCATTATGATACAAGCAGGGCTCAAGGGATTGCAATGTTGGTCATTGCGTCAGTCATTCCACCACTTTTGTCTAGACTGAAACTGTTGGATGGTTTGCAGAGAAGTCTTACTGATATTGCTTTTGAAGTGGAGTCCCACAAGCTTTGATGGTCTCTGACTGTTCCTCCTGCCCCACCATGAGTTTGACATTTGTGGTTTTGAGTGAAATGCCTCCAAAACAATTGAAGGGATTGTCTTGAGATTTGCTACAGACATTTCCTCATATGAACTGTCAGAACTCTTCAGATCTTTTCCCTTCTAAGCCGAAAAGTGTCAAATTGTCCTACCCTTTGTTTGAACACCAAATACCTGCAACATTTACAACATTCCCATCAGCCTCTGCTGCTTTGTGTTTAGTGCCAACACACCAATTTTAGCATACCAATACCCTTAGCTAAGATGCTGAACATTGTCAACATTAAACCTGCTTAACTCTAGCATGTTATTATTGTAATAGTTTTCTATGTTAAAATGCTAACTCTAGCGTTCTACTCGCACAGCTTCACAGAGCTTCCTTGTTGCAGTCCTGGTTTTACGCCTCCAGTCGAGACCCAGAGGAGTCACAGTCCAGGGTCCAATCAGGCTCTTTCCTTCACAGCTGTTAGCACAAGCAGCTCGGGCTACCAGAATCACAACTCTATTTTGATAACGTATTAAAAAGTTGGCTTGCAATTCCAACTCTGTCAACACACGTCTCAAGCCAGCCCACATCAGCCAGTAGCGCCTGATGATGATTCCCCTTCAAGATCCCATTGGCAAATGTTATATAAGGCGTCTGCTCCAGCCTGCCCTCTGTTGCTCTATTGTTCTGAAAGTTGCTTTGCAAACGTCTCCCAGCTCCATCTTTTCATGCTGTGTTTACTTATAAATGTTATCTCTGATGCCTGCTCTGTTTGCCGCTGCTCTCCCTGCCTATGGCTTTCCACATCTTTATGTGGATGGACAGGGAGGTACCAGAACAGAGCCTTAACGCCTTACTGCTCCTCCTAACATGGTCCTGACTGAACTGAGTCTTTTCTTCTGTGCAGTGTTCCCTGACCTGTGGAAGTGGAGTGCGTCGCCGTAATGTCACCTGTTCTAGAAACACAGGCGTCGACTGTGACCCCCAGAAGAAGCCTCTTGCTGTCGCCACCTGCCACATCCAGGACTGTCCACAAGTTGTGGATAATTTCGGAGGCATCGACTGGTCCGGAAGCGGCTGGTCGAGCAAAGAAGTGCTCAATGAAATCAACTCCATACCTGCAGTCAAACCTCCGCCCAAATACAGCACCACCAGAGCCCAGCCCAGAAATAACAATAACCTTAATAACAATGTCGAGGGAGATTTTCACTACCACAACAACATAGAAAATAGTGACCCAGCTGCGGAAAACAGTGTTCAAGTTGATGATTTTTACTACGACTATAACTTTATCAACTTCCATGAAGACTTGGAGAGCGATGGAAAGGATTCAGGGGACGGGATCGCTTCTTCCACCCACGCTCACATGGACACAACACAAGCTCCCACAGCTACTTCAGCTATTCTCACAGTGTCAAAGGCTTTGAAAACTGAAGAGCCAGAGAGCACACAACCAGACGGTGTGCAGGATAATGAAAACACAGCAGAGAAAGAGTCCATACAAACAGATTCTGAAAACTTGGACGACTTTCTCTCTGAGGATTTTCTTCTACCTGTGTCCACCAGTCACCCACCACCTCTGTCTCCAACTCAGCGTTCACAAACACCACAAAGGAGACATGATGATTTGTTGTGGCCTGAAAACACGAGCACAATGCCTGGTCCGGTTTTCACCACAAATGAGCCGACACAGGATGTGAAACGGGGGCAGTATGAGGAGGAGGCTGAAAATAACTACGACGGCTTCTCTGAGGAGGAAAACCCAACTGAGGAGGTCACTGTGACTCCAAAACATGCTGCTCCGACTCCAGGACGTCAAACCACTATTGAAACTGTTGTCGCTACAACATTGAGTGAGCGTGATGATTATGAGTACAGTTATAATGAAAAAAGTACACTTGGTTTGGATTTCTCTGCAGAGGAAGACGATGGAGAGAGTCCAGAACGTTCAGCCTCTCCTACGCCAGAGCCAATAATTCAGGTTAAAACTGAAGCTCAACTGGATGAAGATGCTTTCAATATACCTCAAACAACCAGTCAATCATCAATTTTTCCACCTGCCTCCACAGTGGAGGACTTGGACTTAGATCTGTCTAATCTTAATACAGTTTATACCACTACTCAGTATTCATGGGAATCTGATTTTGACCTCACTACAACCTCACCTCCTGCCTCTGAGAGCTCCACTCCTCTCCCTGTTCCCTCTCTGCTCACCTCAGGTAACCAAGCGGCCTCCGATGACTCCACATCAATAACTGGAACAGAAATCATACCTCCTACAAACTCGGCAGAGGACGCTCTGGCTACTCCAGCTGATTTCCTGCCAGCTCTGATAAAACAGATACCGACAGAACCTGCCTTCGCTGAAAGAACTGGAACAGAAACCACAACTGAATCTCCGTCTGTTGTTTCTGCTGATTTTGACTTCAATAAAATCATCATTCCAGCGCTGATTAGCAGCAGAGACGGGGATCCGGACTCTTCGTACCAGCTTCCAACAAACGAAGCAACCATTCCTCAGCATAGCACAACACGAGAACAAGAAGAGACGCCTGCCGTGCCCATTTTGCCAACCCTTTCACCGGTGCTCCGGCCACTTTCAGTGCCAACACCCATCCAAACTTCAGCCTCTAAAAAAGTCACTACTACTGCCTACTGGATGGCCGGCAACTGGAGTGCTGTGAGTCTGCATCATTACACACTTACTGTAGGATAAAGTACGCCTATGTCCAATTATGCTTGCCTTGTCTTATGCAGGAGCAGCATGACAGCATAACCGAAGTCTCTGGATTCACTATTTGATCTTGAGCTAATGTCAGAGCATTTTAATGGCACATTTATCAGTCAGGTGCTTCTTCTCATGCCCTGCTGTGTTGAGCATAACATTTAAAGAAAGTCTGATCATAATACACATCAAAAGTCTGTGCATCAAACCTGCAAACCTCAAAGTAGTTCTTTCCTATGTTGCATCATTTGTGGGCAGTGCTCCACCAGTTGTGGTCTGGGTGCCATCTGGAGGCCTTTGGGCTGCAGTACTGGCTCAGACTCTGACTGTGATCCAGCCAAGAGGCCTGCACCAGCCCAGAGGTGTTACCTACGTCCCTGCTCCATGTGGAAAGTTGAGGAGTGGAGTAAGGTGAGACTATATTATGTTTTTAAAACTATTGCATTATACGTCCAGAAGGTTTTTTTTACTACAACAATAGCTGGATTTTGAGTAAAGGCACTGCATGAGGAATCTTTTTAAATCCTCCTCTGACATGGGTATTTGTATTGATGTACTAGTAAATTGGTTTTAAGGACAGGAATGTCTGTCAGTCCCCCACTTTCATTCAGACTGAAATACATTATATCTACACCTATCAAATAGATTGCAACTTAGCACAGACCTTCGTGTTCCACAGAAGATAAATTCAAATGACCTTGGTTAGCCCCTGACTAAGGTAGACAGTAACTCAGTCTGTAGGGACTTGGCTCGGGAACCGGAGAGTGGCCGGTTCAAGTCCCGGTACGAACCAAGCATGAAAATTGGGGCTGGTAGCTGGAGAGGGGCCGTGTCATTTTCTGGGCACTGTCGAGGTGTCCTTGAGCAAGACACTGAATCCCCCAACTGCTCGGGGCACATGTCCATGTTCAGCCCCCTCACTCTGACATCTCTCCATTAATGCATGCCCATAAAGTGTTTGTGCATGTGTTTATTTCGGACCTGTGTGTGTGTAGCGTGTCTCTAACTATAACTATATCCCCTCGGTTCTTCTTCTTCTTCTTCTTCTTCTTCTTCTTCTTCTCCTCTTCTCCTTACACTTCTATTATTATTATTATTAATATTAATTTATTTTATTTAAAAGGTACCATGTATAGTTAATAGTATAAAACATATATGTCACCATTCGATGCACCGTACCAGATTATAGCTTTAAGCTAATTCACATCTGTAGTCCCTTGGCAGGTCAAAAGAGGACAATAAAAACAGTACAGAGTAAAACACGACACTTCTTCTCCTTACATTTATTCGTCTTCTTCGTCTTCTCCTCTTCTCCTTACACTTCTTCTTCTTTTAGCACCACCATGATCTTGAGTTTTTGAGTGGAATATTTTGACTTGTGGATGTGTATTCGTGACATTCGGTCGAGACATTCATACTCCCTCAGGAGGACTTTTTATAACTTTGATGATCCTTTAGCTTCTCCTTTGGCGCCCCCATTATCCAGAATTTCCTGTTGTCCAAGACTACAAAAATAGTGACAATTACATCAGCTGCAGCTATACTTTACACATTGTAAACATGGCAAACATTATACCAGGTAAACATTCACCATCGTCCTGTGATGTTTTTTTAAGCTCAAAGTAACTCTGTTTGCTGCTCATCCCTCCCTCTGGCTGAGTTCATATCAGTGGAGCTTCTTTGAAATGTGACGAAACACATTAAAGCCAAACCCAGATGTCTATGACTCATCTTTTCTGATTGAAAGTAGTCAGACATGCTGTCTGAATGATAAACATGTCACGTCTTCTCGCAGTGCTCCAAGAATTGTGAAGGTGGCTTTAAATCACGAGAGGTCCAGTGTTTCGACATGCGGGATCAAAGGCCTCTCCGACCCTTCCACTGCCGGGCCATGTCCTCCAGGCCGCAAACACAAATGCCCTGTAGCCTCCAGCCATGTCTGGACTGGTACGCCTCCTCCTGGGGTGAGGTGAGTAATATGGAGCTATAATGGCAGACACTGTGAAAATATGCCTGTTTCAGAGTAGTACAGAAATGCAGCATTAAGATATGTAGAGTTCTGACAACATGCTGCCTGTAAATATCCTCCATTGTGCTATTTGGTTATTAACTTCAGAAGGTTGTTCAGTCACACAAACATGTTTTTAATGTTGTTATTGTGACTTTAGTGTTTTAAATCGAGCCAACACAGTGTTTCACATCATACCACAAACAAACTAACCACTTGTGACAGAGATACTCACCAGCAGCGTGTGTGTTCAGCAAGGTACAATTGCTGTTTTTCCAATGGAGTCTGGTGGCTCTGAAGAGTGGCTGTGTCTGGTTTCAACAAAAGACATTCTCTTCTTTACCAAACAGGTCGATTTCTGTAGAGACCTCTTCTGTAAAGCTGCCAGACACTTCATATAACAACCTGAGCCTGTCCGTGGCAAAAACACGCACTTTCAGTGGTTGGATTACGTTGCAGCCATTACAGCAATGTACTCGAGTGATCCAAAACTTTATGCAACTCTTAGTCATTCAGACCCCAAAATATCCTACCTAAAAAATTTTATATTTAATTTATGATACTTTCTGTTAACCTGTTACGTGTTTTGCATGGTGGACATTGGGGCTGCACAATTAATCGAATATTAATCCTGATCATGATTTTGACTTTCCACGATTGACAGTGATATTGACGTTGAAATCTCCCTAAACTAACAGCCACTCCCCCAGGGGGTGATGGAGAGGTTTTGGCTTCAGTTTTGCGGGAGATGTCATGCCATGCAGCAGCAGTTTAGAGTGAAAGAGTGAACAACAGAGGCCGGTGTTTCAGTTCAACAAGTGACCATGTTAACTGGCGACTTTAAGCGCCTGAGGTTGTCAGAAGCCCCTTTCCCACTGGTCAAAAAACTCACTAACACCCAGCTTTTTTGCTTGACTCTGCAGTAGATGAAGGTAATTATTGCCTGAGAACATAAAACCCGGGCTGACATGATACCCCTTTCTGGCGCGATGCTACGACTCGCTTTGACGCCCATCTCCATCCAAGAAGCGCTCGAACATCGTTCCAAAAATTGTTTCTGGCGCTTTTGTGACATCAGACTGTGACGCAGCAGAAAAGAGACCGAAAGGAGTATACTTCACTGGCAATGGGAAAAGAGACAATCGGCATCTATAAGCGGGTCTTCCCAGGTCTGAAAAACCTGCGTCAACGTGCTAATTTTGGTGGCAAAGCGGTTGTAGTTACAGCAGCCGTTGAAAGCAGGAAGAAAATACTTGGCTGTCCTTGTGATTGCGTCTTTGATGTTTTTTATTACGATCTCAACATATACTTATGTGTTACTTCTTTGCAGTCACGTTTTGAACGCTGCTTTCAATCTTTGCTCTTTTATCTGCTTTTCTGTTTATATTTGCTCTTCTTCCTGCATAAACAGTTTGTGATAAATAAAGCCGTACCTGATGTTAATTTTTAATTATGGTAACTTATTGTGCACAGTCTACAGTAAATAACATGCATAAAAACCTTAGCCATGAACTCAGCCAAGGCTGTTTCTACCCATATACACATATTCATGTTTTCCTCACTGTGACTGTGTGCATTGTTCAGTGCTCTGAGGTGTGTGGAGGAGGTGAGCAGCAGAGGATCGTCGCCTGTCCAGAGGAGGATCTGTGCGACAGGGAGCTGCAGCCCAGCAACATCCAATCATGTAACAGCCAGCCGTGTGCTCAGTGGCTCACTGGATCGTGGGGACAGGTGCAGCACACACACAATTTATGATCCTCTCAGTTAATTAACTTTTAATTTAATACTGACTTTTATTGAGGCACTTTGATGTAAGCTGCGGCACGGACTCAGATATTTCACATTTAATGATAGAGTGAAGGGATTAAGCAGTATTTCTGCACACTGTTGCACGCTGAAAGCTGTAGGTTATATACTTTATACATAAGATAACGAGGCTGATAAAGAAGAGGGAGATGTACAGAGGCTGTTCAAAGGATTTATGTGTAAAGAGAAATGTCTTTGATAGATCAATAAAAGCCACAGAAAGAATGTGAGATAAATACATCATACTGGATAAAAGACAATGACGAAAACTGTGACGGAGACCAAGATGAATGGGTAGACTCTGGGGAAACAGATGTGTGTTATTAACCTTTTGTATTAGTATTGACTTCTGTAATTGATTGCTTGTAGAAGACCTCCTATACATTCTGTGTTATTTTACCTTCAGTCTCATTGGGTCAGCAGCAGATCTCTTGTTATAATGCATATATGATTGCATGTGATTTAACTCTGTCTTACATTTCTATCTCCCAAAATCCACATAATGACTTATGATGATATGGTTTATACACTGTCACACAGCAGCAGGCAAACGCCTCACACTGGGAATAATGACGGTTGAATATCAGCGTCTGCTATTGTGTCACACACATGACTCCTGCCCACAAAGACGGGACAGAATTATTCTTTTTAATCCCTGCACCATATCAGCCGGGTCAAAACACCCCCTCTAGAGTCTTTCATCAACACACAGAACATCAGAAACAATTCTTTTTGGCTCGTCCTGGTGATGTGTGGGGCCTGAATACAAGTGCAAGATTAAAAATAAAGCCGATTTATCCAAAAACACAGCGCAGAATAATACCTTTGCATACAGTGTATTAGATGAACCAAAAGTGATGGTTTCAGCCCTGTTGTAATGCGCTGAGTCAAAATGAACAACTAAAGAATAGAAGAGAAAAGAACGGTCATGATAACAACTTTTTGCACCTGAAACTTTAAAGATTGAATGGGAAACCATGACATAATAGACATACATGCAGCAGAAAGAACCAAAATATCACAACGTGCTGTCTGCAGAACATTTACAAAGTTGTGTCTCTGCAGTGTTCGGCCTCCTGCGGTGGTGGAGTTCAGCGCCGACTCATCAAATGTGTCAACACGAAGGGGGAAACAAACGAGGAGGTGGATCAAGCTGAATGTGACCACGAGCCGCAGCCTGAAAACACCCACAAGTGTAACCTACAGGAGTGCGAGAGCGCCCCCTCTGGTGAGTAACTCAAGATGCAAAGAAAACCATCACTGCAAACCAAGAAGCACATTTACTCAAGCATTGTACTTTACTCTTTGGAAGCCAGTACGGTAGGTTTTACTTCACTACATTGATTTGACAAGTTCAGCTGTGAGTCACTTTGCAGATTCAGATCAATAACTACAAAATATAAGTCTACATTAAGATACCCAGCAGTATATGACATAATTAAAATTAGCTCAACTTTTATCAGTGTTGCTTACACTTGAAAGCATCGGTAATTAAAACAAAAGGGTTATTATTCTGAGCCATTAATTATGTTTATTATCAATGAGCCATTCTGCATAATGAGTCCATTTCTATCGGTGCTTTTGGTATATATTGATACACACAGTGACAAACAGTTTAAGACAGAATTATACAAATCAAGTTTCCCCTCTTTTGCGTCTGAACATTAAAAAAGAGGTTGTTCAAAAATCTTTCAATCACCACTTTGACACAGGAAAAATTTTGAGGCTCCAGGATTATAAAAGATTGAATTGAAGGTTAATGAAAAGGACTTTTGATGGAGGCGTTTAATTTGTAAAATGTGATGTCTTTTAAGGCAAGAGTACAAAAGCCAAGTATGTTTGGTCCTTATGTGTGCTGTAAAAAAAATAGAAGGCAATTAAACCTTTAAACCTTTGAGCTCACTAGTTGTCTTCAAAAGGATGAAAGCATAAGTGAAAATATAAGTGTATTCAATCTGATGATAAAGGAAATAAATTGTGCCTTTAAAAGTAAATATAAAACTGATTTTCCTAACCTTGAAAACAACAAACAGCTTCATGAACTGCATGCTGCTCTCCTCTCCCTTGTCACGTCAGCTCGACTCCATGGGTCACTGACTTACAAAGTAACTCAAGCAGAATCCTCACTGAACTGACCTTTAAACACAAAATAAATCCCCAGTAAGACTCCACAACCTGATTTAATTGGAAGAAATATTTGTCTTCTTTAGTTTGTATCTTATAGAATTATTCAATCTGTGAGGGGGATCTGGAGAACAAAGTAGATACCACAATTTAATTTATCATTTTAATGATTTAACTTGACCTTGTTCCTATGAAAAATGGTGTTGAAAAGAGGCAATGTACATTCATCAACATTCAACACATGAAAGCAAGTTAGCTAAAAGCTATTTTCCTTGGCAGGTCCTGTGCGTGTATAATTCGCAGTCACCTTGGGGATTTGATCTGTGTCATTGAAACGTATAAGAAGCAGTAATCTGTGCTGCTGAATCCTTCAGCTGACACAGTGAACATCTGTTCTTTAAACCATTATTCAGAAAGGGTTCTGTTCAGACGTTGGGCCTCACAGAGCCACTAGCATGCTGTTTACTCTTGTTTATGGACTGATGTTGTATATTTTGACTCCCCCATCAGGTATCATTGTATACTGAGGAGGGGTGGGACAAAATATCGGTACTGCAATATATCGCCGGCCTGACTCGTGCAATACAAATATCGATATTTTAATTTACAAATATATGACCAATGACTGTATATATAGATGGACGACGTGTCTCCATCTGCTCTCATTGTACGGAATTGATGCCAAAATAGCCCCTGTGATAGGCGCTGCCATCTTGCGATGGTGACGTCATATGGAGCCAGAGTCTGCGCAGTAGAGAACGACGGGTGGAGCCGCCGAAGCCACTTCCGCTAACCAAGTCACACACTTAACTTACAGAAAAAAACAGCGAAGATGCCGCACATGGGTGTATTTAACAGCAGAACAGCTTCTTTGTGTTGGTCTGAGGTTAACGTTCACAGGTATGGAAACTTCAATGACTGTAGTGATTGTTTAGTTACGTCTCCTCGTCGTTCCTCCTCTACTCTGCTAATCTGGAACAGATCGGCTGTCAACAGAGCTGTCAATCATGACATTAGATCCTTTTTACAGCATCAAATGACTAATTGAAAATAAACTCATCAGACTAATTAACCCTTGGACGTAAATCAGCATGATAAGAACTAACTATAATGACAGAAACCATGTTTGAGAAAAATGTATTTGGCGTGTGTTTTATAGTTTGACCCATGTCCCACCTGTTAACATGGAGGACCTATACTGCTGCCAGTCAGCGGGGGGCGATAGAGATGTTTTGGCTTCACTTTTACTCGGGAGTCGTCATGTCGTAGATTACGCCGTAAACAGATTTCCCTGTGATTTTAACTCCCTGCGTCACTACTTCATGATTCCTCACGGTGGCGCTTATGACATGAAATAGGATAACGTGAACGGAACTTAATTGGGCAAATAAGAAGTTAATGAGATATATCATTGTATGATTGTCTTGCAATATGTCAATCATTACAGAATCACTGTGTCATGATATTATCGTTATCGGCCTTGTGTCGTGTATCGTATCGTGAGTTACCCTGCGATTCCCACCCCTAATACTGGGCTAGTTAGCATGATGATTATAGAGATGACATGTTGTGTTGAACCTCCTGCATGTGAATGGATTTAAAATGTGATCTCCCGTGGGTGGTTCAGCTTGTTTGTTTTTACATACTGAGAAAGAGCTTGCCCGAAACCTGCTTTTTTCACTTAGTCTAAGTATGCAAATCTTTTGTTTTAATGTTTATTGTTACTAAACTCCAGAATTTTTTTATCAAATCTCCTAAATCCGCTGATGTGTGTTATTAGTTTGACTGCAAAAAGAAAAAAAGAGGATGGGCTGACATGTTAAATAATTACTGCAGGACTCCTGAAAATCCAATGTACATAAGAGAACTGTTTGACCTTAAAGCACTAAGCCTTTGGGACCATTTCTACTTCCTCTGATGCTGGTTTTGGCCAATCACTGTGCTGCTTTTTGGACAGTGATTGTTTACCCTGATCAATGGAGATATTGAGTTAAATGTCAAACGGGAGACATGAGGGTTGTGAGTCCTGAGAAATCCGACAACAGGAATTCAAACTGGCATAAAGATAACGCAGAATGTACGAAATACACAGCAGTACTAATCCACATAGCCTCAATATCTGACTGATTTTTATTGTTACACTAAAGGAGAATTGGTTGTAACAAAATGAAATATCTTTAATGATTTTTTAAGCTTTGAGACAATATAAAATGGTCAGTTTCTATCCAGTACATCTTTGGTGGTCCACAGCAGCGTTGCTATCACTTGGAATCCACCGTCTCTTCCTCTGATGATGCCACATCATAAAGACAGTGGAAAAGCTGATGACTACAGCAGTCTCAAAGGTCCCCTTTGTTAACAGGAAAAAGAAGTATTTTTTTTTAAACCCTTATAGAATAGTAAAAGACTGTGGTAGTCAAAGAAACTATTCAGAACAGGAAAATTAGAGGCTCTTGTTCGAAAAGCATTTTTCATGACTCCAAATTTCCATTTTGATCTTCGGATTGATTAGACTCTGTCAAGCTGCAGCCAAAACATCTTACCTGCTATAACAAGACGTTTATAACCAGCTTTGACGTGCATGTGTCTTGTTAAATTTCTGCATTAGGTGTGTATTTCTGCTCCTGTAAAAGTTCGAAGGCACATGTTACTATCTGCAGGAAAGATGGAATACAGCTGCTTTTTTGTTTGGTTTTTCACCATCAATAGTCCAAAGCGTTCAGCATATATGGAGCTTATTTGACTTTATCAACCTCTTGAAATAAATGAAAATTGAATGACAATAATCCTTCACTGGGGCAGCTCTGTATACAGTTATGTGTACCTTCTGCAATAAAAATGAGATAATGTGCGCTCTTTAATTCAGTTTTCTGTTATGGGCCGAAGCGGCTCAGTGGCTGTTCTGTTTTATACCGCATATGAAATCACAGTCCTTCTCAGAGGGAATCCTGTTAGACTCTGAACGCCAGCTTTGCTGACATTTCGAAGGCATAGAAGCATTAACGTGTTGTTGTAAATATTTGAAGCGTGTGACAATGTGGCAGCAAGCAGCTGGCCGTGTCAGCGCTGTGTGTGACCCTCCATCTGCGTTTAGGATTTCTCGTTGCAATCAGATGGCTGCAAATGTTCCTTTCTCCTCCTGTTGTCAAGGAAAGCCTAAGAAGCTGTTCGTCATCACACGCACAGACAGTCGTAATGTATTCGTGTGAAACATTATCTTCCAGTATGTGAAATGTGCAGAAGGACACGTGTGTACATGTGATTAATTAATTTGGTACAAGTATTACGATAATCCAGTTCATTAAGAAGACAAAGAAAGCAGCAGACTGAATCCAAGAGGCGACATTTAGTTAAACAGTGTGATTCATCAGAATCATTACGTTAAATCTCTCTGAATTAACATGAAAATAAGATGAATTTCACAGAATGTAAGGCTCACGAAACTCTATCAGGGTTTTTGTGCAGAGCAGTTTCATAGAAACTCTGAGATGTTCCACAGCAGCGTCCGACCTGCTGCCTCAAACTAGAAGAACAAAACATCCCCAGAAATAAAAAAATATAAAAATATCTGAGCAAGAGAACACCAGAAAAAATCACCAGTGTTTTAACAAAGATAAAACCTCTTCCTGCAATTTAGGTTTCTGAATGTGTGTCTCAGTTATTTTTCTGCCCACACTCTGATCCATTAAGATAAAGATGGTAGTTGGGTCAAAGGCCACTTAAATAAATAATTGTTTTCATCCGTTTTTAATTAGATTTTGTTTCACACAAAGTCTGTTGGATATGTGTAAAAGTAAAGACGTGATTATAGACAGCATAATAACTTTATTTTCAATTAAATGTAATCAACATTCAAAATCTATAAAAGGAAACTTTATAATTTACTTACTCAGTAAGAAGGAATTAAGGCAAATTTGACGCATGATTATTGGTCAGCTTATCACAGCTGAACAGTAGAAATACTTTTTAGTCACAGGGAATTAAAACTATGCTCAGTGCGTTAATTTTTCAATTAGACTTCGTGGTGTATTTACAGTTAAATTTGTCAATAATGAACCAAACTGATAAAGTATTTAATTAATGTTAAAGGTTCTGCACAAGAATTACAGCTAAGAGAAAAACAGATTAACTCCTGGTGGATCCGACACACATGAAAGTGTTAAGTATCTTTAACATTTTATGCGTTCCTAGTTGGTTGAGGTATAAAACATAATATGATTTCTCTTTACGCTTGTTGGAGGAAAACTTGTTTTTTTCTGTAAACGATTGGGGGTCGGAAAGACACTAAATAACTCCTAAAAGTAACTTTAATTCAGTCAAAATGTATGTAAATGTGACATGATGAACACCGACTGGTAGAACTTGTATAATTAAAAAATCCAACTAATCATAACTACTAAACTAAAGTAAAATTCAGGGGTAATGTGAGTTAATGTTGAATAATGACTCACAGAAACTAGAAGAACACCAGAAGTGTGCAGACCGCCGCTAAAGATTGGTCCATGAGTCGAATACTGATACGGTACAAAATTGAAATGAGCTCTTCTTTGGCCCCTGCTTCAACGTTCCACCAAGTTTTATGGAAATTTGTCGGGTAGTTTTTCCATTATGCTGCTGACAAACAATCAGCACTGAAAACATAACCGCCGAGGCTGAGGTAATAAAGGATGCAAGCAACAGACAGCGGTGTTCATAAAATCAGCAACAACATTATTCATACCATCCACAATTCAAGGGGAAAAACTCTGAAACCCAAACTAATGAATTAGCTGTTCTTGATGTTATATTACCCACTCTTATTTTGAAAAACTGTGGGACACATAACCACCAGCTGAAGAATTACATCACAGTTAGTTCTCTTGGAAAAGGCTCACAGTGGTCAGATCAAGGTTAGGTCTAACTCATTTTTCTCTCTGTATATATATTATGACATACGTACATTCTCATTTGTATTGAAGGTACATGACATATTATACAATAATAATATATTGGACAAGAGGCATTCAGTGAATTCACTCATCACTCCGCCTCAGCCAGGCATTCTGAATGTTAAATAACATCACAGCAGACCGTGTCTGTCTACACTGATCCAGCTGGTTACTCTAATTCACACAGCAGACTCTTATTTCACTGGCTGATGATAAATGAAAACATACAGACAAATATACTTGTTAAAAACAGCTGATCTGTAGTCTGCAGCCTTCGAAGGAGGCAGTCTACGCAGGATGCGCCATTAACAGCCTGCGTAGATCGTTGAAGCTGAACTGAAATGAGATGGTCTACGGAGGATTTCCTGTTTGAGCCACCAGCTGTTCCCGCCCTTACCCTTGCAACAAACAAAGGAAAGATCGATGACTACAGATACAGCCTAAAAAAAAAAAAAATCCAAAGTATTGAAGATTGATTGAAGTTGAAATAAAAAACGTGACCGTTTAAAAAGTTCTTCTAAGCTTAATCCAAAAGCTTTGAATTACCGTGACCTGGACGACCGAGAACCTTCACAGACATTTAAGATTGTATTCTTCGGCCCCGTAAGAGTCTACCATCTCGTTTGAATTGGCGCACTATGAATCTCGGGATACGTTGGGCTGCGAAGGATGCACCCAAATGTGGTATAAAAGCAATGTCACACTCAAGGTCGTGATCACTCCCTCTTATGTATTATTATTAGTTTTGTATTATATATTATAATACAACGTAAATAAATGCATTCTAATGAGTGCATGTTATTCCCAATACATTGCAGCATTCCTGTGTAATTGCTTCACAACACAGCTCAAGGGCAGATATTCAGAAGTGTTCTCGTGCTGTAATTAAAGCAGAGCTCAGGAAAGTAATTAGATGCACACGAGAAACATCTCGTATGAGCTACAGGAGATTAGATGTGATGCATGTAAAGTGATACTAGCGAGTACTAGTGTCTAAATGTTTAATTTTTTGTGTACAATGATTAGGGAGGTTTATCAGGTCTGATTGGAGCAAAATTTGACATTTATACAAACCCAGCCATGTGCCATGTCTCTACACTTTGCCACACTGTGATATATTGACCAACACAATATACCAGTCTAATCGATGGCTCCTCTTTGCTGTATATTCATGCTTTTGTTCGAGCCAGTCACGCCAAACCTGCCGCACTTATTATCACACAAAAACGTGAAAGAAAAAGTCATGCAGCGACACGAGACGTGTGAGAACACGTGTGCTGCTGTGTGAAGCCGAGACAGATTTCAATTTTATGTAAGCTGAAGGTCATTAATATCCCAGCAGGAGCACGCCTCTGGTTATCAGCAGGAGCATATTATGAAGGAAGTGTGAGTTCATCCTTCACATGGACAGAACATGAGCTTTTGAAGCAGGGAATACATTTGTAAGAGGAATCGGACACAATGAAATAATATGCTGACAGTAAGTGACATTTTCTCCATTCAGATTAGTCAATAGGCTCTTTTCAGTGCTAACGCTGCCATACCTACATCTTCAACCTCAACTGATGACCAGAGCCGGGGTGAATACAGACCCAGGATGTCTTTGGTGACAGTTTACTGGTAGGAGCCTCTGTACCTTCTAGCTACTGTAAAATTAACATTACTCCCTGTTGTTAAACTCCCCGCTGAGTTACTCTTTGACAACTTTGACCTCCCAGTGATTCAAAGCTCCTGTGCCAGTTAGTGGAATAAACACCAACACATGCCCGGATCTCAGAGTCCATACGTCAGGCATAGTTAGCAGTTAGATTGCAAGCATCATGGCTAACAAAAGCTACACTTAGCAGCTGTTACTTTAGCAAAGCTACAGTATATGTCCAGTGCAAACCAGTTTTCCATGCAATATGATCTAATGAGACTAAATTGTGTTATTTTCTTGTATATTTTATAAAGTTGCCCCCTAGAGGCCTGGAGCACTTCGGTTTTTATGACTAAATTTGCAGCATTTTTCTTTTGCATTAGTATTCTAGGTTAGCTGGTTTTGACTTTGCATCTTTTATGTGTTTGTAAGTCCTTTGCTGTTAATGTATTTGTTTTCTTTCACATGTTTTTGCATTTTTTCTACATTGACTGCCTGTTTTTCCAGATGTAAATCTTTTAGGCCCATGCAGCGCATTTGCACTTGTTGGACACCATACGAAACCATCTTTGAAATGTAATCTTCCTGGGCGCCAGTTTAGCTCAGCAGTTAAATCGACGACCCATGTACAGAGGCTGTAGTCCTCAATGTAGCAGCCCTGGGCAAGACCCCCACCCTCGGGCCTCTTGCAGTGTGTCATCCACCATTCTCTCTTCCCCTGTTTCCAACATTATCCACTGTCCTCTCTATCATTAAAGGCAAAAAAGGCCAAAGAAAAAATAAATATTTTTCATTGAATGTGAATCATTTTATGTGAATGAGAAATCACAAAAAGAGCCACATTTCAACTTTGATATGAAATGATTTTATTGATATAATACATATAACATGTAATGTTACACTTTAGATTGTACCAATGACTGTATAAATGGACGACGCGTCTCCATCTGCTCTCATTGTACGAAATTGATGCCAAACTAGCCTCCGTGATAGCCGCTGCCATCTTGTGATGGTGACGTAATTAGATGCCAGAGTCTGCGAGTGATCGGCGGGTGACGCCGCCGTAGCCACTTCCGCTAACCAAAACACACACTTAACTTACCTAAAAAAAAGCAAGGATCCGCACGTCGGCGTGTTTAACAGCAGAACAGCTTCTTTATGTTGGTCTGAGGTTAACGTTTACTCTCAACGATCGTCCTCTACTCTGCTAATCCAGATCTGCTGCAGGAGCCGTATTTGTCAACAGAGCTGTCAATCATCTTTTTTACAGCATCAAATAACTAATTTAAAATAAACTTGTCATAAAAATTAACACTTGAACGTAAATCAGCATGATAAGAACTAACTATAATGACAGAAACCATGTTTGAGAGACATTTATTTGACGTGAATTTTTGATTTTATAGACTCATGTCCCATCTGTTAACATGGAGGAGGCGGGCTTTATGACCTATACTGCAGCCAGTCAGGAGGGGGCGCTCAAAATGTTTTGGCTTCACTTTTATGTTGCTGTCATGTCGTCCATCTTTTTTATACAGTCTATGGCTTGTACATGTGTACCTTATAAAGGGGCTGGTGAGTGTACAGTCATGGTCTGCATTCAGAGTGCACGTCATGTGGAAAAAGGAGACAGAAGGAAGAATAAAAGAAAGTCAAGTAGACAAATGACCTGCATTAAGTCTGAAAGCGTCCTGGCTAACACATGTTCGTTCAGCATGAACAACATCGTCAGGAGTCAGTGAGCTACATTGTGTCGTTTTCATGTGTTCTTAACGGTGTCTGGGACCTCCTGATGAAAAGCAGTGAAGAAATCATTTGGCTTGGTTTAACAATACATATCAAAAGTTTGTGTATATAATGTTTAAATGCTGTAAAACATGATAGCTGCATCTATTTCTCACAAAAACTGGCAGAAAGTAGACGTCCATGTTTGGCCTTATACCCCACCGAATCTGAAAGAACCATATTGGGCAGATTGACAGGAAAACACAGTCAATGTAGACACTATCAGTAATGTATTTCCGCAATTATAATCTAATTGAGGTAATCAGTAACATAACTTGAACTTTAATAGTTATTCTGAATTACTTAAAGCCAGTCGTGTTTTCGAGCCTCCTTACAATGATCTAATGGACACTCAAACCATAACAGAAAGTCTGTTTTATGGATATCAGACTAGAGAAATCTACAACACACTAACAATGTGTGTAATAACAATTAGAGAAAGGTTTAACGTCAGCAAAAGTGAGCTTAGGTGGGCTCGCTCTCCTTTTCATCCGCAGACAGCCCACCTACCCCTCTGGGGAGCTACATATTTCACTGTAAAACTACTCACCCACAGAGGATATCGTAGGTGAGGCTAAGCTCTTATCCAGCAGCTGTCAAGTGAGCTAAACCAAAAACTCAGCGAAACAGATGGTGATGGAATTCCTCCGCCTTCACCTCCGACACAAGATATCTGAGTCCAACACCTTACAGTGGCTGAAACTCTTATTTATATAATAATAATAATAATGTGAAAACCATGTGGCAATGTGAAAGGGTTTGCTAATGCTGGTGAACCTACAAAACATTTATTAACCGTCTGCAGCTCCTCTCAGCTTTACAAACTCTTATAAAGTTTCAGCTTATTGTTCTGCCTTGATCCTAATCTTTTTGATTCACACCTTTCTCATAGTTATGTGTTGTAAGTGTTAAACTAGGATAAAATGAGGTTGACTAAATAACTCGCCACCATATTTAGACGGACTAACAAATAGCTTAAAGGAGAAATTCACCACTGGAAAAAGCCACTGTCAGTCAAAGCTGGTGTTCTCTGTAATCGATAGAAGCATTATTATAGCAATATTTGAAATTGGCGCCATAGCTGTGGAGAAAGTTGTACAAACAGCTCGTGGTTTCGCCCATTCTACATTCCTACAACACCCAGGGTGCATTGCGCCTGTCCCTCTGAAAGGAACGGCCCAGCGAGTGCGTGGTTACAGAGGGAAGTTATCGGTCTGCGTGAAAAGTCTACCTGTTTGTTTTGTTCGTTCTTTCGACCAGAACAGTTGGTAAAACTTGGAGTTCTACCAAATATATCTACAAACAAAACAAAAACAGAGCATCATGGTGTCCCCCTGCGTTGTTCCGGAGTGTAAGGAGAGCAAGAGGAAAAGAGACGCTGGAGTGAAATACTACCGTTTTCCAGTCAAGGACATTGATCACTGCAGGCGTTCAATGGAGGCGGGTGTTCTAGATGGAGGAAGTGTAGATTAGCAAGCTCCCTGGCCTCTGGAGGTTTTCCAGGGCCCATTAGAGAAGCGGATAGCATCTTCCAAAGGCACAGAGCGAAATTAGATTTTTTTTCAACCATAATTGATATGAATGTTAGGACTGAGGTTGAAAATCTGCGAACTGGCCCTTTAATAAGGAAACAGTTCCTAAAATGGACGATACACTACCTGACAAGCACCAAATAGCAGTAAGACATAATTACCATTAATCACGTTGTTTTACTCATGCAGTGTTTGATTTGGGTCAAGTAGGTCATTTTGTTTTTTGTATTTGATGGTCGTTCTCCATTTTTCTTTTTTTAGCTTGTTTGTTCCCTCGTCCATTCATGGTTCTTAATTAAACCTCTGCGACCTTTGGAGCTGGAGAACAAACAAATGTAAAGCCACATCTCCTGACGGTACGCATCGGCTCAGGGCTGCTCAAACACATAACCTCAAATAATGAAATAAAAGCCTATAATTGTGGAAATCCCAGGTCTGTCTGCCCTACTTCTGTTGTTTACAGTCGTATATATATATATAGCACACTGCTGAGTGGGTCAAAGATAGAAATGAGGAGATGTATAAAAGATCAGTAGCACACAGGAAATATTGTGTATTGAGTTGCAGCTGTGACCTTTGAACCCCACTGATGTCATGGAGTTTGCACACTGGAGTTTTGAAAATAGCTTAATAAAACAAGAGCACTGGGTTCAGTCTTACAGGATGTATGGCCATGTTGAACAGTGTAGTCATGGTTGGAGCAGCATGGCTATTTAAAGTGCTTCCCTACGCACCCCTAAATCTCAATGCTCAGCCAGGTCCAACATCTCTTTTAACTCAGTCCCTTTGTCCAACAATTCAGTCCTAAATAAAATAGAATTGAACTGAAATTATTGGTTTAATTTTTATTAAATTAAAGACTTTAATTTTTAAAGAAATAGTCAATTTGATTGCTTGACTTTGCTTCTATTGCTGCTTTGAGGCGACACCAATCCAATCGTCCATCAATTTGTTTTTTTAACTCTATAGTTGGAGCCAATTGCCATAGTTGTATGTAAATATGCATTGACTGACTCACTTTCACCACTAGATGGTGCATAATGTGACATCCTCAACGGTGCCCAGAAAGGGAACCGGCACCTCTCCCGCTACCAGCCCCAATTCCATGCTTGGTCCATACCGGGACTTGAACCGGCTACCCTCTGGTTCCCAAGTCCCTACAGACTGAGCTACCGTCAACCCCAATAATCACGATCTGAGGATGCATCCTACTGAGTTTTGTAGCCCATGACCTCTCATCCTCCAGCGCCACCTTCAGATCACAAAGTGTATTTGCATCATTGCAGCTTGTGTGCAAGTTACAGTGGTGTCAAGCTGCATGCATGTTGTGTCTTTTCGATGACTGGTCAGCGACTATGACAAGACTAGTGGTGTTGCATGTTTTATAGACACCAAAGCACCAGACATCAAAAGTCTGTGGGTCTGAACAAACTGATACTACACTGTTTCGTTGGTTTAACGGCTTTGTTGTTGAGACAGAAGGAAGGATTTCTAATTAGATCGATGTTTGTTTTCAAGTTGATTAAGAGTTGTGCCAGGAGGATAATAACAGAACCAAAAACACTTCTCGTGGTCATTAAAGCCACTGAAAGCCTTTTTACAATCACATCGACACATCGAGATAATACTGATTTATCTTTTGTTTATTCCATTTACTGAACTGTCTCCTTTATTTTATTTCCTTTTAAGTATCTCCACTAAAACCATCACAGTTTCTCTTCAACATCAGCCATCTGCTGTCTGCTCTCACCTCCTGATTTACATACAAAAGCACTTTAACCATCTTATCTGGTGATCATAATGTCACACTTCTAATGCTGATTGTGAAGACTCGGATGGGCTAAGATTAAACTTCATTTGAAGGACTCTGAGCCGAGTGTTTGCAGGTTTGCTTAGAGAGGTTTGTTTCCCTCCTGGAATGGTATTGAGGCATTAAAAAGCACTTAACACTGGAGGAGGTTTATAGCTGACCTATAATACTTAAGTTGTATGTTAAAGCCATCAGATGTTTCCTCCGCCTCTAAGAAATCCATCACCTGAACTGAGATTCCAACAGGAAAGTGTGGGTTATATGTTTCTGCCTTTTCCCTGGATAGTTCCTGCAGACGTGTGGTTGAGAACTTTAAGGACAGGTTATAAAACAAACTTGATTCCTTGGAGGACCCGATTCCTGCCCACAGTCTGCTGCTGCTCTTAAATGAGAAAACAATGAGTGAAACACAACAATGATTTCATTTCTGAAACGATGAGTGGCGGATGAAGTGTTCTGATTTAATATCAGCCCACGCTCAAATTGCTGTCTGGCCTGGATTTTCAGTTTCATGCTCTGCTGTAACATCTGTGGGACCCGACAGCAGATAGTCGACATGTCCTCTGCTCTGACAGATACGAACGTTGCACGCAGACGTACACTTGTGATTTATTTTGATTTCATAGTGGGATGAGTTGTCTCATGTTCTTATCAATTCATTGCATATGCCTTGAAACAGATTTTCCATCATGCCATGTTAGATCAAGTTAGGAACTTCATTCTTTGAAGTTTAAAGAGCAGTCTATCTGTAAGTCTATCTGAAAACAACATTTACATGCCGACATGCCAATTCAAACTAATGTCAGGCTTCAGCAGTCTGAGTTGGAAATACCAAGAGTGTATCTTCCAAATTGACATTTTTCTGGCAAAGAAGTCTCGGGTAAAAAGTGTTTGGGGTCAGGTTCAATGTGCATAAGGAATTATTAGCGTTTTTTTGGACGGCATAAATGTCAGCCCTACGTTTTTTGGGGGTCAAATGTGGCTCAAAAGGTAAAGAGGGTCAGCAACTAATATCAAAATGTCCTGGGTGGGATACTGAACCCTAAACTGCTCCTGAAGTTGTATGAATGGCTTGTAGTGTGAAGTGTTTTGAGTGGTCAGACACAAGATAGGCCAAAAGGATCACACACACAAAACCATCAGTGGAACTTGCTGATTGATTGATCTTCCTTTCTATGAAGTAATGAGACAATCAGTGATAAGGCGTAATTTACATCAGTAATGTTTGTAGCACATTAACTTAAATGACCTGACTAGCATTGAATGTAGTGTTTAGCACGTTGTATCCTGGTGTTTTGTATGATGTATTCAACATCTTACAGCACTCTTGTTTGCACAAAAATCATTATTAAGGATAATATTGCTAAAAACAGACAGAAAAACAACAGCCTGATGCTGTGCTACTGAATTGCATTAATATGCAGGAGCATAGATGTGTCTGTCTTTTAACCATAAGTCATAATGATCTGCCTTCACAGCTTTTATAGCTTGGCAACAAAGAAAACATGAATTGTCCTCCACAGCCACATCAATAGCCAATACAATGACAGATTTCCTGAGGAGCCAAAATGATCTTACACATCAGGAGAAACTTTTTAAATATATGGTTGGATAGATGGAGGCTCTATTTTGCAGCACAAAACAGTGAAATGAAAAACAATAAAATCCAATCCTACAAATGATAACTAATTACATGTTTTGGCAAATTGGATCTTTTGTTCCCCTCTGAACAGTGAACTGTTCCATGCTCTCGACAGCAATATAAAAAAACAGAAGCACTTTTTCTACCTGATATATTTGTGATTCATCTGCAACCTCTGATCAGAAAAAAAACCTCTTAGGCAGCTCTCTGGTCATCTTTCTTGGAAAAGGACAAAAGAACATGATGTTGGATTCCTGTCATTGTTCATCAAAGGGCTTGTTTTCAGATTCTAAGAAGCTTACAGTCCTTACATAGTGCCTCTGATTCAACAGTAATGATGTAATGGAATAAAATCTCTCTCTCTCTCTCTCTCTCTCTCTCTGTCTCCCCCACAGGAGCAGTCTGTCTTCGGGATCGGCTAACGTTTCGTTTCTGTCAGACGCTCCGCTGGCTCGGTCGTTGCCACCTGCCCAACGTACGAGCGCAGTGCTGCAAAAGCTGCAGCCAGCGTTCCCGCTCCAGCCGCACGTCTCGCCGCTGAGGTGCAACAAAGTCACCTACAGGAACACCAATTGCACCACAAAAAAGTGTTTTATTTTTATCATTGAAGACTCTAAATAACAATAAATTAGCCCCACTTCAAACCCTGCCTGTTTGTGCAGGTGGAACTGTTATACAGGGCTGAAATGTATTGTAAATGTTAGAAAGCAAAACCTCTCTCAAAACAATGAGGATGTAAATATTCTTTTGAACTGTTTTTTTTTATACAGTTTGAGAAATACTTTTTATGAATTAAGATTTCTTTGTAACAGATTTGGTGCTACATAATGAGGGCTTTTGTCAATGTAGCTTAATAAGGCATTATTACACATGTAGATGAACCACTTATTAACCTTTATGGTTGGTACAATGCTTTCATTTTTATGACAGCAGCAGAATATAAACATGTAAAAACAGACGGATACAAATCTCATGGCGGTTTTATGGGTATTGTGGTACAGGTGTACTAAAGCAAAATGCGTAAATACTTCATGTGACATTTAAAAGTACTTGACTGTTTGCTAACCCCACCCCTCTTCTTCAGTGTTGCCACATCTGTTGAGCTTTTTTGATCCCGGCACATAATACTGTGTACTTACTTAGATCAAAAATCGAAGTAATTTTTAAAACAATGGGCCCTTGATTAACAGACAGAACAAGATAAAAAAAATCTCCACAATTTGCCGCTTGAAAGTTAGTAAGCTGTAGCTAGCTTACTAAGCTAACAATAGCTCCTTAAACTGTTTAAAAACTCCACCTTAGGGTAGCTCTTTAAGACTTAAAGCTTTAGCCAGTAAAGGAGGTCTTAAATACGTACTTGCTTGCTAACTATTTTGCTATATGGCAGAGGCTAAAGCTAACAGGTTCAAAGCAAAAGTAGAAAACATGGAAACAAAGAAACATTGTCCTTGTATTGAAGTGTAGTGCTAGCTAGCACTAATTTTCTGATTAGTGTATGTTTTCATGCTAAAACAATAGTTAACTTTGATAAAAGCAGGTTAGATATTCTTAAATATTTGTATTCAATCAAAAGGGGTATGTTTTTCCTTTAATGTTACAAGAGATTGACGAATACCAATGTGTTTGGCCAACATAGCACCTTGGTAATATCTAAGGTCATGATGTTAGCTTTGTTTGTAGCCCCTGACGATAGCTTAGGTAGCTAATGATATGCTAACTTGGAAATGATGCTTGGTTACTGTAGAATCTTACAGTTAGCCAGACAAGCTAACCTTACGTTAGAATAAGATTCTGGTTAATGTTTTGGTTTTAGAAAGGATAACAAGACACAACCCGACAAACTTTTTACATGAACAGAATTGCTCTTACTTCAGCCAATCACTGATCTACACGGGGCCAGGTTTAGCAAACAGTCAGTTTGAAAGATTAATGTCCACAACAGCTTGTAAAAAGCCTTTCCGAAGTATTTGTATCAGTAATAGTTCTGTCATATCACAGTTTGGCTTCACCACAGCATTTTTACAGTCACAAAGTAAAATGTGAAATGTGGAGCTGCAGGAAAATATTTGGTGCTAGAGGCCACACAGGCTCCAAACATTTCGGGTCAGGTATTGGCAGGCCCAGTGCCTTATCTACTTGAATATTGGGTCATTTAATGTCTTTATTGTACTAACTATTTGTGTTAAATGTTAGTCAAATTCAGCACTGCAGATTTTTGCTAAAGTGATTGTGAAATTAATCAAAATGGAGAAACATTGAAATCTTTGAATAACATCAGTAACAATACAGTGTATTAAGAATTCAGTATATGTTGTTTTTTTCCTTTGCAACTGGAGTTTTTAGTTGCTGTAATCTTTTCATTTTGAATGAACTGAACTTGTAATGACACGTCACGATTTATTCTTTTCTACTCGTTCTTGCATTCAGAACCACTTTGGACCATTGTTAGCAGAACCACGTGTAGGCTGCATTTCAGAGTCCTTTCAGCAGGCATTGAAAAGCACCTCAGGCTTATCAATGCATCAATCATCTTTGAGGAGAAAAAGAGGAGGAAAAGTCAATGTCAGGCTTTTTTTTACCACTATTGTTATGAGGTGTGTGTTAAGGCTTACAGTACAGTCTATGGATCGTCCCATGAAAAGACGTGAATCTTTACTGCAGCTTTAAAGAAGCTTTTCTTTGCTCAAAGACTGGATCGTTTTCATGTCTTGTTGTAGTAGATTACTGTTTACTCGCAACACTTGCAGATACCGGAAAAGCAGCTGCTTAGCTCTGCCTACCCTCTCTAGCAGACCGACCACTGCTGGCTGATGGAAAACACGTCACTAACTGGGCGCCGCTTGGGATTTTTTCCGCGAAAGTCGCCACAGACACCCGGTCTGTAATACTGCAAATGCAGAGGCTTTCATCAGTGGGCCATAGGCTCAATCACCATTGTTTTACCTCATTCGGCGATAGATAGTGACTTAACAGACATTTATTTACATGAAAATCTTTGAGATTATCACTTTATCGGGCTACTTTCTTTTAATACATATTGATGTATAATGTTGGATTGTTGATTTTGATTGGAACAAGCGATTCATTTAACATTCATGTACTGCCTTGGTCAGTGTGATATCTAAAAATTACATCCATTTGAAATTGTCCCCAGGATTTAATTGATCATACACTAAGCCCTTTGCTTCCTGGTTACTGTTGCTGTGCTTGTTAAGCTTATAATTATAGTGCAGCACATATAGAGTTTAATGCAACAATGGTGGTGGATTTGCTAATTAAGATTCAAATCAAAAGTAATTCTTCTAACAAAGGCTCCTTGATGAGAGACATTGGAGGAAAATTGCAGCATCTGGATTTATCGTAATAACAACTGTTCGTTAACTGTTTCCAGCTGACCCTGAAAAAGAGGTCTTTAATAGTGGCCACATTTGTGACCTCAGCTCTCTGAACTCTGTTAATCCACAGCGAAAAAGTCAAAATGTTATCTTTATCTGTTATCCAGCAGCGATTTACCTTAAAAAATATGATCATGTTCTCGCCGTTCTGTCTGCACAGAAAGATCAAATAAGTGTCTGGGGCGAGAACGGCCATGGTTGCAATTCTTTTTTAATGACTTGGAGAAGGAAAGTTCATTATTTCACTATCTCGACTTTAAAAAGCTAATTTCCTTCTGATATTGGCTACATTTATCTAATAACTGAAGAGCACAAAAGGCCACATTTCAGAGATAATTGATCACAGTAAAACAACTTGTTTTGTTCCTTCTCTTGTGAAATTGCAGCCAGGCTAGACCTTTCCTACGTCTGGCAAATAGCAGGAAAAATCAGTAACACCACAGCAATACTCTTTTATGCTCGCTGTTTGATAACACATACAAATTCACACTGAATAATGTTTTCCCTCATGTTGTGGCACTAGGTGATGTTATATGACTGATTGATGGAGTGCTGAGGTGACAGATGGAGCTAAGCCACAGGATGCCATGCTTACTCTCCTCCATTTACAAGCAAGAAAGCTTTAAGGTGTCAGACAAAGAGTTTGCATCCCCGCTGTGTACGCTGCAGCAGAAAGATCAATGTCTCATACAAACAATGTATGTGTTTGGAAAATGTCTCACCCCTCAGGAGAGAGGGACAAAACCACTGACGGATATTCAATGCACAAGCTTGGCTGTAAATTGCTGCCATTGTAATCGACTGAAGCCCTCGCTTTCTTACATATTCCCACACAGAAATTCAATTGGTGTTTGATGGCAGGGATTATGCAAGCCGTTAACTGCAAGTAAGACCACACTTTCTTTTTCTCTATTTACTTTGTTGAACTGAATGTTTTATGAAGTTTTTTAATTGCTTTTTATAGTTTCACATTTGTACATTTAATGATTTTTTTCAAGCACAACATCAAGACTCAACCTTCTGGCTAATATGATGCTTATTTGCCCACAGTTGCTATGGTAGTATTCCTGAAAGAGAAATACACAATGACATAGTAGTAGTAGCATTCATCACAGTGGTGCTAATGACAATTAAATACTTTAATCATGTTGTAAATTTCACCTAAATAAACTGTTAATACGCCACACATGCTTTGGAGGAAATGTTACTCATTTATTAATCAGTGATGTGTTACATGTGGATATTTATATACTGTGCTTTTTACTTTGGAATAAAACTTGTGAAAAAATGCTAATTGGAAGTCGCTTATGTAAATGTAATGTTAAGAGCCGTCAAAGCGCCTGACAAATGTGCACGCACGACTTGAGATGTTAGAGAAGCTTAAACTGTCAGAATGTAAGACGGGTGTTTAAATAAAGTTGTTTAAAAGATTTTTCCAGTAGAACAAGATCTTATGTTAATTCAAACTCCACAGCTTTAATCAAAACATCTTAGGAAGAGAATACAGACGTGTGGAAAGTTGTAGTGAAGCCACATGAAGAGTTAGAATAACGCTCACACATTCAAAGAAGCACATACGCAAAATATTAAACTGGAAATTCTGTTTCTGTTTGTTTGGGTTGAGGGTCAGGCTTGAAAAAAGATGCCACACCACATCATATAGTGTAAGTTACAACACAGTATAACAGCAATGGCTCTGTCGTATAGATATGTTCAGTGCGTGTAAAGTTAGTTCCCCGTCATGGCGCCTGTTTTCCTTGAGAAATCAGTAATCGACAGCTGGCAGCGTCACGATCTGCGTAAACTCCACATAGTTGATGACCCCGTTTGACTTGACGTTTGCCTCTTTGAAGAGCTCATCCACTAAAGAAAAAGGAGAGAACAGATTTAAAAGTGAAGTTGACGTAAAAGAAAGCTGCCTGAAAACCCATTTGTCTCCTACTAGACGAGCACAGCTTGGGGTGAGCTGGTCTCCGCCTGTGGGAGTTTTTGACTCAAAACGGTGCGTAAGTGCAGCAACAGTGAGAATTGCTGCAGTTAAGAGCTGAGCAGCTTCAAAGTGCCATTGTCTGCTCTTTAGAACAGCAGCATCTATCTGACTCAATATTCTGAGATTGAATCATTTCATGGAAGTCTCCCCACTGGGAGGCAGCCGAGCTTTCATATAAACAATGATTCATACATTTAAATGGAGTACACTGACGGTTGAATAATATCCAAGTTTCTTTGATGTCAATAACTATATAAAATGACTGAGCTCAGGCTTTGAAAAAACTTTGCATCAACATAATCACCAGGAATTTAACTGGATACGAGCGTCCCAGCAGGAGCTCCTCATCAAACTCACTTCACACATGAAATAAAACATCAATTTAATGTCAGAGAAGAACAGAAACTACTGTATACCTCAAGCTGCAGCAAACATTTAAAACACTTTGGAAATGAAACACTAAACACAGATTGATTGATGTAATTTTAACAGTGCATGCTTCAGCTTCAGTTGTTTTATTACACAATTTGTAGGCTTGCATTGCCAACATCTCAGTTCATTTCCTAGTGTCCTATTAAAGCAGTGGTTCTCAACTGGTCTAGCCTAAGGACCCACCACCACCTCCTTAATGACAAATCCCAAACCCAAATTTCTGCAATTTTTCAACCAGACCACCTGAGATGGACAAAACGTCACAGTATGTCAGCATCACAAAACACAACAGTATAATAGTCAAGCAAAATGACCAGCAGGTGGCAGTGCGAGGGAAATATTCGCTCTACAATTCATTCGATTAGCAGCCTTTTTTCGACAGAAATAAACTAAAGTGCATAATAAATGTAACTTCTGTAGGACTCATCAAGTTGCAAGGATGTAACTGTAGCTGTGATTGCCCAATCAGTGGATACGTGGAGTGTGAATAAACTACACTCCTACTGCACGCACATCATAGGAAAACAATGTTCATTAAAGTAAAAGTGCAGCATTGACTTTTTGCCACAAGTTTTTCTTTTTCAAGCACACATCTGCGACCCACTAAAAACAGATCCACGTCCCACTTTTGGGTCCCGACCCACCAGTTGAGAACCACGGTATTAAAGGACGCAGGCCAAGATGCTACAACCGATCAGAGCAATAAACGTGTGACATAGTGGAAGGCTGCTAGGCTAGGTAGCTAGTTCGAACATCCAATTCATGTCTTCTAGTTCAACATAATATTCAGACATTTGATATGACAATATGTAGTCGCCAATTTGTTCTTAACATGAATTATCAACGAGTTAGTTTAATACTGAAGTAATAGGGTATTTTAAATGTTCCACATCAGCAGCCATCATGGTTTATTACGAAGATGCCTCAGTCATTCATCGTATTATCCCTGCCTTATCATAGATAAATGGTTGTGATTAGCCTGACCTGAATCAGGCTGGATGGAAATCTGTTTGAGGTGAACCAGACACATCTGCCAGAGCAACTTGAGCTTGAGCTTGCAGATGAATCTGGTCCAGAAGCTTAGAAAAAAAAGCATATATATGAAAGCAGATGTTCAGATCAGTTTGGCTGCAGTCTGGCAGCATTTTGTGTCTGCATTCAGTGAGATTCACCTGAAGATACCAACAGGTACACAACAGACGAAGAGAAGAGGGGTTAACTCAGAGAAAATAGAAAACATTTCAAGAGGAAAGCCGCGTTACACAGACAGGTGATGAATGGGTAAGGACTGAGAAAATTGTGGAGGATTTAGGGAAGCAGCTGGTAATTCCCAACGAGACACTGAGCTGTCTCTCTCGAGCCAGATTCTCAGCAGTCAGAGTTACGGTGGATTGTTATCTTTGTTGGGGCTCACAGTTCCATGGGAAGATGTATAAAATATGGCACATGAAAGTAAAGGAATCCACTGTGTGAATCAGTTGAGATTTTCGACCGTAATAAAATGCTTTACAATGCGTTTGGTGAGTCGCAGCCTTTAAGTGTTTTTGCTGTAGCCCAGTATAAACACTGCAACTTCATTTTACCTTCTTTGTTTGTGAGTTTCTCTCCCAACATGGTGAGCTTGGCCCGGAGCTCAGATGCCTGGATGTATCCTTTCTTCTGTTTGTCTGTCATCCTTAGAGCCTCCAGGATTTCAGTTTTGGGGTCTTCCTGTTGCATCTGTCTGTGCATCATCGTCAGAAATGTGGAGAAGTCCAGCTCACCTTTCTTTTCTAAACAGGCATGAACAAAACATATCAGGTCTTTGCCATGTTGTCAAAAAGGGAGTCCTGACACAACTATAATAATGTTAAGCATGAGCAGTAAAACTCTCAGGGCCACTTAGGGATATAAATAACAGAGTAGGCAAATTCCAAACTTCTCCCTTTTGGTTCATTGAAGTTGTTAAATTTAAAGCTCCTGTGAGGAGTTTTTCAAAGGTTATGAAACAGACTGAAATTAATTCTGATTACTGTATATGACCTACAAAAGGAAACCAGACCATCAGCAACAAGATTGATTATTTTAATATAGTTATTTTTTAATGCATGAAACCTCTGGCGGGGGGGGTATGTGTCAGATGAAGTGATTAACTGCACGCTGCCTTTGTTTACATTTTCTAGAGCAAAAGTTTAAAGCAAGTGATACATATGATTGTTAAAGAAAGCAGGATGAGATTGTTTGCAAAAAAAAACACCACTTAAGCATGTTCAGCACAAAATCAGCAAAGAGATAAGAGGTACAACTTTGTCCACAGGGGGCGCCAAAATCAACACGAACTAAAAGTTCTTCACAGGAGCTTTAAGATAAGTTTTTTTTGTACATTTAGGGTTTCTACACTGTGTTTTACAAATGGCTAAGCTGTACAAGACATATTTGTGTCTTTGAGCTTTATAACTAAAACTGCCATGGGTTTTTTTAATAAGCAAAGCAAAAGGTATTTGTACTGTATATGTGACACAATGTTGTTGTCATTTTCTTATTTTCACAATTTATTACTGCCTAATAGAAAACCTCCAATTCAAGAATTCACAGTTGCCTAAAAAAGTCTCTTTAAGCAAATGAATTATACACCAAGACAATTTAACACAGCAAAAACAAAACTCCTCCTCCACTCCTGCATGAAGACTTCCTGACTCTTGGCCTGTACGGCGGGTATAGGGTGTTACTCACACTTCAGAGTTTCAGTGTAAGACCTGACTTATTCAACCACTGTCAACTCAAAGAGAGTTTTTCTCAATCTTGACAGACACAGAAACAAATTAGATGTGCTGTTTGTTGTACTTTACCAATTTTGTGAACTTGTAGATGTCTTTCTATTTCCCCGAACGTGGGGCTTGTGCCCAGGCAGCGCATAACCGTGATCAGGTCTTTGGCATCAATCTTCCCCTTATGCTTCTTGTCATACAAGGAGAAGCACTCCTTAAACTCTGCCGGGATGAAAGAATGAAAGAATGACCGCAGAACGGTGGCAGGTTTACTTAGACACACACTGCCGTTACTTCACAGGAACTAATAAGACTGAGCAAGGTCACACTTTGATCACCATATGTTGGTTTTTAAAAGATACATGTACAGCTCATATAAAAAGACAAATAATACATTTTAACAGCATTAAAAATTAGTATTAGATGGAAAACAACAACAACAGCAGGTGGAATAGTCCTACCAGTGATCTGAACTGGTGTGAAGAATTTAGCCTGTAGGATGACAAACGAAAGACGTCACACGGTAGATAAAAGCACAAAATGCTGTTACATAGGAAAATACATGAAAATTGCTTCATACAAAGTGTTTCTGGCTCTTACCATGTTAGCAGTGCCTTTGTTCCGTTCCAGGAAGGAGACAATTTACTGAGCACACGTCACTTGTCCCTCCACCCTGTTTAAAGTCCACCACCTGTAAGCCTGAGCGCAATTTAATACGTGTTGCTGTGGGAACAAAGATACCAGATCCACAGTGCTGCATTGTCCTTTCCCTTTCCACCCGTCCAACCAATTATTGCCTGTCAATCACCCTATAATGCTACAGTGTCATATAATAGGAAGGGAGTACTTTGTAACCATAGAGGCTCATTGTAGAGTTCTTTAAAGCACATTAATTGTCAGATTATGTAAAGTGAGAAAATATGAGCAATGAGGAGGTAAAGGTCCATTTCAACATTTTATTAAGATAAACATTAAAATCTAACCAGTGACAAACCAGTAACTGAACAGTGTTTAATCAGCAACAAAGAGATCGTAAGGAAATGCTGTTCAAAACAGTAACCATCACAATTTTACAGTCTGAGTCAAAGTAACAATTTATCAGTTCATTTTATACAAAATGAGATTTTATCTATATCTCAAAAAGCATCTGCTCTTGTGACCTTTGAAGAATATAAAAGCATCAGTACAATAGAGCTCACAGTGAACACTGTAGTGCTGTACAATATTTACACACATAGCGTCAAAAATAATGCGATAAAGAACCTTATGTTGCCGACTCTGCCTCTTATATAACAATGACCACATGAGGACATTAAATTGTTCACAGCTCTCATAAACGTCACAAACATCTGTTAAAGCGTAACACTTTAAAATACCTGAGATAATTTTTACTTCTTGTTGTTCCTGCTTTAATGTAGTCCTCTGTTTAGTATCTGTTTTCATGTTTTAAAGACTTCATTTTCTGAATAACTCACAACTTTTTCATGTTTTCTGCTCAGTCTGGTAATCATCAGACTTTTAGCTTTGTTGTTGTTTTTTGCTGAACTTTAATTTTGTTTTTTATGATTTGTACCCTTTTATGATGTTATTAATGTTCTTGCATCTCCAGGTTCACTGGTGTTTTGGTTTAGATAATCAGTCAGGAATGGCTGCCATTTTCTTACTTTCTTTCCTCTAGGCCAGAGAAGGAAGGTAAGAATATTTTCTCATTTTTCAGTGAATGTACCGCACAAATATTCAACTTGAGTATCGTCATAAAGGTCAGTTTTGTCCTTCCATTTTTCAGAACTCATTGTCTAATGCATAGAACAGTTTATGCTGCACTGTGTTTTTACAAGGCTGAATAACTAACATTGCAAAGCAACTGAACAGCGCAAAACCTCCCCAAACCCCAGTGGCCTTCAGGCTGACTGGAAACTACTTTGTGGGAAAAAGATTAATTACAAAGTTGTTTGGTAATATACATAATTAAAAACTGGAGAGGTTAAAAGGGTCCTTAGATAGCTCCTGCATTCTTGCCCAACCTTGTTTAATCAATTTATTACAACCTAACCTCCAAAAAACCTGTGGCAGTCGAGTAATATTCTGCACTCTGGGTACCATTGGTTGGGGAAACACAGTTAATTATTGCCTCCAGCAGTTAATCCCTGCTCTGGTTTTACACCTTTAATTCAAAATAGTGAGCCAAGCAGTCCTCTGTCTCAGATAGCTCACACAAGGGGAAGTAAAACTTTCAGATAATAGAAGAAGAATTCAAGAATTTCAAATAATCTTAAGCAGTGAGTTACGTCTTTCAAGGTTCTCGCTTTGGACTGTGCTGGCCTAATGAATGATACATCTCACAGTCTGATCTCATGTCAGAACATCCAGACATTTACAAATGTGATTGCATGTGTGGAGTCAATCAGGGCAACTTTTCACCAACAATTAAAATGCAAACCTGTTCCAGACAGAGCGGAAAAAAGAGAAAAATCCGACTGTGAATATATCAGCGGAACCTTTTGTTGTTGAGGTCGGTGCACATCAACCAACTTCATCAATCTTCACAGTTGTCCGAGTGCAGCCGTTCTCTCTGTCACAGTAAATCTGCAGACGAAAGGAAAGATATCCATCAGTCAGTTCACACAAAGAGATGTGGCTTCCGATGTCAAAGCAATCAGAAATAATTTTAAAGAGGGATACAGACCTGGACAGATGTTATTCAGTGGTTCTTCTTGATATGTAAGGTGTAGTAGGACCAAGGTTCTGGCACATAAATAACACCCGGGTACTTGTTGCGTAGCACTGGGTCGTCCCACAGATAGGCCACCCACAGGCCCACCAGGAGCACAGTGAAAGTGAAACTGTAGAGCAGGAACAGGCCGTTGCTGTCCAGGCTGAGGCCTTTGTGCTTTTGATGTATCCCCATGGCAAGCATGGCAACGAAGGTGAGGAGGAAAAGCTCTGTGATTTGTCCCTCAGTAACCAGGTACCTTAAAGAAATTAAAGATAAAAGCAGAGACGTTATGAACTGAGAGAAACACTTCACTTAGCGCCACATAAAGACAAACTTTTTTAATAACCAAACAATATTTTCTAACTTTAGACATCTGCCTTACAATGAAAACTTATTACATTCCAAGTTACACTTTGAATAAAAAGTCCTTGCTTTTACATAAAAGCATCTTTGTTATTTAGCCATCAAAGCTGCTCTCCTTAATTTGAATCTCTGTACAGAGCGAAGATGGAAATCTAAGAGCTTTTTTCATGCTAACAAAAGAAGCTGTCTGGTGCTATTCATTCTTTTTAATATAAAACACAACTTTCCAAACACAATAAAATGATCCTGCCAGTAAACAAGTTTATTTATTTGGGTTCTGTCAAACTTTTATTCATGTTATCAAACAAGTTACTCCCTGCTCTGTGTTTACTGTCAATCATCTTACAAAAGAAGGTAATGCTCAGTCTAAAACATGCTCCTCAACAGTCATACTACACGTAAAAATGTCTAAAAATAAGTTTATTTAATAATCAGGCACAGACAGGTCGAATGTTAATTAGCTACTCAGAGTAAATGTCAATGCAGTTAGTCTCCACATCATTATCTCATCCTATCTTCTTATTATCTGCTTTTGCCGGATATATATGACAAATTATTGTATTTTTCATGCCAAAGACTTTATTCACCAAGTGTTGATAAACATGCTTTGCCCACAGAAAACCATTTGCTATCTTTAGATAATGAAACAAACTTGAAATCAACACACTGAGCAATAACAACACATGTTATAATGGACAGGGAAGTCATCTCTGAACTGGGGAGACAGTAAAGACCATTATAAGATTTAAATGCTGCTTTGTGTGTTTTGGGCTTCATATCATTCCTGCTACTTCAAAGCTGTATGCATTAACTATAATGGTATTATGTCCTACAGAAACACATAAGTATCCATCAGGAAACAGCACAAAAGCTTTTCAACAACGTAAGACGGCGACTGACCAATAGTAAAGTGAGCTGGGTCCCAGCAACAGCCAACCAGATACAGGAATCTTCCTCTGTTTTTCAGCCTTGGTGAAGCAGCCGGTGAAGTATATGAAGAGAATAATGAAGAAAGGAATATACCTGGAACAAAGACGAGAGGAACAAACTGTAAAGCGCACTCATCACAGTACGGTACAAGTATTTCTATGTACTGTGTCATTCCAACACCTTAAATAGCCTCTCCTTCACTCGACCAGGGCCAGCATGATCTTAAAACGGCCCAAAACTTTAACAAACTTTCATGGCTGACAGAAGAAAACTCACTCTTGTAGATAATTTAACTCAAAGTTCCGACACGTTTTGGACAGATAAAAGATATATGGACATCTGTTGGATCAAAATAAACATATGGGAAAATAATAAATATTGTAACATGTTGGCAAGAGTGTAATTGGCTCCAGGTGTCAGGTAAAATGAATGCGTGAAATGGTAAATTAACTTTGCTTTTCTAGTCTTTAGACCACTCAAAGTGCTTTTATAGTACATGTCACGTTTACACAGTGATGACAAAGGCCTTAGTGCCAATCTCCAATCAACAAGCTGTATGAATGCGTATAAATACTTAGAAGCAAATCGGGGTTCAGTGTCTTGCCCAATCAATGGGAAGATGGACGGTCACAAGTCATCGAACAAAGACGAGCGGCCTAACATCACCCAACAGCAATGTAAAGGACTGGTAGAGGGCATGCCAAGATGCATGGAAGCTGTGATTAAAAACCAGGTTATTCCACCAAATATTGATTTCTGAACTCTTCCTTAGTTAAAGCTTAAAGGTTATGAAACAAACTGAAATTAATTATGATACCTCTATATGACCTACAAAAGCAAACCAGACCATCAGCGACAAGATTGATTATGTCTATATAGCTATTTTTAAAGCCTGAAACCGTTGGCGGGGGGTAGGTGTCAGATGAAGCGGTTAACTGCACGCTGCCTTTGTTTAAATTATCCAAGGGCAAAAATTTAAAGTGCATAAAATACATATGACTGTTTATTTTAAGTTTATTTTACACAAACCTATAAATAGAAGAACCAGAGAAAAACATATTTTGGCAGTGGTCTCTTAGTTTTTTTCAGAGCTGTATATATATAAAAGAATATTGTGTCCACTGTGTCACTCTTGGGTATCAGAACATGCAGGTTCACATTTGTGCAGGGACCTTTGCTGCATGTTGTTCCTCCTCTTTCTCTGTTTTCCGACATTATCATCACTCCACTTTGTAAAGTGTATTCTAATACACTGTTTTGAAGAGGTTATTTCGAGACCTTAATTGATCAGTTTCTAGTTGACAAGGACAGAAAATGAGAGGAGAGACAAAAACAACACTCAACTAATGGTTTCAAACAGGGAACATTTTGGTCACATGCATCTCAAACACTGGGCCAGTAATCACGCTGTATTAAAGAGGACAAACGAGTGATTGAGAAGCTGAAATCTTCAGGGAGATGTTAAATTATAATTTCACTGATTCATCACAGACCTGCTCAGTTTGTTTACCCTGAAAATCTGTATTTTTAGATGAAACAGAGCCACAGATTTCATCACACTGGTCTCATATGTGTTAAAATCTTTAAACTGGTTTTAAGCATCATGTTCTTAAAAGACTAACATTACTTACAGTGTGATTAAGAAGAGGTGAAAAAGCTCTGGTTTACAGCGAAGCATTTGATCCTGTGTTCTGCTACGTTCCAGAAATTACCATGCAGTGTATGTATTATATAGGCGCTAATAATTATCACAAACACATACCACATTAAGTGCCCCAGATGCTCATCATAATAATACAGCAGCTCAAAGGAGTCAATCTGTGAAGGAACGACAAACAGGAGGAAACATAAACAGACACATTATTATTATTATTATTATTATTATCATTATTATCATCATCATCATCATCATCATCATCATCATCATCATCATCATCATATATTATAATATACAAACCATTAGCTGTAGATTTTAATGCAACAGTTAGTATAATGTATGTTATTCTGCATTAGTAAGAAAGCGCTGTTGTCCTCCTCTCTGCCTTATGCAACAGTGCCCCCTACTGTTGTGTTACCATTTACACTCTATTATGGGTATTGAGTAGAAATCACATCAACAGACAGGTGGAAAATTGGACATAGAAAATTCAGGTGCTTCCATACAGGGCAGGACAGGGACCTGACAGTTCAAAGAGTATGAAAATGACTTTTATCTTATGATATATGGCCTTCACAGTTACTACATCTCGAGGTTAGGTGGTAGTGCTCTCTGCAGGAAATGATTATTAATTATCTATACCTAACACTTCATCCATTTAACTCAGTTCCACTTCAGTCTGAAATCTTTTTAGATTCACAGCATTATTTCAGACTGAATAGCTGTATATTGTATATGTACATTTCAACAGCTCTCATTGAACGAGAATTTGCTTATCTATCTAATTCATGATACATGTACATCAATCTTCATCCAGTTTTTATTATGTAGCTTTTTTCTCAGCGTTGGATGGCACTTGACCTTGTAACTAATTGCATTTGAAAGGTTGCTTTTCCACCTGCCCTTTAAGATTTCAGTGCCTATGAAAAATTAACATGCACGCACTGCAGGCTATTGAAAGCTCTACAGCTTCATAAACAAATGTGGGGGTCTATAATGTCGCTGTAAAACACAAGCAAATATCTGAACAGTTGGTTTGAATACACACAACTTCAATTATAGAGTGTCAAACAAAGACATCGGCACTGAAAGTGCTAAATAACCTCTTCTTTAAGTTGGGCTGTTCTGGTGTTGACAGGCAGAATTCACAGTATGTTTTTTCTATATTGAAAACCTAGAGCTAGCATTAGTGTAATAGTTTCTCTGGGGATCTAGTTTAGCCCCATATACAGAGGGGATAGTCCTCGACGTAGTGGCCGCAGGTTTGACTCCTTCCCTCAGCCCTTTGCTGCATGTCATTCCCCACTCTCTTCTCACCCCATATCCTGACTCTCTTCAGCTGTCCTATAAAAACAGCCAAAATAAGAGTCTTTAAAAAAATAATTAGTTAGATGACAGATGACTGAATTCAATGACATGTCTGTGGGTTAACACGTACTCCCATAACTGATCATTGTTAGCTTTCTGCACCAACCTGGTTTCTTAAACATCAAAGATTTAGAATTTTCCAAACCCCTTTTTTGGTTTAAGCAAAGACAAATAATACACAGCATGATATCTGCAAGAGAATTTTGAGTTCATGGTTCAGTACACACTTCTAATAAAGTGTCAGAAGTGATGACTGAGGGTGAATATTAGTATTTATGAGTCTGTATTTTAAGGAAATCCTTCTTATTACCTTTACTATAAACATTATTACAGATGTGTTGGTGTGTGTTCAGTGTTTTCTCTTTTTTTTTTACCAGGAAGCGCAGGTTGGTTGACCTGGTTGTCTTTTTGCTGTGGTTGAAATAGTCACCAAATATTGTTTTGGGGTTTTTTTTCTGTTAAAAGTTCTGGTAACATTACTACTTTATAACAATATAGCTATAACTATGTTAATAACAATGTGCGGGGAAAGCGTTTCATTGTGGTGGGATAAGAAGATCACTTCCTATATCTGTGCAATAAAAACACTTAGATACAAAGTCCAAATAAAACTTACCGCAAAGCCAAAGAGTTCTAAGAAAGCTTGTTTTTACAGCAGGATAAAAGTTCAGACATACAGTCTGTGCTGAGGTACAAGCACAGGGCCGTGTACTCTCTCTCTACAGCACTTGTACTGTTGCTGAGCAGTCGATCAAAATGTTCTGAACAAAAATAAAATTCTATTCAAGCTTCAACTTCAGACGTCCCTGAAACAGTTTCTTTTATAATATAAACTTTCAAAAGACTTCGTATGACAACTTTTGGTGCAAAGAAAATGGACAAAATCATCTTTTCTGGCCTTAACCTGATCCCATTAACCAGTTTGCTTTGGTGCATGTAAACAGGCACTTAAGGGTTATCCAATGTCCAGGACCAGAAGAGAGATGCAAGACAACAACCTTCAGATCTACTATTCCTGCCTTCTTTTAACCTGCCCCTTTTTTGCTATGCTATTTATATCTTGTTGACAACTACAACCTTGTTAGAAGTATGACGCTTCACACGCTTAAGACAGGAGATCAGGATAGAAAAAGATGTCGTGACAGCAAAGAGAAAAACAAGATACACTTCTACGCAGCAGGATCGACTCTGCTGGATCAAACACCTGTGACGATTCAAAGTGTTTTGTTTGGTGTGGCTGACAAGAAAAAGATGCTGAACTGTATCCGGAGAGTTGGCAAGCAGCACAAACAGATGTTTGTTTTATGACATAATAATAGGTTAAAGATAAACAAAATATATAAATACATCATATACAAGATATCAATAGGGGCAGGTAGTTTAATCACCCACAAGCTAAACTAATCAAAAAGGTAATTGGACTTGTCATGGAATAGAGCTGTACCTCACTTAAGATAGGAAACACGAAAAACAGAATCTATACTTACCAGTGAGGCGGGTTTGAGGTCTTTGATGATGGGGTTCTCTCTGACCGACAGGTGAAGCTGGTAGCCGCTCAGGATGAGCCGGTGGTTGATGGAGTCTCCCACCAGGTGGATGCTGGCTCCCATGACAAACGTGATGATGCAGAGGTAGACCGCTGAGCGAGGCAGCGGCCTCGGGCTGCGCTCGATCAGCTGAAGGAAGAAGCAACACATGTGTTCTGTACGTATGATACTAAAAGACATAATCCATATTACTTTAACTATTTTTTCTTATATCTTTAGGAATTTTGTGTCAACTACTAATATACAGGAAGTAGCTTGTTTTTGGTTTATAACAGTCTCACATAACTGCATTTACAAGAACTACAGAGCATGAAGAAATGGGTTGGAAGCAGGGCGGAAGATCTGTAGTCAAAGTAGTGTTGAGCTCAAGATTACGTGATGCCTTTTTTGATGCACTGTAAATCAAATCTGGCCTTTAATATTTGTTTGAATAACAGGCAAGAGAAGCTCTGTTCATACTGAATACCAAAGCACTCTGTTGGGTAAGGACCTACCTTGAGCATTAGGAATGGTGTTATAACGTTGTAGGCCATGTGGAAATAGTCTCCAGCACTGGGCTTGTTCAGGGGAAACCACTCCAGAGGAAGGATGATCTAATGCAAGAAACTATTGGTGTTTATTGCTCCATGAACTGGGGTGTAACCATCCAACATGTTGTTATTACTCACGCTCTATAAATACTGCACAAGTTACAGATGAAATGAAATGCTCCTTACCATGACAATAGGCCGTCCAAAGTCAAGTATCCAGTTCTGCAGAGTCAGACAGAACCATAGGTCGAAGTGGAAGAGCTGCCTTTCCTGATGAGGCACATTCTCCTCTAAACCACCAGGAGTGCTGTCAACACACATTTACAGTGACTGTAAGTCATTGTAATAAAGCTAGCACAGAGGTTAAGGTTTATAGACATGTTGGTGGGTTTACTATAGATTTTACTACTGCAGTAAATTGCTGCGTTTTTATTTATCTTACTACTGCTCGTTTGGTATGAAGCCACCTCCTTCATATTAAAGTCCAGTTTGGTGTATAAATGCCATGATACACTTTTAAAGCACGGTACAGGTAATGTCTGTATGTTCCCATTATAACACTTATGTTGTCTATTTCTGTTTTCTCTTCTTCCTGCACTCTATTAAATCACAGTCAAATGATGTTTGCACCAGCAGCTTGGGATTTGCTGATCTATTCAACATTGTGGTGCTTTGTGTGCAGCTGTGCAATTTCCTGGTGCACACTAAACAATATGGCTGTAGTTCAGCATATGTACAGACAACACAAAAGGAGCATGTCAAAGGAGCATTGGCTGCTTGTCAACACCAGAAAAATATATACAAATTGAGCGTTCAACCTTCAAGTCTGCATGAAACCCTTTCTGTCACTAAAAACGCTTTAGAAATACATTGTATGAAAGAAAGGACATTGTAGATGCTGCTGCGTGTCCAAGAGCCAATGCCAGTGATTGCTGTTACATATGTTCTTAGTTTTTAATGTCCTTGTCCCTGTCTTAAAGGGAATTTTTGTCATGTTTTGACATATGTTGATGGTAAATGTGGTCAATGGAAAAATCCAGAATCACATTTACTCCATGCCTCAAACAAGGAGGCTACATAAATACCCTCTTTATGCAGAGAGATAGTTTTTACATCTTAACTCTCCAGACTCTCACACTAAGGGGTCTGAAACAGGAGTGTGAGCTCAAACACCGTGTCTAAAATAAATGAATAGTATTATCGCAAGGGCTGTTTTACATAAATATTTTAACAACCTGGACACACAAAAGAAAAATGCTTTGTTTTTAAAAAATAAAAGTTACTGATTTTGTTTGGTTGGAGCTGGATGCAATCAGGCAACAGGTAACCACATTTTCCAGATTATGTAAGACTGACTATCCTGGAAGTCTGGATGCTCCCTCTCTGCTGGCACCTACTTGAATTACATTGTAGTTTGTATTTTCTGTAAAGTCTTCTCAGTATTGTCTTTGTAAGCCTGCCATTTTTCCCTCTCCGTCATATTTGTTAGACTTGACCTTTTTCTTTCAAATTAACCTAAATTAGTTTCTATAATATCAGATTATTTGTTTTAATCCGTTGTGTCTCTTGCTGGTTTCAGTTGAACCTGTTATGGTTCTATCAGCGTTGCAGGTTAAGTGATATTTTACACCCATCAGATCTGTGTATACTGACAAGCAAGTAAATACTCTCTGTGTAGCATTTTAAACCATTATGTGAACATATTCCTTTTTTTTTTAAATCATACCTTTTTTGTCGATTTTTAATCATGATTTTCTTAACAGCTACGCTCTATACTTTTGTGAATGAAGTTTATTTATTTTTGTTGGCCTACCAACAAATTCTGGCATTGTCTTTGCTCTAACTTTTACTGTTTTCGACAGCCAAAAAGTGCATGTAGCTTCCTGCATGGCAGTTTCTCAAATACATAGTAAGGGCAGAAAAAAAGACTGTAACTTCCCAGACACAGGGTTCGCACACATTTTTACTTCTGAAATCTCAAAACCTTTCTATAACGTTTTATCAAATTTCCATTACAGACTTTTGTGTGATAATGACAAAAGTAGGTATATTCCTTGCTAGAAGGTTGCCGGAAATTTGGAAATCAGAAGGACCAAATGCATAGTAAACAACGAATGACATTTTCATAGAGACAGTCAGTGAGCCTCTGGCTGGCTGATGGTACGATAGATTTTTTGACCAAATAAACTAACAGTATGATAATTAATCAAACATTTCAAGACTTTTTCAGGCCTGGAATACACTATTTCAAATTCCATAACTTTTCATGGTTTTCCATGACTGTGGGACCCCTGCAGACAAGACGGCAATGCAGCAGATTACGGCTTTCATGGACCCACAACTCATTCTCTGTGCACGTCTGTCCAGGGTGTAAATTTGCAAAATTATTCATAACATTATATTTGCTTTCAACGTTAGCTCCAAGAGCACTGAACACCAACCCATTGAGCACGAGCACTACTGACTCAGTCATGTGATGGTAGGTCCAGCAGCGGAAATGCCTGACTGCAGACAAGTGGAAGGTAATAATAACCACGAGCTACATCGTCTCTATTTATATTTGTCACATGCAAACATTGGAGTGTTTTTTCAGTGACAATACGTCCCTGTTAATTAACCACAAACCGCAACAAGACTTGACAACAAGGTAACAAAAGTTGAGCACATTTTCCACTTTTTGTTTAAACCTTAATCTGCACCATTGACTGCGGTAACAGTGATTAACAGAGGTAATATCTTAACACGTCATGATTCCTGTAGAGTCTGAATCAACATCACTTAACTTCATTGACAGCAAAACACCTGCTAAAAAGGGTAACAACGTTAATCTAATAGTTAATGTACAAACCTAGTTTCTTTTGTCTTCTCTTGTCCTCTTCGTTTTCTTACAGTCGCCATTTTCGGTTACGTGTTTGCTGTCGTTGATGTAGCTGATGGTACTCCCTGTCATTCCAGTGGTCCAAACGATGGAAAGTTAACGGCTTTGAACAAAAGTAAACATCTGTCCGTTAGACATTTCTGTCACTCAATTTCACTTCCTGGTTTCTGTCTTTATTCCCGCCCTTCCGCCTCCTCCACCAATCACAATGCAGGAAAGAGTTCGACGTTGAGTTTGGGCACAGTAAACCCTGAGTTGTGATTTGTAGGCACGTTCACCAACTTCTACCCAAATAACATAAAGACTTACTGTACATTAAAACATTTTCTGGGAGGCCAATGTTATTTCAAATGAATTCAGGAACTTTCCGGAATAGCCTACCTGTGTACCTTCTATATCACTATTCACTTGTCTTCTGCTTTACAGGTAGGCCTACTTGTGGTTTTAAAGTTTGTTTTTAAGTAGTTTATTTTTCTTTCAATCAACTAACTGAATAGTAGATTATTTTTTTGCATCCCTATTTAACAGGTGAAACATGAGAGAGAGGGAGCTTAATGCACCAAGTGAGAGAGAAATAATAGGTCTATTACACAGCAGACATTTTTACTTGTCAATAATATTGGCTTCATTCAATTCAAGTGTCCCAGGAAGCCATGCAGTTTTCAGTGAGCTTGCATGCACAATATCAGGACCTTTTGATATTAACACCTATGCTTTTCTAACTTTCACATGTCAAAAGGTTTACAGTTCCTCTTGATAAACCACAGACCTCACTATGTTTTTCTTTGGAACCATTTTCTTACAAAGGTTTTTATCTCCATTTCATGTTGACTGTCTACTTACCCATGGCCACAACATCTTTTTTTTTATTTATTGACTTCTTCAATGAAACTTTGCTAAGCTTAACCAAGAATAAATCATTTAGGTAAAGTAAAAATCTCAAACGAGTAATAGTTTGTGTAATCAAAGTGATGTTTTTTTTGCAATTTACAGTTTTGTAGTAGGAGAATGCAATTAGTCTAGTGAGACTGTGCCTCCTGTTGTGGGGAACGCTATCAATAACATGACCATCTGTTCTATGAATTCCAGTTGAAAGAAACCATATGATGTTCCCTGTAGAGCTCGCAGAAGACGACGAGCTGGATTATGTTTTGTACTCTCCAGTCTTTAAACAGCTTTTAACTAATCTCAACACATTTAGTCATTATTCTGCATACAGACTGGACACCTTCTTCTTGGTTTCATTATTGAAGGTTATAGGTTCACATTCCGAAACGTCTTTGTGACTTGTAAGTGTTACGCTTTAACAGATGTTAAGCCTTCACAGGGTTCATAAGAAACTCTGCTTAGTCTTATATTGCACATACACACGAAACAATGTAAATCCAGGAGCAGTGAAACATGTGAAGATATTATGACAGGATACTGAAACATGTGTCCGTCTAAAAGTGCAGCAGCTTCTTTGAAAGCAGCATTGACATAGAAACGATAGTTCCTATTTTTTTCCTTTCTTTTTAAAGTACTGTCTCAGATGATGAATCTACTACTTTGTTAAGCCTTTTTTAGTCACTTAATTATAAAAAGAATATGTGTATTTGTGTTTATAGACATTAAAGCACCAAAATAATGATCTAGCTTAAAGGTTTGAATACATAAAACCCCATTAACATGAGAAAAAGTAATAAGTAAAAGTGCACTGATAGTAAAGCTTGTCAATATAGAAAAGGTTGTTTGATTAAATATTGACACACACTGCTGTGTTGAGGCATATAGGCTTCCATCCTGCTAATACTTCATCATGTACGTATCTCATAATGGAATAATGAACAAAGTTCAAAGTCTTATAGCCTTTTAACTCATGTGTACATTTAATTACCGAGCTCTCTGTCAGACTGATAATAGCATGATGAAATGTGTTTGTGGTTAGATTTGACACTACATCTTTGTCACAGGCTGGTGAAACATCATTTGACATGCAGAGTGCATGCAACACATCTGTTAAAGAGGTATTTTCACTGTGTCTGGAGCAGAATGTAAAGCGCTGCTAAATTAAAATACCATGAATGGCAGCCATGTCTCAAAGCAAACACTCAGATAGCAAATACACCTGTATGATGGTGTTTAACTTTATGTGCAGCATGATTAATGCAGATATCAGCTCTAATGTGTGGAGGGTAAACCTTTCCAAACAGTCTCCCACCTCTCTAGAACGCCTTTGTGAGATAATGTATGAGTTTACATAAGATCTTATTTTAATCAGAATGTTTTCAATGTCTTAATTTACTTCTTTTTATTTATTTAATTATTTTTATTACACACATTAACAACAAACAGACAAGAGACACACGTCTCTTCTGTCGAATCAACACGCAGCTGAGACCCACGACTTCCAAAACCCCACCCCAAACCAATCCACCTATCTATGTTGTCAAAAAACAAATAATAATGATAATGGATAGATAGATCAAGAGGCAGAATATATAAGCAAATAGCATAAAGTACAATGGTCATAGTGGTCATTCCTCTTTTTTACAGTGATGTCAAGTAATTTTCTACTGGTGCCCATGTTTCTAAATATTCTTCGTCATTATTTTGCAGCCGGAAAACTACTTTTTCCAGTCTTATTATCTCCATTGCTGCAGTGATCCACTCTTTTTGTCTTATCTCCATTGCTGAAAGTAATTCCACCAGTGACCAGCAGATGTCGCCTTGTTTTGCAAAAGTGAGCAGCTCAAACGGTGCTGTACAACTTTTTCAGCATCCTTGAGCATCCTCTTTCACACCCTTTTTTAAACGAAAAGAGAGAATTTCATATATAAAGTAAGAAAATAATCTACTGGACAATCAAATATATGTGTACTATATTAATTATTTTTGACCTCCTGGGGATCATTCAGGACCCTTAAGAGATATGCACTCATCACTGTACGACAAGAAGGATTTAAGGGATTCTCTTCATGTATATGCCTCACATTGTACAAAAATGTGTAGCTACAGTAGTAGTTAGAATCTTCATTGCCATACAGGAGCATTTAAAACAGGCTCAAGTGTTATCTTGTATCGGTGCGTTCACGGTCAATCAGTGAGACAAAGTCCTGCGGCCAGGAGTCTTGGTGCAACAAATCTCATCGCTGAGCTGCCAAACAGCAGCTATTCATTAAGAGGAGGAGTTATTTAATAGACCTAGCCCCCCCAACAGGCACACACGCACGCACATGTCCGTGCACACACAAAGACACTCACTCACTATCATCGCTATCCCGCATCTCTTCAGGTTGAGAGATGAACTGAGGAGTCTCTGCTCTCACTCCTCGCTCGGTAGACTATCCTACAACATGGACCTCCCGAATTTTCTGCTGTTACTTGCGGTGAGCACCTTCACAATAAAAGGTAGGTTAAGAATATACGCTCTTAATTTACTTCCACAACCGGAAGTATCTTCTTTTTTTTTAAAGCCAGAGTATCTTTTTTTTTCGTTTGATGTTTGTAACTTGCCTGACCAGCTCTGGATTGATTTACTAGCTGGAGTTGTGCCTAACACCGAATTTTTGGTCATATTATCGTTCTGTAATGTTTATTACTTCACAAGTGCATGTAAATAGTAACTTCTACATGTAAATAGTAACTACTAGAATGTTGACAATTTGTCTTCGTTATTTTAGTCTCCTAGCACTCCTCTTACAAAACCCTTTTCAGGCTTTTCAGTTGGACTGTGGTTCCAGACTAAACAGACCCCTAAACAGACACCCCAACATCTTTCAGTCTTTACAAAAGACTGAAAGATGTTGGCTAACTGTGAGTAAAAGTGAATGGCAAAATTAGCATATCCATTTAACCTAACTGCCGCAGTCGTTAGCGCATCTTGGCTTTGTGCTTTCTATGATTGTGTTCAGCGGGAAACGGTTTTCTGTCCAACTTTAAAGCTGTTTGATGTTTTGTAGGAATGTATTAACTAGAAAACAAGATACTATTTGTCAAGAAATTATAATAAGTTCAATGTTTTGTCATGTGGACTGGCAGTGCAGCTTGTAATGTGTGACTGATTTGCAGCACTTGCAGCTTTTACTGTTGCAATGTGTTTAGCTTCAAGTGGAGACAGTGCATGGTCAGTTTTTGTTGATGCACACAAGGAAAATAACATGGCGTGATATGCATTTGTATTGTTTTGCTGCACTGGGACACAGTAAAAGTGACTGTAAGATTTCTGAGGAGAGGGGTGGTATATTCTGTGTGTGTGTGTGTGTGTGTGTGTGACACAGAGAGAGAGAGAGATTGGCACAAACAGACAGAGGTCTAAGAGCACCCCGAGAGGCACACAAAGTTGGGACAATGAACAGCGGTTTGAACTGTAATGAGCTGTGTTGAAAACAGAGTAACACTGTTCCTGTTGTGCCTTTCACCAAATATATTTCCTTTGCATTCAATGTACAGATCCATAAATCAATCTCATTTCCTGTGCTTGATTTAGAACCACGTATCACAAGCCACGCAATGCAAATTTGAAAGCAACTGATTAAACAATGTAAGGCACATTGATAATCTTCAGAATGAAATCTTAACGACATGCAGTTTTCCATCAGTTTAACTAAGATATAGGCCTACACTATGGAATATTTTATAAAGGTGAAACTTGAATCTGTAAACATTAACCATTGTATCTGTTAGCTGAAGCTTGCATTTGTGCATTGAAGTTTGTGTCTGAACATCTGTAGACATGCGCACCCAAGTTTGCATCTGACAGCTCAGTTGTGTAAACCGTTGTTATCTGCCTGCAATCTCTCATTTGCAAGTATATTTATTTTGACACAGGCTTGCAAAGTCTGTGTACCGATGGAAACTGAGTTCAAAAGAAGCTCTGATCTCTGGAAACTCAGGAATCTCTGTAAATCACAAAAAGTTGCCGCACATTATCAGCCAGACATCAGAGGGAAAAGGGGAAAATATTGTGTTCGTAAGATACGACAAATGTTTGACAATAATCAATGGAAAAGTAAAGTTCTGAATTTATGTTGTTACACAGATGTCAGTGAATTTGTCCCTCAAGAAACACTCCGCTCCGGTGGTACCTGAAGATTAATTTGTTCGGTTCCCGCGGGAACACAGAAGTGAGTTGAAAGCCTACTGAATGCAGGACTTGCAAGACTTTTAAGACATGCAAGACAGACTTACCGGCAGAGAACAAAATGTTCATGTCTGCAAAACTACTTTTACTGATTCCAAACTTTGCAGAACTACAATCACAGATACAAAACCCTGTTTTCAAGTAAAAATGTTTAAACATATATAACTTATATAATATTCCCCAGATTCAGGCTCTTCAGAGTGCACTTTACAGGTGCTAATTAACTGAGCCATCCCCTTAGAGTGATGTATAGAGTGACAGATGGAGAGAATGATCTAAGTGTGTGTACGTACGCACATCTAAATGTCCGCGCACATGTCTTGGGCACTTTAGGCTCTTGTCCATCTCTCTCTCTGTTCAAATTGATTAAGGGAAGGAAAAGCTTTGCGTCTCCCTTTTATGGCTCTTTCAGCAACATACTGGCAGCATTTGGAATTGCTCCCCACGTGGTCTGAAGGCCTGTAATGTACTGGGATCTATCACAGAAACATCTCAGGAGAATAACACTTCCTGATGTCATGTTGTTTCTCTTCATAGTGAAATTTGATTATGGTGGGATTGGGAGGGGATTCAGCGAGGACAAAGACAAGCTTTCAGCGGGTTTTCAGTCGTTTTTCCTCAAAGAACCGGATGTGACAGGGAGAGGAGGAAGGCAGAGATGTCCAGAGACAATAAGCCTCTCTGCCAAATCATTGGGATAATGTGCTTCTCATAGGTGGTTTAGGATAATTGGGCTTTAGCCATTAGTAAAGTGAATACGTGCTGCCAAAAACGCTCTATAACCCCTAAGGGAAGACGAGAGTGTGTTAAAATGAGGGACAGGTCTGATTTGAGATTGCACAGTAAGATGAATCAAGTCCAGCTTTTGTATTTGGATGATTGCAAAGACTGGGCAGCAAGTGTTTCACCACCCAAGGCTGTGTTAGAGTAGTCTTCTTTGGCTTAAAGGCTTCAACGCTTTAAATAACTAAAAAAGACTTTGCCAAACGTTAAAAAAACATCCAAAATTTTAAAGGTGAGAGGTGTTAGTGCAGACATGTGTAACATCCCACATGGTTCAGGTTCATCAGCAGCACTTTGCGTCAGACAGCCTCTGACAAGAGTGTCGAGTTACAGGGTGTGAGGTGTAAGGTCAAGCCGGATTGGTTCTGGATACCTGCAAGATGAGCGAAGCAGAGAAGAAGGAAATGGATTATAAGTGGGAAGAGGCGTTGGAATGATCTAGAAACTTTGGCAGGGAGTGGGTGATCAGGACGTAGGAGGAGAGGTTGGCTGAGAGAGAATTTAGCCTTGACCCTTAGCCTCATCGATGAGCTCACTGTAGGTAAATGTATAGTTCCAACAAAGTGCAATTTGGCCCTGTTAGTCAGCCCATCACTTTGTTCCAGACGGGAACAATCTCAACAACTGTCGGATAGATTACTCTGCAGTTCAGGAGTTCAGAATGAAATATATTTAAACAAACATTTATGCAGTGTCTGTGAAACTTGCTGAAGATATTCAAGATCCAAGTGAATAAACTCAAAGTACTTTCCTTATAGCACCATCATTAGGTAAATTACTTTGTCCAACGCTTGTTTTATGTCATGTACCTGCAAAACAAATTAAATTTCCATCAGCCTCAGACCTCAGATGTTCTTTTTTTGGCAGACGTTAGCATCCTTACAGGCTAAAAGAATCCTGAATTCATATGCATAATGTGAAAAAGAATTAAAAATATAATATATATTATTGTTCAGAAATCAACATGGTAACTATACCTGGACAGTGGCTAACAATTACAACCTTATACTATATTACAACCTTACGCTATACAACCTTATACTATATTTCATTTGACAATTTAGCCAAAACGTTGATGTTCAAACTTGTTTGTCAGCCATGTTGCAGCTTAATATGAATTGAACTCTGTCAACTCGGTAATCTTGGACTTTCCCCGTTGTTGTTCCAACTTGAGGGAGCGTTCACATGAGTTTTCCCAGTCAGACACCAAATTCTTTTTTCAGCCCTGGTTGTCGGTGCCCAGGCATTTTTCCAAATACCTTTGTCTGTGTATTTTAAACTATTGGCTGGGAAAGAAATGTCATCAGTTATATAAAGTCATTGAGTTGTGAGCAGTCTCAGGCAGCCAGTAGGGTCAGTTTATATAAAAACAAGACTAGGTCAAAAGCTATTATGTGGCTGACAGCATCAGGTCAGTGTGCGCTTTTGTGGGCAATGTGTTACAAGGACTGTCCTTATGAGGCTGATGACAACGTGTTTGAAAGCAGGTGCGTGCTGTGGACATAGCTGAGGACGAGCAGCCCCGCCTACTCTCCGAACAAAGTATCCAGAGCCGTATAGACAGAGAGTCGCGTCAGTGGAGGTCCAACATGCTCCATGATCCACCATTACAACTCTCTCTCTCTACGGCTGTGAAAGTACCGTCAGTCAGTCAGTCACATACAGACCCATGTGCAGGGCTGACCCCGGCCGTCAGTCAAATATTGCTCTTACTGTGAGATGGCTGAGTAAATGGTAGGTTGGCAGTGAAATAAAAAATGAACTGGCAATAGATGTAACTAACAAGAAAGAAGAAAGACTGATAACTGTCCAGGTCTCTCTGTCTTCTGCAGAATCTCTTCAAGGGGCAAACCAGCGCAAACTGTACAAAGACCTGATGGAGTCTTACAACCCGCTGGTGAGACCCGTGGACAATGATTCTCAGACTCTCACCGTGGACTTTGGCCTCACTCTAATGCAGATCATGGATGTGGTGAGTATGCACATAAACAGCTCAAGGTGGTTTTATGACGACTCACGCTTAAGTTATCATCAATTATTTTTAAGATATAACTCACTCCTCACTTCACAGCTAAGATCAATTCCATCCTTGAGAATATTCACATTTTCCTATTTGGGTAGAGTCAGGACTCGCATTTCATTATAACTGATCAAGTGTTCAAATGTATGGGAGCCCTAAGTGGACATGCATCCATACATACAGATTCATTTATCTTGTTATCTTCAGATTGCAAAGCTTGTTTTCTCGTGATAATTGGATTACTTTAGATAAGAGATAAATACGTCGAGATGTGGAGAAAACAACCGGAAATTACTGGTTATCACAGGAAAACTGTAAATAAAATGTATGGATGCATGTCTGCCCAGGGCTTCCAGACAAACGATCTGTCATGGACATGAATATATTTACATTTACCTCTGGGTTTATACGTCTTAATGTTATAAATTAAAAGTGTAATTGATGTAGAACACTTTAGCACTTTAGCACTTTATGGAAGCTCACTGGGCTTTTAAAACCATCTGTAAATGAATATATTGAACATAAGGTAATACAAAATCCTTCTGTGTTGATACTTCTTTTTTTGGTACTAAAAAGTTATAACTACTTAATGGTCTTTTATTTTCACTGACACAGCCTAAAAGGTGAAGCCAATATTGAGGTTTAAATGTTTTGAGTGGCATGATTCATCCTTTATGAAGCTCAAAAGGAGAAAACAATAGATCCATACACCAAAATAACTGATTGATAATATTTATAAATATCACAATTTTCTTACAGGATGAGAAGAATCAAGTTTTGACAACCAACATTTGGCTGCAGCTGGTAAGACTTTCCCTTTGAAAACCTAAGTACAGTCCCAGAAAAGCTAAGCTGCGCACTCTTATTGTTAAATTAACACACATGCTCTTTTATGCCTATTACATTTGAACAATAATTACATCCATCGATTGTTTTCGAGGCTAAGCTAATCCGCTGCTCACTGTATCTTCTTTTTAACAGTACAGATATGAGATTTAATGTTTCTCTGAGTTTTAATGTATACTTATTATCTTCTAAATCTAGTTTATTGGTACCCAGTCTGCCTCTTCATCTTCCATATCGCCTGTTTTCCTCCTTGCAGTAAGATCCAAATGTATGATCACAGATGTTTTATCGCAGCCTGTCCATCGTGTGGCTCCCTGCTGCTGCACCGTCAGCTCGCTGTATCAAGGCCGTTTGGTCTGTTTTAAATCACCCTGTAGATTCACAGCAGCAGCCCCACTCAATCTTTCTCACTCCACATCTCGCAACATCGACTCCAGCACTCAAACACAAGATAAGGCAGACAGCATCCATAACATCTATCATCTGTTAGCGTCAAATAGCATGTGCTAGCTTAGTCCGGATTTGTAGATACATTTTATGATTACACATTTACTCAAATTTGCTTCGAAGTAGTTCTTTGAACGTTTTAGTAACCGGTCAAAATATATACCATCCTTGTTTTACCTGTCTTGGATTCCTTCAGATTTGCATATGAGCAAAGGAGAGGCACAGATGTTGCAGTGGCCTTTGTCTCGCATTGTCTCCCACAACATCTGGAGACCCCGCTAGAAACTCTGCCAGACTTATCAATTTAACCTCAGACTTTGACGCAATCAAAGGACAATAACCTGGACTTCAATCAGAATACCATGGAGATTTCCAAGTGTACCATCAGAGACTTACAGCTATATACATAAACTTAAACACCAGCCTCTTGGGCCCCGCTTTAGCTCAGCAGTTTAATCGGCGATCACGTACAGAGGCTACAGTCCTCGATGCGGCAGCCCGGGTTCAATTCCTTCCCTCGGCCCTTTGCCACGTATAATCCCAATTCTCTCTTCCCCCATTTCTGCCACTGTCCTCTCTCTAAAATAAAGCCATAAAAAGCCCAAAAAGAATCTTAAAAAGAAAACAAATAAACACCGGTCTGTTAGACCACATCTTCTTCTCCTGACATTTGCCTACAGTTGCCAGTAAGAACAAACTCTTTAAAAGAACTCCTCGGGTCAGTAAACTCATCAGTATTCCAACCTCCAAGTTATAAAATGCGTTGCCTTCCTTGATCAGCGAAGCGCTCATATGATATACGACCCTGACCATCCCCTCTGTCAGTACTTAACCCCCTTTCTTCTGGACAGAGATAGTAAAAGCTTTCTTTCTGCAGACATAAGCGCTTTGAAAATCCAGTCTGTGTGTAGACTGTCCGTCCGTGTTTGTGTCTCTCCCTTTAAGTCCTGTCTTTTGTATTATTCTGGACATTTCTGTATTACTTTGACTATGAAAAAGAATTTCCTCTTTGAGGATAAATAAGCGACAGTATCCATCTGTCAGTTGTCGCATTTCAGAGCATAATGACACAGTGTTTCCAATAGTGCAGAAAATGCCCAGCTGGGAGAAAATGCTAGCCAGTGCTGTTTTCTCTGTCTTGTACATACAGTAGATAGCTGATGCACTGAATAGGACCATTTCAATACAGTGTATTCAGATAAACAAAGCTATAGTAGCCGTTTTAACAGTCGGCCTGCAACATAAATGGATATTTTCATAATATCTTTAGCTTGACTTTTTCTGCTGTTGCCATCTTGGTGTTTTTTTTGTAGCCAGAAGTGACCATATTCGGATGAGAGGGTGGAGCTAGAGAGGAGCATGGTGTTGGCAAAAGCTGAGTTTGTAGTTAATAGCTTAGTTAATAGTAGTTAGTTAGTTAGTATCCATATTTATTTGATCATTTGATTTTCAATGGGATGCTATTTTTGCCTAGTGAAAACAGCGCTGTTGCCTCACAGCTGGAAGGTTCCTAGCTCGAGTCCCGGTTCGGACAAAGAGGGCCTGTCTGCGTGGAGTTTGCATGTTCTCCCCCTGCATGTGTGGGTTCCCTCCGGGTACTCCGGCTTCCTCCCACAGTCCAAAGACATGCTCTTCAGGTTAATTGGTGACTCTAAATTGCCTGTAGGTGTGGAGCCGTGTACCGCAACATCTACAAGAAAGATAAATATGCTGTACACAACAAATCAATCAACAGATCAATAAGACTGTTATCACCAGAAGTGATCTGCTTGTACTTTTATTTACAAACAGGCTTGTTTGGTTCATTGGTGACTCTAAATTGCCCGTAGGTGTGAGTGTGAGCGTGACAGGTTGTCTGTCTCTGTGTGTCAGCCCTGTGATTGACTAGCGGTCAGTCCAGGGTGTACTCCGCCTCTCGCAGGATATACGGTGTAGAAAATGGATGGATGGATGGAAAAAACAGGCGGCCAACAAAATGTCCATAACGTAATAATAAACAGCAGAATACTTTTGATTTTATGTCACAAGGCAGAAAGTTAAACAGGGCGTTTTTTCAGGTCACTGTGGTTGCACTTGTCAATGCCATGCCCTGAAGTATACCCTGCTTTATCTTGTACTTTATCATAAACACGATCATGATTTAAAAATGAAAGTTATGCAGCATTGAAGAAGACTTAAAACCAGCAGTTAAGACCATAAACTAATTAGGAAAATATTATTGACCTAACCTACACTCTTGTCTGTTAAATATAAGGCTACAACCACCACCTGATTAGCTTAGCTTAGTTTAGCGTAAAGGATGGAAATAGCAAAACAGCTAGCCTGATTCTGTCTAAAAGGTGAATACATACAGAAAATTGATTAAAATTTGATTAAATTGATTAAAAAGAAAAAAGAGCTGCAAGCAGCTGAGGATGACATGACACTGAATTTACCATGTGAGCCCCCCTCAGTACGACCCCCGCCCCTCGACATGTTTTTCACTCACTCTTTATTAGTGAATGACCTTTAATTCCTTCATGCTGGCTCAGGCCGATTTTTGAATACCATCACGGTTCGGATTAATCAAAAATGAACACATCTGATTAGAATATCCTCTTAAAAAGCAATTTGATGACAGTGTAAAATGTCAAGATATACTGTATGTTAGTCAGATCAGCCATCAGTACATGTTTGCTGAGCTGGAAATCACCTAAAATCATAATATGCACACATCAGCTGAGGGCCTGATGTTTGGTCTAATATGGCGCTTTTTATTTAAGACTTTTATCTGAGTCATTGTTCTTGTCACGTTTGGCCTAATATATTCGGCATCCTCTGACTTCTCCTGAAGTGCTGAAGTGCAATCAACACGTTTGCTTTTTTTTATTTTTCCAAAGCGAAATGTCAAAACAGCTGGATGGATCACTATGACATTTCCAGCAAGCATTCATTTTCCCTTCATGATGAATTTTAATAACTTTAATGATCCCTTGACTTTTATTTTAGTAGTTTATTAGTGCATGCAAAACTGTCATTCCCAGCAGCCTCGGTTGTATTGTCTGTTTAGTGCTAATTCCAAATGATAGCATGCTATAATACTAAATTTAGAACAACATATCTATAACAACATATCAGCTTAATATCATCATAAAACTGCCAGTGTGGCTGTAGACTCTTGGTCTTGTTGATGACACACTGAATAAAGCCTTTTAATACACAGTGAGATTATCATTTGGTTTGAGAACAAGAACAACAATCTGTGGCTGATTTATATTTTATTTGACACTTTTGGAATACAATCTTATTCAGTGCATTACACTTCATGCTGTCTGAACTGCAAAAAAAGATGTTCCTTGGAAATCTAAAGATCGTATTCCTCCCCAGATGCCACCGAAACCTGGCACAGAGTTTAAACTCAATTCTTGCAGCATGTCAGTGCATAATGTTTCCTACAGCTGCTGTCACATACATTTATTGTTCCCATTATAGTAACTGTCACTGCCACTAAAAACATGCTTTAGTGTTAAATCAGGGTCTATACACCATAGGAAACACAGAGTCCCTTACAGGTTTAAAGGAGATGTTAAAGATATTTGATGTTTGTGTTTCCCACAGCACTGGATTGATCATTACCTCCAGTGGGATCCAGCAGACTATCCTGGTGTGACCAATGTGAGATTTCCCGACCACCTCATTTGGAAGCCAGACATCCTGCTGTATAACAGGTAGGCATTGTAAGGACAGATCTGCTGCACTGTAATTGGATATGCATGGTCTCACACTCAGCATTCATACAGTGTCCTCGGCACAGTGTAATAGGAGGATCTCGGAGGGATGATGATTTTTGGAGTTTAAAAAAAACGAGTTCGCTTCAAGGACACATTAGAGAGATGTTAGACTTAGAGGAGTGACAAGTTTTGATATGAGGCCTCATGCTTAAAAACACACCACTTCAAACAGATTCATTCTTATGTGGCATGTTCAATAATCATAAGCATAATCAATTATGAGGACTGTAGCCTGTGCACATGGGACGCGCTATTTAACCGCTGCGTTAAAGAGTTTTATCTGGAAATAACTGTTTGACGTAAGAATTGAATGACTCATTCATTTTGATTTTAAATAATCAACTGAATTTAACTTAAAACAATTGATCAAAAAAGTAGAATACTTTGATAAAACAATCATCTTGAGCACCTCCCTGTTTTTAGGGTATGCTTTGCATGCCTCCTTTCTCGGGTCTCCTAAGGGCCTGTGTCCACTACCAGCGTTTTTTTTGTGCTAGCAGCATTTATTTTCTACACAAAATGAATGCAGTTTAGCTTTTCAGCGCTCAGCATCCTAAGCGCAAAAACGCCCTCAGCATCAGAGGTTTTTTGTTGCTGTGCTCACAGCGCTCTCAGTTGAAAATAGTTCAACTTTTGGAACACTGCCGCGCTCGTCAATGTCACTTCTCCCTCTGCGACCAATCAAATCAAGAAGGGGCGGGACTTACGATATCTGCTTTGTCACCGACAATGGTTGTTTATCTCATGCACACAGACTTGCTTTTTATGTTTTATTATTTTTTGGGCCATTTTGGCCTTTATACATAGGACAGCCAAAGAGAGACAGGAAATATGGGGCAGAGCAAAGGGCCAAGGGCGGGAGTGGAACCTGCTGCCACTGCGACAAGGACTATAGCCTCTGTATATGGGAAGCCTGCTCTACCCACTGAGCTAAACCAGCGCCCCAGACTAACATTTTCAAGGGTACAATTTCCAGGTCTAGACATGCTGCTAATGCCAGGACACGATTTCTTTCCATCGTTTTTACATTGTTTTCTTTTTTAAATTCCCTTGAACAGACTTACCTGTCACTAACAAGGGAAGCGGAAGTGCTTTCGTTACCTAGCAACAGTAAGCGCCGGTGAGAAGCTCTGAAATTGAGGTCGTGGCCACTGCCAGCGCAAAAAACACTATTAGTGGACACAGGCCCTAATTCTACTTACACTGCTAATTATATTTTTCCATATGCTGATTGATGATGCCGCACTTACAGCCCTCTATCAGGAAGTGCTTTAGGCTCCTGTCTGACTTTTTTAAATGAAACTTATTTGCAAATGATGATTGGTCACACAGGTGCGGCTATTCACGATCAGGTGGCATACATCCATTTGAAATAAGCAATTTATAACAAGCTTGATGAATCTGTGTTGAAACCCTGCTACGTAAGAGACTCCAGATAAGAGAAAGTAATTGCTATTGCATGAGGTCCATTGCATCATTTTTGCATTAAGGTCAATCTTTCACTGTTGAAAAGGAAGGCTCTTAAATTGTCAGTCCAGTCAGCACTCAAGTTTAAACAAAAATCTAGTCATTACTTTACGGTTTAGCCTCATTTAGACCCATCTTTTATGTCTTAGCTGCAAATATGCCGACTTATAGGACACAACATTTGGACACAAGGTTCTACAGTTTTATAGACATTAGGGCATATGGCTGCATACAATGATTGCACAGAGGCATAAGCAAGCACGAGCTACTGTACTTAATAATAATAAACAAAACACCAATGAATTAGAACATCCATCCATTATCTATACCGCTTGTCCTGTCCAGGGTTACTGGAACGGCTGGAGGCTGTCTCGGATGATTGGGCGAGAGGTGAGGTACACTGACTGATCGCCAGTCAATCACAGGGCTGACACACAGAGACAGACAACCTTTCACACTCACATTCACACCTACGGGGCATTTTTAGAGTCACTCATGATCCTAACAAGCGTGTCTTTGGACTGTGGGAGGAAGCCGGAGAACCCACGAATGCACGGAGGGAACACGGTCCACTTCGTCCGAACTGGGGATTCGTTCAGGGAACCTTCTAGTTGTGAGTCGACAGCGCTAACCACCCCTCCACCATGCAGCCCTTTCACCAGAACATAGCAGAATTAAATGAATATATTCAGGTGGCTACATGTCAGAACATACTGGGATATTCAGGCTTCTGCTCCTTTTCTTATGTGGTCTGTAAAGCATCAGGTCCCATGTTGTTACAGGATTTGTTCAGGATATCAGGCAAAGCAGGAAATGAAAGATGGATAACCCCTGTTGTTGCACAAAACAAACATAAACCTCATAAGCATAAGTAACCTGGTTTTCAGGCAGGTACATTACAATTCAAGGTTAGTGGTGCTCTGTAGTTTAAGTATATGCTGTGCAGTCTAGAGGAGCACTTTGTAGTAATAAATCATTTAGACAAATGAATAAACTCATGTGAAAAGATGGTAGACGGAGGATTTTATTATACGTCCCTAATGGAAAATGCCTTAGATGTAACCATTAATCAATCTTTAAAAGAAAGATCTGAACAAATCACATTAGGTGCCCTCTACTCTCCCGACTAATGAGGGGGAAAGCATTGTACTCCATTTGTCTTTGTCCCTCTGAATAAAGCTTTAATATGAGAGTCTTTGAACGCTGCAGCAAGTTAAGTTTTCTCTTTTTCAAGGCAACTCTTTAAACTTCAGCTCAACCATGCTTCAGTCCCTGGGGAGTTCATCTAGAGGAAGTGCATTGTGGGAAGCAGGGGAGATTGAGGGTAACCACTGAATAAGCCTCTCCTGGGAAATGTTGCATCAGTGTGACTCCTCTGTGTGTGTGTGTACCTGCCGCGGCAATAATGAGATGGTGAAATATTTGTGTTTTCCCTCCACATCTGTTTCTGTGTTTGCGTTTCATCCAAATTTATGATGCATCCTTATGATTCATAGACTGTTTCAATGTACGCATATATTAAGCTGTTTTCTATGGAGCACTAAATACTGATGCAGCTGAATTTTGTCCACAGTGCAGATGAAAGATTTGATGCGACTTTCCACACCAACATTGTGGTCAACTCCTCAGGGGCCTGCTCCTACATACCACCAGGTAAGAGTCATCATCTCAGTAGGGCCTCACATGTTAGACCGAAACCACATTAACTCTTAATTTCTAGGGACAGGCTGGGACATGGATTTTAGGGGATGGCAAGTGTTCTGGTTTCCGTTTGTAGTACGCTTGTAGTCTGAGTAATATGACCAATCACGTATCAGCAGGCTGTGGTGTATGCAGGAGAAACAGTCCGTGTGGAGAGCAAAAGCAGGCGGAAAGTAATGTGCCAAAATGCCATCCCAACTCCCATCAGCGTGATCTGATAATGATTTAGCTTCTTATTAATCTCTATAAACACACATCTGCATGCAAACAGCTAACAATCCGTTCTAGATCTAAAATTCAACTTGAGGTAAATTCCCTTGTCGCTGTCCCACGAAAGCCGTTCAGCGTTCAGATTTCCCGACTTCCTCAAATGCATCAGAAATGATCGATCCGACCTCTCGTCAACAAACGAGCATTTTAAAAGTAGTTTTCTTCTCCTCTCGACGACAGACCTTACAAAGCTTCATTTTGACTTTTTACTAATCTACATCATGATGTTTAAATTTTGGCAAAGGTAAGACGAGTTACTTAAAGTAAATCACAAGAGAAACTGTTTATTTTTCTGTAAACAATGCAGCACCCGGAAAAGGGAGTCTTGACTGGAGGTCGTTTATCGCTCACCGCTAGCTACACGCCCCGGCATGTTCACCGTTGTCCCCAGAGGCTATATCACCATCAGACTACAGCCGATGGGAGTGGTCTCTTAATTTTTTCCGGACATGTTCGTCTACTCTGTGTGTTGCTCCACACATTCAATCAAACTGCCTCATTTCAAATTTTATTTACTTAAAGGATAACTTTGGGATTTTTAACTTAGACCCTATTTTCCCCAACATTACACATTATAAAACAAGACATAAAAAATCAAAGTGAAGATAAAATATAAAAAGACACTTATAAAATGTAAGAATTGAGGTTACAGTGCAGATATAAATAATTAAAATAGTTATTAAAATTGACTAATATAATTAAATAAAAGGCAGCTGTGAACAGGTGAGGCTTCAGCCTGGAGTGTTTCAGCCGACCTGCGATTTTCTCGGAGTTTGTTCCAGATATACGGAGCATAAAAACTGAACGCTGTGTCTCCATGTTTGGTTCTGACTCTGGGGACAGAAAGCAGACCTGGCCCCGAAGGACCTGAGGGGTCTGGATGTTTCGTACTGTGTCAGTAGATCACAAATGTATTTTGGCCTGAGATCATTCAGCTCTTTGTAAACCAGCAGTAGTATTTTGAAATCTCCATGACTACACAGATTTCTGGCTTGGTCAGTGGTTTTCAACACTAATGACTGAAGCTGCGTGCTGACTTCTAATCGCTCCTTTTTAGCTCCAAAAACAACTACCTCAGTTTGGTCCTTGTTGATCTGAAGAAAATTATGGCACAGCCACTCACTGATTTGGTCAATGCTTTTAACTAGTGCTCGTATGGGGCCTTGGTCCCCTGGTGACATTGTGATGTAGATCTGTGTGTCGTCTGCATAGTTACGGTAACTAATTTAGTTGTTTTCCATAATCTGAGCCAGTGGAAGCATGTAGATGTTAAACAGAAGAGGCCCAAGAAGAAGAAACATATAAACTACAAACGAAACTACTTTCCATTTATATTCTGGTGTGCTCCTGCTCCTCAGTACCACCGCTACAAACACACTGTCTGCACTTTTCCTTGAAGTTCATCCCAGTTCAGCGTGACTGTTTTCCTTTGATGAAAAAGAAAGTATTTACAATACGTTTGAATAATACATTGACATTATTTTGACTGAAAAAAGAAAGACTAAAATATTTCTTTAATAATTTAATTTTTTCTTTAATTCATTGATTGGCCACCAGTCTGAGTGGTATTGAAAAGGATTTTCCAATCCCAAGAGGAGGGGACACAAAGAACCCACTGATGTGCAGGGAAAGCTTCTCCATATACATTTAACATGATTGACCATTTTGACTAAATGAAGACATGAATCTGTCTTGTTTTGTGTCTCTATTATGTTTTTATGATGCGTATTTATGGCTATCTATGATCCCAGCCTCAAACTGTTTTTTCCAATAACTTTGCACCCCAGTGCTGGCCCTGCAATTAAATTTTCCCTTTTATAGTGTGCATCAAAGCATTTCCATATTTAACATAAGTGAAGAGCATTGCATTTCTGCAGACAATAAATGATGCTGACATATAATACTGCAGATACTATCAGACCACAATCAATAGCTGGGAGTCTTTTGATTCTAGATTAATATAAACTGAATTTGTTTGCACAAGGAGGATTGTGTTTGTTTAACAAACACACACAGATGAAATGTGTGGACTGTTTTTTTATTTTTTAAAAAGCAGTGTTCGACCATTATGTCTCATAGACGTGATGAGCTGTATAAACATTATGCTGTGTGTTCTTTTGGGTATTTCCACGAAGGGTTTGAGAGGAACCAGCAGTTGCTGCTGCTTAGTTTTACTTAATGAATTTACTCCAAAAAGCCAAAACAAAATCCAACAGGTTTGTTTTCCCTTTAACCTTCTTCTTTCATTTAATCGTCATTTTAGCTTCAGAGCTGTATTTTATTGTGTTTGTTTGTTAGTTTTTGTTGATGTATATTGATTTGTGGTTTGTTTTTTTTTGCGTTTTTTGAGAAACATATTCACTTTTTAAGGAGTTTGCTGAGTAGATTGACACCACTCTCGTGTCTATGCACTTCATATGATGCTACAGCCAGATGTGGTTTAGATTAGCCTAGCCTAAAAACTGAAAACATGGACAACAGTCTAACTCTGTCCGAAGATAAAAAAAGCATATCCCTGCTAGAACCATTGATGAACACATTATATCATGTTTGTTAACTCTGTATAAAAAGAAAAAACTGTTAAAACAACCAGGAGCGCCACAGGGCCGTGTCCTCAGCCCCCTCCTGTATTCCCTCTACACATGTGACTGCGTGGCAACACAGGCTTCAAACACCATCGTGAAGATTGTGTAAGACACAGAAGTTGTAGGGCTGATTACTCAGGGTGACGAGACTGGCCTACTATCTGTAGGTGGTAGATGACCACATGGAACAGTCATGCCAGGGCAACCACCTCTCCCTAAACATCTCCAAGACTAAGGAGGTCATTGTGGATTACAGGAGGAGAGGAGGCATTCACCCCCCAGTCACCATCAACGGCACAGCGCTGGAGTTAGTGGACAGATTCAAATACTTGGGGGTAAACCTTCACAAGGACTTTACTGTGGCTATTAAAAAAGCCCAACAAAGACTGTACAGCCTCAGGCGTGTGACGATATTTAGCCTAAGGTCCCAAATCCTCAGGGACTTCTACCGGGGCACCACAGAGAGCCTCCTGACAGGATGCTTCACCACCTGGCAAGGCAGCTGCACCAGCTGGGACCGTAAGGCGCTGGAGAGGGTGATCACTGGGTGTGAGCTGAGGGTCATCGAGGACTCATGACATCCGCACAACAGCCTGTTCTCCCTGCTGCCCTCAGGTCGCAGGTACAGGTCCCTAAAAGCACACACCAGCAGACTGAGGGACAGCTTTTTCTACCAGGGCATACGACTTTCAAATAAATATTTTTTACCTTTTTTAAACGGATCCTCTCAGTAAGAATTTCACACGATTGTTCTTGTGAAACTGGAGTGACGATAAACTTGAAACTTGTTGTCTAACTGGGGGATACAAACAGTGACCTGTCGTTTTTGTACAGTTCAAACAAACAAATTATGACATGGTAATTAGCGAGATTTATAGGTACTAGTATGTAAGTCTTTTATTTTTATACAACACCACAATGTTTAAATCGAGCTAGCTTGTTCCCCCTGCTTCCAGTTTTTATGCTTTGCCGGGTTCACCAACTACTGGCTGTGGTTTCATATGTAAGGACCCTTTATAAGAGCTGAACTGTTGCTACAATCTCTGTATGTTTTAAAAGGGTCCTAACCCATTTACAGTAATAAACACATGGCTCCATCCCTGTCACACTCAGACGCTTTGAAAGTGATGCACTCTTCCTGATCAAACCCCTACTGACCCACTGCTGCCCCACTGGGTGGTCTGAAATGATCTATGACACTTAGTGTAAAACCATCAACCCATTTGTACACACACATGCACACACGTACACACACAGGGAGGCAGGAGCTTTCTGTCACAGCTGGTGATTACTGCTCTCTCTGGCAGGCTCTTCTTCCCCCCTTTTTTCTCCCCGACATCATGCTCAAGCGCTGGCTCCAGCATCTTAATCAATACTGGTGTAAATAGCTCCATCATTGAATTTCTCGTGGATTGATTGCCTCTGTCGCAAAGAAATTGCCTCTTAACTTTGTTCCAAATGAACCCTCGATGAATGCCATACTGGCTCAAAATAGTCGTTCTCTGCTGGAACGCAACACATTTGCATTAAATGAGAAAAACCGTATGCAGATATGACGAAGATGGCTGTTCTAAATCATCTGAATTTCCTGACTCGTCTTTGCCGCTTAAGGTCACTGCAGTAAATAAGATTCAGTCTATTTGCCTGCTCTCTGTTCATTCCCCGGTTTATCATCTTCATGGCTCTGAGAGAGAGAGGGGGGACCTTGTTGACTGCCGACGTCTCGTATCTTTCTTAAAATGGATGGAAATTAGTTCAGTGCCTGCCTCTGTGAAGGATTACCGGCCACTTTCATCTCATTGTCATATTGGATTTTTTACTCTCATAAGGATGGATGGCACATGGACAACATATCTTGTTGGAGGAAAAACCTCTTTCTGCCTCTCTGGCTGTCATTTCTCTTCCTCAGCCTCCCTCTGCGTCCTTTTTTTCCCAGAATAATTGAATATGCTCTTTATCAGAGCTCCAAATATCACGCCATCCTTCTCTGTCTGTCTCTCCTGTGGAGAGCCGTCTGTAATCCGCCTTGGATCTTTTCTTGTTTCCAGGGATCTTCAAGAGCACCTGCTACATCGACGTGCGCTGGTTCCCCTTTGATGTGCAGAGATGTGACCTGAAGTTTGGCTCCTGGACTTATGGGGGGTGGTCCCTGGACTTAAAGATGTTGGAGGCAGACACCTCCGGCTACACCTCAAATGGAGAGTGGGATCTTGTTGGTAAGTTGGACTGGATGTAGTGAAGTAGAGAGGATTGATATTCATAGTTATGGATTATTATTCATTTGGAAAGGGGAAGTAAACAACAGCACGCCAAAGCAAACCACCGTTTCTTTAGCTGTAGCGCCCCCTTCTGCTCAAAAGATGAAAGAAAGGAAGAAGGAAGATTTATAGATATATAGATAGATATGTAGATAATAGATAAATAATAGATGTATAGATAATACATAGATAAAAGGAATTCGGCTGCAGTCCGTCATTTCAGCTGCCGTTGTGGCGTTCCAGCGCTTTGCATTGTGGGATACAGTAGGCGAGGCAGACTGGTCCGATGCACACTGTAGATTTTTTCCAAATCACTACATCTGTGTACTTTTAGCGTACTGTAAAGTTAGCTTTTGTTTGCACACGACATGCTACATTTTGGCCAAATCAGCACATACTGCTAGTGCTGTATGCAAGGGTGTTCAGGTGTTCTGAATACTGTTAATTAAAGTTTCAGCAACATTACCCCAGAATCACTTGTGCAACCAAAGCAACACTCAACACACTCGTATCACATTGGTTGCATGAACAGAAACATACAAAGTAGCTGGGCTGCTATAACACAAAGTAGCAGGAGAGCAGGAAATGTTTGAAATGTCTAACCCAGTCAAGTTGATTAAATGAGCAAAGAAAATCTGTTGCTGCTAATTTCTGGTTACAAAAAAATGCAGATTGTAGAACTATTATATAAAAGCAATATCAAACCAGAGGTCGTGCTTTTATTCTGAATGTCAGCACAGCTGTGATTATTATCAGCACTCAGCCCTGCAGCATTGTGCCGATGACCGAATCACAGCTGTGCTCATATTCAGAACAACAGCTTGACCTTGCGTGTGATTCTGCTTCAGTGCATCACAAATGTTGTTGCTCTATGCCGATGATATGATAATATCCCCGTAAGTTTCCCTTCATTTACCAGAAAAGATCGTGTATTCTTTTGTCCCGCAGAGGTTCCTGGACGGAGGAACGAGCGTTCCTACGACTGCTGTGACGAGACGTACCCTGACGTCACCTTCACTGTGGTGATGCGCAGACGGACACTCTACTACGGCCTCAACCTGCTCATCCCCTGTGTCCTGATCTCCACTCTAGCCCTGCTCGTCTTCCTCCTGCCTGCTGACTCCGGAGAGAAGATCTCACTGGGTTAATAACACACACACACACACACACACAGACAAACACAAACACAAGTTTATTATAAGTAACATTGTAGTCACATTACAGGGAATTTATGTTGCTTTTATGTGGGTGTCCAATCAGTGTTGATGGTAAATGTATCCAATTGAACCAATTAATTTGTCCTTCCATGCTACGCTGACTGATAAAGCTGACTGGTGCTGATGCAGAGGTATATATGCAGCGTGTAAATGTTCCAGGGAACATTGTGTGCAGGCAGCTGCAGCCTTGACCTCAGTCCACTTTGTACTTCAGCCCTATACTCATCTCAAAAGAATATGGCGGAATATAAGAGAGACCCGAAATACTGTAATATGTAGCCTTGACCATAAAATCCTTCGCAGTCATATTTTTGGATCCCATTTTGCTGCTAACCTGTGTAGCCATTTTGCAACACAAGTGAAGGCAGTGACTAAAAAATAAAGCTGCAGTAGCCTTTAGTTTGTTCTCTTCCACCACCAAGGACTCCCTCCACATCAATTTAAGGCACTGGTACTAAGGGGAACAGCAGTTTTTGCAGCTGCGTCGAGCTGTGCCCCAGAGATGCAAAGAACTTAAGCAACAACTGCAGCTGTTTTTCTTGTTATACTTAGACAAAGAAAAAGTTGAAAAAATGAACATTTCCCCTTTAGTGCAATGCATTACTCTGTGGATATACTAAACATGTCATTGATTCTTTAACAACTTCTGTTCAATCTCCTGTCACTAATTATTGTCTTAGTAGTCAGAGTTACCAGAAAATCATCAGCGCCTAGACACACTGATGCAAACCTGTGTAACTGTCCTGTTGTCCAATGAATGCCACCTTTTTTCCCTCACACACGGGGTAAATATGACTTTAGTTTGTCTCATATTTATGGATTTCTCTGTGTACTGTATGAAGCAGGTAGAAAAAGCTCCATTATAGCTTGTATACAGAAGATCAGAGGACCTGTGAGACATCCTTCCACCAAAGCTCTACAACATTTATTTCGCTTGATCTGGATTTGGATCAAAATTTCATAGACATCCCAGAGTACACACACATTCATGTGCGTGCACCAGTTCATGAGAAAATTGTTCCAAAATACCCCGTCTGTCAGCAATCTGCACTAAAGATGTCAGGTGTTCTGAGATATTAAGTTTAGTAACAATAAAGTGAAACAAGCTGTAAACATGACCTCCATGGTGGAGGTAATACTTTAGGCCGATACAACACTATCTCAATGTATAGCCTCTAAATGTTCCTTAGAGTCCATACACAAGCAACTTGATACAATACAATGTAAAGCAATGAAACGTGGTCTCAAGGGGTCAGTGTTAGGAGAGAGTAGGGTTTTGTTTTACATCAGATTTGGGTAACTTTTCATATAATAATAATTATACATCAATTCAAATTTATAATAGCAACCTGAACCAAACAAAGAACCTGGGCACAAATTGTTCCCTTGCAGCAGCTGCTGTGGGCATAAAAAACAGGCAAGTTAGGACATAAATATACATCATAAAAACAAAGAATTAAAGTATAACTAGCAGAATGAAAGAGACTGGAGATAGGACCAATCTACATTATCAACAAATCACTTCGTTTAGTTTACTGGTTTATTTGACATGGGCAGTGCAAAATACACCTGTTGGGCCAGAGTTAGCTATATAGCTAGTTTAAATCTGTGGTCCCTGGGCAGGCAGATCTAAAAACACACATTACAATACAAACAATTCACAAACAGTGTATGACATAAAAACAACATACATTGCAAATATACCTTTCCTTCTCTCCATGTTGGAGGACGGTTCCATACAAAGGTTAAAATCAGTGATCACATGACTGGTTTGCACAGACTCTGATATGAGAGAGAACTGAGTTCCACCGTTCTGTTGCTCTTACTGAAAATCCTGATTGTCAGGCAGGTTTCTTTCATTTAGCTGAACAGTCCTCTCTTGCTGATGCCCTGGTCTCTCTGGTATTGTTCAGAGTGACACACATTGTGTTTAAGTGGTGGGGGTGCATAATTGTGAATTCATTAACACATCAGACACATGTCTGCAAAACAAAGAAAACTGTCAAAGGTCAATAAATTATACTTTTGATTGATATTACAATGGTGGTAGCTCTTAGCAACTCCTCTGTGTTGAAGGACTATTTTCTGTACGTTAATCCATCCATCTATATATTTTCACTCATTCAAGTGCAGTATTTTCTTCTGTTGTTAGCTGCATCATCATAAGTAGAGGTTTTTCTCTTTCTGTTTACCACCTCTGGGTCCCTCAGCAGCAGTGGTTTGAGTACAAAACATCCCTCTATATATTCACCAGCCCTGTAAGATGGTTTCACTTCTACATTGAGTTGTGAGGACTGTCTTTCTGCACCTAAATGACCTGCAGTGCACCTCTAACTCGACTTTTCGTCTAAACAAACTGACACCACAGTCACACACACGGTATTCCCAGATTGTGAAACCTCATTGGAATGTCACATCTGTGCTCTCAACACAGAGGAGCTGCTCGGATCCTGTTGTACCCCATGTGCTTAAGACTTGACCTGTGTTAAGTCAAGTGGCCCCTTAAATAGTTCCAGATGTCGACACTTCTTTAAAATTCTACCTTAGTGAGGTGACAGTTGTTATTTAAATGCATTTACTTCTTACATTTTTAAGCCTTTAAGATAAGCCTTTTATTGTCCCAGAATTATGTCACTAAAACCCTGCTTGCAACTGCATTTGATAATTTCATATTCAAGTATTTACAGGCTTACCTGGACAGACCTCTGCCCTGTGCTGTTATATGTAATACAGTTGACAGAGTAAAGCAGAAAACAAACGAGATCACAATCAAATTAAATCTTTTAAAGCCCACCGAGAACCATCCTTTCTCTTACTCTTCAATTTCTCATCATAAATTTATATCGTTTATCTCCGGGGTAATGAGTCATTCTTTGAGAAACAATGTTTCTTCATTGAAGCACTTCCTCTGTGGCCTTGTGAAGAAATCTGATCATCAGCTCTGAGTGGCTGACTTAACTATCAGCGGACTGCGAAAAAGGTTTCATCTTATCTCAGTTGTCACAGCTGACTTGAATGTTTGAGCCCATTTCATGCATAAATTACACAGACTGGGCGTAGACAGTATCTGTGAGTGGGTGATGATGGAGGTATGTGTGTGTTTGTGTGTGTGTACTGTATGTGGGAGTGGGCGGTGGAAGTGGGGGCTTTGATTTATGCAGTTTGTGCCTTCCGCAAATCATTAGGGTCCTGTGCTGCAGCTGGATTCCTTCATTAGCCAAACAGAGCTTTAGAGCCAGATGTGTGAGCGTGAATGAGTGTGTGTGTGTGTGTGTGTGTGTGTGTGTGTGTGTGTGCGTGTGTGTGTCCTTCTGATGTTTTCATATCTCAAAGACAGATGAGAACAACAAAACTTGTGTGAAGTATAATAGGAAGTGTGTGTGTGTGTGTACAGATCTGCAGTATATAAAGACATTATATCATCCTCGCTTCATGCTGACAAGCTTATATGAGAATGCTGAACATTTATTCAGAAATGTGTTTTCATGGCAGCTTTTATTCCCAAGTTTAATCTAAATGAAAATGTGCTGTCCTGAAAATTATGATTATAGAACGACTCAACAGGAACATTACAGTGTTTGAACCTTTTTCTCACATCTATATGTTTATATCAGTGTTCTTAAAGGAGCAGTACGCCCCTAGAAAGAAGCTGTGGAGAAAGTTGTACAAACAGCTCGTGATTTCGCCCATTCTACATTCCTACAACACCCAGCATGCATTGCACCCCACCCTCTGAAAGGAACGGCCCAGCGAAAGATGCTGGAGTGAAATACTACCGTTTCGCTGCAGGCAATGGCTCAGAGCGGCACAGAATCTGAAATACAACGAGAATATACCGGTGGATGGTCTAAAAAATCTTCAGGTCTGCAGTCTACATTTCAAACCTGACGATTTTGAGCGGGACATGACATCGGAGGCGGGCGTCCTAGATTGAGGAAGTGTAGTTTAGCGAGCTCCCTGGCCTCCGCCAGATGACGGTTTTCCAGGCCCCATTAGAGAAGCGTCCTCTAAAGGCACAGAGCGAAATTGCATTTTTTTCCTACCATAAAGACATTAGCTCCCCATTGTAGCATGATAGGACTGAGGTTAAAAATCGGCAAACTGGCCCTTTACGGGTTGTCAGCATTACTGTGTTTATGTTTCATAAAATGTCTTTCATTTGCTCATTTCCCCCAAATCACAAAGCAAAAATACATTTTCCCATGAACTCTATGGAGCGAGGAAAGTGACTTTTATTTCTGGCACTGAAAACAGAAATTACATTGTAAACAGAACCTGACCTGCAGAAGAAAACACTGGATATGACAAACAGGCAGGATTGGCAGTTATTATTTTATTCTAATTTGTAACATTTTTTTTCTTTGTGATGCGTTTTTTTCAGCCATCTTCAGGTTTTATTCGGTGTCAGTGGTTTTCACTTTAATTTCTCAGAATCAGCTTTATTGGCCAAACATGTGTACAAGGAATACAAGGAATTTGACTCTGGTCTACAGGGCTCTCTATGTACAGTAAAAAAAACAATAAGAAAGGAGATGAAGATAAATATAACAGCTATGCCTACACATGATGTACATGGTTCAGCAATCTTTACAGTGGAAAAAAATACAGTATGTACAGATGCATAGTTTTGTGTTGATACAGTGCAATATTTGCATATTGGATATCAGGATGTATTTATGAATTTATGAATGAATTATAAGGATACAAATTTACTGGCACCTAGGACGTTTGTGTCGCAGGGTTATTGCACATGAATTGTTCCTAACACTCTCATCCGATTAGTTCAACCAATTAATTTAAGTTCTACAACATCTACAAGCATATTAATGACCTACAGAGGCTTATATTTCTAGCTCCGTCCACCAGTCAGTTTAGAACTAAAGAAGCCAATCGGATGAGAGGTGAAACGTCTTCAAGAACTTCAACCAAGTCCAGTTGCTTTTTGGAGTAAGGTTCAAATTAAAATGACCTGGATGAAAGAGAACCTTCACAGACATCTTACATGTAATCTGCAGTCTGAATGTACACAACAGAACTGAGTACAATGTACTGAAAATGTCGAAAAGTCAGGGTATAGTTTTTGCATACCAGTGTATATATACATTTTTTTGACTGCTTCTTTTTGTCATATAACATTCAGTTATGCAGACTTAATTAAACATAGAGGCCGGCCATAACTGTGTGATTTGAATGCTTTGCTTTTGTTGCACTTAATAGTTTTATATTAAAAATAAAGCTAACTGAGTTTCTCTCTCCCTCCCAGGCATCACAGTCCTGCTCTCCCTGACTGTCTTCATGCTCCTAGTTGCAGAGATTATGCCCGCCACATCAGACTCGGTGCCTTTAATAGGTAAGCTGGGCTGAAGAAAGAAGATGTCGTTCCGGGTGTCAACTTCTATCAGTGAGGGAGGAGGCACGGGAGAAAATGTGTGTAGTCATTTTTCATCAGGGTGAAGCTAAGTTTAAGTAGCCCTCAAATATTATGTCTTTATTCAGAGATCAAAGAGTTATAAGTTAGAGGCTGGGAGGAGGTTGGGCTCTCTGCGGCTGTGAGTTTCCCCTTCTCCTTTTTCTGAAATCTTTTATCCCTCCTCTTGTGATATTATCTGCAAATGTTTTACTGCAAGACTAAACTTCCATCCTCTCTTGATGTCGTCTCTATTTCTTCCTCACCCAGCTGAGTACTTTGCCACTACAATGGTCATTGTTGGTCTCTCCGTGATTGCTACCGTTCTGGTCTTGCAATATCACCACCACGACCCTGATGGAGGCAAGATGCCGAAGTGGGTGAGTGTAATTTCAGACTACACCATTACCTCAGACTTCGACTGTGATTGTATCATCACTTGCCTCTAGCAACAAAATAAAACTATGGTGTACTTCGTGATAGCCTGTGTTTGCTTTGATTATGCTGCTTTTGTTTCTGTTTGTTGTTACAGTCAATGTTTTCCCTTGTGTAAGGCCATGTCCCCAAGTTTCTTAAAGGGGCCATATCTTTTAAATGGATATTCTCATATTTTGCGTGGGTTTCACATTTTTGGGTGTTTATTTTTCACAGTGCAAAAGTGAAAACCAGAATGACATGTTTAAAAAGGTCGCCTCTGAAATGGGCCGTTCAGAACAGCTGCAGGGTTCTACATAGAACCTTGCTTTCGCTGAAATTGACCAATCATCATTCACTGTCATTCACTGTCATTCACCTCAGGCTGCTTTCTTGCACTAGCTTGTAGTCAAGTCGTTGTCAAGATTTCAACTTACCATTCTGACACGTCCTGGCGATTCTGGCTCGTTCATATAAGGCTGAATAACTGATCCTGGAGCAGCCATGTTTTCTACAACTTTGGAGTGACCGTGCGGCCACTACAACACGGTCACTCCAAATACTGTCAGCCAATTGTGGCTAAGGTCTGACCTTTGAATTACAAAAAGGCTTGTTTGTTTTAGGTGGAAGGAGAGGCTCTGAAAAATAATTTAATTGAAATATGTATAAACATTTTTTAAAATGAAACAAACTTCACCAACGTGATTCAAAAACACATGAGAATAATCGGAAATTGATTGCATAGCTAAAATATGTCAGAAACAGAAGTGGACTGAGAGGTCATCAAAACAGCACCAGAAAATGCTTGTGCTTTAAATGTTCCAAAGTGAGCTAGCCAGTTTGTTTGTTCTTATATTGTTGAGCAAATATATGCAATGGCAACCTGCAGACCAATCAGAACCTATTTCCTTCGCAATGATTTAATCAGCTTTCTAGGATTGTTCAGTTTGGAAAGAGTTAAGATGACAAACGGAGCATGTCTTTTGCTGCAAGCATTATTAATTTCCTCATGTCAAAGTTTGTTTTAAAAGTTAATAATTATTGTGTTATCCCACAGACACGTGTGATCCTGCTGAACTGGTGTGCCTGGTTCCTGCGCATGAAGCGCCCAGGTGAGGAGCGAGTGCGTTCAGCCTGTCAGGCTCCACGGAGCAGCCTGACAAGCATGGAGCTCAACGCCAGCGCCTCAGCCTCCCAATCCACCAACGGAAACATGCTTTACGTCGGCCTCCGCGGCCTGGAGAGCCTTCCTTACTCTACAGCCACCACCTCGCCTGACTCCGGGGTCCTCTGTGGACGACTGGTCGCACGAGCAGGTGAGGAGGAGATCCTTCTCCCCACGGCCCACGCCTCCTCGGTGGCCACCGTGGAACCAGAGCTGGCCAAAATCCTGGAAGAGGTGCGTTTTATTGCCAAGCGCTTCCGTAACCAAGACGAGGACGAGTCCGTGTGCAATGAGTGGAAATTTGCTGCCTCTGTCATTGACAGGCTTTGTCTCATGGCTTTCTCAATCTTCACCATCCTCTGCACCATCGGGATCCTCATGTCAGCACCCAACTTTGTGGAGGCCATTTCCAAAGACTTTTTTAATTGAGGATTTTTATCAGAAAATAAATGCATCACAAAAATAAAAGCTTTTATCACAATGTAACCATTTGTAAACAGATGGGTCAGTAATTTGGGTTCAGTTAAGTCTGCAAGTATGGGTCTCTTACATTACCAAATTTTGAATCCGGGTTAAATGTGATACATAATGAATGTATACCTTACATGATGGTCGTGGAGATGACCAGCTTTTTGTTTTTATAAACACAATCTAACAGAATACCAGAGCAAACATCTAGAACAATCTTAATTTGAAAACAACTATTATTAATACCACATTGTATAGTGGTGTAATTAATTAATAATTACCTAATCTAACAAGGATGCAAGTGGGGTTTGTTGTGTTATGTGTGTTATCGTTTATTCCAATATATCTATGTTCCCTTTACACAACATAATAGCTACAGTATCTTGTATCGAAATGTATTTGTTGTATCACATACATACCCATGTATCCAAGTAGTTCTGTGATGTTGTGAATCTTCTATTAATAGCAATTATTGTTGATGATCATCATAATCATAAACATAACCAAACACCTTAATTTAACATGTTCTCACTTTGTTTTCCTTTTTGTTTTGTACTTATATTGTAGCATAATATCATGAGTAAAGCATCACTGTGAAGTCATATTGGTTTTTATGTACAATGTTTTTGTTTCCGTCCGATAACATTTGTTTAGCAAATAAATGTATTTTTTCTATTTGAAAATGTGACAGCATATAAAAATGTTTTCATGCAGACCTTTGCAGACATCTGTTTTGTTTGTAAGTAAACTGCTGCTCCATCCAGAGTTCTTACTTGGACTACAAACGATAACCTTAACCCTTTGTGCTAGTCAGTGCATATTGAATAAGACAGCACAAACAGATTACACTTGCTGACATGCTTCAAGCGAAACCCTGAAACCATTATGAGTGGATAATACACAAGTACAAGTGTGTTGGGGAAGAGTCACCACTTTGCCTGCATCTTATTTTGTTGTAGTTAAAGAAAAAATGCAAGATAGTTGTTGTTCAAACTTCCCAAATGCTTTAATTAAAAGCTTGTCTCTTATCAGACAATCTTATCGGATTATTTAAATTTTACTGCAACCAGTAACACAAAATATAGCCTCGAGCAAGAATGTATTCTAGTTTAACAAATCAATTTTTTAAGCAAAATGGGGCACATTACTTCCCACCTGCTATAAATAGATATAGATACAAAAAATAGATAGTTCAGAGATTATCAACAAAAAAAACGATAAACACAAATGGTTATAAAATAACTGTGGTACTGGCAATTTCATTATCATACTTTAATTTAAAAGTGTGCATCTTAATCATGAATGTATTCAAGTCGAATGTAAAATGACGTGCTTTTTATTAGCAGACCCAAGGGCTTTACTACTACACTCATGTTTCCTATGTTGTACGGATTGTCAACCTTTTTTGACGTCGGACAGTATAGAAATAAACATATAAATTGGTTACATGAAGTGTGATTAGATCTGACTACAAACAGTATACCGAGTGGGAAACATCCTTTATCATTAGTGGTAAAGTAAAATCCACAATTAAATGTTCCTAAGGGAAGGAGTATCATAGTATTCAATGTGGTAGAATATCTCTAATATTTTTTACTTTGGTAACAATTTCAATGCATTTTTAATTGACTTGACTTTTACATGATATATGTACTTTTACTGAAGCTTTGAATACTTCATCTACTTCATCCGTTTCCCTGCATTACAACACTGCCATCTTGTGACCAAAATAACAGACGCACCCAGTTACACCAACATAAATTAAATTGTCTACAGTTTTCACGAACATTTCAGCCAAACTTAAGTTGGAAAGAATTATATAAACGCTCGTTGTGTTTGTTTGATTCGGCTTTAAGTCGTGCGAGTTTTAAGGAGGAACCTTAAATCACACAGCACGGGTTGTTTCAGGATCGAATAGTCTGTGTGAATGTGTGTGCGCCTTTGTTATTCCGCCGACTGGAAACACACATCCACTCAGTTTCTGTTTGACACGCCACCGGTACCTGTGGTTTGAGCTTTGAGTGAAAAGTCTTTTAGTTTGTATAATGTCGGACGCTTTGTTGACGTGGTGTGTGGACCAGCTACACCACAAGTTCGGGTTGGAAGCGTGTGAAGACATCGTCCAGTAAGAAATGTTAACGTCTACTTTTTAAAATCTGACCGTTAAAGTGCTGACTGACTGCTAGCTACCGTTAACACATTAAAGTAAACGAGGAAAATAGCTAGCTGTCTCGATAGTGCTGTATTGTAATCTGTTACGGTTAGGTTTTACAGTGTAATTATTGGAAGTGTACCTAAAAATACTCCAAATTTGTGTGTGTGTTTAATCTACACCCTTACTTAAAACAGCTAGCTATATAAATTTGGCATTATAGCTGTCACGAATGCAGGTAGAAGGTTTGACAGGTGTATTAGCCAGTAATTAGCAAACGGTTAGCCATAGCTTTCATTCCTTAACTTCTCAGACCTAATTAAATCCCACCTGACACATTGACACATCCTGTTTGACGCTGTATCTTTGCCTTTTAATCATTTGAATGATCCGATAACGTTTTATACTTGACTGTTATAATGATTTATAATTTAAAAAACAGTGAACTAGAAAGGCTGGAAACTATTTAGTAAGTTTACAAATACCTTAAATTATAGGCAGATGCTTCATAGGACCTGAAAGCTGAATAATAATTTGTGCCATAATCCAACGGTGCAATACTCTGAGCAATAACTCATCAGTGCAATTATCTGACATACTGCATTTATACTTTTAATTTAACAGTGTTGTCTTGCTGTATTAAACAATTTAACTTGTATTTGGCAATTATATTTAATTCTGGCATTGATATTTGAATCACGATGGAGCCCATTTCTCAGCATTTTATATTGTGTCTTTATTTCTCATTGTATTGTATATATAATGCTCATATTTCACGTATTTCTTACATCTATTTATATTTTCTATATTCTTTATGCCATATATTTTGTCATGCTTCTCTGTATCAGAGCAACTGTACCGCCCGAATTTCCCCCTGGGGATAGCCTAAATAAACTATTTCTGATTCTGATTCTGAAAACAAAAAGTATATTTTACAATGTAAACACAAACACTCCTTTTTATTTTTTTCCAAACCTTTGTTTTCATTTTTTAGAGACAACTGTTCTAACATTCTTTTAATCACAGATAGTTTTTCAAGTATAGGTTAATGTGTGAGTTTTTTGAGGGTCAGACAATTATTTCCCAATCAGATATGTAAACTTTTAAAAAATAAAAGAGTAGTAAACCCACTCCTCAATGGTGCTCTTTCTGTCAAATGTCTACACATCAGCAGACATGCAAGAAAAAAACTTATAAGTAACTACCTCATCAAAAAGACAAAGACAAACAATAAGGGTGGGAAATCAACATCTACTTGCTGCAGAATGATAAATGTAAAATGTATGTTTATTTCCAAACCTGCTATATAAAACAGGACTGTTATGTATCCTTAATAGTATTTGAAAAATGAAATCACATAAAGCACCCTTAGCAAAACATTTCTTGAATTAAAAGTGATAATAATCCAAACACAAACCATTAATCATTGCCTGAAGCCACACAAATGTAATAAAAAAAACAACCCTAAATTAAATGGGAATTGTTACGTCCTGCTGTTTAGATATATTCTATCCATCGAAAAAGCCGAAGAGATTGAGGAGTATGTTGGAGACCTCCTGCAGGGCACAGATGGGAGAAAAAGGCACTTCATAGATGAACTCCTCAGCAGATGGAAGAAGACTCAACGACAGACGGCGGACACCACAGGTCTTTTCCTTGTCAAGGAATCCGTTGCATCAGCAGGTAGGCCATTAAATGTCGAACTAATCATTGTCTATAAATACATTTCAACTAATAACCGAATGCAAATGTTATACGATTTTCAAATGTGCTATCCAAAACATTTATTACTGTCATTTGCTCTCCTTTCCTAGATTCACAAGACATGACCAAAGACACCCAGAAGAAGGCAAAACGCAAGGGTCGCAACAAACAGGAGGTGATGACTGTGAGCCAAACAGAGCCGGAGCCAGAAGCAGTCAAAACACCCATAGATCTGAGGAGGGTGAGTTCACATCAGCCAAAACATTTGTTCTCTTATTATCTACTTTGAGTACAACAATGACACAACACGATAAGTTCATTTGTAGATGATACTTTTTTGTGTGCTTATTTACTAACTTTTTTTTCCTCTTCAATCATTTCTTCTATTCATTTACTTTTTTCTCAGGCCCAAGAAAACAGTAGTACTTCTTCAACAAAGAAGAAAAATAAGTTTGTCAATCTCTATAATACGGAGGGACAAGACAGGCTGGCTGTCTTACTCCCAGGCCGACATGGCTGTGAGTGCCTTGCCCAAAAGCACAAACTTATCAACAACTGCATCAGCTGTGGTCGCATTGTGTGTGAGCAAGAGGGCTCAGGGCCCTGCCTCTTCTGTGGAAGCCTGGTACAAACGTCCTTAGATTCCATTTTTTCCCTACATTTTTTTCATTGTTTTTCTTATTTTCTAGTAAAGTATTATTTACCTGCTGTTTTTTCTGATTCAGGTCTGCACTAAAGAGGAGCAGGAGATCCTGCAAAGAGACTCCAACAAAAGCCAGAAACTAAGAAAGAAGCTCATGGGAGGTGAGAGTCCAAACTAGTCAGATTTATAAAATTCTGAACTTGAGATATAAGGGTTGATGCGATTCATTTGTTTTTATTTTGGCGACAGACACTTCCGAAAGAGATTATCTCCCTCACCAAGAGGCCATGATGAAAGCTGGCTTGGAGAAGGCTGTCCAGCACAAAGAGAAACTGCTGGAATATGACAGAAATAGGTATCATGAAAAACACTTAACTGGACATTTTGATCACACTAGAAAGAAATCATGAAACTTTGTGATAACACTCACCTATTTATTTATGGTCCCATTCAAATCCAGTGTCAGGAGAACGCAGGTTCTGGATGATGAGTCGGACTACTTTGCCACTGAATCCAATCAGTGGTTGTCACCGGGCGAGCGAGAAAAGCTGAGGAAAAAGGAAGAAGAGCTGAGAGAACTTCGCCATGCCTCTCGCAAGGACAGGAAGATCACGTTGGACTTTGCTGGTAGACAAGTGCTTGATGAGGGAAACGACCTCAACGAGTACTACAACAAGTAAGATAATCTGACACTGCATCAATCAGACCTACAAGGACAGATTTATTTTGTGTAGAAAAGCTAATTAGCTTCTCTTTTTGCATCATTTGCAGGTTGGATGAGACCCTTAAAGCTATGAACAATGACTCCATGTCAAAGTCACCAACCTATTCTGAGAGAAAAGGTGGAAGACAGACCCTCGGCGAGCTGGTCAACCCCAACATAATGCAGTCTGCTCCAGAGGTTGGTCATTTTTAACATGTATACAGCATCTAACAATAATGTTATCTTGTAGTTCATTTTTAGCACTATATATGACAATATTTATTTTAAAGACCAGTTATTTGTACCGTTATAAAACTTTATTTAGTTAATTTATTAAATTTTCTATCATGAAATCTTTGCAGATTTTATTGTTTAATTCTTGTAATGAAAATGCTTTCTAGTGGGTGGACGTTGGAGGCAGTGGAAAGCAAAAGAGAAACGTGGATCAAGGAAAGAGTTCTGCGAAGGACAAGGGAGCAGAAGAACGTTCCAAGCTGCGGCTCCAAGACAAAGAGCTGCAGGAGATGTCTGATGGAGGCTGGTGCCTCAGCATGCACCAACCATGGGCTTCACTGCTGGTCAAAGGCATCAAGAGGTAAGGAGTAAACAAATGGTTGAGCTTTGAAGAGCAACAAAATCTCAGTGCAAATATAAATTCTGCAGTTTTGTAGAGACTTGTTTACAGTTTAGTGCATCACATTGCATTTTGTTTGGTGTGTGTAGGGTAGAAGGCCGAACTTGGTACACGTCTCATCGGGGTCGTCTTTGGATTGCGGCTGCAGCCAAGAAGCCCACCCCGCAGGAGATTGCTGAGGTGGAAGCCATGTACCGCCACATCTACAAGAAAGGTAAACATGCTGTACACAACAAATCAGAAAAACGGCCAGTTAAGACCAAAGACCAAATAAGTTAACACCAGAAGTGATCTGCTTCTACTTTTATTTACATACAGTTCTTTAATTGAAATGAACACATCTTTGAAACCACAGCTACAGAGTCTGATATGTTGCCAGTAGTTCTGTGTGTTGGTGGATCTTTGATTGCTCTTGTTTCCTGTGCAGAGCCCAGGTTTCCTAAAGAATACCCCACTGGCTGCCTGTTGGGCTGCGTCAATGTGACCGACTGCCTGTCTCAGCAGCAGTTTGGAGAACAGGTCAGTGAAACATTTTGTCCCCTTATACTTTCTTTATTTCTTTCCTTCCTTTTCCATTTTGATGGATGCCGCCAGGGGTGGGGGGTAATTGTCGTGTATTTCATTGTGTATGTTGTCCATGTTAAACACCATTTAAAAGTTGTTGTGAAACATTATGCTATATCAGGGGTACGAATGGTATGCATTATTTAATCAAATAAAAATATAATAATAATAAAAATAATACTTCTAATTTGAAGTTTTACAAAATGCTAAACTTAATTGAAACGCAGAACAAATCAGAGATGTTGGTGGCAGTCAGGTGTTACACCAGGTCATGGTGCCAAATTATATGCCAAAAACCATCACAGGCAGACAACTATACTGTTTTCTTTACGCAGTAACAAACATGGCTTTGTGTTGAGTGTCCGTGTATCCTTATCTGTAGCAAAACTTTTTGTTGACTTGCTGGATTGTTTGAGGCTGTTCTTGTTGTTTTTTGTGTTGACCTTTGGAGCTCAACAATTGAGCTTACAGTACGCAATGCAAAAAAACATGCTGTTATAGTACTGAATTGCAGTTAAGTTTCAGGTATTGCAAGAAGTTTGAAACACTGCATTTTTACTTTATAGACATCCTGAGGCTTATTTCATCACAAACTGACAGTACGGGACCAAAAACACTGTTTTAACAACTTAAGTGATCTGTAATTGTTAATGATTGATTTAAAGTTGCTTAGAGAAAGTTCAAACCTGCTAAGCTTTATTTGTTTGGAGCCTGACCAATATTTTCTAAACTCTTTCTTGTGTATTTCTTAAAGTAAGAGATTCTGTGTTGAACCTGCATTTTGTTCCTTATGTGTAAAAAGACTGCAGCATCATCTCTTACCAGCAGAGGTCAGACTGCACCTTTTCACCAGAAGCTCTTTGTATGTTTACAGTATTTTCCACTGGAGACAGTGTGCACCACAGGACAAACCACTGAAACACAAATCCAGACCCTCATTATACCAGATACCTTCCACCAAAACACATCACACTGGCATCCGTCTATTGTGTTTATACAGTACACATTATTAGCAACTTGTTTTTTACCTTACAGCTACAGAAGACACAAATAGCAAAGAGCACTCTCTCAGTACTTTTAGAACAATGGAGTGGGTAGTGCTGCAGTCTATGCTCCTGTTTTTATATCTGATTGTTCACACTTCAAGTGAAATCCTCGCCTAAACAGAGTGTTATGAGGGCTCTGGTTTGACTCTGTGTGTGATGTGGCAAAGCGTGGAGCTGCTCCATTGGCAGTGCTACCTTTTTTTACTCATAAACTGTTTACTTGAGTTTTTACACCCAAATTACTTTAACGTATTGTAATTATTCCAAGTATTAACTGGAAAATACCCCTCATTCACCATTAACTCATCATGTGTACAACTGAGTTGCTCTCCCATTCGCCGTCAATGGAACACATTTAGACTTAATGACATTGCCATCCTCGTCTTGGCTGTTTTGCCTCCAGCTTTTGCTTCTTCTGCTGCTCACTGGTCTCATCCTTTTATAGTTTATTATATGTTTGTTAGTCTCAGTGCGGAAACCATTAATCAATTATTTGTGTAACAGAAAATGAATGACTCTTGTAAGACCATTTTAAAGCACAGATGCCGAACAGCTCTGCTCCCAGGCTCCTAAGCCTTCTCTGGAAGTACATAGAGATTTGAAATAAAACTATACATATAAAGTTGTGATCTCGAAGATCAGTTTCGTTCTCTTGGTCGGCACCTATGGTGATAAACGGTAATTTCTGGAGCACGCTTCCCAGATATCCAGACAGTGTCGCATGTGTGACGTCCACAGTTGGCTCCGGTTGTAACTCTTGATTTTCCTCGCTGACGGTCGCTTTCCTTTTTAGACTGTTTGCTTCATCTGAGCGTCGAATTTGTTTCTTTTTCTTTGGATTTTCACTTATTTTTGAAGTTGTATCTGTAGTCATCCATCTTTTCTTTGTTTGTTCAGCCATAGTAGATTACTGTTTACTCGCAACACTTGCAGAGAGCGGAAAAGCAGCCGCTTAGCTCCGCCTACCCTCTCTGGCAGACCAACCACTGCTGGCTGATGGAAAACACGTCACTAACTGGGCGTCGCTTGGGATTTTTTTCTGCAAATGTCGCCACAGACACCCAGTCCGTAATACTGTAAATGCAAAGGCTTTCATCAGTGGGCCATAGGCTCAGTCACCATTGTGTTACCTCAATTGGCGATAGATAGAGACTTAACAGACATTTATTGAAATGAAAATCTTTCAAAATTATTACTTTAAGGATGTAAGTTTGGGCTCTTGGTACTTGAGTCATAAATAAAGAAAGCAGTAACAATAGTGGTAAGTTGCCGCCCTAATCATTATACAAGTAGTGTCCTGAAAGCATGTTAAGAATAGCAACTTAACTAGGAACTTGTTTTTAATGATAGGGTTGAGATAATATTTACTCTATTTACTCTGGTTTTCCCACATCAGTCAAACACAAATACACACCCTCATTTTATTAAGTGTCAGTTTCTTTTTATTGTTTTTATGACTGGGTAAACCTCTTCATGTTATTCTACCACACAGAAACCCAGACATACACGAGGGATAGCGTACGGTGAAACAATATAAGCAGGAACATGTGCAAAATGCTACACATTGCACAAACATGCCCTAACCCTGCAAAGCTACAAGCCCTCAAGCACATGTACTCACATGCTCGTGTGCGATGTTGGATGAGAAAGTGAGGCAGATCACATTCAGAAAATGCAGAGTATTAAGTTCCGAATACAAAAACAGAGCCATGGAAAAGCAGTGATTCCCTTTAGGATGTTGTACTTCTGTGCATCTCTGCACACATGCTTTAACATATATTTCTTCCTGCTTGAGGATTGCTGTCTTATTTCTTAGTATCTCTGTGTTTGGGTAGAACAAAACAACAACTTTAGTAATGTGTGCTGCTTGCTACATAGTTTGCATTCTGACTGCTGGGACCTGTAAATCTAAGGGCTTTCTCCTTTTGTACTATGTCCTCATTCTCTACTCCACCACTCATTCCACCCAGGGCTGTAAAATCATGTTTGCAGGCAGTGTGACTGCCCTTTCATCCTGTGAAAGGGTGTGTGTGTGTGTGTGTGTCCACTTGCACTGAGCAGCCATAAATAACACCCCCACCCCAAAGAAGGCCCCTCTGAAAAAAAAAAAAAGGAAAGGCAGATGTAGAAAATAGTGAAGCAACCAGAGAAGAACAACAGCACCAAAGGCCTAATGATGGGGCTGAGCAGTTGCTTTTTCTCTTCACTATTTTGGAGAATGCAGAGACTATTAGCTGTTTAGCCTTTAGCAGTGTAAGCTTGCTTCTTTTCATGTGAGCAGAAGAGTGCATGTTGTGCTTGTGAATAGTAGCACACAGCTGAGCCGCTATGCCGGGAGAGTGGGTGAGGTGTAGGATTTACTGTCCTGTGTGCTGGCAGTTGTGGGTGGTTTAAAGAGGGGGGTGGTGGAGGACAGACAGCCATTATTCTTGAGGCTTTTCTAAATCTGCCCCAGTGATGTATGAAATATTTAGAGAAAGGAGAATGTGGGTAGATCAGGAGTGCATGAGAGAAAAAACCTCCATGAGCACAACAAATGCGGTAAATGTTTGAATATCAGCGATCCAGTGTGATTGCAGTCACTCCCCTGCTGGGGCGCTGTTGCATAGAGCACGATTGCAAAGCTGACAGACAGTGCAGGGAGACCACCCCAGGCAGAATAGGATTTCCATGTGCTTGAGTTGGACCAATTCTTTCCCTCATTAGAAATTGACTGGTGTATTGATCCATTCCCCCCCATAATCTCTCACTCCTCCCAACACCCCGGCCCCCCTTACTACTGATAATTGGCCAGCCATTATGATCCGTGCTCTGTCTCTCCACCTCTACCCCCCCCACAGTGCTCACTCAGCAATGGGTGGATATGTATGCCTGACCTTCCTACTGCAGCGAGGAGGGGGTTGGGAAAAAGATAGGTATGTAACGGAGAGAAATGGGAATGCATTTGCTGGAAGAGGCAGAGTGAGATAATTAAAAAGGAGCAGGCAGCCAAACTGAGCAGGATTATGGATGCTGGTTATCCTTCAGATACTTCGCACATGCAAATGACTCTTTACTGTGCAATATATTCAAATAACGCTTAAAATGAAGTCAAACAACATTACTATATTTTGAGAATTACATTCGTCTACAAATGCATGGACCAGTTCAGTACAGGCAAAGGCACATCGCACCCCATACCGAGCACAAATAGCACCATCAACTTACTCCTGTTGTGACGAAATTGATTGGATCAATCTACACTCTTAATAGATAGAAGAATAGGGTCTTATTTATTTCTCTGTTACACTCACTATCAACAGCAGCAGAGCTACACGGCTTAGTGGATACAAGTCAAATAGGTGTAGTCTTTAAGAGAAGGCATGCAGAGAGCAAAACCTTTTGACTCCTCAGTGTTGTATTGATTCATATGAAATAACAATGAGGGCAAGAAGCCAAGGTGGCCTTTGTGTGTTAATGTAACCTGTCCATGTGGTAACTATTTAAAGGACCCTTTAGATTTCCTGATAATGAAATGTTGAAAGGCTGGATGTTTCAACATACACAGAGGTTTTTGAATAGTAATGCAATTCCCCATTGTTTCACAGATAGGCATATTTTATTTAAATTCAAGTCTTACATAAAGCAGGTCCCATGGCATGTATCTATATCATGCACATACTGTATATCAGATGGTTTATAGCAGTGGTCCCCTGGTTGTCTATCATTTAGTAACCATCGACTCAGAGGCTTTATTAACAACAAATCAGTTTTATTTTGAAAATGAAAACATCAATAAGACATCAGCATACTGAAGGTATTCTGACATGTCACTGTAGGGAGAACAGCAGGTGTAAATAATGAAATGAATGATGGCTGAATTCCTTTTAGCTCTATCACTTCTTGGTTACTAGCATTATGTATGCTGGCTCACTGTCACACTGTCATGGCTTACTGGGACGCTCGAGTAAAGCAGTTAATGTTATTAGTAACACCTGTACTTTTCCTGCTATGACAAGTCAAAACGTCTGAACCAGTGACGTTAATATCACTACGACAGCCTTCAGACGTAATTCAAGCAAAGCCTTCTTGGTTTTTTATGGAACATAAAAAGTTTATGGGACTTATTACAGCAGTAAAATAAAACATTAGACTTGCTGGAGAGGGAGAGATGAAAATCACTAGAGAGCATTCCTTATGCAGAATTTAACTTTTTTGTACTTGAGAGTCTTGTTTAAAGTTAAGGCAAAATACTTAATATATATTGACTTACATATTTTAATCCTTTTCTTGGTTCCGTCTCCTTCCTTGTTTTTGGATTCATACTGTATGTAGCCACTTTTTTCACATATGTGATCAAAAATATGCAGACAGTGTATGTAACAGTATCATCTGCATACGGAATGTTTAATAGCATTGTCTGCATACATTTTTTGTATGCAACAGTATCATCTGCAAATGTAGGTAACATTTTCATCTGCATACAGTTTATATAAAACAGTATCGTCTGCATACAGTGCTAGTATAGCCCCTTTTACACTGCCACTTCAAGGTGGGATTATTACGCCTCTGTTATGTTTCGTCTTCTATATAAAATGCAGGGAGGCAGTATGGTGGGGCGAAGTCATTCCGCCTCTGAGCCGGATCGGAAGTAGTAACAGAGGTGAAACGGTAAACGGCGAAGCAGGCAGGGCAGAACAGCACCGTGTATGTATGTGAAGCACGCGCTGTTTGTTTTCACCTTGCGCACATTTTGCTTCCACAACGCCGGAACGCAAAGTAAGAACACACTGGGGCGGCTTAAAGTCGGTGCTGCTTGGTCCAATGTAAAATGGCAAAAGTGCCGTGATGGCAAAGCTTCGTTACGGTGCTGTGGCGGAACCGGAGTGTAAAAAGGGCTTGTGTAACAATATCGTCTGTAAAGAAATGTAACACTATTGTCAATATACAGAATGTATGTAACAGTCTCCTCTTCATACAGATTTTGTAAGCAACAGTTTCGTTGGCTTAGTGTATACGTATGTATGCAACTGCATCGTCTGCATATGAACTTACATATAATGATTATCAGATATAATTGTGTGTTTGAAGCACTGACTTGGAATTTAATCCAGAGGAACAATGCCAGAACAGTTGAACATACATTTATTATGCTTCATAATAATTATAAAAATCACAATCCAACGCATTGTTTGGAGAGTAGTTGTCTTTTGTGAATGTTTGTTCTGCTGGTTCTATTATCTCAGTGTTTCTCTCCTTGCATCAAAGCACACAGGCCCACATTGTACTTTTATCTTTTTAATATCCAGCTACTTCAACAATTCTTTACTTTGTTCTTCATTGTAGCTTCCAGCTTCACTATGAGTGCATATTTGACCCCACTGTTGCAGGATGCACTGTATATAGCCTGATGTTCAGTAAATGTATGCGCACAAGCTCCTGTCAGATAACTGGAGCCATTGGCTTACCACATCACATAGCTGCAAGCCGAGCCACTTATCTGTTAAAAGAAGTGCCGGTTTCTGTGGAATTCCATTTGAGCAAGCTCTCCCTTTGACCTCCACAGTAGAGCTCCCGTGCTTGTTAGGCCGGCTGGAAGCTCGGACTGATGCCTGCGTTTCCTTGTGTGGTAATGTGATATTTATATGCTGAAAGCCTTCCTGCCAGCATGCCACACACACACACACACACACACACACACACACACACACACACACACACGCTCACAGGATATATTGGACACATTCCAAAGGAAGGAAAGTCAGGCATTGCTATTTTTTTCTCTTTCCCCTGTTTCTCTGTAGCATTGCGTGAATCCTCAGCAGAGGCTGCTCCCCTCTCTTCCTGCTCCCCTCCCCCTCCATCATTCCTTCCTCACATCCCCCCCCCCACTTTCTCCCTGACAGTATGTTTTACAGGTCAGGGCTGTGAAGCTTTACGTGGTCGTGGAGAATTCAGATCATGCTCAGTGAACAGTCGTGCACACTTACACGCCACTATGCATCTTTCTTTCTTGCTTTCTCTCTGTATCTCTCTCTCTCGCTCTGCAAAACCTCAGTCACACACTAACACACTCACATTCCTCCCCTTCCTCCCTTTTCCTTGCTGGGCAGTTTGCCATGGCAGAGAGGTCAGACATCATGTGATTCTGCAGTGGTGTGTAGAATGCATTCAGCCCTGCGTCCCCAGGCACTGGATGACAACCAACCAAACCTCAGTCACAGGTTTTCAACTGCATGAAAAATACATAAAACCATCTGCCAGACTTGAAATGGCCCGCTACACTGTTTATAATTTCACTGCTGTGCTCAAACTACTTCATTGAATGTCACACAGCTTCTGCTGTTAAGCCCCCTTTATTATCTCCACTTCTCTTTCATTTTGTTCTGCTCGTTTAATAGGGCTTGTTCCTCCCGCTGTATGCTGATCACACAGACTTGGAACAATGATAAAAGCAACGTGAGTCATTTCAGACAGCTTCCTTTGAAGGTTTGAAAGACAGTGGTGTTGATGAAAATAAGTCAGAATCAAAGCGAGGTAAATGGAGAGCAAGCTGTATGAAGTGTTAGACTGAATGCTGAGCAGGTTCATTTTCCTCTCTCTTTATAAATGATGTGATGCTGCATTGCTCTTTTGAATCAGACCTCTTTAACTCATGATTTATTTCTGAGCTGTTTTATTTTCGCTCTTTTTTGAACCGGAAATAATGTTGTTAAAGTCAAAGTCATTAGATAGTCATTACTCCGGTTACACTCATTTAGAACATAAACAAGAAAGGCTGCAAGCTACTCATAATATAACAGTGTTGACTCATAATATTGACTGTAACAGAATAGGGTGACAAATGTTAAACAGTTCCTGTTTTGTAATCAGTGCATTGAAAATAAGACAGTCTAATGAGGCTTTAGTCAAAAGGACACATTCTATATTCCTAATATTTAAGCAGGTTTTACTATAATGTACTTAATATTAAGGGTAACCATCTCTTGTTATGCATTTTTCAATATTTGTTTTAGTGCATAGATGTATGAGCTCCGAGAGGTTGAAAAATATTTACATTTAAGCTGCAGTGAGCGTTGAACTGGTCCTCACACATTTCTTGGTAGCATGTGATCATGTAAAATAAGTGAAACTCACTCACAAGTAAAAGAAACACACAAGCTTGAGCTTTTCATTCATTTTCACATCTTAGATATCATACACATATTCATCACCAGCTGTATGGTTAGCCTTCCTGCTAACGCAATTTAAATTAATAATCTTCAATCTTAATAGTTCCATTAAAATAAATATCTGTTAAGTCACTATCTATCGCCGAATGAGCTAACACAATGGTGATTGAGCCTATGGCCCACACATGAAATCCTTTGCATTTGTAGTACAGACTGGGTGTCTGTGGCGACAGTCAGCGAAAAAATCACAAGCGGCGCCCAGTTAGTGACGTGTTTTCCATCAGCCAGGAGTGGTTGGTTTGCCAGAGAGGGTAGGCGGAGCTAAGCGGCTATTTTTCCGGTCGCTGCAAATGTTGCGAGCAAACACTAATCTACTATGACTGAACAAACAAAGAAAAGATGGATGACTACAGATACGACTTCAACAATAAGTGCAAATCCAAAGAAAAAGACACAAACTCGACGCTCAGATGAAGGCGAACAGTCTAAAAGGGAAAGCGACCGTCAGCGAGAAAAATCAAGAGCTACAACCAGAGCCAACCGTGGATGTCACACATGCAACACTGTCTGGATATCTGGGAAGTGTGCTCCTGCAATTACCGTTTATCACCATAGGTGCTGCCAAAGAGAACAAAACTGAGATCTTCGATATTATAACTTTAACAAAAACCTGCAAGCTTCTCATTTTCTGTGACTAATGTAGCATAAAATCTTAGACTGAAATGATCGCTGTTGCGTATCACCTTCCATTAAACATGCATGTGACGCTGCATCTGTCATAGATGTGGCCTGGCTGAAAGAGGTGGAGTTGTGAGGCAGCATTTGAGTGTTTGAATTTCCATTAACAGCAGCATCTTGTCCTAATGTTGTCACAGCGCTGGTCTGTACTATAAGATCTTAAGAGTTCACCATCCTCAACCATGTAGATTAAGCATGCCTCTGAAAACAACTCATATATATGGAGAAATTTCATATATTTTTTCATATTGAAATATTCATTGCAGAAAGAGAAGATATCACAATGTACATTGTTCAACATACCGTGCAGCCTTAAAGTCTAGTGGAGAGAATCAAAGGGATTAAATGAAGTCAATGGACTGGAACTCTTTCAGCCCATACTTAAAAAGCCTGTGATTTTGTGGTTTAAGTATGTTTAGCTGTTGCTGTTTTTAAAGAGGTATGTTTATAACTCTGTCCATAAGGCTCTCCAGACATCTCTTTGGTCCCAGCACATGTAACTGGGCCTTTTTGTTGTTAGTTTATTTGAACAGTCTTCTGCCTCTCAGTTGGTGCTCCCTTGAAATAATAATGGCCCCGACTGTGTTAAACAGTGTTTGCACAAAACAGGAAAAACGAGACCTCTGTCGATTTTGATGTTCTATTTAGCGCCGTGCCACAGGCAAACTGTAACCCCCCACAATAAGCTTTAATGAAGCATAGAATCAATATGTTTGACATTTATCTCCCATCTCAACATCTGGTGTTTGTTTTTGATGCCCCAAAAATGGCTCCTCATGAGGCCGGTGTCTGTGCCAGTTTTCTGTTCTGGAATGAGGAAATGAATGAAGGTTGTGCGGCGTAGTCAGTAAGTACTTTGCAGAGAGTCAGTGGGCGACCGTGTTTTCCTGCTGCGGTGTTATCAGCGAATGGAAGAGCTCTCAATTTAATCACTATTCTTTCTGCCTTTTTCCATCCAATTCTGAGAAAAGGCATTACTTCACTCATTACACCGAGCTGATTTCTGAGTGGTTCTGCCAACATTCCCCAGGCATGCCTATGCAATTTCTATTTTCACGCATGCCTGTGTGTGTTCATTTGAGAAGAGATCTTTATCCAGTCAAGCCCCGACCCAGCAGCAGTTTAACCACCAGTATCTCTCCTAGAGAGGGAGAACCCGAGACAGAGAGCGAGAGACTCTCTGCCACTGCAGGGTCAAAAGATTACAAACTCAATTGTAGTCGGCTGGGTGACATGTCTGCTCAGCAACTTCCTGCTAGCGACATCAGAGGGGAGGAAAGTATGGAGATAGAGGGGGGAGGTTAGGGAAGCAGTCCACGCTTCCAGAGCCATTAATCTTTCTCCCTTTGTGTGCAGCAAACTAAAAAAAATGTTTGCTTCCAATATCCTATTAAGCCAGCAAACCCGACTTATTCCCAGGATATAATCACTAAAGATAAGAACATTAAAGAACAACTTACAATGAATTACAGAATACAACATGTGAAAGAACTCGAGATGAGAATATGTATAAATTGAGTGCACAGTCGCCTCTCTATTAATTTATTGACAGTAAATGGGCTGGTGGAATCAGGTTTATTGGGCTGAATATTGACCACTGATGTCTTCCAGTTGGCTGATCCTCCACACTTCACATTTGAGTTCTTCACTTGAATCATTTTTATAGAATACCTCCACATCACTGACTCTATAAAACCTTTGCCACACATCTGTTATGCAGGCTTTTTTAAAGGATTGGACTGCCACTCATATTAAGTTTGTACTAAACCCTCAGAATAGATTTTGTATGATCACTGATCTGCTTGAACCTTGACAAGTGCACGAAACTTGAAATATGTGCCTACAGAAGCTTTTCTGTTTGTCTAACTGTCATTGAAAAGGAGAAAGTCATGAGACTGGCAAAGAGTTTCTCCACTCATCTTTTTTGTGATGGCCAGTTTGCTGATTTTCAACCTCAGTCATATCTGCTATTATGGGGAGCTAATGCCATTATGGTAGAAAGAAAATGCAATTTGGCTCTGTGCCTGGACGCTCTCCGTTCCTCCAATGGGCCGTGGAAAACCTCCGCCAGACCACGTAAAACACGTCATCTGGCGGAGGCCAGGGAGCTCACTAAAACTACACTCCCTCAATCTAGGATTCCAGCCTCTGATGTCATGTCTCGTTCAAATAGTCAGGTTTGAAATGTAGACTGCAGACCTGAAGATTTTTTAGACAATCCACTGGTATATTCTTGCCATATTTCAGATTCTTTTCTGAGCCATTGCCTGCAGCGATCAATGTCCGTGACTGGAAAACTGTAGTATTTCACTCCAGCGTCTCTCGCTGGGCCGTTCCTTTCAGAGGGAGGGACGCAATGCACACTGGGTGTTGTATGAAAGTAGAATGGGTGAAACCACAAGCTGTTTGTAACTTTCTCTACAGCTGTGGCACCAATTTCTAATGTTATTGCTTCTATCGACTACAGAGAACACCAGTTTACTGACTGTGGCTTTTTCCAGATTTAGTATTGGAAGTGTTCTGGTTTCCATTTGTACAGTAGTACGTTTGTAGTACGAGTTGTATTGTCCAATCACATATCAGCAGGCTTTGGTCGCATGCACGACAAACAGTCTGTGTGGAAAGCAAAAGCAGGCGGAATGCATCCACGGTAACGACACCTCGGCTCCCATCAGCGGTCATCTGACATCAATTTAGCTTTTTATTAATCTCTGCATGAAAGAACGGCTCAAAGAACAATCAGCAACAAGCTAACTTAAATGTCACATCTCAGCTCCAACTCCGTTCTCGCTTCTCAAGTTGCTCGTCGGACTGTAAACAATGAAGCACACAGAAACTAAAGTCTCTGCTGGACTACCTTTAGCGCTAACCGCTACAAGGGAAGCCCTGAAAGGTTGGTTGTCATTCGCAGAGGCTATATAATTGTCAGACGTTAGACGACGTGTACGAGTTTGGGTTACACACAACATAAAGTGAATGTTGCTGGAAAGTATGATCTTTAATTCTCTTTCTCAGTAGATATCTTAAATTCCAGGCAGGGAGTTGTGCTTTGATATGAGCTGCTGTCAGTTTAGATTCCTGGAGGAGTGTGATCATTCCTTTCGATGAGGCTCTGGTAAAATTTGCTGAGGATAGCAGGGAACTGAAAGTCTGCCAAATTTATACCAAGTAACTCTTTGTGATCAAGCAGAATTAAGATCAAATATGATGTGCTTCTCCTTTATGTTGTGTTCTCTCGCTGAATTGCGTTTGTCTTGATGCGTCACTCTTTTGGGAAAACTTTCAACTGAAGGGAGGGAAGGTAAAGCTTCAGAAAATGTCTTTCTATTTAGTCTCATTATGTACAGAGGAACTATCTTACCTTTATATGGATGATTTAGAATTGAATACAATACCTTTATTGTCATTGCTCCAGGTACAACAAAATTTAATTTGCAACTCGCCACCATGCAACAACAACAATAACTTTTTTAACATTTTAATCCAACTAAAATATTCATGTTTTCAAGTTCAGTCAAGTTGAACTTATCTGTCTCAAAGCTACTTTGACAGGCAGGTTTGTCGCTGTGCAGTGGTAACACATTGTACAGATCTGGATCATTGCAGACTTGGTTTATCAGGTTTCTTGTTGTCCCTGCTGCTGTGTTGACCCTGTCACATCCCCTCTGTCTCTACACTGCCCCTACCGCCCATGTGCATATCGCATCTCGCGCACACAATGCGTTTTTTTGAGGACGTGCGCAGCCGACGCTCCAAACAGACGCAGGGCACACGGGGCAGCCGTCATGCGCACACGAATGCGTAGTTAAAAGCAAGTATATCTCTGGCTTAAGTTGAAACAATGACGCACTTTTCACATTTTGATTAGTAGTTATTTGATACATTAGCTTGTACACAAACATGTTTTCTGTTGTCTACAAATAAACTAGAAGCTGGAGAAACATTTTAAGAGCGAATAGTTTCCTAACCGAGCAGCAGCAAGTATTATAGTTCACCTTTATCTGCCTCATGAGGCTCATATCTGTGTTTATAGAACAGTCTTTTATTAAAAGAATGTGTGTTTTAACATTAATTATAGGCATGCATGGAAGTAATAAGCCTCATATGTAAATATATTGAGTCAGGCTTTATTAAAATGGGTATTTTAGGATCAATAATGAGTCTCACTCCCTCCTCCGCCAGCTTCAGCTCTGTCTTTCTCGTGCCTTTGCTGTATTCAGTGAAAGTTCTTGCAGCACACATTGCACACGCTCTTTTGTTATGGTCCGCTGGGCAAATCTGCCATTAAATGCTATTGCAGGCTGAGTCTGTGAAGTAGAGTATTGATTTACATGCAACATCATTTTCTTCCCTCTAGAATTTCTGGTGGTCAGTGTAGCTATAAAAACATTCAGCAGTTACTTGAATAGTGCTGCTCCTCACATCTGTAAACTGTACATCGCCTGTGCCGAGTGTTTAAAGAACACAGACATGTTATACATACACTTTTTTCTGTTTTAATTATAAGCTTTTTTCTTGGAGCTATTTCATCGTTCTTTTTTAGTGCGGCTTTCACTGTTATATTATGGGACTTGCCATAAAGCAGCTGCATCATTATTTCGTCTGAAGTTAGGATCGACTAAATAGACTGTTTGAGAAGCCGTTTAGTGTCAAACAGAAAGATGGATAATACTTAAAGGGGCAGTATCTTTTAAATGGATATTGTCATATTTTAAATGGGTTTCACATTTTTGGGTGTTTATTGTGACAGTGAAAAAGTGATACGTGCATAATTCCATGTTTTTCCAGAATGATATTTTTAAAAAGGTGGCCTCTGAAATGGGCCGTTAACAGCTGCAGGTTTCTAAGTAGAACCTTGCTTTCGCTGAAATCGACCAATCGTCATTCACCGTCATTCACCTCAGGTTGCCTTCTTGTTCTAGCTTAGCCAAACTGCCTACAGCGTTAGCGTCAGTCTGTGTCTTGCGAGTAAGACGTCAAGATTTTAACTTATCATTCCGATACCTCCTGGCGAATCTGGCTCGTACATACAAGTTTGGAGTGAAAGTGCAGTGTGGCCGCTCGCACACGTGGGGGAGGGACTACGCAGTCACTCCAAACACTGTCAGCAAATCGTGACTATGGTCTAACCTTTGAATGTCAAAACGGCCTGTTCGTTTCAAGAGGAAGGAGGGGCTCAGAAAATAATTCAATTAAAATATGTATGCAATTTTTAAAACGAAATAAACTTTACCAATGTGAAAAAAACCACACTGGAATAATAGAAAATTGATTGCAAAGCTAAAATATGTCCCCTTTAAGAGTAATAATAATCTCTCTTTTGTCTTTTAGACACTTTATGATCAAGTGTCAAAAGAAGCACCATCCGAAGAAAGGGCAGCAAGTATTTATACAATGATTGTCACTGGTCGCACGTGAGAACAAATGCTTGTTAATATTTTATGCAAGGAAAGGACAAACCGTTTTGATACCCATGCAACAATTGCTCGTTCACAATTGTGCAATCATATGTTATCAGTCGTAAGCAGGCACAGTGACCTGTAAACTTCAGATTTCTCCACATGAAGAAGCAATGTGAATTGTGATGCAGGCTGAGGAAAACTTGCCATTTGAGTTCAGAGGATGCTGTCCCAGGGTGTGCGGTGGTGCAGCGGTTAGCGCTGTCGCCTCACAGCTAGAAGGTTCCTGGTTCAAATCCATGTTGTCCCCGTGCATGCGTGGGTTCTCTCCAGGTACTCCTGCTTCCTCCCACAATCCAAAGACATACTGGTGAGGTTCATTGGTGACTCTAAATTGCCCGTAGGTGTCAGTGTGAGTGAAAGGCTGTCTGTCTCTATGTGTGATTGACTGGTGATCAGTCCAGGGTGAACTCCGCCTCTCGTGCAATGACAGCTGGGTTGCGCTCCAACCCGCCGCAACCCTGAACAGGATAAGCTAATTATAATGGATAATGGAAGGATGGATGGAGCATGGTGTCTTTATTTTGCTTTTAAAGCAGCGTGGTTTTCTGCTTTCACGTAAGATATCAGCCAACACGCTCACTACCCCTTGTAACTGAAAAAACCTGTTCATAACTACCACATCAAATCATCATTAGTGTTGTGCTCTTCCAGCATGTACAAACCAGTTCCAAATGCTCGAGGAGTTTGGAGTAATCTAGCAGCTTTGTCAGACTTTGTATTACAGGGCAACCTCATCCACCAGTCACGATGACATACATGAATCATCAGTTGTAGAGTCGACTCAGAGTTTTCAGACATTCATGTTTAGCCTCTGGCGATAAATATTTTATCATGGAGCCATCAAGTGAATATTTAACATCCTGTTACAAGATTCTTGAGTCAGCTGGAAACATTAAAAAGGCAACAGCGTTGTCAACCGGGCTCACAGAGCTGACGCTGGTATAATTAGCTACCTAGCTACAGCTGTAAAATTTGCCAGGAGCGGTTGTCATTTCTGCTGCCAAAATCGACAGTTGCTGGGTAGGAATGAGAAGGCTGTATTTTTTCTGCCTTCGTCTGAAATCAATGACACATTTTTTCTAATATAACTGAGAATTTGGACTGATAAATCTGCCACATGTCATTGTGAAATGCATACTTGCTATTTGAGAACAAAGACTGATATAGCCTTTTTTCCCCCAATGTAGGTTTTGACCATTCAGCACCTTTAGATTATTTAAAAAATGTGTGGATGCAAGGAAAACTCAAGCATCAGTGCAATCTCTAAAGTTACTTCCTGTCCAAAGAAACATTTTAGCTCACTTGCAAAAACTGTGAAAGTAAACCAGACTTGTAAAAAGCTCTTATTCAACACCTTCTGTTTAGCAGTTCACTGTTTCCTCCCTCTGAACACATCAGTAGGATCACCTTATCTATTGTAAGCCCTTGTGCTAACCCATGGGCTTAGAGAAACCTAAAACTGCCTTTGATAACAATCAAGGGACAGCGTTCCTTCTGTGCTCCCTTTTCAAACCGTGCTCACAGGCAGAAGGAGGGGAGAGACAGTTGTTCCCCACAGAGGCTGAGTGAACACAGATGGGAGGGCTGTACCCCAGTGTCGGATTATCAAAGCAAATATTCACCTTAAGAGACAGACATGTTCATAAACTCCCCGCTCCCTCTCAATTTCCACATTATGAAATCAAATGCCCACAGTGAAGTGGTTTGTTACCTTATTTAAAATACGAGCCTTTTCGCTGACAGCACCTGCGTTAAGGAGAGCGGGATTTGTGGCACCGATAAAAGGAGATTGTGGTGGAAAATAAGAAGTTTTAATGCCTCAGATTCCCTGGAATTTCTCTTTGAAGTCCAGGTTTGAAAGCAGACATGGTAATTGTCTCCAGGGGTCCTTGCTGTGTGTTGTAAAGGAAACGACTAAGTAGAAAGGTTTGCCTGTAGATGTTCTGCAATCGAGTGCAACTCGGTTAGAAGAAAACATCTCATTTTTTCATGTCTGGGATTTTTAGCTACAGAGCCTCTTTGCATTGAATGTTCCCACTGACTCACGGTTATAGAAATTGTCACTTTTTTCAAAGTGCTATTTTCCGCTGCACATTGGAAAGGTGTTTTTTCTTTTCGATCTCTGTAAGAATCCTGCACTTGTCAGACAGAAGCTCGACTGTGAGAACAAGAGAAAACACTTTTCCTTGGAAAGTTCCAGCAGTTAGCGTGTTGAGTCTAAAACGCTTCGACTGTTGAGAGGCAGCCCTGTTTTCTTCTCGCCTGAGGGCCACTGCAGGAGGTGAAGTCATAAACATGGCTGGGAAAGTGGAACTGGGCTGAGGGAGGAAGTCTGTATGAATCTTGCTGCATAAACACATGACTTCAGTACACCTGTCAGCACTGCTGCTAGCGTCGAGGCTAATGTATGGCTCACTCTTTACCTCGATTTTTTTCTGAATAGCTGAATCGTTACACTCTTACGAGGCAGGGGAGTAGAAAATACATGTAATATCTTTTGCTCCTCACTCTGTCAGGAGATTTTTATAGGGGGATGGTGATCTGGTGACAGCTTGAAGTCATTAACATGGAGAGAATAATAAAGCCACAATTGCTGACACAATTGGATGGTTCTTGAATTAAACAGCTCCATATTTAATAGCAGTAATCCTGCTAAAGGTGTGTGCAGGCCAGAAGCAAAGATGATTTTTGGCCCAACAGTTACATACATAGTCTCTGCAATTATGCATGTTCACGCTAGGCAACCCAGATTTGGCTTTTTGCTTCACTTGGTGAAAAAAAATTCATCTCGAGTGAGAAAGATTCTGTTACAGTACATGTCACATTCACCCTTTAACACTAATGACTGTATATATAGATGGACGACATGTCTCCATAGAAATAGAAGCCAAAACAGCCCCCGTGGTAGGCGCTGCCATCTTGCGATGGTGACGTCATTTGGAGTCTGCGCAGTAGAGATCGGCCGTTGGAGCGGCTGTAGCCACTTCCGCTAACCAAAACACACACTTAATTTACCGGAAACAAAACAGCAAGGATCCTGCACGCCGGCGTGTTTAACAGCAGAACAGCTTCTTGTGTTGGTCTGAAGCAGATGTTCACAGATATGGAAACTTCAGTGACTGTAGTGATTGTTTTAGCTATGTCTCCTCTCACCATTCCTCCTCTACTCTGCTAATCAGGAACAGATCGGCTGCAGGAGCCGTATTTTTCAACAGAGCTGTCAATCATCCTTTGACAGCCTCAAATAACTAATTAAAACTAAACTTGTCAGAAAAATGAACACTAAATCAGCATGATAAGAACTAACTATATTGACAGGAACCATGTTAGAGAGACAGTTTGTTGGTGTGTATTCTGATTTTATAGTTTGACTCATGTCCCATCTGTTAACATGGAGGAGGTGGCCTTTATGACCCACACAGTAGCCAGTCAGCAGGGGGCGCTAGAGGCGCTGGCGTCATGTCGTCAATCTTTTTATACAGTCTATTTTTCACACACATTGATGGCAGAGGCTGCTACATAAAGTGCCCGACTGTCAATCAGTTCTAATCCCATTCACCTCCTGATGGCTATGCCACCGGGAGCAATTTAGGGTTCAGTTTCTTGCCCGAGGACACTTCTAAATGTAGATTGAGGGAGCTGGGGATCAAACCACCAACCACCAACCTTCCCATTGAAAGACAACCGACTCTACCACTGAGCCACAGCAGCTGTGTTGCACAAACCTGTCAGCATTTAGATTTTCCTCATATCCTGTGATTGCATCAGAAAAGCAGTATAAGAGTGGCTTGCTTGTCCTCTCGTCGACAGACCTGACAAAGCATGAATTTTTGCTTTGACAAATCTGCATCATGATGTCTTTATTCGGGCATCCTTTCGACAAGTTTATTGAAATGTAATCTATTTATTTTGGTTTCATACCGCTGCACTAAGCAGGATTTCTGCTGACTCACTTTATACAGTGTAACTGCCACTCACAGGAGAGAGAGAGACAGACAGACACTCTGCAGCTGAAATGTGATGCCTGACCGAGCTAACAGGTCATCACACGGGGCAATGGTCAGCCTAAAGAAGCTGGAGCTGACAGTAAAGTTAATTCCCTGGAGAAGGAGGTGAATCTAACCAAGCAGTGTGCACCTCTGGGTGATTTTATGAACCAAGACACAGCAGCGTTTGGTTTTCTAAATATCTGGAAGGGTGAAAGTTTGCTGGTGATATTTAACCAACGCAAATGAACATGTATTAATATTTTTCCAAACTTTTTAGTCAAATCTAATTGTGACATTTAGGTGCTGGTTTGATTAAAAAAAAAGTACATAGTAACATGTAGTTTCTTGTGTTTTTCCTGTTTTTCCCAGCTCAAAATGAGTCAATTGACCTTTCAGTCAGACTGAAACAGGGAGCATCTGAAGGAGACACAAATGTATTTTTTTCCTACGCTGCTGAGTCGACTGACACGGTGGCAGTAATTGGAAAATCGTGGCCCCGGTGCTGAGCGTCTAATAATGAGACATGTGTCTGGTTGTGTTGAGCATATTAATAATGTAAAAATTCAGGAGCCAGTGTTGGACACTCCTCGATAATTAATGTTCACTCTCCAACTTGACACCAGTTGATTCTGGAGGTGAAGGAGTGTGTTAAATTTTTAATCATCACTGTGCAGCTCGGTGTGTCGGAGCTCCGATGAAAGGGACAAAGTGAGTTTCAGTAGCTGCCTGTTTAGATGGTAAATGTTTGATTTGTCACGTGGCAGCAGTGTGATCCAAAGCAAAGGTCCAAACTAGCTCAGGGAACATATGTTTGCAGCTTTTCCTTACAGCTTTAAAGGGGTCTGAGAATTTGTATGGCATGTGATGGTCCCTGTAGCCAAGATAAAAACTAATGTGTGTAGACTCTATTGCATTAAAAATAGCAAATAAAAAGTGTACTTATAACATCAAAAGTATAAAAGCTAAGGATGTTCCAAGCTCCATTTTAGGATTCATCTTGCGATTACTCAAATGGTTGTTTGATCTGTTATGTCAGGAAATCGTGTGTTTTTACCCTCAAACTTAAAAACCTACAGATTATTTCAGAATATTTAATTTAGTATAAAGAGAAAACAAGACAAGAGAAGCATTAAATCCTCACAAATGAGAAGAAGATTTAGCAGTATTGTTTGAGGACAGTAAATAGTATTTCCTCAAAAAAAGAATAAAGGCTCTTGTAATATCTCGCATTGACGACTGCAACTCCCTACTGGCAGGCCTTCCTGCATGCACATTCAAACCTCTGCAGATGATCCAGAACGCAGCAGCACGACTGGTCTTCAATCAACCACAAACAGCACATCACTCCACTGTTCATATCCCTCCACTGGCTCCCAGTTGCCGCTCGCATCAAATTCAAAACCCTGTCGCTCGCTTACAAAATGCAACAAAAACGGCTCCTGCCTACCTGAACGCCCTCATCCAGGTCTACACTCCCTCCCGCCCACTACGCTCTGCCAATGAAAGGCGCCTGGTACTCCCATCACTACAGGGCCCTATGATGATGACCTTGTTGATGTTGGGCACCAGTGTCCGATCGCACATAAAGCTCTTTGTTGGCACTTACTGACTGTGTTCCCTCCTGTCTTGATCGTTGCTTGTGTTGTATTAACTCTCAGATGTCTGTCACTTTGGACAAAAGCGTCTGCTGAATGAAATTGTAACATTGTTGGAACATTGTAAAATGTTCTGACAACAGACTGCGGTTAATATTGTAATGCTTTCAGCTCTATTTATGCTTTAATCTTTCATCTGTGAAGTTAATACGTATGCTCTCCACTAAAGACATTTCAGGAATGGTTGGAGTTGTTCTTATCACTCTGCTTGGTCTTGAAATAATGACACATTTTTCAGGATTATATGTTTTGTTTGAGTGCAAAAAGATGCCAGTTAGTGGGAAAGAAATACAACAGACATTGATACAAAGGTAAAGATTAATGCTTACTGTACGTGATGATTTGGACTTCTTTACAGGAAAGGGTAAAAGTGGCTGAGAAACAAAAAACAATTTTCAACTGGAGTCCGGAAAACTGAAAACAATCCCTCTCAGTCGCTGCCTGCATTGACACGCATGGTGTAATTTGGGTGTTGGCCAAACTCCAGTATCCTGTTTGCATGAGCTGTTTACATGATCCGTTGATGGCTTGCAATTACGTCTCTTTGTTACCATGAATAAACCAGCTACCAAAATATTCCTGCCCACCTAAGCTGTAAAGTATCTACTGATAGCAGGTGATCCTTTTATGAATGGAAAAACAATGATGGAAAAATCGGTATTATAAAGTCTAAATTGTATGAACGTGTTAAGTCTGAGGTTGGAAACATCTAAAACTGAAAGAGGCGTTTTAATCCGAAGATGTTTTGTTTTATTGAAGCTCTGGGAAGGAGAAGTAAAATACATAATGATTGGCACATGCACCGAAACGACTGACACTTCAATTTCTGCCCTGTTAACACTTTTCCACCACGACTGTCATCAGTCCAACGACACAGTCAAGTGAAATGTCCCGTCTGTTGTTGCTCCTTTACCCATTTGAAACAGAAAGAAAATGTGTTCACACCCTGTTTCATTCATTCTCATCGACTCTGCTTTGCCGCCTTTCATGATGTTAAGCTGCTCTTAATGAAACTCAACACTTCCTGCAGATGTTTCACAGTAAATGTGACGTGAAAAGATTATTCCTCCTGAACCGCTGGAAGGCTTTTAATGTGAAACAGATGGAGGAATGAGTTTACATTAACAGCAAACAGCAGATGGGAGTAAAACAGAAAACAGGGAGGGTTCTCACTAAAACACAATCAAGCTGATATAAAACAGGGAATTAGAAATAAAGTCATGTCTGTCATAATAACCTGTCAAATAAAAGACTGTTCCTTCTGCTGAGGTGAATAAAGGCTTTGGCAGCTATGTGACAATCACCAGTGTTACAGTTACACTTGCTGCTGACCCAAATACAGCCTTTTAATTGGTTACTTTCAGTCAAATAATAACATAGATGATTGCTAGTAACTATGAAGTGCTAATATTTGGTGCTGGAAGGTTCTGGATGTGCCTTCATGGATTTTAATTGGGCCACTGCTTAAATTTTGCATGCAAACAAGCTAACTTAATCTACTAGGCACATTTAATTCCAGGTTGTGCTGCACAGAGCAGGAGCTAACACAGGCGTGTAGCCACAAAAAACATATAGGTAATGTAAAAATACAACATTATGCAGCACTACTAAAACAGACACATTAATGAGACACAAGTTAATAGCATTTATTACATGGCTGTGTTTAATACTTGGTTCTGATTGATTGATTAGTTCTGGTTAATTACTGCATCCTGAGGTCTGTTATTTCTCGATAACAGACTGTTGCTATGAAGAACAGACCGTTGCTAGGGATGCAGCTTTAATAACAGAATCCGGAGGACCAACTCTAATCATATCAATCCGCCGAAAGAAGTCCGGTAAATTTTACGTCAGTCTGTTTACACAGAGAAAAAAAGAAGAGATGAAAACAGCAGAGAGAAAGCAATAAGGGTTAAAAGATTGAAAAACAGAGAGATCTACAAAACTGAAGATGGCACGTGAAGTAAACATTAAACGAAACACAGTGTGGGATAGGGGTGGGAATCGCACCGTAAGTCAGGATACGCGTTAAGTGGCAGACGATAACGATAATATCACAATACAGCGATTCAGCGATAATGGATATATTGCAAAACAATCATATAATGATACATCGCGACATCTGATTCACTTCTTTTGCCAATTAATTTCCGTTCACGTGACCATCATTCATGTCATAAGCGCAACTGCGAGGAGTCAGGAAGTAGTGACAGTCAAAATTGTAGTGGTTCGTAGTGAGTCAAAATTACAGGGAAATCTGTTTATACAATTAAAATATCAATCTTTGGTGCCTGCCTGTCGATAATTGTATTGCACGAGTCAGAATGACGATATATTGCTGTATCAATATTTAGTCCCACCCTTACTGTGGGACACAGCAGTGTTTAAGGGCAGTGAATGGTAAAGTAAATGTCAACAGACTCTGACAGTGACGAGACAGAAAACCTCAATAAGGTGCTGCGCTGACTCCTGCGGTCCTGTTCAACTTGTCTTACTTCACCATCAGTGGAAATGATTCCATTTAATGTGAGTAATAATAGCTCGGTTTGCTCATTTGAAGAAGGCCAGAGTTAACAGACCCATAACATTGATTATAGAAGTGAATTAAAACCATGAAAAGTATGGGACAGTAGACAAATAAATCATAGTGATAAATGTGCATTAGAAACACTTGAATCACTTTAGTTTTAAAAGACATTAGCATTGGAATACACTTTACATAACTGGGTAGGATGTTTCAGTGGCTTGGAGTATAAGAGCTAAAGGCAGCAAATTGAAGCTCAGGCTTTCATTTACATTGTTTCTAGTTTTGTAGTCTGCAGTTAATTTTGTAGACAGTGTTTTGAGTTGTGTTACATGATACATACATGACCAGCATGTGTGTTTGCATGTCTCTGTGTGTGTTTGTGTGCTCTGGTTCTGTTTTGTGCAGCGATGGAAAAACAAATAACACACCGTGCGTGCGTGCAAAAAGCTGAGAGGCAGTTACAGTACAGTTTCCTGAGGGCAGCTGCATCTGTGCGAGGGTTAATGAATGCCAGAAACAGGCTTGCGTTGTTTCGCTGAACACGATAGATTAAAGAACGATTGTGGAACCATTGCTGCTGCATACATTTCCCAAACAACACCCTTTCACCTCCCACATGTAGCCCATAGCTCAGAGAAAACCCATCTGTTTCTCCATTCCCGGGGTGAAACCAGCCTTGACAGAACTGGCTAAGCAGTATTTCAAAAGTGTCGGGGAAGACACTGTTGGCTTTGTGTAGTTCCCTATCTATCAAGATCTCTGCCTCTGTGTTTCTCGCTCACCTTACCCTCTTATTATCCGTCTTTCTTACCGAATCATAATCCTCATTTCTACTCCCTTCTTCCCCCCCCCCTCTCCTCTGTGTGCCTCCCTCCCCTCCCCCCTTATTCCACCCTCCTCATTTTTAAAAGCCACATGCTCCCAGCCCGTCTGGCTCAGTTGCACCCTGCCAATGAAGGGCTTTTTATTGGGCTGAGATTGAGTGCAGCCAAGCAGGGCCTGGCTGGGGCTGAGGCTGGGGCCAGCCTCGCAGTCCCCCCCCACCTCGAATCCTCCCCCTTTCCTCCTCCCCCTCCCACTGCACAGACCACTCCACATGCCTGTTCTGGTCTGGCCCTGTCGCCCAGAAGGAGATTACTTGTCTCTGCTGCCCTTAATTGCCGACAGCAGCTGAAAGGAGCCAGAGAGAGAGCGAGACATTGTAGAGAGAGGAGAGGGAACAGTGTTGGCTTGTTGAGCCGTTACTTGACAAGCTTGGACTCAAAGGTTTGTGTTCCTGCTGTCAAATCCTGGCTCTGTAATAGTTGGTTTTATTAGGATTGATGTTGTTTTCATCGAATTTTGGTTGGGACTCGAGGTATTTTGGACCGCACTAAGAATGATTTGAGCAGAATACAGAACACAGATTATATGCTGATGACAGACTCATATGCGGTACAAAACTTGCTTTATTATAAGATGTGTTAAAGAGCAGGAGAGCCACTGTACCCTCTCTCTTGCCCTTTGAGTCAATGTTATATTTTCACATCCAAAGGCTTCTTTCCAGTGCCCCTCCATCCCTTTTTTACTTTTCCCAATGAACCTGTGAATTTCATATTATTACAGTTGGTTATTGTTGAATCCCCTCTGGCTTGATCCGGGCAAATTAAACAGTGGGCAGTTTATTGAATTGGCAGTCTCTGAAGACGCTGTGAAGCTGTATGAATTTTTCACCTCTTCCTCCTCCTGTTTAGTATTTTGTGTGTAGATTTGCGTTCAGCTAAGATCAGCTTGTTAAAATGTTTTACATCCATATTTACAGCATGTTGCCTCTTGAGCCCACTCATCCTACTTCAGCTTGATTAGCATAGCGTGGCAGTACATCTACCCTGCAAATATAGAGATCAGATTAAATGGTTTGAGCACATACTAGCATTAGGTTGTCTGATTTAACATTTTTACTGTCTAACAATGTTTTTTGTTTCTGTAACATTTACATTGAATGGGTGCATAATTTAAATCAACTTCCACGCTTTGTTACAACTAGTTGGATGAGAAAATGGACATCACAGGGGCTCTGGTGTAGCTCAGTTGTTAGAGCAGGCGCCCCATGTACAGAGGCCACAGTCCTCGTTGCACGGATCAGAGGCTCGACTCCCCGTCTGTGACCATTTGGTGCATGTCATCCTTCACTCTGTCCTCCCCACATTTCCTGTCCATCATCAGCTATCTTATACAATAAAGGCAAAAAGCCCAAAAAAAAGTGTCTTAAAAAAGAAATGGACATCACTCTGATTGTTTGTAACGTTAATTTGAAGCTAGGGCAGCCAGTTAGCCTTTAGCTTTTCAAAAGTAAGGACGACTAGACCTCAGAATTTGACTGCATCTCGCTCTGAACACACATTAATTTCTGAAAACAAAACCCAGAAGAAGTCTGTTTTTACATTTTAGTCGTTGTAAGAATTAAACAAACAAAATATAAAATTTCAAAACCCTGATAAACCCTGATTCTGATGCTAAGCTAAGCTAACAGGCTGCGAGCATTAGCTTTTGGAATAGCCTACCATATGCAATAAAGGAGTGCTGAGCATGTTTGTCTTTTAGACCCATTTCAAAATATTGTTTGAGAATGAGAACTATGACCACTTATGTTTTTTTCTACTTTTTTAATAGATTATTTTTTGGGCTACTTTTGCCTGTATTTTGTAGGACAGCTAAAGAGAGAGGAAATATTGGGAGAAGAGAGTGAGGGGGATGACATGCAGCTAAGGGCCAAGGGCGTAGGTTGAGCCTGCGGCCGCTGCGTCATACATTGTAGCCTCTATATATGGGGCGCCTGCTCTACCAACTGAACTAAACCAATGCACCGTTTTTTCTGCTTTTGTATTGTATATTTTTTATCTGTTGTCACTTGTAATGTTAGAATATTTTTTACCAGCCTGGAAACCATGTGTGTAAATTTGCATTTTTTGCTAGCTCCAGCACATTTACATCCTTTTCAATACAGACGTAAGAGTTGTATTACTGTTCTTGTCTAATTCTCAGCAAGAGTGCATTCCCCTGAATGTTGATATAATTACTTGACTAGTTGACTAATAGATACACACGCTGATCAAACCAGTGGAAAAATGGGCTTTTGTCTAAACAAATGATTAATAATTCCATTTATGATGTTGGCACAGTGGCAAACTTGATATGTAGAGCGTTTTCACATTAGGTACGATTGCTTTGTACCGTACGTAATCAAACAAACCTGAGTGTACTCGGATCCGGGCCGGGTCTCTAATGTGAAAGCCCCTGTATTTGTATCTATGTATAGATGCATGTGTTGCTTATGAGCCAACTGTCAGTGATGTTTATGGTATGAGTCCGTTGACTCCTTGCCCCCCAGTTGTCTGACTTCTAACTCCATGTATATCAGCCTGAAGCGACCAACTTGTGTTACTCAATCTCCACTGAGGCTTTTTAATGCACCTGTCACAAGACCTGTACATACACTCTCAGATCTCCCCCATGTCAAACACAATGGCCTTTCTACCCAGAATGCCCTAGGGCTGTAACACAGACCTTTCATACTCAGAAACCAGCACGCTAACAGCTTGTACTCTTTACTGAATTCACCGTGATGGTCATTTACACCTGTAGTGTTTTCACCTCACTCCACTTAACCGTTTGTTAATTCAATACCTGCGCTTCTCAGCCAGCTCGCCTTTAATTGCATTTGTTAGCAGGTCCACTCGGACTGCATTAGATCCTTCCTGATGAATATGGAGGACTTAGGCAAACCTCCTTGTCACACAACCACAATGTTTCATGCCCTTTTGATTAACATGGGATGGAAACAATTAGGCGGGGGGAGGTAGTGAGGCAAAGCAGCAGCACATTCAACAGCTTTAAATGCTAATTAGCTAATGGAGGATGAAAGAGCAGGCAACTGGCGGGGTTTCACATGAGCACACTCTGGCTGCAGCTACGCTCGTTTCATCTGAATTTAGAAAGACCACCACCATTTTGTTTCCCTGAACACCTCAGACAATACAGCCATCTTGTGCGACGTGAGATTTTATGTAATGATCTCAAACAAGGCTCTTCGTTTCAAACGTCACGTTTCTTTCTACCTTTTATTTAATCTGATTCTTATGATCATTTTGACACTACTTCTGTGTCGCTCTGATATTTAATTTTCTTCTTATATTGTTAATTTTGTACAATTGAATTTGCATAATTGAACGTTGTGTTCCTCAAATCATTCCTGAACCATCCTTGCAGTGTGGCAGGGCGCATTATGCTGCTGAAAGAGCCCACTGCCATTAGGGAATTGGAGATGCTCTGACCCAGTCGTCTAGCCATCACAATTTGGCTCTTGTCAAAGTCGCTAACATCCTTAAACTTGCCCATTTTTCCTGCTTCCAACACATCAACTTCAAGGACAAAATGTTCACTCGCTGCCGAACACAATCATAATGTTATGGCTGATCTGTGTATATATTATGTTATATGTATTTTATTGTACCTTCATTTCAGGAGTGCAATGTGTTTGTTTTAAATGAAAGCTTTTTTATACTGTACATGTAAAGGCCCAACTAGCGAGAGTTGGAAATTACCAACAGCTACAAATTCTTTGTGCAACAAATCAGTGTCATGGTACTATGTTTAATGGCATCGTCCCTATCAAATAAATACATTCATGTCTGACACATTAACATCGCCGCTGTAACTTGTACATAAACAAGACACGTGTCTGTAACTGTAATAAAATCTCTGGTAAAGCAGAGTTGTGGATACATTTCCCAATGAATGACATTGACTTGTAGTTCTTTAAAGGCAATCACTGAGCACGATGCTAAATCACTCTGGATTAAAGTGTCATTCTAAGTGCCGAACATGGACATTTAAATGAAGACTCAATTAGGCTGCTCATCTCAGCGAGTGTTCAAGAAGCACTGCATGGTCTTAACAGTTAACAGGATCGATCTTTACATCGTAGGTGGAAATGAATGTCCCCTCTGGCTACTTTATAAAAGGAGGTATTCTTCCCTCTAATCTGAGCCGTGTTAATTGCTACAGTGGGAAAGTAGCTCCACAGTTGTTCTGAATTGGGATGCACCCTGATTGTCTGAGGTTAGTCTACATTTAACCTACTGTCAATAAAACCCATGAAAAGACAAAACAACCACTTACTTTTCCCTGTCTCAGGCAGTCATTCCCAAACCCATTGGTTCCTACTGAAGATATATAAAGGTTAAATCATTACCAATAACAGCCACTAAATCTTTTTAGCATCAGAATGGTGTGTGGGATTGATTTAAGATAAACTGGAGTGCCCATGTCCATCATAATGAATGAATAATCCTTTAAAAACCATCTGCAACAGCGTGGTTTAATTTATGTTTCTCATTTGTTTTAAAATAATATAAGTATATGGTGCAGAGAAATTTGCTCTTCAGGCTTGTGCCTGATGATACGTGTCGTTATTGAGTAATGCTGAATATTTCCACAATGAAGGGCCTTTAACCTCTTATTGAAACGTATGATAGCTAAAAGCTTTAATCCAGTTAAAACATTTAGATAAAACGTGAAGCTAAAAAGTCTAAAACGTTACTGACAGAGCTTCTTACTAAGCCTAAAACAGACGCATGTGCAGGCTAATGTGTGTGTGTGAGCCATAGACTGTATAAAAATATGGCCGACATGACGGCTCCCTAAAAGTGTAGCCAAAACATTTTGAACGCCCCCTTCTGACTGGCTGCAGTTTAGGTCATAAAACCCGCCTCCTCCATGTTAACAGATGGGACGTGAGTCAACAGGTGCTTAAGGACTCAAATGCACGAGCACAAGCATGAGGTGGAAGCAAAGCATATATCTGCCCGGGGTTCACACTTAACACAGTGCTTTAATGCTCAGTGTAAACAGAAACTCACCATGTGGCAGCTTTAATCTTTTCATATTATTTGATAGCTATTAGAAACGTATAGAACATTGTCAGCATTATCCCACTTTTCTGGACTCCACCTTCATCTTGCTAAACCCCTTTTAAATCAGACATAAAGGGCTATCAGGGGAATTTTCCAACAAGTGGGCAGCATACCTGCTGGGGTGATCTTATTTAATTGCAGTCACTCTTATTTGGAAGGAAGAATCAAGGGGCTCTTTAAGGGTCCCCACCAATGTAAAACCACTCTGACTGTTTACATATTTTATCACTTACTGGCATATTACACTCCAGCCGACATGGACTGTAATCTGAAATAAACATCTCTATCATCTCTCCCCAGTTTGTCAGGGACCGTACACAGATGGGTTGCCGACTCTGTTGATTTCCCTTAAAAGCCCCAAATTTGTCACAACCTTCAGTGCTCCTTTGAGGCAGATAGAGAGGCTGTGAATAAGAGAGAGGGAGAGAGGGGGGACGGAGGGAGGGAGAGGAAAAAGCATGCTGTCATGAAAAGAGCCGCTTCCTGGCTGGCTAGATGCAATCATGGGCACTATCTGATAGCGCCGGAGGAAATTGGATGAGCTGAGAGCCGTTGGCTGCCAGTGATGGGAAAGATGACTCCTTTGTCACTGTGTCAGTCAATTCCCTACTCTCACCTGAGAGACCAATCAATAACACAGGGGGGAGAGAGGTTTTCTCTTGTCTCTAGGCCTGTGTATGCTGTAGGCTGCTGTCAATTATGAGCTGTAAAACACCTTCATAGGAATGCGGTATGGCATTTTGTATACGTGGGAGGCATTAATATGTTATGGATGCGGTTAAATGTGATGCACATGTGTGGATTTAGCAGCATGCTTTTGATGAATTACGACGTGTTGGAAGTTAACGATTCAATGTGTAATGACTGCATGCAAACATTAATATTGTACACGTGGTCTTGATTTAGTTTTTATGATTCAACGATGTCTGTTTTACCATAACATCATAAAAAGTCTTTAGATGTCTTGGATTTTGGAGCTGGTTGTAATAAATTTCGCCTCATCTTAACAGCTCGCTAGTGCTGCAATTGCTATCATTAGCGGTTGCATCATTAGTTGTACAATTATAGCGCATGAGACCCAGAGAGACTCATAACTATCAGTTGCTCTCAGACGTGTTGTATTACATCAGGCATGGAGGACATCTTGCACGATGTAGGTGTATAAACAGACTCACTGAATGATTCATAACTGTGATACCGTACTTCATGGGCTTTAACATATTCTGTGCGCAACATGTCCATGCTAGCTCTGTGTAAGATGATGCTAAACTGTTCTCCTCTTTGTCCCCCCCCCCTCCCCGCTCCTGCAGTTCCCTGATACCTGTGAGGAGTCTGCCTCCCCATTCGTCTTCATCTGCACCAACCCCCTCGAGCTGCTGGTGAAATTCCCCATGAAAGGGAGGCACAAGATCTGTAAGTCCTTCTTCTTTCATGTAAGAGGAAGTGGAGTGGATGAAATTAGCCTGAGACCACTGAGGGTTTTTTTTTTTATATTCATCTCTTTTTCATCAGCTCTGCACTTCCACGCACACATGCGCATACATAAATTGATTTGTATAAGAGTGATTATGCCAGGCACAGGTTCTGATTACTATATTTTCATAAATAAAACAACATTACACACACGTACACATGTACAGATCCTCTCCCAGAGCCATCTGTAAAGACGGGATTTCGCTGTCATGTTGCCTGGGGGACTAGCCAGGCCTGGATGTGCAATGTTGTTGCAGTATTGTGTGATTTATAATAGGACTCAAACACATTTTCCCTCTGCTGCCATAGCTGCGGCTGCAAAATGATGTACCTGCAAGCTCTTTTGTTAATATTTCAAAACCCTCTAAAGACTTGAGAGGATTGTTTATGCAGCTGTGGCTCTTTCAGATGTTTCCAGATCGATGGAGAGGGCTTTTTGTGTGAGGTTCAGGGTAAAATAAAGCAGGAGCTGTGCCCCCTCTTCTTCTTTTTTTCTCTTTTTAGTTAAAAGGTTTTAAAGACTTGTCTCCATTTTGGTGAAAATAAGGGACAGTTAAAAAGGTTTAAGAGGGTTTAGAGCAGACATGAGTAGTGAAAAATGGGAAATCAGCAGGTGTTGAAACATGTTAAATCTAATATGGAAAATGTCAGAAGCTTGTAAACACTAAATCATTTTTAGGCACTGTTTTAGATGTTGCCGAAGTCTTTTGCTTCTACTTGTTCGGGCTACAATTGTACACCTGCACTTTTATTTCCATTCAAATGTAAATTGTTTCCACATTTCATTCTAACTGGCTTTACCAGGTCCTGAATAAAAGGATGAACTCAGTGAAACATGCTGACACGTTGTTACAGGCTGGCTGTCAGAGGCAGAGACTGCTGTAGGGAAAACTGTACCTCCATTATTTAAACCCACAGCAGCTCGTAGTTTTATGAATCCGCAGCTTCTGTCGGTCGGTGGATCCTATGGCTGTGCTGGACTCATTTCATTTCAACATTTCCTGCAGATTGCTTCTTTTTTAGAAGTATATTATTATAGTATATTATAGCCTTAACTCTTACCTTGCACTTATACTGCCATAAGGAAATCACACCAGCAGTACTTTCCAGTAAGACAACTTTATTCTGAACCACGGGCATTGTGCATGTCATTGCCTGTTGAGAAATGTGTTGCTACAGCACAAATCTCTGTCTTCCTTTCTTGTCCAACTGCCTCCCAGCTTTGTGTTAGCTCTGACTCTCACGTGTGTAATTTGATAAACTTTCTGTATTCTCAGCCAGACATGCACATCGCCACCACCACTAGTTTTCTGTAAAGTGTTAAGTAATGCAGCTGTTGGGAAGCTCCACTGAGATCTACATTCACTCAAGGGCGTTTCTATTCCGTCTGCATCTGCACCGCTCTGCAACACAACAACAACACTGATGATCCAGTCACTATTTTGTCCATCTTTAAGGCTACCTATACGAGTCGTCACACTGGTTATGGAGATGGCAAATGCCAGTACGTCATTAGCTATCAGTTGTGCCAATCAACAAACACTTATGTCTGGACCAGTCACCGTTCATTATATGGCTGAATGATAAATTGTTTAACAATCGCAATTGTGGGGCGCTGGTTTAGCTCAGTTGGTAGAGCAGGAGCCCCGTGTACTGAGGCTAAAGTCCTCGACACACCTAACAGAGGTTCAACTCCCGGTCTGCTGATCATTTAGTGCATGTCATTCCCCACTCTCTACTCTCCATACTTCCTGTCTATCTTCAGCTGTCCTATATAATACAGGGGAAAAGGTAGTAGAAAAAGCAATTGCGATGTGTGCATGTCCAATAGTCGCAGGACGTGCGATATTGAAGCTAATTAACTGAAACACGTCAAGCTTCTTTATTGTTACTTGATTCTAAATGAAAACTCGCCCCGTTCTCATTTTCATGACTAGTTTACAGAAAAAGTTTCTCTGATGTCACATTAGTGCAGCTCTTCATCAGAGCACAGACTGTACTGATCGCTGTGCTGCAGAGCGTGTGACGCTGCTGCCGTTACAGATCCTGACGCCGGGATGCAGGCGCTTCGTTACGGCGGGGCAGCTTTTGAGTGTGCGTGTATTCCGGCTCTCAGCGGCACCTCGTCCTGGTGCTGGTTAGCGCTGTGGTTACATAAACGGACCGTTAACGGGGCGGATGTGCTGAAGAGTGTTTACTTTATGTATCAATTATCGCAGAATAGCTGTATTGTGATATTATCGTTATCGTGGGCCACGTATCGCGTATCGTATCGCATCATGAGTTACCCTGCGATTCCCACCCCTACACACCATAGCTGACATATGTATGCCATTGGACTTATTAATATTTCCTGTAGTATGTCTTCATCCTGTGCGTGTGTACAGTTCAGCATATATTGCATATACATGCATTAGTAATGTGGTGTGCATTGATCTCGGCGTGCTCCCTGCTGTACTCGTTAGCCCCGTACTTGGATTGGATGTCCTGACCCACTGGACCTTCACAGTCCAGCTTGTTTTATTCTTATTCTGTCACCAGCCAGCTTTGCACTATCTCACTCTCTTGCTCTCTCGGCCCCTCTTCCACCTCAATTCCCACAGCATCACATGGGTCAAGGCATTGGCGCTCATCTTACTCAGGGGGGCTTAGCACAAGTATTTTTTTGCTCCCGCAGCAGCTTACATTGACAAGATCCGCTTGTCACTGACATCGCCAACCATCTCCTGCCTCATCAGAATGAGCAGGGAAAGGGGACAGCTGCCTGCTTTTCCGTTTCTTTAAGTAGACCATTTGCTTTATTACGTAACACTGACGACTGCTGCTCTTTCATTAGCGTGTTAATGTGTTTGATAGTGTCTTTGGTGATATGTTAAAACTGCTCAGACTAATTCTACCATTAAGCACATTCTGTGATGTTGTGGAATGAGGGAGTGGGAGGCTTGATTAATATATTTACAAGTAACTTACTAACAGTGACAAGCTGTAATATTACAAAATACCAGGTTGTCAAGTATTAACCACTTAAGTTTAAGAAAATGTGCCAGCTTTTGTCACCAGCTGCCAAATCAGCTGTAATTTCAGCCCCACTTTTTACTGTTTATTATTTATTTACATCCCCATTAGCTGTTTCCTGGCAACCGCTTTTCCTTTGGTTCATTTTAACAGATACATTCAGTTCAAATACTGACTTACTACTGCTACAGTATAATCCCCAGCTATATGTCAAACTAAATCAAACATTAAAGCTCCTGTGAGGAGTTTTTGCTGGTTATGAAACAGACTGAAATTAATTCTGATTACTTTATATGACCTACAAAAGCAAACCAGACCATCAGCGATAAGATTGATTATTTCTATATAGTTAAACTGCAGATGGGGGGTAGGTACAGGACAAAATCAGCAAAGAGATAAGAGGTAGGGATGTGTCCACAGGGGGCGCCAAAATCAACACAAACTAAATGTTCCTCACAGGAGCTTTAATCTGTTGACTTGCCAACTAGTAACTCAAGAATTTTGGCCTAATTGATTTGAGGATTTGTTTTCTTCACTTTCAACTCTTTTTGTCTTGCCTCAATTTGTTTTTCTATGAACAGGAATTGCTTTCATTCACTTGAATGACAGACCAAAAAAAGGTGAAGGCTGAATGGTGCTGAAGTGCAGTGCGTTGTTTCTAGTGCAGTATTAGGAGGACCTTTGCTTTACGGACAGTTGATTATAAGTCTGTATTGGCAAGAATCTGGAGACACATGTCACGAAACAGGGGTTATGTTTAAATATACTGTCATATATTGCAATACTGTAAGCAAGAAAATCGTATTTTTGGAAAACCAGCATATGCAAACTCAGAAAGGCCCACTACGTACAAACCGGGATTTGAATTGGGAACCTCCTAGCTGTGAGGCATCAGCACTAACCACTGCACCACCGTGCAGTCCTATATTGATACAGTATCACGATAATATCGCAATACTCAAGTGTAGCAATATTTCCTTTCATATCCAGCGTAAAAAAGACTACGTCAAAACCTAGTATGTGGCTGTTTGGAAGCAGGTGCGCGCTATGGACGTAGGTAAGGACAGCGGACGAGCAGCGGAGGAGCAGCCCCGCCTACTCCCCGAACAAAGTATCCAGAGCCGTATAGACAGAGAGTCACGTCAGTGGAGGTCCATGAGCCGCCATTGCAATGTCGCAACTCTCTCTCTCTAAGGCTGTGAAAGTACCGTCACTCATTCACTCAGTCAGTCAGTTACACACAGACCTGTGTGTAGGGCTGACCCCGGCAGTCAGCCAAAAAATGTAACATATTACAGCATGAAGCTCTAAAAGGGTGGAGGAAGCTATCACATCCACATATGGTTTCACATAATTGGATGCATTTGACAATAATGAAATGTTATGATGCTGCCTCCCTCTCCAGCCAGTTGTACAGTCGGCTTTGTAGATAATTCGCTGGGCTTTTCTGGATGCAAACTCAGGTTGATCAGTCATTACCCTGTGGAGGAGTCTGTGACATTTAAAATGGCACACGGCCAAGGCTCGCTCCCTGTAATAAAGAATGTCCATTATGGTTTATGGTCACATCCTGTGAACATTTGTATCAGTGTGTGTGTGTGAGCTTCTGTGTGAGCTGAAGGTCAGTCTGGGTGTTGAAAGCTATTTGGCTCTCTGACATGAACCTGCATTTCCCTTTTCTCTCCCTTATAGTTATTCTTCACTTCCCCCTTGTTTTTAACAGCCTGACATCCTCTGTGTGGTGCGGCTGTGTACACACAGGTAGAAAGGAAAAACAAGTCATATATCACTAAAGCTAAGCTATTCTCTTAATGTGGTGTATTTAACCTGCTCTTTACCCTATTGTTATATTTTGCTATGAGCGATGAATAGTTTTACCTTTAAGCTCTTTTTCTTATTCCAACAGTTAGCAGCAACTCCCAAAGACACTAAAACACCTGTTTAACCTTTATGGAGAGGTTTGTCTTCCTTGGTCTGAGGATAAATAACAGCTCACAGAGTACAGTTAATTATTTTGAAGCATGCAGGGATCCATGACTGAAATTACTTGTCCTCAAACTGAACCTCACTTCTATTGTAAGCATCACAATTAGCCACCAAACATGTTCAGTTTCATGACTACACTCAAATCTAAGCACGATCCTAATGTGTGGTAGAAATCTGAGCTACGACTACTGTAAGCGATCCAGTGTCTCATGGCGAGTCTCTTCACAGTCCTGCAGGTAGTTTGTTGCTTGCATAATATCCTTTGTCACCTTAATCTGCACACAGCTGTGTCTGTTCGTAGCTGCAGAATAAATGTACATTTCTTTAGACGTCTTTATTTATTTATGCTTTAATGTTCTTATTATAATTTACGAAGCAGCTCACTCTTTAATTAAAAGTGAAATGCACATACAGTTATTTCTTAGTATTGTTTAAAGGTAGATCTCTGAATCAATGTCCATCTTAACTTACATTATTATCAGACTGCATGCTGGGAGTGTTTTTGCTCTGACTGTTCTGCAGAACAAAGCTTGAGGTAACCTGAGAATAATGTTTGACCTTCCTGCTTTAATGCCTCCAAAGAATTAAAATCCTATTGCTCCCAAGCATGACAAATGCACACCCAGAGTAATGTTTAATGAGCAAATCTAATTGCTTGAAGCCTTGTTTAAAGAGTGCTTAACCAGCAAGAAAAAATAACCAATCTTTTGCACACGCACTCCTATATGCAACTGATGAAAGCACTTAATTAGTGAAGAAACAATGATTGTTTAGGATCAGTCTCGGAACCCATCGGGTATCGGGCTGACGATGATATATTCCTTTGGGAATGATGGCCAACTTGTCTGTGTTTCCAGTGTAGCCAGCGGTTAGCGATAAACGACCTCTACTTCCTTTTCCGTACACTGCATTGTTTACAGTCCATCAAAAGCGTTTGCATCAAAAGTGAAGCAAAATTCTCTCTGCCAGATTCGCCTGCAAAATGAACGCTGTCATTTCATGTCTTTCATCTTCTTCATTACATCCCTCAGGGGAGCGCCTGTTTATCTGTTTCCCGTGATTCTCAGTTTCACTGTAAATAGTACATTACACAGAGGCTGCACTCTGGCTTACTTCAACGGTATGAACCCAAAAAATAAACTTTTCTTGTGATTTACTTGCAATTAACGGGTCTTAAGAAATAACATCATGATGCAGATTAGTTAAAAGAAAAAAGAAGCTTTATCAGGTCTGTCCTCAAGAGAAGAAAAGTCCTTTTAAAACACTCGTTTGTTGAACAATAAATTCTGATGCATTCCAGGAAGTCGGGAAATCTAAGCTCTAATTGGCTTTTGCGACAGCATCAAGCAGATCTGTCGCTCAAGTTGAAATATTTGATCTAGAACAGATTGTTAGCTGAACATGCATTGCAGATATCTGTTTATAGAGATTAATAAATCATTGTGAGATGATCGACGATGTGAGCTGGGATGTCGTTACGGCAGATTGTGTGCCTGCTTTTGTTTTACATATGGGCTGTTTTTTCCGCAATCATCAAAGCCTGCTGACACGTGATTGGTCAGTACTACTCGGACTACAAACATACTACAAACGGAAACCAAAACAATTCTTATACCAAAGTCCGGTCCTGCATGTAGAGAATCTACATGTTTATGTAGAATCTGTGAATAGAGATTAGTGTTGGATTATTCTATAGTATTGAAAAAGTGTTTTTAAGATGAATACATCCAATACTTTGGTTAAATTGGCGGTGTCAAGTTGTGTTGGTGTAAAATGTAATGATAAAGAAAGTCTGTTCTGTTCTCTAGTGTGAATTTGTTTCCATAAAATCTCAGAGGTGTTTCCCTCATATTGCACAGCAGATATATTCACACTTGCTAAACATGTAAATTCATCTCTTTAATCACACACAGTATTTCCCACAGAAAGAGCAGAAAGAAAGGAAGTAATTGTTACCCATTATAGAAACACAACAGAGCGTCCTTTCACAGCGTTCAAAGAAGAAAAGGTCATTCCCAGCTCGTCTCTCCGCCTGCTGCTGAGCGTACAACTCTTGTGATATTACATATGAATTCAGAGAGGGCTTTGTGAGTATTGGCTTATCTCTCTCTGTAAAGATTAGTCACTCTGATGGCTCTCCAGCAGATACAAAAGAGCTCTCTTTGCTGAGGTTTGATCCAACTACAGGGAAGGAAGTCATGGATATAATTGCTAAGATGAAAAATACAGCTCCAGCAGCAGGTCATGATGAGATCTTTTTTATCTGTAGTAGCGTAAGCCATTGACATATATAATCTTGAAATCACCAGAGACTGGAGTCATTTCAAAGGACCTGAAGGTCGACAGAGTAGTTCTCCCGTCTGAGGCCTGAGGCACTAATGTCATTTTCTTCCACTTCTTCAGATCATCTATTCTGATGTGAACCATTGTTCAGCTAAGATTTAATAGCCACTCAAATGTTATCCAAGCAAACCATGTTCAGAATAATCCCACTTTTTGCCAATGTATAGAAGGATGTTTATTCTCCCTCTGGCTTGTTGAGCATGAATGGAAGGATATAAGTACTCTTAGTATGATCGTATAAGATATCATGAGGAATGCAATTTTCCTCAACATTCCTGATGGACATTCCTAACTAACTTATTCTTTCTTCTTTGGGTAGCCTCGTCCATTCAGTGACACATAAGCTGTTTCTCAATCCAGGGGCTGCAGCCTTCGAAGGCTGTTTTTGAAGGCCGATTGTGTCACAGTGGCGCGTCGAAGGCTGTCCCATTCTGAAGGCTCCTTCAGATGCGACCGACAAATGCGTCCTCCTTTTCCCGAGCAACGAAGGGTCCATTGTGTGCATCTTGGGGGCCCAACATATCCCGAGATTCATTGCACGGCAATTCAAACAAGAGGGCAGACTCTTATGCAGCTGAAGAATAAACTTTAAATGTAAATGTTTGTGGTTTCAACTCAATCGAATAGCTAGTGTTTCACATGTTTAAAAAACAAAAGGGCCCATGAAACAAATTATCTTTAAAAAAAAAGGTTAAGTTACGTGACGTTAGTTATGCTCGCTAGTTAGCCTGCTAACTACCTGTTGCTAGGCAACAGGAGTGGCGTTTGGTCACGCAAGGGTAAGGGCGGGAATAGCTGGTGACGCAAACAGGAAATCCTCCATTGACCAGAGCGTCTCGTTTCAGTTCAGCTTTAACGGTCTATGCAGGCTAGGAATGGCGTGTCCTCTGTAGACCGCCTCCTTCGAAGGATGCAGCCCCTGGATTGGGACACGGCTAAAGTTACTCTTTAACAATATAAAGTGGCTGTGATTGGTAAAGGTTTCAGAGGTTCTCCAGTTTTCCAAAACACACTGCTTACACCTAGATGCTCTCAGTAGTGTATTTTAAAGCTTAGAGAAGACAGCGGGTGGTTAAAAATAGACCAACTGGACTAATTTACAACCATGAAACCAAAGGTTTGCTATGTGCTATATTTCTTTTGTCTTCTGTGTTATAGCTTTTAGTTTGGAAGAAAACCACAAAATTAACCCTTAATTTCTCTTATCTTGTGACTGTCAGTGTGCCATTCAGTCTGTTATTATATTGTATTACCAGTTTGTGCATGTGAAATGTTGTCAATTCCTCACATTCCTATTGATTCGTAAAGTGATAAACCTTTCAAATTTCAGCCCTAGTTGATTTATCATTATCGGTGGTCACAAAGTAAAATGTGCATTTCTGTACCACAGATAAAACTCCTTGAGCAGTTACTTTGTCATGAATAGAACAGAAAATCATCTGTATGTGTTTGAAGTGCAGCCACAAAAAAAAACTCATGGTTTTATTAAACAAGTCAGCCAATAATTGGCTCTTTTTCATCATGTCTTGAGCAACCATCATATGCCACACAATAGCAGGGCACAGTAAGAGAAATGTGTTACTATTTCAGTTGGTGGTGTGCCGCCTGTTATCGCAGCTCACTGTGGTCGCTCCTTCTTCTTCTACTACCGTTTGCAATGTTGAAAACGTGTCCATGTTTTGCATGCGCAGCAGAGATAGTAAGGATGTGAGATGGCTCACCCCTCATCAAATTCAGCTCCGAAAAACGATGTGCACAGATTTGCTCGTTTTTTGCAGACAGTTTAATCATTGCACCCCCAACTGGGACTGCAACTTACAGTATGTTTAACAGTAACCCACACAAACACAGCAGCAACACATATTGTAGCTTATTTACTAGTAGTATGCTTTTCCTGTCCTTGGTCTCCATGTGCTCTGTTGAAATATACAGGCCACTGAAATCCAGTACAATACATATTAAGCACCCTTATGGGAATAGCCTGAAGCGAAATAATCTATATTTACTTGTTCCTCTGTAACAGCAGCGTGCCAGGGGACTAGTGAGCGTACATCACCAACAAATGATTCTCTTTATTTGTTATGCATACAAACAGCATACCCCTGTACACACTGCACTGCCAGCTCTCTTTTCACTGTCATTTGCATTTTCCACGCATACATTATCGGGCTGTTGCAATATGTATGGCTTTTATCCTTTAGCTTGCCCCACACATGGAAATAACGCATCACATTCCCAGTGAAAATATTGCAGTGGAGTTTTTCTCCACTAACCATGGGCTGCACTGTTACCTTGTGATTACCTCTTTGTTTTACGTGTGAAATCGCAGCCCTGTGGGACTGCAAATAGAGAAAGCCAATTACCTAACAAATGTCCACCTTCTCTCCTGAGCTGCTCATGATTTTTTTCTCTCCTCTATTTCTCCCAGGCGCTCTTCCCCTGTCATCCACTGCTGCGAGACAGAAAGAGGTTAAAGCCATGGAAGTCCTTTTTTTTTGCTTATTTATTCATGGATTTTCCATTTAATATTCATGCCTTTCTCAGGACTATCTGGGTGCAGAGGAGAATTTGCTGCCTCGGAGGCGGTCGCGGCCAAAAATCAGGTTTCAGCTCCAATGAGCCCGGCGGATGAAGGGAAGAGAGAGAGATAGATAGAGAGGGAAGGAGCGAGCAGGGTTTCATGTGTTCTCTAGTAAATGAGAGGCAGGCCTTGAAGGTGACAGGCTGTGTTTATTACTGATCTGTCAGGCGGTTAATGGGGAGAGGAGAAGAGACGAGAGAGGGGAGAGCCGAGCTGTTGAGCAGAGACCAGAGCACACAGGCATGGGAGCGAGAGGGAGCCCCAAGCAATAAACTTTACCTACTAGATGTGCCTGTCCTTACAGATTCAGTTACACCACATGCATGCTGAATTACATTCACAAGCAACTACATTACAGTCGGCAACAAAGAGAGTATTTATTGTAATGAGATTTGTATATTCAAATGAACAAACATCAACAGTAAGGACATAGAATAGAAAAATGCAAGCTTCTCTAACAGCACGTTGGAGTCCATGCACAGGTCACGGCTCAAAGACATTTGTTGGCTTTTTCTTTCTCTGCTAAACACACTTCAGACACTTTGAACATGCTCTTTATAGTTTGCAATCACTCAAAAATGTCTTCTATTTGTAGTTTCACAGAGAGACGTGAACGTGAGTCCTCAGAAATGTCCCGGAAAAGTCTAGCTTAAACGGTACCATGTCCACATCCACGTCAAACTACAGCTGTGTCTCATTTCGGGGGCTGCATCCCTCTAAGGACATGGTTTACGAAGGATGAGTCATTTGTAGCCTACGTAGACCGAGAAGGCCGAACTGAAATGAGACGGTCTGGTCTACGGAGGATTTCCTGTTTGCGTCACCAGCTGTTCCGCTCTTGCCCTTGCATCACCAAATGTCACTCCTGTCACCTAGCAACAGGTAGCTTTCTGGCTAACTAGGTTTTTTTTATATTTGTATCGCTGGCTATTAAATTGAGTTGAAACCAAAAACTTTTATATTTAAAGTGTATTCCTCGGCTGCTTAAGAGTGCACCACCTCGTTTGAACTGAGGTGCAATGAAACTCGGGATACATGGACCACGAAGGCTCCATCGGATGCATCCTTCAAAACGACGACGCATTTGCGCCGCATCTAAAGGAGCCTTTGAAGTGGGACAGCCTTTGACGCGCTGCTGTGACGCAATCGGACCTTTCATCCCAATTACAACTTAGGTAAAAAACAACTTTGACTTGGTTAATTTTCCATTTAAAAACAGATACAAAAAATGGCCATAATGAGGGAATAGATTGTTACCTTTGCCATGGAGGTACTGGTGTTAAAAGGGGATGACAATAGCGGAACAGATAACAAAGCTAAGTTATTATATTGCGCAGATAAGGATCCAGGTCCTTATCTAGTATTTTGTTCAAGGACGTCTTCACATTGCGTGATACGCTAGTATGCACTGATTACAATAAGACAGATCTGGCATAAGTACTATATCCAAAGACCATCATTGTGTATTTTGATTATATGTGCACATGCAGATTTTTTTCCAATACATTGTAGATGATTGAACTCATATTGTTAGCATAGTGTTGCCTTGATAGAGACATGCTCCGCCTGAGAGCTTTGTAGTATTTGATTGCACTTGAGTCCTGAGGTTTTATCAGCCGCCCTTGGTAATGAAACCTCTTGGTTTTCCATCTCAGTAAAGGGTTGAAACGCCCGCGTAAAGAAATTGCCCTCTGTCGTAGCAATAGATTCGTCTCTCCTTATCTTAACTAAGCATTGTTGCCTTTATCAGTCACCATTACACAACTCAAAGCAATCAGGGTTCAACGTGCGTGGTCTTTCTTTGGTGTCACGTTCACTGCATGAATGGCATGCTGTCTGCAGAAAGGGTGCAGATTGTAGTTCGTCTTCGTGCTGTGAAGACATATAAATATACTATAGATGTGTGAGAAGCTTACTCCTCTGTTGAGGTGTGGATGTTACTGTATTGTTGCACAACCCAGTTTCCCTGACAATGCCTGAGGGGGTTACACTCCTGAGGTTGAAATTGATTTAATCTCCAGGAATATAACGAGGTTGAAAGAGGAGAGTAATGCCCGTTTCATGCACTCAGCCCAGCAGATTTAAAAACATCGGCTTTGGAACCAAATTATATCCACACTTCAAGTGATACTCCCTTTTTATACTGGAAGAAAATCACAGCCATACCCTGTTTTCACTTACAGGCTTGAGCCATCGTAAGTAGATGTTTTTATTCTTATTGCAGGGTTATAAAGATTCATTCACAGTTTGAATGTGCAGCCGCTCATCTGCTCTTAAAGCAGTGAAAGCACCGCAGCTTCTTTATTTATATGGGTCAGTGTACATAAAGGGAAACGCACAAGGTACATAAACTGCTTTTCACTTCATCAGTGTTTCTGCAGCTAGAATCTCATTGTGGTTCGTATCTGCTGTTTCTGAGTTTTTGTGGCTCTTTAACAGACTTTGTTTCCTCACACAGATAAAAACACATCTGCTTTGTCTCTTTATTTGACTGGATCCTCATGTTGCGTGCATCACATTTCTGTTTTCATTCCCAGAAATCCTTTTGTTTTCTCCACTCTGTCCGTCTCTTCTCTCCCCCGTCTTTGTCTCCGTCCCGAGCCTGTCACAGTAATCAATCTGGGTCAGCGCTGAGAGGGGGGGATGCAGACAGATGTGCTTTGCAAGGTGATCGATGTCCTTGATTGGTGAGAGATTACTCCTGTCTGTGTGTGTGTGTGAGGGCGCATGTGAGTGTTTGTGTGTTCGACTGATTGGGAGAGGTGTTCTAGTTAGTATGAATGCAGTCGGCCTGCTGCCCTGATTTTGTTCATTTGTTGTGTTCGGGGCTGAAGCTCAATAGGTGGATTATTTGCACGGTTCAAGTGGCTGACGGAGGTGAGCATGTAAAACTAGACACGGTCAATGAGTCGCTTAAGGTGGTTAAATAGTGTCAGTGGATGTTTTTCCAGCCCACTGCAGAGAAAATTAGCACAATATTTTGGAATGTAACTGAAGTGAGTTCCCTGCACGGTGTGACAAATACTTTGATTAATTTAGAAACAGTAATTTGAGATATTTAATATATTAGCAAGTTTGTTTTTATACATTCATTTCTTACAGTTTTGGATTCAAATACGGTTTGCTTTCTTTTTTAAACCACGGTACAAATAATGATAAAACACTGCAAGGGACACTTGACATTTAAAACTAAGCTTGTCTGTGCTCACTGCTGGACAAATTGAGTAAACAGTCTCTGCTGCGATTCTGTGTTACATTTGGTCGACATGTTCACAGATGCCAAGTAAAGCGTTAAAAACTGTTCAATACATAGAAAATTAATCTGCAACTATTCATAAAGTCAATGATTGTTTTTGATGATTTTCTGCTTCTGTCAAATGTGTCTTGGACAAAGGGCAGACAAAACCAGCTATTGGAGAGGTCACCTCGAACATAAGAAATACGTATGTGCACAATTTTCTGACATTTGAAATAGTACATGATTTAACGATTTGTCAATAATAAGCTAAAATCAGCCTAAACATCTGCTAGTTCAGTTTATCAGGCCAAAGTTTTGCTTTATTTCTTGAACAAGATAAACCAATCAATCCCCCTTTTTTTTTTTTGTATTGGTTCGGGCTGTCACGATACAGAATTTTTCTAACCGCGGTGAAACACTAACTCCACCCTGCAGTACCGTGGTTAACCAGCGCCTCAGCCCTCTGATGGAGTATGTTTTGTTTATTTCACTACAGCGCGTCCCCCAGACGGTAAAACCTCATCGACCTAAGTGAACACAGCATGAGCACTGAAAACACAACTTTATTAACCACTATGAAGTTCTTATCCTCAATTGTTGACAAGAAATCCGTGGTCACGGGTTAGTTATTGCAGTGGCTAAACAAGCACGTCGCAAGACTGCACATGGGCTCGTCTGTGCCGCTTAGATGCGTTTCTTTTGCTGATTACTGTGATCTTTAAAACAAGTTTGTTGTTCATAATGTCTCGTTCTGTATGGAAAGATTAGGTGCTTCCCTGGGACGTATGGATAGTGAGTTCACTGCGTCCCTTTAGATTTTTACACAGGATGCGTACCTAGCAACATCACTGGGTCTATGATATAAAAACAGAATACCGGTGTTGCGGTCATGCAGTTACCATGACAGCCAGAGTAAAGGTTGCTATAATTCAGAAAAGGTAAATAGTCTCATGGGCAACTTTGTGATAAATGTCGCAACATTGTCTTTATGAGTATTCCAGCTATGCTAAATTTATACAATTCAAAAGAAAATGTCGGAAAGTTCAACTTTAGTTTGCACTTCGATCGACCAAAAATCGATGAATTCAAGAATGAATAAAACACCTATTTTCTTATTTTGATATAATAAACTGTAAATGTTACATTTCGTGTCCAATGTGCTCTGCAGGTTTGTAGCTGTGAAAAGTAATTCTGTTGAAAAAGATGTTTACGTTGGCACATTTCAGATAAACATGACATTACTTCATAATGTAAAGAGTGACCTGTGAAAAGCACAGTTGTTTTAGTATAAACATTGACACACTGTTACCTTAAAGCCATCAACATTTCTCTCAAACACATCTTCACCACTGTGAGCACCTCACAGCTCTTGTGAGAAATATCAACAGTGGTAATTCCCCTCAGAGGAGGCTGTCAGCTCTCCATCAGCTGTCAGGGTTTTGCCTGTTTTCAAAAGAGCATTTGATTCTTGTAGTTTTCCTCTCCCTCTGAAAAGGAGCAGACAGATGTAGAAGCCATTAGCCTCGGGGAGAGACAGCACAGATGTGTCAACAAGGCTTGACTTTTACAGTCCAAGTGAAGTCTGAGCAAACAGTGGCTGTGAGGAGGCCTGTGTGGTTGAGCAGTGATCCCGGGACACGGTCGCACGGCGTTGCCCCGGGACTCCAAACAGACCGTGACTCTAGTTCTCATTACAAGAGCGGGTCAGACCACCCCAATACGGAAAATAAATAATGCAGGGGAAAACCTGAGTGCTGCCACCTCACTGACAACATCCACACAGCCGTGTCCTTCATGAATAAGTGCTTCAACCTTTTATATACTCCTACTGTAAGCGGGGTTTTATACTCCTAGTATAAGAGAGGTTTAAAGGTTATTTTTTATTAGCAGGATGCTTATTTTTACATCTGTATGCATTTCTTTTTGTGCGTTTTATAACAGATATCAAAACCAGAAAGGTTTATAAGGTTATAATTTCTTGACAATTTTCTTTATTAACCGATTATTTTGCAGGTCTCAAAATGACACCAAATATTGAAATAAAAACTGAAAGCAATTTCCCTGAGCCCAACAGATTGTTTTATCAGACTAATGCATAAAACCAAAAATACTCCGGTACATATAGCAAAGAGAAGCAGCAAATAGCAGTTTTGCATGACAATTAGGCTTTTAAGTGTTACCAATTAATTATTTGTCGATCGATTAAGTGTTTTAAGCTCTAATATCACTCTATGTGTATAATCTAAATCCACTCATTTCCCTCTTTCTCATGGGCCTCCAAAAAAAACCCTTGAAAAATCCAATTCTTTATCTTAATTTGATCTCAATTTCCTGTAGCAGTCGCAATGGAGAGCCCAAGATGAAAGGCTTGAAATTCTAATTAAGCTGTAATGGCAGCAGCAAGTTGATATTTTTCCTGCCTGTGCGTTTCTCCCTCGTCAGCCCTCTCCCTCCTTCTATGTTTAGCTTGATCTCTTCAAATTTATTTCCTACTTTGTAACCAGAGGCAAGAGCCCTTGACTCGCTGCCCCCACAGCCGCAGCCAAGGCAGCCATTTAAGTTGTGATTAAAAATTAATGGTTGAGTGAGAGAGAGGCGGCAGAGAGAGGGAACAGGGGAGGGCAGGGGAAGGAAGAGACAATGCTCGAGCATGAGGGGAAGGCTTTGGAGAGGGGAGCAAAAGCCCAAGCAGCAGCTGCTCCCTGATCGAGGGTTGGAAGGTCTTCTCACAACTCTGCTGTGTTTAACTGCCCCGCTCACGCCCCACCATGAATATTGCATTACCGCACGATAGGGTTCCTTGTGTTACCCCCACCGAGTGTGGAGCAGAGCTGCAGCCACAGTGCCGAAGCGTCCAAGTCAAGCCTGCCCCCACTGTGAGAGGGGGGGGTTGTCCACATTTAGGCAGACACACCACAAAAACCAGACCAACTTTCACACCATATAATTCCCACACTGGTTCTGAGAGATCCTTTGTTTCATTCCATGTCACAGGCAATTATTGACACAGAAAATAGAGCCACATGTGCTAGTCTTTAAATCCATTGTTAGTAGGTTTGTTGGCTTGTTATCTCTGATGACTGTTTAACATTCATCATTCCAGCTCTGTTACGAAACCATTTCCAGTTACTGAGCAGAAGGGAAAAAGTGTTTTTCATTAGAACACATTTAACTTCCATTGAAATTAAATATGTCTGGTCAGACAAACAGTTTAACACTATTATTTTAGAGACCCCCTCCTGTGAAAATCAAGTGTTAAACCTTGTAAACATCTCCATGTGGTGTTCTTCATGTGCTTTAAGACATATCAGGGACAACATAAGCAGTCATCTCCATGGCTGGGCCTGTCTGCTTTTAAACTGCAGTGAACCAAGGACAGGCTGAACAGCACGTTTTCAGATTGGCAGGTTTGAGACGTCACAAACCTAAGGAGCCAATCCCGTAAATGGACGGGTGGTGACGCTATGCATATCATTATGTGCAACCTATGGCAACCACTTCGGCGAATCATCGTGACTTTTGCACTCACTACTGACTACTCACGTTAACGTTACTACTACTAATTACTACATTTCATGCTAGCTAAGTTTCAACAAGTTGCCACTAAACGATGGCAGAGACATGTTTTGTTTTCGCAACGGAGGGGCCGATTAGAAATGTGCATAGTGGGCGGGGACTATGCAGATTCATGAATTTTTTATGAGGGAGATGGAGGAGATGCCTTGGGACGATTTTTACAATGAAACGTATTTTGCAGAAAAAACATATCAAACAATTTATTATTTCAGACCGGAGCTGGTCTGTAACATTATTTTTTTGGCCTTTTATGCCTTTATTTATAGGGAAGACAGTGGATAGTGTCACAAACAGGGGAAGAGAGAGTGGGGGATGAACCGCGGCAAGGGGCCGAGGGTGGGAGCCAAACCTGGCCACCACATCGAGGACTGAGCCTCCGTACAGTGGCCGCCTGTCCAACCGCTGAGCTCAACTGGTGCCCTTTAACTCTAATCTTGATGTTTTATGGAGTAAACAAATATCAACCAACACATCTTCCTGTAACGTATCAGGGTCTAGTTCTCACATTTATTTTGGTTTGATAAAAATAGATCAGTAAATCTGTTCTTTGCATGTCTAAAAGTCACAGAAAACTTGATAAAAATGAAAATATTGGCCCAAATTTAGTTTGACAAAATCCAGTGGACGGGTGCAGAGGCTGTAAATGCTTTCATATTTTATACATTTCAGCTCTCTGTTGAGTGAAAGCTTCCCAAAGAAGGTCATTGAAATAAAGGGCAATCAATTTCAGTCTCTCCCAGCCAACTCGGTACTTCCCTCTGACTCTTTGGCCAATTCTGTAAAAGCTAAACAGAAATACCACGGGAGCATACAAGGTCCTGACCTTGACTTTACCAGATGATGAGTTGTGGCACTTACATCACGACCTGACCCTTTTCTTCCTTCTGGCCTGTTTCTCCATACCGTTTCATTACAGCATTTTTCAGAGCCCATTAGCCAGTGATACATGCGCTCTTTCCAGCACTGCCAACAGTATTCCCTGTAGTACCGCTCATACTGGATTGCTCAAATGTCTTTGATTGGAAAAGACCCTTCTTTAAAAACCTTAACTGGGACTAAATGAAATTTTTGTCTTCTTGGTCATCATTATCATTTGTGGTGATTATCTACTGACCAATTTTCTGGGCAAGACTAAGGATATAGTGAAGCCACTAGCTGACTAAAAGCAAGCTACAAAGGTCCCCAGACATTCATACATGATGTTAACTGCCATTTTAAACCAATAATCTTAAAGGGATATTTAGACACTTTTGGAAATTCAAGTAATAGTTTGTTTTGCAGAGAACTGGATAAAGAGGTCGCTACGCTCACTCTCGAGCAAGCACTAGGAGTCTATTAGCTTAGCTTATGACACGGCTGTGTTAAATACTTGATTCTGATTAGGGCATTCTGAGGTCAGCTATTTTCTCGATAACAGACCTGCCATGAAGAACACACTGTTGCTAGGGATTGGACTCAATCCGGACGACTAACTGTAATCATATCAATCAGCCGAAAGAAGTCAGGCAGTAAATTTGACGTCAGTCTGTTTAATTTATGATTTCATAGGTAGGTAGCCGTGTAATAAGCGGGATGAGGGGTGGGACTCCTGCTCACCCTGTTGGGGTTCCATTCCGCGATAAAAACCTGCTCACTATACATTATTCCCTAATAAAGACTGGAAGCTTGGTGAAACTCTCTCCCAAATCTGACTGACCCGTCTGGAAATTAAATTGCAGACTATCCAAGTATATTGTAGTCCCCTTTGTGTAAACTCATTTCTGTAGCCTCACTGAAACATTTGGGGGTTCATGCAGTGCTAACAGTTTGAAAGAAAGTTTCAACTTTTCAACTTGGGTGAATTTGTCTCACAGCTACCTAACACACAGAAAAAAGCCTAGGCATAAAGCACGTGGACACAGGCGCAAAAAAGGGAATACAGTACTTAAATAAATAAATACATTAAGCAGGCCTCGACATAAGCACTGGCAGGGTGGCCCGACGGTATGTTTGTAACCCCCCGGGCCAGTAGATTAACTATTTAACTGGCCCAGTGTGCCATTAGGATTCACAAGCCCACAATGTAAACAATATAGTAGCCCTCCCGAGATTCACAGTTCTGATGGACGGGACTAATTACTTTCTACGCAGAATCCCGCGGTAATCTCCATCTGCAGGTACACGCCGTTTTTAGTTTTCATACACACGAGGGAGATTTACTTTACCCCCAACGCTGACGAGCCACTTAACACCCATAGCAGTGTTTCCCACACATAGAACAACAGGAAAAGTCCGTCTGATATCACATAGTGCAGCTTTTAATGAGAGCATAGAATAAACTGACCGCTGTGCATGCAGAGTCTGTGTGTCAGTCACCTGCCTGTAAACTGTAAACATGCACGCGACGCTCCGGTCATCACAGATGCTCCTCCTGGATGATCGAGGCAGATGGGCGGTTACGTGAGGTGGCAATAAGTGTGTGTATTCCCGTTATAAGCAGCACCTCGTCCCGGTGCACGTTAGCGCTGTGGCTACATAAACAGACCGTTTACAGAGCGGACGGGCCACAGACTGTTTACTTTTATGGCTACAGGAAGAAGGAGACAGTAAGATTTTGTTTCAAAAAGTTACTCTCACGGGCTGATCACCCTGATCAAACATACATTTGAACATTGTCATAAATGGTAGGTAACATACTCAATCAATCTATTGCTACTTATTCATGTGGGAGTGGTAAAAGAAGCCTCTTTATACCCATATGATTATTTTCGTCTATTTTTATAGTTTATAATAGTTCCACAATTGAACACATATTCATTAATAAGAACCCTTACAGAGAAACAAAATTTGACGTTAAAATAATACCGAAATAACAAATTATTTCAGGGCCAATGGTTTTTGGAAGGGCCAGTGAATAGTAATAGTAAAAGTTACTGGCCCAGAGTGCCAGTGGAAAACCCTTATTAAACTTATTGTCAACCCCTGCATTAAGTGATGACAGGAAACTTAGATTGAAAATATGTGCAGAAATACCACATGTTCCTGTTGATCTTTTTCTGAAATGCTGGAACAAACAGGTTGAATAAATTAAAGTCATGGTGATTAAGCAATCAATAATTGTGTATTGGTCTCATTGTTAGTCACCAAAGGAGTTTGACTGACTTAACCGCTTAAGTTATATAACATGTAGGAATTTAGTCATTTGATCCTGTGGATTTATTTCCTGACCTATGATACAGTTTTAGCCCCAAGCTTGTGGCTTACATCAAAGACCTCATGCTCTGTAGGTATTTACAACAAAACAAATGGCTTGAAGATCAATTTTGACTACATTTCCTGCCACATAAAAGCTATGTAGTAAATCTTTGAATGATATTTATTCTAACCAGCAGCAGCAGGGAGGAAAACACAGCAATAGCGTGATATTGTAGCTGAAAGGACTGTGCTTCTCTCGGCTGTAAGGTCCATAAAAATGTGTTTAAACTGTTAAATGATGTTGAAATGACTAGTCACCTTTACAATCTTATAGAAAACTGAAGTATTTCCTGGGTGGTCTGTGTAATTAAATTGTAAACACTAGAGCCTTCCTTGCAAAACGGCGCAGCACAGAAACGACAGCAGTAATCTCCTTGAAAAAGAAGCTGTGGCACCAATAGAAATGGATGTCATCTATGGATGTCAACTTGAAGGTATTATCAGATTTGTAACACGCTCTTGCCACCTCCTCCTCATCACCCACCTCCTTGTTGCTACACTCTGTTCCCTCCGTTCTTTCCACGCTTCTTACATAATTTGTTAATTCTGTCCTATTTCCTCTGCTGCTGCCATCACTGCTCTTGCTTTAGGTCTTATTTGCAATGCTAATGAGGCGAGGCAGCAAGTAATGGTTTGTAGGGAAAAGAGGCTGCCTGGAAAGATGGTGATATGGAAATACAGCTCACTGTGGCATACAGAATATATTCTCTGAGAGAGGCCACATCATTGCACATGTAGCGTCATTGGTACATTTTACTAGATCTCATGAGCACAAAGACGTAATCAAAACAACCACTGTCTCAAATATTTATTTAAGATAGGAGAGTATTGCCTTTTTCTGATGTGAATAAACCTGTATTTTCACCATTTTTGCAGAGGAAAGCTACAGTAATGCATGCTCTGATAACTCAATAGTCCAGTAAGAAATGTAAAGTACGAGCTGCAGCCTGAAGCTCGCCCCCAGCCTTCCTTTCCCCATCACTGCGGTGGACCAGATGATTCTTGATTAAAGCAACAAGCAAGAAACCATTATTCGATTTCAACCCGCGTTACCATCAGGCAGCTTTCAGTGTGCAGCTCCCCACTTATCTCCCCACTGTCCATGTGATTGAAATTACAGTCACGCCAATAGCAAAGGCAAGTAAATGGATTATTGAGCAACTGTAAGTGGCTCGCTCCAAAGAGCTGGCTGCGTGTGCTCGCTGGACACACATAAGAAAATACTGCATGGTCCAGTTTTATTTCTTTTATTGTGTTGCAGGTGTATTTCAAACCAGTTTATGGTTTAGATTCATGCTAACCTTATCTATTTGGAAGGTATATACATGCATGTTTATATTTATATTTAGTGGCTTTGAACTATTCCTACTTAAAAATATGAATTGCCCCCCTCTCCTACCAGATTACAAACAGCTACTTAAAGCTAAAGGATTTGAAAAATGTAAAGAACACTTTATAGCTCGCTGAAGCAACATGATTCATCCATGTTTTCTAAGAGATCACTTTATAATAGATTTATACAAGCCTCTTTCTTGGATATGTTGTTAAGTATTTTATAGGCCCATCTAGGGACAGGTATTGTAAATTAGTTTAGACTAAAAATGATGGAGTGTGTGGCAATGGTTTACCTCCTACATACTTGTCCCTATAAAAATAAGCATTACAAAAATAAAGTTTATAAATGCCATAGTTGTGGAGTGAGCTGCATCAAAACTAAATCCAACAGCTCACCTCAAGTGCGTCATTAATCGAACACTTTTCTTCATCAGTCAGTTAGATGCTCAGCCCAGCAGCAGCGAATTTACAACCCCAGACAGATCTGACAGAGTGTTACTGAGATGAATGAGCTGAAGGGACACTGGGGCAGGGACGTCTTTTGTTATCTGCAAATCCAAACGTGCCAACAGACTAGTTAAGCCGTTTCAAACTAAGTATGGACTGTAAGACGGGTTATTTCGGCAACATTTCAGATATTGCAGATAATTGGTTTCAAACGTATAACATTGCATCATCAGCATACAGTCATATGTGCTATTATTAGTACAATGCTCTGCCTTTCTTTATAGTGCAGAAGGTCGACCAAAGCGACATATATCTGAGAGTTAATACAGCACAAGCAAGGAAATAGACAGGACGCCAGTAAGTACCAACAAACAGCTTCAAGTTTGATCGGACACAGGTGCCGACAGTGCACAGGGCGTATTGAAGCAGATTATTATTATTTTCATTTTATTATCATAGTCAACAACAACATCAACGCAGTCAATATCATCATCATCTAGAGAATCCTAATCAACATCAACAACATCCTCAGTATCATCGTCATCAATAGCGTCAATATAATTAAGCATCAGAGTACTCGATTATTAGCAGAGGAGGCTGCATAAATTACCTATGAAGCTATTAATTGGGCTTTCAGGAAATTCAAATCACTCTCTTACCAAACTGCTCGCCAAAATATGCCTCAAAGCTGTGTTAGTGTCAAAGGAGGCAAATAGAGAGAGATTTAGGGATTATCGTACTTTGTATTTTGCATCCTCTTACAAATCAGTTTGTTTATTATGATCTCAATTAAAGGACTAAAGGATAAAAGACTCAAGTATTAAGACATAATGGATTCATACATTTGTCCTAGTTAGGATCTTAATTTTGCCTATTGAGATACATATCATGTAATTTGTGTTGAAGCAGTTATTATCACTTCTCTTCATGAAAGTAGAAGAGACGTTTTCTCAAGTGTCCAATTAAAGGAATTGAGGAGCACCAGCATCAGATCATCTCTGAAGATCTTGAGACCCAGCTGGACGTCCATCCCATGTGTTTTATTATTTTGTAATTTATTCAAAGCAATTTTTCTGCTTTACATCTCTATTTTGACTTCCAGCAGTTGGTATTCATCATTTAAGTGAGGAATAGTCATACCCTGTTTGGGGCTCCCTCTCAGCCGACTGAACAGTCTTCTTCACTCCGTTGTTCCGACCAAACATCCCAGTTAGTTCTCTCCGCTTTGTTTGTCGTCCCAGGATTAGAGGGAAGGGTGGGATGAGGTGGATGGAGTGAATGAGTTTGTTTGAGTTGGATGAATACATCATGTATGTAGGGAAGAGGGATATAAAGCTGGTACAAGAGTATGTTTGTTTTAGAGTATGTATGATTGTGTGTGCATGTACATGATTTATGTTGAAGAGAAGGGCTTAGGCTTACCGTTTGTTTAAGAACAACAAAATAAATATATGTGTCTGAAAGGAATACAGTAATGCTCGCCTTTAAGCCTCTTTCGGTCTCACTCAGCTTGATCTTCATTCATTCCCATCCAATGTCCAAGGGAGCCTCCAGATTGTTTATGTGTCCTGTGGTGTGTCCATAGGGTGTCCTAAATATCTCTTCCATGGAGTAAAGCCGACTCTCTCAGCTTATCTCTCTATTTTTTCAAACAGATACCGGTATGAAATCACATGTTTTAGAGATTTGAGGGTGCACAAATACATAAAGACAGTGCAGTTAAATTACTCTGTAAGAGGAGGTGGTTGCAGAAGCTGTCATCATTGTGCACCGGGGACGCTGTGTTCATGAAGGCTGCAGGCTGGAAGTGCCGAGCCTCCCCCTGTGTGCCGTATGCACTGTCTGAGTAAACAACACACAAACCTGTCAGATGTAAAATGTAGATTACGACAGTGTGCTTTACTACTTGTGGTTGCTAGATAAACGACAAAGAATGCACGACACTGTGTGCAGAGAATATTTCTTTTTCGTGGCCCCAGACATAATTCTTCCTGGATGATGCTCAAAGATATTAAGAGGGAAGAAGAAGCTGGAAGACTTGCAGAAGGCAGGAAATTGTGAAGGGACCAGGAGAGCCTGGAAAGAAAATCACTCGAATAATTAGATTTTCCGTTGAATGTTTCACGTCCATGACTGTTAGTAAGGGGTTTGAATTGCAGTGCAGCAAGTCAATTTATATTGATAACATTCAGTTGGTTGCAATACAAGTGTATGTAATTATTTAGACATTTTCTTTGGCATTGGTATACCCTCCTGTTTACCTCATATAGAGTAAAATGAAAGCTATTTCCCTCCAAAATGATGTCTCCTGAACTTATAAGCAGGCAATTGAAAGCTGTGACGATTTGTTAATTACTTGATTAGTTCATGAAGACAAAATCATTTGCCTACAATTCTGATTGATTAATCACCAAAGCAATTTTCAAGCAAAAAAGTCAATTATAAGACGGTTTCAGCATCTCAGATGTGAGATTTAATCATCTTTCCTGTTTTTATTTTATAGTTAGTTGAATATTTCGAGGTTTTAGGCTGTTGGTTGGAAAAAAACGACATATTTTAGATGTATATTGTATGTACACTGCACTACTTTTAATTTGATCCTGTCACCAATATCCTACACATCTGTACATATTTTGTATTATACGTATTGTTTTTTACATTTTTATTCTTATTGCCTTTTTTTCATCTTGTTCTATTTAAGTCTTTCACTTATCTTTATTCTGGTTCTGTTATAATTGGTCTGCACCAAAACACCAAAAAAGAGATTCTTGACTGTTTCTGACGTTTCATTGGTCGAAAAGCGAGGTGCACACTGATTTATAATTAATCTGATTTTGGGCCTGATTCCCCACCTCCCACGAAGTAAGCTAAGTCCTGATTTTTTGATGGTTCTGAAAATTATCTTTTCCTGTGGTGTGAGGTACGTGAAGAGTGATTTTGCTTCCCCTGATCTGCTTGGAAGAACATCATGGCCACACCGATTTCAATATTAAACATGTTTGAATATTAATGATCCAATATCCTGTTGTGTGGTGGGGAACCCCGAGGACAGCCGAGCACACACTCTGGATTATCACGTGGAATGAAACGATAGCCAATTGGGAAGCAAGCTGACGAAAAAAACATTCCTTCCTTCACGTGGTCCGCCATCTTTGTTTACTCTAAAGTCGTGTTTGACCGCGAGAGATTTTGCGAGATTTCCAGTTGTGAGAGTCGGACTCTTGTTGTTGGTGGATGAATCTGTTAGTGTGGTGTGCTGGTTTGGTCTTATCGTTGCTCTCCACACACTATAGGAACTAACCTGTTAAAGCTATTGTTGTTTTTTAAAGGTTTTTGAACATATTTATGTATCTTTTATTTTATATTGTGGCTTCTAGTCTCAGTTTAGGATGTATTTTTGTTTTCAAGACTGGTTAGAATATGTACAAAACCATAACACATGAGTGGTCTGCTGCTGTATTTGTATTCAGCGTTTTATTTAAAGCAGGTTAAACAGGATTACATTCATTTCATGTTGTTGTATTCATGTTTGCTTTGCCTGTCGTGTTTCCCAGTAGCCTGACAACACAGTTATACTCAAAACACTGCCAAGAGCACATTAGGCAATTGGTGCAAAGGTCAAAGGCAGTTTGGCTCGGCATGATTCAAACCATAACGAGTCCCAAACAGAGTCAGAAAATCTGTCTGACCCTCAGGTCAGGTTCATTAGGGAGGCTTACAGAGTTAGCCAGCTGTCAACATATTCTCTCTTTCTTTTTAAAAGGTTAAACAACAAGAGAAACAAGTAAAACCTGAAGTGATAATCCAAACATTTAAAGGCTGCTTAATTTTTACTGCATCCATCGAGCTCCTAATAGCAGCCTGTAGCCACTTAGTATTAGCCTTTTTTTTCTTTCAGTGCAGATTTGATTGTGAAATCTGTGTTTGAGTAGCAAACCACTTGAAAAGGCTTTTCACATGAAATTGCCTTGTCCCCATGGGGCTGAGAGCTGGAGCCACAGCAAACACCGAATGAGAAAATTAATAAGAGAGTTACGTCTCTGCCCATCGTTAGAAATAAGCCTTGAATAAGGAGAAACCTTGCACTCGCACACATACAAATGAAATTAAGCAAAGTGCAACAAATGTCTTATCCTCTGCTTGGTTTTTTTAATTTGCTCACATCGATAACCGCTTACTTATTCGGGCTGCAACTTTGAAATTATCTTTGCTATTGATTCATCTGTTTTTAATGCTCAAACTAACAGTCCAATCCCCCCAAATCAAGTGTTTAACCTTGTAAACATCTCCATGTGGTGTTCTTCATGTGCTACAAGACATATCAGGGACAACATCAGCAGTCATCTCCATGGCTGGGCCTGTCTGCTTTTAAACTGCAGTGTACCAAGGACAGGCTGAACAACACGTTTTCAGATTGGCAGGTTTGAGACGTCACAAACCTAAGGAGCCAATCCCGTTAATGGTCGGGGTGACACTACGCATATCATTATGTGCAACCTATGACAACCACTTCGGTGATGCATGAGCCAGCTGTAACCGCCATTGTAATTTTTGCAGACTCACTACTAACGTTAACGTCACTACATTTCAAGCTAGCAACACATTACTAGCTAAATTATAACGTAGTTGCGCTGGTACGTTTCTAACGGTAACGTTGTAACAAATTAGAGAGCGATACATAAAATACATTCTGATACAGCCACTTCCATGCGACCCTGTCCAATTTGCTCCTCTTCTTCTTCTGAATCGCTTTCCGGTTCGAACATGTGTGGCTGAATTACCCCTATATTACCACTTGCCATTGTGTAGCGTACAGACGTTAACATAACATAATAGAAAAATCAAAAGAAGCATTCAGCTGTCTGAGTCTGATGGGCAGAGTCGAAGGTGAGCTACGGGCGTGCGACGGAGGGGGTGTTAGAAATATGCACAGTGGGCGGGGACTATACAAGATCAGGACTTTTTGAGGGAGAAGGAGGAGATGTCTTGGGAGGATTTTTACAACGTTTTTTGCATGAAAAAACAAAGACACAACTTATTATTTCAAGCAGAGCATTTTCTCCATCTTAAAACATGACTGGAGCTGCTCTTTAAAGCTGAAACTATCTCTATTTTGCACTCTTGACTTAAACAATTTTCCAATCTAAAGATTATTGCAAGTTTTCAGTCAACTGATCAACAAATCAACCTGTGCTCGACGGTTGGTGGGATTTCTAGAGCAGTATCAGTACCAAACCAATCGTGTGTATATTGCTTCAGGAGGGTGCAGGCAATAAACCCTGTAAGAAAAGCTGAGATGGAGTATGAGACACTTGAATTGACCCTCAGAGGAAACCGAGGCGGTGTGTTGTCTCTTAAGCTCGTACTTGGTGGATGGAAGAAACAAACTGTGACTTCCTCCTCTCGCTGCAGCTCGCTCTGCAGCTATTCACTGTATTAGCTCTTAAGTCTTTATCTCGCTCTGTCTCTCTATGCCTCACATAACCCCTCTTCACACTTCGCCTGAGAGCACCTGAGCTTTCAGGAAAGGACACATATATATACACAGGCACGAAAGACACACACACATCTCGTACCGCAGCTGAGCCCCCCTGCTTACAGTGGTGTTAGGACTGCAGCTTCCTCATTCTGCTGTGGAAATAGCTCGATCAATGGTGGCTGGGAAGAGATACAGCCAAACACCATGAGATTTTCAACAGGAAAACAAAATGAGTTCATGTTATGTTTGTAAAGTAGACCTTTATGTGTGATTTTTCTCTCTGTCAGTGACTTTGAATTTGGAGGAGAACCCTTTGTATTTGCAGAAATGTGTTTTCCTGCAGGGTTGGACAGGTTAAGACGAAAGCTCCCATGACAACAGCCTTAATAATAATGTTTGTTTTGCTCTATCAAGGTTGCCGCTAGCATCCCGCCATCATTGCATAACCTTTAATATGCTCTAATCATAATCATTATCTTAATCAAAGTCTTGCTTATTGTTTTTAAACTACAGGTGTGTCCTTTACTGTTGGCAATCTTTGACTGTAAGACAAACATTAGGGGAAAACCAGCCAATTTAGAAGAAGGAAAAGACCTCGGTTTAGAGAATAAAGGAAGAATCACCATAGCAAACATGAAAAAGAAAAGAAGCTTCGAAAAACCATTTCCTTCTCTGCTGCTGCTCTGACTGCGCTCACATCAAACAGAAGTGCTGCCTGAAAAGGTCAAAATCAGCAAGAAACGCTTTGCTTCTGTGAAATCTTCCACCTTCATTTCATGGCCTGATTATTTCAAAACAAATAGGGAGAGTAGTACTATGTTCAACACGCAGCAGAAGGAAAGGAGTCCACAGAGACTTGTTGAAAATGATACTGAAGCATCGCAAAAAGTAGACATGAAATTTTATTGTTGCCTGAAGGGACATTAGGTGTTTGCAAGGGAAAGAAAATAATGCAGTCCAGCAGGGGACATGTAAAATACTATATTAACACACAAATACAATCTAAAAACAGCAATATAACCGTCTAACAAGGGAAAACATACAGCAGAGACAAACACATGAAACAGCTCTGGTTGAATCTTGCTCGTCCAGCGTTTCTCTCATCTGTACTCCACCTCTTCCTGCCCGCCCTCCCCCTCCTCCTCCTTCCTCTTACATGCCTTCCTCCTCTTGCTAATTATCAAGTGTGCTGCCTTATTCCTCCAGCAGCTTGTTAAGCTCTCCAGGAGCAGAGCTGACCCACTTTACATGCAGATCTGTAGACTCAAACTCTGCTGATGGCTTCTTTCTTTCTTTTCCCTGAGTCCCACAACAGTGTATATATATTAGAGATACTTAACCTGCATCAGAGATACAGTCAGTAGTTATCTAAAAAACACATAGTTGTTATTGCTATGTTGTTTTCCAGAGAGAGACGATACATTCTATTTTACTTAAATGCAAAAGAAAAGGTGTTTTAAAGTGAAAATAGTTGATCTAAGGTGAGATTCAATGCTATCAAGATATCTGCATTTTTCGCTTTATTGTTTTTGCAGAGAGAGTATAAAACATGTTGTGTTCTTTTTGCAAAATGTAAACCAGAGTGGAAATTTCAATATGTAATTTGGTGAATACCTGCACCGTGTCCCATTTTAAAGCCAGCGGAAGTCTTGCTTTGCGTTTCTCTTTACTGTATTAGAATTGACAGTAGGGGGCTCATAGTGTAGTTTCACCAAAGCAAATGGTAGCTGTTTGCCAAACACACAGGGGTACAAATGTTAAAGCTGATGCCATTTTATACACAAGTCAACTTTTAAGATAAGAAAGTGGCTTGCAAAGTTTCTGCAGAGATATTTTCAGTCATAGTCACGTAATTTAGTAGACACTGTAAATGTTCATAGAAATTGCTTGAATTATACCCAATAGAATGACTCACAAAAGGCAGGTAAAGGTAAAAACAAGCAGAGTTGAATGTCCAGTACAAGGTTCCATACACAGGAAAATCTAATCCAGGCAAACAAATGTGCAGGAGCAGGATGAGTCAAGATCATAAAACAGGTCAGTACACAAAAATCACTTACGTGCACAAGGAACAACAAGGCTGGGACGAGGTGACACGAAGGAACACACAACAAACTGGCAACGAGAAGGAAGACAGACAGGGTGTTTGTTCAAAGACAATCAGGGGAAGACGAGACACAGGTGAGGCCAATCAGGGCGGTGTTGACACAGGTGGCGGGAAACACGTTGAGCAGGAAGCTAGGAGACAGGCTGTGTTTGAAATCCCACACTGTATACTGTATACTACATACTGTGTTCGGTGGTAGTATGTATTATGGAGCTGTTTCCAGTTTTGGAAAGCCTTCGTCTGCCATTTCAGCTGCCGTTGTGACGTTGTAGCGCTTTGCATTGTGGGATACAGTAGGTGAGGTAGTCTGGTCCGGTGCATACTGGAGATTTTTTCCGAATGAGTACGACTTTTGTTCGCATAGTGCATACCACATTTTGACTGAATCAGTTCATACTGCTAGTAGAGTATGCAGTTTCGCACACAGTCAGAGACACGGGGAAGTTTCAAATACAACAGGAAGTGACAATGACTATATAGACATGACATGTTAGCTTTCAGTTAGGAGATGTAGTGTAGCTTGAGCTTGAACTGTCTACTTCTGCATAGAAAAATAACCTAATAACACTCTTTCAGTTTTTGGTTTTAACCAAGGGGTTTAAGCTTTGTCCGTCCCAGCAGGAAAGCTACTATCACAATAGAATGGTAGTGTAATAGCTAGCATGTTAAAATGGTAACCAATCATTGCATGCCACTTCACATTAGCATTATTATCAGAACTGATCAGTAACTGAGGCTGATGTGAACTCGGTCAGTTGTTTTGGAGGTATCCTGTAAGTGTCCAAAGTCATTAGCTTTCATCCTGTTGGGAGTTCCATTGATCCAGGAGGTGTCACAATGTTGAAGTAATACAAGTGTTGGATTCGAGCCACGCCGCCAATGTGGGTAAAAATCTTCTATTGGAGACTCTTCATTGTTTCATTTTATCAAATCAATTTCAGCGCAGTCGAGCGGAAATTATTCCGTGACAGACCGGAGCTTTATTTCTGTTTACACAGGCATTAATTAAAATTCAGCTAACTAAATCAGAAATGTGACATTTTAATGATGGCAGCCACACGTCTTATTCAAACACACTGTGGCTGCAGTAATGTCTGCTGAGGCTCCTGTCTCTTCCTGTTTAATTGCGGAGCGTTGAAGCAGAGTGCTGAGTCCGGAGAGAACCCTTTGTCCTTTATTAAATGTCAGTGATACAGATTTCTATCAGTTCCATCATCTTTTCTTTGTTCTCCTCTGTGATACCGTCAGAAGCTGTTAAAGAAATAGTTTAATCATTTCACATGTAAGTTAGTCTTCCACTGAAAAATAACTTATCGTGACATTTGAGTAAGTAAAAATCAAACACAAGCAGATTGTGAACCACATCCAGCCCTCCTGCATCGGGATAATCTCTTGTATCCCCATCTCTTGTCACAAACTACATCAATATTTACACATTAAAGCAAACAGAGACAACAGTGCATCCTATTAGCACTGTGAAGTAAATATCAGTGTTCCTGTCACGCTCAGCTTAGACGCAGACGAGACTGGAATATCCAGCACCAATTATAAACCCGCTCATACATCAGAGTGTGCTGATGCTGCCTGAAACGCCGTCTCGATGCCTCGTCTTCCCTGAAGGTTAAACTGCATCCAATTCTATAGACTCCAGCCACCATTAACACGGCTCCCTGTAAAAGCATGGAGTCATCCTGAAAATTTCCATCATTAGCCAGACCTCCTCTGCAGCTCCCCACCCCCCACTCTTTGAAAACAATCAATAGCATCTGCTGCCGTCCAGCTAAGCCCGTTTCATTGCTGAAGGAGACAAACAGTGGGTGAGCTAGATTGATTAAGCATCAAGCTATTTTAAGAGATTATGATTGGTACGTTTGTCCACATTGATGGACCAGTAAAATAAGAGCAGAGCATCGGCTGCATTCGCAACGTTCGGATGATTTCCATAAAGAAACTCTGCCATCGTCTGCAAAATAAACATGGACGTGTGAGCCGTGCCTGCCACAGCCTCTGATGATGAAAGGGCTTCAGCACGCTCGCTGTCAGTGCAGCCAGCATTTGTCACATGCCTACAGTGGTTGTGGGTAATTAGCGTGTGACACCGAACAGTGCTAAGCTAACAAACGATGCATATGAAAGAGCTAATTGCATGTTGTGGCATATTTGCCCGCAATTATCAACCCCACCCACCTCCACAGCCACCCATGCTCTATTGAAATGTTAGCCTCTTTGAGCATTATCATAACACACGTGACAGCAGACTGTTAATCAGGAAAGGGCTGTACTTCCTTCACCCTGCGTCCCCCTTCCCCCCTCGAGCTGCCTCTGTTTATTTGCTCTGCATCTGTTTGAAGTGTTTCTTTGCAGGAACAACAGAGGGTCGCGCCGGTGGAGGAAACGTTTGTTTACGTGCATTTATGTTTAAACGACACTATAGGCTTCCCTGGATTGTTGGAAGTCGCTGTGGCTATAGTATTAATGAGTCCTATATATGCAAGAGCGTCTTTGTCAAGCTGCTGTCTTTATTCGTGCACAGGCATATGCGGGAAGATTTCTTTTTTGGATGTGTGGCAAGAGTCTGCCTGCACGCATGAGAATAACACGGCTCAATTTCCATTTTTATGAACAATCCAGTTACCTCTGTCAGGGAGACTGATGGAGAGAGGTCTGCTGGATCAATGTCACAGTGCCTCTGGCATGCCAAGGAGCTTGTCCACTGTGTTACTGCTTCCTTCGCCTCCCCTCCCCAACCTACTTGCACACATACACAATAAGAAGCACATGCACTTACACTTTGTCATACCTACACCACTTCTCCTCTCACATTCACAATCTTCCCTCGCTATTTCTCGCCCATCAGTAGACAGGATACATTCTGACGTTTGACAAGCCCATCAGCTTTTCTCCTGCTCCGCGCAGACATCCAGCCTGCAGAGACCCAAACCTAACCTTGAGCTAACTTAACCTTCAGCTTAATGAGCTACTTAAACAGACCCAAGAGCTTCCTTATGATATTTGCTGGCCGTAATGTTAGCCATGGGCGCTCAAGTCGCTCAGCGAGAACCTAAAAATGAGAACAAAGTTGCTGTAGAGAAATCTAAAAAACATGGTTGGTCACTTTTCAAGCCCCAGCTGTTATTATTTTTGTCAGAGCTGCTACTCTCACCCACACACACACCATTTGGCAGCAGGCTTTCATCCAAAGTAGTAAGAATTATGTGCAGTGGGAGTGGAGGCACTAACCCTGGCACTGTTTGTGCTCTTCTCTCCCTATTGAGCTGTACAGCACCACATGGAGCACACAGATAGATAAATCCTCCAGCAGTGGAAGATTAATCAGAAATGATGGTGGCTATTAGACAATGTCAGGCAAATAAAACGTGTTCCCCTCGATTCTTGTTGATTTCAGTGCGGGAACACAACCTGCCAAATTAAATCCCCCTCTGGGCTTTTATGATAAACAGCATGAAGATAGTCTGGCAGACTGTAAGGTCTTTGGATGTGACTGTCAGAAAGAAGAATTCACCCTCTTCACTCGTCTTTTCTGAGACATGTGCGGCAGAGGTTTTGTTCCACTCTCCCACTGAGGATCTTAAATATTTGAAAGACGTGAAGCATACTGCAAAGACCTCATGCTGGCTTTGTGTAGCTGTCACATAATCCTACGAAAGCACCCTGCAGAAAGAGACGTATTGAAATGCATAAAGATAGGAGTAAAAATCCCATTAAAGGTACAGCCTAGATACTGAGCGTAACCCAAACAGCTATTCCAGTATCAATGTTGACTAAATTATTAAGCAAGGTGCATTACATGTCTGCTATTTGTCTGAGAGTGCTGCTCAATCAATACTGTGTTGTTCTCTGTTTGTTGCTCCAGTTGGTCAGATAAATCACAATCAGCCAGAAAAGAAATCGGAGATCCATAAATGGAGACATATTTTGTTAGTTGCACAGTGATCCACCATTATTGAACACTGGTACAAAGATCTCTCTGAATGCAAGGTGTACACTGGTGTCTCTGTAAGAGTATATTGTGTCCACAGAACGCAGAGAAGCTTTCTTGAAGGAATATTTTACCACTTTTGGAAACAAAATCAACACCTTCCTTGTGTCTTTTAGGCTACTATATATTAAGCTGGAACCAAAGACTGATTACACAATATTAGCATAACAACTCAAAGGGCGACATCATAACTTATTTGTTTCAGTTTTTCAAAAGGGGGTGTTATGCTGTTTTTTTAAGACATACTGTATATATAATTTTTTACGATGTTGGATGTCTGTATCCGAATCTGTAGGTAAAAGTATGTTGGAGTAATCCCCAGGCTTCTCAGCGCCGTCTGCAGGCTGCTGTGAACGCCAGGTTTCACACAGTATTTTCTCTACGCTGCACTTTGTGACGTCACAAAGTGCAGCCTCAGCAGAGAGCTGACCAATCAGAAGAAAGTGGGTTTGTAGGGGCGGGGTTTCTTAAAGGGACAGAGCTGACTTCCGATCATTTGGTGCATGTCATCCCCACTCTCTACTCCCCACATTTCCTGTTTCTTTTCAGCTGTCCTATAAATGAAGGCGAAAAACCAAAAATATAATCTTACAAAAAATAAATACATTAAAATCATGTATCATTTTTATACAAAATTAACACAATATACCTTGTTAATCAGCTTTAGGGCGCCTAGTAGGTGACTTTTTTTACCTATGGGCAGAGTCAGGCTAGCTGTTGACTTAGCTAAGCTAACAGGCTGCTAGCTTTTAAGTCGCACTGTATTGAGAGTGGCATCAATCTTCTCATCTAACTCTGTTGCACTATACAGTATATGAGAAGTTTATTTCCCACAAAGTCTGTGTTTTTAAGTTTGTTAGGGTGACTCAAAACATCTGTCCAGGGACTGCAGATGAATAAGAGCCTCTTGGCTAACTCTGGCACATTTACAGCAATGTTCCTAAATGTACACTGTCCCTGTTATGTAAACTTATTAATAAATAAATTGGAAAGTCCCCAATGCATATTGCTGAACATGCATTGTTTAATTACCTTGAAGGTATTATATTTACACAGTATAATACAACAGATTTCTGGTTGTCTTCAGACACTTGTCATTTTCACATATTTCTCTGCACTTTATTGGTTGGTCTGATTTTAAGTGACTTCTTGCCTAATGTTTGAGTGCAAACATGCATGTAGATGTTGAATCCAAAAGCATTTATGAATCGAGCTACTTCTTGCAACAAGGTACAGATTTGGAAAATCTGCGCATGTTTGTGTGGTTTTCTTTCGTAGTATCTCATACACTGATGCATATACTGTATACCTATATGTATGTACATGTATACACATATGAAGAGTTGTTGCTGAGTGTGAGCAGAGAGTGGACAGCCTCACTCGGTCCTCTCCCCAGAGATGAGTCTTGTACTTGAGCTGACTGCTAAACAACGAGCACTACTGTACATCACTGTGCAGGAACAAAGCCATGCACAAAGCTTTCCCGTCTCCTGACCTTAAGTCTGGTGTGTGCATGTGAATGTGTGTGTGTGTGTGTTTGTGGGATTTTGTGTGTGTTCCTTCCACAGTGTATCAGTGTATGTGAGGAGAGAGTGCCTGCAGGGGTGTCAGCGGAGGTTTAAGATATTCAGCTTGCTGTCAGCACCGACACATTTCTCCCTCTGCACCGCTGCACAGATATGCAAATCCAGCCTCCTCAGAATGCAGAGCACCAGATCAGCCTCAATTTATTCCATTCTGCTCTCTCCCTCTCTCTGCACTCACCCTCCCTCTCTGTTCTTCTCTGCTCTCTGTTTCTCTCCCCCTCTCTCGGCTGTCTCCACTCTGTCTTTGGTTTTCTGTTTGGTCTTAGCTGCTCTGTTCCTGGCATATGCCCCCACTGAGGAATTGCATAGAGGTGAGAGGATTTCTACTGAGCAGATTCAAGTCTGGGCTTAGTGCAAAGAAGCGCTTCATTCTTTCAATCTAGTACACAGTACAAGAGGTGGAAGATTGCCGGAGTGTGTGCATTTGAGCACATATACTCTAACGTGTGTGTGTGTTTTAGTGTTGTCGAGGATTGTTTGTTCCCTCTCCCTTCCCTCTTGTTAATTACCAGCGATAGAGCAGCGACGGCCTACATTGCTAGTGGTGAAACACAATTAGTCAGTTGCCAAGCCGCTCTCAAAAAGGCTATCTCTCCAACACACAGTGTCATCAGTAATCTAGTCTCAGCATAATCTAAATGCCAATGTCTATCCTCTGTGATCCATCCCCAGCCCACACTACATTTACATTCTAATTAGATGTGGCCGAGGCCGCTTTATAAGGACCCGTTTTAATAACACGCCTGTATTCACCTTTTCAGAGTCCCACCGCGGCTGTAAAAAAAGGAGGGCTACACTTTATATTTTGTCCCTTTGACATTGTGGCTACTGAGGATTTAAGGAGCTTTTTAAAGCCCTCGGCGCCGAGTGAGTGTAGCCTGACGAGAGGTTTTCATGTCTCTGGAGGGTGGAATGTAAATGGTATTGTGAGAAATGTAGTGTCGGAGCAGGAATAAAACGCTTACATTAAATACATCACACCCAATTTGTCCATAATAAAGCATAAAGGACATGTAATGGTAGTCGTAGTGGGATTGTTATTAACATTTGTTTAAATAAAGACCTTCTGTGTCATTACTGTGGCTCCAAACAATACTTATAATATCATTTTTTAATTGCAGTTACACTGGGACTAACAATTATTGTCATTATGGATTAATCTCCTGATGCTTTTATTCATTTACCGAGTTATCGTTTGTTCCATAAAATAGCTAAACAATTGTTTAAATGGTTACAATTTTCCAAAACCCAAAAGAAGACGTTCAGGTGTGTTTTTAGTTTCACAAACAGTCCAAAATCCAAACTATTCAGTTATTATGCTGAAAGGAAGAAAACAAGTTTTCTGATTGGAAATGCGGATACATTTCTGCTCTAAAATCCGACTTCCCTGATAAATTCGTCATGAAAATAGTTTGTCTATCAGCCAACCGATTAATTGACTTGTTGTTTCGCGTAGTGCACTTTTTTATGAAACGTGAAAAAGACAAAAAAAAACGTAATTTAAAATCACATTTCTGAAACATCTAAAGTCATAAACCATGAATTCAGCCTTCTCTGACGTGGTAGTTCTCAGGTCAGGTCTGCTTTCACTGAGTTATCTCGGTGTAATAGCAGTTCCTTTCATAATTATGTTATAATATCAGCTGTTTAAACAACAGCAAGCTGCCGTGCTTTAACAGTGTTTAGAGTATCAGCCTGTTTTGCAGTACTGGTGACACCTTGTTCTGACAAGAAGATTTGGAACTTGTCAGAATTGAATGTTAAAGTAAAAACATCTTCTGGATGACTGCCATCAGTTTCACTCTTACGAATGTTCCCTCAAGGGTGCAATAGATTAGATTTAACTTTATAGTCATTGCACAAGTACAAGTACTGAACAGGTATCCTACAAGTAAGGATAGTAGCTTTTCTCATCGACAGCATTTTTATTGCTAACAATGACAATGATTGTTTTTACAGCTGAGAGCAGAGAGGCAGTTTTTCCCCTCAAAGTGATGAGCTGTCAACAAACATCATAATGGGGATATTCAACTTGTTTGTGCTTCGGATCTAAACATTATTTTTACTCCAACAAGTTCTCCAAATTAAAAGACAAAAAACATTGTCTGTAACTGCCTTCCAAAAACACACATGTAGTATTTTCTAATCTGATGCCTCTTTAAGCAGGATGAATTATTTTATGAAGTTCCTCCAAAAACGTGCTGCAAAAATGAACTTATTTTCTGATTTGGTGACATTATGGTTAAGGGTTTTTTAGTTTAGACACAAACCATCTATTTTAGGGTTCGGGAACTTGTTGACAACAACCATTGACCAACAGTAACAGACACAGGAAGCAAACAGCAGTTTCCTGAGCCAACGTCTGACGAATAACAACAACACACTAACCAAACGGACAAGAGTCATAATTCCTAAAGGACCTTACAACACTTCGTCTGGTATTCTAACATTTGCTGAATGAGTCTAAGACAAAGTTATTTTATTATATTTTGATGCTTAATATTAGTGGGACATTCAGAGGTTAATTGTTCCTTTCTTACACTTGATGGTTCAGCTTTAGGACAATTTACCAGGATAGCTTCAGAGTCAGAATCATTATTGCCGAGAAGGTTTACACTTACAAGGAATCTGTCTTTGTGTTTTGGTGCAAAAACAGTGAACAGAGAAAAAAAGTAGCAATCGTACTGTCAGGGAACTTAAATCGAATAAGATGAAAACAGACAATAAAGAATAAGAATTAAAAAACAATATAACACAACATATGTAAAATATGTCTTTAGTCTTTGTCTTGACACTGACAACCAGTCAGATTTCTTGTTATGTTGAAGTTTGTTAAAAGGGACTTTTTGGGGAGTCCAATCTTGCTTCTGAATTATTCTGTATGCTCTAATGAACTTTGAGCCTTCATGGATAATGCATGATGGAGCGTAGTGATATCAGGAAAATGGAAAACGGAATGGAAAATGGAAATGCAAAATAGAGTGCTCTTATCTTCTCCGAGTTTGAGACATCTCTGAGTTCATTATTACACATGGCCTCTTTTTGGCCGATGGTGTATCCTTAGTTAAACTCGGCTAATTCATACATCAGGGTATAACCTTAACTACAGTTTAATATAAGCATGTATCGAGACAGATTTACATTTAAAACAATATTACAGTTATTCAAATACTTTAGAGATGTAGCTTTTTATAGTCTGTGTATCAGATTGCCTCCAAAGTGCCGTAAGCTTTGCATGTATTATTCTGACTGAAAGGCTTAGAGCTTCTCCAACATTATGGAAAGGACTGCTTTATGTAACATCTCAACCGTGTCTGTCTCTAGTCTACCGCAGCATAAAGAGCAGATTATGAGACTAGTCTAAAGTTGGATCCTCTAAGTGAATTAAACATGTCTGTATGTTTAAGCAACATCCACAAAGTCTCTGAGAGTTCGGTGCTCTGAGATCTCAGTCAGGACGATGAAAACATTAATGCACAGACACAGTTCTGTGGGGAAATGCTGAATAGATCCAGAAGACACGATATATTTATAATTTAAACAAGAAGTGACACAGAGCACAGATCGATCATGTGGTCTCCAGCTGACTTCTTCTTTGTTAAAAATCTAAACCTGCTTGCACTGGCAAAAAACTGGACTTGAAAGACGCCTATAGTAAAACCATGTGCTTTCTTTCACACCACAGACTGCCTCAGTATAACTCGCTCCATAAGGGAACAAGAAGGGATCAAAATCCGAACTGAATTGTGTGAAATTTTCCAAAACAATTTTGTCAAGTCCAGGAAATGATCTGCAGATAATTAGAAGAAATGTGTCACAATATGTGAAGTATTTCCCATGATGCATTAATACCACTGCTTAGCTGCAGTCCTCTCAGTAACAAACTGTTCTGCAGCAGCTTCCTGTTAGAGCGTCTCAGAGGCGTGATTGATAAGCTGTAAGGCTCTGGCTCTGTTTTCAGGAATCAGTCGTAGCTGCAGGGGAAAGCAGCTCTCTCTGTCAGAGAACATCAGCACAGGAAAGTCCCCGTTACTGGAAGATCCTCTCGCTCAGTCATTACAGGTTTCACTGTAATTCAGCTTGAAAAGCCACAGTCTGTGTTTCTTTTAAGCTGGGGGATGTTTAACTTACAGCACTCTTCAAAAGAGAGGGTCAGGCATCAATGGTGCCATGACAGTGTAGGACATGTAACACATGGCTTCCAGAAGGAACATCCATCTGCTCGTTCGTTTGTATCCAGCAGGAAGTGGTGTGGGAGAAAAATGGAAAATATCATAATCTCCTCTTCTGCACAGTTCTTCATTTGATCACAACCATTTGTCATTTACTGTGTCTTTAGGCCAGTTCAGATCAATGATTCGCAACGAGACTGGATGCAACTGCTAAAAGAATCCTTTGACATCTGATCGTAAACGTTCTAAAACTGGACCGTTCACATCAAAGCAATGCAACGCACACAGACCGTCTCCATAGCAACGACGCACTGACATACTACACTACTTCTGCGTTAATACTATATAATGTTAGTATAAGGCACCGGTTACATTAATTAACTAGCTGGATTTCTGTTATCATTATAAAAAGAAGTGGATGACAGTGACAGTGACATGCTCACAATGTTAGCTGTAACATTGATTAATAAACGTCGACGACAGAAAGTTTGGAAAGAGAGGATCTGATCTGGAGCTGTCTTTGGCTACTGCAGCACCAGAGACAGGGTGCCTATGCCTATTTATGCTGCTAGACATTTTAATAAGGAGCTAAAATACTAAAGTTTAATTTGGTTCTGCAAGTCACCCCGATTAATGTGTAGGGCCTGTGTCCACTAACGGTGTTTTTTGCGCTGGCAGCGCCCACAGCGTCAATATGAGAGCTCTTCCCAACAGCGCTAGGTTGCTAGGTAGTGACCATTAAGTCTGTTTTAAATTGCTCTGTATGTGTAATATTTGCATTTATTTAGGGAAATTTTACAAAGAAAACTTTAAATAATAACGATGGAAAGGAATCGTGTCCTGGCATTAGCAGCAGCTCTAGACCTGGAAATTGTACCCTCAAAAAAACAAAAGGGTTAGCTTCTCCACCCCCATTGTTGTTGACAAAAGTTGATATAATAAGTCCCGCCCCTACTTTATGTTGATTGGTTGGTGAGGAAGAAGTGACTTAGACGAGTGTGCCAGTGTTCCAAAAGTTGAACTATTTTCAACTGAGTGCGTTGCCGAGAGCGTTTTTCCACTGAAAACGCTGCACTGCATTGGTTTTGTTTAAAAAATAGACACTGCCAGTGCATAAAATGCCGTTAGTGGACACAGGTCCTTACTTGTTAAGAATCTGGGCCACCACATGAAGAAACCTTTAAATGTACAGTATGTAAATACTGCCACTATGTTTGGGTCTAAAAAAACAATACAAAAAGAAGTAGTTTGATGAAGTTGTAAAGTGGCATTGGAGTTGTCTTCATTGTTATACAACGACCATTGCTGATAAAAATGTATCAAATGTAACTTATACAGAAATATTCACGGGCGAGGTGGTATTTAAGTAACGTCTTGTGTTCAGTTTTGTTTATTCCCTAAATGTAATTTCATGGATGGAAACATTTGGGACAATTAAAGTATACCATTCAATGCAAAATTAAACAAACATCTAATTGTTTTTGATGCAGAAATGTTAATAATTTGACCTCCAAAGCCAAACTTAACTCTCGGTTTATTTAAAAAGGAACCAAGTAAGACTGTAGCCACAAACCCCTGAGTGGGCAGTTTCATCTTTCAGAAGTTACACAGTCTTTCCAGCACCAGCCTTCAGTCTGTGAGCAGTTTTGTTTGTTATTCCTAAAGCAAGAAGCTTCAGTTTTTCTATGTGCAGTGGCTTCGAGCAGCCACAGAGTTTTAAACATTTACATAACTTTTACCTCTTCAGTATTGTGCTTTGGTTGAGCTTAGGAAAGAATCACAAGTGAAATATTATGAAGAGCCTGTCGATGTGAAACAGGAAGTATGCCGAATCTGAATTTCTTAAACTAAGTGAACTTGGCTCCGAGCAGTTTATGAATCATGTATACCGTATTTCCAGAAGACTGAATCGTTGAAATAAACTTTCAGGTTGGACACTTGCCAGGATTAATGATTGGCTGTTGACAGGCAGTGACTCCTAAGTGTTCAGTCATGTCCAACATACCTTGGCTGACAGACTTCAGACTGTTCACACGCCTGCTGAGCTCTCCTGATTGTGTAGCTTTACAGGAAATTGAGCATCTTTTCAGTTCTTTGCAGTTAAAACGTGGTTGTAAGAGGGAATGAGAGACATTTGCTGAAGCCAAATGACTACAGAGTGGAGCCAAGACATCAGGTCTGAATAGAGAATAATAATTGAGTTTGTGTTGCGGCTTTTGAATTTCACATTACCACAATTAGATACAATGTAAGAGCCAAAATTATACATCCATTGTCAACAGTAGACCTCAAACATCTTGGAATCTGAACCACAGTCTCATTGTATGTATGCGGATACATTTCTGTGTACACACAGAATAGCCTCCAGCATGTGTTTAATATGTGTAATGTGTGACACCATTGTGTACCTCTCAGTTCACTCTCACACAAGTGGATAGATTACTGCCACAGGCTTCTTTCCCACCAAATACTCACAAATATGTTAAGCTCTGAGGTGTAGGAGCTCGCATGTATTAAACTGTAGACGTCCATTATGTATATACAAGTCAATTTACCCAGGATGCATTTCTCTCTGCCTCAATTAGCATTTAAGTTTGGCCCGTATTTGCTGCACATATAGTTTATTGATAATCAAACATTTACAAAGCTCTATAGACGGGTGCTGAGCACAACAACTGACCAATCATTCAGCAGCGACCTTTGCACCAACTGCTTCCAAGATTACTTTCTTGTTCTGTCTGTTGTATCCATGTTTATTTTTATGGAGTAGGGTTTACAGCCCCATTTCCAACCATCAGCCATTGTTGACAAGCCCGATCAACTCCTGTGATAATCTATGTGGTATTTCCTTCGAAGAACTTTATTCTTCTTAAGTCTGAGGCCATGGTTCTCTGCCAGAAAATGGTGGATTGCTCCCTTCATGTGGGAAGAGAGGTACTGCTGCAAGTGAAGGAGTTCAAGTATCTTGGGGTCTTGCTCATGCGTGAGGGTAAAGTGGATTGTGAGATTGACAGACAGGTTGGTGCCGCATCAGCAGTGTTGCGGGCATTGTACTGGACCATCGTGGTGAAGAAGAATCTGATCCGTAAGGCGAAGCTCTCAATTTACGAGTCAATCAACCCTTCCAACCCTCACCTGTGGTCACGAGCTTTGGGTAGTGACTGAAAGAATGAGATCATGGATGCAAGTGGACGAAATGAGTTTCCTCTGCAGGGTGTCTGGGCTCAGCCTTAGCGATAGGGTAAGGAGCTCAGACATCCGGAGAGAGCACCGAGTAGAACCACTACTCCTTTGCATCGAAAGGAGCCATTTGAGGTGGATCGGGCGTCTGATTAGGATGCCTCCTGGGCGCCTCCCTTTGGAGGTTTTCCGGGCACGTCCCACTGGGAGGAGACCCCGAGGCAGACCCAGAATCCGGGGAAGGGATTATATATCCCACCTGGCCTGGGAACGCCTCAGGAACCCCAGGAGGAGCTGGAAAATGTTGCTAGGGAGTGGGATGTCTGGGCTAACTTGCTTAGCCTGCTGCCACTGTGGCCCGACCTCGGATAAGTGGAAGAAAATGGATTGAAGGAACCATATTTGGTGTATATTTCCACTTGTAGTTATGCAAAGTGACTATCCTTCTACTACTATCCCACTTGTCCTGTTCCAGGAACCATTTGTCATTTGTCGAGAGGCGGGATGATCAGCAGCCAGTCACAGTGCTGACACAAAAAGAAAGATAACCTACCAACCTTTCACGCTTACATTTACACCTCTGGGTCATTTCTGTAGAGTTACTAATTAACCTAAAGAACGGGATAAGGGGAACCCACACATGCACAGATAGAACACGCAAACTCCAAAGAGAAACAAGAAACAAGGATTAAAACCAGGAACCTTCTAGCTGTGACAGCACTAACCTCTGCACCAACGTGCTGCCCAGACCAGAACAACGCAAGTCTTTTGTTAACGTCACTTCACCTACAAGCCCTTGAACATAGTTGTTCAGGATCAAGCCAGTCCTGTTTGTCAGGATGTTGAAACTGCTAACCCTCAATTTATAGGCTTCACTCTGTAACCTACAACAGCAATATATACGTCAACACACTCTGAAGGGAGTGAAAAACTGCTTTGCAATTTGTCAGCTTGAGGTGGTCTTCATCACTCAACGTATAACTTTCTAAAACTGACAATCTGACAGTCCCGCTCGCTTTCTGCTGCGGCAGCTAACCAGGTGCATGTTGGGAAGAAAACGGGCTGAGCTCCAAACATTTTTCTGATTTTTTTTTTTCTTCCAAATTCTTCACATTGCTGCTTTTCTCAATACTTCTTGTTCTTGGATGAACTGAATGAATCGCCTCTGTGCTGGCAGTGATCGAGTTATTGTGCTTTCAGAGAAGAGCCAGGAGAAGTGAGACTCAAAATGGAATATAATTCCAAACAGCAGCCAAGAGAATTAAAATAATATGCATGCCATTCAGCTACACCTTATATTTGAGAAGGGTACAGGTCATACTAACCCCACACCTTTGTGCTACCTGTAAATGCAAGAAATGTTATTTCTTCTTTATCCTGATTATTGAAGTCTTGCAGTCTTACAAGTTTACGCGTTTTTGTCAGAATAAATCTAAAACGATCTGATCATGAGCCTTGTGTTCTACAGACTAAAGGGAAGATGTTCAGACAGCTTTAGCTATCAAAACAAAGACAAGCTTAGTTTTCCTTATAATGGGTAAATACAGTTGGCCATACAACTTGGCTTTGAAATCAGGCACATATAAATGTCAGGACACCACATGTCAATGTCCACGGACCACTGTGTCTTTGGTAAATTGCAGGGATCTCTTTTGAATCCAACTGCCTTTAATTAAAACAAACCTGTTTTTTCCCCTACTGAAGGCGGCCATGTTGCAGGATGTTCTGCCACTCAGTCCGACTGAGGGGGCGCGTTCCGTTGGGAGAGCGACGTCAGTGCACTTCCTCTATACAGCTTCAGGCTGCTGCCAATACAGTTTACAAGGCCGTTTGTTTTGACAGAATATGCTAATGCTACTGTTTGCCTGCTATGAAGCAAGTCAGAGAATGGACTACTAACACCTTAAGTCTCTCTATGTAGCTTTTAGGGCATAATTTAGGGCAATAATTTAGATGTTTACTAATGTACTGTATTTGTCAATTATAATTTCCCCTATGTAGACATTTTTATTGTAGTCCTACATTGTCTATTTACACACCAAGCTCCAGTTCTAAGTGTGCACAGGGGGAGTTCTAGTTGTTGGCAAATACATTGATCAATATCTTTTTAAAACTTAACTGTAATATCTATACACTGCTTATTTACTCTAAAAAGGGATGATTAAAGGTAATAAAAAATACAGTCGATTGACCCTTCTGGGGATATGTAGGCAGATTATAATGCAGTCATGCACCTAACAATCACATTTTTATCAGTTATTCTAAAAGCCGTTTTTAATACATGGATTTATTTCATCTCTAGAGTAATATGCAGTTAAGATTATCACTGACAAATGTAATTCTGTATCAGTGTGGGGCATTGGTATAATTAAAGCACCTTTAGAGACGGTAAGAACACATAGTGATGTGACCTACAGTCGATCGTGTGGATTAGTTGCCACAGCCCTAAATAAAGTTTACAAATTGTAGCCCGCATTTCTTTTTAAGGACATTTAAAAATGACTGTTAATGATCAAAAATCTTATAGCACAAAAAGCAAACTATTGAAAGCTATTAAAAACCAATGAAACATCGTGCTTAATGAGCTGATAACAGGTTAAATATATGTTCTACTTTGCATGGTATTTTGAGAGCACTGATATAAACCAGTTATCATCGTGTCCTCTCTGCTGCACATCCGCCCACAGACCAGCACTACCTCGGCTGTCTCCCACTTGTCAGACACTGGTTCTCTAGCGAGTTGTGATGAACTGTCATGTGCGTGACTAAACCGGTTCAACAGCGCGCCGTTGGTTGGAGAAATCACTCAGCCATTACAGCCCCTCAGTGTCTGTGAAAACAGCTTCAGGCAGGGCGGTTTGGACCAAGAGATGGGGAGAGACTGTTTTCTCTGCAGTGGGAAGCACGGTTCCTGCTTCTCCCTAACCCCTTGCAAACAGCATGCCAACACAAGTCTCAAACAGCACCTTCTCTATCCACTTGTAAATTCACCAGCTCGGCAGCACAGGAAGGGAATGTAAATTAGGTGTGACTAACAGCGAGATGGGAATCCTGGCAGTTTTTCCCCTCCTCTCTTGCTGTTCTCCCCTGGCTGCCGAGGGGTTTTGTACACAACCACTTTCCCGCAGTGCTGGAGGCTGTCAGCTTGGTTTCATGTGCGGAGTGACTTCAGCTGGAGGTGTGCTAATCTGAGGCTAGATAAGAAAAATATGATAGAAGGGCAGCAAGTCAGAATGAAGCCATTTTAAAAGAGGATTTATCATAAACTGGAAGTCTTTTCACTACATCCTCAAACCCACTGGACCAGTCGTGCTTCCTGAAATATGAGAAATACGTCTGCCATGCTGTTTTTACTGCTCCAATATCTGTAACAAAGAAACACCTTTTCATGTAGAAGAATAAGGCTGCTTTATAGCAAACAAATCCAATGAAGTGACCAAATACTGGCATGAATAGATCCCCCTAACAAATACAGCACGTGTGATCAAAGCCTGATGCAGATTATTTTGCTGTGCCAAAGAGCTCCATTGATGTCCACAACAGTTAAGAGCCACATCAATGACCAAACATTGTTTTTATTAAATGAAAACATGAGCTCTGTATTCTGAACCAGGACCAAATGCAGCAATGTGATACTGTAGATGTGCAGTAGTTCACCAAATGTATATTAATCCGCTGCTGGAAATGCAAACAATACAATGAAAAGACTAAAATGGGCAATAAATTAATCATCCTAACAAGCACAGCCCATGTGGTCAAAGCCTGGTGCAGGTCTCACCTCTGTGCCACAGAGCTCCATTGATGTCCAAACCATTCATGAACCTTTAATTAAATCTAAAACATGGTTACTGTGGTTTATTCTTGATCACAAATACACCAACCTGGTGCTGTGAATACCGAATGTATACTTATCCATGGCTGAAAATGGTCCCTCAGATAATGCAATGTTTCCTCCTGTTTAAGCAACTCTCCTAGAACTACAGTTCCCAAAAGAAGTAGGAAATCATTTTTTGTAATTGTTCATCCCTGCTAGCAATGTTGCTCTGGCGTCTGAATGTAAGTTGGTTGGACTCAAAAGTGTTCGATAGATTGTCGAGAACTTGTGTACAAACATTCACTGAGCTGAGATGATTAAGCAACATCACACGGCGGCTTTGTGCCGGAAATAATCACAGCAGTGCTGATCATCAGTACAACATCACCTCGAGTAGGATATTGCTTTTATACAACAGTTATAACAAGCGGCAAATAGTAGCAATCAATGACTCAATGGTTATTTTCTGCTCCACCAACTCAACTAGTTCCACACCTTAACTGAAACTGGACTTTTGTTGCCAAGCAACACAAACATTCTCCTGCACTCTGTGTCTACAGGTTACCACAGATCGACTACTTTGTATGATGTACATTAACCTATATGTTTTAATGTATCATACAACCAGTGAAGAGTCTGCTGTGTGATTCAGAGGTACCAGCTTGATCAGTGTAGACGTACACGGTCTGCTGTGATGTTAATTAACAGTATTTAGAAGACCTGGCTGAGGTTTACCACACCCACAAGATAAACAAAGAAAGCCAACATGGTAACATTCTATCTGATCTAATGTCTAAGCACGCATATCTGCATATGAGTCCAGACACAGTAGGCTAGGAACACAATGTTATTATTGGAAGCATTCTGGTTTAGTCAGAGTAGTACTAGTCATGTTTGTAGAATGGAAGAGGTGGAATGATTTGTCAAAATGCAAACCTGGAAGCCTACTGCTATCTCCTGATGACAATTTTGGTGTTTATTTGCATTCACATGGAGGAATCTGTTCATAGAGATTAGCCCTGGATATCATCTCTCGCGTACATCTCCATTTTCTGGTTTTAAGTTGCCAGTTGGACTGTAAACAATGACCGACACATGGAAGAGAAGGTCTTACTCTGGGTATCTGTTACCAGCTATCCGGTTATTTGCTGGCTACATTGGAAGCGCTGGAATATTGTCTGTCTCTCCCAGAAGCTCTCTTTTGTCCAAAGCGACGAACATCTGAGAGTTAATAAAACACAAGCAACGATCAAGACAGGAGGGAACGAAGTCAGTGTTTTTTTTTATAATAACCAGCAGCAGCATCAACAAGGTCAATATATTCATCATCATCACTAATATCCTAATCAACATCCTCAATGACATCATCATCGACAGCATCGATATCATTAAGTGCAGAGGTGTTCATGTTGTCAGACAATAAGCGATGGTTTCGGAGATTGAATGAATACAAATGTAAGCATCAGTCTGTTAGCACGTTCGGCGCTACCATGGCTGTAGACTCCAGCCTTGTTTCATGATATACATACATCTGTGACCAGTTTTTAAAGATGTCTCTGTAATATGAAGAAACTGACAACACATTAATGGTTCTCAATTGACCCATGAAATGTTTTGACAGCAGAAAAACGTTTTCTAGCGGACGATCAAAACAAGTGTCGTCTAAAGAATCTTCAGTCGATTGAGCGCTTCCTTTAAATTGCAGATGCTGGTGGAAACTACGCCTTCCTCTCTGTTCCTTGAAACCGTGTTTGAATTCAAACTATATCAATCCATTGCTAAAGCCTTTCACTCTGAAGTCTCCTTTCTCTCCAGGCAGTATACTTGTGATAGACTCTGAAATGGTTATTGTTGGAGCCCAGTGGGAATGAATGTAAGAGATACTGTTGAGGGTGTTACATTCAATCACAGAGCTGCTGGTGCTCCACTTTTAACTTTTCCTTTTCTGTGTCATCACTCGTAGGCATGAAGTAATTTCGTCCTGTCAAAATGTGTCATAAGGAAGTGTACCAACATGTGACCAAAGTGTATATGCATAGCTGTCCTAGGTTTATTATCCAGGTGCGTTGGGACTGGTGTGTAATAAAAAGATAGAATACAGAATCCAGCGTCTTTATTCTTCGGCGCGTAGGCAGCTACTCTCACAGAAAGAGAAACAGAAACCAGACAATTATTCTTGTGATTATTATTACAAGGAAGTGGATGGGTCTGCGTGTTATTGATGTCAGGGAGAATGTCAATGAACCTCTATTTCAGTCTAATAAATACTCTTTGCACTGCTGCCCCTGGATTTTCAAGGGATTAATGTGAGTGCGCTTTCCATCAGCGGTGAGCTACATTCTCCCATTATGTGTAATGGGAATAGTATGCATGCAGTCATATTAGTGAATATCTAAAGAGGGCATCCAAGTGTGGTGTTTGTACGAGCGTGTGTGTGTGTGTGGCTGAGTGTGTGTCCGGGAGTGTGTTTTTACGGTCTTGATGATGGAGAGCTAGCCCCGTGCAGACAACCTGTGCTTATTTTATGGCCTCCTCCCCAGCTGCAGCATGTGGGCAATAAACCTTTCTCCAGCAATCTCCAAACAGTGCAGCAATCAATGGGAAATTATCTCAGCCAATCGATGGGCCAGCCTTTCTATTTCTCCCGCTCTCTACCTCTCCTGCTGTCCTATCTGTATCCCTTTCTCCCAGCCCCCCTCCTCCTCTCCCCTCCCTCTCTCTGTCCTTCTCCTCATCCCTTCTGTCTCATTTTTGCTGTCTCTCTGTTTTTTCCACCCACTCCTTCTCTCCACTCCCCCCCCTTCCCCCACTTTTACTTGCACTCCCTCCAGCTCTCTCAGCTCCGCAGCACCTACTCTGAAATGCGACAGCTCAGCAGCTCCAGAGCCATTAACAAAAGTCGCCTTCACCCGAGGAATATGTAACAGTGCTGGATTGACTTTCCAGGGGAATATAATGAGTCTGACTTGTTCATTCAACCCTGAGAGTGCTCCCTTTGACAGTCATGACAACAAGGCCCACTTTACTGTACAGTATGTGCTCTACCGCGCTGTGGCTGGTGCGCCTGGTCGTTTGTGGCCAGTTGCACAACACCTCGTTGTTTGGAAATTGCCTTAATGACACGTATTTTCCTGCATAAGAAAATATAACAAGGGTTTTCCAAAATGTCGTCTGTAAGCACTGTGAATAGTCTTAAAGACGAGGTGAAATGAAAAATGTAATTTTAATCCTTTTAGATCACATCCCCGGTAATATTGTGCATCTATTTGACAAAATAGGCCAAAAAAAATACAGAAAATCCATTCCTTCCTATTCTTATATCAAAATCCGACCATTTTTTCTTCCGGTAAAACTAAATTTCACGCATGTTTACGTAAGTTAGCACAAAACAATTTCAACCAATCAATCTGCAACATGTAGCCGCAGAGCACCAAGAACGCTCGGTCAGTTAGCTAGCTACTGCACTGTGGAGAACGTCTGTCTACACCCACTTCTCAACGATCAAATCAAATCCCGCCTGCCTGCACGTCCTGTTTCACTCTGAAATACGTCACGATACGGAAGCTAGATACTCTCGAAATACCGTTTCAGCTCGACTTTAAGTTGCAATGGCGACAGAACTAACATGACAGTTGGATATATTATATCAACGTCCTACTTGATATGAAAGGGGTTGCACAGAGAATAATCGCCTGGCTCTGCAGATTCCCCGACTTCTGAGTCGCTTTATAACATTTTTCAGCTTGTTTTTGTTTTTTCCAACCCCAGCTGTTTTGCTTCATTGTCACCACTCTCAAAGTAGTTCTGGCCACAGCAGGCTGCTGTTATCACTGAAAAGGCTCTAAAAACCAACTGTAAGCCACCTGCCTCGCACTAAATGGCAGACAGACTCACTTAGCAACTAGCTGGGGAACATAATGGAGCATTTAGCAGCTAAAGAGCCAAATGTTCCCCTCTGGAGTTGAAGACAAAAACAAAGTTAATATTGAACTTACAATTGCCAGGTTGCAGTGAGTTTGAATAAATATTAATGTTGCCCCTTGTCTGCTGGAAGTGTAAACATTGTTACAACTTTATGAGAGCGAATATGTCAGCGATGTGATTGCAGCTTGGTGAACTGCTCCCACATGAGCAGGGAACAAATGACTGGATCCTTCCTGATTAGAGCACTTAAAGCAATTTCTTCTATTTAAGTGTGATGTCAGAAAATAATTATCCAAATTGACCTGGATATTGCAGATTTTGTAATATAACATGAGTTTACTACTGATATCAATGCATATTATTGCATCTCTTTCAGCTGTTTACTTGAGTGATGGCGTATGGCCAAATACATAATAGATTTGTCTTTTTTTGTGAGTGGTTCAATTAAAGTTTGTAGTATTGCAATTTCAAATGTTGATGTTCCTATTCCAATTTTTATTTTGCAAGGAGAGTCGTGATTACAGGATGTTTCAATTATGCAAATCTGATCACTTAACAGGCTACACACACACAACAAAATGTGTTAGAAAGAGAAGTGTAACTTTTTACACAGTGCATTTTAATTTAAGCATCCCCAGGTGTTATTGAAGTTGGAGAATGTTTAATTGTGATAACTCCAGTGATGGTGGTAATGCGTAACAAAGTAATCCGTTGGAGTACTCAGACTACTTTTTCGTTGTGAGGAGTAACATAACGCGTTCCTTCTGCAAGCACTGTTTTTGTTTCTGTCCTACTTCTTGGCAGGTAGCTGTGTACATAGTTGTGTCAGTTCACATGCGTGGCTAGCATCAACTAGCGAGATGGCAGAGAGGATAGTGTTTACTTCTTGGAAATATTATTTAGAATTTTTGGGCGAAAAAATTACGGTGAAATGTAAGCTGCGTCTGGAGGATACGTGGTCGTCAGCTGCAAAGAGCTCTACTGCAAATTTAAAGAAGCATCTGCAAGCTAAACACAGCTCCGCAATAATGGGGGGAACTAAGAGCCTGTGTTGTATTGTTGTCATGGAAACAGCTGTCCCTAATACTGTATGCCTCTGCCCAGTTCCCTGTCAGATTGTTAGCATAATAAAGAGCTGTAAAGGTTATACTGCGTCTGTCATTCCTGTTAGAGTGACAGGCTGCAGAGTTACAGATTATGGGCCGTAGACGAGGCGATGCAATGATGATAGAGTCAATTAATTCAAAGGTAGACACTGTCTGCTACACGCCGTCCCGATAATATAACGCATACGTGTATCGAGTAGCAAAGGAGGTTTTAATTACTGGTAACACAAAAATAATTGGATGTGTTACTTATCTCAGTAGGTAACGCAGTAACATAACAGTTAGCATTGTCCAAATGAGTATCTACACACTTAAACTACTACATGCTCATTCTGTCAGTGTTTATTTTGACTGAACCGTTGGTCTTATGTGTGCTAATACATTTCACAGAAATGTCACTGTGTCATGACAAGGAAAACTGCCAGAGTCAATTTTCCCCAATGTTGACTCCCATAAAAACACCCAAAAGGAAGCAAGAATGATGCATTTTTGTTCTGTGTAATGGATTTATCATCTTGGATAAACTTTTGGCAGTGTTCACCCAAGAATTCCAGAGGTGTTTCCACGCCTAAGCAGGTCTTGCTCCTGGCAGAACAGACAGACACTGACAGCCATTCAGACAGGCTTGGAAATGTTGAGCAAACAGCACTTCTCCTAAACACCTTGTTTATGCTGCTACTACCCACAGAGTTCAGCCATAACGTGACAACATGAAAAGAAAGCACAAGTGACAACCACCACCCCTGCCTGTCACACTTGTATCATTCTTTCCCCTGGCTGAGCCAAGGGGAAAACAGCCAGCTAATGTAGTAATTTGACAAGCAGGAGGCTAGTGTTCGGCGGATACACACAGGGTTGTTATTTGCCTTGCAGTTAAGGATAGGGTCAACACAGGTTATCAAAACCCAGCAGAGGTTGTTTTGCACTGAAAAGGACAAAGCAGCAGGTCATAGTTTGTGAGAATGAGCTCTAATGGAGAGATTTAAAGTGTGGTTGATATTGTGGAGGCTGTATCGAGAGAAAAAGGTGTCAGAGTAGATGAGGAGGTCAGCTCCGGTCAGTGGCTGCAGGGGTTTTGTTTACACACCATAGCTACGAGCATTTATATAAATAGCAACTCCACAAAATCCCTCTTTGAGATTCTCAGCTGTGTTCGTCTTTGTAAACATTCTCATCAGACATAAATTAGTGAGCAACAAATTATAACCATGGAAATTCTCACAACAATGGAGGCTACTGTTGAAAATGGTAGTCTGCTAATCAGCAAGTTCATGCAGGTGCTGTTTGCTGGCTCAGCTACAAAATCCACAAGTATTAATGAAAGAATACCTGACTGTTATATTCTTGGCAGCCTTCACAGATATAAACATTCCTTGGATACATCAATGGGGAGAGCATTTTATGTTGTAATGTTTTAGTAACGACTGAAAGCACTTCTATATTTTTAATCTGCTTACACCTGGTGCAAAATCAAATCCCTGGCAGAATTGAGTCAGTTGTTGCAGATAGCTTCAAATATTCACATTAATAAAGGTGTCAGACATTGATCAAGATTAGGCTCTGTTCTATTTACTTTATGTATAAATAGAGCTTATTGTCCATTGTGGTGTCCGTTTCTATGCAGACGATACTATGTCGTATGTTATCAGTCCTAACCAAAAAAAAACATCACCAGACACAGCATCTTTAATGAAACTGAAGCTTATTCCAAACTCCAAAAAGTGAGAATTATACAAGAGTACAGAGCTTAAATGTCCCAACTCAACAAACTTTACTCTTAACAGAAATCTTATAGTTGATGTGCATCACTTTAAGAACTTGAGAATTTGGTTTGATAGCAGATTGTCTGACAAAAATCATGTTCAAATCTTGTTCTGTTATACTTATACACATAAATATCAATGACGTGCACGAACAGTGTATGTATAGTGTACTGTTTATTAGTTAAAGTTCATACTGTCAGAGTTCAGACTCGTTTCAGAAGGGTCTAAAAATCTCGTTTCATAAGGCGTCCCACAGGGATAAAGATTAGGCCCCCTGCTGTTTACTGTATGCTTAAAATATGTTTATTTTCACACTAAACTTTGCAATGTCCATGACCAAAGCACAGCGTTTGATGCTCCAATTCCAACCTGTAGTCAACCAAATGTAACAGAAACAGTACTGCGTTACAAGTATTATGCTAGCAGAATGTCCCACAAAAACATCTCTGCCCAAAACCTAAAGCTGAAGCATTTATCCACTTTAAAAAACAAAAAACCTTCTACAATCTGCTGCTTTATCTCCTTTGAGTTGTGGCAATATTTTGTATTCTGCTGCCACTACCCTGAAACCAAAGGATACAACTCACCACAGGTCAATGCAGTTCATTACTGGAGGCAGCTATAGCCCTGACCACTGCGTGTTATACTAAAATGCCTTACGGTTATCACAGGCATCAGCATACATGTATTTTAATTTATAGGGCCATGCTATCTACTGCAGGTTGTCGAGATACCTACTGTCCTTAGTTGAGACATGGCAATGGTGCATTTACTGGCAGCCTGTATTTTTAAAATTTACAGCATATATTATAATTCTTTGTATGTGTGGTCGTAGTTGCTGTTGGATTATACTCACATTACATCGATATAACTGGATTAAAAGATGTCTTATTTTGCTACCAACAAAGGCTGCTGTCTAATCGCTCTTTGCCATGGACTAAAGACTCTCATTGGCCTTTTACCTCATCATCTCTCTCGCTCGTCCTTTCTCCCTTTCTCTCCACTGTCTATCCGAGGCCGCCTCTAATCAGCAGGCCTTGAGCTCTCAGAAAGGTCACTCTGTCCCTTTGATGGTGTTTTGATTCATCCCTTCCTCTTTTCTCCCCCTCCCACCCTCCCCTTTCACCCCCTTTCTCTCACAGGGAAGCTGGAGAGTCACTACCACCAGGGTGCCAAGAAGGGGCTGGTCGCATCAGCTGCAGAGTGATGTCAGAGGAGAAGCTGAGGAGGAAAATCAGAGTCTGATCACACGGGAACATGAAAAATGTTGTTTATGGCCACATGTTCTACTGGGTTGTCCAAACATTTTATAAGGAGTTGTAATACCTTATTTATCATTTCCAGATCTATGTGCATTAAAATCACTGGCATTCGCATTTTACTAAAGGTTGAGGTTAAAAGGTTGCAGATTATATATAATAAGTTTGGTACATTTCTTCATTATACATTCTGCTCTGTCTCACATTTGATTGTGGAAAATAAAACGTTCCAAAGGCTTAACTTCTGCTTCTTTTATTTCATTTAAAATTGGAAAAAAAGTAAAGGCTCATATTTTATCCAAGAGCCTTTAACCACAAGGTAAAGGCGGCCTCATCCTCCTCTTCCTCAGCTATTACCCTTTTCACACCTAAGGCCCCATTTAGACCAACAATAGCCCTGTGTTTAAAAACACAGCCTCCTCATTCGTGTCAATGAGACCATTGCATCGACACAGCAGGGGGGATGACGCAGAGGGCTCCAGCCAAGTAATGCAGGGTCGTCAAGCAAATCATTGCGCTCGTCACGCTCATCAGCGTAATCCAGCGTCACCCAGCAACACACTGTTTAGACTAATGAAATACATGCATGAGCACATCCCATACCTTGTAGCGTTTAAACTTTAGCATGTTGCTAATTCTGTTGTTTACCTCACAAGCGTTTAGGTCAAAGGGTAGATTATCGATGCGATGAGAACTTCTCTGAGTTTTACAGTTCTGCCTCATAGCAGTATAAACCACCTTCTGTTAAACCCTCAAACTCATGAGTGGCTTCTTGAGTGGCAACTACTCTATTCCCCTGTACCTGTGATGTCACACCTATGCGGGGGCAGAAACAACTTTGGGTTTTAGGATTTTCTGTCCAAACAGCTTCTGTGCTTCCTGCTCACTACCACAAAGGCAAACACTGGAGTTCTTTAAAGTAAGATTTAAGATTGCAGTTTTGGTTAGGTGTAACTATGAGTGACACCTTTGGATACTGGTGATAATGTCAATAAAGTCTTAATAATACAGATCTAACCTGGGGTACGGAAATATCCCCTGAAATATAAATCTTTTAAGGCCATCATGACAACTAATATCTTCTTTACAAATTGCTGTAGCTATACAAGTACTTCTGCACAAATCAATTTCATCTTTAAAGTGCCCAAGACCAGCTGATTCACTCAAAGGTTGGGTTTGATGAACCTGGATTGTTGTGGCTCACTGTAGTGGCACCTGTGGGCAATGCAAATAGATACTTTTAGCACTTACCATCAGGGTTACCAGATAAGACAACAGACTCGCTCAATATGTCAGCATCTGCACTTCCTTTAAAAACAAACAAATATTCACTTTAACGTGTCTCTACATATCTCTCAAGTGCCCACATGTGATCAGGTCTCTTTTTAGCACCTGTTGAGGGTGTGAAATTCACATTATTTCTTGGCAGGGACCAAACTGGCTGTTTTTAACAGGTGGGAGGCAGTAATACACCTCCTACGCCAAACATACGCAGAGGACGTTGTGTTCTTCTTCTTTGGTTTTCCTGGCAGGTTAGAGACGACAGTTGAGTATTCGGTCCTTTAATGTATCCTAAATCACATTTTGGTACAAACTGATGAAAGAATGTGGCCGTGTACTCCCAGACCGCCTTCCACTGTTGTGTGAGCGATCAGATCACAGTGCGTTCCCGTAATGACTCCTGGGTACATTCAAACCTGTACTTAAGGCTGTCCACTTGTAATCGGATCATCCAGGACGCATGTTAATGCCTGGTGTAAACAGGGCCCTTAATCTCTTCAGGAGCCCAAACATGTACATAACATGCACGGCTAAATCTGAAAGCATTCCTTCAGACTTCTTTGAGGTCTTCTTTGCGTATATTCAAGTGCACAAAAGGTACTTGATACCATTTTTATTAAGCCTTCCCCTGGTTCATGTGCTGTCGTGACAGGCTCCTACTGATACTCTGCCTGTGCAATGTTATTTTGTGTTTGAATATTTTACCTGTTTGCACATCGCTGTGTTTATTCCCTTTCAAATGTGTTGAGTGGCATTTCCACTAAGCTGTTTCTTGCCCGAGGGTGTATTTCACCACGGTTAGAAAAGCATAGCATGAATCACCAGCTCACACACCCATCCTGAGTCGCTCTGTTTTTGCCTGTGCCTGGCATTGTAATTCGCTGTTGATTAGCTTAGATTTACTCTTGTTTGAGTTGCAGATTAGCTACAACTCCGCGCTCAACTCCATTCAGCATGAGAACGCATAATTGCACCAGCCCTCCCGGTAATCTCCCACCCAGAGAATGTAAGAGGTCTCTTTTGTAAAGTTTCTCCATAAAAGGTGGGATTTTTTTTTTTTTTTTCAGTGAGGCTGCTTAGGGAATTTACCAAATTCAGCCCCCAGTGAATCAACAGTGACAGCTCCTTGCCCTGTGGGTGGCCTCTTCTTCTGTCTTCCACATCGGGGGCATTGCAGCAGACGAGAACAGACACCCAAGTTCACACAAACAAGGGCTCTGTGCTGTAATGCTCAACAATTAAGCACATGCAGTTTTTACTAAGCCTCTTTAGATAAAACCATAAGATCATGTGCTGTTGGTTTTCATGCACAAAAGATGTGATGTACTTGTGAGAAAGAAATGCACTCAGTGATCCAGCAGATTTTAAACAGTCTGTTTAACAGAGCTGTGTAAGAGGTAATATTGGCAGCTAATCAATCTGGATTTGAAGGTATAGTGTAACTAAAGTGTTTGTTCGCCTTTTTGGCAGCGACTAAGATAAGAACACTAATACCATAAGAAGCTACAGCCAGTTAGCTTAACACATAGACTGGAAACAGGCAAAACAGCTAGCTTGCCTCTTTCGAACTGCAACATAATCCGCCTGCCGACACCTCTAACCCTTACAAATTAACACATTACAGCTCATTTGTTTAATCCACAAAAAAACAAGAGAATTTGGTATTACACAAAGGATTATTTGCGGGGATATTCCTTGTTCAGGCACAGCTTTACCTAAAATCTCTGCTGGTTGCTGAGCAATTGCTCAAAGCCAAGACACAGTCTGGTACACAACCCCCGTAAAAGCACAGATGTCCTTGTAACCAAGCTTTAGAGGGGCTGGTAAGCAGATTTTGTTACCTTTGGATGGAGCAAGGCTCACTATTTACCATTCTTTTCAGTCTTTATGCTAAGCTAACACTCCCTATAGCTGTATGTGTCTTATTATCTCGGTCTCATACCAGAAAAATGTTGAGCTTTTGATTTAAATCAGTGGTGTTTCTATGTGTGCCCGAGGCTTCTTCTGCTACATCACAAACCAACCACCCTGCTGTTAATGATGCCGGCGGATATAGGGGAAAGGGTTGGGGGGAAATCATGGAGTGTGTGAAGCAATGCAACAAGCATCGCTTCATCATTCTTGAGCACCAGTAAGAAGTCCAGCTTCCAGTCCTGTCACCATCCAGCTTTCATCCATTTAGCAGGGGTTTTAAATTAGATTAGACATTAAAACAGGATAATTTACTTATTCATTCTGGTCTGAAAAGGATGCCCGGCTGAATTTCCTGATTGAAATTAAATGCAATTGACTCCAGTCCAGCAGTATGCCCTCCTCACCATCAAGCCAAGTTTCCAGTTGTAGAAGCAGCAGGACCTTTGTGTGCTTGCTGAGAGACTGATTGGACTGAGGGCGCGAGGTCCCATCCCCCCATCCCCACAGGCCTGGAAGAGAAATTAGGCTTTGGAGCACTTTAGAAGAGGTGGCAGCAGGCTGGGGAACAATACAACCTGGGAACGGCTTGTGGCTCATCCATCTCCTAATGTGTCACAGACTGCTGCCTGTCGAGGCAGGGAGGAAGAACAGAGGAAATATTTAGGAAAGGTTATTGTCAGTAGTGGCTCATTGAAGACAAATTGACGGCAGAATTGGATCCACTGAAATTATCACAGCAGTCCCTCATTACATCAACACCATCGGAAGACATCACACACACAGTAACTCACCATTTTCACGAACCCAACAGGAAATAATCTCAGCGATTTGTACAGCAATTTAAAGGGTAGATTTGGGAAACACAGCTACTCAATTTCTTAATGAGAGGATTGATATCACTCTTATATCTGTAAGGGAAATACTGCTGGAGCACAGACTGTATAAAAGAACGTGATATCACCCATTGGTTGTGACCCCCCTCTTGAATCCTTGAGTTCAGCATTTTGTCCAACGCTATCTTGTTTCTTTTTTTTGTCGTAAGTTACCTTAGTAGGACAATGGGGTTGAAACAAAAGGTAGCCAGGCCCCTAAGGTATACCCTTCTCATCGTAGATTTACTCCCAGTGGGACCATGATTTACAGAAAGAACATCATGCTCTATTGAAGGAGACTTGAAACTAGTGGTTGAGACCATAAACGCATTAGGAAAATGTTTCCTGGGGTAATAAATCTTCTGAGGAGTAGGGTTGTTTTCTCATCTGGTTTCATATAATCGAAGTTGTTTGGCTACCAGTGTGGTTGCCCCTCCTAGCCATTAGAAAGAAGGCAGGTTTAAGGCAATTCTGCAGTGGCTTCACTTTTCAGTCCGAGAGGGTATGTCCTCGTCTTTTATCTAGTCCATGAGCTGTAAAGACTAGCTTGCTAGTTCAGCTTAACATTGCAAAAATGGGACTTGGCTAGCCTGTCATTTTGACACTGACCCTACCCAAAAAAAGTCAACGTACTAATCAGCCGGCTTTTGATTGTGTTGTAGGCAGATGTTTCTTTTAAACAAAGCCAGTTTAGCTGTTTCAAGCAAAGCTAAGCTAACTGGCTGCTGGCTAGCTCATATTTACAGTCAGGAAAGTCGTATCAATTTTCAACAACAAAGCAAAAATAAACTATTCTTTTAATCGCTCAATTTCCTTGGAGGTCTGTTGGTCCTAATGGATTTCCTGATAAGATACATTGCTGTAAGATCTATGGTTTACAGAGTTGTTAAGTAGTGCACAATCCCCTCCCTGCCGGCCTTTGTAGTGTCTCCAGTGCGTCATGGCTCGTCGGCTTTGGTGAGTCCTGAGGAACGAGGGGGGGCCCCGTCTGAGGAAGGGAGGCACAGGAACATTTGAAGGCTTTCTTCCCTCAAGGCATGTCAGTAAAACCCAGCGAGAGAGCTGAGCATGGATGCCTGGTTATCCTCGATGGGTGGGCAACAGTATATGTTGTGTAAATTACATTTTCCCACAAATTACTTTCATCAAAAGAAATCTGTTTTGTGCGTAAATCTGCACGGTAACAAGGCCAAACTGACTTTAAAAAAGGTTTCTGAGTGAATAAATCTGAGTCCTTGAAAGGAGCACAGATGCATAAATCCAATTAAAAATAGATTTCCTATCACAAATAGCTTTCACTTGCTGCCATTTGTAAAGATCTACTGATAAGCAATCAATTTAGCCCATGACCCTTTGACCTTGCTGAATGGGAGTGTACCTGCAACAAATGTAGTAGGGGCTGTTTAAAAATATTGGCAACATCAATTTTCCAAACAGAATATCACTGAAACGTGAAGTAAGTAATAAAAAGTCCAAGCAAAAAGAGACTTCAGTGTGCTGGGGTATAATGACCGTCCAGAGAAAGCCCCCACCAGGCGTTTTCACAGCTTCTCAGAGCTTTTTAACACACATGACGCCACACAGAAGACATCAGATGATCGTCTGTCTTCAAGGCGTCTCCTGTCACGAGGGCTAAAGCTCTGAACACAGTGATTTGTCAAGCTTTAGTCTCTTGAATATGTAAAATAGTCCCTTCCAGGCTTCTGTTTTCTTAGGGAGCAAGCACTGTAGCAGATACATAACATGATTACTCTGGATTAACTATTAGCATATTGCTATATGATAGACAATAAATGCTAACCCGCTTTTTGCCACAGGCTTACAAAATGTGCTCTTATTCTTCAGACTGTTACAACGTAATGATGTGACAGATGGGTAGATGTTTCATAAAACTGATGGAATATGGGGAGATAACAAAAGAACATTGTCAGAGATAAAACCCCCTTACAGACAATAAATCTGTTTCTAGATAGGATACAGTGAAGATATGTGTTGCAAAGGTCTCATGACTCTGGAATGATTTCTGTTTGAATAATTGGGTCAAAACCGAGCTTGTCCCAAATAAGATGTCATACAAATTAGAACACTGGGTGAAAAAGCTGTAATTTTCATTATTGATGTAGTTTTTGTCTGACACGGGACACAGATCATGTGCTGAAAATAATAAATGAACAATCTGTAAATCTACATTTTATTTCTGCTTCCTTAGATTTTGCCTTGTTCCACATTCATGTCACATGTTTGGCCTTAGAGAAGTCCAGGAACTAAATCTGTGTTACCACTTGGCTTTAGGATAATCTCCTCAGCTAAATGTGTACAGTTGTGTTGACGTTACTGTTCATTATTGATTCATTTCTTGGCTCTTATCCAATCTCCTGTTCAATAGAAAGTATTTCTCCTAAGCCTAATGCGTGTTGCGTGACTCCTATGCATTAAGCGCTAATGGCTGATAACCTTCGCTGGTGTTTGCATGGCTCCAACCAGACAATCAGGCCACACAGGTCCATCCATATAACAAGTCAAGTATAGCTATTTTAAAATCACTCCATCATTCACCCAGTCATGACTCTGTGTATAATGCACACTCAATGCTTTAATCAATAATTCGTAGTAGGTTGTAATTTTAGACACTTTTGGAGTCACTCAACAGTAATTAAAGGGTAACGGTAAAGTGCACATGACAGACTTGGCTTTTGTCATCCCAGTGGAGAATATACTCAGAAGTGGGACACTCAGAAGGTGTGAGGGTGGTAACAAATAGGTACACACAGATTGTGTTCCAAATCATTCACTTTTTCAATACTCTCTACAAATACGATACGATATACGATACGATATATGATGCGATATACGACACGATACACGATACACGACACAATATGATATATGATAAACAATACGATACGATACGATGCGATGCAATATGATATGCTAAGATATACGATACGATACGACTTCTTTTTTTCTCTAATTTTGCTCACATTTAATCTAAGATGTTCTGTGTAGAGAACAGACGACACTACAACACTCAGAATAAAGCCCTTTTAATATATATAGTCCACATATGCTCATTGTCTACAGCTAAGCTAGTGAGGCTTGTGCTTTGGGCTAAATGCTAACCTGATCACTCTGACAATGCCAACATGCTGGTGGTAATCAAGTGTAATCTTAATCGTTTTCACTAAATAAATGTTATGCTTTAGCATGTTAGCAATTGCTAATTAGCTCTAAACACAAGTACAGCTGAGACTGATGGGATCGTCATTAGTATTGCAGGTATTTAGTGTTTGATAATACTCCAAAGTTTAGGACTAAATAAAAATCTGAACCTGATAAAGGATCTTGAGGTATAAAAGGTCAAAGAATTATCAAAGTCATAAGGGGGCATGAATGTTCATCCAGAATTCTGTCAATCCAATATTTCATGAGGCTGTAATCCAATAAAGGTTCACATATTCCACTTCAAACCAGCGCTAGGATTCGGCCTCTAGGGGCCATGAGTCACTGTACCAATTTTGTGCAAATCCAATCTAATAGTGAGACATTGTCAGGACGACAGTGGCTTCAAGTAGATGTCATGTAGACACAAAAATCCAAGCACAACCTCTGAAATCATTCAGTAGCCTTTGTGTCATATCAAACTGGAGAATGGAAATGAATTGGGTCATGGTACCAACAATCTGATGAATCACTGGAATCTATTATTAATGTTGCTCACTTTATCCCATTACGTAGTTTATCCTTGGACTTGGATACCGCCATTTCCAAATGTGCTGCTCTGCTGTCAGTTGACACAGATCTTTCATTTTAACATGTGCTAAATAACAAGTCTCTAATAGATGGATTTCAAGGTTTTACAGTTTCTTTTATAGAGTAATGGAAAGATGATCACACAAATGGAGCCAGCCCCTCTGTGAATCCACATGGCTGGCTGATTAGCTCTTTCTCACTGATGGAAAACACATGGCGTCCACACAGCTCCTTCTTTTCAGGTCTCGGCAGCTAAAGCACTTCGGTTTGGAGCCTCGGCCTCGAAGGACAGTCGTCATCAGAAATGCGTCCCCTGCAGTCCCCCACTCGCCACTGACTGTTATTTAGCTCCTCAATGGAGGCTGGCTGCTCCCTTGGGAGGGCATGAGTGTGCCTGCCAGCAGGAATGCATTGGAAGCAATAGAGGAAGATGGAGTATGGATGGAGGATGGTGAGTTGCTGCTCCTGCTGCTGCTTTTCCCTCTGTGTGAAAATGAGTCCATTAATTCAGCCCCCTCCCCTCGCCTCTCCTCTCCCTGAGCCTGTTGTCTCTGTTTGTTAGCGAGATGATTCCTTCTGTCATGTCAAAGGCAACATTATCATATTCTTGTTGCCTGGGAAACCAGCGCAGAGAGAGACAACGACTTAAAGCCTTCATGGTGTTTGAAGCTGGTAAACATGAAAGGTTATCCGTGGAGCTGTGAGAGTTGGATTCCTAACGTATCTGAGAGGGGTTTTTTTTATTGCTGGAATCTTTTTATTTTCCGGCTCACTGAGAAATTCCCTCTTGGTTATTTGTTAATAGATTCACTTCTGTTAAATGAGAACAAGGCCTAGTTAGTCACAAAGGTAACTATTTAAATTTGCAATGATGCGTGTAGATCAAGTTCTGACCTCTTTCTGTTTTCTTTTGAGTAATCAGAGTTTTATCATCATTACAAGTTCTGCCTATTAAAAAGATTCATGTTTTACACAGGAAGAAAAACGTTACTTGAAATGACTTTCTAGCTTTAAATGAGTGTTAACTTTGGTGTCTTTATTACTATTTACTCTCTAAATGAAATGCAATTACAGTATGTCACAGATTATGCTTCACAGAGTTTATTACACAATGCTTTATTGATCACTATCTAATAATGCTTCTATTTAGGGTTTCTAAGCTGTAAATAACCACTCTATTAGTGTTTAATAAATCATTTAGTTTGGCTGTTGTTATCGATTATGAGCCATAAATATGACATATGTTTGTGTTGCTCGGTTGTGACAATCCCTTTAGTGTTTATCCTCCTCATGTACACTTGCCTTATCTTTTTATATAATAGAAAGGCCGCTTCAATGCACCGTTCAATTACAAATAAACTGAATCAACATCCACTTATCATCATTATTATATAACATTATTATACTGTTACTCATCACAAACCATATCAATAGACTTGGATTGTTATAACAACCATTTATTTATGACTTATTTACGTTAATATCTGCAGAGCAGATGGCTTATTAAAGAGGGGAACCATTTAGACTTTACTACCAACACGTATAACTGAATTATCACCAAGTGAGCATCAACCAAAGGACTCTTTACACACCAGGTGTAGCAAGTAAATCCTTAGAAACCCATAACCCCGCAAGTTACACCTTATAAAATAAAAGGTTTATTGTTCAAAAGTGATGCCATTAGTATTATTCGACTGTAACATACGGCTTTTGAAATGTAAGCCTTAAATAAAAAGCAATGCGGGCTTCAGTATTTAGCCTGACAATATTCAGGTCTATTATGTGCTTGCTGAAAATAACAGTTCCCAGCTGACATCTCAATACCAGGTGGTCATAAACAATTACACAATATCATGGACAGTGTGGCCAGAACTTTGGGGGTAAAAAAACCTGAGTGGAGACAGTGTAATTAAAAAGGTGAATTGTTATGCATATTATGCATACAGATGAGCTCATTGGCAATTGAGTTCTTAGTTCTCCTCAAACACACACTCATAAAAGTTTATTAAAACAAAATAAAAGGAAGGTACACATAATTTAAATTGTGTAACAATGTGTAAACTAAATAAATACAGGTTGAAGTGTGCACGAATAAACAGTGAAAAAATAAGCAGGTGGTGCCAATGCAGTACAAATGTATCTATATAATATGATTCAGATCTCTGTAATTCATACCATAAACTTTGGCACACTCACTTGGAAATACTTTGTGCAGCACTAACTATACACTACATACTTCATTACACTTAAAAATATATGTATGCTATTATACATACTGTAAAAAATACTATTTTATATTTTCTTTTTTTAATAGACAGATATACTGCTGTTTACCTGCTTTCTATAATTAATTCACATTCTATGTTCATTGTTATGAATCAAAAAACATATGACAAATTCCTTGTATGTGTAATCATATGCAATAAACCCACATTCTGAATTTGACTTTTATGTTAATTATAAATGTGGACCTTTTAAATTTGTCTTATAATAGACTTTAGACGACTCGGATTCTGACCTTAGTAATTCTTTAATATTTCCCCTGACCACCAGCATATTTGTTTTGTAATTGAACATATGATGCCAGTTTGGCTTGATGGTGGATATTCCTCGTTGATAACAGACAACTGAAATCACAGTCCGTTCAGTGCGGTTAATCCAGTTCCGTATCTTTAGCCCGGGCTCCGTGGACTGTGACAGTTCAATCCGACTGGAACGCCTCATCCTGGATTTCCTAACCGCTCCCGCTGCTGCTGGTTGGCTACATTGTATCAGTTCCCACACGAAGAACCACCACGGAGCTCATCCAGAAACGGTGAATTACGGAGGAATTAACCTGGATGGAACGTTACTCGCTGTGGGATTAATTTGCAGAAGGTCGCGGGATAGGACTGGACTTGTGTCGGGTCTGAGACGGCACCGATAAAATGCCCTCCGGACTCGGTTGTTTTCGATGTGGACGGTATCTCCAAGTGTGATGGCAGAAGTCCAGTGAATCGCTGGCCTCCCCTCCTCTCTTGTGTTGGATGTCTTGGGGAGTGCGCTGCCACTGGTTTCTGGTGCTTCAGATTTTTTTAGAGGTTTTATTGTAATTTAAACCCTTTACTCTGATTTGTTCTCTTTATGGAGTGCACACAACCATGGCCAGACCAGGGTTTGGAATAGGAGTGGCTAGTTAAGTCGGTAAGTTACTACATTTTTCTCTCTTTTCCCCCTCACTCTCTCATTGTTGATAGTGCTACGACTCGTTAGCCATTTAACGTTAGCCTCGCGTGCAAGGAGAGCTGGCTAGCTTCACACCATACAGCCAACACAGCATGCAGCAGCAAGCTAGCCAAGGCTGACTGCACTCTGAGCTCATTGTTTCACTCTGCCAGATAGCGTACTAGTCACATTAGCTCATTACACCAAGCTAAGTTAGCCCTGATAGCTGCTTGAAGTTCAACCAAGGTGCAAACATGTAAAACTGGTATCTTAATCTGCTGCTAAGTTAAAATACTAACTAATGCAATTTAACTTCAGTTCACGGGTGGTAACGGTCAGCTGGAGGAGAATAACGTTTATTTGTTCTAAAGGGAATCCCCTCTCCTGCCTGACCTAATTATTTTCCATTTAAAGTTAAATGTAAGTCAATAAATGTTATGTGGAAACATTAGTTTGACTCAGTTAAAGCTGCCGATTCCAACAGTGTGGTGCCTGCAGTGTGTCCCAAGCTACATGAAACATGTCACTCTCGAGGTTTTAACAGAAAGTGAGAATAAACGTGCTGTGGCTCTGACTATTTGAACCCCACGTTTCACTTCCGCTACTGGTACTATTGTAACAACAATGGGAATCATGTAAGAAGTTATAGCCAGCAGAGCAAAGTCTTCTCCAGTGGAAGCTGAGGGGACAAGAGCTCATGAAAGGGTGGATTGTGGTCTAATAAACCTTTAGTCAGGGCTCTGACAAAACATTTAGGAGCCTTTTCTCCATATTCTTATTGTTGGCTCATGTTGTTGGGGCTGTCTCATCTCAGTGAACTGAGTCATTCAATTAAAGCACAATATTTTTTTTTTTACAAGACCACTATGGGCTAACCCTGTGGTCTGTGCTGCTCCATAGAGTATGACAGCACTACATTAAAGACTGGCCAAGGAGTCTGAAGCCCTTTACTCTGCTTGGATAAAATAGCTCTTAATTGCACAATTATATATTTCTCGCTATGTGTAACTACAAGCCCTGATTGAGAAATTGTTCCTGTCTATCCAACACAGGTTAACCCCTCTTAAATAGAGCAGTTTTTGTTTATAGTTGAAGTGGGCATATTTGCATAAGGCAAAGGTGTTGGTTTGTGTAGACAATATTTTGACACGCCTCGTCTATCCTCTAAGAACCATATAGCCTCTGGGGGTGACGGACCCATTTTTGGGGCTTCTGGTGTAGTATGAATTAAAAGGTATTTGGGCCAAGACTTCCTTTTCTTTATGTTAGTTATTGTTTACAGTCAGTCTAGCATATTGAGTTGCATAAATGGAGTTAGAGTGGAGAGAGGCTATCTAAGACCAGGTCGTTATCAGCAATCATATTCAGACATCTAGTTTAAATAAACATGTTACAAAGTCCTCAGGTGATTCCTACATTTCTGCCAGTGTTTTCCTGCGTAGAACCCAATGAAGCCCAATGAAACACAAATAGAACAAACTACTCTTACCACAAAAAAAAACCCAGAATGTTTCAGACTCCAATAACCTTATCCTTCACCTAGAGATTCTACATTCATATGCAGATCAATCAGCCACTTAATCCCTACTCTTTGCAAAGCCTTGTTCATTGGTCCCACTCCACCACTGCCAACAGTTAAAGTAATATAGTTGGTTGTTCACGTATGTTATTCGGGTAGTGTTTGTGTTTTTACTAGAACAACTGCTTTGTGCTTACAATGCAACGTTTAAGGTCCTCCACCTGTCCTGACCAAATGAATGGACTTGTAGTCTCAATGAGGCTTAAGCATTACCTCAAAAGGGCCATTTTTTTCTGGCAGTGCCAAATAAAAATCAATTCAAGTTTGCTAGATCAGACAGATACATTTATCGGGAGTGTATTGCTGATCGGTGCAGGTGAGCATATTCCAAAAGATTTGAAAAAGTAGCAGCTCTCGATAGGTCGGGTTTAAGAGGATAACACCTGCACAAGGATTGGCTCATTTGGATCAGTTGGCATCGGCTGTTTGTTTGTAAATTTAAACTGGTTGCTGAGATATTTAATCTCCTATTGTCCGTACTATTTGTTCAGATAATGTACCAATCACCAAGAGAGAAAGGAAACCTTGAGTATTTGGCAGTGAAGCATTTTACTTGTTCCTAAAGAGCCTCAAGCATTAGCGGCTAATGCAGCAGTTAAATTTCAAATATCAGTTTGGCAGCTCCATTGTCCGGGTGTGGCAGTAACTCTGGGCAGGAGCTGCTTAATGCAGGCGTAAAATATTACCTGGAATCGCACAATAGTAAAAGTTCTTCACTGTAACTAATCTACTTTGCGTCAGTGTGTCATGCAATAATCACGGCTGATTTGCAGTGGGCATTTATCCAGTATTTTTGACGTTGGGAGTTTTTATTGCACACCATCCAGTTAGCTTGAAGCAGACTTGTGGTTTTGTAGTACTTAACGCTTTGTGGCAGAGGTCAGTTGGCAGAAAGCAATTGGTGTAGTTAAATTGTAGCCTTGGTGTAGCCCTTGGCAGTCATTGCAGCTTGTTAGTTGTTAATAATTCTAGGTCTTGCACAGTAAGCTAGGTCGACACAGTACACAATACAAGACGTAGCAATAGAACTCTGTCAAACCCAAAAGGTTTTTTAAATTGCCATGGATTTTTCTCACAAATAAAAATAATTAAGCTGGCACGATGATTGTTGGAGCGCTGGTGTTCATAATAATTCCAGTACTTCTTCAGAGATAATGTGTTATATCTTCTGTTCTGACAAGTAAAATTCAGCTCACTGTGAAGCAGGGAGCTGCCACTGCTTCCTCTCCAACTGAGTACCTTTTCAAAGCCAGTTCCTCTCCATCTGATTACCTTTTCTTTGCAGTAATTTGTTCTAATCATTGTAAGGGTGTTAGGAGCCTTGTTGTAGCACGTCAGACACATTTTATACAACGTGAAAGACGGAGACATCAGTCGTAAAGTAGAAGAGAATTTAAGACTCTAAGCTCTACGTAAAAACATGACATTTTGTAGTTGAAAGGGATGTGTAAATTTGTCCAACTCTTGGATGTGTGCCGAACATGAACATGAGAGCAACGCTACTAAAATATTTTCGTTTCTTTTTTCACCGGCTTGAATTCTGTGATAACTATGCTGCTGGGATGTGACCTTTTCTTACTGGGGGGTGCATTGAAACAACCAATCGTGACAGTGACTGATGCATCTGTGTGTGGCTTTAAATCCAGTGTGTTTCAGAATCGGCTTTAGTGGCCAGGGCTGTGCTTCTCTTTGTGCTGACAAGATGGACTCTCAAGGATATATGCAAAATCCAGTTATGTTTTTCCCCCCCAAAATGTTGCCTAGCGTTTCATCTTTTTAAAATCAGTTCCACGTAAAGCTGCATATCAAAGAAACCGTGTAGAAGACGAGAATTTAACAGTGTTTGTTTAGAGGTCCGGGGCATCAGATTAGTCCAGGACAAGGGGATTATGTTGGCTTTGTAAGGCTCCCGTCATCTCATGGCTGCACACCAGCTGATGGCAAAGTAAGAAAGGATTTAGCCTATATCCTTAAAGGTAGCTGGTAATTTGAACGATTTCAGTTACCTTTTAAAACCACTTGGATGAAGCCATTTTCTTTGGTTTAATGCATACCCTCATATGCACAATATTCTTGGTATTTACTGTGGTAAAGATTAAGAAACGCCTGCTTAATAGGAAGTATATGAATTCCTTAATACCCTATGGGGAGTCAATATAAGCCTCATAATATAGTTAGTGTCATTAGACGTGTTAAGATGAGATAGAGCACCTTCTGTAGTATAAAACATCCTACAGTGTTCCCCCAAGGTTGAGCTTTATTTGAAGTGGTCCTCCCTAAGTGTTGGGGGATGGGCTTGTTTAAGCGCTGGTGAGAAGCTCCCACATCCAGCACAGCTTTACAAGACCCAGCTGCCAGATAGCAGTCAGTAAATGTAATTTCAAATCAATGCAGAGGCACATCGCAGACCTTTTTTCTTACAAATCTGCACTGCGTTTCACTGTTAGCCATTTATAAAGACGAGTTAATGCACAGGACGTGAGCAATGCTTTAGTTCCAGGATCTTTTTTTTCTAGTGCTTTTAATATTTGTCAATACATGGTGTAGTTGTGAGTCAATTAGTCAATGAACAGGGAGTGAACAGGAAGAGGATTGTCTTCCTTGGTTAGCTTATTTGTAGAGAATACTGCTAACGAGCAGTATTGCTGAACAGCACAACCAGAAATCTCTTTGTTTGTCTTGTGACTCATGTTGAGGTCGATCTACGTCTGACAAAACTCATTCGAGCCCATCAGGAAGCAAATGTGGACGTCCTCTTTATAGTTCTGAAAAGTCAGTTTCCACCCAAACACAGTGAGACACAATCTTGTGAGTTTTCCACTAAAATGTGGTCGGCAGTGTTTTCAAATGTTTTTTGTTCAAGGGGGTTAAAAAAGCAGGAGTAGTGTGGGAAGAGTTATTACAAACTAGATCTTTGTGTGGACGCAGACCAATTAGCTTGTAATCAAAAAGCTTCTTCTGGTTAGCTTTAATTGCTCTGTGTTTGTATACTTATTGCCCCATCTGTCCTTCCCTTCGATAGACTAGCTTGGGACTCTCTTACTGGGGGCAAATGTGACTGCGTTGGCCACAAAAATAATTTCTGTTGGTTATGAAAAGGAAACATTGCCTTCTTCATTTCCAAGGGGCTGGTATTTTGTTGAAGCAGACTAGTTATGACAGTTGTCTAGTGAACTTTAAAGTCGTATCACGGGTCAAAGAATCTGCAACTCTGCTTTAGTTTTTATAGCATTGATTGGATTTCTCACTAGTGAATTGCCAATTACAGCAGAAAAGAGCACGCTCTGAATGCTTGTTGCACAGTTGCTCCTTTGCCAGAGAGTGGTGATCCATCTTTTCCTGGGAAGCGAGCCCAGGTTACACTCAACTCTCCCCCACACGAGCCATAAAGATATTGTCAGCTTTGTGGCTCTGTGCAGTCTTGAGTGCTGCAAAATGCTGTCTCATTTGCCTCCGGTTTGAAGAACCGTCCTGTTTTCTTAGAGAGAAAAGCCAGAGAAATAACGAGTCAATTCAAGCTGCTTTGATATTTTTTTTCTGTGTTGTTAAAATAATGAAGCTCTGTCAGACTGCATCAGTGTGTTTAACACACTATTGCTTTCAGTACTGTCTTCATTCAACCACTCATAAGCAACATGACCTCGTTTATCGCTCTCGCTTCACTTGTCCCCGACACTGGTGATCTTTTCACTGCAAGCTACGCATGACAATTATCCATCTAGATATGGTTGATGAATGAAGTGTTTTGCTATCTCATTGTTGAGATGTTTAAAAGCTGTTCTGCTTACTGATAACATAATTTGTTGTAGCGTCCTTTGTGAGCTTGAATCTAACCCCTAGTGTTTGGAAGGCTGGAAACTGAGTATCTGCTATTGTTTGTCATTTTTACTCACCTCATACTTTGAGTAATTAAGATACTATGCAGTTATACTCCAGCTTCATAATGAAATGTGAAAACATTAAAGATGCACGATATTATCGGTACGTTATCGGTATCTGCAGATAATGGCTTGAAAATGAAATATCGACATCGGCAGATATGTCATTTTTCTGCAGATATTTTCCGCCGATTAAACAACTTTATTTAAACCTAAATGCTCGATGTTACAAAAAAATAAACATGGCATTTTGTACATAACCTGTACTTAAAAAGCACTGTTTTATGTTATTTCTGCATCTGCCAGTGGGCCACTACAATAGGAGTAGGCATGAAATCAATTCCACTACAGGGGAGAATGATGTTCTCTGCAATTAGGTGGAAAAAACACAAACAACCTAATATATCTGTATCGCAATCGGCAAAAAGGGTTGGAAAATATAGGCATATCGGATATCGGCAGAAAAATCCAATATCGTGCATCCCTAGAAAACACTTAACCTTAAGAGCTCTGCAATAGAAATGGTCTGCCAGTGCCTACACTGTTATCTTTGCTTATTGTGATGTCAGTCTTTGGAATATATTCAAATGCTTCAAATCCCTTAAATCTGTGCTCTTTAAGTTAGGCTCAATGTAAACAGCATTATGCAAACGACGATCTACAGCAGCGAGATCACGTTGCAAGATGAGTGTTGTTACCACATTTTACACCGAACATAACGTAATGGCATCATCAACAAACATGATGACACATGATGGAAGCCTCCGGTTTCTGGTGCAAAAAGGAGAGGAATCTAGCTTTTTTATACAGGACGTTCTCCAAGGGCCAATTTGCAGTTGCCTTCTCATTGTCAACCTGTTTTAAACTGTATGTAACATAAGGCAATGAAGTCATCAATGACACGATTTATGAGGCCACAAGAATGAAGGCTTATAATTTAATTTCAGATCGATTTAGGTTATGTAGTCGTGCCGCTGTTATGTTCTTCAGAGTCCCCAAAAATGAATCAAGTAAGTCGCTTTTACTACTTCATCCAGATTCATATTCTTTTATCAAACTCTAACCACGTATGTAACAAATATTAAACATCTATTATTTGGGGGGTTTTGCTGTTTGCTGTACCTATGACTTATATGTTAAACTGTTTTTGTTTTTGCCTCTGATGTCGACCAATGGGCTGTATCAGTCGCCAATCTCTCAAAATGGTCTCCAATGGAAACCTGGAAACTGTCACTGCCGAGCCCTGTGGTGCTTTATAAAGATACGTCTCTGGGTGAGCTTAGTGTCAGGGAACAAAAGGTCTCTGAAGATGTGATGTGTGGGAATCCCTCAGAGAACATCAATACTCCAACGTGGCAGCAGTGAGTGGGTGGTTCTGAGGCTCGGTCCCCGTTGCCCTTATCAAACTGCAGAATCCACTGTCATCTGTTCAATCAAAGAGAAACCCGTGGTCCCTCCATCCAATGACACATGCTTCACTTGTGTGGTATTGAAGAGTCAATGAGAGAACATCCACAAACGACAAAATTGCTGCAGCCTTTAGTGGAAGCAGATGATCAAGTGGATCTTCAACACAAATGTCAATATCCTTTGAAAAAGTGGGAATTATTTTTTTGTCCTACAGCTGTGTTAATGTGAACAGAGTAATACTGCCCTGTTTCATCTCCCAGCCCGAGCACACATGGCAGCAGATGAAAGGAAGACACTTTACATCCATTTTAGTTTAAAACACATTCCCTTCAGAGCCGCTTCGGTTTATAGACCACTGAAGTGTTGTCATTCCTGCTCGCACTGATCATGTCCAGTTCCTTTTTACTGAGCGTGGATAAAGACTTAACTGGGAACACAGGCTTTTGCTGTTTGATTCGCCAGAACATATTAATATCATGGGGCTATTTTATAAGGCAATAAAAGAAAGAGAAAGTAACAAAGAGATCCAAATCTCCGATGAAGGAAAACTGGTACTTGACTGATTCTATTTATCTTTTATTTAGCTTTAACAATGTAAGGTTGGTTTACATCTTGACGATCAGTTACAAGAAATCCTCATTAAATCGACTGACTTTGATTAAAATAGTCAGTTTTGGCATTTCGTACAGGCAATCCTATTAGGGCCTTTAGGCTTGGCCACTTTCCCTCGGCTACCACACTTGGACGACTGTCAACCATTTTGTGTATTCTGCCTGCTGTTTCTGGTAACCAGCACGCTGATGCTGCGTTCCAGATGACTGGGAACTCGAGAGCTTCCCAGTAGAAATCTCCGACTACCGATGGTGAAGTTGCGGTAGATCAATCTGCTCCGAGTTCACAAGTAGGAACTTCGACTTTGAATGGTGTTCCAGAGCAATTCTAGTCAGAGGTCGGAAATATGCTACGTTCCTTCAGAGTTCAGAAGTTGGAAAAATCTTGCACCAAAGCTAACGAGTGCTGCTGTAGTGTTGGAATGGAAATATCAAAATATGTGAACGATAATGTTGATCTAAAAAGATGAAATAATGGACGATATGGTTGGTCCAAAGTCAAGAGAAGCAGCCATTGGAGTATTAAAGATTCGTAGATCAAGCCAAAATGCTGAACATGAGTTGTTTCCAGCTTTTCACATTTGGGGGACTCGATGTTTTTCTCATATGTGACCATAAACTGAATATATTTAGTGTTTTGATTGTTGGTTAGTTGCCCCATGCAACGTATACCATCTTGCACTGCAGCTAATTCTTTCAGTTTTTTACACATTTGTCTTCAGTACTTTGAAGAAATCATTTCCAAATAACAGAAAAGGAAGCACAACATAGCGTACAGAACAAGTGATGCAGTTTGAAATAGTGATGCAGCAAATCTAAACAGGTAACTACACTTTAGTAATGACTCTTCAGTTATCCATAACAGAAAAAAACGATGTAATAACCGCAGACAAATCCCGCTTTATAGCTCCAGGCAGTGTACATAGCTTTCCTCTGGCTTCAGAGCCATTGACATGATGCTTAGTGCACATTCCACGTCTCCAATGTGGACATTTGTCTAAACAGTCACAGAAGCAATCTTGTGGCTTTAACATAATTGGATTGGACTGTCCCGACTGGTTTGGAAAAAAATATGGGCGTGTAACGTTTCACTCAACAGCTTAAGGCAGATTTATGCCTCCGCGTTGAGATGTTGTGGTATTTACGTGCGGGGCAACGGACACAATACGGGCCACATGGAGACCACAAGTGTTGTAATAGGACAGCTTGTCCCACATTTTTTCCATTGCCGGTGGTATTTGTTGATAGGGAAGACAACACAGAGCTGGTTGAAGTAATGCCAGATAATCCTCCTTTTCAATATTGTTTGACAAATGTGTATTTTGTGATCATGCAAAGCCACATCCACTGAAAGACCGTTTCTAACCACAGTCAGCTCCGTCTTTAACAGAGCCAATAAATGGAGGCAAACCCAATTACTCCGGCTGTATAATAAAGGCCCAACATGGCTGATAATGTACGACGCATCCATCTCGTGAGGAAGCAATGCCACGCAAACAACTGGTTAAATCCTACGCCGAACAATAAATCAGATCCCACGCTGCAGGCATCCACAGCAGGAGCAGCGAAACAAGTGGACAGAGAATCATAAATTCAGCTTTAGTGTCATTAGAAGGAAAGTGAAATATTGGGATCCTCCAAGCTGTGAATATATCAGGCTGAATATTAATATGTAGAATGGAAGCAGAAGAGCTCTTGAGTCACTGTTTTACTTGTACCATACTTTAATCCCTTAGATGCAGACATAAAAGGGAGAGTATGATGTCTGTCAGTCTACCTGTTTGCTTTGCATTTTAATTTGGCAGGCTCTATAAAAGAAGATTGACGGTACTTGAGAAAAAAAAGAAAGCAGACAGGCATGTTAAAAAAAAGAGCTGTAGATGGATAGCTGAAGGAAAAGACATTACACATGCACAGTCTGGAGAAAAGGCGAGCAAACCGGTGCTCTTTTAATCTTCAGGGTGACGGAGCATTTGATCTCTGACCTGGCTGACGTGCGATTCTGCAGGTGGATGCACATGTAACCTTGTCATTTCCTGCAATGGTTGACCAGACAGTCGCGGTGGCTGCAAATATGTAAACAGGCCTGTCAGATGACTGGATCAAGCATTTCGTGTTCAGAAGAACATTCGCAACATGTAGCTGTGGGTGTTTTCTACAGGCTAGTTTGAGGCCGCGTGAAGCTGAATGCAGAGCTCAGTTCGTGTCTAATAATTTTGGATGAGGGATAATGTGAGTTGAAAAGTGGGAGTGAACTGTGATGAAAAGGTTAAGCAAACATCCAGCAAGCAATTACACAGTGTTGGAGTTGGAAAAATATGAATGCTCCATAATACTTGTAGATTTATCTGTAGAGTGGGTGTAACAGAGGAGGGACTATCAGTTGAATGTGGCATATTACTCCTCGTCTCCCTTAGCATTTCCCAGCATGGCGACAGTGACTGAGCGTATTGTTGTGTCAGCGCTCACTGTCAGATGTTACAGCCGGTTTGTGCGTTTTTAGGAGCTGGATTTAAAGGACAAGTATTTAAAGGCCTACAGCATTGAGGTCGCAGATTTCAACCAACATACAACCACTCTATTCATTCTCCCCTCTCAGTCGTGTAGGAGACCCTACAGTGACGGTGGTGAATAACAATAGAGGGCCTTTAGCATATGAGTTGCCTGCTCTGGGCTACTGTAGCAACATGGCAGACTCCAGAGAAGAGGACACACTTCAACTATATACTGTAAAATCCGTAATATAAGTCGCACTGGAATAAAAGACACAGACTGTTTCTGTAACTATTTTTTAGTAAAAACATGTAGACACAATATTTTAACATTATTTCATTTTATTGTTATTTAAAACACATTCTAAACACCCACAAATTACCGCCTACCATCTGTTTTCACCATGTCATGTTTGCAATCCTGCTAGCTACCGATGCTGTAGCTAGCGGTAGCTGGCAGCCTGCGGTAACGTTGATTGTTGTGAGGGCGGCAGCTGCAATGGCGATCATGACAGTGCATGTCCGCACCAAGCGTTAGCAACAATCAAGTTCGTTTTCCACTGTCAAAACAGCACTGAGGCATATTGTAAATAGGAGACCTTGTAGTGGCCTGGAAACCGGACTGTGCCGTTGTCTGGGTGAAATACTTATACAACGACATACCTGTCTCTGCATTTTATACTGGTATATTGGTCGCAGCGGTATATAGGACACAGCCCACTTTTTAGATGAAAAAAGAAGTATTAAAAGTTTGTCATATACACTGAATTTTAGGGTATATAAAGAGTTAATTCTTGAGAAAACACAATGGTTCTTTGTTCCAGGTGTTCAGCAACAACCACTAATAGTTTATCCTGTGTAATTTTTGGTTCCAAACAACTGTTATCCTTAGTCACACCTCTAAATTCACCAGCCACGAAAATGAGGGGGGAAAATCCCAACCGCATGAGGCACTTTCTGCTCCAAGTTTAAGTATTTCCAACTCAAGGCCTTTGGAGTGCTGCTGCAAAAACACGAGGTCATCAACGCGACTAAAACGGCCAGGGCACAAACGTAGTGCCCCAAAGCCTTACTACCTAACAACTGTAAGAAGACGCCTCTCACTACAATCAACTGGAGGTGTAAGGAAGAAGGCTAATATCCTTAAAATATAATATCCTTAAAAATAGCTGCGGTAGAATCGATCCTGTCGTGTCAAAAACTTGCAGTATTCTGATTAATGGTGAATTGTGTCTTTCTCCTGATACCCATCAATCTTTGAAAGTGACACGCTGCCTCTCAGGAACAGATCACTGCTGCATTGATTCTGGACAGCGACCATGTGAGAGTGACACGGCAGTTTGAAGCCCGGCTTGTTGACTCGGCCTCTGTGAAGCAGCTGCTGGAGGAGAGGCCGGCAGTTATTCAGGGTTAATGGTTGTCCATGCCCTCTCTCTAGTTAGACATTCACATGGCAACACCTCCACTGTCCATGGTTCACACAGTAGTGCAGTGTATTAGTCACTCAGCAGTGGCCTGTTGTCCTCTCATTGTGAAGGCTCCTGACTCTCCACAGGAGCAGTTAGAGCAGCGTTTGCTGTGGTGCTTTCGTTGCTGTATTGCTGATTTCTGCAGATACAAGCAATAAAGCAGGTGAGTAGAAGATTCAGTATGCATTACAACAGTTTAACTGTTTGAAATGTCCAGAGAAGTTATATGTCGATACCATTTGCTTGACTGAGTGCATTGTGTGCAGAGCGATATTCTCTGTACGAATCTGGCCTGGCGAGCTGCCCGAGCAGGACTGCATGTAATAAACAATACACAAAAGACTGGAGCGAAGAAATGGAGGGTTTATCTTCTTCTATTACACTACACACACACAGCATTGTTAGACAAGTGACTGTCAGCTCTTTAGCCTCAGGCCTTGTCCTTTCACAACTCTTCCTTCTCCTTATTTGTCAGTCAGATTTTAAGTAGAAAAACAAGCTTACTTTACCCAGCATATTTATTCAACCTCTTATCTGTTTATACTCGGCAGAGAGGAGAAAAGCCTTAATGTAACATTGATTGATGGGGGAAACATTCAACATGGATACACAAGAATTGTTTTTCGCACTGTATTTCATCAGTTTGTGTCCTTCCTGAATTGATGTACTTCTTTTTGAGCTGAATTTGTATCCTTAATGAAAAAAGCCAAAAGGAATTAGGTTTTAGCTTCTTTTCCTCATTCCCATGCCTAGTTTCACCCCAAAAGCAAATGGACAACTGCTTAGTGATGTTTGTGCAGTAATGGAGAGAAAAACATCATGTCCAAACCGAGATGTATGTGTGCATTTCTGAAGAAACAAACTTTGGTTTGTAATACGCTTACCTGGGTCTCCAAAAGTGTTTAAATGGAAGTACTGCCCTGGTGTGAAGCGGAAAGTTGTTTGCAGGCAATGAGACGTTTGGACAGAAAAACACTTCAGAGAGCGTTAAGCACACGGCTGAGGGGTACAGCTCTGTAAATTGAGAGCTGCAGCAATTTGTTATACATCCATGTAGACCTGGACTTACATATTCAGTGAAATCGTCCCTCCGTCTCGGTTTAAACATTGCCAACGTAATGCTTTCTTTAGGTATACATCAGTGGATGAAACCTAAACCAAAGTGTTTGAGGTGCCTTTTGCAAATTCAAAAATATTGACTGAATAAGGATACACGCATCACTGCTTTATCTTAATCTGGTCTCCACATTAGTTAGTAATCTTGATCTGAAGCCTGACTTTAGTCGAGTTAACTGGAGGCAGCCGGGCGCGACGGTCACGCTGATTATCCCCTAAAGAGCTTGAGCCTGCCGTGTTTACTGATCTCCCCAACCCCCAACATTGCCACTGATTCCTGAGTCCGATATAATCAAATCAAGTCCTTAGCACTGTAAGCTGACCAAAGTCTGGGTTGTTTATTTTGAAAGGTTCAGTTAGTAACGTTTAAGACCTTCCCAGGAAAAGGCAAAGCGGGGCTGAAGAGGAGATGACCGTTAAAGTTTTATACTAGCTGACCTGACTGAATTGGCTTTGATTGCTCGGCTCCAAAATGTAACTCTCAGGAGTTGTCAATGAAGGAGTAGTAAAACAGATCTTTCTTTATGGTGTATATATGCTACCAACACAGTAGACAATAAATGGCAGTCACGACTCAGGAAGTAACTGCCACTCCATGTTTGTTTACCACTGCTTTTGTTGTGGATTTGTCTGCTTAAACTTTTGAACCTTCATGTCATGTTGCTGCCAAAGATCTTTTGTGACAAGATGTCTGAGTCTGGCTTGTTGGTCTAATTATGTGGAGCTCTGGCCACCATGTTTTGACAGCAAACTAAGATTGATAGTCAAAACTAGTCATTAGGTTTTGCTGACATTCCTAATTTATTAACACAAACTCAGAATATCTGGCTGTGCAGAGAGCTGTTTTCAACACTTCGTTCAACACAAAGCACTCTGTGTTCCCTCATCTCCATCGGCACTTTCGCTGCTCTTGAATAATTCAGTTTCTTGGTTAATTGTGAAGTTCTCTTTCTTTGTTTTGTAGTATTGTATTAGACTTTCAAACCATAGACACTGAAAACCCTTTGTATCAAAGTTGGGGTAATGTCCAAATGGATGGAATGTTTTTAATTGGTAATTTTAGCATCTGACATCTGCAACCCATTCAAACCCATAAGTTTTTTCTTTAAATAATAATTAAGTTAGTTGACAGATTAAATTAAATCTCGTTCTCAAAATTATTGGAATTAATTGGGCCTCGTTTTTGAAGCTGAATGTTTCCTGTCATTATAGATGGCTCTTTATCATTTAGGCTATACAATCTGACATTATCACAGAAGTCAGAACTTGGTCCTTTCTGTTCTCAGTATCTGTTTAATTCAGATACTTAAATCTAAGTCTTTACGCAGATGATACCATCTTATACCTCCAGACTTCATCAATGGCTTGCAGTTCCGAAACACTGCAGCTCCATGAAAGTAAAGAGGCTAAATGAATAATCAATACATTTACAAAACATGATAATTGGCAGATAAATGGACCATAAAAATAATCTGTAGTTGCAGCCCTAATCTGGTGTAGAGAAGATTTGACACCTTAATATTATGTAGTTGACAGGATTGATTGTAGGAGGTTGGACGGCGTTGAAAGACGACTAACTGTATGGACATTTCTCAGGAGCAGAGCAGAAATGGGATCACCAACAGTAAATATACCACATTCTTGTTTAACCACACTTCCCCATAGAGATGGATATAACTGTAATTAAAATTCATAACAGATTTCAACCTAGAATCTTTCCGCTGAGACTTTTAGCATGCTCTCAGTGAGTCTACTTTACAATTAACCACAAATACGAACAACTGTGCCACAGTAGATGCCGTTGCTTCCAGTATATCGACTTGCATTGAGACTGAGTGTCTCAATTATAGAATGAAGTGAGCAGAGATAATGAGAAGTGTTGGAGAATCGCAGCGACTGGCTTTTGTAATCCAGAAATCATGGCGGCGTGGAATGGCTGAGCACGTCAATGGAGCTGCTCTTGTTTCTGCTGGAGTCCTCCTTTGAGCAAAGGAAAAATCAATCTGGCACCTTGTCAGGGTTTTTAGATTGAGGTTTCCTTCCACTCCGGCCAATGTGTGAGTGTTCTTTTCATCCTCTGCATCTGCTGCTGCCACAGACAAGCCACAATTTGATTATTTATTAGTGCTCATGTTTGGGTCGAATTCACGGTTCAGACTGATCACCACGATGTAGCCTTGCCAAAATCATGTGGTTTTTAGTGTCTTTATTTTCCTTTCTATTACAGCTGCAAAGATAAATCCATTAGTTGATTGAAAGAAAATTAATACTGTTTCGGCCATTTGTCAAATATTGGCTCCAGTTTATATATTTAAGGATTTATTTTGTCAGTTTGGAGCGTTAATGAAGAGTCTTCAGGTTTTGGACGGTTGGTTGGACAAAAAGAAGCTTTATAAAAATTGCTATAATCTGAGAAATTGCGATAAGCATTTCTCACAATTTGTTGGCACTTGTCAGGCTGAGCGATTCATCGATTAATGATGGAAATAATCAACAGACTAATGCGGCCCCTCTCTCGACAACTATCTGTTATCACTGGTGAGACTCTGCTGAAAATGAAGTTGTTGCTAATAGTTCACTGATTAAGTACTTGTGACAGGCACTTGTGATTCTGCACTGCGTGAATGAGAAGATGGTAATTTCCTTTGGCAAGCGTAAATCGAACGGCAGTAAATACTTGATGTAGCTTTGATGCATGTGAACCAAATGGTTCTGTTCTTCTAATAATTCAACTGTGATATTGAGCTCATTTTTACTCCAATTCAAACGGATCTGTCCTCGTCTGTCAGCTGCTTAAACCTTGAGAACCAATCTTTGATGTTCCTTTTAATCTGTTCTTATCACTATCAAAGAGAGTGTTAGCTGTCTAGCTAGAAACACTCGGAGTGATAAAAGGTAATGTTGGTTTCAAGGTGGTTTACCTACTTCATCTGTAATCAACCCATAACATTCTCATATTTCATACTGGTGAGTTCTCTAGGGCTGGTTGATCATTTCAAAGCATCTTTTTGTCCTTAAGGAAAGTAGCTGTTTATTTATGCGTATAGCCTTCAGTTCAATTTGCTGGCAGTTATCTCCATTCCCCCGCATTTTTGTCACTTCAAGATGTCCGCTAACCCCAATCCCCCAAATTTTCCTCATTAATGCAGTAATCTTCCTCTATTAATTTGTCTCTTTAAATTCCTTGGCTGACCTAATTCTTCCAGTGCTTCTGGCCTGATTTACATAGCAGCAGTTAGGTTTTTATAGTGATCAGACATGGAGTCATTTAGCTAGATATTTACAAGTTTAGAGACGTTGAAATGTTAATGTGCTCCACCTCAGCTGGACCTGATGATAGATTCTTCTGGCTGTTTTAGTTTGAGACATAAATAATGTCATGTTGAACATTTGCACTCTTGCTGTCGATCGAATTACTGATACCACAGTGTAAGTTATTCTAGTGTGAAAACTAGCAGATATTCCTCACAAACATTTCTGCATACCACTTCCTTTGATATAATCGGGGACTTTTTATTCATGATTTTTTTGTCATTTTATCTCTTATCCAAGTGTTACTGAATATTTGTCTTTGGATATCATCTTTATATATTCCGGTGTTTCTGTTATATCCTGGCTTAATGGCACACTTTTGTTGGACTCTGCAGTACAGATAAACTCGTCTCGCCTCAGTGACCTTGGACAGTGTTGGCTAAAACAGAAGCACAGTATCCACTCGAAGCGTTCAGCCACCGAGAGTCAGATGTCTTTTTGGTCATTATAAAGTCATTTTCATTCAACACAACCAGATTGGCCTGGCTGGTTGTATTTTGCTGAGAACTCTGTGGACACACTCTGTACACTACATATTAGCCTTTGACAGTAGACTACCTACTTATGTGAAAATATATTGACTGTATTGCATAAACAGTATGTAAATTGTTTATTATGGAAGCACGAAAATATAGTCTGTTTTTGTATCGGCCAAAGTGCTGTTATTTTTAACATCCAGCCTGAATATGGGCAATATAGCCTACTCTGTGTGTGATTGGTTTATGGAAAATGTACCAGTACGCGTGATTTAAATGGTTTCTTTAGTTGCTATAATAAAGTTCCAGAGGAAAGTGACATGATGTCCAAACCTTCTTCCTTAGCTGAAGGATAACTTTGGTATTTTTAAACCTGGGCCCTATTTTTTTATAAGTCTGGGGGTTGAAATGACTCATAGGAAGAAACACTTCTGGAATCGGTCCAGTAGATGTTCTCTCCGGTTCACCCTTTTCACCAATTTCTATGAGCTCTTCGTCCGGATACTCAGTCTAATAATAAATAGGGACGGCCATCTAATTCAAATGCCTCATCTTCATCCATATCAGGTAAATATTCAGCCATGGCTTTTGATATGGGCTACATTCTTGCTGTCAGTCCGCCATGTAAACAAATCCTTTCTCCAACTCTAACTCATGTTTCCACCGTCCTGTTCCGGTAACACCTCACCAGCCGCAAAGACGATCTTTGTTGGGATCATTTCTGTAATGTTGTCGGACACCTGGAGTAACAATGTGAGCCTGTCGGTGGCAAAAACAAGCACTTTTAGTGGACTTACTTTGATTGGGCGCAATTGCCCCGGGAGATTATGTTGCAGCCATTGCGGCCATATCGCGGCTGGCCGTGGAGTCTACCGGACCGATTCTAAAAGTTTTTGTTCCTATGAGTCATTTTGACCCCCAAATTTGTAAAGAAAAAATAGGGCCCAGGTTTAGAAATACCGAAGTTATCCTTTAAATGTGTAACTTACCCCCCAATAAATGGTGCATATGTAGGAGCAGATTTAAACCATTTACAGACCAATGCTGCTTAAATCAGAAAAGTCTATGGTCTATTCTTATAGTTATTAGATTTTTTTACTCCTTTGCTGCAGCAACAGCAAATTTCCCAACCGTGGAACTTATACAGGTCTACGTCTTATCATTTGCCCTTTAGCCCACAGTGAGTTGTTGTTATTCAAACTAAAAACTCAGCTTTTTAAACTCTCTACAGTTTAAAAAATCTGTGAATGCTTGTCTTTGATTTTGTACATTATGTAACATGCCTGCTCTGACATGTCGAGTAGCGGTGAAGTAGTTATGACGAGAAGACAGTTTTATGATGCCTCTTACTTTAACTGTAATCACTCAATTTGAATGTCAGTACAGCTGACCACATGATACAGTTGTAGTTATAAATTTGCTTTATGATCATAAAATAGTTATTCGTTTGACACGCTGTGGAGCCTTAAACTCTGTTTGCTCTAATTCTGTTTCTCCACCGTGCGTCTACCGCAGACACTGATACAGAGAGCTTTGTTTTTGCTGCATCACACCAGAGTCTGGGCATTACAGCCAAATCAGCCCGAGAGCAATCTGCATATTTCACACTTCTTTGGTTGCTGTCAATCTGAGTCATACAGCTGCCAGTACAAGAGATCCAGAAAGCTTCTGCAGTCACGGATAAAGAACACCCTTTGGCAATATTGTTGGGAATACTAGAAATGTATGCGTGTTAAAGAATTGCAACCAAAAGTGACAGAATTTAGGCTCTTATTTAGGTCTAAAGATAATAAATACAAAGTCAGTGTAATACACACACTGTGTGTGGTTTATGCTCGATATCTTTGTGTCCCTGTCGTTGAATATTTCCTGGTAAATACATCGACCGTTCAACAGACTCCTGATTTCCATCACCTGGATTGGCTGGGTGCATTTCTATTTTGGTAATCAGCTCAAGAGCTCAATCCTATTAGACAGAGGTTACCGCGGGGCTCCCTGATGGAGAGCCTTTAAATGACCTGCAGAGACAAAGATGTACAATCCAGACTCTATTCGGTTTGTTTTTTTCTGCTTATGTTAGGGCTGCAGTTGCTTTTTAATCTGCGAACAACTCAAACTCTGTTCTTGTGTTTAGAAAGCACATTTTAATGTTTTTCTAACAAGGAGATTAAATAGGAAGTGCATGTTGAGTCATCGGAGAGACTTTCTACTGCTAAGAAAAACAAACCTATCGGGCATCACAATAACGTTCATCTTGATCGTAAAATGCTAATCCTGGTAAAGTCGACATGCTGTCATACTTATTTTGACTGACCAGAGTCAACAAACCCAAACACTCTCAATTTACAAAGTTATGAGGCTGACAGAAAGCAAACAAACCCTCTCTTTGCTTTTGCCATTTGGTTTATTGTTTTAGTTGTGTGTGCGGTGCTGGCCCAGCCCCAGTGCTCCTGGATAACCCTCCCCTGTTCAACCAGTCTGCGCTTGTTTGATTCCCGGAGCCACAGCTATGCAGGGCATGTAGTCGTGCTTTCAGAGGTGTTAAAATCTCCTCTGCGAGCTACGAGAAGCCAGACTCTCCTCTGCGTCTCTGCAAGAAGATTTCGAGTCATTTCGGAGGGCGTCTTGCTGCTCTTAATGAGATTTGGAGCATTGGGAAAAGAGATGAGACAAGAATCATTATGACCACATATGTATCTCGGTAGAATATAGAAAAAATATGGCATATCATAAGTTTTTACGGTTGCAATTATAGTTGGAAAAACAAGAAAGGTCTGGCTGCAGTCGCAGAAAATGAAATGCAAATTGTTCCTGGCAAAAGCAGGATGAAGGTATTCCCCTAAAACTGTGTTTGGAAATGGAATAACACGCTGATTCTGTCATTGAAGTAGCTATGTTTTAATAATATCTGAAGATTTTCATCTCACCAGAGTAATTATTGTGATAATATCATGCACAGAGATCGTTCCAGCCTAGGTAATCTTACTGTGAAATTTTCATGTTGACACACGCCTAATTTGAGGGCATATCTCATTTATGCCTGAGCTGAGAGGCTGGTTTTTATCTGAGCAATTGAAACTATAATTACCTGTTCTGCTCTCTGATAGAAAGGACTTGAAACATATGTTATCAATCACATGCTGCTATGATTGCAGTAGAAAAAAAACAAAGGTGTATTTGGTGAACTCTTGTGGGGGAGGAGAAGTGAAGTATGCGTCAAATAAATAGAAAGAAAAATGGCTAAATAGCGGCTTATTTCCACTGACTGGTGGGACTTAGCTCAAATAGTTTACTTTTCCATATCTTGTTTTCCACTGCAGATTGTTTCCCCTAAACAAAGTCGAGATTCTTTGCTGGATTTCGTAGTAACACGATTGAAACTGGAGTCACATTTTCTACACGCGACTCTCTCTCTGAATTCTTCCACCTGTAACCAAACGCACCACGTCCATGCTTCGTCAGTTAGCCGCCGCATGGTTGCCATTTTTGAAAAGTTTGGGGTGGGGTGACTACAAGACATTTAGGTTAGCTAGCTCAGGTTCGTGCCGAATGGATGATGTCGCACAGAGACAATAGACACCAACAAGCAGTTGACTACACCTTTTAGTATCGGCTCAGCTTGCTTGGAACTTGAACTAATGGTTGCTGGATGTCTCTTGTTACTGAACAATCGCACCGTGTTATTTCGGCTTCTATCAGTTTGTTAATAAAAGAACATCAGCATAATGGTGTTCTTTAGATGGTTTGACTCGTGCTCATTGGGACACGTCTGATTTAGTTGTGTTTCCCTGCAATCCAACCAGAAATTGCTTTCCCCCTCGTCTGCCTCTGCTCTTACATTCCTGCTCATGTGGCCTCTGTGATAGATGGCTGAATGAAACTGGATCTGTGAAAAAAGGACAAGCTCTCTGGGAGTTGCACAGCCTGCATGCCTTTCGCTCAACGGGGCACTCGCTGGGACATTTCCTCAGTGGGGCTTTTTCAAAAGGGCTCGCTCTGGAAGTTCCAGCTAAGGGCAGTACAGTAGGTCAACTGGCGATAGAGTTACAACCTCTCTTTTGTGGAGGTGTTGGACAAATTAGACCTCACAACTGTTTACCCAGTCAAACAGGGACAGCTGCATCTCTCCACCCTCCAAACCTGCCACTGACTGTTGTTCCTTTGGGGAGCCATCTGTGAGGAATAAGCAGGCACGGTGATCAAATGATTGTTCAACAGCTTTGCCGCTGTCACTGCTTGGGGTGATATGAACGGCCCCTTAACTGAATCAACATGAGCTCTGTGCACAATGTGATCCAGCTGCCATTTTGGACTGCTGTCCTAATGAGCGCTGAGTAATGGTAGGTAGTGTAGAGTAACTTATTTCTGTCAGTCAGAGGGAATAACAGCTTTACATAGAGCTCGAGCATTGAGCTGTAACAGCTGTTGTATTGTCTCTTGGACTTTTGTTTCCTGAGGAAACTGGGCTTGTGAATGGAGTATGGTAATATGATTGTAAAACTAACTATAATTGATATCAATGTACATTCTCTTTGGGTGCTGTTATAGTTTCTGGAGAGCAGAATCTTCTGCATCTCCTTCTATCCCATTTTCGGCCCATCCAGTCGAGGCAGATGGCTGTTCAACACGAGTCTGGTTCTGCTCGAGGTTTCTGTCTGTTAAAAGGAAGTTTTTCCTTGCCCTTGTGCCGAATATTGCTAAGTGCTGCTCATGGTGATTCATGTTGGGCCTCTCTTTAAATAACTTAACAAAGAGTTGGTCTAGACCTGCTCTTTTTGTAAAGTGTCTTGAGATAACTCTGGTTATGATTTGGCGCTATACAAATAAAATTTGATTTGATTTGAGAGGCTTCAGGATCTGATTTGTTAAGCCCGTCAGAGTGAGCCGTATTTACACGAGGCTAACTGTCTGGGAATGTGAAGTGAATCTGGAAGACTTTCAGATGTATCGGCTGGCGTGTTGTGCAGGTTTGTTTGTAATTTTGCAAGTCCAATGCATACAGTAAAAGTTAAACATATTTTAGCCAATGGAGCTTGAAATCTCAGTGACTAAAAGTTGTTAATTTAATAATTCACTGTGTTCAATCTTAGAGGAATTCAGTAGAAAAGGTGTGAATTTTAGTTTTTTCTTTGCTGAAACCGTGAATACATTTACACGCTTGCTAATTCTCCACTATTATTCTGTACTATATGTTACATTTAAGCTGTTCACGTAAAATCCATATGACGCTCTGATATCTGAAATCAGTGAGAACGCCATTCTACAGTCCGATCTGTGCAAACGGTTGGATAGTTGGTTTGTTTACAATGCAAAGGCTGGCATGAAGATGCTGTCGAGCGTAGCTGCAGGATGCATGTCATTCCATTAATTGGAGTATCCAAGGCTTCATGTACGAGGTAGCGTGTGTTATATTCACTTCAGTCATTAGCAATGTGTAGTAGCAGCCTTAGCTTAGTCATGGTATTGTCTTCTTCGCAAGAGGCCAGCAACAAGAACATTTAGTGCTTGTAAAAATGGTCAGAAAAGGATGCATGTTTACTTAAACCATGTGTGCAATAATAATAAAAAGCACACTGGTCGTTGAAACAACAAATTATGATGAGTTTAAAATGCCTGAAATTTGATACATTCATTAGCAAACGTCTGCGAGTCTCTCACGTAAAGTCTTCAGCTATTCTGTAAAATACAGGATTCATTACTTCAAAACATTGAACAAGCACACAACAACAACTAATAAGAATAAACAAACCTTTGCACATCTTTCTGTGGCACGACTGTGCATTGTCTGGCTGCACATTGTGAGTCAGGTCTCTCCAGCACAAAGAGAATCGTCTAAATTCATGTGTATTTCAGGCAGTATTGATTTCATCACCCGTTCCACCGCTCCACAGTCTTTTGTGCTCAGGCTTCCTCGTCCTCCATGTTCTTTAGCACACTGGGAGATGAGAGCTACACACGAGAGTGTTAATTATTTACCAACATGTAGAGAGCTCTCCGGATTATCCTGCTACCTGTGCATCCTCATTTTAGTCGTGTTAGTGCTTCATCTTGTGGATTGGCTGGTGCCTTGTGGCAGCTGAAGCCATTTCAGTTATGTTTATCTGCAGAAGAAGCTGGTTAATGTATATAATTGTATCACCTTTAACGTATGGTGCACAATAAGCTTTGGCAACGTTTTTTTCCTCACAGAACTACACCTTCTATAACAAACACTAGTTGTGGTGTTTAAAATCGGCAAACTAATTGCAAGCTGTTGCAGGCGAGAACTAAAGAGCCGTAATGATACTGATGCAGCTGCCAAGGGGAACTGTGTTTGTATAGGATGTGTTATTCACAAGGGAAGGTCGATGTGCTTTACATTTACGGCTCCTCAGAATAATTTCAGTGCAGCGTTGAACTAACATCCAATGAATCCAATGTTAAAGAGACCTCTTTTCACAGCCACTCACTCTTGAAAAACACAAACAACAAACAAGCCGATGCTATTGTTTTTCTTGCTACTCGTTGCAACCACTTTTAAGAAGTGTAAAACAAAAAGCACATTTAGACTTGATCTGAAATGTGAAATAAATTCATTGATCCTGATTTATTTAAGGTTTTATGGTGAAGACGCTTCCCTGGAATGAATTTGCTAAAGGATATGAAACATGGCGACCTTTAGGCTACACTGTGTAAGCAAATACAACCCGGTGTTGTTCTCCCGAGGCACACACTGGTTCATTCATGTTTTTAAGCTGCCCTGTTAATGCAAGATTACCATTGTGCGCTCGAGTTGAAAAGGCACGGCTCTGTTAACCGCGTGGGGGTGTGTGAGGCCAGCTACTCCTTATTTATCAGCGCTGACACTATCAGCGGTTGCCTCGTGAAAAGGGAGCCAGTCATTCAGAACAGTGGGGCCACCTTGGCTGTCAAAGCAGGATTTAAGCTACATTTCCCAGGGTTGCCATGACGACTGTGGGAAGTGATTATGAAGAGAGGGTTTGGGAGCAGCGCTGTCACACCAGTGGGTATTACCATAGTGGTTTGTGCAGTGATCATCAGAGAATTACTGGCTCATGATCAAACGGTTTTTTCGTTTTGTCCCCTGTGCAATGCTCTGTTCTGCCACGGCTGAGCTGTAGTACTATTATTTATATGTCGGAATTATTAGACTAACACATCTGTTTTCTTTCTAGGATACTATGTGGTTAAATGGGACAGGAACGAGTACACCGTGAGGATTCTCTAACCCCTGCCCCTGAGTCCCAACCGTCTGAGAGGGTGTCGGACCTCACTGAGGCAATCCTGGGCCGTTGGCACTAAAATGTCCCTAAGTGGTGGCACTGCAGGCGGGAAAGGTGTGGACTCGAATGCGGTGGACACTTACGATAGCGGGGATGAGTGGGATATCGGTGTTGGCAATCTGATTATCGACCTTGACGCTGACTTAGAGAAGGACAAACTTGAGATGTCTGGCACCAAGGACGGCATGGCGGCACCACCCAGTGCAGTGGCAGCATTGCCCGACAACATCAGGTTTGTTAGTCCTGTGTCTGGCTCTCAGGGCAAGGAGAGCAAATCCAAATACAAGCGCAGCAAGAACTCTAAAGACAATAGTAGCAAAGCTTCAGCAGGAGATGGGGGCAAAAAAGAAACTGCAGGACGGACTCAAGGGGAGCCGACGGGCACAGCAGCGGGTGCGGGGGCCGCTGGCAACAACTCCACCTCTGGGAAGAACATGGAGAAAGGGGGCAAAGCCTCCAGAGGTGTTCTGAGTGGTAAGAAAGAGAAAGAAGGGGCGAGTGGGAAAAGTAAGAAGGACAAAACAGACGGAGCCCCGGTTGTGGCGCTAGCAGCTGTGGAGAAGGATGTTGTGTCTCAAGCCCAAGTGGCTTTGGGGAATAGTCGTAATGCGTCCTTTGAGAACACACAATCAACAGACTTGGCAGAAGCCAATCAAATGGGGAATATTGCACTTGAACCTGTTGGGATAGTACCAGCATTGACCGCAAAAACTGAACCGGAGGAGGTGGAAAATGGAAATAGTGAATGCAAGACGTTGAAGAAGGTGAAAAACGAAAAGGTGAGTTTTCTTTTTCCTCTTTTTGATGCTGCTTTGATGTTTTTCCAGGTTTTATTGGGACATTTGCAGTTTTAAATTTGTAGCCCTTATGTTGAAATGACTGCAGACAATCAGGAGTTTATTTAGAGTTGCTGAACGTAATCTGCAGCTTTAAATAGGTTTTCTCAGTAAGTAGTCGATTATAAAATGTGCTCACATACAAAGATTGATCTTTCTTTAAGTTAACTCCACATGGTTTGGATTTGAACACGCTGTTGGGCAACAACTCAGTTCTCTCTTCCTTCTCCAGAAATCTGCAGTCGTTAGCGTCCGTGTAGCTTGCATTTGTCTGTGTCTTTTAAACCAACTGGGTTCCATCAGTGTAATTCTCATGGTTTGAATTGATACAATAGGAACAGACACTGTTGGGTTCTTGAAGTTGTGCTTTGTTACAGCCTGTCGCTTACAGCAGGCTCAGAGATTCACTCTATTCCCCTCAAGCTGCCTGACTCGTGATGCATAAAAAGACCTACTGCTGCTTCCTCTTTTATTACCACACGGTGGATAAGGGCACCCTTGGCGAATATGATGCTGAGATCAGCTACAGGAAATAACCCACACAGTGGGTTTCCTGACAGTGGAGGCTTGATTAATTTCAAAAGGATGCCCCATATGTTGTCTTTATATTTAAAAACACGTTAGAAATGAAAACCAGCCAACACCATGAAAGTGTTATGCACCATGCATGGGCCAGTAAACCAAGTGCTGTTGTCAGACAGGGATAAAATAGAGACTGTCAGCCGTGCACATCACATTACGCCTGTGAAGTTAAGTAAATGTCACATCGTGTTCCACTTTATTTTACTCATACAATTTCAACACTGACATTATCTTACAAGAACAATATAAAGATTTGTGTAGCTGTTCACCCACACTTATCTTGTTCACTCATAGAGTTGATCTATCACTGCGTCTATTGTACGCCTCATAGCAGCCTTTTCATGCGCTGGCAGAATAAAAGACAGCAGAGCAGGGAGGTGCTGAGGACTGTTTTTGTCTGTCATCGTGTTCCATTCTTAATCCCACAAGCCCCAGCGATGCCTGCTGGAGCAGCGTGTGGGGGAGGGAGCCGGTGCAAAGCACGCCTTCGTCGTTTTTCCTGCTGCTCTGAAAGTGGCGTGGGGGGATGGGCTGCGAGGAAGCCTGTTTGATTCCTTAAATCCAGGACAACCAGTCGTGAACGCGAGCTGCAGAGTCTCCTTGGGCTGATTGCTCTGAAAGGCAATTGCAGGAGAGTCTTTGTGATCATAAAGTATTTACAATGAAAAGGCTTTTGAGGGAGAAGCGCATGAATTGGTTTACAGCGCTGAATAAAGGAGAGAGGTCACAACTGCTTTCACAGAGCAGGCGGGCGAGAGGTATCCTTGAAAGCATGATGGAAAATAAGGATGTGATTAAATAGAATCAACAGTGATTTGATGAGTAGTTTTTACGGTTAGCAGCCCGGTAATGGATGTGCTGAAAATGTATTGTCTCAAAAAATGAAGAAACCTAGACAAAGATAAACCAAGCCGTAATAAGGATGGATCCCAGCCGGCTGTTGACACCATAAAGGATGAAAATAGCTACTTCTAGGCTAAGCAACAATTAGACAATTAAAGTAATTAGTTGTGAAGAATAATTAACATGATTGATAGAGTAGAAGAGATGGACACTTTGTTTTTAAAAGACACCCATCCATTTCCATTGAAAGTTAATTTATTGCCAACTATTTTCACATACAAGACGAGGAATGGGCCTCTGTGATTGTGATGCAAAACTGTAGAAATAGACAAAATATGAGGGGGAAAAAACAAGAAGTGCAAAAGTATCTGACATGGCTCTTTTTGAGTAAACATATGGCTCAATGGCACAAATACAGAGTTCTGTAACTCTTGCATTTGTGCTTTTACAGCCACTTTTTTGGGGTTCGAAGCATGTGTTGGCTAACATTTGTTTAAGTAGTTACAGTTAGCTAGGAAGCCCTTTTTAACTGCAGTAAAAACAGCTACGAGGGCACAACCGCTCCACACCAGCTCTCACACGATGTTGTTCTGCCTGTGACATCCCATCCCGAAAACCCGTATCTGGAATGAGCATGTCGCATGAATGTTTTTCATCACACATGAGGACGCAGGCTCCCATTTGTTCTTCGCAGACTAGCCACAGTATCTAGCATGATGTCCACAGGCTGGGTTTTTTTTGGCAGCCTGAACAAACTGTGAAATGGATACCGAGTCTGATGGGAAAAATGGGCAAAAAATGACGAGTAAACTGACTCACGACTTCCTATCAGTGCCCTGTGGGCGGATTAGGGGAAATCTCACTTACTCGCGTGTGGGACCCAAGATTCAAGAATCTGTGTCTGCAGTCCTTGTCGCCAGCAAAATGTAAGTTCACTAATTAATTTAATCAGTTCTTGTATTTCAACTTCATACACCTGCTGGGTTACAGTAGAGAATATGTATATTAAGTTGCATTAAATATAACTTTTTTTTAGATATCGGGAAGTAGATGTGGACATTTGTCAGCCTCATTACAACCTGACTCTTGATTTCAAAGAGCTATCCGCCCCTTGTCCAGTTTAATTCGAGCATTAATCAGTATAAGTCTCACCAGCCATCTTGTTCTCTGTGGTATAAGTGTAATAGCGAGGCTACAATGTCCTTGTCCTAAGTTAAAGCTCCCCTAAGCCTTGGCTCTCAGATGCTGAATAAATCATCTCTACTTCCTCCGTACGAGTGCTAACCACCTCCGAGTGTGTCTCGCTCTCCCACCTCTCATTATACAAATCTAGAGGAGTAAGGCATTCGTCAGCCACCTCAATGTGCCACTGGCCTTGATAAATGGAGCAGCTCTCATGGAAAATTACATTGGCAATGTAACTATGAAAAGGGGGGAGAAAAAGGAAAAGCTGCACTCGAATGAAAGAGCACAGGCAGCGCTCTGCACCGCTGCTGATGTCCGGCTCGGGGTGCGCGGGGATCTCATCAGAGCTAGCCTCGGTTCTTTTTCTTCGCCTGTGCCTGACTCACTGTTTCTATTGTGCTGCAGCTCATTCCTGCTAAGTAGTGCCAGGGCTTTTAAAGCTGCTTGAATAGAAGAGAGGCTGTGACTTATTTTAAGAAGGGGAGTAAATTACATTAAGAAGCTCACTTACAAAGTGAGGCTGTTCATGTTCTTGCAAAGCTAAATCTAAATCTGTAGAGATGAGCAGAGCTGTTGTGTTAGGACAGAAATAATTAGGCTGCGAGATAAATAATGTGCATTTTATCCAATTCCTCCTTTAAATGTTGAACAAACCAGTACCTTTAGCGTTTACCCCGTAGTTTTTAATTTATGTTGACATTTGTGATTAATGATAGGGTAATTCAGACACTTACCGTACTCACATACCCGGGCTCTATATCCACTTATAGGTTAAAAAAATACAGACTTTCTGACAGCTTTGCCCCTTCTCAGTATTTCCACCTGCTTGTGTTTTGCAACTGAGAGGCTGAACTCGTTGTTCAAAAACCTTTTCATGATGACGGACCATATTACGTTTTTGTCAGATCCACATTATGTCCACATTGATTTAATAAAGCAAACAAATCTACCTGCTTTGAAATCTAATTTCAATGGATCTGCATCTGGATCCAATTTGCAAAGCGTCTGTTGTGTTAGTCGCAACACGACAAACAACAACAAGGTTAAATGGTAAATGGACTGTACTTTTCTGAGCGCTTTTCTACTCTTCCGAGCACTCGAAGCACTTTTACACCACATGTCACATTCACACACTGATGGCAATAACCTAAGTGCAAATCTCCTATCAGGATCTCTGCATTCATACAATTGCAATTTGGAGTTCGGTGTCTTTCCCAAGGAAAAGTCGACATGTGACTGTAGCAGTCAGGGATCGAACCCCCAACCTTCTGATTGAGAGATGACTACTGAGCCACAGCCGAGCCAAATCACGATAGAAGTTCATCAGAGCAGTAGAGCAGAATCCAAGCATCAGTCCAGTTCTGCAGCGTGACATGACAGCGGGATAGTTTGGATTTCTATTTCTCATGCGTCTGCGTTAGAACGCAGAGTCACCAGCAAACAGACTTACCGAAGCTTACCATGTTACCACAGGGTGCCGTGCAGACAGGCTGGTGATGTCTGGACACACAAATCTGATCTGTAATCACTTGCAAATAACCGCGCAGACAAGATTTGATTTCCTTAAGATCTGATTTGAAAAACAAATCTTACTGGTATGAAGTCTGAACAAAGTCTCATCGTGTGACAACATCATGGAGAGGATCCCGACAGAGGTGGACCATTCTGTCAAGCAGAGGTCTCGGTCTGAAATCTCAGGAGAGGAGAGCGAGGAAATGTGGGCAATTTATACCCAAACCATATAAACACAGCTCACAAGTTTAAAAACACCAGACGACCCTTTAAGCTGGAAACTTTTAGAAAGGTTTCATAATTGTGCCAAGAACAATGTGTGAACTCAAGATTATGAAAAGTGTTTTTCCAATACGGTTTAACTTAATATAACAACTGCATGCAAAGTCCTTAACATAAACACATTTCTGTTCAGTGAAATCATCAATAAAAACTCTTCCTGGAATCTCTCATGTGGAGCTAAAACAATGATTCCATGGAAAGCTTAGTATTGGATTATCTCCCAGCCGTAGTTAACATCTCTGTTTGTGATTTCTGTGCTGTTGCCTCTGCCTGTTTGAAGCGCTCACCCTCGGGGAGTCCCTCACTGCTACAGGAAGAAAACATTTGACACTAATTGTTTTCCACGGCTGCCGTTAGCAGCTGCCGTCAAAGTGATGTGAACTTGTTTGAGCTTGTTGACAAAACAAAACACGGGACTGAATCAAGTATTAAAATATAGTAATAAAATCAAGGAAGTCAATAATGTACCGCTGAGATCGTAATCACTGAACAGCTGTAAGAATGGGAACAAAAATGTTGATTGTAGCCGTATAATTGCTGGTTGTGTGTTATAAACTTTCATTTAATGTGAACATGCTCCTTTTCCAGCAGACTAACTCTCATAGCATGCATACCACACAATTTCATGGTTTACTCCTCAAGGTCCTTCCCTTCCCTGACATGCTACAACAATTAAAACAGAAGTAGAATCAGTGCAGATCAAAACGTCTTGTGTAATTACATGATGTAAATAAACACAGAGTGTATTGATCGCGTAATTGAATGCATGAAGTGATATAACCCTTATGGATTGCTGCAGGGGCGCTACTTATCCAAATACTTAAACCTTCAGCCCTTCCACTGGAAAAGGAAATGATTCTCTTACATAAACACGTAATCGCATCAGCGCATGTTTCAACCACTCGCATATGGTTGTTAATGATTGTGTAGATGGTCGGGGGCTTATAAAATAAAAAACAGCTTGCAGGTGTTAATAAAGGTTTCATTCGGAGATGGGGATAAATCTTAAAACACTTCAAACTCGAGCTGCCTTAAACTTTCACACAGCTTCCAAGAATAGCTGGCTCTTATTTGTCGATTGGTGCGAGCCCAAAGTGCTGCCAAATTGAAGCAATTTCCTAGCGTCCAACTTGGAGGCTCTGGCTTTCTTTTTTATCAGAGAAGGAGCAGCTAAAGTAGTGAAGACTACTGTGAGAGTGAAACAGATGAAGCATTTTATAATTGTCAATATCCCAGTTAATCGTGTTCCCAAAAAGATGGCAAAAATGTACAGACAATTTAAGCTAAGTCGAGTCATAATAAGCATGCATCAGCCAGTCTCCAGTCTTTTACAGCAACAAGCATGATCAGATTCACATTGCAGTGTCCACCACTCATCAGCCTTAAAGGAGCAATTAGCCACTGTCAGTCAGAGCTGGTGTTCTCTGTAATCGATAGAAGAGATAATATTTGAAATTGGCGCCATAGCTGTGGAGGAAGTTGTACAAACAGCTCGTGGTTTCGCCGATTCTACATTCCTACAACACCCAGCGTGCATTGTGCCTCTCCCTCTGAAAGGAACGGCACAGCAAGAGAAGCTGGAGTGAAATACTTCCGTTTTCAAGTCAAGGACATTGATCGCGGCAGCCAACGGCTCAGAGCGGTACAGAATCCGAAATATGACGAGAATATACTGGTGCATTGCCTAAAAAAAAAATCGATTATCGTTAAAAAAAACGATTTTAAACGAGACATGACATCTGAGGCGGGCATCCTAGATTTAGTAAGTGTACTTTAGCAAGCTCCCTGGCCTCCGCCAGACTACGTAAAACATGTCATCTGGCGGAGGTTTTCCAGGGCCCATTGGAGAAGCGGTTAGCGTCCTGCAAAGGCACAGAGCTAAATTGCATTGTTTTTCTACCATAACAGCATTAGCTCCCCATAATAGCATGACAGGACTGAGGTTGAAAATGGGAAATTGGAAACTGGCCCTTTAACCCTAGAAATCCATATTAGAAAATGATTACAGCATGAGCCACCATTATACCAGACTAATCAGCCCACACAGGAGACCACAGATTCAAATATAGAACCAGAACAAGGATGGCGTGGCCCACAAAGTTTTATAGTCTTGTAGCTCAGGAAATACTGGTCAGCAGGGAGGCACCACAGGCTTTTACTTTGAAAATCTCTAATACTGGAACCAGGTTTTTCCAGTCGTAAACCCAGCCTGTAGCCACCTTGACCTTAGTGAATGTTTAGCATGAGATGTGTTTCATCTCTAAGCTTATCTTGTGGCTAATAGTAATAACAGTTGTGGTTGCAATGAATGCAAATGTATGTAGTTGATTGTAATCCTTTAAAACATATGTAATGTCTATCGAATCACTTGTATTATCGGTGACATGCAGTCTTAGTGTTTTTAAATCATACCTGACGATTTCACCGGAGCTAATCAAGGTGCACACAATCCTGGAGACTCCGTGCTGCGAGCGTGAAAGCCATATTGTCGCTCCTTTATTAGAACAGCTTGGTTATTATTATAGTAATAGCGCTCTTTGACTCCCACTTTCAAGTACTTAAATTTCAATGTTGTAATTTGAAAACCAGCTCTTTTGTGTTGAGAAATGTTTGATGTCTTTTATCGCAGATTATATGAACGCGTTTGGTGTTGTATTAATGGATTTTGATCCCTGAAAAGCATTTTTGATATTCAGATATTTGTATGTGTGTAGCGGAGATTAGAGGATTTTGTCTTGAAACAAACTGCAGCACAAATACAGAACAACATCTCCCTTTTCTTTCCAGTTAATCAAAAAGATGTTGGCTATGGATAAAATGGAGGGTCTGTAAAAGCCTCTGGAAATCAGCCACTAGGAACTTGGTGATACGTTATTTTTACATCAGTATCTTTTCGGAAATGTCATTTTACCTCCTGTGTTAAACAAAAGCAGGATAGTATAACACATTAAGAATTGATGTGAAGGTTTTCTACAGGGACACAAAACATGTTGGGCTACTTTTGCCAAAAAGCAATCACAGATCTGTCAAACAAAGCCCCCGTCACGCTTTGTCTCTCCCTCCCTCGTCGTTGCTCGCTCCTAAGCTTTCCACGAGGTGTGTTGCTGTGTCTGGATCGGCTCGCTGTGAGGGGAAGGCATGCGTGGGGGGAAGGGAGCAAAGGCTTGTACAACTAATTCAGCTCATGAAAGACTTATGCAGCAAGAGCAGCTGTCTTCCATTGTCAGGCTGCAAATTTCCAGTGTGCCTCATTTCGCCTCTCAATGCGTGAGTAGAAAGCGAGGCAGGGAGGGGAGAGAGGAAATAAGACGGAAAAAACAAGAGGGAGCGAGAGACAAATATCAAGACTTTCATAGCTCTTACTCGATGTAGGCTTAGTTCTGCTTTTTCTATTTAAAACCACGATGGGTGTGTGGTTGGACCATAGTCTAATAATACACCCTGAGCCTTTTCAGACCCAGTGTGCAGTATGTAGATAGATAAAAAGAGCTCTGCTGCGGCGAGAGGGGAGCGAGAGGGCATACGAGGGGTAAGAGGAGATGGGGGTGGGGGGGGGGGTAAAGAAGTGCCTGAGATTAGGAGAGGAGGGAGGGAGCGTTGAGCAGTGTTATGAATGGATAGAGTCTTTAACCCCCCCAACACACTGAATAGTTTGTCACAGGCTGCTGCGGCTCTATGAGGAATGAGAGGAGCTGGCTGAGAGCTCTTGGATTCCTGAATCCTTGAGGCATGTGGTCTGATTAGCAGAACAAAACCCACACAGTGGGGAGGAGCAGACGTGGCTTCTCCCCCCCCCTCAACTGGAATTTTCTACCAGCGAGGGGGAAGAGGTGGCTCAAAGTTTCGCACCGACTTGCTACGGTTGTAAAAGAGTTTGCAGACCATGTTTGGGGATTTCTCAGTCGCTGCTGAGGGCTTTGTTTCTGCACGATCTCCATTGTTTTGGCTCCTAATTCTTTCCTCATGGTGCTTCAACTTGGAGTTAAATTTGGACGTTCGAAGCTGCTCATGTTAAAATACTTATCAGTATCCGCACAGGTTTGACCATGTAACACTTGATGAGAAAACACTGGATGTCCAAGAGCTTAGCTGCTTGTGAAAGGTTCCTAGTTTAACAAAGAGGAAGTTAACAGCAAGGCAGTGTTTGAGCAAGAGTGATTATAGAGGGGATTACGTGCCTCGCCCTCCCCCCTTAATGCATGTCTAAGGAGATTGTTTGCAGCCAGTTTGTTGGTAAATGGAAGAAGTTCGGAAAAACACTTGGTGCTTGTTATCAAAGAGTTTTTCTTTCCTCTGAGGTTTAATGTTCCTAAAAGTGCTTTAAGTTAAACCACATACTTCTGTTCGTTGCTTCTCCTGCATCAAGTTCAAAGTCTGAATGTTGTTTAATCTTTTATTCATTTGGTTTCTGATAAAATTGCAACAGTGTGCTCTGAAACTCTTCTTTGAATCCAGTGTCATCGCCAACAGAAAGTCAGTATCCTGCAGGTCCGAATCTTGACACCTTCTCAAACTAGTCCTTAAAATCCACAGCTTTGTTTTAGCTTTCACACCCTGAAGCTTTTGTGTCTGGTTAAGTACAAGACACAGGTACACATCCACTACGGTAGCCAAGCTAAGTCTTGAGTATGAGCCATGACTGAAAGATAAACTCTGCTTTCTCATTCTCTATTATTCCCTTTTTAAATAAATGTCTGTTAAGTCACTATCTATCGTCGAATGAGGTAACACAATGGTGACTGAGCCTCTGGCCCACTGATGAAAGCCTTTGCATTTGCCGTATTACGGACTGGGTGCGGGAAAAAAAGCGGTGCCCAGTTAGTGACGCGTTTTCCATCAGCCAGCAGTGGTTGGTCTGCCAGAGAGGGTAGGCGGAGCTAAGCGGCTGCTTTTCGTGTGAGTGTTGCGATTAAACAGTAATCTACTATGGCTGAACAAACAAAGAAAAGATGGATGACTACAGATACAACTTCAAAAATAAGTGAAAATCCAAAGAAAAAGAAACAAACTTGACGCTCAGATGAAGCAAACAGTCTAAAAAGGAAAGTGACCGTCAGCAAGGAAAATCAAGAGTTACAACCGAAGCCAACCGTGGACGTCACACATGCGACACTGTCTGGATATCTGGGAAGTGTGCTCCCGCAATTACCGTTTATCGCCATAGGTGCCGCCAAAGAGAACAAAACTGAGATCTTATCACTTGAAGGTCCCTTGTGCTCTTTTTTTGTGGGCTAAAACTGTAAATGATTTTATGGCTCTATCTAATGATTATTTTCGTTTTCAACTGATCAGCCATTTTAAGTTTTTATGAATCAGAAAGCAATGATGCCCCCCCATTTCCCAAGAGCCCAAGGTGACATCATTAAGAGTGTTGTTTTGTCTAACAGTCTTAAAACCCAAACATTTTCAACCCACAGTAAGAAGAATAAAATCAGCAAATTCTTACTTTTCAGAACCTTAAACCATCAAATGTTTTTACTTTTTACTAAATTTTACAGTTAAGAGAGATCATTCAACTAATTGTTGCAGCACCAACTCCCTTTAGTTTAAGCCAAGTCGCAGTTGAACAGATGCTTCTTTACTTGTGTTTGTGTGGTGTAGGAATGAAGAACGGGATCACATTGACCCAATTACCCAGCATTTATATGTTTCCACAAACAAACTGCATCTTTTATTATGCCAATACGCACACATGTAATTATAAATTTCCCCTGCATGTGCTTTGATGCACAGAGACAGTTTGATTGGGGAATATTTTCTGACAAAACCCTCTTTAACTGGGCCACTGCCTTAAGCTAACACGTCGAGTCTAGACGGGACGATACACTGCGTACGGAACATGATTTCTCTGCATACCAAAAGACATTTGGAGAGATGCTTTGAACATCGCAGCGTGCTCAAGCTTGCTGTATAGACTCCTCAGATTCTTAACTCATTTCTGTGCACCAGCTCCCACTGTGTGATTATCTATAATTGGCCTAAAAATACCACTTGACTGGTTGCATAGCCTTTTGGGAGAAGAAGCGTACACAGTTGTGTGTGGCTTGTTTGGCTGCTCCAGTTTTTGGTATTTGCGATGTGGTTTCATTGGAGTGTTTGGAAGAGATACTGGAAAGGAGAAACGAGTGGAGGTGAAGTAAAAAGAAAAGACAAAAGTTGAGTATTTTTTCTGTAAAAGCGGAAAGATTTGGACGATTACAGTTTAACTTTATTCAAACAATCCGAGCCCTCTTTTTACTTTGCTATAAATCAAACCACATACCTCTTGTTGGCGTATGAGATATTGACAGTTTGTTATTACAGTCGCAGTCTTTTAAGTGTCAGCTCCTGTTCCACGCAGCTACTTGCTTGTCATTTCACTCTCAGTTAAACCCTCACTGAGGTAGACAACTGAGCAAACAGACATAATGGCTAATCCATTTTCTTATCTGTCAGATGGTGTTGTTCGGCTGCGTTTCTTTGTTTGTCGTTTTTTTCTGGCTGAGGAACTTCTCCGGGCTTATCTCCTCTCGTTACATTCTGCTGGACGTCAGAGGGCCGTCAGCCAGAGCGGTCCACGTTTTCAGCGTGAGACATTGGAGAAGCAGGTTAGATCATGCGGCGCGTCCTGCTCAACAGTCGAGCAGAGAGGTCAGCCTCGAGAGCAGAGCGTTTATACAAGCTTTTCTCTAATCCACTGGCTAATGTGCACGTTTTGAGCATAATTGAATATAAATTGTTTAAATATAAATTACTGCTTCTAACTTATTGGAATACATGAAAGAAGAAGGTGGTCTTTGGCTCTATTTTGTGTGACGTTTGCATTTGAGGTTTGGTGCATCTCTGCCTGAGAGTGTGCATGCATGCTTCCAAGCATGGAAGTACAGATCTGAGATGAAAGGATTTTCTTTCCCATTCTAATCCACACAGACAGCCAGGCCCTTGTGATTATTCCCGCCCCCTTCGCTCCACTCATCTCTTTGAATGCAGGGCCTTTCTAATTCACCCTAAAAAGGGTTTCAAAAGGGGATTATACCGCTGATAGAAATTAAAGGGAGGACACGTCCGTCCTTTGGGACCAATGTCAAACATTCATGAGTCGATGGATGCTTAAACCGTGTGCAATCTACGACTGAATTTGGAGCTGATTTGCATCTTCTCTTCATCACCAAAGGGCTGATACAGTTGATTATATTTTTAGGAGGTTATTAATGTAAATGTTTTCCAGTTGTTGTTTTTGAAGAATTTTACAAAGATATATTTTTGCTGTGGCATTCAGGAAGCAGCGCCAGAGCAAACGCCTACATGCGATTTGTTGGCAGGCTGGGAAAAATAAAGCAGGTCTTCCTTTTTAAACTGTTTTTCTCTACAACTTCTACATGTAAGGAAAATTCATTTTTTTCATCAGGTTTAACTGACTCTTATTAATATTAAACATTGGTAAAAGTTATATTCATTCATTTCAAATTTTAAAGGCTCTCCGTGAGCGTAGACCTTCAATACAGACAAGGGTCCAATGTTTTATCTTATACAAACCTACAAGCACATTATATGTCTGAATCTATACCCAGAACTGTAAATGGACTGTACCTATATAGAGCTTTTCTTGTGTTACAACCACTCAAAGCACTTTTCACTGCATGTCACATTCACACATTCACACACTAATTGCAGAGGCTGCTACGTAAAGTGCACATTCACTTCACTGTCGATGGCTATGCCACCTGGAGCAATTTGGGGTTCAGTGTTTTGCCCAAAGACACTTTGACATGTAGACTGAGGGAGCTCGGGATCGAACCACCAACCTTCCGATTGAAAAGCGAAGACTCTGACCCACAGTCGCCCATTTGAGTCTAGCTGTAATGTCATCATGTCAGCAGTTTTTTTTATGTTCTTCTAAATTTGGTGATCTATTTGTGCTAATCAGAAAACACTAAATTATCTTGTACACTAGTAGAAATATCAACATCACAAACACTGCAGCTTGTTTATTCACAAGGAACATATTTGAGCTTGTTTATGATTTGGTTCCAGATCTAAATTGTAATGTTTTGCTTGTTGGCCTGTGCTACGTTTTCCACCAATTTCCATGAACATTTGGGCCAGTTATTCACTTACCCTGCTGACAAACAGTCTAATAAACAGCACCAAAAACATGACCTCCGTGGTGGTAGTTATTGTAAAAACAATCTTCCAATCAATTGAAAAATGATTTCGATTACCACAAATTGGATTGGCAGTTCGGCATAAAAGCAAGTCATTCCCAATACATCATTACAGCGAGGGGGAAAATACAGCCACAGTGCTTTCTTCCTTTTGTCCAGCAGTATCTGCCTCACATTTTATTTGGCAGAGCGTGATTCTCCAGAGAGTCATCCACTGGAGCCCCTTCATGTTAAACATGTCGGGGAAGGAGAGCGTTTGAGAGTGAGGTAAAACATGGTGTGACTCACTGACCCGGGCCTCAGGCCAACAACTTAACGCTTCATCACAGCTGAATCCCTCAAATCCCCACCCCCAATCAAAAGCCCCTAAAGAGACATATGTAGATAAATAAACTGTATATGTATTAAGTGTACAAACACTGTTTGATTGGACTGTTCTGGTGCCTTGACTGAAGTGTTGCCGTGCTGCCAAATCCTTTCAAACTCTATGACATGGAACTATTTGACTTTGGCATTGAGGAGTCGGTCATTGTTTACATGACTTTTTAAATTTATGCAGCTGGCAGAGGATCTTTGACCGGAGCCAGACTTGGCACATGGCGGGGTGAGAGCATTAAAATAACAATATAAAAAGAGTTGTGATGGAGTTATTATCTGCAGAAACACCATATAAACTTGTCCCACTCTGCAGAGGACTCAGCCAAACATTTACTGCGAAATGTATTTTAAATAAAACTCCATAAACAGAGCCTAACTTGTCTCCCGTCCAGTGTACAGTGTGTTAAATATTCCGAGCCCCGAATGAATGTTTAAAAATATTCTAACTGACATCTTGCACGTGATACATTTACTGCAACCTTACCCTTTTATTCCTCCGTTCTGTCCTCTTCCCATACTCCTGACCCCTGTGTCCTATAGATTTTTGTGTATTTGCATGATTTACTGCATTAAAAGCCTTAAATGCCATAAGTGATAAATGTAGGTTGCCCTCTGCTCATACCTCTCCTCAAAACCTGGATCCGTGCCAACGTTTTTATAGTCTCCAGTGTGTTGAGGTTTGATTTTCTCATGCTGTTTGGTTTCCTTAAACAAGAGTACCACATGCATCAAAGTCACCCCTGCCACAGCCGTCCTCCTCTGAATGCTGATCTGCTCCATGCAGTCCGCATCAGCGTCCTTGAATACAGAAGCGTTGCATTAGCTGTTTTAGGCAGAGGAAGAGTCCCCCGTCACAACAGTGTGCGTCCTGTTTTCTGTCTTAGCTGCAGACCCGTATGGTCAGCAGTATATTCCCTGCAGACATGAGTAAGGCTGCGATGTGGGAAGTACTGCTGGAAATAATTAAATAGCCATAATGGTGCAAAGAAAAACAAAAATGTAAGAATCCAGGTGGATATTACTCCTTAGCAGAATCCCCAATGGCCAACGCCTTAGCAACTATTATTCTTCCTCGGGTCGTTTCATACTGAAAGGTATTTTCATTCTCTCCAGTACACCCAAAATGAATGTGCTTTGGACTGGGAGAAAACCAGAACCACCTGGAAGTAACCCACAGCCGCGGAGAGAACAAGGAAAGTCCAATGAAAAAAAAAAAGTAGGGTCATCCGGTGAAAAAACTTGAGCCTGGCTCAGATTTTACACCAACACAATGTGACTTCATTTTCCCATTGAAGTCGGATACGTGCACATTCCTAGCACATGACATTATACTACTGTTTACTTATCAATCATCTCCTTGGAAGATAAAATGATTTCATGTGATAGCGTTCCTCGCCCAGTGTTGTAAATTCCTCCTTCATAGTATTATTAACCTCTGTCCAGTGTTGGCAACTGATAAGCCTACAAACTCCTTCCCACACTTCACTCCAGATCAGATAGCGATGGCGTGCTCGATGAAATACTCCCACTCAACCAATGGGAAACTACAACACGGTGTGGTATTTGTTACAAACACTGTGCATCTACAGTGTTCAATAGAAAATTCTTATTCCCTGCTTACTGACAGGAATAGTTCGACGATTGTCAAACATATCTACCTGAGATAGATATATTACAAAAATGGTCGTACTCTGGCTTCCTCCCACACTCCAAAGACATGCTCGTTAGGTTAATTGGTGACTCTAAACTGCCCGTAGGTGTGACTGTGAGAGTGAAACGTTGTCTGTCTTTATGTGTTAGAGGTATAGATAATGGATGGATGGATGCTTGTTGTTCTGTGTCCCTGACGAGCATCTCAAAGCAACTGAAACATCGGTTGCTCCTCCGGCACCAGAACAGCAATTTGACGTTGCTGGAAGAACTGCAGGCTATTTCGGCTTGTCTTTCTAGTCTCTACCTTTTGCTTGTTTTGCAAACTGGGTCCAAAGCTTCTAACGGCAAAAATGGTTTCCCGAAATCTGAGTGCAGAGGATGTTGGATTATGGAGTACAATACATCTACCAGTGTTTTGGCTGACTCTGATATTTGGTGCATTTATTCGAGCCAGAGTAAACAGCGATAGAAATGCAGCTGAGCGAGGCCGAAGCTGAAGCCGCCTGAGGAGAATACATCCTTATTCATCCAGGCAGCAAGTCTGAGAACTCTGTCTCGATCATTATAGCGCACACTGAGAAATGTATTGCTTCAATGGACAGCATTTACTTTCAACACTGGTTAGATGATACTTCCTGCATCTGCGTGGCCGTGAGGGTCTGTGTGACGTTAATTTTGTCAACTGCTGATGTGCGTGTCCCGCCAAGGCAAAGTGTACAAGCAGACAGCGAGCACTGACAAACATGTTTGAGCACATCTGCTTATGCAAACATCCAAGGTAGTGTAAGCAGACCTGTGCTGTGTGCGGCAGAAACACTGTGTGCGCAGTGAAATCGTTTTGAAACACAAATAAATCAAGTAGACAGTCTTGCTGTTTTCGTCTCAAAGTTCTTCGCTGGTGCGCAGATGTGCTGAGGAGTTGACAGTTCGGCATGCTTTAAATGGATATTCCTCCCTTGAAGTCGATATGCAGAGCAAGCTTTCTGAATTAGTCGTTTTGCTGAGATGACTTTTCACCCTCCACCCAGAGAATGCTCAATTACCCAAGTATGCTCTGTATTTCCTATGATAGTTAAATCCTCCTGAGTGCTTTTCTTCTTCCCTTTAAGGACTTCAGGGGTGTTATTGTAGCAGCGAGAGGGGAGGATGTGTGAGCGGATCAATAAAGGTGAAGTTAATATGGAAATGAGCTCCTCCTTGTAGTGGAGGCTGGGGAGTTGTTTAGTCCTTGGCAATGAGCTGAGCTCGCACATTCAATTATGTTTGGTAAGTGGGGCCTCTCTGTCCATCTGGAAAACTAAATTATGTTTAATCATATCCATTAGGTTTATGTATCCCTGGAAGACTGAGACGTTTTCCTCTTAAATCCATTCACTTAAGTCATACATATAATGGCATTTTACCATTTATTGTTTATAATAAACCTGAGGATATTCTTCTAAAGGTTGAGGTGATTTGGTTATTGCTGAATAATGGGACATTTAAAAAGCCTTAAAGATATGATGCAAGTCTCAACAAGCTTCCTGTGCTGCATGACCTTCAGACTTTACTTTCATTATGATCTGTGCTTTTGTCCTGATCTGCTTAAGATGAATGTCAAACATTAATGCATCCCCTGATATCTGCAGACCATATTATCACACTGTATGTTATATTAGCTGTGCAGATGTGAGAAGCCACTCCATAGTTCTTGGAGCATGGAAAAAACATCAGTGAATTGTCAACTATTCTTTTTTAAAAGAATTTCTAATATATACTTTGAGTTGAATAATTTATCAAGATCTCATCTTCAATCTTGTGTGAATTATTAAACGCCGAAGAGGCAAAGTGTTGGGAATAGACGTACTTAGAAAACCTTAAAATAACAGCCAAGAACAGCAGTACAAACATCGTTTCTGCACGGTTCCCCTCAGCTAACAAATATTGAAAATAAGACATTTTCGGGTTTTTATTCAATGTAAGCTCTAAACTCGAACTACAGATACATAAAATGCCTCCAACTACCTTTAGAGGCATTTATCTTTTACTAACAATACACAAAGCCGACCCCCCGGCTCTCGAGACTGTCAGTCTGACGGTAAGTCCTCAGGATAAATAAAGATGGAGGGTATCATCTGTGCATGTGTGTGTGGATCGCAGCTGCAGACAGGGAGGAGGAGGAGGAGGAGGAGGAGGAGGAGGAGGAGGGTGGGGGGACTACAATGACTGCACTGACTGTTTATTTTTATCAGGGCATTAGCAGATTAGGCACTCAAACTAACAAGGTCATCAAACTCTGATGGCTGAGAGCAGCAGACCTCTGCTAAGCGGCTGGCAAAGAGTGGGGAGATTTGGTGTGTTACAGCGGGTTTCACTTTACTCCCGCTCCCCCGACATCAACCACAGCCTGACTTATTAGTGCTTTTAATGATCTGAAGGGCACGGAGACTCAATTTGTTTAGAGATTCACCACCGAGTCGTTTGATTCAGCAAGTGTCTTAAGCACATTTCAAGGCTTAACCTGCTTTTGTTCTTACGCCAAAGTGCACCCACTGAGCAGTTTCAAACCGCTTTTAGATTGATTTGATACATCCCAGAGCAGATTTATCTCCAGGCCGGGCTGTTTGGGCATGTTTTTCACTCCAGAAACGGCTTCTCAGATAACTCCCTGGATTATATTCAAGTCAGTTCAAGACTATAATTATCAAAACAACTCAAAGACGTGCTGCGTGGATCAGAAAATAAGTTGCCGTGTAACTTACCCTGCCTCACTCTTCTGCTGACCTGCCTTGTCAAGTATTTTTCCCTCTCACCAGCCAGAGTGTTGAAATGTCATACGGAGCGGGCTCCAGCGTTCATCGCCCAGAGGTGTATTAAGGTGTAAAAGTCTATAGGGGCTCTGAGGGTGCAGTGCAAAAGCTACTGGCACTCGGTAATAGTGCACATCACCGTCCATTAAGATGGACATGGTTCAATAGGAGCTCTGTGAGGCAGCCAGCAGCAGAGGTCAATCAGAGTAGCAAGTCCTGGTTAAAGAAGCAGCATGAGGGACAGCGCGGTGAGTGCAAATCAAGAACTGTCTGCAGAACAGAGCGCAGCGCTCTCCTCCTCGTGTACGGACATATTTCCACTCCTACATCTGTGGCCTTAACCTCCGCACCTTCATCCTCTGCGTTTTAAATATTAACAGCTGAAACATCTTCTGCATTTCATCTAAGGTGACGAGAACAGATCTTGGAAGCGCATCAAGAATTCCTCACAGTCGTCTTCTGACTGTAATGTGGGGATATATAGCGTTGTATTACTGTGGATGACGAGGGCAAACATTCAGAAGCAAACAACTGAGACATGCCGCCAATGAAACACTGGCTGCAGACAGCCAACATGCTGAAAATACTTCAGGCCATTAATCTAAATAGAAATCTTAAGTGCCGTTGCATCCCATTTGTCCATGTCAGCCACTGTTTGTTATTGGTGTTTATTTAAAGTTAAGACAAAATATCAATATCGCAGTATATCCCTGTCCCGACTGGTGTGATCCAATTATTATAATTTAAAATTCAGCGCTCTTAACAGATCTCCCCGCCAATTTGAGTCAGCGCATCGTTGTTCATCTCAATTTGTGTCAAAATCTATGGAACTGGGCGTTTTGTATTCTTCAGTTAATCAGATATCGTGATATCTTGCAATATTAATTATCTCAGAATCGCTGTATCGTGATATAATCGTTATCCTGGGCCACATATCACGCGTCATATTATATCATGAGTTACCCTGCAATTCCCACCCCTATTTGCCATATACTACATGGCCCAACACATAAACTTCACCACGTTTAAAGTTGACGTCCAATCAGTGTTGATGGTAGTAGACAACTAATGTTATAAACTCCACCGTGTTGGCTTTATTGACCCAGAAAGTTGATTTATCCTGCACAGCGGGCTATGCCAGCAGTGCCTACATGTACCAGGATGCATTGGCTGCAAGCGGCTGCAGCCTAAACCTCAACCAGTCAACCAGAACCATTTAATGTATGGTTGTCCATAACATCCTTTATGCTAATGCTTTGGGATGTCATTTATACTGTAGGTTGTGACGTTTCATAGGTAGGTTGCAAGTGAAGAAATCCAAGCTGGAATCGCATGTAGTTTGTCTTTCCAAATATGACGTTAAAATGTTGCTGATGCTGCAAGAAACACGGACTTTGCTGCTGCGCCAACCTGAGCTCCAGAGACCAGAGAACATTGGGAAACTGCAGGTGTTATCCATTCTCTATATCTAGCTCGGATGGATGGACATAAGCTTGAAACGAGGGAACAATCCCGTTAATGTATCATCAATCACTGTAATATTGATGTGGTCGTTTTCTTCCATCTGGCGCCCATACTGAAGGTGACAAGTCTCTTTGTGCTTAGTGTAATAATCATTGTTTTCTGCTTGTTTGTGCCTGTCCACGCAGCACAAATGGTTAGAAAGTAAATTGGCCTAATTCAGATGTATTTTCCTTTTTAAAAAAAAAAAGTGTTTGTCGATGTGCTGCTTAGGATTGTCTCTCTAATGTTTGGAGAAGGCACCACCCACAGAAGAGCGTCAACAAGGGAAACAGAGTAACGGAGAACATCTAAGAATAGTTTGAGGTTAGGGGCTCTGGGGAAATCTCACAGCCTCAATAACAACTTGTTTTCCTTGTGTAATATGTGGCTCTACTAAAGTGTCTTTTGTTGCTCGGCCGATAAGGTTTGTGGATAGGATTTCTAGCATTATTTCCTCGACTGAGCACTTCAGCTTTTGAATCCAGGTACCTGAAGCTGGAGTTTGGGTCCCAGCTGTCAGCATTATGGTGAGCTGTAAACATTCAGCGCGACACACAGGCAGCTCAACTTCTCCCCAGCCTGATCTCAAAGCCTTGGGTCCAAGCCTCAGACTTGTAAGCCGTCACACAGTGAATCATTGGTATTTGGGTGGGAATCTAGGTGGCTGAGCTGTTGATGACAGCCTCTCAGTTTGTTGTCAGGCTTCCCTTTGCTGTGAGATAAGATTTATGACGATGGAGAGAGGCTGCAGGGAGAGAAATCCACGCAGGCTCAGCTCAGTTTATCTGGATTCCTGTTCCCAGTACACGCCCTCTCTCTCTCTGTATCTCCCTGCCCCATGCAAGTGGGTGACCTTGGCAAGGATATGGCTTATTGTTTTAATAGATAGTGTTGTAGTCAGGTGGCCTGTGGTCGGGGTGGGAGGATGAGAGATGGGAGGAAGGTGAAAGAATCACTAACAGAACATGGCGGAAACAGCATCGACACTATCCAGGATTAAGTTGAATATGTCATGTGTCATATAAAGTATTTAATGGAGCACCGCAGTTGATTTAAAGCTCATGTGAAGGAGTTATGAAACAGACTGAAATTAATTCTGATGACTCTATATGACCTACAAAAGCAAACTAGACAATCAGCAACAAGATTGATTATATCTTGATAGTTATTCTTAATGCCTGAAGCTGCTGGTGGGGGGGTCAATGTCAGACGAAGCGATTACCTGCACGCTGCCTTTGTTTACATTTTGCAGGGCAAAAATTTCAAGTGAGTGATACGTATGACTGTTAAAGAAAGCAGGATGAGATGTATTGTTAAAAACCACCACTTAAGCATGAACAGGACAAAATCAGCAAAGGGATAAGAGGTACGGCTTTGTCCACAGGGGGCGCAATACATTCACGACCCACCAACAGTGAAATCACATCAACGATTAGTCTAATAATCGACTCAATCAACATATTTAATGGTTAAACAATCATTTAAGTCAGTTAAACCCAAAAATAACCCGTTTCCTGCTTCTCAAATGTAAGAATTTGATGCTTTTCTTTGCCTGAAAGTGAACTACATATTTTAGAGTTTTAGAAGTGTTCACAGGGCTGTGGAAATAACAGACATCACATACCAGTGTCTGACATTTTCAGACAAGTGGCAGAATAATTGAGAAAGAAGATAATGATTAGTCGCACTCCCGCCAGTATTCACTGTGGATTACAATTAACTTCAGCTTCCTTTGCTTCTCTTTGTTTTTAATTTGTTAATAATTTTGTCATTTTTTGTTTGGCTTTACTTTTTGGCTTTCCAATTTTATTATTGGTTTTCAATCGAAGCACTTTTTTAACTTTTAACGGTGCTAGATAAATATAGTTCCACTTATTATGATTATTATTATGGCAGACAGATGTTCTAGTAATGCTTAATTTTCTTTTTAAAAATGTCTCATTGAGATTAAAAATCACTTTTGAAGGAGTTTCATCCAAAGAAAATCATTATTATGTGTAAGAACATGTAACAACTTAAATGCATAAGGATAGTTTTGTTATTTGTACAGCGCATAACCAAAGTTATTCAGACATTTAACAAAAAGAACAGGTCAGATTTTTTTGTTATTTAGAGAGAGACCCAACATGATTCCACCATGAGCAACATTTGAGCCCTAACCCTCACCCTCGACTGGATGGGCTGAAAAATGAACAAGCTTAGCAGATCCACTTTCATGTTAGCATTCAGCATGTTTATAACAGCAGTTAACATAAAGAGACGTTCAGGTTGCCCTGCTTCTACATGGAGAGCTTTTAGTCCTCATGATACCCAACAACCAACCCCAGTGCACTTCGAACCCAACCCCCACCCTGTCACCGAACAAACAATAGCAGGCGGAGGCTCAGGGGAGCCGGCAGAGCCAGCGAGAGGAAAGGAAGGAATTAGGTTGACAAGGTCAGGCTGAACCCAGACGAGAGAAAAGTGTACCAAACCACCTGCTGTGTGTAAGCCAGTCAACCAACTCGCTCACCTGCCAGATCTCTGAGCTAAGAAGGTCCAATGAAGTCAACATTTCTTGGTAAGAAACGTAGGTAATCTCTCCAGTCGTCATTTGTTTAGAGGGCGTGGGGCTATCATGTAAAAAGGAAAGGTGTAGTTTAACGCTCACTACACTGAGGAGGTAACTTACCTGTACGTATTCAGTTGGGATCATGCTTCATTAGAGAAAGTGTTCAATAATTTGGTGAGTTTTATGAGCTTTTGACTTCATAGAATTACAGTTAGAGGAAACACTGAAGACTTAAATCCAATCTAGCAGTTATTTACCTTTCTATAGAAGACGTGTGCTGGGTTTCTCTTAAGGGATGTCTTTCATCCTGTTGGATTAGAAGGTCATTCATGGTCCACAGAGGATAAGTCCCAATGTCTTAAGTAATACCTTCATGTCGTGCAACCGTGAGGTTGACACTTAGGATTTTGAGTAAACTGTCGGAACAACTATTGATTGAATTGCCATGAATTTGGTGCAAAATTAATGTCAGTCTTGGGATGAATGAGGTTGCAATCTTAATTCGTCCTGATATTTGGTTTATGAGCAAATACCTGCTAAAACAATGACTCTCCCACCCATGTTAGCTGTACTTTATGTTTAGTGCTTTAAGCAAATGGTGACATGCTAACATGTACAATGATGCAAATGACGTAGCTGTGCTTAAGTCCTGCTTTGCAGCGCTGCTAGCTTGTCTGCAGACTCCGAGTCTTCAAGCTAAAACACGATTTTAAATTGCTCTTTTTAAAAATTATTTAAAAGAAACTAAAAATGTATTAAAAGCCGGCTTGGGTTTAATTATCTTTCTATTTTATTTGCTGAAATGTGGTGATGCAGTGACTTGCCTGCAGCTTGAGGAATACAGGCATTCAAACCCCCCAGTTTTACCAAATACTTGTGCAGTTTAACATTGGTAGTGAAAGGAGAGGCATTTTCCTCTGTGTAACTCTGCCTTACCGACAAATTAGGCCACTGCTTCATAAGTGAGCAAATTGGTAAGCTCCACTTATCTTGGCCCAGTCCTCTACCCTGCGGTCCCCGGTGCCTTCTGTCTTTTTATATCACTTTTCCTTCCCATCATGTTGCTGGGAGCTGCAGGAGCAGCCTCCTGACTAATGTATGTTGTCCTTTCATCAGCGGGTGCATATGTCTCCGCAGGTAAAGCCTCTCCGGCTCTCTGAAGACGTTTCTCTTTGAAAGAGCTTCGTGTACTCTTTGCTGTCAGAATAATCAAAGGCCTGTGTAAAATAGTCGCTCTGAATGGGAATGTCACAATAAAGACGATATTTAATTTGATTACTACTGAGATCTACGGCTAATGAGAAAGTATTACTTGTCTTTCTAACAGTTTAGATGTAATTCACAGCTGCTGCAAAGAGATGAGAGATTACTGTGTGCCGCACGTGAAGCCTTTACAGACATCTTTTCATGTTTATGTCTTCATCTTTCACGTCTCGGTTTCTGATGTTGGAGGTTGTGTTGCGTCATTAAATAAGCTGTGATGTAAAGTGTCATAATGTGGGCTGACAGCAATCAGACATTTCCTGGAGCTATAAAAATACATGTTTTTTAAAGGTAGATTTTCTTTTTTGTGTGTTCTACTTTGATTTATGTCGATGGTTAGACTGCAGGCAAATGTGTCTGCAATCTATTTTTCTGCTTATTTGTGAATCAGATCTTTTTCAGTGTTTTTCATGAAGGTTTGAGCGACACAAATCACGTGAAATCTGATTTGGGCCACCATCTTTCATACTCCCACATCAGATAGGGGTCTGACTCCCCTCGCAATGCGACCTCAGTCTGAGCAGTCATATCAGAACTCATGCAACTTTTACATCGATCTCCATCAACACTTGTCACACATCCGCGCTGGTGTTGACAGATGTACTTAAAAGCCCTTGACATCATGAATTTTGGATGAAATCTGTTTCTGTGAATCCATTCGCGTCACAGATCCACCAAGGAGCTGCCATCGCTCCACAAAACGCCAGAATTGACTCTGTGACTCTCCTCTCCATCCTCGTCCTCGTTGTTGTCTGCTCGCGAATTAGCTGGTTTCCACCACACATTAACTTGTACACTGTAAAAACTGACTTTAGTGGCACATCGAGCTTTGTTTGTCATCTTTATGATAATTTTTTGCACACGAGTTTCAGTCCATGGCTGTGACCAGCAGGACTTTACTGATAAATTGCGTGGCTGATGTTATCGGAACAGATAAACGCCTGTCAGATATATATATATCTGCCCGTATGTTTTCCCTTATGTGCTGTAATGTAAAATTTTGTTATAAACACAGATGACTGAAAACAATGCCTGGGCCATTTGGAAATGGTGTCTTAATATTATTTTTCCAGCAGCTCAGGCTTTGACTTCATAGTTTCCGATACTCTCAGCACTGTCTACAGTACATTTAGCAGAGTGTCAAAGATGAGCAGACGCACCAAAATGTTTTTATATATAATGTATGTTCAACAGTCCTTCAAGTTATTTTGACTAAGCAGCCGTCTATGTAACTTTGCAAAATAGCTGCACCATCCACAAAGAAAAGGTCTATTATCTACAATCAGTGGCCCGATCTCGGATCCCATCGGCTATAGTCTGATAACGATGTAGCCTCCGGGGACAACGGTGAACATGCCGGGCGTGTAGCCAGCGGTTAGCGATAAACGACTTCCAGTCAAGACTTCCTTTTCCACATGCTGCATTGTTCACAGAAAAAGAAACTTTGTTTTTCTTGTGATTGACTTAAATTAACGGGTCTTACTTTTGCCGAAATTACAACATCATGATGCAGATTTGTAAAGAGTAAAATGAAGCTTTGTCAGGTCTGTCCTCAAGAGGAGAAGAAAACTACTTTTAAAATGCTCTTTGTTGAACGGAGGTCGGATCGATCATTTTTGATGCATTCGAGGAAGTCGGGAAATCTAAACGCTGAACGGCTTTTGTGACACAGCGTCAAGGGAATTTATCTCAAGTTGAATTTTAGATCTAGAACGGATTGTTAGCTGTTAGCATGCAGACGTCTGTTTATAGAGATTAATAAGAAGATAAATAGTTGTCAGATGACGCTGATGGGAGCCGGGATGTTATTACGGTGCATTACATTGCGTTATGACACGCGCACTACAAGCGTAGTACAAACGTAAACCAAAAAACTTCCCATCCCTAAAGTCGAGATTATCAGTGGCCTTATCTGTTAATGTGAATTGTCCCCATATTGGTTGCCTTACCAATACGGGGAAAAATTCACATCTAACTAGCGACCACTTCAAACTGGAGTCCGATACTCGTCTTGCTCCTCTTGTCTAATATATGAAAAAAGGTAATTTTTATACCCTCTTATGTTTTAGAGTCAAATGGCAAACAGCTCCTTTGTTAGTCAATAAGTGTTTGCAGTGAGATCCCGGCTCGCTCGTTAAGGCTCCAGAGAGATTGCAGGTCATGGGTGAGCAACTTCATCACAGCTTACCTTCCTTCCTGTATTATTGTGTGTGCTTATGCTTTTCTGAAAGCACAATTAGCCGCTAAAACTGAGCAGAGTTGCCTAGAAACGGAGAGCCTTTTCCCAGCCGGTGGTCTACAATGGATGTCAGGTGTTCCTGTTTGTGCTTTCTCTCTGCGTCTCTGTGATTACCCTGAGCTTCAAAGAGAACGAGAGTGTGGGTTTAGTGAAGGAATTAGGCCAGTGTGCAGTGTTTGGAAACAATCTGATAGGATTTCACGACTTTAAAGGCAATCCAGTCGGTTTATGTCTCTTTTCCTCTGCCTCTTGGCTGATTTAAACATCTGAAGTAATCAAATTAGATAAGTCCTGTGCGTTTGTTTTCAATTGCAGCTCAATGCTAATCTCAGTGTTACTTTAGTTCCTATGGGTAAAAAGGGATTGCTTAAAATAAAACAACTAAATGATGTGTTTTTTATACTGATTATCAGATTCTGGAGCTGGAATCATTGCAATTTAAACAATCTTAAATTCATTCTATAGATTTGTCCAGGTAGTCCACGTTACAAGTCCCCACACGGTTTGATTGACAGGCAGATGAAAGCAGCTCGGATCCCTTTTTTCTAACGTTTCCTAACCGGGTGTCAGTGGTGCTGAAAGAGGCACCGACCACAGCCAGCGAGAGGTGTAATCTCCACCGGCCTCCGACCTCACTAACTCACCAAAGATGTTCGCACGGTTCGCCCCCGGTGTCAGAAAGAATTACATAATTGAAGCAGGAACGCTGAACTCCGCCAACTAATAACACTTCAGCTAAGATCGGTTTTTACTTAATAATAATGGGCCCCCGTGTCAGGAAGAATCACATCTTCTCTTTTCAAGACTGCTTTCTTTTGATGTTAAAAAAGGTCTTTGATTTGCTTTATCAGGCTGGAAAATCTACGCTGTTCAATGATTAACAATCAGCAGGGACCAATTTAGATCACTTCAATCACGTTGCGAGAAATCGCTTCAGTTTGATGCACCACAACTTTTTCTTTCTCTTTCATTCACCATAAATTTGCACCACTTTACATTAAGCCTCCCTATGTAGCCTTTATAGGCAGCACATAAACATAAAGGGTTTATCGCACACTATAATGGAGTTGGGAGCAGCTATAATCATTTATGAACGTATTTGTCAACTCCTTTTGGTTGAGTCTGCTGTATAAGCAGATGATGAATGTCCTTCTAGTAAAACAGCGTTGTGATAATATAAAACGTCTTCATAGATGCTGCTGGTAAACGCTACGCAGAGGGACTAAAAGTAAACCTTTCCAACACAATCAAAAGTCACCTTTTTGTCTTCTTTCATTCTAATTAAGATGACGAGTAAGTTGTTTTGAGAATCAGTTTCTCATCCTGTTTTATACAGACACCGAGAAGATAAAACCACATCTGCGGTCAATCCAAATGACCCGCTGTGTTATCTGACCTGACTCAAGACCTCGTCTCCACTAGGGTTAAATGCAGGTCTTCACTTTGGTATCAAAGGCTAAACACAGAATCCTCTGAGGGGTGGGTATCTCTCTTTATGGTATGGCGTTGAGAGCTTTGCAACCGACTGCCAATCTTAAAAAGGAGCAGATAAAGAAAGAAGGCAGGCGTGTACACAGCAGTTCTGACTCTGAGACACTTCTGGTACAACACCGGGAAAAAATGTGCTAAAGCAGTGATGTGCATTGAACTACTGCTGCAGACACGATTCTCTGCGACCTTGATCAGCAGTGTCGGAAGAAAGGGGAAACAAACCATTGTTTTTCATGCATAAATGTCGAACATTTTCCAGTTCCGACATAAAGAATTGCAGCTTTTTTCCGATGAATGACTGCTAATGAAAAGTCTTCAGGTTGTTTGGACAAAATAAGCAACTTGGAAACGTTACTTAGGGCTCTGGGACACTTTAAATCTTATGTAGTGATGTATTTGTCAGCTCGATGCTTCAGAGAAATAAATCATCCTGCTTTTGTCAAACTTATGTGGTTCTACGTGCTACCACTTCCAGCTCTAGAGACACTGGTACAGTTGCCTAATTATAAGTCATAAAGGACTTTAAGCAGCGACGGCTGGGACGACTACAGCCTCGGTGAAACATTCCAACGGGTTGCCGTGGTGATAGAAATCTAAAGTCGCTAAGCAACGATTTGTAACAACGGCTACTTCTGCTTCTTGCAAAAACCTGACTGCTGTTGGCAACGGATAACGTTAAAACAGAAGTTAGCGGGTATCTTTAACAAACAAATATACTAATAAAACTACTAAAGGTAGACTTGAAAATAAACGTAATGACAGTGTCAAATACGATAGAAAAATGTACAATTTCCTGCTTACACTCATACACTCGATGTTGTACTAACCAGTCTTTTGCTCGTAGTAGACAGCTGGGCTACAACAACAGGAAGGGCGCAAAGTTTTCTTTCGAGCACAGTAGCCGTCCCTTCAACCGTCGCTGCATAAAATCCCGATTCATTTTTTCTATGTTTAACATTTATGCTATCTTTATGCTTTATAACTTATTTAGTATATCGTCCTGTCTTTCATCCGGACCTTGAGTCTGTAATAGTTTGATTCATTGATTCATTGACGAAACAATTATTGAATAAATCATGAAAATATTGGCAGATTTGTATTCAATGAAAATTATTGTTTGCCCTAGGTCTCTTTAATTAAAACCACAATGTCACATTATTATGAGTCAAGCTCATAAATACTTGTAAGAGCTTAAACACAACCAGTCTGATGGTTTCCTTTGGGTTCATTAATGTCTAATGACCCATTTTAACAACAGTCTTTGGTTTCCTTTCGATTCATTGATTGTGACATTCATGATCATTTCTTCCCACGTCTCCTCTTCAGCAGGTTTTATAGTAAGCCGAGGAGAAGCAGTGCAACCAGAGTTGAAGTTAGGGCACATGTACTGCTGACTGTCGTATATTTACATCGACTGAGTCAGGGTATAATTTGGTCAGCCATATTCCAGCCTCACACCGGCCACTTGAGTACAGCCAAGACAGGTGTCTCAGTGCGACACTGCAGTGTAATCCTTTCGTAATCCTCGCCCAAGCTCAGTGCTCGGTTTCTTAATCCCAACTCTAATAAACAAGTTAAAGCTGAAGTTAATGTGTCCAGTAAGAAGTGCGTCTGTCTGCCCGGGGCGAGGCTATTGTGTGATCGCTGGAAATCAAGGGCGATGTTTCTCCCTCTATCAGCGCTGTGATGTGGCTCAACACCAGTCCAACATGCATGGGAGTCTTGTCAGTTAAACATTAGTGTCTCCAGTGAGGCTTTCTGAAAGGAGCTGGCATGGGGTTTGAGTTAAGAGAAGGCTCGCGTGACACTCGAGCATTGTGGTTTGAGGGGGAGATTTCAAAATCTGTTTGTAGAGTCTCGCAAGGAGGGAAGAAATCATGGGATTTGGCAGCGGCTGAGCGTCGGGTAGAGCCTTGTGTTTTGTGACAAGTTGTGTAGTTTAGTGGTTTTTTAAAAACCCAGGACAAGACTTCAGGCATTTCCCTGTGTGGGTTTAAACTCTGCAGCCCCACAGTGAAAGTCCTTTTGTTCACTCATCCATTGATAGAAGTTGGAAATGGAGCACTAAAGCTCGTGCACATTATCCACTGGTCCCATTCCTGTTGTGATTCTATTCTCTTTATTTCTACCATTATGTACTGAATGGTTCTATTGTTGTGCAGTGAAATTAAACTCTCCCGTTGTATTTATTTACAACCATTAAAACTAAACTGTCTTTCTAGCTTGCTTGGTAACAGGGTAAAGTGGAAATAATAAAGTCAAAGCTCATCGACGCATGGTTATAATCGCTCTTAACATTTTTTAGAAAGGGTTGTGAAATTCATCATGAGGATCTGACTCTTAGAATAACCTCAGGGATATAATGTGGAGGTGTTCTAGGAACAAGAAGCTCCCAGTGTTTTTAAAACGAACAGACGTCTGTACTTAGAAACCAGGTGAATCCTTGAACTTCACTCCCCCTTGACGTTTCACAGCCACGTCTTTTTGTCCTCTTGTTGATTTAAATTGGGGTTTAATACTCACAGCCTGCTTGTCACACATGCTCCATAGTGTTTTATGAGTTTCAAGGCTCGACCTTCAACAAATCATTTGAATATTGAATCATCAGGAAAATGTATTTGGTTGATTTTGATGAGTGATTAATGTTTTCATTTCTTTGGTTACGGCTTCCTCAATTTGAATATTTGCTGGTTTCGTCTGTGTAAGCTGAATATCATTGGCTATGGTTTTGGTTGGACAAGGCATTAGATGATGTCAAGAAGGATTGTTGGAAAAAGTAATGGACGTTTTACACGCAAAGTAGGGCTGCAAAATGCATCACATTATCACCATCAGTGCTATATGAATAGTAAATGGATTGCACTTATATAGCACTTTTCTAGTCTTGCGACCACTCAGAGAGCTTATTCACTACATGTCACATTCACCCATTCATACGCTGATGGCAGAGGCTGCTACGTAAAGTGCCCAACTGTCAATCAGTCATCACAGACACACACCGTTGGCTTTGCCATCGGGAGCAATTTGGGGTTCAGTGTCTTGCCTAAGGACTTCGATGTTGCAGACTGAGGGAGCTGGGGATCGAACTGCCAACCTTCCGACTGAGCCACAGCCGCCTGCGCTTTGCAAAAGGCTGCCTTAAACACAATAATACAAAAACATGTTCTGTAGACACCTCGCATTCACGCTCAGCAAGCTAAGATCGACCTATCAGATGGAGCCCTGAATACATGTGCCATACGGTCACTCCATTTACCAGTTGGATAAAACCCAAAGCAGCCATCCCCTACCCTCAGATTAAGTTGTGTTGGTTTTGTGGCAACTGTGAGGTAAGCTAGCAATATGGCTGAAGAGCTGGTCAAATGTGTTTGATGGCAGAAAGAACAGCAGTTCTGCTACTTGGAATTATTGTGGATAAAGGATGCACTTACACCTGGGTCTCTGGTCTGGGTTTATTGATAAGATAAGATAAGAGCTTATTTCCATTCATTATTCTGTCACCTGACGTTGGTCACAAATATCCACTAAATGTCCACACAATCAGTTTCCAGTTTGAGGGCTTCAGTCGATTTAAAAGGAGGCTCTGGATGAACCTGTTTGCACCTTTCCCCTTCTCCTGTCACTCTGATGGAGGGCTGGTTGTGTGGTCTTGTCTGCGGCTCTCCGTGTCTCCATAAGGCCCAGGAACAGTGTGTGGTGACAGCTCGGGTGATTACCTGTCCTGTCTCATTCACTCAGCCGGCCTGCAGCTTGGTCACGTCATGCATCAGTGACTGACACACAGTGATTACGATGTCGTTAGGCCCGACTCTCAGCCGCTCTCTGCACACATTAATTTGCTCTTCCTCTGAGCAGTGGGACAGAAATGGGCTATCCACGCTCATTTCTGTAAACCGAGAAATATGAAGCGTCTGTGATGACAAGTCTTGAGCTAATATTAAATTTCATCAGGGCTAATGTTTGGTTTTCCGAGCACTCAGTTCATTATGGATCCAGATTTCTCACACAACATCATTCATGGAAGTATTGCTTTCCCATAATTTGTTTAATATATCCTGATCAATTGCAGCATTTTTTATTCATCTCAAATAATCAAATGAATTAAAATCCATCAAAAGTGTTCACTCCGACTAAAGTAGAATCAGAACAAGATGGAATCAGATGTGCTGGTACAAGTACATGTTTAATACAGACACAATAGTAAAATAAAAAGTGAATCTTCCACAGTTTGTTCTTTAAGTAGGTTATTATTACTGTAACAAAAACATGTGCATAGTATGTTTGTGCAAAGTGCGATTACTCCAGCAAACCACAAAACACTGGATGGATTAAAAAGACAAAAGCAGAAAAAGAAAAACACTCACTCGCGAGTGTTTACAGTGTCATGCTAATGGCTCCGCAAAATTGCACTTTAGCGCAGTGCTAACGCTAGCATGACAACAATGCCAAGATGCTGATAGAAGATGCTTGTATGTCTGTGTCAAAATTGCATACTACATATACTATATTTATATGCTACTTCAATATACATTTATATACTACTAAATTGCATACTGTATACTGTGATCGGTGGTAGTATGAAGCAGTTCAAATGTATTTTGCAGTATGCTACACAAGGCGCCAGTTTGAGGTTTTGGAAAGCAGAAGTAAACAACAGCCTGCCAGAAGTAAACCACGCGTCTTTAGCTATAGCGCCCCCTTCTGCTCGAATGCTGCTGCCATCCATCATTTCAATGCGACACCTGGGTATTTTCTGCATACTGTAAATGATGCTTTTGTTTGCATACTGCATACTACATTTTGGCCAAATCAGTAAATACTGCTGATATAGTATGTGATTTTGAACACAGCCTATGCCTGTAATGTTTGTCTTAGTGTAACATGATAGCATGCTAGCATTTGTTATTTGGCTGTAAATAAAGCTGTAAACCCAGCGCAGCTTGACTTGACTAAGAGATGCATCTTTTGCATCACCAAGTTATGTTTGTTGATTTTTATGTTGCATTACATGCAGTAAAAACGGAGTGTCAACATGCAGGCGGCTGCAAAATGGCTGCAGAAGGTTACAGTTTCTAAAATAAAAACTGTATTAGCTTGAGCTTTCATCCGTCACATGTTCTCTAATAATGCTGTTAGGAACACTGTGGTGTAAAAGCGCCTGGGCAGCAGGAGGCAGCTGCAATCTAGTCGTGAGTGATTGTGGTTTCAATAATCCTTTTAATGTTTATGTTAAAGTCAGTAGAAACTATAATAACAAGAGCTTAACTTACACAACCATTAAGTGTTACAGATTTTAGGGATATAAACCGTCAGAAAACACTCCAAGAAGTGACATCACAAAATGGAAATACCAATGTAGGCCTTTGCACTCCTCTCGTAAACATGTTTACTGTATAAATATCTTTTGTATGTAAGAGTCATAGTACAGGTGAGGGACCTACCAACCAGTCGACAGGCCAACATCCCCGTCCCTAAAGGGCTCAAAGCTGAGATGTAACTTAGGTATACAACGCAATCGATAGTTGTAGTTTAGTTTGCAGCAGTAAGTAGATTAGTAAACATTTTAACAGGGTGTACAGGCTTATAATCCAACGTGTCAATTGTTGTTTAGTCTTCTAAGGCTAATTGGATCCAGCATTGGCGGCATATTCCTGAGCGCTGAGTGCTTTATGCCCAATTAATGGATGTGTGCTGCTGGCTGCTGCACGGCATTCCTCCTGTAGTTCAGCGCTAATGATTTGGAGCGCTTTAATGTCGACTGCATTGAATGAAGAGCACTAAGCCTGGTGTCACTGTGGCCCTTAAATCACCATCAGTCTTCTTCTCTGGGTCTCTTTTCCGCCTACACACTTTGCTACCTCCATCTCTCCTCCTCCTCTCCCTCCCTTCCTGCTCTTTTTCCTTTTCCATGCAGGCCGGCTGTCTCTTCATTGCTGTCACAGTGTATCAGAACAGGTGGAATCAATTACTGACCCTCAGCAGCCCGCTCCCATACCACAACTAGCTCTTTAATTGAGGGAATTAATGAGCGATCAGCCTGTGAGATGATTTGGTGTCACGGATCTTGCTCCGGAGGAAAGCTGGGGGAGGGATTGTTTGACCAATCCTGCATAACTAATTCTGTCCTTCCACAAAGGCCGTTCACATGTCCCTCCCTGCGGTTTCTTCCTGCTAATCACCTCTAAGGTTGAGGAAAGACACAGTTTTATTACAACATTAAGTGCTGCATCACTACTTTACTGATTAGAAATGGCTTTCAAGGGCCACTGATACACCAGGATGATTTCAATGTGCTCAGCACTTTGTTTACGTCCCTTTATTGTGGCGATCTCTCAGCTGCGTCTTTACATCTGCTCTGTATGAGTTTGTACAGTGTTTCTGAAGTGTCTCATGTGTTTCCCTTTCATGTCTTTCTCCACAGATGGAATCTCCTGTCTCCACGCCAGCCCCTCCCCCTCTCCACCTCCTGTCCACAGTAGGCAACAGTGAGATCTCCTCGCCGTGTGAGCAGATAATGGTGCGCACACGCTCAGTGGCGGTGAACACATCTGATGTGGCCCTGGCTACCGAACCTGAATGCTTGGGACCCTGCGAGCCTGGAACCAGCGTCAATCTGGAGGGCATCGTGTGGCAGGAAACAGAAGACGGTAAGCGAGGTGGTTTCATGTGCTGTGTGACGGGGACGGGAGTCTATGGGAATCTTATGATTGTGTCACGATTGATTCCTGATTCAATTAATTAGATTGAGGAGACGCTCAAAAATTCATAAAGAGCATAAAACATGAAGCCGGGTTGTTTTGATGATCACGGTCTGTCCAAGAGATTAAGGGGAGCGTTTGTTGATAGTGGTGCTACACAGGCTTTTTAATTTAAGTGCAATACATGTTTTACATTTAGCTGCAAAGATGCAGTGATGACCTTTGGGAATCATGAATGGCCTAATTTTGTTTTTTTTTCTTTTTCCAAACAAAACCAGAAAAACTGGAAGCAGCAGTTTGTACATTTGTAAAACACATCTGTTGCAAAAATCCAAAGCAAATCAAACAAACGTTTACAAATTAAAAGCCATTTAGAATTTAAGTTTAGCTTTAAATTGTCTCATCAGAGTGCTTTGCTGCTCTGTCTTTATGTCTTCAGTAGTGAGGAATACCCTTCATAATAACTAGGCATGGTGTCTGATAATGTGCCTCTGGAAGGGGGGTTGTAACTAGGGGTTAAGAGCTGTGATCATCTTCCTACAGTCACAACAGTTAACATTAACGGTAATGTGGTAATGGTAACAATCATAAGCAATACAAAAATAGTTTTCTGGCTGTCATGGCAACTCATAATCCATAGCATTGCATAGCATGCTTAAACCAACGGGACTCGTTTTCCCTTGGTTAGCGATGGAGAATGAGTTTAACTTGGGGGTCTGACTTCTGCTAAGTTACCCACTGCAGAGGAAGCTGTGGCTGCTGCTTCACTGATGCTGTCTATGGATTAAAATGGAACATAAATTAGAAGTGCTATACAGTGTAACCTAACCCTAACCCTAACAGTGTCCACCATACAGACCTACTAGACTTTGTCCAGCATGAGACCACATCAATGAAACGTCATTGCTTGATGCCGGCGGCTCTGCCATCGCTAGGTTAGAATAAAACTATTCCATACGCCACATTAAATAAGACGGAATGTTAACGTTAAACACCAATAGGAGCGCCGATTGTCCGTGAGCTTATCGGTACTTTCGATCCCAACCAATCAAGTACCGGTACCAAAAAATACTGGTTCTTCACACTCATCCCTGATAACCACAAATCACCAAAACATAGTTGAGGAAAGGTCCAGTAAGTGGGGCAGTGTGCGCTTGTTTGACAGTTTGTTTGTTGGTACCAGAGTTTGTTGCTCCACTTACTAAATGTAAACAGTTCTGCCTCTTTGGTTCCATAAAGGAGGGGTTCTTTTAACGGTTTTAACACCAAACAGGAATCCATTTTTGTAATCCGAGAATAAATTCAGAACGGTAAAGGATTTTCCTGGTGTTTGAAATAAGACAAATGCTACTAACATGTGGTAGCTTATTTTTTGCATGTATCCACACAGCCAGTGTGGTTGCATTTAAACATCCAGGAAGTATTTGTTTGTCAAGGCTTTAGCTAAGCTTTCATGGTTTAAAAAGATAATCATCTTGCTGTCATTACCGTACATGTTGTAGTTAAAATGTAATTGGATGTGTCCTGCCTGCCTCCAGAGCTGCTCTCAGTACTCAAACACGCTTTAGCCGCACACATGCAGCATAAAATTGCCAACAAGAATAGTAGTTGGCAGGCAGTTCTTAGGTGGCCTTGATTTAGTTTTTGCTCGGGAGTGTGCAGACGGGAGTTTGTTGCACAGAGATATCTGCTCACAAACAACATGCCTCATAACACAAAGCACTTTTTTTTGCAAGCCTGCCAGTTGGGAATAGAGTTGGCTGCTCTCCTGCAGTGCAGTCCAAGTGAAATCCAAGACGCTCACAGTTTTCGACGCTTTGATGGAAACCGCATTCAGCTTATTTAATTTTGAGATGTATCACTGGCTCTATCGGGTTCTGCTGGGTCTGAAAAACTGCCCTCTTTTTCTGTCGTGCATGTGAAATACTGCAAACACCTAATCTTCAAAGCAGCTCGCGCTCACTTGCTCTGCGGGCATGCTGAGTACAAATCGCCCACACAGCCACAGTGCTGCTTGTTGGTTTCACTCGCAGGAACCGAACAGAAAAAGGTCCCTGCCTCATCAACATTCCCAAAGCAATGTCCCTGCTATTGAGTCCCCCCCCCTCCCTCCCCTCCTCCTCCTCTTTTTGATTTTTGCTCCAGCCGTGGGCTTCGTCTGATTCACCCCTGCTCTCCCCTCTATCGCCACTCTTTTCTGTTTCCAAGCATCCAGCCGGTCGCCCCTTGACTCTGTTTCCAAGCAAAGCGGGAGAAAGCGAGTGCAAGGCAGGGAGGGGGGGGGCACAGACAAGGCTACTTCTGTTAGTGACACAAACATGGCTCCGAGCCAACACCAGTACTATGTTTGTGCTCCCTCATTCTCTGCCTCCCACAGAGCGATTGACCCTCCCCCTCGCCTTGCCCCCTTCCCTTTCCTCCGTCCAAGTCTGTCCTTTGCCTGCACTCACTCTCTCAAAGCTGCTATTTTGGCTGAAAAGGTGGTGCTTTGGCCTGATGGAGCTGTGTTTTCTTCTGATTCTACTCTATCTGGCGCAGTAGGGAGAACGCTTGTGGAGGCTTTTGAGTGGTTTTAAAATGGGTATGCTGAGAGGGGGGGGGGGGTGCAATATGCAGGTGTAGCACACAGGTTGTTATGGCCATCAGAGCTGTGAGGCCAGATAACATCCCCCTTTTGCTCTCTTTGAAGCCTTGCTTTTTTATCTCAGACAAAACCTCTATCAGGGAGGCTGTCGGGGGAGAAATATGTGGTGGAGGATGAAGAGATATATTTGATAACTGCAACCATGAAGTGTCCCTGAGTTGTTCGACAGCACAGCTTGTTCGCTGCTTTTGTTTGTTAAGAGCTGAGAGATGTGTGCTGTTCCCGAGTCCTTGCCAGATATCTCAATAATTGTCAGTTTAAGCTGAGATTGAATCCGCTCCGAGTTTCTAAGGAGCCGTCTCTCAATAGCCTCCATTGTATTGCACACAACATTAAGCAACAATAAGAAGCGTATTCCTTCTACATCATTTTAATGGTACGAGCCCCTAACAACCCACCGGCTAGTTTTTAAAATGAAGGAGACCCAGATGCTGCTTACTTCAAACTGCTCTGCCATTCGGCTGTTTTTCCCTGAGAGACCCATGAAAGCCGACTTCACTCATTGTGGGGGCAACTGAGCAAATGAGAACCAAATGAGGAAATCAAGCAAAACCAGGCAGAGCACCAGAGACGAGCAACAAACAGAGGCCCCGAAGACATCGCAGAGGCATCCTGATTAGCAGTGAAGTTGAGCAGTCCCCCCACTTCTCTGCATGACAAGTCTCATACAGAGCTGTTTAGGCATGCACCGTGTGTGTGCTCGTTTCATTTAGCATGCCAACCAACAGCTGCTTCATCACCTCCGCCTTTCGGCCTTGTGGGAGTAAATGAACAACAGGCTCTGGGTAATTGTCTGAGCTTCACCCGACTCGCCGACTGCCACGGAAAGAAACGGATGAGGAGGAAGCAGGCGACACCGAACAAAATGCGATCACAGAAGCTGCACCTTTGGTCAGCGCTGACAAGAATCTTGTCTGATGAGGCCTGTGTAAAGCGCAGACAAAGGAGGAGGGGGTTAGGGGTAGCCCTTCAGGAGGATCTGGATAATGGCAAGAATTAGCCCTTTAATACAGGACATTGTTTTTTGTGTTATACTGTTTAAAACAATGTAAACTATAATCTCTAATAGCTAGAGCCTTCGTTTTTATGCAGCAGAAAGGGAAGACTTCCATCCTTTGGGTTATCATGTTTTATGTTTGTTGATGGTATCATTACATTATATATGTGTAGTGAGAAATAGGCAGAAAAGGCGCAGCAGCTGCAAGCTGGCCGCTAGAGATGTTTTGTTTTTATCAAAATATTTTTTAAACTGATAAAATAAAAGCTATTATAGCTAAATCCTTAATAACAGAAAGCTAAGGCGTCCGTCATCCGCTTAAAGAGCAGCTCCAGTCATGTTTTAAGACATATAAAATGCTCTGCTTGAAATAAGAAATGTCTTTTTTTCTTTTTACCTTGTAAAAATCCTCCCGAGGCATCTCCTCCTTCCCCCTCATTAAAAATCCCTGAATCTGCATAGGCTCCGCCCACTATGTGCTACGCTTCTCCTTTCGTAAAACAAAACACGTCTCTGTGGCAACTTGATGTAACTTAGCTAGCTTGAAATGTAGTAATTAGTAGCAGTAACGTTAACAGTAGTGAGTTTGCAAAAATGACGATGACCGTTACAGCTGACTCGCGCATCGCCAAAGTGGTTGCCATAGGTTACACATAATGATCTGCATAGCGTTTGTGACATCTCAAACCTGCCAATCTGAAAACGTGTTGTCCTTGGTACACTGCAGTTTAAAAGCAGACGAAACACATGAAAGCACATGAAAAACACCACATGGAGATATTTACAATGTTAAACACTTGATTTACACTGGAGGGGGGCTTTAAACATGTTTTAGGTTCGCTGATGACATCATTATGTCACATACGTGCAGATAAAACATGGTGGAAATGAGCAGTTTGAATTTGATTCCTTAACACCTTAAGCTTCAGGATAAATGACATTGCTCATGTGTATTATTTTTCACATAAAAACAATCAGATACACTTAAAGATTAAAAGAGCACGGAGTTCAAATAACATCTGAAATGTTAAAAAATACTTTGATTATGATTCTAAATTCAGATTAGCTTTAGCTCAATATGTTATGTGTGTTTATTTATCAATAGTGTTTTAATGACTTACACATTCTTTTAGCTGAGGTGGCACACTTTCTAGAGACATAAATCATGTAAAAAATGACCCTACAATTAGTAAAAATAACTGTATCTGCACTGGCAGGCTTACTAATATTGCAGCGCTCTAAGATTTAAATAGAAAGCTGAGAGTACACAAGGATTGCTGAATGTACACAATGCATAAACTATTGCATAATGTACACAATGTAATAACCCCTAAACTAAGAAAAACACATATAATTTGATGCATTTAGTCTTACTTAGCAGAAAATGGATAATATGAGGCGAGGGGAAAGTCAGTGTGTGTCATGCAGTCACTCTGGGGGGCGAGTGAAGTGTAGACAGGAGGAAGGGTGGGGGGGCAGAGCGGTGGTATTTTAAGGCCCGGCACTGACACAAATCCCCTCAGCGCAGACGAGGCAGTGGCAGCTCTCGGGGTCGTGTCGGCAGAGCAACGGGCCAACCCCTCCCAGGCTTAGCATGCTGATACCTCCAAATGTCATCTCTAAAATGCTGGAGAAGTTTATTGCTCTTGAAACGCAGCCCAGAACGCCTTGGCTCCTGCTCCGGGGTAGAGAGGGAACACAGAGGGGGCCCCTTTGGCCAAACACTGCAGCTCCATGCCAGTGCACGCACACACACACACCCCTCCCCCCGGCCTAACACACACACAATGACCCTCCAGTACACAGCGGGCTATTCCCCAAGCAGGCCCGCAGCTTCTTAAGCTCCCTAATAGATAAATAATACAGGCTGTTTGTGATAAAATGTTTGTCTCATGGATTATTTATGTAACACACATTACATCATTGTAGCGCTGCAATCATCGGCTTTACAACACCAGTTAAAAGCTGTTTGAAGAGAGGTCAGCGTGGAACGGATACTCCTGTATAAACATGTGAGACGAGATGTCTTCTTTTTTTGCTCCACTTCTTCAGGCCTGTCAGCGAGCTGAGAGGAGGAATATTGTATGAAAGGAGCACTCGGCTCTGTAGCTCACTTGCCAGCTATGCTCCCCTGCTCTTTTGAAGACCACCTGTCAGTGGCCTCATTGAAATGTTTTTACAAAGGCGAGCGGTGGCTGCTCCCTGTGAACTCGCTATAGAAACTGTCCTTGAAATAAGAGTGAGTATACTCGGGAGGCCTGTAGCCCTCTGCCAGGCCAATGAGCAGGAGGAAGACGGAGTGAGAAATCAATCACAGGAGACCAACCTCTGCTAACTGTAGAGGACGTATGCTGAAAAGAAAAGAACAAAAGATGTGATGAGCCTTTTGCTTTCTCCTGCCTGCACAATGTAGGCTTTTATTTGCCAGTTCCTAAGCATGTTTACTTTCCGATAGGGCTGCCAAAAGCTACAGAGTTTCCTAGCTGAATTGTAGTCTTCAGTTTGAGTCCTCAGTTAACTCAACTGCACATTTATATTCATTTAATTGTCTAAATGTATGTTTTGGGTGTAATTGGTCAATGGTTTAAATTTTGAGGCTGAAAAAGATGTTATTAATGAAATAAAAACTTTTAAAAATGAGACACACAAAGCAAGCCGCCTGTTAGCGACAATGCTAATCGCAGAAGCGTTAAAGATTCTGAGACAGCAAGAAGACTGATCATCTATGTCATAACATCGTCCCTCCCCAGGCTCCGTCCTCGGAAGTGTAAGTGCGAGACTGCGTGTTTCTTAACGTTCACTCAGTTGGCTTTAGCACGGCTTGTAGCTTACTACCAAGCTAACCTTGGCGTGTATGGTTTTGAGATGCCTTTGTAACGTTGAATAAAACAGGCGCTTTGTTCACTCAGTTCAGCAAAAACAACAGGAAGCTCTTGTCAGAAACGCTGTACTTGAACCGGAGCTTATCTGGACACTTTGTGTTGACTTGCTGTCAACCTTTTAAAAGCATTCACTTCCTTGTGTCTGCAGTTCTTTTCTCATCACACACAGGAGAGACTCACTTCCCATAGCAAACCAGTCAAACTACTACTTTACCTACTAGGGCACTATCTTGGAAGGAAAGGCTCGGCTGGTAGCACACAAGCTGCAGCTCCTGGAGGGAGTTTGAGGCTTTCTGCACTAAACACCAATGAAAACGTAATCTCTTTTAATCTACTAACATTTAAGCATTTTTAGGGCGCAGTGTCAGTTTACTTTCCAACCAACCAAGCCAGTCTCAGCCCTCATCAGTGTTCACCATGCAAGAGTGGAAGTGAGCAATTTCCCGGCACAAAAATGAACACTCCCATTTGAGGAATCCAACATATGTGGCTGAAATTCTGCTCTTTAGATATAGATAACTCTTAATTCTTTGAGGGAGGATGCTTGTCTTGTTAGTTACAAATTATGAACGAGGGTGGCGTTACGAAAATGGCGCCTGACCTAACCAGAATCTCTCAGGAGAGACCCGGTTCCTATTCATATTGGCAGCCAACTGCAATTTTGTCGAGCACTTAAATGGTCATGAAACGTAAATCTCATGCCCGGAGGAATTGCAGGCTTTGCCAGTGGTTGTCATAAGATATCATGTTTGCTATATACACGTCAACGAGAGCTTGAGTAATGCGCCTTTGGCAGACCTGTCTCTTAATCTCAGCTCCATCTCCTTTATGGAAAAACACCAGAGGGTTCGTTTTTACAAAGACATTGTAGATTTACCCTGATGACATTTAAGTATGCGTCCTCCTGCCTCGGTACAAATTATTTACAGTAATAAATGCAAGTCGGCAGAGATGTCAAATATTTATTTTCTGGCTGTTACATTTGTTCCACGTGTTTTATGATCTATCCCTCTGTAGGAGTAAACATGTACAGACTCTTTTTCTGTGCGGGGAGAGAGTGCTGCATGCGGCTGATAATGTTGTGACTGTGTGGAGAGCATACTAATGCTCCCTTCCTTTGCCTCTCAGTGGTTTGAGAGAATTGACCTTCTCACTGGCTGTTATTCTTGTCAGTGAGAGTGACTTTGCACTTTTACCTCCTCTGAACCGGAATGCAGCCTGAACTTTTCAGATAGAGCTCTTTGAAAGGCTCTGGGATTTACAATATAACATCAGCCACAATCATTAGTTCAACTTTACTTTAGTGCTAAGACGAGGATTCTTTTAATGCTATGTAAAGCTGTGATTGATTTCCTGTTCTTTTCTTTATGTAATTTACAGCTTTAAAAAAGTGCTGTACAGTATAGTGGGGCTATTACTAACAACATTTTTATTACTCATTAATCTTGCAGTTATTTGATTGTTTAACTGATTAATCATTGTCAGAAAACAGTTCAAACAACTTCACAATATGGCCTCAATATGTGTGCAACAGATTTGATTCAAATCAGGCAGTCCAGCCCCAGTCATGTTTAAGACATTTAAAATGCTCTCCTTGACATAATAAAATGTGTCTGATATGTTTTTTCAGCAAAATAAATTTAATTAGCTTGTAAAAATCCGCCCAAGGCATCTCCTCCTCCTCCCTCATTAAAATTCCCCAATCTGCCTTGTCCATCCCTCCGTCACAAAAACAAAACACGTCTGTGCAATCATTTAGCGGTAACTTAGCTAGCTTGAAATGTAGTAATTAGTAGCAGTAACGTTAACCTTAGTACTCAGTAGTGAGTTTGCAAAAATTACGATGACGGTTACAGCTGGCTCGCGCATCGCTGAAGTGGTTGCCATAGGTTACACATAATTATCTGCATAGCGTCACCGGTCCATTAACTGGATTGGCTCCTCAGGTTTGTGACGTCTCAAACCTGCCAATCTGAACACGTGTTGTTCAGCCTGTCCTTGGTACACTGCAGTTTAAAAGCAGACAGGCCCAGCCATGGAGATGACTGCTTATGATGTTCTGGCCCACCATCGTACACAGCCATAAGTGTCTCACAGCTTTGTTTGGTACATATTTCCGCAAAAATCACACCAAAATCATTTTTATATGTTTTATAAGAATAAATAATAATAATGGTGTAAAAATGAGCATTTCTTTTAGTATCGCAAATTATATCAAAATTGCAATATAAGTCAAAATAATCGCAATACGTTTTCAAGAGGGAGTTTGACTTCACTCTCTTTTAAGGATCTTATTTTTCGAGGATATATTTACATTGGACATGCATCCATGATCTGGATATATTAATGTGTAAAATGTTGCATATTAAGCCTTTAAGAAAAGAAAAACTGCAGAGCACGTAACATTTAGCTGGGTGTCACCGTGTGTATTAGAATCTCTTAAAAAGGTAAAACTAGTAATTTTTTGGCATTTTTGATTTGAAAAATGACTCAAACATCTAAATAGCTGCCAATAAATCTAATGTCGATCAGCCAATCAGGTAATTTACCAACTACTTTAACTTGCATATTAACGTAACACATACAATATTACTTAAATCCTACATTCTACTAAGACCATCATCTCCAGTGCTGTAAGTGGCTCATCCAATCCGTCCTAAATCCCTGTCTGCCCAGGATTTAAAGATAAGGTCGATCTCAGGACTTTGTATTCTGACACTGACAGAGCCGGACAAGCTCGGCTTCATTTCATGCAACACGAGTGCAGAAACACTCTTAAAATGGACTGCTGGAAACATGCTCAGACACTTGAATGCTCAAACGCTTCATTTATCAACGTTACAGTTATTGCTCCTGGCAGCACCCGGCTATCTTTTATCTTCTCTCCGTAATGAATACTGACACTATTTTTCTCATTGTTCTCACTTTCTCGTCTACATGCAACCTTGATGAGAGGTGCTCTCAGTGCACAGAAAATGGAAGAGAAAGGAGCTTTTTTTCCCAGCAGGGTGGAAAGAAGGTTGTAAAACCTGTCAATAATTACTTAAGTATCTGGCTCTGTGCTCTTTATCTTCCACATAGTGTTTTGTCTCATACGGGAAATCTCATTTAAACAAATAAAACCTTTAATTTGATATTTGTGAGAACAGTTAAATAATGTCACACCCAATCATTCCACACAAGTGATCTATTTTTAAACATAACAAAGGCGCTTTGACAAGGTCAGTCAGTGAAAATGCCATTAACCCCGCTGAATTCCTGCTGAGTCGAAGCAGAGCAGAGGTCAACCGGTGAACCCGTGGCCCTCACCAGCAGCAGCACCAGAGGACCTGATATATTTTGGCCCCGCTGCAACCTAATGAAATGTGTTAAGGAGGGAGGAGGAGGGGGAGTTTTAGGGGCCAGAGGGGGCAGTCACCCATGCAGCAGACAACCTCCTCCTGACTTAATTTGTCCCCTTACATTAGCCTCTTGTTCAAGTAATCCTATACAAGTACGCGGTGGAGTTTGGTGCATACGGCGGCCTGCCATTTGTTGTTCGACAGCATTGAAAAGGAAATGAGTGGTAAAATTACAGGCCAATTCCTCTCAGTAATGTGGGCTTCACTCAGCTGTCATGAGTGACCCTAATAAGGCTGACACAAAGGGGAAGGAAGGGGGAGGGTTGGGACCTGAGGTTTGCTCTGAATCGGTCTGTTTCTTCCCCAGAAACAAATCCAGAGAGTAAAGAGAGAGAGATCATGGCTCATGCAAACACTGATATGTAACTCCCTGTGTGTAAACAAATGATCATGCATGGAGAGTCAGCTCGGTTTGTTTTCCTCCGCTGGGACGTTTGTTTGGGTTGTTTTGTCAAGGCCTTTCCATGTTTAGACAGACTTGGTGTTGACATCTTTGTCCCGACAGCTCGGGAATTATTCCTAGGATGAAAGTGTTCAAATTGTTTTCAGCTTTCAGCATTGAAACTTGATCTTAATCTTTTCTGCGTGCCCTTGAGCATATTTTCATAATATGGCTAAGAAATTCATGCATTCAGATCCCCCCTGTGGGGAGACTTTATGTAGTTCAGTCAAAACAATGCATTGTAGATTATGTTGAAAGGAGATCCTGCACAGAACCATTCAACATGAAGGTTTTTTTTAGTTAACTCTTATAATTGTTCCTGGTGTGAAAGCTTATTAAGGCTGAAATCAACACAATGATGATTACGTTGTTTAATGAAGAGTTACGCTCGTCGGAACAAGCTTCATCTTTGATAAGAGAACACGTCTACGTTGTGTGCAGACGGGGACAGCAGATTGTCGTACTCCACTCCCCCTCGTTCAGGAATAATTCTTATCTACAGAAAATAATCAGAACAATTTAATGAAAGAGTAGAAATGACAGCATCGCAGTAATGATGTCGAATGGTTTTCAAATATCTGTCATTATTTCCACTAGTTCAGAACGATTCAGGGTCAGACTAGTTAAACTATGCGGCTTGGAATCTGACTTTGGGAGCTCTGATGCAGTGAAAACCCTTTCCACTTGTGCCTGAGATAACTTCTTCTGTCACTTTCTCTTTCTGCACCGCGTACACACACTGAAAGCCTTTTAACGGCAAGAATGTTTCTTGCCTTTTTCAACCGAATTAATTAAACATGAAGTGCTCCAACATTCTCAGTTAGTTTCCACGTCGAGTTCTTTTTTTTTTTTAGCACCATTCCCTTTTGAGATAAGATGCATCCAAATTCCTCTGCATGTCCTTGAGATGTCCCACATTACGTCCAAAGAACTACTTTATTAGTATTCACTGAAAGTCTTGCAGAGGCAGAGATCTGAGGTGACCCAGAAGCCAAGGACCACTCTGACAGGATTACAGAGTTCCTTTGGCTTCGACGTGGGAGGGGGGCCAGAAGGACTCCACTCTGAGGAGAAAAAAAACTCCACTGCGAGTGTAGAGTCTACAAAAAGGCACGTCAAAGACTCTGACCTTAAAGTAAAGAAACCGATGAAGTAAAAATGGAGCTGTTGGCCTGGAATAAGTTTCACAGGGTTTTCTGTAGCATATATGTCCTTTCACACTGGCTGTTAAACACACCTCTCGTTACCTCAGTATGTTTTATCCTTGTGTGGTAATTAAATCTTAGAGAGTGTTTAATGATTATTCAACTTTTACAACTGGTAGCACATTAAGTATGCCTGACATTCAATGCTTAATGCTAAATACGATTGATTCCCAATCGATCGCTGCACTTATTTTCATAATCCGTTGTCTGCTTTTGAATTTACAAGTGTTTTCTAGCCTTCGCTGCTTTTCACCGCCGCACACCTGAGACTTGGATTCAAGGAAAAATTCAGCTGGTGGCAAAGATTGATGTTCCAACAGGACAGTGATTTGTATCACTCAGCCGAACTCCCCGTGGTATTTCCTCAGAACAAGATTGTGAAAGTCCTTGATAACTGAGCCAAAGGTCAGATCGGAGCCTTGTTAAAAATGCCCTGTATCTCAAAAAACCTCGCTTGAAGATGGTTTTTGAGATATGGGGTTTGACTGAGTAAATCTGATGGAAGAAGCACAGGGAATCTGAAATCTTGATGTGCTATGTTAACAGCTTTACATTCAAAATGCCTCAGAGGTATCAGTGTAGGGGTTGGGCCAGGACATTTAAAACATGTTACACTTACACCTGTTAGGGATTATGCATATTATATTTTTATTTAAAGTGATAATCTTGAAGATTTGAATGAGGTAACACAATGGTGACTGAGCCTGTGGCCCACTGATGAAAGCCTTTGCATTTGCAGTATTACAGACTGGGTGTGGGTGACTAAAAATCACAAGCGGCGCCCAGTTAGTGACGCGTTTTCCATCAGCCAGCAGTGGTTGGTCTGCCAGAGAGGGTAGGCGGAGCTAAGCGGCTGCTTTTCAGCTGTGTGTTCCGCAAGTGTTGCGAGTAAACAGTAATCTACTATGGCTGAACAAACAAAGAAAAGATGGATGACTACAGATACAACTTCAAAAATAAGTGAAAATCCGAAGAAAAGAAACAAACTCGACGCTCGGATGAAGCAAACAGTCTAAAAAGGAAAGCGACCGTCAGCCAGGAAAATCAACTGGGGACGTCACACGTGCAACACTGTCTGGATATCTGGGAAGTGTGCCCCCGCAATCACGGTTTATCACCATAGGTGCCCCCAAAGAGAACAAAACTGAGATCTTTGAGATCACCACTTTAAATCTTGGCTAAATAGCAAATTGTAAAGACGATTAAGGAATATTTAATTGATCTCAAGGGGGGAATTTGGCCATTTTACAGCACAAAGTAGAGCTGAAGGAGTATTCAGAAATGCATGGATTATGCTCTAATGTTTAACAGCGATATATAACACAAATGGATAATCTATAGTGGGAAAAAACCTAAAGGAAAATGTTGCTAAGTACCGGCTCCAGCAAATTTCCCTTAATGCTCATCCATTGTCACAGCCACTGAGGCGAGGAGAACCTCTCACACAAAGACCAAATGCTAATTTAAAATAATTAAAGACTTCTAACAACTCATGGTATAATTCCTAACACCCCCCCTCACTGGAGAAAGCAGTGAGGACTATATCCTCCACATCATGAAAGGCTTCTCATTCATTTGCCCTGCCTTGATTTACATCCTGCCACAACCAGCTGCCAGAGCCATTTTGTGTTGGAGTGTTTGGAGAGCTCAGGGGGGCGGGCTGTTGAAGGCGTTTTAGAAAAGGTCTGTGTTCTTTTAATGTGACAGAAATGTGAACTCAAACCCCCCCTCCTCTGCTGCCCTGCGCGCACATAAACGAGCGTTGCAGTTGGATCTAGCCTTGACCCAAGCACTCGTGTTTTCAGGCCATAGGGTGAAGGAAGAGACTTGTGGCAAAGTGTCAGCAGGTTCCTGTAAACATATATAAATGCCTTATACACTCGCTACTTTACGTGAGCGGCAGCAGGAGAAAAATGAGGTCTGAACTGTGACTGTGTGTGTGGGAGGGAAAAAGATTGTAAGCCGGGGATGGTTATACCATTGAAAAGAGGAAATGAGGGTGAGGGTGAAGGAGAGAGGGGAAAAAGGGGTGAGCAAGAGAGGTTTCCTAAGCTAATAAAATGCTCGGAGGGACGGAAGCTGCCAGCCAGCATTCCTGTGCCATTAGATAAGTCAGCCCGCTGCAGCCTCCAGTTTCTCTGCAGTGCTGAAGTGGCATGCTGAGGTCACCACCAGGGAGCGAGAGGGGGGGATGGTGGGGGCAATAAATTCAGAATGCTTTTGTGCACGGTCGTTGCTCCTAATCCTCCGCAGCTCTTTGGTTGATGATTTACTTTTGAATTTACGAGCAAAAGCTGCAAATTATCATTCATCTGACTTTGGCATGCCGTCTATTTAAAACGGCCTTCAACAGCAGATGCTCTGTTTGCATGTTTGAATGAATGAATTGTATTCACCGCAGTTAAATGTCCAAAGTGCAGGGTTTCTGCTCAGCGATTTTGCTCAAATCTGCATACTTATGTGACATTTTGATTACATGCAAGCTCTACAAGATGAACAGTTTCAGTTTCTTGAGGAGAAACATCCAGAGTCCTGTGATCTTCTGGAACTAATTTTAGATCTTAAATGTGAGGTCAGGTATCACACTCGGTACAGGTCGGCTTGTGTAGCTCGCACCGAGTGCTACTATATTCACACCAGCCAAATGGCAACACAGAAGCTTCTAAGTGTGACAGATTGCAGCAATACCAGTGAAGTCAAGGAGCTTCACTTGCACACTCAGTTACAGTCTGTCAAACTGAACCACTCTCATAACTGCAGCAGCTTATTGCATGTTTATAAGGAGCTGAAGATGCATATTTTCCCCAAGGTAGTTCATTTCCGGGCTGCAAAGTGAGATACAGGACTGCAAAGAGAATATTTGCCTCCAAATAATCCTCGTTCTTGGAAATGACCTGCGCTGTGAGATGTCTTCTTTAATAGTGAAGGGTTTTCAGGAAGTATTCCCCAGTAACCTCCGTGTGATCATTCTTAGTAAGATCTTCCGCCAGTATCTTAATCAGGTTCTACAATACCGACTGCAGCTGAGTCTGTTCCAAGTCATTTAGAAGATATCAGTCAGTCATGCCCCTGCGGCCTTACTGTGTGAAGAAGATTAAAAAGGGATCTTTGACTTCTATAGTCATCATGCATCGGAAACCCTTTAGCAAAGATCAGTGCATTGATGCAGCAGCAGCGATAGACTTCTTGCAGAATGCAGACTATTATATATTTGGACCTCACATCATTCTCTCTTGTCTATGTACAGTGCCTCATTAGTATTCACCCCTCTTGGACTTTCCAGCGTTAAAACCTGGAATATAATTAGTCTTATTTTACCGTTTGATTAACAAACATCTGTTGGATGAGTAAACCTAAAGGCAATTGGTTGCACCTGGTCTTAGTTAAAGGTGTAACAGCAAAAACTTGTATATATTTTTTATTTTTAAATGATTTAAAATAGCCTGTAATGTTCTCCCTTCCCCGCTTTAAAACTATGAACTATTTTGTGTTGATCCATTACATGCAACCCTGATAAAAAAATGTAATTTGCAACATGACCAATCTGGAAAGTTCAAGAGGTTGATTACTTCTGCAAAGCGCTGTATTTTTCTCTGTGTAGTTTGCATTATTGGCATCGTAAACACAAACTAAATGACCCCTTTGTTTCCGTGTCTTACAGGTATGCTGGTGGTCAATGTTACTTGGAGAAACAAGACATATGTGGGCACCTTGTTGGACTGTACACGGCATGACTGGGCTCCCCCTCGGTAAGAAGCATTGCCCTATTCATTTTTTAATATACATTTAGGAGAAATCAGGTGGGAAATTATCTTCAAATATGCAACATTTAATCGACACTTCTGCTCTATTAATGGTACCGCTGTTCAACCTAAAGCTGCATGCACTGGTTTTGCATGGTATCTGCACTTTACTGTCACAGATGGTCGCTGTAAATGTCAAGGTAGACGAGGATTCACGTTTGCCATGAATCATTGATGCATTCTCTTTATCCAAGCTGCACTTGGTCTCTTAACCTTTTCATATTGTATGTGATATGAATCTGCTGTAGTAGCATCAGCTCAGCGATGTATATGGCCGGATGCACCTACTTGGCTCTGTGCTGCTGGACCTTTAAAGTCCATGTTAGTCTTTATCTCCAGTCTGGGGAAACAGGATTCATCAGCAAACAGCTGATGTCCCAGAAGGTAGTTGAGGAAATGGAAAGCTACTCTAACAAGCCAGATTGCAGAATCCAATTATTGGGTTAATAGCTTTTTCTCAACACTGTATAATATTCTCTATCACACCGGCTGCAATTTCTTAGAACAGAGTTATGTGGGTGGTAGCTTAAAGTGTTTGTAATTTCTGAGAATTTGCCTTTGTTATGCAAAATATACAGGTTGGGTAAAATACACCTCCAAGCACTTTCTTTGATTTAATACACCAGCGCTGCGTCTAAATGTAAATATAAATCTATACTTGAAATGCAAAAACCCAGATTAAAGCAGTGCTAATGGAAAACAAGGAGAGGCTGTATCAAGCTAATGTATCACAGTATATCACCATAATGTTCAGTAAGTGAGGTTTGCTGCGCTGTATTTGCACCAAGATAGTCTTACAGTTTGCAGCACGACTACATTAGGGATACACCATGAATAATTCAGAAAGCTTTCAACGAACTGAATATAAACTTGGGCCTGTAATGAGTCTAAATTCCTTTACCACTGTCTGACTACGGATGTATTCACATCCCCTGCTGCGGCTGAAAATTGTTTGGAGAGACTCGTAGAGGAAGCTGTGAGTCATACTAGCCCGGTGTCTCTCATTGTCACAGATTGCTAACCTTCACTGCTGTGCAGAAAGATAATTACATTACTGTTATGGAGAGATAAGGCCAAACTGCTATTTTAAGTATTTGAATGACTGTATGTTTTGATTACAGAATGTTCACTGCTGTTTTTCCAAATGTTTATGTGTCCTTGATTTGGAAAGTCATTTGGCTTGGTTTAAAGTATTTACTCATTTATGATACGCAGGATAACATGTTGGTATGTTATGAGGTCACAGAGACAGAACATGACGTGCACATTTTGATAAAGCTTGTTAATTATGGGTTTGGGACTTAAAATTACTTTTAACCCATTAGTATGTTCATCAATGGTATTACTCTTATGACCTATTTTCTCTGTTCTGAATAACCTGTTAGACTGTCTTAACTGTCTTAACTCAAGTCTTTATATAATCACCTATGGAGTGTAGTACAGTTTCCAAATACTGTCCTCTCCCCCCTTTTACTTATTTATCAAATATTTTGTTTTGTGTGGTTAATTGCAGATAATAAGGGTAACTGTAAAGGTAACTGTGAAACACAACTGGGCCTTCCACATTTAAGTTTATTCAACATATCAATTTTGATTATAAACATATGATCTCCATTACACTATGTGTTGAGGTGTGTGAAAGCACATTGGTTGAATATCATGCGTTCTAATATACTTACTAAGATCAATTGTAGAGATTATTTTTCATGAAATATTATTACTCATAAGAAAACCAGTGATTATAATACAAGGTATTGTAGTATAGTAGTAGTAATATTCAAAGTATCATTACATTAAATGATAAAAAATGATCAATACCAATGAGGTAAATAGTGCTTGCATTGTATATTTCAATCTTCACAGCAATGTTAATTGAAATCTTGATGAGTTGCAAAGTTACTTGGGTATTGACTCACAATTTAAAGTTATACAAGACACTGTATTGGAATTAACCAATCATACCATGGCATTGCTAATTTCTTACACATGATTCATGTCACTACTGCAGGTTTTGCGAATCCCCAACAAGTGATCTGGAAATGAGGAATGGCCGCGGTCGAGGTAAGCGAATGAGACCGAACAGCAACACGCCTATCAACGAGAACAGCAACTCATCAGACAACAAGGGCGCCACCAACAACAAGACGCGCGCTGCCTCTAATAGTAAGGGCCGGAGGGGAAGCCAGACGCCATCAGAGCGCCGCACCCCACCTAACAGCAACACAGAGGACATTAAGGCCAGTCCCTCCTCAGCTGGAAAACGCAAGACCAAACCAGCCTCAGACATGGAACCCAATTCCAGCTCAGAGGACACCAAAGGCAACAAACGTATGCGGACAAACTCCAACAGTGGAGGGGTAGGACCAACAGGTCTCCCTATCCCTTCTATTAAGACTGAGCCACTCCCACCTCCCCTCGATCGCACCTGCCCCTCTCCAGTTCTTATTGACTGCCCACATCCCAACTGCAACAAGAAGTACAAGCACATCAATGGTCTTAAGTACCACCAAGCCCGTGCCCACAATGATGATGACTTAAAGCTGGACTTAGATGGAGACAGTGAATATGGAGAGGATTCAACTCTCCACCCTGAACCAGGCAACTGTAATGGAGCATCTATCTCTCAGAAAGGATGCTTATCCCCAGCACGTTCAGTTACTCCAAAAGGTCGGAACTTTGATGCTCAAAGCCCTTCCCCATCTCCTGGAAAGTTTGGTTCAAAGAATAGTAAAAAGAAAATTGTGGAGACAGATCCAGACACAGGCAGTACACCGATGGATGGGTGCGATGATGGGCTATGCCTCACTGATGAGGCCAGTAACGATGGTATAGATGATAAGAGTAGATCAGACAAGTCCAAAAAGGGTACAAAAGCTGATAAAAATGCCCAGAAAAACATGAAATCACCAAGGCCCATTGGCCCTGGCCCTACAGCATCCCAGCAGATGTACTCCTTTCCTCCTGGAAACCCTAATTCCTCACCGGGGCTTACCCCAATGATTCAAGGAATCCCCAAGAGTCCCCAAATGAAAGGCACGCAGCCTAAACCCCCAGCTATTGGAGATCCTGCCACAAGTAGCTCCAAAGACAAGAAGAAGAAAGACAAGAAGAAAAAAGATTGCGTGAAAGAGGCTGACAGTCCCAAGCCGCCGGGAAAGGGAGGTAAACTGGAGGAAGCAAAGCTTCCATATTCTGAACCGTCTGATCAGGGAAATAAAGGAGAAGGACTTCTGAATGGTTCCTCAGATCCTCATCAGAGTCGATTGGCAAGTATGAAAGCTGAAGCTGACAAGATTTACAGCTTTTCTGACAATGCCCCGAGCCCATCCATTGGTGTAGCCAGTCGGATAGATGGCAGTGGAATGCCACAGCCTCTTACACCACTTCACGTGGTGAACCAGAATGGTGCTGACAACTCTTCTGTCAAAACTAATAGTCCAGCCTATTCAGACATTTCAGATGCTGGAGAGGATGGTGAAGGGAAACTAGAAGGCGTCAAAGTCAGGTCAGAGGACCAAGCCATTAGAGAAAGTGTGAAAAAAGCGCTCTTTCCAAACCAGCCACCACCAAGCAAAGAATCCCCTTACTATCCTGGCTATGAGGCGTATTACTCGCCCAATTACGTCAACCCCAGTCCGGGAGGGCCCACTCCAGGCACACCAGTAGCTGAGGGTCAGGTAAAGATCAAAAAGGATGATGACCAGGATCAAATTGAGGAAAAAGTCAAGGTTGAGATTCATGAAGACCGTAAACCTGACATCGTGTCTGGCCAGCAGCAGCAGCAGCAGCAGCAACAGCAACAGCAGCAACAGCAACAACAGCAACAACAGCAGCAACAGCAGCAACAGCAACCCTCAGTCATCCAACAACGATCAAACATGTACATGCAACCTCTTTACTACAACCAGTATGCTTATGTTCCTCCATATGCATACCATCCTGATCAAGCCTACCATAACCACTTGATGAACACCAACCCAGCCTACCGACAGCAGTACGAGGAACGACAGCGCCAGATGGCTGAACAGCATCGTGCTGCTGAAAAAAAGTCAGATGTAGCCATAAAAGAACGAGAAGCCTCCATGAAGGAGGAGTGGAAGCAAAAGAGCCCAATGCCACCAAGCCTCTCCAAACCCCCAAGCCAGTCAGAACTTGGAAAGACACCGCAGCCCCCAGGCAAATCCAGGGACTCGCCCTCTGAGCCCTCGCCTAAATCTATGGCAACCATAAAAGTGGAGGACCCAAAGTCCCAGCAAGCTGAGGGGCTAAAGATGAAGCTGACGGAAGGGGGCCACCATGGAAAGGAGGACTCCAAGCAAGCACTGGAGTCCAGAGGTCAGGCAGGGATAGAGCAGGCCATGTGGTACAGACAGGTAAGTGCTAATGTAGTATATCAGTGTCCAGATATGTGACATCAAGAATGTTGTACAGTAATTTAAATAGGTAGATGATGATTTGTGCTGACTGAAGCATTCTCTCTTGCCTTTAGCAGTACCCTGAAAGCCAGAAGCCCCAAGTAGAGGATGAACACCAGCAACAACAACCTCGATGGAAAGACGAAAGGGACAGAGAACGAGAACGCGATCGAAAATTGAAGGATGACAGGCCCAGACCCAAGGACAGTCAAAGTGGGCCAAAGGAGGATTGCAAAGACGGTGGTGATCCCAGGATTACTTCCGAGGACCACCGGGCAATGAGCAAAGACTCTCGTTCTAACCCACACATGCAGTTCTCATCACCACTAGCACAGCATCAAGGCTACATGCCCTATATGCATGGTTACCCCTATGGACAAGGTTATGACCCCAACCACCCTGGATACAGGGGCATGCCCTCGGTCATGATGCAGAATTACCCAGGTATGACTTTGGATTAACGTGAATTTTATGTATATTTTAGGAGTTTTGAAGTCCTAGTCCTATCTATGCAGTATGAAAAACAATACAATTCAATTTTCCAATTTACTTGTGGCTTGCGGGTTCAATTGTTAATTTAGTTGAATTTATCAGTGCTTCCATCAATTACCTTTGGTACAGTGCATGCTAGACTAAAATGAGCAGGGATTAAAAAATGGCGGTTAAGCGGCTGTCCCTGCCCCCATTTAAGTGTATGATGGCTGTTAAAAACGATTGCAAGGCAGCATTTTCAACAGAGCTTCAAACTGTCTATCCAGTCTAAATATTAGTCTGTTGGATCTCAGAGGGGATTCGTGTTCAACTCTCATGTAATTTTCAGCAATGTTTGTGTTGTTTTGCGAGGTATTGTGGTAGTGATTGAAACATTTGAAAAACAGCATGAAGTAATGATTTTTGTTGGGGACAGAACACGGCATGGTGGTGATCTGCAAGTAAGATAGGTCAAGTCAATCTTGGATTGATTTTGTTTGACGTATGTTTTTTTAAAGTGTTTCTGAAAAGGTTTATTATACGTATGTTTAAATGGCCTTTACTATTATAACAACAACAGACGTTTTAATCCACAGACCCTGGAGGGTCAGATGTATGTAGCCCAAAGGATATAGAGTGCTTGTGTAGAGTTTTATTTACGCCAACGTGGCTGGTAATTTACAAATGGATGCGGTAATGGTACTTTTGATGGCTTGCATACAAAATCCATGTTGGCACATTAGAGAAAAACACTGGTCTGACTTTACTTTGTGAATACAATGAAAACTCCACATTTTCCAGCTGGGCCCAGTGTGTTCAACCACATTGCAATATTTGCTGTTTTTCATACTAAAATGATCCTCGTACAGGACTGTTTAACTCTCAGTATCTGGGTATAGACATCAGATGATGTGACATTCTGTCCAGATGTCAATGCGCTGGTTGTTAACCTCTAAAATCAATTATGTTAACTTTTAACCTTGATATATTTGAGCATTAATGACGAATGAGTTACCATTAGCTGTCACATTTGTATACAAAATAGGCCTTTAATTGAACCCATCAATTCTGTTCGTGACTTTCAGGTTCGTACCTACCTGGAGGTTATCCGTTTTCCCCGTACGGCAGTAAAATGGCCGGAGGAGAGGAAGGCAGTGACAAATCTCGCGTTAGCCCCACTGTCTCCAAAACAGCAACGGACTCCAAAGCTCTGGACATCCTGCATCAGCACGCCAGCCAATACAAGAGCAAATCCCCCACAGTGGGTGACAAGCCACCTCATGACAGGGAACGGGAGCAGGACAGAGGAGCCGGTGGAGATAGAGATAGGGAAAGGGAGCGCGAGAGGGAAAGAGAAAGAGATGTGGACCGACCACGATCCTCACCCTCCCAACGCATCATGCCCTCGCACCACCACCTGGGATACCCGCTGCTCTCAGGGCAATACGACCTGTCCTACGCTACAGGTCAGTCAGTCCTCACTACTCCCATGTCTGCTGTAATACATTTTATTCTAGAGATGTTCTGATACCAGTTTTTCCTTCCCGATACTAATTCCGATACGTGTGCTTGAGTATCAGCCGATACCAAGTACCCCTCTGATACCATTGCAAAACAAATATATGATATTGGTGGAAAAAGACAACATTTTTTGACAAGCATTAAACTCTCCTTTAGCACCACACTTTTTGTTTGTTATCGTCACATGATAATTTACTTGAAACCATTTCTGGGAGGGGCGGGGGGGGGGTTAATAAGTCATGGTATCGGGTTGGTGCATTGACTTCCGTACTTGTGGATACTCGCTATCGGCAGTATTCAAGGCGGATATTAGTATTGGTGTTGGAACAACTCCATTTATTATTGGTCTTATATACATAATAATAAGGTACTATACATGCAAAGTAGATTAAAACCAGTTACTTAATTAAAATAGGGCCCACAGTCCAGATTACTTTATGTAAGATTTATGTAATTATGGCAGATCAGCAATCAGCAAAATTCAGACTATAAATAGGCAATATCACTGATAGTCATACATTTTCCAACTCGCCATAGGTCTCTCCTCATCAGCTATTGTTGCCAGCCAACAAGCAGCAACCCCCTCCCTCTACCCACCACCGCGGAGGTGAGAACGGTAAGACCCCCTTAGTCGGAGAGACACTCAAAAGACCAAACACAATTCTAGACACATCAGTAATCCGAGAGCCGTGCTCATGCAGGTGGCAAACATTGTGCTGTAGAAGATATGTAGGTAAAGAGTTATGTGTGCTGGCACAGATGTCCTGTGAAAATAAAAACCTTTTGTTTCTTTGTTCTCGGTTTATGTGATTCGAAGTGAAAAGAACACCCTGCTCTACTCTGTCCTTACAATATTTATGCTGTAGACTCAGAGACGGCAACCTGTAAAGACGGCAAATCCTGGCCAAATAAAGCTTTTTCTTCTCTGCTGCAATCGAGTACAATATGCAGTGCAGCATTTAGCCCCTCGGCTCAGCCATCCTAAGTAGGTCCTGTGAGGACAAGTGGATCAGAGTGTTGATAATAGAGACATGGAGAGAGCCCGCCAAGATACAAAGCCTGAGCAGACTGCACTGACATCTAGTGGTAGCTCTTTTAAATTGCAGCAAAGTAATTAGATTCAGTTGTCAGTTTTTTGGATACAACTAGCTGAAAGTAATATAGTTTAGTAGAAGAGTCCTGCAGTAAATCCGACCTTAGTGAAGCTTATATTTCTATGTTTTAACTGTTGATAGGAAGTAAGGTAGAAACAATGACTATTATATTAGACTGCATTACTGTCTTTCAAGTACCGGTAGGTTTACCTAATATACTGGCAAATGATGATAGTATTAATGTACAACCAGAGGTCGAAAGAGAACAAAATCCTTTTCTTTCTACAAAATATCTGCTGCATTACAATTTAAAGTCCATTACTTAAGCTTTTACTTATGTAGACGTACAAAAAGTGCTTAAAGAGTATCTGAATTATGCCAAAAATTACAAATACTGATACCTTAGACTTAAGTAGGGCCCTTGAGTTAATACTACATTAAACCACAGCTTGGCAGATGAAGCATTACATGAGAATTTCCTGAACCCATTTCCTTTTGTTTCTGCATGTTATATAAAATCACAAGTCGTGACTGAGTCATTCCTTTCTATCTCTCACAGGGAAACCTGACCGCCACACCTCAACCCTGCAAAGATTCATGTGACTGGCTCACATGTGAAGAGAATCTCCCGGGTGTTACCTTTTTAGACATCAGTTGAATGGTGTTTCTATCTTTACTTTCAATTTTTCTGCCCCCGAGGCGAGGCAGATTGTCCTCTTTTTTCCCCCCTCCCTCTCCTCGTAAGTGACCCCAAATTTCCCCCAAAACCTCGGACTGTAACAGGACTGGTTCAGGTTCAAAGCCATCACTCTGCCTCATCACGCAGAGCAAACACCGACCCGCTGGTTATCTAGTCTTTGCACTGTCAACAAATACAATGCAAAAAGAGACTATTGGACTGCCAGAACAGCTTCTTTTCTTGTTTTTTTTTTTCTTTGACTGCATTGTTTTTTGTCACACGCAGAAAGAAATTGGCAGGGGACGATGGGGAGTGAGGTGGCTGATGGGAAAGGGGAGTCAAACTAAATTAAAGACTGAAAAGAAAAAGTGAATCATATTGATATGATTTAAACTCTACGTCTTTGGCTTCTCGTACGCCGTGAAACAACAGTATATCCTAAACTTGACAAACGTTTGGCTATATTTCGTGGGGAGAGGGAATATGGCAACAGCTGCTTTCTTCAGAGACTTAAAAGAGCCTGAGACTGAAGTTTTTTTTTTTCATCTTCCATCGTCATTGCTGATTCCCATCCTCTTTGAACCCTCACTTCTCCTTTCAGGGATGATGTCGTCATGTTTTTTTGCGAAGGGACCGCGCACACCTCAATGGAGAATAAACACTATATTCATGTTTTCTTTTCTCAGTAATGCTTCATATCATTGTGTTCATCCTTGAATGTGTCTGACGCTGGTGTTAGTCCCGTTTGTCCTCACAATGAAAGGGTCACATCTGTCACGGTGAAGCCACATTAGCAAGCAATGAATTCACAGGGCATTGTCATCACTGCATTCGGCCATTTGTGCGTTTTTTTGGGGGGGTTTTACTGTAAGAGTGTGCTTTGTTCAGCTCGTCAGGTTTGTTTTACTGTAAACAATGTGAAATTTCACTCAACTTGTGCATTTTCCTGCTGTAATATAGACTTTAAGCCTTCTTTTATGTGCATAAATGTTTATATTTATCCCAGCACGCCACTCTTTAAAAACTGTTAAATAGCTTTCGGCCCTCACAGTGTAAAACATTAATGCTGCAGAGTCCCTCAACGTCTCGCCGTGCTGCTTATTATTTGCCCAAGCTTCGGTTATCTTGCCGCAAAGTTTTATTTTATTTACCTGACCTCTAATTTTTCACCACATCACAAGCTTGGATCACATCGCCTTTCATCCCAGCATGCAGTTTGCAATCAGACCTCTGAATCTCTGTCAACGTCTCAGATCTTCTCCAGCAATTCAATGGCAACTCAAGTGAAAACAAAATGGTAAATGAGTCTAATTTAAAGGCTCTTCTTCGCCATCAAAGCTAACATTTCTCTTGGTGCTTTGCTTGCTTGTGTGGCTTCACCATAACACACCTGGGACAGCTGTTAGCATTTCTTATTTTTGTTAGTTTTTTCCAGCAGGTAGCTTAGGATCAGTCGTTTAAAATCAGCTTTGTTCAGTCGCTGCTCGTGCTTCAAGATCAACCACTGGCACATTAAAACATTAAGAGCATGAAATGACCCAAAAAATCTTTCAGCTGTTACAAACATGAGCCAATCAGATGCAGACAATGATCTTAAATTAAAAGGAAGGCATGAGCCAGTGAACAGCTCGGAGCAAAAGCTAATATGGTCAAATGAGTGAAATGGGGCCTCGATCATTCAGACGACACAAACGGGACGCAGTCCAATCAGCATGTTGCTGAAGGCTTTTATTGTGGAGCTCAAACTGGTGACACAACTGTAAATTCAGTCTTTTAATGTACGCGAAAAGCGGCGGACAACACGGCCTCTTCTACCAGACGACCCTCTCGGCTTCAAATTAAACTTCTGTTATACCTCAGGGGTTGTGAGTGAAATTCTCTCCAGATGTTGTCTGCATTGATTTTAGAGGGCTGTGACAGAGAAGCACGTTTTCTGCTGTGAGCTGGATGTGCTGAAGACGTTCAAACACAGATGACAAATTGGATCAGGCAGGACGGGGAGTTACTAAAGGTTTTACGCAGCCACAGTGCTGCTGTGGGCTGTGAACAGTCTTTATGGTCCTCTGAAGCATTACAATGAGAGTAGAATATTGACCATGTTGTCATTAAATTTTATTGATCTGGGGTTTTACAATCACTTTAAATGTTCCCATTGTTGTAGTTCTTTCTCATTTATCACTGCTCGTGTTCAACTCCATAAGACACCAGTAAATCTAACACTCAGTGAAGTTGGTTTGTAGCTGTTTGTTTAGATACACGACTCATGAAGCTCTTCGAGAGGTTTTCAGACATTCCCAGTAAATAAGTTGCCAGTGTCTCGGCCCACAGAAGTTTGCAAGATGGAATATGTTTTGATTTTTAGCGCATTTTAAAGAAGAATGGCTCACATGAATAAGCTGAATGTGGTGGTGTTTGACTTGTACTTAATCTGTAAGGGTAATCTAGGCAGCTGTGATGTTGTCATTAAAGTCAGTGGGTTTTAGTACCAGCAGACTGCATACAGTACATATAGTTTTATCAGACAATGGTTGTGACAAGTGCATTTGTTCTCTCTCTCTTTCTGAGGGTAGTAATGTTATCTCAGTAGTAAGCAAAGCCCAGTGAAAATCCTATATACTAAAGTGTATGAAAAGCCAGAAAAGTAATGTTTGCTATCAACATATTGGAAAGTGCTTGGCTCTTGTATTTTGCAGGACTGTATTTGTTTCATGGTGAAGAGTATATTTATTGGCCAGCAGTTGTCTCAATTGGTGCCTAGTTGAACATTCTTCTGTGAAAACACGGAGACACTTGCTCGTTTGTCTTTTCCCAACCCACCTACTGTAACACAAACACCCCCACCCGCCCTGCACCTCCCGCCCTCCCAAAAAAGAGCACCAGTCCTGGTGCTTGCAAGGATGTTTACAATGTCTTCATTTTCTTTCTGTGTGAGAAAATTCAGAACTCTTCACCCTCTCCTCCTCCTCTCTCCCGCCCTTCAGGAGTTTGTGTAAAGTGTACATTACCATGGTTCTTTTTTATACAATACTCTGTAACTTGCCTTTGTAAATTTGGGCTGGAAAAAAATAAATCTTTTTATGAGACAATCTGTCCCGGGAACTGCTCAATGGCTTCTACTCCATCAAGATAATTATATTGTTAAATGATGCCGGCGGCTAAGACTTTCAGAATGTCTTTGCATGTTTCAAAGTAATGTTCAGCAACCTTAAACAGGAAGGGAATAAAGTCTGAGTCGTCACTGAACAATGATTTTACTTTAAAGAGTTGAAGGGTTTTTGAGGTTTGTACCTGATATTTTACACAGGAAAATATACTTGAATTCATAAGTGATCCTTAAAAATGCTTCATTCACGACATGATCTGATGTTTAATCTACACGATCACTCATGAAAGCCTTGAAATATTTGATATAAAATGATTACTGCTGTCATTTGTCTCCTGGTGTATCACAACCGCAAAGGGCAATGAGATTTTGTGACATGGGCACGAAATGAAAACGGGGTGTTTTCCCTCCTAAATCTGGTGTAAAACGGTCATCTTGATGGCAACCATAACACGAAAACCTTTCTTTTTCCGCAATTGCATTTATGGTATGAAATTACATGTTATGATAAATGCCCTGAGAGTCTTGAAAAGGTTTTTATTTACGTTGAAAGTGCTTTAATTTTACTCTTAAACTGCTTAAACAACTCTGAACTTAAAAAGAACGTTTTGCAAACTTCAGCAAGTCGACCCTTAAATGAGTCTTGGTCATTAAAACCATTTAAGTTTCTCGTCTAAAGTCACCTGAAGTCCAATGTTGCTTTTTAATTATTGAATAGATTTCCTTGAGAAGTCGGACAGATGACGCAACACTCGAGTATAGAAACTGCACTGTGGCATCTGGCCACAGGAGAGCAGTGTCTGAAGAGGCCACAGCCCGTCTCAGCTGGATCAAATGTCACATTTCAGCCTGTTTGACTGCTGACTTACCGGCTGTACCAATATACACGTTATTCAATACCATGTGTATTCCGATGTTGCTGGTAAGGACACACGTGTGCATCTTTGGTCAAATGTTTGACGGTTTCTGTTTCGGGCAGTGTGTCCTTCTGAAATGATCAATGAGTATGAAAAATGAGTTCAGCCTATTGCTTCTTCGGTGTGCAGGATGATGTATTAGTGGAGGCTGTTCTCACCTTAAAGGTGCCCTGTGGAGTTTTCTTGTAAGCAGACATGTCTTATACTTACACTAAGTATATCCTTAAAGTCTAACAAATGTATTTCCTCCATTACAAAACATCTGTGTTTTACATTCCTTTAACTTTTCTGTATTTATTCTTACATTGCAGCACATTTTGTCCTAGCACAGCCGCCTGAAGATCATTGGAAAATAATGACTCCAGTATTAGGACAGTGTAACTGTGAGTCCTTGTACATGTGCACGATGTGCAAGATAAACATTACCGCTACCGAGTGCTACTCCAGGTCAAAAACTCCACAGGGACCCTTTTAAATTTGAAATTAACACCTGCTCATTCCATCGAGTCATTCAGAGATTTTGGATTTATCAAGTGAAGAAAAGGAGCAGATGTTGTTTTAAGAATTTATATGTTGATGTTTTTTGTCAATGTGCATTTGGAAAGAGCCCATCGGACAAATTATTATTCAAAGCAGAGTAGTTTCATGACTCCGGGGGGCACTTTCAGTCTGTAATCATGTAAAAACGCTGATGATTTGCATCTTTTAAGTAAAGCTTTGCTTCCTTTCCAACTTTTTAAACTATTATATTGAATATCTTTGAATTTTGGACTGTTTATGAGACAAAGTATGCAAATTCAAGGTCTCCTTTTGAAGAGCAAAAAGGAACGATTACTGTAATAGATGAAAAACAGAAAGATCTTGCATCAGTGAGTTCAACCAGCTGTCACCCGTTCACTCTCATCCCTTAATGTCCACTAAGTTAAAACTTTATCTACGTCCGATGGTGCTGTTACATCCACTTCCATCAGTCAGAGGGGATATTTTTAACTGCCCCTAATGCTCCTGAACCGAGAGTCCGCTCTGTGCATTAACATAATGCAACATCAGTGACAGGGAGTGATTACGCTGGGGATGATTTTGTTGAGTGTAAATGTGAAATCTGATTATCCTCCATGCTCTCGGCTCGTCAGGGGGGGGAGGAGGGCCGGAGAGAGAGAGAGAGAGAGAACGAGGTTGGCTGGAGGAGAGATTCAGAGGGAAGGAGGGGTTAAGAAAGCAAAGTGCTGAGCTGATGGCTTTTCCACACAGCAGCTGGCTGGCATCACGACAGGACGGGCCTCGCGCAGGAAGGATACCTTGAGGACGGCTCTCGTTTCTCCGCCTGCTGCAGGACGCTGAGGGTGACTTCCAGGAGGTGTTCATGGGATGCACTATCTACGCAGCCAGCCCTAAGGCCCTGCCCGCCGACGAGGCCTCCGGCCCGGACAGATACTACCAGCTGCCCCACTACCGCCTCCCTCATGGTAACTGCAGTCAGAGGATAGCAGCCAGCAGAGCCAGGTCAGTGAACGCCACACAGGAAGTACACTGAAGGTCTGGCACACCTGTCCTTACTGACAAGGTGAATCCAGATCAAAGTTATTAATGTTCTAAGAGCCCTTATTCCACCTGAGCCAATCGCAGCGGAGGAGAGGGAGAGAGGGAGACTTGTCAGAGAGGATGAAAGCCGTTAGGAAGTCAAGTTTGAGTTTGCAGAGTCAGTGCTTTGCTGCTGGGTATCAAATGGATATGCAGAGGGGGGATGCCAAATAAACACTTTGAAAAAATCAAACGACACCCTGAGAGAGCACAGGGCTCTTTAATATATGAAAGTGCAACCACTTTATGTGACTGGATTTATTCTTTAAACTTAAAGAGTTCATTTAAGGGGGGGTTAACCGGGGGGGCCTGGACTCTCTTTAATACACACAGCTGATGCTTGAATTCTTATCACTGTGTACTGTGAAAGGAAGGACTCTGAGTTCTCATTCTGTACATAGTAGTGCAGCTGGATTTCTGTTTTGTTTTTTTATCAATATTTGTTCAGTCTATAATGTTTGCATGTATTTTGTACTGCTTGGACTGTGGTCAAACACACCAAGTGGATTCCTGTAGGCCTACTTGGTACTTACACTTGAGAATAACAATTCTCTGCTGCTTTATACTTCTTCTCTGTTAAATTTCAGAGGGAAATATTGCCCTTTTTACTTTACTTAATCTATATGAAAGCTTCAGTTACTTGTCACGTCCACAGTTTACTAAATAAAAATGGAGAAACTGGCATAATAAATTGAGATATTACTTTGTTCTTACTTTAATACACTTTTAAGTATATATAATTTACAATATCCCCGTTTTAAAGTACTTAACACCTATTTTTAAAAAATCCAAATATGCATACAACCACTTAAAAACAAGTTCCTGCTGTAGGTAGCCATGATGTCATTATTAACAATCAAACTACAGATTCCCATGAAGTTATTTCTTCCAGTCCTACAGATGTAATTTATCAGAAGTCGTTAGGTTATTCTCGGACTCTGTGGGAAGAAAATAGCCGCTGTTTAATCCCCTGGCAGACTGTGTAAACAGCCCACACTGGGCTATAGGTAAGCTCAACCCACCTCCCACAAGACACACTTCTGAGGAGGTCACAGCTCCGTCAACACCGCTCTCCGCTTTAGCTTTACCGGTTTGTGCCGAACTAAAATTACTTTATTAAGCAGTTTTTGTGGATAAATACCGTTAAATAAGTCGACCGAGAAATGCAGAACACACCGGAGGAGTTTCTCGGAGCTACAAGGCGACAAACCGGCGGAGAAAGTCGCGGCAGTTGGTGAGCTACAGGTAGGAACCGTTAATCGTTATGCTAGCGAGAGGAAGAGGGGAGCTTCCGGCGAGGATTACAAAATAAAAGAACAAGCGCGTTATTCACTATTATGGGCACGATACCTGGAGAGGAATAACATTCACTTTTTATCATTGGCTATTAATATATGTTAATATGTTAAAGCAATAAAAAATATTTGGCATGATTTTGGCTCATTCTTAAAATCAAAACAGAGAGTGCTGTGGATTTCTCCCTGTAACCTTTCTAATTTGGTGAGTTATATCAGTGAATTATTAGTCAATATGAATCACTCTTACCCTTTGTCCTGCAACGTCGACTCCATATGTGGTACAAAAGAGAGTATTTCTCTTTTGGCTATTATTTTGAAGAATCGCTTCTGGTCCAAATCTAAACCTGTCATCCGTTGACAAACACGACACTGTTTCTGCTTTTGATATTAAAAACGCAGCGTTTATTCAAAAAGCTGGGTGTATAGACATACAAATGCCAGGAATAATGTAAATTTAGCCATGAAAGTAGTCTTTTCAAGTGAAAAATGTAAATAAAATATGTTCGCTTTGGCTTTTTCATATTTACATATATTTTACATTTTTATTTACATATATATTACATCTACTATAGCTTATATCAGTCTGTGACGTTAGGCTACTTAAACTTGTGCTATAGGGCCTGCTGCTTCATCAAAGAAATAACATTGACAAAGGCTTATGTTTGGTGTCTTTATGGGACAAAACTATTGATTTTATGTTCCTCCCTGAACTCCATGAAATCTCATTTACAGCCTATTTCACACTTAACTGTGATATTAAACAGTCTTCAATAAGAAGATCATTTGGAGGCTTGTGCTTGCTTGAAGAGGACTTGTGTCATCAAGGGTTGTTTTGAGATGCTTGCACAATGGGGAGGTTATTTCAGGAGGTCTCAAGCAGTGCAGGGTGCAGAGTCCAAAGGCTGTGCTTCTGTTGGAGCTACATAGACCGTCTTTGTCTAGTTTATGTCAGCAATACATTTAAAAAAGTTCCAGAAACAATCGGCATAAGAGATTAAAAAGAAAGTCAGAATGATGCCAAAACGTATTTCCTATAAACACGCTCTTGTTTCTACTTAAGTTTTAACCCAAGCACATACAAAAAATCTCTCTTGTGTACTGCTCCTTAGGCCGCAGACAACTTTAATTTTCTGTAATAAGAAGGCAAAACCACCGTCAGCTTTTCAGACAAATTAAACTTTCCTCCTACACACCCACTGTAAACAAAGCAGACCATGTTGCTTACAGAGCTGAGTGCCTGCCGTCTTGCTTTGCATTCTCCTTAAAGTGTGTAGGCTTGACAGGCTTGTCCAAAAAATGTGTACATGACAAAAAAGTTTCTTATTGTTTGTCTAGCTGGTTTATTTGCTTGCAGTAACTGGCCAATGGCAAAGAAGCCGCTGGCTGTTGGTGACCTCTCCTGAGTTAATTAAGACTCAGTTGTTGTGAGTGTGAGTGAGCATGTTTTAAGGGGTTGCTTAAGTACAGGAAGTGTAGGTGTGTGTCACACTTATAACTGATGTTGAACAACTAACCTCAAAAATGACTTTGGATTGTGAAAGTGGAATTTTGAACTATATGTATAGAACGGCATGGCAGGCAGAGAGAGCGCATGCGATTCCTCAGCAACAATCCTGGCGGCTTGCAGCAACCTTAACAAGATTACTTACTTTATTGGATTGGAGGATGTCTTGTGACAGCACAAAATGTTTGTCTCCCGAGACACTGAGGACATGAAGGAGGAGGACATCTAACAAGTTAGAGCAGAGCAGGACGGAGGTTCAAAGGGCCGTGGAGGAAGTTCATTTCTAGTTATTAAATATACTTACCTTGTTACTTGTTTATTTTGGAAAACAGTGCGTTCATATTGTGTCCCACTGGGTCACACATGTGTGTACTGACTTGGAAAAACGCAGTGTGACTATAAAGCCAATATAAAACATGTTCCAGCAGTGACTTTAAGCTGTTTAGATGATCTGCTGCTGAAACATCAATGAACATTTTCTCCATTTAGATAAAGTGAGGCTTTGACCATCAGATAACTGCAGCTACCCACCTTAAGATTTTCCACCTTCTAATTTTTCCCCTCCGCTTCTGCAACACTGGCTCCTTGTCGCAGCTCTTTGGTGCAGGAGAACTGCTCCTTTATACCTCCCAGCTAAATGCAAAACCTACAAACAAACTTCAAGTCTTCAAGGCTATGTTACCAACAGGCAAAACCCATAACTAGTATATTCGTAACTTAGTCTAGAATATGGGAATATGCAACACTAAAGGAGAATATCAGAGAACACAAGGCGGGTCTTGCTTTTGTTGAGGTCCCGTCCTTAAGTCTGGTATAGGTGTCCTGTGGGTTGGATATTGTAGAAAGCAAGACTTAACAAAATATAATCCAAAGTTTTGCAGAATCATTTAATCCTGGTGTTCTTTTCTGGCGATAGCGATGAATAAGACAATGTCTTCACTCATAGAACCGGAGTTACTTTTGTAACTTCCAGATCAAATTTCCAAGGAGGAAGCAGTGTTATATGCTGAGCAGTTTTGTGACTTGACGCTTTAGTATAAAATTTGTAAGTCAGGTGTTTGTGCATTAAGAGGAAGCATGGTATTTTTTGCAACAGCATGTTATTGAGAATTTCACTCCTTATTTGACTAAGAAACCTGTCAGTGTGGAGTCGCCTGTCTCCGCTGTGCTCTCCCAGCCAACAGGAACAATAAACCAAAATAACAGTTAGGAGCACAGACATCACACACTGACAGAGGGAGTCACAGGTTGGGCTGCTGCTGAGACAAAATGTATTGTATTATTATTTATTTTATTATTATTTGTTCTGTAGTTTCGGAAACCTGCACAGACTAAATAAGACTCAAAAACACCTTTTCCTCTCACGGTAATATAATTACAATGTTTATCCCAAAGCTGTGTCAATGACATGACCAGGTCTCGTATGTGTTTTATAAGGTTTTTCAGACTGTTGAATGAAGTAACAAAAGAGCCATTGAGAGTTGTGTCCCATTAGACACAGTGGAGACAGTGTGGTGTCAGAAATTCTCAGCTGTCAGGTAGAGGGTCGTAAAAGTGTTTTTACCTTCGCCTCAACTAAAAATAAGGTGACAAACTGTCCACGTTTTCATGCAAGTTTCACATCTCTGCAAGCTGGAAGTAGACCGTGAGCTACATGAAAGGCAATAATATACTGGGAAATGAATCCAAAAGTAATAATATTCTTTTGAAAGTGGAAAGAGGTTTTGTAAAAGATTTGTAATTTGCAGCTTTTGTAGTTTGTATTGTTTCAAATGCTCAAATTAAAAAGTTACACTGACTAAAGTAATAAAAGGATTTGAGGACACAATTAAACCCAAAACACTCACTGAGGAATATATTGTCACTAAATTTGAAAAATTGTTACACAAAATAAACATTTCTCAAAGTAAATCCAACCCACTAACAAACAAAGATGTTTTCATTTAAAGTTTACCGAATGTCGGGAAATGAATGCATCATAATTATTTTGTGTAGGTTGTTTTCTTTGTTCTTGGGAATCTAAGTTAAATATTACAACAATTTCCTCTGAAAGAATAGCTGAGCACAACTTTCAGCACTCTCTTGGACCATTGTTTCTTAGCAGCAGCACCACAAGGCTCCATTTAAGTTCTTCATCTGGGCTCAGATCCCCCTCCTGAGTCCTTTAACCTCAGGCTTTAGGTGAATAAACTACACAAACCTTTCCCTTATCTGTTACCCCAGGCACTTAACCTCCCATTCAACCCTCTGTGATCATAGATAACCAGTCAGATGTAAAACCTCCTGGACCAGGAAGGCCCTGTTGTTTGAACAGGTCAGTGGCTGACGTGAAGCTTCTGGCCAATTAGAGATAATGGGAACTGTAGGCAGGAACCTATTTCCATCAGCACCTGTAATTATACGTCGGCAGGTGGTAACGACTTCCTCTCTCCCAAAGGAAAATATGGAACAGGCCAGGTGGCTGTTTGTGTGCAGATGTGAGAAAACGAGGCTGGGACATGATGTGCAGATGAGAGGAAACATAATAGATTGTTTAAAGCTTTCCAGAATTAATGCTCTTTTATGAACACTGCGAATGATTAAAAAAGGATAATACAAGTGTTTTTTTTATCTTATGCAGATCAGTGATTTCCAACCCGGGGTATTTGTATCCCAGAGGTACTTCTGCAAGACCGGGGGTACCAGGAAGATTGTGGGCTACAGTACTCAGATAATGTGAAGTAAATTATAATGGTTTTTTTTTGTTAAATAGACTTATAGTTGTGTTAAGGAAGAAAAAAACAAAATGGGTTTTGTTGTGATGCTGATCTTGGTCTATTGACAGTAACAAGTTAGCTAGCAGCTATTACAGGCTGAATGCACAGTAGATAAGCATCATGTGTTGTGAGTGAGAGTGCATAAAAAAAAGTTAACGAGCACAGAAGTTGAAAACGTTAGCTAATGAATAAATGTGATTGTTGGCTTAAAGTGAGAGACAAATGGTGAACACACTCTAAAGTCTAATGGATAAATTGTTGGTTTAATAAAATGATAAGAAGAAGAACAAACAGCAGGCGAGTTAGCTAAAAAAAGACAAACAATTGTAGGTCACGTAAAGGTACAAACATATGTAGCTTACAGTACACGGATAACAGTTCAAATGGCTAGAGCTGGAACGTTGGTGAGCTAAAAGTGATGGATGAACAGTTGAGCAGTTAGCTCCAATAGCCTAAAGATTTATTAGTTGAATTAGGCAAACAGTATTGGATATAAGCAGCCATTTAACAGTTAATATATCTAAATGTTATACTAAAACAGTTAAAATAGTTAGCAAGAGTATTGACAGTTGGAATGGGTAGCTATAGCAAACAGTAGGCTAGTTAGCTTAACGATTGACAGTTACATATTTAGCAGTAACAGTTAAAAGGAATGGGGAAGCTGTAGGAATAGCTGAATTGCTAGAATTGATTAACAGTTCTCAGATGTTGAAGGGATTGAAAAACAGTTTCAATTGTGAGCTAAAAGAAATGGATGAATGGTGGAGCGGTTAGCTACAAGTCTGTTAAAAGCTGCTCAGCTCTGTACTCATTGACCTTGCTTCCCATCTTATAGTCTTTATGGCTTGATTTCATTTGACAAGCATGCATTTGGGATGTGCTACTCTGTGTGTAGCTTTGCATTTTTGGTGTGTCCTTTCTCGTGTAACTTTGTTGTTTACTTTACTCTGTACTGTTTGTTATTGTCCTGTTTTTCCTTTTGTGTTGACCTGCCAAGGGACTGCAGATGCGAATTAGCTTAAAGCTATAATCTGGTACGGTGCATAGAATGGTGACATTTATGTTTTAAACTGTACATGGTCCCTTTTAAATCAAATACAATAAATAAATAAAGTAGCCTAAAGATTAATTAGTTGAATAGGCGAAGAAGTAGATAGCTAAGCCCAAACAGCTGGCTGTTAGCTTTAAAAAGGGGAAACAATTGACACATAAAGCTACAGTCAAAATATTAAGCTAACAGTTGAAATAGCTACAGATCAAACAGATGTTAAAATTGATCACAAAAAAACAAAACATTATGGACGGTGTTGTTTTAGGTAACTGAATTGAGCTCATTCAGTCGGACTTTAGCAGTACTTTAAACAAGAAAAGGTATCCAATATAGTTGTATGATCTCCTCTGTTTTTGTTTTGTGTTATTGTGGTTTCATTGTCGATGGAGATTCCACAGGAAGCCATTTGCTGCCATCCATTTAAACTGTATGCAAAATGACTTCATCATGCCCTTAAATGTGTGTATCTGGTTTCAACAGGTTGAAATCTAAGTCTTTGTTTGATTAGATCTCTACCTACATAATTTATTGTTTTATCCTCTTTGTAGAAGTAGTTCATTCAAAGAGACATTTGGAAACGTTTCAAAGAGTAAAGTGTATTTGAAAAAGTGTCTGAGTCAGCTCGCAGCAGTACATCAGGTCAGCCATCTGCACAACCTCTGAGGTGCTCTATTTCTTTGTAGACATCTGTGTGAGAGCAGACACTGACCCCATTTACACAAGCACAAGTACACTTTGCTGAGCGGAGCATTTTAATGTAGTGTAAACCAGCAGAATCAGACTTTGAATGTTGCATCACCGCTGTGTTGATTTTGGAGACAGAGTCCACTTGTTTGCCCCATAAACTTTTAAAGAGGAACATTGTGTTTGAAGACAAACCTGGACACAAAAACAAACATGATTTTTTTGTACAAGTGCACATGAAGGTCCGGCAGAGCGGTGCCTGCTGTTAACATACAGCTCTGTGTTTGTGTGTTTAGGGCCAGGAGCATGACTGAGCAGCAGGAGCAGAGCGAAGAAACAGGCCTGATCTCAACACAGGACCTGGAACCCTCCAAGGAGGACGACACACATGGCCATTTCAGGCATGTCTCTCTCTCTCTCTCTCGCTCCCTCACACACACACACACACACACACACACACTGTTCTGCAACACTTGCTCTCTTTCCATGCCCTTTTTTCCCTCCACGCACCATCTGTATCCTGTGCACGGTCATGGGTTATAGCCGTAGGAGATTTATTTTCACAGTGCTTATTTTGTGCTTTTATTTCAGCCGCATTTGATGTCAGACAATGGTCGAACACATGCACACAAAGATACCACAAACAGACAAAGGGCTTTTTCCCCACACGGCTTGAAGATATAAGTGTTTGGAGCAAATTAATCGCTATATTTATACTGGTAATAAAGGGTTTTAATCCATTTCAACATATTTTTGGGCAAGTATTCATATGCACGATGTCTATGTGTGTATGTGTAGACACAATGTCTGTTTGTGTGCAGTGTGTGTGTGTGTTATATAAGAGGGATTCAAGGCAGGAGCAGTGTAATCCCGGGGAATCTGTTCTGGGATAGGATTTAGCTCTGAAGCATCGCATGTGTTAGTCGATGGAGTGAAGGGGGAGGGACTTGAATGCTCAATATGTCTCTCTTGAACTTGCAGCCCTCAGAAAGCAGTGTGTTTATCTTCTGCCCTCTCCCTGTATCTCACTCCCATTAACACTTTTGGTGTGTGCTGTAGTTAAGGCTGTAAATATGTATTTATCTAAAGTATTTAAAGCTGTATTAATGGATTAATTATGGCCACGTGGAACAGAAATCATCAATACAGTCTGAAAAACATGCAAGCACTGCATATCACTGGCTTCTGGAGTTGTTTTGGTTCATGAGTTGAACAATAGAATATTTTCACATCCAGGACACACAAAAAGGTATAATCTGGACGTTCCATCACCCAGCAGTGGTTGGTCTGCCAGAGATGGTAGGCGGAGCTAAGTGGCTGCTTTTCCGCTCTCTGCAAGTGTTGCGAGTAAACAGTAATCTACTATGACTGAACAAACAAAGAAAAGATCGATGACTACAGATACAACTTCAAAAATAAGTGAAAATCCAAAGAAAAAGAAACAAATTGGACACTCCGATGAAGCAAACTGTCTAAAAAGGAAAGCGACCGTCAGCGAGGAAAATCAAGAGTTACAACCAGAGCCAACCGTGGACGCCTGGTAAAATTGGGAAGTGTCCGTCCACAAAAACCGTTTATTGCCAAAGGTGCCGCCAAAGAAGTGCAGCTGAAATCTTCGAGATTAGAGCTTTAACATTCATTTTGTAGGTCAAATATTTCTATCTCCTTTTGGCTCTGTTTTGGTCTCCACCAACTTAGATCAAGCTCTTTAACTGCTATGCTCCATTGTCTGTCATTTTGTGGTGATGAGGTAGCATGTTAAAGTTTAGATATGGCTGTCTTTGGATGTTAATAAGAGAGGCGAGGACCCACGCAAGAATCACATATGTTGTCAAACAAGCAGGTTGGAAGCGCAGAAATCTTGGACAGACTTTTTTTCTGCAGTGATTTTATGAGAAAAAAGGTTCCTTCTCCTAAACAGTTTCAAATGAACACAACTGGATTTTACAGCTCAAATAAAAGCTTTAAAATATCAACTTCCTCCAAACAGCTCAGCAACTTAAACCAGGTGTGCTGAAGCAACAGTCTGATTTTGTAGCATAGCATGTAGAAACAACTTGCCCTAAAGTGTGAGAATATCCGATAATTCCTCCACTGGCAGCGTTTGGATTGAAGTATTGATAACAAGGAAATTATCAGACAAATGAAATGACCTCTGACCTTTCCGGTCCCAATATGTAACTCTAAACTCTTTGATGCTACTTCAAAAGAATAACGCCTTTATTTTACTGCGGAAATCTTACCTGTTAACTGTTGTAGTTTAAAACGAGGCCAGGACACAGCTTCTCATTCAGGGCGCGTCAGTTGGCTGTACCAACAAAATATTACATTACATATTAATGATAAAAGAATGACTTATTTTCCCCCTTTTTAAATGAGTGCTCTTTTCTATATATTTGAAGCCAATAGAAAAATCTTCATCTCAAGTCTTATAGTGAGTCTATCCACTTCTGTCGGAGCTCTCAGTCCCAATTTTCTTCTCCTGCAGCTAAATTATTGAGTGGGAGTCCACGGCTACACCGGCCCACCGATGGGAGGTGTTCGCTTTCTAATTTAGGATTCAATTTGGGATTCTTTGAGCTTGTAATTAGTTTGACTATTCAGCTCCACAGCCAAGGGCACTGAGACACACCGACAAAGGCGCATGCGTCATTCACTCACGCACTCGCAGCGGGGAACATTTTGCTTTGCTCACAGGGGTGAAAAGCTGATACACAGGTTTAGTTTCATTTCTGAACTGCAGCTTCTGAAGAGGCTGTCGAGACCAAAGAAAGTTTCTCTTGCTCTGTGAGGATGTTTGGGTCATTACTCCTCATTATATGTGCAGGACGCAGACAGGCTCAATCCATGTACATAATGTAATCCTGAGCCTCCTGGCACCTGAAAAAACAACTTTTTTTTTACTAATGTTGCTGTTTGAAAACCTTACAGGGTCTCCTTTAGAGACTTTATTGTTTACACTCCAACATAAAAATGCACTGATGTATCCTGGCCCTGTGATCCATGTCAAACCCTGTGAATTATGTCCAAAATACACCTTAAGTGTCATTTTGGTGAAGCTAGGTTTCACTGTGCTATCTCTGACAACTGTCCATCAGTCCCCCACGTCATCCCAGCACGACCTTGTTTATACCCTTTGTAAAAGATGCTTTACTTTGACTCACCACATCCAGAGCTGTGATGGGAATTGCCCGTAGCTCTTCTCTTCCTACACTCACCTGGATGCAGCAGCGGTATTGATTAAGACCTGGATCTGGTGTAAAAGACAGAGACAGATGGAGAGCGAGAGCGAGGACTCGAGAGCCGGTTAGTCCCCACAGAGATATCTGTGTTTTTAATAATCACTCTCTTCTCTCCACCTGGGAGTGCAGAGCCGCTGTGGAGGATATTTATAGGCAGGGACCAGCAGGCAGAGCAGCACACATGCACTATTGTTCATAACATGGTCACAAGATAATGGGACTGCTTCTCTACCAGGGCGATTTTAATGAGGGAAACTGTGAATTTGCACATGTAGGACAGGCTATAATCAATTATTAAGTGTGGAGAAGGTTAACGAGAGGGTAGCCTTTGTTTTCAATTGACCTGATTTCTGCTGTAATTAAGTGTGATTATGGATCACCTATTAGATATCCTGTTTTCATAATTCGATTTAATTGCATTAAAATTGATGAGAAATTCTGACCTCTAGATGTATATATACAACACAGTATCACAGTCATTTGTATAATAGTCTTATCTATACATTTCTGTTTGTTTTTTCAATGTTGATGTCACAGTTAGAAGTATAGGTAACACCCCACTAAGGCACACATATTCACCTTTAAATTGCTGCTTATCACCTTACATACTAGTGACATATTTGTCATGAGTTATTCTATTTATGGTTTTGATTTGTATTTCGGTGATCAGATATCATTTCCTGTTTTACCTCGTCACTTTGTCTCTTGCTGTCGTGAGTTCTCATTGTTTAGTTTATTCTGTGTTCTTGTCACGATTTAGTCTCGTGTAGTTAGTATTCATTTGTGTTTCATTGGTTAGATCATTTCCTGTTTTACTTTGTCACAGTGGCTGTGTCCGAAACCGCATACTAACGTACTGCCTACTAACGTACTGCCTACTGCATACTCAAACAGTATGTACTGCATACTGCCTACTAACCTGACTATTAGGATGCCGTTGGCAGCATACTCAGAGCCGTCTTCTCCGTATCACGTGACTTAATCGTTTACGTATGTCCGGTCTGACCTCCGGTCCATCTCCGCCATAGTTGTAGCTGAATAGCGGCAATGCATTTTGGGGCGGTTGAGTACAACCAGTGAGCTCCCAACTCATACTCAAACATCCGAGCCGATCTCGTATACATCCGGGCATTTCTCACATACACAAAATTGCATACTATGAGATGTGAACGCATGACATACTCAATCTGACATCACGGTTAGTATGATTAGTATGATTAGTATGATAGTATGCGGTTTCGGAGACACCCCTCGTCTCTCGTGTCGGTCCACTTCCTGCCTGCTTGTTTGATTATGTGCCCTGCCCTGATTGTTTCCACCTGCTCCTTGATTGTCTCACCTGTGTCTGATTAGCCTCACCTCCTTATTTAGTGTTTGTGCTCCCCTGTCTCAGGGCTGGTTCATTGTTGTGTTACCTGCGGAACTTTTGTCGTCCTGACCTATGTCTTTCAGCGTCTTCTGTATGGATTACCGTGTTTCTCCAGTTTCTTTCCTTTGGATTATTCGTTACCCTGTATCCCACCGTAAGACTTTTTGTTCTGCCTTTTGGTTTTTTGCTTTGTCCTGAATTAAGAGGTTTTTAGTTGCATTGTGGAATTTGCCCTTTTGATCTTTTTGTTTCATTTATTAAATCATCCAAGTCTGCAACTGGGTCCTCTACCTTTTTGTTTAACCTTGAATCGTGACAATATTAGCTCATTAAATAGCACTTATTAATGCCTTTATTCTAATAAAAAAAATCTTAAATAATAGGCCATAAAATAAACACTTTGCCCCAAATAACACCCTAATAAGTACTTATTGATACTGAGACAGAATCTAAAAATGTTTTGCTCAGTATAGGCCTCAGTAGGTGGTAGTATTATAATACTGCAAAGCATTTCAAGATGTAATTTTAAAGGAAAAACTTCTAGTTAATGGCCGAGTAGTTTTTTATAATCATGAAAACAGGCACAATATGTTACTAATTTACACCCTGATATGCAGCTAGTGAATAGAGCATACCTTAATATAAAGTGTAGGTAGAGCTCAGTTTGTTAGGGCACAGTCGAGGGATGTTTAGGCACCAAAACTACTTCTTATAAAGGGCTTCCATATCACAGATGTTTTTTTGACATCTTACTCATTAAATATACAGCGAAGACCCCTCAGATCTCCTACAGTATGATGTTTAAGTGTAATAATAAAAAAGTGGAATATTTCCCCTTTTAACTTTAACAGCGGGAAAGGCAGTGTTTGTAGTTTGAGGTTGAATTTCTTCCTGCTCTTAAAAGATAACATGTGGTGTAAGATTAGGCACGTGTCACTTTAAGTATCTAAATGATGACTAGCATGACCCAGCAGGAGATCTGGCAGTGCGGTCACAGCTGTACTGCTCTGCTGTAAACAACAGCCGCATCCTGCATGCACGCACACACACGCACACAGCAGGCAGAGATAGCATCTGTCAGCCTCCTCTGCTCTCTGACACTTGAACCCCGGCTGGATCCTTTGGCATTTTTTCAGCCTGAGTTGTGGTCTCTCACTCACGCTCTGAATTAAAGGGGAAGACAAACGATATTCCACGATTTGCTTTCTTTATATAAATTGAAAGGTCTCGTCTTGTGTTTCGCCATGAGGGGAAGAGCGACTTTGAAAGCAGCAGCAGAGTCAGGGGACAGATAAAAGGTCACGCTTACTTCTTAACCCAGAAGAGATGTCTCATCAGAGCAGGGACGCTGACACTCCTGCTCCTTTTAAGCTAACAGTCAGGGGTATTTTAACATAATGGCACCTTGTTGTTTACAAGTAAAGGACACTACTCAAGGGGAATACAAATGTGTTGCTGTTACCGTATGATGTAGAGTCCCTGCTGACTCACACACAGCCAGGTTTGGAAACAGATAATAAAGATATACCATTCTAGAAGAAAAAGTGTAAATGAAACTCAGGAAATTATTTATTAATTTATGCATTTTGACAGTATTAATTTTTAACAGACCGATGCTAACAGCGCAAAAAGCTAGTAATGTTTTTCAAGCTAGCGCCGCCTGACCATTAGCTAAATTTAGCCCTGCCGATAGTGACTGTCGCTACCCTCCGTTACAGCTCCAGTGAGGAACTTTCCGTTTGTTTTTCGGTTTTGGGTTTGTGTGTTTTGGCGCCCCCTTAGGACAAAGCCATACCTCTTATCTCTTTGCTGATTTTGTCCTGTACGTGCTTAAGTGGAGGTTTTTAACAAAATATCTCATTCTGCTTTCTTTAACAGTCGTATCACTCACCTAAAAATGTTGCCCTGGAAAATGTAAACAAAGGCAGCGTGAAGTTAATCCCTTTGTATGGCACCTACCCCCCGCCAGCGGTTTCAGGCATTGAAATAAACTATAGGTTTGCTTTGTAGGTCATATAGAGTCATCAGAATAAAATTCAGTCTGTTTCATTACCAGCGAAAAACTCTTCACAGGAGTTATAAGCTTCTACTCTCGCAAACATCACAAATGCAGTTAGCAAAAATGATTACAGTGGCAGGTTTAGCATCAAACTAATTGATAATTTTCAAAGCAACAAGTGTTTAATTACAGGTAAAAGTAAACTGAAGCAGCTTTCCCATTTCAGTACTGTGGATCTTGCTGGTTGAAATATCAGCTATGGCTAGCAGACTGTTTCAGATGAGGCTAGCTAGCTAAGCAAGATAACGTTAACTTCATGAGTTAGCTAGTTAAGTTAGCTAGCTGCCTGAAAACATTGTTGCCAGTGGGTTTAGTGTTTAGCTCGGTGACACATGTTAAAAGGGGTCTTAATTTCCACTTGTAGGCTTCATACTTGATACTGGTGCTGGAGGACTGAAGCTAAAGCTGCATTTCCCAGGTTAAACTGTTAGCGTCACTTGTTTCTTTTAAAGGCATGAAAATGAAGAAAGACTGTTCTGAAGATTAGAGTTTGTCAAATTTTAAACAGTGGTAAAACAAGTACTGATATCTTTTAAGCTAAATATAGCTAGCAGTATCACAATGGAAAAACAAATCAAGGAACTGTAACTAATTTTAGATATTGGTCTGAAATATTGTGGACTAGAAGTATAAAGTATCATAAAATAGAAACACCTGAATTAAATAGAGTCCACGTATAATTGTACGTATTATAAGGACATATATATATCTAACCTTACTGTATTTTCTAACATAACCCTGACTGCTTTGATACTTGTTCCAACAGTATGTTTTTACTTTAAACGCCACAACTTGTTTGGCAGTTGTTACAATCTCCCTGTCTCCTTCACACTATTCCTGTAGGACTCTAGAGGTGACGGCATCGAGCCTCACTTTCCTTCACTCATCTGATGCCTCCGTGGAAGAAAATGTCTTCCACAAAGTGAGATAATCAATCACAGTAAACATGAAGCGGTAATTTAGTCTTTCCAGAGCTCCTGTTTTATCAGGATCTCCTTGAGCAGGAGTCCTTTCATATCAGCGCTGTGCTGCGTCGTGCTCCGCTAGCTGTCAATCACCTACAGTCGCGCTCGTGGAGAGATTCAGGAAGAAAGGGAAGCCTCTGTCAGAAATATTCCCTCAGATTTTCAGACTTTGAGCTGCATGTCTTCCTCCTTAAAGCATCTTAACTTGGACAGCAGTTTATTTCAATGACAGATTCCTTAAAGGGCAGATTATACTGTATTTTATCTGCTGGGTGGTTCTGTCTGCGTTAAGAGGAGATGTAAGTATCCTGCTGTGACATCTGCTTCACTGCTCCGACTATCCTTCCTGAGGCAAGCTTGATGCCAGTGATGTGAATATATGTGTGTGTGTGTGTGTGTGTGAGTGTGTGTGTTCTGACTATATAAAGAACAGCATGGACAATCTCTTGGCATGGTCACTATTTGTATTTAAACAGCTCAATATTTATCTTTGATTATGTTGTTTTGCGACAGCCTTCGTCTCGCTGCAGTTATGTACACAATAATGATTAACTCATTGTGTGGAAGCTTTGACCCAGATGGGATTTACATGTACTGTACACACACACAGAGATACATACATGTATACACACGCATGTGAGCGACACAGCGTTTGTCATGATGCCTGCAGGCCGAATAAAAGGCTTTAATCTGTCGTCTTGTAAGGATTTATGGAGCTATACTTTGCTTTTACTAAATTCAGAAGACTTGTAGATGCATGATATATTTTTGTACATGAGATGTTTCTTTATTAAGATTTACACACATTAAAATAAGTGTCATTTTGAATCTAAATGTAATGTTTCTTTTATGGCAGGTTTCAGCTGATTGAAGACTTGTCCTATGAAGATGTGAAGAAATGTTACCGCGGCTCGGTGAGTCTCTTTATAATCCTCCCAAGTGTCACTGTACCTGTGATAAGAGCAAGTCTGACCATTTGTACTTACCTGAATGTTTCATCTATAATGAAAGCAACACACTCTGTTTAAAGACGACTTTCCCTTTGATGAGAATTTTGTGATTCAAAGACTCAAAGGTGTTTTATATACTCAGAATTTAAATATTTATTTCTAACTGATTACTAATATTTACTTACTAATTTATATTTTGGAAGTTATATATGATATATATGACCTTATATATTTGTGCTTTACAATCACTAATTACTCAGCTATGTATTATCTCCAGAAGATGCATAAGGAAGGTATTCTGCAAAGGTTGAACCTCCTTTTGTGCACGCTAAAGAAAGCATGGTGGAAACATCTGTGCATTATTCCCCTGAGCTCAATTTCTTTCCCCCTTTTGTTCTCATTTGGACAGACTTGTTTTTATCTAGTTAAGAGCAATGTTTATTTCTTCTTCGCCTCATTTTAAAGAGCAGCTCCAGTCATGTTTTAAGACGCATTAAAATGCTCTGCTTGAAATAATAAATTGTGTCTATGTTTTTTCTGCGTTTAATTACCTTGTAAAAATCCTCCCGAGGCACCTCCTCCTCCTCCCTCATTAAAAACTCCTGAACCTGCATAGTCCCCGCCCACTGTGCACATTTCCAACCGCCTCCTCCGTTGTGAAAACAAAACACGTCTTTGCCATCGTTTAGTGGCAACTTGTTGAAAGCTAGCTTGAAATGTGATAATTAGTAGTAGTAAAGTTAACTTTAGTAGTCAGTAGTGAGTTTGCAAAAATGACGGTGACGGTTACAGCTGGCTGGCACATCGCCGAAGTGGTTGCCATAGGTTACACATAATGAAATGCATAGTGTCATCCCGTCCATTAACGGGATTGGCTCCTTAGGTTTGTGACGTCTCAAACCTGCCAATCTGAAAACGTGTTGTTCAGCCTGTCCTTGGTACACTGCAGTTTAAAAGCAGACAGAACCAGCCATGGAGATGACTGCTGATGTTGTTCCTGATATGTCTTGTAGCTCATGAAGAACACCACATGGAGATGTTTACAAGGTTAAACACTTGATTTTCACTGGAGGGGGACTTTAAGAAGGTTTTTTGTCACTTGTAACTTTGTACTAAAGTTTAAAGTCTTGAGTAGTTAAACGATGTGGTTCAGCGGGAATTTTGTCCCACATTTAAAAAGAAAATCAGTTTGCACTTGGGGAAGAGTAGAGCTGCAAACCTGGCCAACGCTATTTGAAGCCTTGTTATGAGCCACAAACGGTAACAGCGTCATCATCGAGTAAAAATAATACAGTTTCATCTCAGCATGTTTATACATAGCCAGTTTAAAGTCCTCTGCAGTTCTGTAACATACTGTTAGCGCCACACTCCTGAAGACAGGAGCTGCTCTAGCATGAGCTATTTATAGAGAGACAAAAACAGAAGCAGCAGACAACAGAAAACCGAGCAGATAGGAGTGGAAAGAAGATGGATGAGATACGAGACAGGACAGAAAACGAGGGAGAGATAGAGTGTTGAGCAGGGATGTATAGAGCTGGAGGTGAGGTGGGAGTGATGAGACCTCTTGTGTGTTCATGGAGGAAAATGTAAGAAAAGTACGGACTTAAAGTCTGACACCTCAGCCAGATAGAGGGAGGGAAAGGCATAGAGAGTAGTGAGGAGTGTGTGTGCGAGAGTGTGTGTAGGTTTTTTTCAGATCATGATGAAGGGCAGAGTGTGTGTATGTGTGTAAAGGAGGGAGGAGGAGAGGGAGGGTGTCAGCTGAGTGCTGCAAAGTGGAGAGTCACTGGAGGTGTATCTGAGGCAGAGAAAGACAGCCTTGTAGTTTCTGAGAGGGAGCTCAGTGGCTGTACACTGAGGCGATGCTGCTGTAACTCTGTGGTAGTGTGTGTGTGTAGGTGTATGCATTAGAGACAGGTGTGTGTTTGTAGAGTAGACATAGTTGCACGGAGGCAGCCCTCCATCTGTACTGACCAGCGACAGGGGGACAGTGTGTGTCTTGCAGCAGCTTGCTCCAGGCCTTGGATGTGCGCGAGTGTGTGTGTGTGTACGGTGCCAACGTGCTGAGCCTGGTGCAGAGCTCGCGCCCTCTGAGGGAGAGGGTGGTGTCTGCGGCGAGCGGAGTCGGAGTGGCCGCTGGTGGCGGTGGAGGAGGAGTGGGCGGTGGTGCCGGTGCTGCTGGTGCTGTGCAGGCAGGCCGGTCAGCCAAGGAGCTGCTCATGACTCTGCCCTGTCCCTCTGCACAGACTGTCAGCAAGTACAACTCGCAGTACCACAAACTGTTCCAGTGTGTGCCCAAGGATGAGATCCTCATGAAAGGTACAGTGATTTCTACCATGAAGAAAACTTTAAGAGTGTTTTTGTGAAGCCTTTAATGTACTTTTCATGCCATGCTTTAGCTTTGTTCTTGTTTCCTTTTTTCTTATCTGCTCAGCATGTGTTAAGTGTGCTCTAATTAGTTCCTCTTGCAAGCCGCTAATGAACAGTAACAACATGCGACTGATGCGGACCTTCTATTAAATATCGAGGTGACACTACCAGTTGATTCATCAATTTACTGCCACTAATTTTGTATGAATCCTGAAGTTATTCAAGGACCAAAATCTTTCCCCATGCTTTAGCTTTTCATTTGTATGATTTGCTGCTTTCCTGTTATAACATTGTAAACTCAGTATATCGTTGGGTTTTGGATCATTAGTGTTAGAAACGTTAAGCTGTCACGTGTAGCCCTAGAAAATCATTACCATTCCAGCAATTTTCTGACCCTGCAAAGACTAAACGAATAACTTTCTGGTCAGAAAAATCATCATAAATGTGTCATACGTTTATGCAAATGTCTTTAATAACGCATGATGAGCACCTGTAATGTGCAGGTGTTGCATTTTCAGCAGTACAATCTGTACTTGCATGCCAAAACCCCTATAGAACATTACTAGTAAAACCTGTACTTTATAGTCGTCTACTTGTTTCTGCTCTTTACTCATTTGAAATGTCACTCCAGCTTTGATTCTTCCTGCTTGTTCTGCCGTCTGCTTAAGCTCGGAAGCATTAAAACTTCTCCTGCACAGTTTCAGCTCCTCTGTTTGCACAGATAAGTTTCAACTTTTAAAAAGTATCCGAGAGGCAGCAGAGAAATCGTTGTGATGCGCCTGTATGTTTCTCTGTATGCGGTTTACTATTGTTTAAAGTGTAACACATTTGTCTCCTTCTCTTTTGTTGTCAGTGTACTCCTGCGCTCTTCTCAGAGATATCCTTCTACAAGGTCGGCTCTACATTTCCAGAAACTGGCTGTGTTTCTATGCCAACCTTTTCGGCAAGGACATTAAGGTACGAATGCAGACAGACAACTTAATAAACAAAAAGTGACTGACAAAAATGGGACCGAGTGACTTCCAGTGACAATGCGACAAGCTGGTTGGACTACTTGGTAAATGATGCAGCTGTGGGTCTGTCAGGATGATGAAGTGACTCTCAGTCTCTCAGGGTTAATTCTTGCACACAGAAAAAGTCTTTGATCACACGTGTGCACGGTGGAACTATGTACCAAGACCAGGTACTGAACCTTTAACCTTAAACAGTTATGTGGCTCTTTGATGCTGTGCATTGTTCCTTTTCCCTCATTTCCCCGAAACCAAACCTCTCCTGATATCTGAGTGACAATAAGCTGCTTATTCAGGCTGCATTCTTCACATTCTGACTGAAAGTAGACACGTTTCATGTCCACTGCTGATTTGTATCAGGGGCTTTTCCTGGGTGCATTTCAGTGTCTGTCTTCTCTGCCACCATTCACTCCAATCACACCTGTGATTATATTATCAGCTTGCCTTTAAGTCATCCTCTAACATTGTCCTTATATGTATCTGTGCCTTTTCCCCTCGCTGTAGGTGGCTATCCCTGTTGTTTCTGTGAGGCTGGTGAAGAAGCACAAAACAGCGGGCCTTGTGCCCAATGGCTTGGCTATCACCACAGACACTGGCCAGAAGGTAAACACTTCCATCACAGTCGCTTTGAATTAAAATGCTTGCGCTGATTAGCGCAGCAGGGATGTATTTTCCAGGAGAGGTGTGATGGAAAAAACAACACCCTGCTATAGATAGCAGCAGAGTGGAGACCCAGCCTGGCGGAGCGAGAGAGTGAAGGGTTTTTCCACCATCACCTCTTAACTTTCTGTCACATCAGACTCAGCCTGTCATCAAGGGGCGTTTTCAAAGACATAATGCATTTTCAAGCTTCTGTTCCGGCTCAAACAACACATGAATGATGATAAACTACAAGCTAACATTATCAGGCGGTGACACTTAAAGTGCCTGTTATTATTCTAACAACTAAAACTCCACAGGAGAGAAAATAGAGAACAAATAAAGATCTTTAAACGCAGGATTATTTATTTAAGAGCACAAATAACTAAAATGAGGAATTGAAATTAGACAATTGAGTGCAAAAAATAACAAGTTTGAGGCTATGCTAGCAGCTATCTGATGCTTTACTTCGGCACTATAGCAATTTGAGCTAAATGCTAACGTCAAGCTGATAGCATGCTGATGATTAGCAGGTAAAATTAACTTGGTTCAACATCTTAGTTTAGCTTTTTAAAGTACTGATATTGGTGAGTTTTCACAAATGCAATATACATCTAAAGTTGATGAGAATGTCAACTCTGCGGGTATTTTAACATTTATCGTATAAAGTGTTTTAGTGTTAGTGTTTAGTGTTATAAAGTTGAATTTAAAGTTTGACCAGATGATGGTGTCACATGCACAGTCAGAGGTTCATTAAAGTTATTACAGTCCACTCTGTAGGGACCTTTAATATCTGCAGCAAATTCTCAACAACCTGTGCAGTGGATGTCAAGATATCTCACCTCAAACCAAAAATGTCAACCTCATGGAGGCGCTAGTGGAAAAGTCTTCCTCTGGTGAACATAATGGTCTTTACAAGATTTTATGTCAATCCATCGACTCGTCATTGATAGCATGTAGGCCACTGAACCGGCATCGGGGGTAGTAACAGAGGCGTGACAGAGGCAAAACGGCGTCTGTGTAAACAGCAGAGCCGTGTTTGTTAACACCTCGCACACGTTTTGCTTCCGCAAGGCCGGAACGCTATTTAAAAACACACACTGCGGCGGCTTTATGCCGGCGTTGCTTGGTTCTGTTTAAAATGAAGGTGGCATGACGGTGCAGCTTTGTTACGGCGCCGTGGTGGAACCGCAGTGTGAAAAGGGCTAAAGTTTCAGTCTGGACCAAAGTGGTGGTCTGACCAACCAACAGACCAACAATCGTATCCATGCAGCTGCACCTTAAGCATGACTTACTCACCAACAGCTATCAAGCTCTGTAGGGAAAAAATGGAATTAATTAAAGAGACTAAAAGTTCTCTTTGAACATTCACTAACCCTTTTATACACTTGTATACACTATTAAAAATGGTTATGGCACCTCAATAAGCAGGCATCATTTTGTTGTAACCCAAATTTCTAATAAGAACAATGACTTGTTGATTTTTCTGTAACATGTGCGCAAGATAACATCTCAGTCTGTCTTCACCTTCAAATAGCCACATGCTTCTCCTTTCTGTTTTTACTGAAGGTTACACGTTAACTCTCAGAGCTAAACCCAGCAGTTTACATTCCAACAGTGCAAAACACTCTGAGTTTGAAATATTGCTGAATTACACAACTACATCACCACCTTTGTTGAAGCATATTGACGTTATGTCTCATACAGCACAGGGACAAATATCTTTCACCTTATGCGGCATGTCTGCAGGATTGTGTAATATGCATTATATAAACATATGTACGTACATGGCTCGGTACAGTACGACTAAACAGAGGTGAATTCTTCTGTGTGTGTGGTATAAAGTTTACAGCTCGCGTCTGTAACAGCAGAGCCATGCAGCAGCTCCATTTGTAATTCTTCAGCTGGTTTGCAAACATGACCTTCAGGAGAGATAAACAGGACTGTTTATGAACTGACAGAAACACTGAGAACAACACACTTAATAACACAGTGTTTCCGTGTCCGGGAGTCAATTCAAAATGACTTTTTGATAGATGATATTTATCCAGGTCAGAGGGATATTTGTGTAAGCTGTCAGCGACCTGTCATTCATAGTTTGTCATGTAAGAATAACCCGGAACAACCAAAATGTGATTAGAAATATATCCTCTTTGTGCCTCAGATTAAAGCTTTTAAATCGCTCAAGTGTTGAATTATTTTCTGGAAATTTTCACTGTTACCCATAAATGTTATTTATTGTTACACTGTATTTTTTATATGGCTGCAAATACAAACATAGATTACAAAGCACTGATTGTATACCAGAGACACGAGCAGAGAGTCATTAACATGATTATCTCAAGTGCTGATATTAAAGATGAAGTGACAAAGGTTGACATGTTTATATTCACGAAGGCAGGTTCACCTCAGGGCTCATCAAGGTTTAAAATCATATCTTGTAGCTTTATTTCAGTGATGAATGAAATCTGAGTGTGTAACTTACTCATGTTTGGCGGCTTTGGTGATAAACAGTAAGTACGGGAGCACACGTCCCAGATATTCAGACAGTCACATGTGTGAAGTCCTCAGTTGGCTCCAGTTGTAACTCTTGATTTTCCTCGCTGACAGTCGCTTTCCTTTTTAGACTGTTTGCCTTCATCTGAGCGTCAAATTTTTCTTTGGATTTTCACTTATTTTTGAAGTTGTATCTGTCGTCATCGATCTTTTCTTTGTTTGTTCAGCCATAGTAGATTACTGTTTACTCGCAACACTTGCAGAAACCGGAAAAGCAGCCACTTAGCTCCGCCTACCCTCTCTGGCAGACCAACCACTGCTGGGTGATGGAAAACGCATCACTAACTGGGCGCCGCTTGTGATTTTTTTCCATGAAAGTTGCCAAAGACATCCACTCTGTTTTTCTGCAAATGCAAAGGCTTTCATCAGTGGGCCATAGGCTCAATCACCATTGTGTTACCTCATTCAAATAGACATTTATTTAAATAAAAATCTTTGGAGTATCACTTTAAAAGGCCTCAAACTCTGTGCTGTTAATATTTTATGTGTAAACTCAGAATAATATCAGGGGACTTCCTCTACATTGAAAATCATAAACAAAGTATCAGCATTTTTACATCAGTGTCTCTTTTTTTATCCTCAGTATGTATTTGTTTCTCTGCTATCAAGAGACAGTGTGTATGATGTCCTGCGCAGGATCTGCACACACCTACAGGTCAGAGGACACACACATGCATGCACCTCTTCCTGTCTACATACTGTGTGGTTTACATGTCAGTTAGAGAAGTGTTCTCCTTTCCCTCTCCAGGTCAATGGGAAGAGTCTGAGCTTGAAGCAGTTCATGGAAGAGCCGACCTTATCGTTGGTAAGTAACATGTCTTTCATAAACTGTCATAAAATTATAAAGATCAAAGATAGTGAAAGTTCAACAGCTTGTAATTTACAGGCATCTCTCACTTACAGCCCTGACCTGCAGGCTGACTTACCTCCTTACACAGACACGATCAATAGATCATTCTGTTGCAGCTGCAGCCTGGCAGTGAATTATCCCCCCGACTCTGCACGATGCTATCAAAGAGCGCTGTGAAGTCACCTTGTGTGTGTGTGTGTGTGCGTGCGTGTGTGTATTATAGAACACTCAACAGTCCTATGAACATGCACGTCCTTGATCACACTTTAATCTGCACTGAAGGTTTTCAAAGAATAAAAGGGCGTTTGTTCATGTTGCCACCAACATACCCATGGAAGGTTTTGTAGATGTTTCTTTATCTTAATATTAAGATTCATATATTCAGTTTATTATTTTTCTAAGATTAGATTATTTTTTTGGCTTTTGCCTTTATTAGATAGGACAGCTGAAGAGAGACAGGTAATGTGGGGAGTAGAGAGTGGGGGATGACATGTACTAAATGATCTGCAGACAGGTGCTGTGTTTGAAATGCCATACTATACTAGCAGTACGTACTGATTTGGACAATATGCAGTATGCAAACAAAAGCAAAATGTGCAGTAGGCGAAAAATACCCGGATTTCGCGCTGATTCCGAGAAAATCTCTGGTATGCAGGACCTGACTACCTCGCCTACTTTATCCCACAATGCAAAGCGCTGGAACGTCACAGCGGCAGTTGAAATCACGGACAGCAGCAGCATTCCAGCAGAAGGGGGCGCTTTAGCTAAAGAAGCGGCGGTTATTGTTTACTTCCGCCTGGCGTGGGATACTGCAAAATGACTTTGAAAAGCTCCTCCATACTACAGACTACCGCCGAGCGCGATCGGTGCGACGAGGACTGTAGCCTTTGTATATTGGGCGCCTGCTCTACCAAGTGAGCTAAACCAGCGCCCTGTTTATTATTTTATTTTTGCGTACCTTATACCACTTCACATTTAAGCTTGCATGTGGCTTAGCAGATAAAAAGAAATGTTCCATTTTCTTACAAGTCACATAGTTTCTAAGTTGGAACTACCTGCTTTATAAGTGGCTGCTTGAAAATGTACATTTATAAGCTGATGATAAGAAAACTCCCTATGACTGTGGATTGTTAGACCACTTACCCCAAAGTTAATTTAAGAACCTTTTAAACACTAGCTTCATTTATTTATGAATGATTATCTATAGAAAGTATAAACACCTGCCAAGAGGAATATCCAAAACCTGGGAGCCCAGAAGTTTTTCTAATTAATGGCTCCAAAAGAGCATTTGACGTTGAATAATAGCAACTATTTTAAAGCCATTAGTTCCTGATTATAGTCCCTTTTATAAAGGACGATTTATTGGAATGTGGTGCCAATTGATGGCCGTGAAAGGGCCGATTCATCACCCAGATTATTCAGTATGCCTCAGCTCTGTGGATTTTATGAATGACCAGCTCAGTGGAATATGATTAAAGTGATGAGTCATTTTTTTTTACTTCTATTTATATTCAAAAATGTGTTTTTACTATTGCTAAATTCAGGATATGTCAAACTGAGACAGTTGAGGTCACATTCAGAAATATTTTCAGGGTCTAAAAGGAAAAAAGTTTTGGAGCACCTGATATAGCTAAAGGTTTATAATCAGTGATTGCATTAGAGGTTTTTGAACAAACTATACCCTGAAATCCACCTAAAAACACACAAAATCACAAGTTTGTAGATTTACTTTTTATATGTTTTAATTTCTAAAGGTGGCTGCACACTTCCCAGACAAACGCCGACCAACTCCAACCAACGTCGGATGGAGTTGTTCGAGTTGGACCCATGTGCGCCTTTTCCCAACATACCGCAACATTCTGAGAGTGCGTTCCCTTGACAACTAGCCTATACTTGTGTGCAGAACATCAGTACGCACGGCCCGACAGTTGGTGTTGGTTGGCGTTTGTCTGGGCAGTCTGCAGCCACCTTAAAGTTGATCTATTTCTATATCTAATTCTACTCTTTAGATCAGTGTGCTGACGATTAAGATGGCAATATGACTGGGGCGGCTGTGGCTCAGTGGTAGAGTCAGTCATCCTTCAATTGGAAGGTTGACGGTTCGATCCCCAGCTGCTGCAGTCCAGGTGTCGAAGTGTCCTTGTGCAAGACACTGAATAGCCATCGGTGTATGAATGTGTGGTTAGCTGATTTGAGATTCATCCATTCACCATTAAATAGTCCTAAGGTGTTTGATGACCGTCTGTTACACTTGAATCACATATATCCTCGTCTCTCCTCTGTGCCACAGGATGAGTTCCCGGCTGCAGACGAGTTCCCGGCGGTGGATGAATTCCCATCAGTGTTGAAGTGGAGAAGGAAACCCTCGGTGGTCTCTGTGTCCTCCTCCCTTCCCGACCTCCTGGGAAACTCGACCAGCAGCCTGAGCCCCGCAGACACACCCTTCAAATCAGAGCAGCTGCTGGAAGGTGATTAAACTGTGCAAACAACCACGATGTAGTGTTGTATGGAGACAAAGTCCAAGGCCACACACTTTCAGTTTCAGGTTAGGACTGATTGGCGGCAGGTTGCCTGTAGTTGCCTGTGTTATCAAATCACTGGTTACTGTTGTCACCTCAAAAGTGGATCAAATTCAAAACAGAATCTACTTTTTTTCTTACGTTCAACACTGTACTAATTAAAATGTTACAGCAACAATCCTACATTGACAAAAAAGAACCTAACCATGAGAAAGTGTTTAAAAAAATAAAGTTTAATCAGTAGTTATTGTCAATACTTTCAATATTCAACACTTTATATAACAGCATCCTGCAGGACTTTGTTTACAAAAGCCAATTTGAAGAGAAATCTGCTCTCTCTTCCTCTGTGCCATTTTGTTTTCTGTCCATCAAAATGTGGGTTAGTCGGTGTATTTTGAGGGTTAATTCACATAGTGCCTCAATACACTCTAAAAGTGAATATAAAGGAGAATTTACAAATAAATAATAAACAGTTAAAGCTGGAAAAAAGCAACAAACCCACAACAAGGTAGCGATTTTACAATTCAACTTTTTGTCCAAACAAATATAAGAAACTAAGTTTGAGTGTTATATCATGTACTACCTCTGTACTCTCTTCAAAGAAAGAAAAAGAGAATTGACGAGGAAAAAATAATAGTTTAGATAAAGTAGTTTAGATATAAAACTACATCAATAACTCTTTTTTTATTGCCTATTCACAGTAAAGATGGGAAAAAGCAACAAACCCACAACAAGGTAGCGATTTTACAATTCAACTTCAAACTCAAGTTTGAGTGTTATATAATGTACTACCTATGTACTCTCTTCAAAGAAAGAAAAAGAGAATTGACAAGGAAGAAATAATAGTTTGGATATAAAACTACATCAATAACTCTTTTTTTATTGCCTATTCATAGTGAAGATGGGAAAAAGCAACAAAACCACAACAAGGTAGCAACTACACAATTCAAATGTATGTCCAAAATGTGGGTTAGTAAGTGCATTTTGTCTTAAAGTGTCTCAATGCACTCCGGAAAGGAAGCACAGGAGAATTTACATAGAAAAAAATAACAATTGAGACATTAAACTGGAGCGAAATTCAATACAGCTTACTTACAGTAAAGACTGGAAAACGGCAACAAAACCACAACACGGTAGGCATTACAGGATTCTACTTTAGAAAAGTTAAATAATCAATAATTCAGTCAGAAAAATGTCAATATTTTTGGCTCCTCTGATTGGTCAAGGTGAAACGTTCTACATCACTGGAGCATGGTAAGAAAATGCTTTGCCAGCAGTAGACTGCACACAGAATTAAAGTTATCTTAAGAATAAAAGGAGTCTGCGTTATGTAGTCTCACTGTGTGCAGGGGAGTCAAAGGTTTAATGAGTTGTGCCAGGTAGCAAGGAGATAATCGATGAGTTTTATAGGTATTAAGTAGAAGCTTGTAGTCTGACCTCGATGAAAAAGGAAGTGAACTGAGGACAGAGTCTGTGTTACATCTTCTGACAGTGTTACTTCCATTAGAGGATAACAGTGTAAATGTTTGTTCCATCGACTCATCTAAACACTTTGAGGCATGTATATAGATTAAAGTTGTCAGGATGCGTGTGTGTGTGTGTGTGTTTGTGTTTATAGGTTTTCATATCACTTGAAGTGTGTGTGTCAGAGAGAGAGAGAGAGTAATTGCTTTTGGACGGCAGCATCTCTCTTATGCAACGACACATTAAGCTCCAAATGGAGATTAAATCATGTGGGGGCTTGTATTAAAACGCTCTGGGCGGATGCAGATTAAGTGGAGATTATCACAAAACAATGTCTGCTGTCGGAGCTGTCTGAGGACAGTTTTACAGATATATTCTGATAGACTTTAGATCTTCTCTAAATATTAACCCACATTCATTTAGTCTTCTGTTACATGCTGGATATTTGATCAGCAGCAGCTTTTGTGTGTTATCATCGCAGCTCACAGGCCGAGTGGAAAGCTGGGATGTAACTTAATTAAAAGATGTATGCTGGCTTAAAAGTATTACCTGAGTCAATACCTGTATTATAGGAGCTTTATTTCACACACACAAGCAATGCATAAATGTCAGCGATCATGCTATAAGAATAGACGTCGGGATAACATAGTTTGCTCGTGTTTTATATGCTTCAGAGAAGATAGTGTTCACGTTTGCATCTTTTTTTTAATAAATGGGGAATAAAAAAGAAGAACAAACCACATATGTTTGAGGTGCAGCTTCTTTATACAGTACAGAACTGCACAGTGAAGTACAGACATAGCCTCATCTATGTTACACAGAGAGAAAACATAAGCACACAGAGACAAATAGTTGAATTAGAATAGAAATAGATTAAATAAGGTCAAACAAAGCAACATCAAAGGCAGAATGATATTATTTCTCCTCTTTTAAATCTGTGTTTAGACTTTTTAAAGAGCACAGTAAAGAATATCCTTATTTAACTTCATTTTTCTTCCTGGGCTCCGTCGAGGTGTCCCTGAGCAAGGCACCGAATCCCCCACTGCTCGGGGCGCATGCCCACGTGCAGCCCCCTCACTCTGACATCTCTCCATTAGTGCATGTCCATGGGATCCTGTTTGTGCATGTCTGTTGGGGACCTCATGTGTGTGGCATGTTTGTAAAAACAGAGGGAAAAAGATTGAACCTTAGATAGGACAGCTGAACAGAGACAGGAAATATGGGGAGGAGAGAGCGGGGGGTGACATGCAGTGAATGATCGGCAGACAGGGAGTCGAGTAGTGATCAGTGTTTCGAGGCAATCAGCGCCACGATAATATAGTTATACATAAAAAATATGTATATTCTGGTTGGTGTAGCATTCTTTCAATGCTTTACTATTTATTTTATTTATTCATTTATAATCACATATAATCAGAGATGGTTATACAGTACAGTCGCATTGGTTGGATACCTTCTAGAGTGATCCATCTTTTCCGCTTTTTTGCAGTATATTAATAAAACGGAACCAAAAGTGTATAATATTTTCTGTTCATGAATAAAAGCGAAAGAAGATACATTTATATACACAGGTGTTTCTAACTTACATTTAAATGGGTTCAAACAAAAAGGCGTTTCAGGGCAACATGTGATTTCCCAAGATTTATTTTGATGACCTTTGCAGAGAGCAGCTTCGATCTCTGACAGTTCAGGGTTTTTATGATTTTACTGCCCAGTCTGACATTTCAAAAGAGTTTTCATTTCATTCTTGATTCATTTTCAAGCTCCAAAGAGCAAAATGTTACACCCTTTGAGAGTGCCTTTCATGATATGTCGGGCTAGGATCATTTATTTACGTAGCACTTCAATACAAGTAACTCAATGTGCTTTAGATTAATTATAAAAATGGGAGTAAACATGAAAACCTACGCAACATAAATATCAGAACAAAAGCAGGACTTAAATGCTGAAACAGATTCAATGAAGTTAGAAGACAAAACGTAAATAAGACTAATAGAAACCACCGCCCTGTCACATACAACCACACATAACCAACTGTACAAGAAATAGATGCCTCCTCTCTCTCTTTCGCACACACACACACCTTGTAATAAACAAAAGCTTGTGGTAATGACATAGTTTGTGTTTAAGTGTGGACTCTTAACTCACTAGACCCGGATCGTGCTCTGGTTTCAGCTAGAAGACCTCCACCTGATGACCTTAGAGGCCTGATGAGGTTATAATGTAGTCAAGCCAAACACTGTTAATGGTTTTGTGTTAAAGTGTGTGTGTACGTGTGTGTTTGTGTGTTACAGAGCGAGCTCTGCAGACAGACAGAGGTCTTTTATCAGAGCCGGTGACAGAGCTGGGCCAGATGGAGTACCAGCTGCTCAAGTTCTTCACCCTGCTGTGAGTATACAGAGGGACACACAGACACCAACAACAGCACCTTCACCTCCGCCAACAGCTGACTCACTCCTACACACACACTGTGAGCGGCAACATGGAGATATAAATAGTGGGCGATTAAACGAGTCAAACTGAACACAGGGGATCAGAGGTGTTAAAACACGCTTTAGTTTCTATTTTTCCACAGAGTCCTCTCATGAGACAGAAGTTAACTATAAAGATACATGGAAATGCATTTAAACATCTCTCAGTGAGCTTCGTGATCTTGCTACTACACCTGCCCTTTGACAAGTGTGACACAATGACCATGGAGATTGTCCTTCACCCAGAGGGTGTGAAGCCGCTCTGCTAAAGTGTCCTTGAGAGAGCAATAAATCCCTATCTGCTTCTGAAGCTTCATCATATTGCTAGCGGTGACCTCTGACCCCCACTGTACAGTAAAAGAGTAAACACAAGTTTTTGTCTGGTATATCACAGATTTTAATTCATATCAATTACATATAGACTATTACAAGCACATGTTCGTGTTTAAAATAGAATACCTGTGCATGTAATAAACCCAAACATTTCTATTCATTAACTTTCAAGAGATAAACTAGAAAAGCACGTGGAGATTGCAGACCTGTGCTCAGCCCAATGTTCTATGATATTAAAATCTGGAAATGCAACCTCTGTATACGTCTGGATATATTTCCGAACTAGCAGCGAGACAAATATGATTCTTACTGGGAATCTACACCGACACTGTAGCGTCAGACGAACGTGCGCGTCACGTAAGCGTCACGGCCACTGGCTAACTTTGAGACTCATCTTTGCTGTAGTCGCAGCCGGTGTAGATTGCAAAAAAGATGCTGCTGTGACGCTTACGTGTCGCACGTGTTCGTCTGATGCTACAGTGTCGGTTTAGATTCCCACTTAGACTGAAATTACATCACAAACATGGCAGTTGTTATCAAAAACTTTGAGCCACGTGTAGACCATCGGTGTGTCCGTAACCGCATACTATCATACTATCATACTAACTGTGACGTAAAATTGAGTATGTCATGCGTTCCCATCTCATAGTATGCAATTTTGTGTATGCGAGAAATGCCCGGATGTATACCGAGTATGAGACGGGAGCTTACGGGTTGTACTCAACTGCCCCAAAATGCATTGCAGCTATTCAGCTTCTACTATAGTGGAGATGGACCAGAGATCAGACCGGACATACGTAAACGATTAAGTCACGTGATACAGAGAAGACGGCTCTGAGTATGATGCGAACGGCATCCTAATAGTCAGGTTAGTAGGCAGTATGCAGCACATACTGTTTGAGTATGAAGTAGGCAGTACGTTAGTATGCGGTTTCTGACACAGCACATGTTCTTGTAACTGTACCTGTGAGATCAATTGCCTCCTGCTCAGGTGTTTCCATTTATGTGGCATGTACAGTACTTAAGTGGCAGACTGTGAGCTGAGGGCAACATCCAACAAAACGAATATAAAGCAACAACCATAGAAGAAGAAAAACAGAGGAAGGAGGGGCTGTTAACAACAACACATAACATTCTGAGGTCCTCCTGTTCGCACACATATAAGGTACATTTTATGCAATTATAACAAAAAACACTGAAAGGTTCAGGTTCAGATACGACACTGTTACATACAGACAAACGAACCACATCATAAACATAAAGTCCTTGGGCCAAGGTAATTAATAGATAAGCATTGTCTCTTTTTATTGTTTTAATACAGTGCAGGTTTATTTTAAGTACTCAGCACTTAATGGTCTAACCATTCTGTCAATAAAAATAATCAAAGATGTGATTACAACATATACATGTTGCATCCTATTCATTTTTCCCGTACAGAAATGACTGGAAAACAGTGTCTAAAGTACAACAAAACACACTCAATCTTATGAATATATTTAGCATTATGTCATGAGGAAAATGTACAGCAGCGATGAATGTGCATCATGAATTTCGGTCGTGGTCAAACTTGTATAAGTGCTGCTGTGGTCCTTCAGTCACTGAAACTGGCTTGTTTCAGGGACAGTGTTGTGCTGTGATTTGTTGACAGTAAGTCAACGCCGCCCCCCAGTGTTCATGAGAAGGCATTACAGCTGCCTCCCTCCACATCAACAGAGGATTCAAGTGATCATTCCTAATGATCCTCAAACTGGATTTATACATTTTTAATCAATCAGTGTGTCATCTCCTCTTTCATCAGAATTATCCTCCTCATCCTGTCATCGTGCTACCTGGCCTTTCGTGTGTGCAGTCTGGAGCAGCAGCTGTCCTTCCTCAGTAACCCAAATCTGCCCCTGAGAGAGAGGTAACACCGATACATCTGATGAATCCACAGCACTTTATGATATTAAAAAAGGATTTCTTTAAATTGAAAGTGAAAGGACAAGATGTTAATACACCAAAAGAAAGGATATTAAAGATATTAAAAGCCTGTGAAAGTTTTAGACCAGTTAGACAAAGTAAGTAGAGTAAAGTGGGTCATTGAGAAGAGGCGGTAACAGGAGTTTAACTAGATTTGTTTCCTTTTATAGTTAAAAGAAAAGATGTATTTTATTTTAGAATATTATTATTTAAAAAAATATATTTAATATATATTTAGTACTTCTAGCTGAAGATTATTGGCTAATATTTTAGATAGGTAAATGTAAAACAAATGAGGTTTAGAGAGTTAAAAATTCTGTTGGTTTGCACATGTACATTATTGGTTTCAGTATAAGTGTTGAAATTTAAAACAAGATAACTTGTGCTGTTCATTTAGCTTCCTTTGCTTCCTTCGCCTGCAGGTAACCACTGCTCTCCGCTGTGATTGGCTGCTGTTCCCCCTCCTCCTGCTTTGAGTTGACGATGCCCTCCTGCTACAGATCCAGGACCAGCTTTCAGAGCCCAGAGAAGATCAACCCCCGCCTCCCTGCACCACATGACGGAGCAACGTCGCTCCGAGTCCAGGCATCTTAAGGACCTCCTCTCTGCGGGATGAGGTCCTAATTAGTGATCACTTCCAGACTATGCAAACAGACTATGTATTTATTATTTAAGGTAGGTTTTACTGTAGATTACGATCGTCTACTACAGCCTCTCCCTCTCACATGACTCGGCTATGTAAAGCCCTTCCACCCTAAAATAGTGCGACATTAATAACTTGAAAAGACTGATTGTTAAAGATATTTCAGGTGAGTTTCAAATATTCTGTTTGACAACAGTTTAACTAAACCAGATGTTTAGTTTTATCTGGTGAGATCTGCCATAGCTCTCTGTAGGAAGGCTAATAACAGCCGTGACAATGCACTTTTTTAAACATGTCCACATTGTTCAAATATATGCAACTATTTTAAAAGTTTAAATCTATTTTTGTCTTGATGAGACGTACTCGGATGTCATTTCTGAAGGTATTTATGGAAGGACGTAATGCTACACTTGATTGAATGACGTGACCTGCCATTTATCTGTAATATACTGGAGCGATAACGCCACATGTGGGTGTTAATATAAAGTTAATGAGATAGTTAGCTAGGTGACATGTATAATTTATAGTTCTTAGTTGTTCTAATCTGCTGTGTGAAGGATGACCCATGTTTGTTTTCTTTTGTACATTTGAATTGAAGTCATCAAAGACTAAAAAATGAGTGTTTATGTTCTATCTTTGTCCGAAGATATTATATTGATTTTGCAGACATGAAGGAAATATAGTCCTCGATTAGTTTGTGAATCCCCTTAAATTAAATTGGCAACAAACACAGGAAGATAATCAAAACGTTTTTGGCTTTTTCTTTTATTTTTTGGTCATTTCGGGTACTTTCCCGTCCAAGGTTCCCTCCTATCCTCTCACGCAGGACCACCATGAAAAGCCTCGACTTCAACAGAACAGCAAATTTGAGTAACCTCTGCAACTCTGGAACGAGAACATGATGTTGGCAGAAGCACTTAATGCTTAATAAATTACATATGGAGCGCTGGCTGTACACCCGCAGCATTCTTCCACATGTTTCAGTTTCAATATAATCGCTTGTCGCTTTTCAAGGGTTAGAAAAATGTGTTTTTTTAAAATGTCAACTGATTTGAAGCTTCAAAAACCAACCTTGGCTTTAGTCAGGGGATACGAATACATGTTTGACCTCTGACGGGGTCTGAAAAGAATCCATGAACTCAAGAAACTACAGAGATTTCTAAACCCACAGAAAAAAAACGAGTGATTTTTACACTCATGTGAAGGGAGCTGAAGTCAGCAGTGACAATTATATATCATGTTATTTCAATCAGGAGAGGCCAATAAATGAAGTAAGGAGGAACATTTATTTTAAAATGATGATGTGGTAATGAATCATGGTCAGAAGTCTTCGGCGCTTGGACTCTACGGGGAGATATGGTGATCGAAGGGTGTTGGCCCTGAGCAGCCGCGAGATATATCCCCCCGTGGAGCTTTGGTGGAGGTGTTGGCTGATGTCGAGGCTGATTAATTGATGAGCTGTCGTGAAGACTGGGCGGTGATGGGGAGGTGGAGGGTCGCAGAAGGACAGCATGAATGAACTGGAGGCAACAATATGATGGCCAACAATGAGAGTGTGCTGCAGTGCTATTGGACAGATGTGAGCAGGTTAAGAGAACAGCTGATGAGTGCAGGAAAGAGTGAGCAGAACAATCGAACCAGCATGCACAATGTAGTCTTCCTGACTGAGCTTCATATGTCAGAGACAGGATCAGTACTTTTTCTTCACAATTGCAATCGCTCCACAGTGGCAGAACTCTACATTAAGTATTCAAAACTATTTTCTTGTCTGTGTAGTGCCGTCATGAATGGAGGATGTACGTAGATCTCTTCATTCACAAATCACACGCTCTACGATTTCAGATGGCGTTCTCGTTAAAGCCCCTGTGAAGAGTTTTTTGATGGTTGTGAAACTGACTGAAATTAATTCTGAGCAAACCAGACCATCAGCGACAACATTGATTATTTCTATATACACTCACCGGCCACTTCAATAGGTACACCTGTACAATCTAATGCAGTTCAATACAACAGCACTGCCATGGATTAAACTCTTGTGAAGTTTAGTTTTTGTTGACGTTTGTTTTGCTGAGAGTCAGCAGTGTGTAAATTCAATGATGTTTATTACTGAGGCCATTAGTTAAAGGTGCTGTTGTACTGAACTAAACTATATTGAAGATGTGTCTCTAATTTTTTGTGACCTTTTATGACCTTGACGCTGAAATATAATTGAATTAACACCTCTATGACAGCTTAGAAAAAACCTGTACATTACAGGCAACATAAAAGCAAATGTTATGGCTGAGCTGGTGTCTTGGATTACATTAGATTTTTCAGGTGTACCTAAAGAAGTGGCCGGTGAGTGTGGTTATTTTTAATGCATGAAACCGCTGGCGGGGGGGTAGGTGTCTGACTGCACGCTGCCTTTGTTTACATTTTCCAGGGCAAAAGTTTGTGATACATGTGACTGTTAAAGAAAGCAGGATGAGATTTATTTGTTAAAAACCACCTCTAAAGTATGTACAGGACAAAATCAGCAAAGAGATAAGAGGTACGGCTTTGTCCACAGGGGGCGCCAAAATCAACACAAACTGAAAGTTCCTCACAGGGGAAAGTAGTATACAGTGTAAAGGAGCAAATAAAAAACTTACAACAATATGAGAAGCAAATGAGAATGTGATGGAATAAAATACTTTAGTCATTCAAAATGTACATATTCTTCAGAAAAAAAATGTTTTATCAATTAAGATTGAAAAAACAAACTCGTCTTGCAAACAGCAAAATTGCTGATGAGATTTTAGGCAGGGTAAAAGAAACCCTCTGTGAGTTCATTACAACAATCTACACTGACCTCTAGTGAACATGCAGCACAGAGCACCACACATAATTCACAAGCACTCCTGTAACATTATCTTAAACTACCTTCATCCATTCAATACATATTGAGCATGGATTATACAGTTCGTTCATTTGTTACCACAAATTCACGCACAATATTATCCACTGTAATTCAGGACAATAATAATGAAAATATGGGCCATATTCTTGTCTGCTTTATGTCATTATCATTCTAATTTTAGGTTTTTCTTAAACCTTCATTAAACCAGGAAGTTCCTTTAGATTAAAATCTCCTGTCAGAAGGAGATCAGGACAAGACTGCACACCAGGTACCGTTTAAATAAAGATAAAACCAAGTAGTGTAAGACAAAGTACTCAGACATCAAGCACAGACAGAAAGGAATAAATCCAGCTCAGTAAAAAAATCCTTTCTTAGCTCCATGGATTGTTACTGCCAGATTATCATTCATCATATCACTTGCTGAATATTTGGGACTAATGCCAGAACAAAAACTAGTTTGACACTTCAAAGGCTGAACCACCTGGAAATGATGGCAACCTAAGTGATTGACAGGTGGCATAGTTCCCGCAGTGAAAAGGGGGTGGGAGCTGAGAGGAAGACACCTGGTTCAGAGGGTCAAGACTGAGACTGTCTGGGGAATATGCCAGGAATCCAGCTCCAACCGGATCCTGGACAAACCTGCAGACTTTCAAACCCTGAGCTCATGACAACAGGTAATGTTTGACCTGAAATGAAAAATGTCTCTCTTTTTTTACAGGATATTTAAACCATTTTTGTGTGAGTAGCTCATGTAGCACCTAATTTTGAGACCTCCAGAAGCACAAAGGTCAGGGGTCAGATACTGTAACACTGAGTGTGAGTCACTTTTGGCTGCAGAGTAACGGGGGCAGGTCGAAGCAGATGGCCAGACAAGTTGCAGCCTCATCCATACCTCCAGGGAGCCGTATTGTCTGTCCTGGAATGCGCTCCACATGACCTTTGAACTCTGCGGTGTGAAGGTGAACGCTGACTGTAACTTCACAGTAATGGTTTGTATTACGCACAGTAAAAATCATCACACAAGGGCCACATCACTGGAGGTTTTCCAAGAACGCATTACCTCAGCGGTGCACTAAATGTGTCCACGTCTGCTGAGAGCGCAATCCGAGTGCATTACAGTGAATCAGTTTATGAAGTGAGAGGTGCCGTGTTTCACTGCAACACACCGTGCACATGTTTCTTACTATCAAGGGGATTTTGGAGCCAAATATTCAGGCGGGATATAATTACAAATGCCATACGGAAATATTCCACACTGGCAATGAAATGAGAGTTTCTCTTTTTACATATTCTTTAAAGAAGTTATGTAAGTTCACTTTTATGAGCTGGGCTTTTATGACACCATGCTAGTGGCAGCCTGTAGTAGCAGCTTCCAGCGTCTTATAGCTAGGAACATTTTCATCTTTTTTTATCTTGTTTTAGTTTTGTAGTTGTGTATATTGTGTCATTGTTTGTGTTTTATTATTTTATTGTAATGTTTAATACCATAAGCTGCTATTACAACCCAATTTCCCCTTGGGGATTAACCTGCCTACCTACCTACCTGTCAGTAGGATGTACATGCATGTTATTTCTTGGCAAGGCCTAAAACCTGCATTACAGAACATTTCTTCTTTAGTTCTCCATGACTTATATCCAGAATTATACAGTTGTGTACAAAAGCAATCATACTGCTATTGGTAAACAAAGAACATACAGGGTAATTAAGCTGTAATTACTTGGTGGATTTTATACACTCAATAGGCGAAGTAGTAAAAAAGCCAGACACATAACAATACCAAAACAAAACAAAACCGAGAGAGCAAAACAAGGACAGAAATGTGTAAAACAGATGAACATATACAGTACATACAGCTCCGGAAAAAATTAAGAGAGCACTCCAACTGTTTCTTAAATCAGCATCTCTCTCTACATGTCATGGCTGGCTCGATCCAGATCTGAACCCCATTGAAAACCTCCTGAATGTGATGAAGAGGAAGATGGATGTTCTCAAGCCATCGAACAAAGCCGAGCTGCTCCAAGAGTGGGGTAACGTCACCCAACAGCAATGTGACAGACTGGTGAAGAGCCTGACATCATGCATGAAAGCTGCAGTTTAAAACCAGAGCTTTTCCTCCAAGTATTGATTTTCTTCCTAAGTTAAAACATTAGTTGTTTGTTTGTTGTTTAAAAATGAACATGAACTTGTTTTCTTTGCATTATTCCATCTCTTGGTTATCTTAACCAGTCGTCATTGTTTATTTGGAAGTAGGGGGAAATGTTGCACACAATAACAATAAACACAATTATACAAACAATCATTTTACACAAACATATAAATAGAAGAACCAGAGAAAAAACATATTTTTGCGGTGGTCTCTTAATATTTTCCGGAGCTATATATATATACAGCCACATCTGTAGCAGGATTAATATTGTCTAATCTTCATACCACACCTTCATCCTCCCTCAAACCCCTTAACAGTCTCGACACATGTCCCCTTGTCTTAACAAACACTCAATCTTCCCGCACTCTTAAATCAAATCCTAAAATCAGGATCTCAACAGCTCAAATGAAGACACAATTACAGTAGAAAAAAACACAGACCATTTGTTACTATCACAGTTCAGAGCTCTTCTACCACAGAAGACGTACGAGGGGGATGGCCTCCCATTGCTTTCTAAATGCTTCTAAATACAGAGTCCCATTTGAGTGGAGGTTAGGGCATGTCCAAGATTGACACATTGATTCTGACATGTTACACAATGCTGATACACTAGGATGCATTATGGTACCATATATGAGATGAATAAGAGATACATTAAAACTAACTGACAGTGAACAGGACTGTATTTTCCTTACCTTTATAGAAAACCAGCGAACAAGAAAGCATGACATCATTCCAGGCTGTACTTGAGTTGGATTGTACAAAAAAATATAGCCAGCTACCAAAGTTTCAACTGTGAAACGTTTCATTTATCTTCTGCCAATAGACCTCAAAGGACCAGATTGCAACGCAGCCGCATGTTGAACTGTGTTTTGATTAACGGAGGTTGGCTTTGACCGCAGGCACACCCCGGTGTTCACAAACAAGTCAGATAGCTTCACTATATTTACATTCATATGCCCACCATTGACTGAGAGCAACAAGTTCACACCCATTCTCAGGAGAGCTGTTGAAAGTCATTCGGGGGTAAATGGGAAACCAGAGAGTGCCAAAACAATACATTACAATGTGTCAGCACAGAAGAACCCACTGAAAGCATACAGCTAAACTCTGAGTTTATAAGGGTTTTTTGTTGTTGGACAAAATAGCTTCAGTTAGAAATGTTGGTAAAGTTTGCATTATGCAGGTCCATGATACTATTGATTGTTATGTTAAAGTGCAGATCCTAATGTTAAGTAAAAACAGCTCACAGTTGTTTTCACTGTCATCTGTAATTATATTTACTGTATCTTTTCATTTTCCTCTCCTCTTTTCTTTCTTCTGGTCTTTCCCTTCTCTCTTAGCATCTGTACCTCATCAGCTTTTTGGATATCTTAACTTTTCCTTCCAGCAAAAACTAATTAAACCCAGCAAATCCATCGCTGAAAGATCTGCGGTCCCCCATAACTCACCCAGTGTGTACTTTCAACTCAATCAGCTTTGGTTACAAGTGTCCACCAAGTGACAACAGTATGTTTATAAAAGACATGTGTGGTGAAAACTAAGAAAAATTGTGTTCTTGTTTACATATTTTAGTTTGAGCTATTAAAGACAGAGGGAGTAGTTGTTATGTGTGTTACTTTAGTGTCTGCTTTAGCTTGCCACTAGCAGCTGGTTAAGCTTGCCGCTGGTTAGGCTAGCCGCTAGCTTAAATTTGAGCTAATAAAGACAGTATGACTAGTTGTTGTAATGTTTTAGATGCTTAAAAAAATTACAATTACAGTTTACTTTTTGTGAGAAAGAACTTATTCTCTTTCCACGATAAACTGGTTAAGCTAGCCGCTAGTTAAGCTAGTCACTAGCAGCAGGCCAAGCTAGCTGGTAGCAGCTGTTACGTGAAAAGCAGCTGGCATAGCCAACGGTAAAAAAGGTAACAGGCATCCCTAAAGCGTATTAATTAAGAAGTTAGAGGTAGCCTACTGGTAGCTAGTAAGCTATTTATCCCTCTTTCCAGTATGCTAAGCCAAGCTTATTAACTGCAGGCTTTCACCTTAAATTTAACTTGCAGACATGAAGGTGGTATCATGTTAGATATCTAACATGGTACTCTAACAGTCGCAAGAAATCATATAGCTTACGCAGGTTTCACAAATTGTCAAGGTATTAATTTCATATCTGAACTTATTGATGCCATTGATGATGATGACATTGAGGATGTAGTTTATGCTGGATTTTCATGATGATGATGACGATGATGACTATACTGACCTTGTTGATGTTGCTGATGATGATGATTATTACGCCCTATACACTGCCTGTCAGCACCAGTGTCCAGTCACACTTGAAGCTGTTTGCTGGCACTTACTGACTTCGTTCCCTCCTGTCTTGATTGTTGCTTGTGTTGTATTAACTCTCACATGTAGGTCGCTTTGGACAAAAGCGTCTGCTGAATAAAATTGTAATATTGTAACACTTGTTAAACCTTGGTAAATATGTTGCACAATTACAACAGGCAGTGCACAGGGCGTTTCTTTTTTTATATATATAATAATCAGCAGCAGCATCAACAAGGTCAATACATCATCATCATCATCATGAATATCCTAATCAACATTAAAAACATCCTCAATGTCATCATCATCAATATCATCAATATCATTAAACACAGAGGTGTTCATGAAAGAGTCTTTAGCATTGTCTTAAAGGTGAAAGGGACTCTGCAGACTGAATGGAGTTTGGTAACTCGTTCCACCACCGGGGGACTAATGTGGAGAAGAGGCTAGTTAGCGACTTAGGACCCTGTTGTGATGGGAGTACCAGGCGCCTTTCATTGGCGGAGCGTAGTGGGCGGGATGGAGTGTAGACCTGGATGAGGGCGTTCAGGTAGGCAGGAGCCGTCTTTGTGTGCTCAAACAATGACTGACCTACATAATAAAGCAAAGTTAGCACCTGATTAAAGTAGGTGAGACAAGCATCTCATCTGATGGGGATCATGGTGCACATTGCAGTGAAGCATCTAATTCTTGCTTTCTCTTTTCATTTCTGAAGTGATCGTGTGATATGAACTTGACCTACTTACACCTCAAGAACAGCAGAGGTGTATCACAGTGCAGTGCACATCTGGAAACAGCGCTGCCCCGGATGTGACTGTGTCCATTCGGGCCTCACTAATAGGATGTTGCTTGTTTTAATCAAACTGGTTCTCATGCATGCTGCTGTAGATGAAGCTAAATTAGTTTCTTGTTGTTGTAGTCAGTTGCAGATGTGCTGTGACAGGACATGATGTCATGTATAAGAGGTCAGAGACAGTCTAAGCACACATTATGGAAACTGTATGTTTTTAGTGCAAGTACACGTGTGTATGTATGCATGTGTATGTTCCTACTTCAGGCCTTAGGGGCTCAATCTGATGAGTAAATATGAACCACCTGGAGATCCTGGAGGGGAAAGCTTGGCTGCTGCTCCTGAAATCAATTACGCACATCACTGATGAAGAACAGCGGTGAGTGAGTTCACTAATGGAGCTGTGTGTTTGGGTTTGTTTATGTCTATAGATGAGGGTATACCATAGCCAAAAACAGTCATAAATAGTTTTGGCTTTAAAGGGACAGGTAAAAGTTGCAGGTTCAGGTTCATGAAAACCAGGCTGGAAAGCGAAGGCACAAAGCAGCATTGATCATCTGGCATCTAACAGGGGAAAAGGAGCTGGTATACATCCTGACAGGGTCAACGGAGAATGAGACACAGGTCAGGTGACTGAGACAGGTGGGAAAGTCGGAGGGTATCCTGTTGAGTGATGCAGAATGGCAAGGACGTGGGAATGAGGCTGAAGGGAGGGATAGAGAGGCAGAAGGGGAAAACAGGACGGATTCAGGGTTCGTTACATTAACGCATTTTTTACTTTGATTCATTTCATGTTTATTGGATTTATTACGACTTTAATTTTATATGTAAATTAAAGTTCCCGTAAATCCAAATAGAGGTTAATATAGAGGAAGTGTTGTATTATAAAGTATTGCGTACGTCACAGATACGCCAGTATTTTGTCCATCTTAGACAAAGATGTCATTTTGTTCATATTATCAATAATTTTTTTGAGTTAGTCAATTCTTAGAAAACATTAAATTCTCTGATGACTCTTCCAATGAAACGCTTCGCCCCTTTTTATGTCCCCCTCCAATGATGCACAGTATACGTGCTAGCTAGCAAGTATGGCTGATCACTGTGTTTGTGACTGAATGTAATGAGCGCTATAGGTTACTTTAAATGCTGATCAATATCAGAGACAAGTCCTTCCAAAGCTTCCTGTTTTTCAAAGAACATACATAAACGATTCGATCAAAATAACGCTTTGCTAGCTGTTTCATCAGATCTTTCACTTACGTTAGTTTTTTCCTGGCCTGAGGGACGTCATATCTTTGACTGTTTGTTGATACATTTTTCTCCTACTAATTACTTTTACAATAATCTTTGTCTAACTGTTGGTTTTCTCAATTTCAAAGGCTAACTGCTGTCTTAAACCTTGATTAACTGTGTTTACATCACCACATATCTATGCACCTACATGCACACTAAGGATCATCGTCATGGGTCCTAAAAGTGAAGAATGGCCTACTTTCTAAGACGATGCGATTATCTGTAAGCCTTCTGTTTATTTAGAGCAGAACAAAATCACCATTACTAAGAAGCTTTGTTTTTTTTTCCCACAGAAAACAGTGTTTATCATTTGCTAAAAAAGCAAAAGAGCAAGGTCCTGGATTTTTGGAGGATTTAACTTTATCCATCGGAGTTGAATGTTTCCAGATAACAAGGTGCTGTTGTGTAAAAATCCTTCAAATTACAACACAAAACCTTGGAGCACTGCTGTCAGTTTAGCCTACGACGCCGTGAGACACCGACAGACAGAAAGTCAGGTTTGGTTTAGTTGTAAGCACTCATGGAGTCGACTTGGTAAATTAGCTGTTTAGAAACAAATCTGTCTAAATTAATGTGCCTTTCCCCGGGCTCTTTGTCTCACTAATGCAGCATGCTGCCTGGGCGGCGAATGCCCCGGCTTTGTGGCATTTTATTAGGACAATAGTAAACCCCGATGGCTCGTCTGACTGGTTACTCCGGGTGAAATATGCCTGTGGGATGTAGATGTGCTCAGGATGCCAGAGGAAGGAGAGCGGAGGGTGGAAACAGTCCATGAAAAGAGAATTTAAGAGCGGCACAGGGCAATCAGCCAGGTCAGCTGCAGCTAATAAGTATTCCTGATTAAACTGCATATGGTCAATTAACTTGGAGAATTAGATAATTCTTTTAAAATTACCCTTCAGATTTGACATTTTTTTCTAAATCTTAAAAAACAGGTTGCTCCCAGAGATTTATATAAATTATGATTAGCCTTGCCTTTTACTTTAATTAGCAACATATGTTTTCTAACCCAGGTTCTCAGTGTGTTTAGCATCACTTTGCTGCATTTATATCCCTGTTGAAACCCTAAATCCTGCTCTAACTAATGTGATATGAACTCACTCATAAATATGTCAGAGGCTGCAGTCTGACTGCACTGTGGTTGTACAGTTTGACCTTCCTGTGTTCTTTCTTAATTTAAAGTACAATAGTGGACGACAGTTTTATATATTCTACTTTGGGACTCCTGTATGATTGATATTGGTGGATATTTCCGATGCTTTTCTTAGAATGAAAGATGTTACTTTTTATAGATGCGTTATTTTTGAAGCTTGATAAGTGAAGGTCTCCACTTAGCTTGTCTCAGTACAAATGTGTTGCAGCTCTATTCTCCTGCGATGCATGAAGTCGTTCTATTCCTGTGAGTATTATGTTCTTTTCTTTCAAAGCACAATAAGATATGTTGGAATAATAAGCTTTCGCCACAGCAGGCATGGGTGTCAAACTCAAACTCGGAGCACAGGGAAAAGAAAACGGTAAGTACTGAGAATGTTTTAATATATTTAGTCAGACTCCTGGTCTTGATTACTTTGAAAAATCTTTATAGTAAAATATATGTGGCATAGTTTTTGTTTCAACATTTATTTAATTAAAATATTCTATGTTTAAAATGTCTGCACTCCGGTGAATATTTATTTTGCAGTGATAAGATGTGGGAATATTTGTTTCCCCTTTTGCACGTTGACAGCCCATAAATATTCTTTATTCAAGCTAAACACATACAGAGTTTGGAGAAAATAGGCACTCTTAACATTTATGCTTCAGTATAAGTGCATATGTAAGTAATCACTTTCTTTAGTTAGGTAATTATGTATTTAAAAATACATTTAAAAAACCGTGTTGCTGGAAAATGTCAACATATTTATACAAATTAGACTTTAACTTGACAAGAGACCTAAAATAAAACACAACAAAGCAGATTTAAACTTTTGCCACCAAAAATGTGGCAAGTAGAATTTATTAGATCAATAGACAATATGTTAAATACTTTCGTCTTGTGAGAACATAACATACATTCCAGCACTCAGCATCGCCCATTGTCAGATAAACACTCACAGCACACAGTAAATTTTTCACCCTTAAACAGCAATTTTCTTTAAATGGTTTCAAAAGTAAATATTTGTAATTGTCGACAGAACGCGTTTCAAACGTAGGAAGAATACGTGAACACAACAGATGTGGGAGCCAAAGTTTAGATGCACATTCTTATTGTCAATTCTAGTTCATTTCAAATGACCCTGAGCAATAATCTGTGTAAACATTTCTACATTCGCTCCAAACTAATACAATGGAGAAAAGAAAAGTCTGTGCCTGCTCCTCCACATGACATATTCTCTTTCCTCACTAAATATGTACAAGGGAGTAAATTCCTTTTATAGGCATGCTGGTGTTCTTGTTTAAATATTGTATTTTGCTGTGCATATACAAGGAATAAACATGACACCAAATGGTCAATTCATCAGTAAAGATTTGACATTGCTTTTTCTTTTCAAACGTTCTCCTATAATGCAGAAGGCTGTAATAGAAATATATTTCATCATATATAGTTATATGTATTCAAGAAGTGCATTCAGATGCTCCAGCAGTAGATATGTAGAGGCTGACAGCTGTTCTGCATAAAGAAACGTGCTAAGGGAAAGACAGAGCGCAGCAGAGATCAGTCTGAGCTAGACTCTGGATCAGTCTGCACCATTCAGCCCTCTTCTGAGTGATGTAGGCGGGGGTAATGATCTGCACAGGAAGTCTTGGTGAGCCCTCCACCCTGACCTTCTCACATAAGGCCTCTGCGATACAGATAACATACATCCCGCAGTCATAGCTGTTCTGCTGCGATGGGCAGGGCTCCTCCACAAACATAGCTTTTCGCCCTGCACCCAGGAAGGGCTCTAGTTTGCTGGCTATGCGCCGTGCGTGAAGTGAATTGCTGCCGTTTTGAGAGTCATAGTGGGAAAAGTGGTTGGAGTTGTGATGGTAGAGTAAAAGGCTCCAGTGAGATCCCCCTGCAGACTGGTTAGAGTTGTCGTTTACAGCGAGAAAGACCCAGTGACGAGAGGCAAGATCCAGCGGCTCCAGAAATAAAGCTAACTCATCGGGGCAGGAAGCGCACTTAATGAACTGAGTGACCTCTGGGCTGATGAAGGTGATGGTCTCCCCCAAAACTCTGAAGCGCTCAGCAGAAAAATACTCAAAGGCAAAACCGATGACTTGGTCATTGAGCCAGTAAGGTCCCTCCAGTAAGGACACATCAGAGCGCCTTAACAGGCTGTCCTGGTAGCTTAGCACGACAGGATCCATCCTCCAACACAGTCAAAGTGTCAATCTGAAAAATGCAGAAGAAGAATTCACAAATCACTTTTAGCCATGTACAACATCTAATCTGATTTAGCAGAAACAACATTTCTTAATTCCATCAGCTTAATTGTGAGATTTGGATGCTTGTCTGTGTCCTACATGCTGGTACATTTAATTACTTTGAGTTTTAGACTGTTGTTTCTGCAAAACATGCAATTTTTTAAAAAAGAAATTGTGATTGTAATTTGGATCTTATACTACTTACTGACATTTTGTAGACAATCAATTAATCTTTTAAATCAAGAGAGAACCATAGGCTTAATTAGGGATGCATGATATTGGAGTTTTTGCTGATATCTAACATGCTGATATTTTACAACCCCTTTCAGATTTTGATACCGATATATTAGGTACGTTTTTTTTCCCACCTGTGCAGAGAACATCAAGTCTCCCTTTAAGTGGATTTGATATCATGCTTACTCTTATTGTAGTGGCCCACTGGCAGATGCAGAAATAACATAATACAGTGCTTTTTAAAATGAACACATTCTCTGGGCAATATAAGAAAACTACTTAAACTAAGGTTACGTACAAAATACCATATTTTTTGTAAGTAACATTTTCCTTTCTTTTCTTAAGGGAATCATTGAGCATTTAGGCGTATTTAAAGCATTGTTTTATCGGCAGATAAAAAAAATGACATATCTGCTGATGACGATACGTCATTTTCAAGCCATAATCTGCAGATACCGTTAACGTGCCGATAATATCATGTATCCCGACGCTTACTTGATACTAAAAGCACTAATTTGCTTTCTCTTATTGCAGTGTGGCAACAATAACTTGACTGAAACATAAACTGAAAATTATTCATGGAGGACTGGTGGTTAGGCTGGTGGTTAGACAAAACAAGCTATTTGAACGTGTAGGACATTGCAATGACTTTCACAATTTCATGTCAGTTTACACACAAAATAACTTGTTGGAAATGATTAATCATTAAAAATAATAACAATTATAATTTGCAGAAGTAGAATATTTAGCACTAGTCTGGGGTCTGTGTTAAAGTAGAGAAACATTTTTAAGCAATTAGTGGCAGTTTCAAAATGACACTTTCACAGTAATGCGTCACAAAACTGAACCAGGAGATGATGAGTAAATGACAATTATTGATGTTCATAGGATGGTTCTCTTAACAACTGCACAGGGATGAAGCTGCCTTCAAACTGACCCATGTTAAGTAAACCCAAATATAGCTAACCGTTAAATCAAACTGTTTAACTGTTCAAATTAAACTGTTTAACGGTTACATTTAACGGTTAAGCTTGACCAATTGGCTCTGTGTCGACTGAGTACGTTACCTCAACCTGGCTCATTGTATAAATACAGTGTTATTATCAGACGTTTACAATGGTGTGTGATTATAACTGACTAACTACACGGTGCATGTGTATAATAATGCCACTGCGGAGTGTCACATTACTGCAATGCGTTTACTTGATCGTTTTTGCCAGTAGGAAGCTGTTCTGCTGAAACAATCTTTAGCTTTAGCATGAGCTAGCTAGCCGTGCTTTCACCACCACACGAAGCTTAACATCTTAGATAAAAAGTTATTTTAGTCCGTATGACATAAACTGTGTACTGTACTATTAAAATTCATGAGGCTGATTCAACATTCATACCTGTAAATGACACATTCAAATAAAAAGTACCACGAAAACTGCAGTCTTGTCCCTCATTGCACTGACTAACGTAAACCGTTAGAGGAAGTCGTCAACTGTTTTGCGACATGGTACCTGCGCAGTACATTTACGGTCAGCCTACCGGTCTGTTTCATTACCTACAGCGATTGAAAAGTGATGGTGCAGTTATATACGATCAAAAACAACCTCGTATGTAAAAATCAACATAACTCCTGCTATGACAGTCCTATTTAGGTGACAATAGAGGCTCAAATTTAGTACATTCATCCTCTAAAAATAAGTGGTGTGAGGTGTGTACATCGCCGCCGTGTTATTTCCTGCTTACTTCCTGTTATGTCGCTCTGTCCCTATGCTCTGTCCATGTATTGCTGCATTCACGTGCTCCACTGATGCTCGGAGTTCCTAATTGCAGAGTCGTTCTGCCGACTTCGCTGTATCCACGAACTTTAAGATGCAAAGGGGAAAAAACAATGGGCGCTTAAAAGATGATATTTTATGACTGATTGCTCGAATCTACGTCCTTCTTTGTGTAGAGCAACGGTTACAACCTAATACACATAAAACAAGTTTCTTACCACCAACACAATCAACATTGAGAACTATTTTTTCCAAATATTCTGAAACCACGTGAATGTAGTGTGATAAAAGACTGGATAAGGACCTCAAAGATGGCGTCCTATTCATTCCTATGAAAATACTCACTACGCTTCCGTGTTTTGGGTCCCATAGAGCATGCGCACGAGTGTATTTCTCCAGCTGGGCCGGTTAAGAGTTCAGAAAATGTATTTTTCGGTTTACAGCTGCTCCTTTTCCTATTATTATGTAAAGGAAAAATACATTTTGGTCGTGATGAACGGGGAAGTTGCATTTTCCTTTCTGACCGCTACACAAAATCCACTCCACAGTCACTTTACGGTGTCCCGGGGGCTTGTCTCTGCCCTCCCCCTCTGTAATTTCTCCCCGCCCCGGAGCATCGTGAACGCGCTCTGCTGCGCGTCCATGAACGGCCGCACTGATTAGCAAGGCAAAGTAGAGTTTTCAGCGACCGTCACCGAGCCGCGAAGGACTGCTTTTTAATTACATCCAAACAGCGAACACGCACGGATAAAAAAAATGCGCAAGTATCCGGCGCGGACTTGAATTTCGAGGAGTTTTCAGAGGCCAGCAGCGGGAGCGAGAAGGAAACAAATTAAATCAGTGGGAATGCTGGGAATTAAATAGAGACTTAAGCTTTTTCTGCGGCTACAAGTGTGTGTGGCTCTGCAACCTCATCCGGAGAGGAGACGACAAACTTGAATCCCACTTATAAATTGACTTCAGTTTCTCGTCTGGAGGTAAGAGCGTGATGTTTAGGAGTTAGGCACTGTTTTGTGGTGGTGGGCTGCCCCGCGGTGGGAAGAGAAGAGGGGCTTTGAACTGGAAGCAGCCAATGAATCAAGAAAGTTGTTCCTTTAATCTGCTGTGATTTGCAAAATAGTTTTCAGTTGCAAAGCTGTTAAGGTGTGTATGGGCTCGGTAGCTTTTGTTGAATGAGTCGTTTGAATCAGAGGTGTGTTTGGTGTTTGTTTGTGTGTAGTCTGAAAGAATGAAAAAGTTTGTGTAGCTGCTCAGTGACATGTCATTTCACATTGACTACAACCAGCTACTGCTTGCTCTAGATCTAAAGCCACACATATGACCCTTATGAAATGTAACACTGAGGTACCTCGTCCCTAAAAAAAGCTGAGTCCTGGTTGTATTAACTTTATTTTACTTGATTTAATTCATTCATTTCTCAGTAAGAACACATTCATGAGCAATGTGATATAAAAGTGTCACATTCCCTGGGCAGGATGATGTTTTTACTTAGGCCTACTAAAGAAACAAACAATCCTGACAAACACCACTAATGCACTTCTAGGATGATACAGCATAAATGAAAGGAGGTGAAACCATAGCAGAGCTGCTAAAAAAATCTCAGCCTTATTCATTAGGGAATAGGAAGGATTTTAGTGTTTCTTTCAGTGTTTGGCTGCAGCAGGGTGGGGTGAATGTATACATGTATTATTTAGTGGAGGTCAGACAATGCAGCTAATAATGCAGTGAAGGCAGTAAAGACTGCACAGCAGCTGTAACAGTACAGGGAGGTCTGATGAGGTGAAGAAGCTGCTGAATCATGGCTGTGTGTCTCAGTGGACAGAGAGTCCACTTCAGACACTCGCAGCAGCAGATCTCATCCTGCAGACGATGCCTTTAATGCACCTTAAGATAGTTTGTCGTGTTGAATTCTCTTTAGTATTTCTTTGGAGACTAAGTAGAGGGATATAGTTACAGTACTTAATTGCGCTTAGCTGAATATCTGTCTCTTCTTCTTGGACACTTTATGCCCTTTATTACAGTTGTCAAAATGTTGATACTGGATGTGGATGTTGCCCTAACTGAATCATGTTCTTAAACAACCAATCCCCAGTTCTTTAAAGCTCCTGTGAGGAACTTTCATTTTGTGTCGATATTGGCGACCTTTGTGAACAAAGCAGTATCTCTTTGTTGATCTTGACCTGTACATTTGTAAGTTGTGTTTTCTGACGTAATATCTCATCTATCTTCCTTTTACCAGTCAAACATAGCACTCGTTGTGAATCTTTGTTGTGGAAAACATGAAAAAAGGCTGTTTCAGCAGCAGTATGCAGCTATTCTCCTGACACCGACCCGGTGGCAGCGGTAACAGGCATTAAAAATAACTTCATAGAAATAATCAATGTTATCGCCGATGGTCTTGTTTGCTTTTGTAGGTCGTATAGAGGCATCAGAATGAATTTCAGTCTGTTTCATAATCAGCAAAAAACTCCTCACAGGAGCTTTGAGCATAAAAAATAATGGAAGAACACATTCTTTAAGATTTCTCCTTCCAGTACGAGGTGTTACCTCTCGCACTGTTGATGCAGCCTTACAGAGCCAACACAAGTTAATTCGTCAGTGCATTGCTTTCTGAAGATCATTATTATAGTAGTAGGCTAGTTAGCCTATTTAATCATTATATCAGTTGCTTGGCACAGTAATACATCTCTTATTAAAACGTTTTCACCCAGGCTGTTCAAACGGAGGGGATTTAGGAGAGTCAGTCTACGTTAAATGCAACATTTATTAAAACAACTTCCTCCTTCTCTACGAGGATTGAAAAAGTGCAAACACCTCTAACTTTACCGGTTTGTCATAAACGTCCAGCCCTTGGCATATAACCTTTTTCAAACCTGGCCCTTCTTAAGAAGTAATTGAATAGCTCTGCTCTGACCCTTAAACCAACATCATTGGTTGTGATTATTAGGGCTTAGAGTCTTTGTATCATGGTGCTTCTCAGTAAAATCATTTGTGTCTGCAAAATGTTAAAGAAACTGACTTTAATTCAAGTAGCCGTGCGGCTCCCCTGAGAGCTCGTCCCTCCCTCAGATCAGCACAGGTGATGAGAGTAAAGTGGGCCTGTCCTGCAGGAATGTGCGGTCTGAGAAGACACAGCTGCTGCAGCCTGAGAGGCGGCCCGGGCCGAGACTCCGGCAACTGGTCCCTGTCGACATCTGACACCCCGCAGGCCCCCGCCGTCTGCTATTTCTAAAAAGACCGGCCTCAGTTTGTATCACATCGGGGCCGCGTCTGTGCTGAGCGATATCACCGGCACCACCTGAAGGACTGAAGCTGTGGTCTGAAAGGTTGAAGGCTCAGCTTCTGGAGCTAATCTGTGTGGGATTATTGTTGTATGAACAATAGACACTTGAACTTTAAGGTAACTTGTAACCTTCTCAGACAGGTTTGAAGGAACACAATACATGTCCTAAACTTTTACTTTGAAAGGAACCTCCCTTCATGCAAAGTATCAGCAGTTAATTGACTCAGTAACACCATGTGTGATTCAGTCAGTGCTCCCTCAGTGAAACAATGAATGACTTGAGGTTTTGTCACCTGTACATCACGTCCTGAGGCGTGGCCTCACGTTTGGCCAGTTCTCTTCTTTGTGTCCAGAATTATTCATACTAATCTGTTTATCTGTCTGTTTGTCATGTTCCAACTGTTTCCATTAGCTGAGCTTTGTTTGTCATCAGTCACCAATAAAGATAACGGCTACGATGCAAGTGTAACACTCGGTGGTAAAAATGTTTAACATCCTTTCAGAAGTCGTCACCGACTGAGTCATCTTGGAAAAATGTGCACAGAAAGAAACTTAAAAACGTTTGGGCATCAGAGGAAACCTCCTCTGTGTTTGACTGCAGCACCTTTCAGATGTCGACCAGCTGAGGCATCATGATGTCAGAGAGAGCAGCCACCACTCTGCAGTTTAAGGCCTCCTGTTATAAAATATATATCAGCTTTGAAATAACTCTGTAGTTATATATAACCTCATCTTGTTTTGAGAGTGCAGCTCAGTTTGTCTGGATGGAAATATGGAGTGATGTTGGAGTGATGATTAATTATAGTCGATGAATGGATGACTTTTCAACTTTAACCATTATTTTGATCAATTAATTGTTGTTAAGGATTTTTTATAAAAAAATTCTCAGATTCCAGCTTTTTAGGTGTGATTATGTTCACTTTTTGTGCTTCTTTTTTTGCGTCTCTATGACAGAGAAACTTTGGTTGTTCACAAAACAAGACATTTGAGGACGTCATCCTGAGCTTTTAAGGACACTGACCACTTTCTCACGTTGCATAGACAAAACAATTAAACCAATAATAGAGAAAAGGACTGACTAATCAACAGTGAAAATGATCTTTTGTTGCAGCCCTGCTAAATCATCATAACATCATAATATCAGCCTGAACCGTCGCATGGGCTGTGCGAAGTGTGCAACCACACAGGGCCTCGCACAGGGTCCGCAGCAACACTTTAAAAGTAGCCCAGTTGTGCTGGAAAAATGCAAACCTGGCAACCCATGGCTTCGCATCTTGCATATATAATATTTTCAAGACTGTTGTTGACCCACCATGATTCTGAAATTATATTCCTGTTTGTCAATTCCATAATTCATACTCAACGCAGTGCATGGTCCATCCTGCTGCTCACTGCAACACCGACGGACAAAGGGACATGATGTCGGCCGCACAAGAGCGCGACAGATTTCCTAAACACGACTTGGTTGCTGAGAAAAGGAAAAGAATTCAAAAAGGAAAAAGTCACTGAGAGGATAAGAGGATAGCTGGATAACACTTCGTACAGGGCCTCACACCTCCCCCACCCCCACCCCCTGTGACAGCTCTGATATCAGCTTTAACTTGAATTTAAATGTGTTTTAGGAGTCTGTTGATCTGGTTCGGTTTACTGGTTGAAGTTAAGGGCAGCTATAGAAGCTGCTATAGCACCAGTTTTAACTGACTGGAAACTATTGGAAACACATCATTTTATTATACACTTATACACACATAAACCTTTTGTCACATTGTGACCAACATAACAATGGCCATTACTGTGACTGTCAACCCCTAATGCTGTATATTACCACTTAATCATAGCTGCAGTTTGTGTATAATTGCAGCCTTAGAATAAGACACCTACCAGTATGCATTCAGTAATTCTTTAAAAACATACGATGTTTTCAAACTTGTTGTCTGTTGTGTCTCTACTGTCCTCGGCAGCTCCCCTGAGTCTGTGCTGTTCCTTCAGTCTCTAACCTGAACATGAGAACGACTCCATCCTCTGGTCCCTCAAAGTTTCACCTGCTGAACCGAATCACCGCTTGTGTTTTGGTGTTTTAGGATGGAAAAAGCGAGTCACGTGCTGCTCACATGATTCAGGTCGTCCTGAAAAGTGTTGTGTGGCCGCATGATGGGATTGTGTGGCGTAAGTGATTGGCGTGCACATGAAGTCATTAAAGAGGAACCTGCTTGTGTTGCAGTGAACAAAGCTCCCCTTTCTTTGCTCGGCCATTATACGAGGGAGGTTTGGCCTCAAAGGCTCAGCCTCCCCACGTTCTGCATTTCCCCTCATTAACTCACTGCTGCTGCGAACAGAGGCTGCACTGAGACCGGAGAAGAAAGTGCATTGTGTTGGTCTTTGCTGGTTTCTTTTTGTGGAATGAGTGTTTTTTTAATTAATCCCTTAAAATTAGAGTCCACAAACAATGCGGTGATCTGGCTTCAAGAGCCGTTTGTTTATCCTTAAATTCAATCTGATCCTTGGAGGGTTTGTTTTGGACACAGAAGCAAATGTTTAACTCCTTTTTTATTTTACAAACCCCCCTTCAAAGCCTGAAAACTCACAGGAAAGCTCAATGCTATGCAAATATATCAGTTTGCTGAGCATTAAGACCTTAGAGTTCCTTTTCCCTGCTGTAACTTTGTGATAAATGAGCTTTGAACAATGATGTAATTCCTTGTTCCAAACGACTTAATTAAAATTAGGAAGTTAGATATGTAGCTCGCTTATATGGAATTGGTTGGTGAAAAAGTCCTGATTTCAAAATGCCTTGAGTCAAAGAGGTGATGTATGAGCAGTGCAATCTGTGCATGCTGACAGGTACAGGTTGCATGACAGCGACCACATCTCTGCAGGCTGTTTTTGCAGCTCTGGAAACTAAAAGTTGTGATTTGCAGAATTTCTGTGTGTTTTGCGACACAGCTGTGACAATAGCTCGTGGCCCCCCTGCAGCCTGACGTACAGACAGGACAGGGCCCACGTTAATCCTCAGGCATGTGCTGTTGTGTAACGTACACAATACTGTCCGTTTGCAGGGCAGAGAGAGCTGCCGTGAAAACGTAGGGAAAAAGCGTGACGGTCCATGAGCATCAGTTTGTCTCAGAGGTCCTTGATCATCATGTAGATCCTCAAAAACATGAAGAAATGCAGGTGATCTTCTGTTTCTTTAGGTAACATATCAACATGAACGTCTGTATGCAGAAGGTCATCAGCAGTATAAATAGCACTGATCACTTTTGCAGGAACAAAGTGCGGAATATAGTTTATATGCAAGGTTTGTTTAGCAAGAGGAGCTGCAATTATATGGCAACACTTGTTGACACACATTGTTTATGTTCACTATTTATGGTAACACTTTTTTATTTTGACTATTTAAGATGCATGTATTTCTTCACATGCTGGTGTAGTTCAGCCTCCAGGCCACTTGACGATGTAAGTGAACCTCACCTTACATTCTGTTTCATGACTCCTCCTAGCCGCGCCCTGAGGACGACCCGATGAGAACCAAAGGGTTGTTGTTTATTTCTGTGATATTGATGGTTTTCTTTACAAGAGATGCTCTGATTCAATCAAGGCGTTCTTAACTAAATCCTCAGTGCGAGTGTGCCTGAAGAAAGCCCAGTGGCTTCCCTCCCTCGACAGTTCACTTTTTAGCCTTCACCTGGAGTTTAACACCATGCTACCGTGAGCAACCAGTATCCCTCTTTCTTTTCTAGCTGCAATTATTTATTTAAATAATTTGTAAAGTAATCGACAACTATTCTGATAATTGATCATTTTTGTGATTTTTTTCTTTTAGAAAAACAGCTAAAATTCACATATTCCAGCTTCTCCAATGTGAATAATTTCTTAAATTCTATGACAGTAAACAGAATAACTTTGAGTTGTGGACAAAACAAGACATTTTCTGACACTTTATAAACTAAAATCAAATGTTGGTGAGTGTTTTAATCTCTCAAAGTGACAAAAAATGGAAAATAAATCAACAAAAAAGGGGCGTTAGTTACTAATTTTAAGAGAATAGAATTTAAATTTAATAAAAATCTGACGTTTGCAACCTCGAACAACTTCATCTGGAATTTGACTTTCCTTTAATTTAGGACTGTTTGTGAAAATAGAGGGTAATAAAGGGTCTCGAATTAAAGAAAAACATGTGTTGCTATAGAAAGATTCATCACCTACATCAGGAGCTGGAAATGCTCTAAAATGGTGAATTGTATTTTTATTTCAATCAGTTTTTTTCCATCCAGAGAGACGGACAGTTTGGAGGGTCGGCTCTCTGCAGCGGGCTGTTGCGGCTCTTATCTGCAGGAATTCTGACGGTTTACAGTAGTCTGTGCTCTGTCAGAAAGAGGCGAGAGGGGAGGAAGAGCAGATAGTTGTGTGTAACTGACAACAAACAGGCTGTGATAAGCTGGATTTCACATGAGGCCTGAAACATGCTGCTAATAGCTGGAATTCTTGTCCTGTCTAATCTGTGCTGCAGCTATCAGTGTAGTAAATGAGCAGAAGATACAGAGAGGCTGCTCTCAGATTAGACTCAACCATTAACTGTAGATACGTGGTCCGAGGTGTTTCCTCTTTAGTGTCGGGGAAGGAAAGATTTGGTCTTATGTAAAATAAAATCCAGTCAGAGTTCAGTGCTGGTACTGTTACCCTGTGTCAATCTTAGTCCTATAGTCGGTCAAATATAGATTGGATTAATCAACAATGTCTCGTAATTAGAATATATATAATATAATATAAGATAAGCCATGCCTTTATTGAGAGAGAGAGAGAGGACAATGGATAGTGTCGGAAACAGGGGGAGAGGGAGTGGAGACGACGCGCGGCAAAAGGCCGAGGATGGGAGTTGAGGCCGGGGCGCGTCGAGGGCTGTTTGCTGAAGCTTCGGCCACATTGTTTGTCATTTGTTATGATCAGACGATCTCAAACTGACTGCTGACCTTTGTCACCGGATTTAGTGCTTCATAGAGAAATACAGAACCGACCAAGACTACACAAGACTATATAAAGTGTAGAGCATGTGTGCAACCATATACAAGCAGGGTAAGGAGTCAGGGAAATAATAACAACAACAGTGCAAAAGTTCTGATTGCTCAGTATTGAAATTGCGGTATTTTGTGAGGTAATTCTTAACCCTGAGACACAGGGTTTGCAGTTTTCTCATGAAGAACTGAACAATTTGCTCGACCTAAAAAGACCCTGTGCTAACGCATGGTTAAATAACTAATGAGAGGAATGTGCAGCAATGACGGAGGAAGGCACTCTTGTGGTCCTTTTTTTGTGTGCAATTCGACCCCGTAGCTACATGAGCAGCCAATAAATAATATTCCATATAATGTCTAAAGACTTTACAGAGTCCATGTGACATCTTTATATCACTTCTTTTGTCCAACCAGTCCAAAACCCAAAGACCTTTTATTGACTATCATAAATGTATTTACAATTTAAGAAACTGCAAAAGCAAAGGTTTGAAGTTTTTGCTTCATAATGACTGAAAAAGTTAGTTTCATATGAAAAAATGTTCCTTTTGATTGATTAATCAAAAAAAATTGCAGCTCAAGTGGAGATGATTAACGTGGTTCTATGCTCAAGTTCTTTGAAGGTGCACAGATGTTATATCTCTGTCTCAGTCTCAGCAGTCTGTCTAATAGTCTAATGTAGTCTTAAAGGATGAATTGATCATTAGGTCACAACATTAATCATGATAGGAGTGTTCATTCGAGTCCCTCTGTCTTTACCGTGACACTGCATTCATCCTGATTAGCTAATAATGCTTTCGGAGCGAGCGCCCGCTGCAGCGACTGAGTGGTCAGGTTGAACAGTTATGGTCAGACGCCCTGGAGACGATTAGAGTGTCCCTGTTGTCTCTGCAGAGTCTGAGTCCTCCAATCAGCCGGAAAGAGTCCTCTGAGCAGTGAATCTGCTCAGCTTAACAAATAATTTCACTGAGCTGCAGTGCAGAGCGGACCTGTGAGAGCAGACTTAAACGTCGACTGTAATGAGTTTCTCTCGAGGCCTACGTCTGGTGATGGAGAGTCCAGACCTGTGTGGGCTTAATGTTCAGATGGAGGGTCGGACCGCTCTGACCTCCTCAGCTCAGAGAATCAAGTGTTGTGAAGTGGAATCAGTATTTTATGGCTTGATGCTTATTCTCTGTGGATACTTGTCCTGTGACCTGTTGAGGTGAAACCTTGTCAGTAGTCAATCACTCAAATCATGAGTCAACTTGCATTTGGTCTGTTGCATCTCTGCACTTTGTTTTCAGCTGCATCGCGTCCCATATACAGAGGCCACAGTCCTCGATGCGGCAGCCCGGGATTCGACTCCCGCCCTCGGCCTCGTGCCAGGTGACATCCTTCCCGTTTCCGACACTATCCACCGTCCTCTCTCACTCCCAATTAAGGCATAAACGGCCCAAAAAATAAATGACAAAATTAAATGTGTTATTAAAGCCGGTAAAGACGCTGAATGAAACTTAAGCTCAATTGTTTCTCTCATAACTTCAAACTCAAGAACCTCAATCGAGTTGAAAATGACGGTGAAGTGACCTGAAACACAGCCGGCCCTGATGGAAAACTCAGATGTGCATCATACAGGTGAAACATCACACTAATGAAGGGTGATACACAAGTCTATACAGTAATCAAACAGTCACCATGAGCCTGTAGCTTCTTAAACAAGGACATTTTCTGTTTTTCTTCCTTTTCTATTCATCATTATCGATGTTTGTTTCCCGACTAACACAAACCATGTTGCATTTGATGCGCGTAAAATGTTCATAACTTGTTCTTTCAAGTCAACAAACTCTTGTTCTCGTCTTGTTTTCACACCAGACCTGATTGTATAGAACAAGACTCTACATGTTTGCTGGAGCTGTCAGAGAGCATTCTGGGAAATGAAGGAAGTCTCTAACTGAAGGGAGAAAGTGTAATTTTCCCCTGCAGCTCATGACCATCACTTATAAATGATACAAATTGAAAGGGTCTCTGCGGATGGAATTTTCCTTTATCCGAGAAAATCTTGTTTATTTCCATTTCGACCACAGTTTACCAAATATCACATCATCTCTCCGCAAGCTTTGGGTGTTCAATAAACCATGAGGTCAGGAGAAGAAGAGCCTCTCCAGAGCTTCTCGCCAACATCTTCCGTCATCTCCCACAAACCCAAACGTGCGTTCTCATCGTCCTGCAGCAGCTCCTCTCCGTCTCTGTGAGGACTGCGGCTCTGACTGCAGCACCGGCTCACATTTCAAACGGCCTGCGGTCTGCTGAAGGCAGAGAGACAGCAGGCAGAGAGACAGCAGGCAGAGAGACAGCAGGCAGAGAGACAGCAGGCAGAGAGACAGCAGGCAGAGAGACAGCAGGCAGAGAGACAGCAGGCAGAGAGACAGCAGCCGTCCCCCCGTCCTCCCGACAGACAGCGAGAGCCACTGTAACGCTGCCCTGTAATTACAGGTCATGTTTTTTTCCTAATACGCTAAACAGATGTGCTTAAACTGATGCTGAACACTCAGACCCCGAGTTAGATGTGATGACCCGTCATTACGATCAGCTGCTGAAGGAGAACACCGTTTCTGTTACCTAAATCATCCGGGTTGAGATTCTCAAACTACAACAGTGTTTTATTCTCTGTCAGTGATAAGAGAGGTACAACAGCAGTGGAGTTTATAGACAGAAAAAGTCAGGATGACTTCAATAAACTTACTTTAAACAGTTAAAATGCATTTATTGAGGGTTGTCATAATGAAAACTTGATGCAGAAACACGTCAGAGTTTGGTTCCAGCTCTAACATGACTGTGCTGTGCTGATGGACGTGTTTTAAATGTTTAAAAAGGAGTTCCTTGTGCTACTTTTATGTCAACGTGTCTCCATCCAATGAATGGATTGGACTGCACCTTTCTCGTCTTCTTACCACTCAAAGCTCTTTCCACTACATGTCACATCCACCCTTTCACACACATTCATGCACTAAATACAGGTGCTTTCACACCTGAAGTCCGCTTGTTTGATCCAAATCAAAGACCACATTGTTACAATGTTGCATTTTGTTTGGTTTGTGTTCACACAGCAGCTTTTACCCGTGGATCCAAAAGTTTTGATGTGCGAGGAAACTGCTTTCTGATTGGTCAGAATTTCCACTTCAGAAAAGTCGATGAAGTAAACAAAGAGAGAGAGAGAGAAAGAGAGAGAGCACACTCCTGTTCATCCATCAGTTCTTCTCCTTTAGTTTTTCAGTGAACAGTTTGAATACCTCAAGCATTTGTGAAATTGTTGGGTCAGCCCATATTTCTTATTTCCTCATGACTCCCCCACATCTGTCCTCTAGTCCTCTGCAAGTGTCAGCACCCATTAACAACCCACAATGCAACATGTTTTGGTTTGCTTCCTGTATTTGGTCCGGCTTTAAGTCTGATTATGCTCTCAGCTGAATCGACCCGGACCATGGTTCAACTGGAAATGGACCAAGTCCCATCTCTTGTGGTGGACCAAGGTCCGGTGTTTTGTCTCACCTGTCCAAACAAACCAGACTTTCAGAGTTAAGTCCGACTTTCAGAGGAAAGTCCGAAAGTCTGGACCAGAGCTGTCAGGTGTGAAAGCACCCTTAGTGTCATGCGAAGTCCCTAATCAGCTGAGCGTTCACACTTTCATACCCGATGACAATGCCTTGAGGAGCAGGTGTCAGTGTCTTGCCCAAAGACAAGACTGGAGGACGACCCACTTTAACACCGAGCCACAGCCGCCTGAGAACACCTCGCCCAAACTAATTTTGACTTTCTCCGAATGTGTTAACATCGTAGTATCGTTGCACACAAACAACAGAGCTGGAGGCAAAACTTCAAACAAACCTGAAGAATTAATAATAATAGTCTTTTTAAGGTTTCAACTAACATGTCAGTTTTGATTATTTTAATCGTTCAGTGCCTTAGAATTCAGGCAATGGCGGAGGTGCGACAGGTGGCAATGCCCTGTAGGTAAATAGTCCCTGTGCTTCCATCTGATTTACCAAACGTAGACTGCTCAAATAACTCTTCATCGTCGTCCTGGTGGAGACGTGATGTTAACACAAGGCAAAAGGCTGCCTTAAACGCAATTATAAGAATAACTACTTACTGTACAAGCTCTATGCATTCACACAAGTATCAGATGAAGCCCCGGCTGTCCTCAGATCGGGGTCAATGTGAAGACTGAGAGAGGAGCGAGGAATGTGTGGGTGATGAAGACCTCGCAGTGCACTTTTGCTGTTATTATGTATTCAGGAGAGACGACACGTTACAGCCCAGCTTCTGTGTGAGACGTGACAAACAGCACAAAGTTACAGCTGTGTTATCTGCTGGGTCCGGTCTGTTACTTGAGTATGACATTTGATGCGCACTGACTTTAAAACACGTCCTTGACTGCTCTTCTCTCTGCCACATTCTGATATATATTGCATTATAACACTGTCCTTTGATCACTGGTGCCCACTCATGTGCTGCATGATTCACAGCGATGTCTTTGAAATAGCTCCATGTAGGTGTCGGATGCCCTAAAGGAAGAAATCCTCCCTCTGTGTCGTTATGCAAGTCTTCACAACACAAAACCTTTGACGGCTAATTTGATCAGATTCACCGCGGCTAATTGGCCGTGAAGATGACGAGTCCCCGTCCGTCCCCTCGGGTTCAAAAGGAAAGCTTATTTTAATGTATGAGTGTCTTTGTGCGCACGCTCGACCTGGTGGCAGGTATCTAAAAGAGGAAACAGTGTTGATCTCCGGGTGCACGTCGGAGGACATCTGTGCTCGTCTCTGTGAGGTCGGAGGCATCTTGGCACCGAGCTGTGAGAGCTGCTACAGTCATTACCGCTCGTCTCCTCTCAGCCATGAAAGACGAGATGAGTCCTTTTGGCACTCGCTGCTTACACAGAGTGTGTGTGTGTGTGTGTGTGCAGTTACCCGTCCCATTGTGTGTGTGTGTTTACTGTGCTCATTTGTTTATAAGACTAACGTTCTTGTACACACACAGCCTCCTGCTGCTTTGAAGTGTTGTGTTTTACATGTCCAGTGTTTCTGGAGGAAACGTGGGAGTCCTGGCTGCTCCATGGCGCTGTCTTCCCCCGGGCCAGACTCTCTTTCTGAGGGGGAAATGGAGTGAGCGTAATCCTGCTCACTGATACCGCCTCGCCCCTCACCGTCTTCCTCTTCTTCTCCTCACTCCTCCTCCTTCATCCTTCCTCTCTGCTGCTTGAGCACACCTTAAAAACAGCTACATTCACTACTTTTTGACCAATATTTTTTAACTTTAACTAAACTTTTTATTAGAACCCGACCAATACAGGATGTGTCGGGCTGATCCTGATATTGGTATGTCTGCAGATATTAATTTTCTTTTGATACTGTTTAATTAAATTAGTTTATTATTTATTTATTTATTGACCATTTATGCCTTTAGTGACAGAGAGAGGACAGTGGATAGTGTCGGAAACAGGGGAAAGAAAGTGGGGATGATGTGCGGCACAGGGCCGAGAGTGGAAGTGAAACCCGGGGCCGCCTCATCGAGGACCGTAGCCTCCGTCGATGGGACGCGTGATTTAATCGCTGAGCTAAACTGCTGCCCCTTAATTTGTTTTTTAAACAGTTGTGACCAAGAAGTGTACTTAGCAGGACATTTTACAGTTTAAAAATAAACTTGATTCAACTTCCTGTGGACACCGGACGTCTTAGCCTCAATGTTAATTTATTGTTTTGATGTATAGGCAACAAACTATAACGACTGTCCTTCAGCCAGGTTGATTTATTGGTTGTGCTCTACTTTCTATTAAAGCTGAAACAGTTTATCAATTTATCAACTCGTCCATCGACATAAATATAACTATACTGACAAGTGACTTAAATGTTTTATTCCTATTTCAAAGAAAAAATGCCCAACTAAATGTTAGGATAACCCACTGAATATATTTTGGTTTTGGACGATCTACAACAACAAACAGTTTCATGAAGTTGTAACTTTGGCTCTGAGAAAAAGATTTTTTATTTTTTAACAGTTTTAAGCCGATTTATTTTTTCTATCTTTTATTTTTTAAACATTCTTGCCTTTATTTGTAGGACAGCTGAAGAGACAGGAAGCGACGTGGGGAGTAGAGAGTGGGGGATGACATGCACCAAATGATCAGCAGAGCGGGAGTCGAACCTGCGATCAGTGCGCCGAGGACTGTAGCCTCTGTACACGGGGCGCCTGCTCTACCAGCTGAGCTAAACCAGCTCCCCTGTGACGACTTATTGACCCAATAACTTCTCAGTTAAATGAAAATTGTCAGATGAATCAATCATGAAAGAAATGGTTAATCGCAGTTCTAGTGCTGCTTACTTTATACTTCACCAGTTGTGAGTCTTTTTTCTGTCCCTACTAATGTCACAGTCTGCATCTGAAACGTGTCGTACAGTTGTTTCACTTGGCATTTGCGTGTGTGCCCTTTTTAGCTGCAGCTCTGGGTGTTGATAAAGTTGGCAGAGTTCAAACTCACAAAGGTTCAAAGGCCTTGCTGCTGCTCCAATGTGTCTACTTCTCACACTTGCTGTACAAGCTGTACCACCTGGATATTGATTCGATTATTGTATTATAGAAACGGAGGTCAACCTGTTCAGTTATGGATTTGATTTCCCGAGAATAATAAACTTAAACACTTTATAAATCCCTTCAAACACCAGCTGTTGATGATGTTTCTTCCAGTTTCTGGCCCTCTGTGTTTCTGGGTGGGTTACTTTTCCTACTCCAGCAGCCAAATGCAGCCGTGCAGCGTCATATTGATATTTCCAGAGCCAGAACGGAGTCTGAAAGGGAAAAACATTTTTCCACTCTCTGAAACAATAAAATGTAAATGTCAGGTCAGACCAAGAGCAGCGGCCGTGTTTTAGACTCAACAGTTGTACAGTAATCTCTCCTCCTGCGGGAGCTTCATTAGGCTGTAATCATTGGAACATATTGAGTAAAGGGAACAGGATGCTCCTCAGTCCAACACAAAGAGGCACGTTCAGAAAATAGCACAAACAATGCTCAAAGACAGCTTCTCAGATTTCATTTTAAAACACTTAAGCATCTAAAATTAGAACATGTAATTGTTTAAATGTTGTATCAGTGACTGAGGCCTTTTAATCACAATCGCAGGCTGTTTCCTTGAAGAGTCCTTGCCACACGCTCGCTTCTGATAACAGTCAACCATTAAAGCATTAGCTCACACTTGTTGCGTTTTATGGCTTTGACTATCTGTTTCAGTCTGACAGCAGTAAATATCTGTATGTATTCACTGTCCTGAGTTAAGAAATAGAAAACTTATGTGTGGTTAAATGAAACGCTCTGATGTCCGAGAGATTGAGCCCACCATGAGTGTATGCCTGTTTCTGCCCCTCATCCCTTGAATCAGTTGGGTTCAGATCATTTGCCTATCGTGCTCTTTATCTCTGAAATGACCTCCATTACAGGTTAAAGAAAAACTTTTTAAATCGAGATTAATGCGACACATAGAGACAGACAACCTTTCACGCTCACACGCTCGCAATTTTGAGTCACCAATGACCCTAACGAGCATGTCTGTGGACTGTGGGAGGAAGCCGGGGTACCCGGAGAGAACCTGGGAACATGCTCCACACAGAAAGGCCCCGACCTGAACCTGGATTTGAATCCAGCTAAATTTTCTGTTTTTAATGGTTTTTTTGCCAGAAAAGTGCGACTTGTAGGAACATTGGCTGTAAAAACAAGTAGTTCTGCGCCCCGGTCCCGTCTGTGTGACCGTCTGAGATTGCCTAAAATGTCACATGACTGGTTGTGTTGCATTACGGAAAAAACCCTCTCGTTTAATGCGTTTTTCCCCTCCACTACATGGAGTCAGACTGGCTTTGTCACTCTTTCACCACGGCCCCTAAAACCCTGTTTGGATTCAGACGTGAACGTAAACAGCGCTGCAGTGGAATACTAACCGACTTGTATGTGGCGCCACAGTCAGCCGCGTTTCAATGCGGTTCAAGTTTGACCTCATTGTTTGGTTTAATTTGGCTGCGAGTAAAACCTCTTCTGTCATGGTCCGAGCGTCTGACCCACAGTTTATAGATCATGCCGCCGTTTTTCTAGGAATCAGTCAGACAGTAAACAGTTTACCCTCTTGAAAATCATACATTTCAATACTCTCAATAGAAATGTATAACAATGCAGTGATGCTGTTGTAATGGTGTTGTTATGTTGAAGCCCCACTGAGCGACACTTCCTGTCTCACCCAAAGCTGCTGTCATTGTCCTGGGAGTGGACACAGGAAGTGGAATTCTCTATGGCGACAACAGAGGAGTGGTGCTGTTTACTCCCACTGTAACCTCCTGGTCGCATGTTTTACAGCAGCCATTCTTCACTGCAGCCTGTAACAGTTTAATGCCAGACAGTCTTATTATAGTCACCATTATCATAAAACAGAGTCAGCACAATGAGCCGTGAGCTAATTGTAATGTAAAAGTTGGCTTTTCTCCACTGATATGAAAGAAGTATTAAAGTGCTGTTGAGCCCGTGTACATGAGAGAAACCATGTTCCCTCCTTTCCAGCCTCTTTCCTTTTTATGAGCGTCCTTTCAGAGTTCTCCTCCAGTCATTTACAAGCTTTTGACTTAACCTTGCTCTTTGGAATATTTGTTGTTTTTTGTCTGAACTTGAAGTTACATTAAAGCTTTAACTAAAGCCAGTTCGATTTACAACTTTTGCCACTTTATTTATGTGCACAAAGGCTTGTTATGGAGGTTTTAGGTGCAGAACTGCAGAGGCTGTAGATACCAGAGCTCACAGTAGCGTGCAGGGTATTTATACAGTGTTGTCCTTGGAGCCGCTGCACTCTGTATTAATTTCCTTCCTCTGCACTCTCTCTGGCAAAGTCGGTCAATTCAGCACACACACACACGGCTCGTCCTCTGGTGACATATTTTCATGTCACCTGTTGGTGTTCGGCCTGAGGAATGTGCAGAGGGAGTTGGTGTGGTCCGAGTGTTTCAGTGAGAATGAGCGGCCCTCAGTGATCCTCTGCTGTGAGCGCGGACGGCTCTAAGAGGCCTTCAGTCATGTTTAATAACGGCGTGGACGCTGATTCCAGCGTGGCTCCTGCCACACGGACTCGGGTGTCTTTCTGACACACTTCTTTTTAGCATGAAGGCTAACAGGCGGTTACAGATGAACAGATTAATGATTTATTGACTGATTAACGAGACACAAACTGATTTCTGTTTGTTTTTTGATTTCCTGGATCACGTTAGATTGCATGTTCATTTGTTTAAGGTTGTGGTTTCCTTAATTACCTCAAACTTTTTACATATTTTGTTGCACATGACTCGTCTATGTTCAAAATGTTTAAATTAAACCTAAGCTGGAAAAAGCTAAATAATAAGAGTGTTTGAAAGTTTTAACTCCTCACATATAAATCCTGCAAGCTTTACATTTTTTATTGACCATTTCCAAATACATGCCGTACAAGTAATTTCTTTTATTTAGAGGCAGCTTTTGATTGGCTGAGATTGAGCTGAGACGTTTACTCCATCACTGTAATCAGCACCAAGTTCGCCGGGTTTTTATCAAAGTAGCACACTGATAAGAGATACTGTAAGGTCCTGGTTTTATTGTTGTCAAGGCAACAACCGAATCTTTAGCTGTCATTAACCTAACCGTAAACTGACAGAAGGCCCGCCTCTACATTCATCCGATTGGACAATGAGGAAAATATGGCAATGATGTCGGATGCTTTTCTGCTTTGAGTTGAAGTTTTTTTAACTCGAGGCGCTCTGCAACGCAAAAGCAGCGCTAAAAAAAAAGCGTCCCTCTCATTGAAAACAACGACACAAAAGCCCCCAGCTGCTAAAATGCGCTCTGTCTGATCTAGCCTTAAGTCTGCAGACTACATTTGTACTTCTGCCGCATTTCCAGGCGAAAATAATTGGAAATTGGAAAAAGTAGCTGGCTGACATGAACTCTGAAAGTGAACCGACTGACTTTAATGTACAGAAATTGAATGCGAACCAAAGGCTGCTTGGAAGGCAGGAAAACATCTTAAACCCACCGACTGCAGTCTGTTTAACTGTGATGTAGAAGATTATTTTCAGGACCAATTTGCTCATCATTTGTATGAATGATTAATTAACTACCGCTGTAGTCTAGAGTCGAGTAGTGGTAGCTGTAGAGTCGATCAAATGCCCTTTTTTAGTTTCAACCAATAGCACCCAAAGATATTTGATTTGCAAATGTTGAGCATGTTCCTAAATAACAGACATTTAATCAACTATCAAAATGTAGATAAGCTAAACTAATAATTGACTAACTGTTTGGGCCTTTAAGGCTAAAGATTGCAAAGCGACTAATGCGGTCCCTTTTTTAAAGTTAGTGATGACACCCTAATCTTAAACGATCACCTCCACTTTGTGATTTGACATCAAACATTTGGATTAAAAATGAAAGCGGCTTGTCTGTGAACGTTCTTCCAACATGTTGTGAGCTCTGTGTGCATTAGGGTTAGTCTACACTGGGAGACATGGAGGAAGATGTCAGGTAGCATCTGCAGTGTGTTTCCTGGTTTACTCTCAGCTCTGAGGCCACAAATGGTCTGAAATGTTGGATTAAATTGGCTTTTAGACAAATAGTCGAAGTGTATCAGTAACAAGCGTACAGACAGGGATGTCTCGACATGCTGTAGTCAGGTTATCTGTGAGTATTCCTCTCTCATTCCTCTCTCTCCTTCCTGTCTTCCTCTCTTGCCTTCACTTTCCCACAGCTCAGATTTCAGGAAGACGACCTCCTCTTCTCTCTCTCTCTCTCTCTCTGTTTCTGTCTGTATATCACCGTCATTTTCCACCTTCACTCTCTCTTTCTTCAAGTCTTCAAGTTCAGCATCTTTTCTCACTGTTGAGTATTTTCAGGCAGAGCTCATGTTCCTCGCCCAGGCCTCCACTTCCTTGTCATTAGCAGCTACACAGACAGACAGAGAGACCTGAGAGTCGTGTGAGTGAGTTGCTTTCAACATGCTTTCGAGGTAGTAAAACGTACCTCAGTGTGTGTTTCACTGCAGGCCCTGAAAACATGCCAGTGTCAGTGTGAGAGAACAACAATGAAATCTTCCCTCTGGGCTTTAATTGACGAGTTAATCCGGGAGGAAACTGTTTCACCTCCACTCCCTTAACTTCACCTGAACTCATTCTGCTCTGGTGGCAAATCAAGCTCCACAACATATTCACTTTTATTGCTGTGTTTGTTTTTAGTTAATATAGATGTAATTTGTCTGGCCTATATACAGTATTAGAGGCTGTTTTAATTGGGTCATGTCGCACGGTTGACTTCTCGTTGCAGATTAAGGGGCTTCAGTGTGTGAAAGTAGGGCTGCACGATATTGGAAAAAACATACATTGGGATATCTTTTTGTTCTGCAAAATTTATTGCGATATTAAAAAATACAGGCAATTATACCAGATAAACACATTGTGTTTTCATGTTAATATAAACAATTAACAATCACAATTTGCTTCGAACAGAACAAAACCCCTCACCTACTTTTTCCACGCTTGGTTCAGAGACTTTGACACCCTTATGAAAAAGTAGAGATAGTTCAGGTGGATCGACACGTTTCCTTATAAAATAAATACAACATCTTTTTGAAACCACAACTCACGTCTCCTACTCCCTGTTGGCACACGCGACCTCGTGCTGCACTGCAGGTGTGGCCACTAAAAGTAAACACTCCGCAGCACGTCCGCTCCGTGAACTGTCCGCTTATGTAGCCACAGCATTAACGTGCACCGGGACGAGGTGCCGCTGTGAACGGGAAAGCTCTCACTAATAAACCATCTCGCCTAACAACAAGACATATACACTTTTGGGATCTTGACCTGCTGTTTGGGAATCACTTTTACAAATTATAGTTTTGTGTAGGGATGTCCCACTTATTTTGCCCAGGCGATTCACGAGTTATTGAGTAGCGGCTTATACCAAGTCTGGGATCTAATTCATCTCACTCTGATAATTTCCTGGATAATCCAGCTGCACAACTTTAGTACATTAAAGTAATTAGAATCGATCCAGTTTTTATGGTTGACAATCTGCAGTGCATTAAGAAAACAAATCCCTCCATCCTGTAAATGTAAATTTAGAATGCTTATTTTTTACAGTATAAAAATAACAGTATAAGAGCATAAAATAACAAACCCACTCTGCAGTCTTTTGTCCTTGGCTCTGCCTGAAGAGAATTCCCAGAAGTATCCTCCAGTGTTTGTGGCATCATTGCACTTTTTGCCTGATTCACCTGAATGAACTGTACTATGTTAAGAACATCTCCTGTGTGGATTACATTCACAGATATTGTTTTTTTGCTTCAGGGCTTTTGTTGCACTTTCAGTGGCGTGGTTAGTTTCTGTCTCTAATGGGAACTTGGCGAGTTGGCAGCTGCTGCACTTGTTGTGCATAAAAGCTTCATGAGAACACCGGTGTGACAGCTGATTTAAAACAAGACTTGGATCAGGCTCAAAAAGCTCATAAAATACCTTCATTGGCCCGATTGCGACATCCCTAAAATGAGTTATAGATGTTTTATCAGAGCCCGACAGATGCTGCAGTTGTGAGGAAAACCTGATGTTCTTCTACCAGGGATATCAGGGAGACATATCAGGGAAAAGAAGTAGAAATATTTCTAACGAGAATGGGATCATCTGTAAGTTTTATGGCAGAAATCCTTTTTGTTCACCCCAGGAAACCTTGTCACTTCATCTGAACACGTAGAGCTGCTTCAGACACTCCAAGCTCCAATAATCTGCTCTGATGAAATAATTCCTATGTTAGTACAGCTGCTGGTCCCGGTTCTGGAGAGGTGAGCTCAGTCTACACATTTGAGCTTTGAGGAAATATTTGCATGTAGTAACTGGAATTTGAACGAAACCACCAAAACCCAAATGTGAAAGACGCTGACTGCAGCGTTGGCATCCCGCGCTCCTCGTTTTCCATTCACCCAAATTAGCGTCAGACATGTTCGTTCAGCAGTGAGTTAAATACAGGGAGACGTTACAGCAGGCGGCTCTGCCATGTCCTCATGTTACACTCAATTTACCACACAGTGTAGAAAAAGGTAACTTCTGTCAACCATTCACTTATTGGTGGTTTGTGCACCTCTCCAAAGTAAACTGTAAAACGATCAGATGTAGAGGAGGTTCGGTCGAAGCTGTAATCAGAGCGACGGAATAAAGAACCACAATTATCTGCTAGTTTTATCTTTCTGCTGTTTGACCAGGTTATGTTGACTCTGGAGCTGAAACGTACAATTATTTTCATTATCAATTAACGATTTGATTATTTACAGTTGCTTGTATTTTCTCTAGTTTCTAAAATGTCATCATAATTTCCCAGAGTTCACCGTGATGTCCACAGATTGCTTGCGCCGTCCAACCAAGTGTCCAAAGCCAGAAATATCACACAGAGAAAGGTCAGAAGTGACACAGGGAAATGATTTTACGTGATTTCCTGAAGTATTCGTTTTTTGAAGCTTTGGAGATGTAGGGAAAACTCTCAGGGCTCGTTGCTGAAGAGCTAACTGCTAGCATGCTAGCCGGCTGAAACATGCTAACAGCAGTCGGTCACAACAGCTCTCAAAGCTTCTTTCTAGTGTCATTAAAGTGAAGTTTACTTCCACCCTTTGTTTAGAGGATTTTACATAATTCCCTTCAAACAAATAGTTTTGATAATGAAAAGAAAAAGCTTTCTTAGCTAAAATCTTGCTAACTGATAGTTTGCTAGCTTGCTTGCTAATCGCTGCAATTCCTCTGGGATTCATTTATTTGTCCCGCAGCTTTGCCTTAAACATTTCTTAATCTGTAACTTGCCAATATTGGCCTTAATACCTTGATCTTTAAATCATCAGTTGTTAATAATTTTCTGTCAGCCAATGACTTTACCGACTGTTATGTTGCATCAGTAGCCTCTATAGGGAGTCCAAACAGGCTGGAGAGTTGTTTCTCTTTGCTTGACAAGGTCAAGGCCTCTCGGTGAGCTACAGTGTTGCCTCCAGGCTGAAGGTGAACTATTTCTCTGCGGAGTTGGGCTACACATTGTTACATTTGGGGGTCAGGAATGGTGACCCGTAATTATGTGTATGTGTGAGTTTGTTGAACACGTTGGTGCTCGTATGGCACGTTCACTGCCACATCAATCAGCTGTCCCCATCGTTCCTTTCATACTACAGCCAGGGCTACTTCTGCGTAAGGCGAGAGTGATGTCCACGCTTTAAATCTAACAAGGTGAAAACAACCTGCGTCTGCGCTACGTTTTAGGAAGGTTAGGAAAAGAATGAGGAAATTACTACTAGTAAGAAATGGGAAAGCAGAAACTTTAGTCTGCTCTTTGTACCCTACTATCTTCTAACTTATTTAATTACTTAGTTTTTTCTTTACCATGGATGACCTCAGCTATGTTTACAAAGACAGTAAGGCAAATCTGCTTTGTGCAATTGTACTATGGACTAAGTGAGAGAAAACGTAATCTTCGGGTGGCTGTAAGATGCAGATAATACGGTATTGCAAATTCACTTCACGGCAGAGTCTCAGTTTTGGCCACCACATGTAAAACACTTCTACTGTCGTATGTAAATATGGCTCCCTGCAGTTTGTAGCGGCTCTGCAGACAGACAAAACAAACAAATGGATATGGAAATACCCAACCAATCGTCAGATTGTTCTGGCAATGGATCAGGTGTTGGGACCCCCTTAGAATACACGTCAACAGATCTCGTAGTAATTCATCATCGTCAGTCGAATCAAGGGTGATCATTTCAGCAGGTGAAAATCGGCTTCATCTATCGGGATGCATTGATCTGACACTGGTGTCTGAATGGCTGACAATTGGGCCAATACTGGGTCAATCTCTTCAGTTTATTTCTATGTTCATATCTATGTACCTCTATGAGTAAAGAGGGAGCTCTTCCACCTGCATGCAGGGAGCAGAAGTTTCTCCTGCTTGGATATACAGTGTATCACACCTGCAATGCCAAGAAGTCTGCTACTTACTTGTTACATTTAGTTCTTCAAGATAAGCGAGACTGATGTTAAAAAACGAATGATCCCGCACGGCGAGGCATCCAGCGTGTTCATTTCACAGTGGTATTGGTATCAGCCTTCACCCGAAGCCCAGGATTTGGTATCGAGACAGAAAACGGTGGATTTGTTCATCCCATAATCTGCACAGAGTCTGCTTGGCTTTAAACTCAACATCAATACTTCTTTATAGGCTCCATACAGTAAACGTACATGACAGCACGTGGAAGTTCTTTGCTGAAAATGCTGTAGGCGTTGTTTTGATCTTCTGTGCAACACGTTCAGTTTGTCTGCCGTATGAAGAATCAAAGCACATTCTTCCTCAAGCTCAGTGCCGTTTTTCGTGCCCTTCCCTTTTTCTTACAGTTGGTTTTACGACTGCTGGTACTGTACGTGTTTCATGTCTGAAGTGTAATTTCCTCTCAGGGGGGATGGGCCTGTTTTTGAAGGTAGTGGAGCCCTATTAAAAGCAGGGAAATGAGTTCTTGTGTGGTATGTGTACTGCAGAACGTAGTCTGTCTCTCTGTGCCTTATCTGTGCTGCCATAATTAGCACCTTCTGCACATATGTGACACAGGTAGACACCCATAAACTCAGCGCGTTCTCTTGTAATCACAGGCTTTTGTTAGAGTGTTACAAAGTACTTTACAAATAAAAAAGGTATTCAGATGACAGCACGCTCCGTCAGCTGTGAAAACTATTTAAAACCTGTCACATTCAAAAATACTCCCGTCGTGTTTAATACAAATCAAATAGATTTCATGTCTGAAGGCTCACCGGTAGGACTTTAAGTAACGCTTCTACATCAACGTTTTTATGGAGCTTATGGGATTATTCCGGACATTTAAACAGATCACCAACGAAAGCTCACAGATTGTTATTTGACTGAAGCTCAAATTGTCCAAAATCATCCCCAGTTTGTAGGCGTCATCCTGGCAGACAAACATAGGCGGGTGACTCATTACCTTATTGACAAATAACATAATTAGTATGCATCACTGCAAGGAATATAGACGTCTTAAGTAGTATTGTACTAGTAAATACAAGATGACACACCTGTCTTTATGTAATCCACCCAAGAGCTGAACCTGAAGAGCGGAGCACGTGTCTCGCCCTTCCAATTATAAAACCACCCAGAGCAACCTCCGCTGGCCTTTAGCTCCGCTCACCAGCACATGAAGGATGCATTGGGTTTTTTTCTACATTTAAGGGTTAAAAAAAGGAGCATTTATTACAGAACATTGATTTACTGTCAGGATTTGCCTCCATATTGGTTGTTTGTTTTCATTCTCTAGTGATGAAAAACTGTAAAACATTTTCCTGTCTGCTTGTTCAGGATGGGTCGTGGCAGTCAGTTTTGATTTTCAAGCTGTGTGTCAAAAGAAGATGAGTGTTGATGAAAGATAGAGCTGTATAATGTGGTGTTGAGTATCGAGTACACCAGTTAATGCACGATCCTAAACCTTAATTTAAAAGTTCCTTTTTCTCCTAAATAGCCTACAAAGCATGCATATTATATTATGCATGTACAGTATATTATCATTGCAAATAGTAACCGCTGTTCTGGAACAGAGAAGTAGAACAAAATTTAATTAATTCAATTATCCCTTGAAAATAACAAAAACAGTGGTGTGCTAGCGGAGCGTGTAACATTAGCCTGAGCTAGCAAAATGTCAGCAATCAGATATTTAAAAAATATATATATTTTGGGAAGGGGAAAATGGCATTTGATCATCTCCAGAAAAGTGATGTATGAGCAGCGATTGTTATCAACCCGTAAAGATCGAAGCTTCAGCTTTGACTGCAAACTCATTCCTATAATTGATGTAAACCAAATGAACAGCAGAAAGAGAAACCAGCAGAGCGATCCTGTGACGTAAATCTAATGAACGCAGCCGCTAACTTTGGCACCGTGAAGCCGTCAGAGTCACAAATGAACCCACAAAAACGTGAAGAAGAGACGCGAGAGTTCACAATCCAGTGCCAGCTCACACACCGCAGTGTAACTCGCTTCTCTGTGGCTGAAGGTATAATAGAGACACCACTACATTATGAGGGCTGAATTCATGAGCTGAGCCCTGCTGACAGCCACACACACACACACACACACACACACGCATACTGACACACACACACACACACACACACACACACACACACACACACACACACACACACAGCTTTTCAGAAGGATGACTTCACATGGCAGAAAGCTGACCAAACTTGATCCTTCACTCCTCTGCAACAATGGCAGCCATTGACGAGTGTGACTCACATGGCTGAACCTCTCTGTGTTTCCTGTCAGAGGGAGCCTTCAAACAGGCAATTAACAGGCTGGATTCATATCACAGAAAGAATGCAACGACTTATATTCAATATCTGTATTTGCAAGCATCTCGGGCACATGAGTCTACTATAGGTCAAACTTTCAAAGCTACAGAATCAGTAAATGTGCAGTTGTCGTTGGTTGAGAAAAGGGGCTCCACCCAGATGAAAATCTCCCCATCTGTTACATGCATTTTACTTTAATAAATGTACACTACATTTCGCATTCTGGTATTCCCAAATAGAACAAACCATTGAAGATGTAAAGAGAGTCTAGAGGGCTCAAACAAAGTGGAATAAAGGGTCATGTCATGTTAAAAAACAAGCGAAGTAAGAACCCACACGTAGCGGCCCTTTCCAAACCATTGTTTCCGCGTTTCTGTCACGCTGAAGGTTGTTTTTTAACCCAGTGATTGAAGTTCAGATTAGTTCCAACTTCACTCTTTACCCCTGCTGAACTCAGATACCATCTGATTTGAGTTTAACTTGGCTCTAAGCAGGACCACATGTATGTTTGTTTTGCATATACAGAATTTACTTTGTGCGAATTCCAGCTTTACTGCCTGTACGTATCTAACCTTACATCGAGTCTGTCCTGATCTGCTCGGGGAATAGTCTCCTCAAACAGATCCAGGTCAGATTACTCGACTGAGATTCCCCGATCTCGGAGCATTCAGGTTGATGTAACCGGATCTGTTCCTGGTTCAGTTGTTTGAGGAGAACAGAGCGGAGGAGAGGCCGCTGCCGGTTTCCTCCAGCTGTGCTCGCTCTGCTCTGTCACCTCCTCCAGGGCAAAAACCTGCAGCTTATCTACATCTACGACCTTCTTCTTTGTGAAGTTACCGAGCGGACACACACGCACAGCGCTCAGGTGGAATGACATCATGCCTCAAACATGTCCTCTTTGCTCACTTTGTTGTACTTTTTCTCTCTGCTTTCACAGAAAGACACTTGTAGAAGCAGGGTGGCTCCATGTTTGCTACACTGAGTAAGTCTTTGCACAATGTGACTGATGCAGTCGAAGCAGGGAGTGGACGTTCATCTGTGCTGTATTTGTGTGTGAGAGAGAGAACAGAATACATTGTTGAGTTTAGAAAGGGCAAGAAATGTGATAATGTTCACTCTTTGGTGGTTTTCAGTGTGACAGTTGGCCTTTAACAGGCTGATTTGTTTCCAGTCCAGAGCACAAAGTTGTGCTGCTGAAGAATGAAAAGTTAATCTGTTATCTGAAAACATATTAAACTCTCTGACACCAGAGTTTTCAGCTTCATGTTTATTGGTTAAGTTAAACAAACACTTTGTAGTCTTGACAGCATTTTTCTTTAAATTATACAGAGTAAACTTCCATAACTTGTAGTCTGTTTGGATTTCCTTTCCTTTTTTCTCCTCCACCTCCCAGTTCACTTCTTCACCTCTTAACTCATCCCGTCCTCCACTCAACGCTTCCATCTGTGAGACAGTATCAGTGTGTTTAGCACATCCCTTTCAAGGCCCGATCAGACAGAACAAAAAAGGCAGTGCAGTGCGCCTCGCCTTTTGCACCACACTGCCTTTTTTGTTGAAGCCTTTTTTTTCCTACTGTTGTTAAGGCAACCACCGAATCATAGCTGTCATTAACCTAACAATTATATTGTAAACTGACAGAAGGCCAGCCTCTCCTTTCATCCAATTGGACAATAAGAAAAAACGGCAATGACGTCGGGCGCTTTTCTGCTTTGAGTTGAAGTTTTTTCAACTCGAGGCGCACAGAGCGGAATAACACGAGGCGCTCTGCAACGCACAAGCAGAGCACAAAAAGCGTCCCTCTCATAGAAGACAACGACAACAAAGCCGCCCCCAGCTGCTAAAACGTGTTCTGACTGATCGGGCCCTAAGACATCTCAGTTCATCGGGATGGTCCCAGTGGATGGACTTTGATACAGCTGCACGACGCTGCCTACACACCCCCTGATACGGGCATCGAGTGGTTTCTCATACAACAGGAACAATGTAGTGAAAAGTATCACTTACCTTGATGACACGTTGAAGCTTTAACCATGCAGACACATGTAGATAGATCGATGGATAGATATGATACCTTATTGATCCTGAGGGAAATTCAGATATCCAATGGCTTACAAGACGCATGAAACAATTGGCCTTTGTTTAAGTTAAAAAAAAAAAAAAATCAAAGAGATTCTTTTAAAGGTACAGTGCAAATTTAACCACGATGAGTAGAGTTAGTGCACACAGTAAGGTGCAAATGAACATATTTATGAAGTCTTCAAAGAGAAGAATGTAAGTGAAATGATTTAGCGATAGTTTTTTTTCCAACAGACAGACCTTTGTACCTTTTTGTCAGCATACATCTCTAAACAGCAGCTTTTTAATCTTCCTTGCCCTGTCCCCTCAACCTATTATATAAAGGCAACACACTGTCAGCAACATTGATATAAACAGAAGTGGAAAGTTTTTTAGGGATCTGTGACATGCCTCTCCCGTCATTGCAATCTATATGGCGACCCCTCTTCCGTCACAGTCTTCACACTCCTTGCTGCTCACTGCGCCCGCTGCTTCTTCTACCATTCCTTCCTTGTAATATTACCCTTCGCAAAACTGATCCTCCAAATATTTATTGACAAGGATTGAATTAAAACCAGTCAGACTGGTCTGTTTCTCTGTTTTCAAAGAACAGAGAGCAGCCCATTCACAGTTTTTACCTGTAGTTCTTTAGACGTGTTATGTATTGTGTTCAGGTTGGCTGTGCAAGAGCAGCTTGTATTAAGCAAATTGCTTTTATTTTTTATCACTTGCTCCACCTTAAGTTCCCCTCATGTCACCCTCATTGAGTTGTGTGTAAATATGTCAAAAGAAGGACAGCAGTGTAGATGTACTTTGACATTTAAGATTCACCTGTGTTTCCCGCGAGTAGCTGTCTGTCGGTCGATTGTCCTCATGTGATGGTAAACAGAGGAGCAGTCAGCATGGCCCTGTGCTGTCCAGCTCTGCCACAACCCTAAATCCCCCCTCCCTATCCCTTAAGCAGCGAGCTGACCATCTGTTCCAGGCGCCGGGCCCTAACACAGAGCTAAAAACACACACACACACATTTACACACAGACACACGCAGAGTTCAATCAGTCAAGCAGGGAAACAAACACACATTCATCAGTGGGTTAATACCTGTCATTTGTTCTGTGTGTGGAATCAGACTCGCGCAGAATGACTGACTGCTTCTTTCGAATTGGAAAAAGGTGATGTGTGTTTTTTGTGTCTCATATGGGTGTGTGTGTGTATTCGGAGAGGGGAAATGTGCTGTGTGTGTGGCTCATGGTCATAGTAAAGTTGCTGAGGCGACACATGGCATGAGAGGTTGGATATGGGGCGACAGGAAGTGACCAGGGGAGCAGCATTGTATCATGTCCCTGCTGGAGGTCTTTGTGGCGATCCAGTCTGGAACCAAATAAACGCGTCCTCGTTCCATTTCCTGTTTTCACTTTTTTCTGCTGTGCTCTGCTGCTCATACAGTCCGACTACACTCCTCTACAGTGTGCTGGTAGCGTCACTGTTTTCTAGGGATGCACTGATACCACTTTTTTTTTCAGGTACTTACACTTGGGTACTTGCTGATACCGAGTACCGATATGAGTACTTAATAATATCATGACAGTTCTCATAATGACTTTAAAAGCATGTTTAATTTTCATCACGTTCCTCACTTTCCGACTGTAACAAAGTAAATAAACGCAGCGATGCAACTGTTGCTGACGTTTAAACTTTGTTTTACTTAACAAACATGACACTGCCACACATTTTACTTTCATGTAAACTATAACACATCCGGTGTATTTCAGTATAACACAACATACCACATATAGTAACCACATGTTAGTGCTGTCTGTGAGGAATAAGCCTTTTTCTAAAAAGCGGAGCTACTCCTTCTCCGGCTACCTGCTTAACTAACGGGAGGCTAACGTCAATCCATAAGGTGGTATTGGGTGCGGTACTCGTTGAATTTTTAAGTACGAGTACTTAGCTCCGATACCGCCTGATACTGGTATCTGTATCGGTGCATCCCTACTGTTTTCTGAATGAAATAGCCTCTTAAGGAGCATCCACAAAAGCTACATTTTCCCACTGCTGATGGCGACATGCTGAAGCCCTTTCCTCTACTTAAAAAAACAACAACAGAAGCAAAGTGTTTACGACATAAAGCCAAATCAAAAGCACATCACATACTAACTCCTGGAATGCATTTCTGACAGGTGATGAACAAGGCCGTGATGCTGTCAGGGTCAGAGTAAAGGACGAATACATCTGCTTTTTCAAGAAGACTATTTATTGGCTGCTGAAGGAGAAGTGAAGAAGAAGCCACCTTTTCAAAAATGCGTACCTCATCCGAAATCAAAGCATCAAACGTGAGATGAAAACTCATCGTCTAAAAGCGGTTAGGGCTTCCTTCAGTGGTCGGCAGATCTGCACAAAGTCAAGCAGCTCTCCTGCTGTGCCTCGTGGAGTTTTAAGACGCATGCATGAAAATCTGTTTGGTTCAATATCTTTAATTTGCTTTATCTGTGCAGTTTTGCAGATGCAAAGAGTTTGCACGGACCACTCCCACCTCCCTCCATTTTTGTCCAACATGTATCAATTATCAATAATTTAACTGTTGATATTAGCCAATAGAAACATGTTGCCCTATTGCCTAGCCCTTTCTTCTGTATGCTTGTGTGAATATTGTAAAGTTTCTCTTAGGTTAGGTTAATTTATTCACTCCGTTTGTGCCACTAAAATGTGCCAAATCCCGATGATAGTAAAGAAGTCACAGAGCAGCAGTGAGTCTTTGTCAGCAGCTCAGTCATCCCGCTCTTCCTCTCTCTCTCCGTGGCCTCTCCTCTCCCCATGAAGTCTCTCTGCTGTGTATTAAGGAGGGAACTTGTGAATGGCGTGATTGTGTATTCAGTGAGGAGAATGGCAGCTGCTGGTCGTGGTGTTGGTGGGAGCTTATGTGTGTGCTTGGGAGTGTGCATGTGTGTTAATGGTAATCCTGTAGATCCTGATGACTTATCCCTCATCCTCCATGAGTGTGCATGTCGGGCTGCTGCAGAATAATTTGGCCCCGCAGTCGATTACGTAACAGCACATGAAGTTTTTCTGGCATAATCTGACGAATTTCGTAATCTGCCAGATTGCAGAGCGCTGCGGCTGGGTTTTGGATTAATTGAGTAGTTGGTAGAAGTCGGCTTTTATTGCTGTTTCAGATCATAGATATGCAGTATCATTCCTGCTAGTGCTTTGCAGGGCATTCTGTTTTATGTGTGCTCTGTTCTGTGTTAGATGTTGGTTATTTAGCTTGAGATCAGTGATTTTTTTGAACGTTAGACCAATCTTAATGATACTTATTAATCTGTATGTCTTCCTGTTCTGCTCCACAGTGGTAATGTCTTGAATCGGTGGCCTCTCCAGCCCAGTGAAGGACGTGCCAGTGCCGGGCCGCTGCTAATGGGAACTCCTGCTCCGCCATGAGTACCCGTGATGGCGGCGTTGGTGGCGTGGGCACCCTTGGCCGGCGGCAGCGCTTCGAGAACTCAGAGTTCACCGTGCGCATCTACCCCGGCGCCCTGGCCGAGGGAACCATCTACTGCCCGATCAGTGCCCGCAAGACCACCACAGCCGCTGAGGCCATCGAACGCGTCATTGAGCGCCTGGAGCTGGACCGCACCAGGTGTTATGTTCTGGCCGAGGTGAAGGAGTTCGGCGGGGAAGAATGGATTCTCAACCCGTGCGACTGTCCCGTGCAGAGGATGATGCTCTGGCCCCGTGTGGCTCTAGAGCATCGGCCGCTATCTGGTGGCGAGGATTACCGCTTCCTCCTGAGGCAGAAGAACCTGGACGGATCGATCCACTATGGTGGCAGCCTCCAGATGTGGCTGCAGGTCACAGAGGAGCGCAGGCGCATGGTGGAACGAGGACTGCTGCCACAGCCTGATTCTCAGGGCGACCACGCAGATCTGTGCCGCCTGCCGGAGCTCAACGAGCGCTCGCTGCTGGACAACCTGCGCTCGCGCTTCCGCCAGGAAAAGATCTACACTTACGTTGGAAGCATCCTCATCGTCATCAACCCCTTCAAGTTCCTGCCAATCTACAACCCCAAGTATGTGAAGATGTATGATAATCATACACTGGGAGATTTGGAGCCTCATATTTACGCCGTCGCAGATGTGGCGTACCACGCCATGCTGCAGAGGGAGAGGAACCAGTGCATTGTGATATCAGGGGAAAGCGGCTCTGGGAAAACGCAAAGCACAAACTTTCTCATTCATCATCTGACCGCTCTCAGCCAGAAGGGCTTCGCCAGCGGAGTGGAGCAGATCATCTTGGGGGCGGGACCCGTGCTAGAGGTGAGAAAAATCCTGCTTTCTGTCTGTGTTTCAAAGGAGATACATTTGTTTACACTTGAGACGAGAGACTTGTCCTTGAGTCAGACTGAATTATTGAAATGACGACCTGAGACTTGACGTCCCAAGGACAAGATGATAAACATTTGTCTCAAGTCCTGACTCTGTAAAATACTGGGAGTAGAGTCGTGACCAGATTTAGAGTTGACTTAAGGCCGTGGACTTTCCTCTGGAGTGTTTAAGTGGCAAACGCATGGTAATAATTGATTTCTTTCAAAGGTAACCGTTGTGTGCACCTTAATGAAAAGATCTTAGAAAATCATCCTCTCCAGACGACATCGCTTGAGAACCTGTCTAAGATGTCTTGCTTAGAATTGCCCAAAGAGATCGACAGCTTTTGCCCACAATGTTGGCAGTTCACGTGATTTTTAAGTTGAACTGGCGACATAAAGGGAGGCCTGTAACATCTGTAGATGTTCAGGTTACAAAGATATATGTGGGCTGATATGACCAACATGTTTGGTGTTGAATTTTTCCTCGAGCATTCATAGTTTTTACACGCTGCCTGAATGAACTGATTCCTGCTGCCGTACTCAACGCGCCCGCTTTGAACGAGTTTCAATGTAGCTTTTGACATAAGTTACACAACAGGACTTAGCCTCAACTGTTTCTATGGTTCGCCCTGAGTCGTGTCTGTCCCCATACAGAGGTTTATTGCACTTTCAGTCCAGCTGTGTGGGGATTACGTCGCACACAGAGGATCTCTATCTCTCCCTGCAGCTGAGCAGACACTTGCTATCAGCGGTTACAGTTGTAGATTCTTGTTTTTGTGATTCCAGCCATTTTTTTCTCGCACAGTGGAAAGATTGTCTCAAGGTAGAGGCCATGCAGAGGCCCAGCCAAAAGGTTGTGAAGGAAACTGCTTGTTTTCATATCACTCAAGACATTCCTCTCATATTCTTTCTCTTCTTCAGGGACCTGAAACTTTAATGCACACCGGTCGAGGGTCTCTGACGAGTTCACAAACGCACATTGTTTTCTCATTTGTCTTCTACATCAACTGGATTCCTCAAGGTTACATAACAGCCTTTGACAGAGAGCACAATGCTGCCAGTCAGGAAGCCAAACGCTGGTGGCTTATTGTCAAGAGCGTTGTTGAGGTTTATAAAGTTCTATCACTTACTGTACAGAATTTTTCAACGACTATTTTTCCTTCATGATACCGGCAGATATCGAGTCCAATTAAAAACAGATGCAAAATATTGCTGACATTCTTCTGGCTTTGACTGACATGACACTCTGCCAGCACCACAGTGTTGTTTTTTCTTATAGTCGCACAATAATTTACCTGAAACCTGCTGATCTTTTTTGGATCGGTGCATCTGCTGGCATGCTTGTCTATTCCGATTGCTTCTTTAGGGCAGCATAGAAGGGCTGATCCTGATACTGGTGTTGAACTACTCTAGCTTACTTAACACCTGACCACCAGCTGTTTACTCTATCTGCACCTATAAAAGAACGGGGCAGTGCAAGTTTATTTTCTCACCTGAGTAATTTTAAACTGTGCAGAAGTGTCCGTTATCTACCTGCCAAGTAATCTATGATATGTTGGGTTTATGGCTTCTCTGCTGGAGGTGACGTCAGTTTTATGTTGCTGTTTGTTTTGTTGTTTATGTGGCTCAGAAAGAAAAATGCACATTACACAACCAGCACTACAGTGGCGTCACAATCCTCACAAACCTCACGAGAATGAGGAAGCAAAACGATTCAACAACAAACAAAACAAAGCAGGAGTTAATTTGAAGACATAACAGACAAAATAAAAAACACAGGATCCCTTCAGGAATTGAGTAATTCCAAAAACAGTACCTATATATTAACAGGTTTAAACAGGTAAAGCGGATCTAAAGTTTTCTATCATCTCACCTTTCATGAGACCACATTGTGTTGTGCTACTTTATTATAGTATGAAGCAACTCATTTCCCAAAAGAATTTATCTTTGTAGTGCTGTTGCCTCACAGCTAAAAGGTCACTGGTTCAAACCCCGGTTTGGGCAAAGTGGGCCTTTCTGTGTGGAGTTTGAATGTTCTCCTCGTGCATGCGTGGGTTCTCTCCGGGGTCTCCGGCTTCCTCCCACAGTCCAAAGACATGCTCGTTAGGTTCATTGGTGACTCTAAAATTGGCCATAGGTGGGGGTGTGAGTGCGAAAGATTGTGTATCTCTGTGTGTCAGCCCTGTGATTGACAGGCGATCAGTCCAGGGTGTACCCCGCCTATCACCCAATGACAGCTGGGATAGGGTCCAGCCCCCCGCGACCCTGAACAAGTTAGATTCAGATGAATTCTTGATTGAGCTCTAAATGTAAAAGTATTTTACCCAACACAGTATTGATATTTATTATCTGGGGACAATTCTCATCCAGACAACCCAAAATAATGTTTAAATAAATAATGTAGAAGGTTTTGAACTGAAAAACGTGAATCGATTGTTGTTTTTTAAATCGTTCTGAAACTTGTTTTAAGGGTATAAAAATATATAATTCATTTTCCGAAAAAGGAGAACGTGTGTGGAAAAGCAGTAAGGGCCGGGTCAAGTGGAAGGTTGTGCGGTTTGATCCCTGGCTGCTGCAGCCTACGTGCAGAAGTGTCATTGGGCAAGACACTGAACCCTCAGTTGCTCCTGAAGACACAGCCGTCAGGTATGAATGTGTGGAAATGGTTGGCTGATTGGAGATTGGCACTAAGGCCTTTGTCATCAGTCAAATGTGTGTGAAAGGTTGAATGTGACATGTAGGGTAAAGAGCTTTGAGTGCTCTATAACTACAGTCCATTTACCATTCACCAGTAAGGTCTCTGCCCTGTAGAGCAAATTCAGAGTTTAAATTGTTTATCTCAGTCAACAACATCCTTAATTTCTATCAGTGTCTCCCCATGCAGTGAAGTAGAAAGTCTGTGTTTTCAGCATCAATGTCAAGTTAAAAATGGCGGCTTGGACTTCAAGTTCAAAGGTAACCAGCAAGACGACACCTTTTGCAACAAGTAGCTCCACACTGCGTTTTATTAGCCTCGCGTTAGCAAACACAGCTCTCAGGAATGCCATTCATCGGCGTGTCTCCGGGGTTAATGTGTAAGCGTACTGGGTTAATCCTCCACGCAGCAACACGAGTGAGTAGTTCTGAGCGCGGAGGAGCGGCCTTTAATTGTTTGCACAGTTAGATTGCGTATCTGCCCGCCGGTGATTGATGCCAAGTATGAAGCTGCGGTGCTACTGCAGGGAGGAGAGGTGGGGAGGAACGGCAGCCAGTCATTACCTCATAGGAGCACTTAATCTTCATTTCCTCATAGCTCTTCATTCAGGACAAGCAGCACAGGTGGAATCAGAGCGTTAAGATATTCTGTTTCTTTATGTTTAGTCATCTGCTTCTTCACAGTGGCACTGAGCTCTCCTGGAGTTAATGTTTTCTCCGGTTAATATAAAGACGTCTGTATTTGACCTTGAACTCTGACACAGGTGGCTGCTTTGAAAGCTGTGCCTCAGTGGGTTTAAGGAGGAGCTCTAATTTACACATCAAGGTCTGTTTCCAGGTGGTGGGACGTTCTAATGAATATGTTAAAAAACTTACCCTGTAGGGAGCTACCTTTTTTATAGATCGCTCCTTATGTCTGCTCCAGGTTACATTCGCTCTTAGCACCATAACAAGTCTCCGACCCAACTCTCAGCTGTAGCATTGTGGGTAATGTAGGAGCAAGGTTTCGACAAAGGAAGGAGAATGCGTGGAGTTAAAGAGTAAAAGAGCCTGATTGTGTTGTAGACAGTGTTTTAAATAAAGTTTTTCCCTCACCTGCCACCGTGACAGGTAACTGAGCTTTTCCACTGGACACTCATCTTTTGTCTTTGTCTGCCAGTATTACCTGCTAATACAACTTTAAGGACCACTCCTACTCTTAACTAAAGAAATACTTAAAAAATATTATTTAGTAATATCAGAATCTGCCTCAGCCAACATTCACCCTGCACTGGGCAGGTGGTAGGTGCTAATGTCACTCCCTGGTTGTAGGTATCAGTGAAGACCTGAAGATCATTGTGGCTGTTGCTCAGAGGTACAGCCTCAATTAGTATTATTTTTTAATGTTATTTTTTTGGCTTTTGCCTTCAAGGATAGGACAGCTGAAGAGAGACAGGAAATGTGGGGAGTAGAGAGTGAGGGATGACATGCACCGGGAGTCGAGCCTGCGACCAGTGCGACGAGGACTGTAGCCTCTGTATACTGGGTGCCTGCTCAACCAACTGAGCTAAAGCGGCGCCCTAAATAGTTACATTTTAACCGTCTTTGTCTGCTGCTTAGAAGTGAAAACACTGAGTCGGTAGTATCTGGTATCTCCCACAGCCAACATGTACCCTGTATGATGCAGCTGGTAGGTGCTTGTTTCGTTCCCTGGTTGTAGGAGTGGGATGCTCAATGAATGATCTTTTGTGTCTTCACTGGGAGGTCTTCACAGCCCCAATTATTAGTGTACAAGGGAATCCTCTGTTAATCAATGGATCTGAGGTTCAACATCCTGTGGTGCACACATCAAAGTATCCTTCGGAGAGACACCGAGCCCTGAATTTCTCTTGAAGGCTTTACCATCGGTGTGTTGGATGAGTTGCTGGTTGGCATCTTGTACTGTAGCCTCCACAATCAGTCCATTTACCTTCTTTAGAGACCAAGTATAGAGGCTGCATTATTTCCTATTTGCCTTTGTGTGTTTGCCAAGTTGAACTCATCACATGCGTTTACGGATGTTTGTGGTGCTTGGACTTATTTGATGTATGTTCTCTGTTTGATCTGGTTTGTGTTTCATGAGTTTCCAGCTGCTGTTTTATCAGAGACGCGTCCACCAGGACAGCGTTGAGCCACAACCCTCGAGTCAACACTTTTAGAGCAAAGCAAAGCAGACACGCAGTTTTCTGCTGACTGTCAGTCGCAGGGCGAACTCACCCCGAGGCCTGAAGCGTATAGAGAGAGGGGTTTTTTTTAACTCTTGATAGAGGATATCACTTACAAGAGGTTTTGGTCCTTTTGGAAAGCAGCCAACAGCTGCAGCGGCTGCGTGTTAGGATCCTGACACACCCCGTCGCTCGAGAGCTCCAATTAATAAAGTCAGCCTGAAGAGATGAAAACATAAAGCGTGTTGTGCTGGTTAGATAAACACAGCAGGGCACTGCGCTCTGGTCCAACATGGTTATTACTACAGATTTAAGGCTATTAGAGACATGACAGGCTTCAACTTCAGACTTAGACTTTGATGGCGAACAGGCTGACTGAACTTATGCAAACTTTAACATCTGCAGACTTTAATTGACCTCGAGGAACCAGGCATTCAAGCATACATGACATACAACAAATACCTCACCTGATGTTGGTTTAGCGCTTATCTGCTGTCAGTCATTCCTGACGCTGTTTGCCTTCTTGTGCCAGATATGATTGAAATTGACATTAAGCAACACATTCCTGTGATGACATACCTGCACACTGGAATTCACCATTGAGGTTGTCTTACATTTTTTCCATGCCAACATCGACCGCGGTATGCAGGAAGTTTCCACTCACTGTAAATCTTCTGATGTACTGCTTGATTCGATGTTTTAAAGCAACCTGCAGCATGAACAAACAGACTCTTCTGTACACACGGCTGACAGACAGCTGAGGAGCAGAGCTGTTATTGCAGCAGGATTATTATTACAGCCCATTTGCTGCGTGTTTTTCTGCTTGATCTCCATTTGTTCAGCAGCGCTCATCACTAATGATAGGTTAGTGCAGAAAGCTGTGTGTCTTGTCTTTGTGGGCTGAGTTTGCTTACATAATAGTTTCTCTCTTTATTTATAGCTCTTTAGGATCGACAAAGACAGAACAACTGTTGGTTTAAAGATTGATAGATGAGACATTGATCCTGGATAGTTTGAGGATGGATCCTGTTATTCGTGCTTTTCATGTATGAGGCATTCATCCTCCAGTCTAACTACCACCCAGGCTCTGAATCCAGGTGTCATCCTGTCGAGAGTTTAAGTTTTCAGGTGGCGACCCGACATTTAAGAATGATTGAAAGCAGTCTGGGAATGAATCTCCTGAGTAAGCATGATGATGGTGAACAAAAAGAGAACTTCTCACTCTCTACTTTTCCTTCACGTTGTTATTAAGTCAGCTGTCTGACCTGGTACACTTGTACAATGTAAAGTCATCCAATGCAAGATTCTGCCTTTACTGATACTGCAGCCAGGTGTTAATTAACATCCCTTTATTTAGCTCTTTAGTGCTGCTGACTCGACCTTTTATTTCAAGGTGTAACTAATATTTTGTCTACCTGAATTTACATACACGAGAGAGACAGAATATTAGAACACACCTTTCGGTACATCAGCCCAAACCACTACCACCTCAATAATTAACATCCATCCATCCATTATCTATCGCTTATCCTGCTCAGGGGGCACGGAGGGGCTGGAGCCGCAAGAGGGAGATGTACACCCTGGACTGATCGCCAGTCAATCACCGGGCTGACACATAGACACAGACAACCTTTCACGCTCACACTCAACATAACGAGCATGTCTTCGGACTGTGGGAGGAAGTACCCGGAGGGAACCGTGTGGAGAACATGCAAACTCCACACAGATTCAAACCAGGAACCTTCTAGCCGCGAGGTGACCGCGCTAACCACTGCACCACCGTGCAGCCCCCCAGTAATAAACATAGAAGATGATATATTTGCTTACTGTCACACAGTCTTTTGGCTCTACGCTTTTAACTACAGCAAACATATTTATTGTGTATCTTTTTAGAGAGTAGAGTAAATAAGTTGTTTTGAAATTTGCCCTTTATAATTGAAGAGAAAAATTATTTCACCTGAGTGCCATGTTTTATTTCAGTGGTCGTCTGCACCACTCAATAAGAAGCAAGACTTCCTGCATTGTTTCCGAACACATCAGGATTTTTCTTCACATCATGTTTTGAACCAACACAGAGACATAAGACGTTATGGTGTAAGAAGGAGCTGGTTGTGGCTAGTTGTTGTTGTTGACACTGATGTAAACAAAGAGCGCTCACAGGAAGTACGCTCATTTGTTTTCACGTGTGGGTGAAGTGACAGCTTAATATGCGCTCAGCTGTTGAGTGCTCTCCCCCTGGGTGAGGAGGGGGAGTGTAACTCTGACCCAGCAGCATCAGGAGGCCTCTCTGAGACCAGGGAGGGGTGTCACAGGGCAACAGTGCAGGAGCACGCCTAATGGTGTGTGTTAGTGGGGCGTTTCAGGGTCACTTCAATGCATCTGAGCTGCACGGCACTGCTGCTGATCATACTCACTATCGCCTTATAGTTTGCTGCATATTGTGTGCATGTAAGGTCCCTGCAGGCCTCCTTGCTCCTGTCGTGCTTCTCCGTCTCCCTAGCCAACCTAAACACTCAGCGTGAGTCAACCCAGGTCGGCAGTTTCACCTCTCAGCTTCTCCGCCGTTGCTCCCTCAGTGCACACACAAAGAAGGCATACACACTCTTACATTTAATACCACCTCCCAGAGCCCATAACTAATACTGAGCAGGATTAGTGTGCATTACGGGATCGCCCCCCCTCAAGTGGGCGGGGTCAAGCGAGATTTACCGTGTCCTCAAAGTTCAAAGTTTTGTTTTCTTCGGGCTGGGATGGAAAAAAGAGACGGGGGGATGATGGAGTCCTTTCTGCTGAGTGTAACGTTACAGAGCTGTGTGTTTTATCGAGGTGAAAGCAGGGTAAAGCGTGTGCATTACTAACCTGAGTACGATGCAAAGTGCAGGCCTCACCTGCCTGTGTATCTGCCCCGCGCTGTAAGGTCTTGAATATAATGGAGTCTAGACACACAGTAGCAAGTTCCACAAGCTTTTTTACCACAGAGTTGTTTGTGTTGTAACTTGAGGTCGGCGTTACACATGAAGAATAGCGTTGCGTTAGTGTCACAGCAGCTCCCCTCCTCTCCGTGGAATGAGGATTATGTAATCACAAGCCATATGTTCAGAGTTGTTTGCTTTGGGTCGTCCCGGATGATCCACAGAGGGCTGTTCTGTCACGAGTCATGTTCTAAGAGTTCTTAATTTAACTCTGATGATCCGTTTCATCATGTCTGTTTATTATCTTCCCCCTTTTGCTTGTGTGATATCAGAGAGCTGACGTCCTGGAATCACGTCCGTTTAATTCAATACAATCTCTCATGACTGTCACGAGTCTTCATGGAAACATGAAGTGTTTTCCTTGTAGTTTATGTTAGGAATTAAAAGACAAATTGGCCTCCACTATGGCACTTTTATCAGTAGATGAAACCTTTTGTATTTAAACAAAGATTAAGATAACATTCCCCACCTTTCTTTCATCCATCCATTTTCCTCCACTTATCCGGGGCCGGGTCGTGGTGGCAGCCCAGGTGTCCCTCTCCGTAGTAACATTTCCCAGCTCCTCCTGGGGGATCCCGAGGCGTTCCCAGGCCAGGTTGGATATATAATCCCTCTAGTGAGCGGGCGGGGTCTCCTCCCAGTTTGACGTCTCCAGAAAACCTCCAACAGAAGGTGCCAGGGAGGCATCATTATCAGATGCCTGAACCACCTCAACTGGCTCCTCTCAACGCTAAGGAGTAGCAACTCTACTCCCTCCGGATATCTGAGCTCCTTACCCTGTCTCTAAAGCCCCTTTCCCACTGGTCAAAAACGCAATAACACCCAGTAATACCAAGTTTTTCCAACCCGGGTCAAATTACTCTACTGTAGACGCGGGTAATTATCGCCTCGGCTCCGATCGGCATTGATGGGGACCCCAAACCCGTGTCTCCGCCCCCTTTCCGGCGCGATGCCATGCTCCGTTGGTAACTTCTACGACTCCTTGTCATCTCAGCTCTAAATTCGGCCCGTCTCCGTCCAAGCAGCAATCGAGCATCGTGTTTGTGACTTCAGACGGTGACGCAGCAGAAAAGAGACCGACAGGAGTATACTTCACTGGCAATGGGAAAAGAGACAATCAGCATTTATTAGCAAGTCTTCCCAGGTCTGAAAAACCCATGTCAACGGGAAAGGGGTATTAGGCTTAGCCCAGCCACACTGCAGAGGAAACTTATTTCAGCCACTTGTTTTCGCGGTCTACTTCAGTCACTACCCAAAGCTCATGACCACAGGTGAGGGCTGGAACATAGATCGACTGGTAAATTGAGAGCTTCGCCTTACTGGTCAGCTTCTTCTTCACCATGACGGTCCCGTACAGTGCCCGCAATACTGCTGACGCTGCACCAACACGTCTGTCAATCTCACAATCCATTTTACCCTCACTCGTGAACAAGACCCCGAGGTACTTGAACTCCTTTGCTTGGGGCAGTACCTCTCAATTCTTCTTCCAGCTCTTTCTTGTACCGGCTGATTTGGCTTTAATCTGTTTTCTAAGAGCTTCTCCACCTTTAAGTCCCTCTTTGTCGAGCTGTTAAACAGCTTCTTGGTTGTGGGAGAAATGTGTCAAAACATGTCAACATTTGTGTTTGAATTTCTTCAGCAGAACAGTGAGCTCATTGGCCTGCGCTCAATGATTCAGCAGCCTCTGATTGTATATCAGTGTATAAAATAATTAAGAAACAAAGATGACGTCAGTGTTAATTGATCCTTTGATAACGTGAGAGTGTAAAATAATAAAGATTAGATTATTTCCTGTGACGCTCAAGGAGCCATACTTCATCTTTATCTAGCTGATCACGCCTTCCTCTGCTGTTTATGACCCTCATAACTGTGATTAGTCAGACGCATAGAAACACATCATACCATATGAATGAGTCTTTTTCTAAGTCAAAGGGATTTTTCAGTAATATAAAGTTAAGTTTTTCAGCAGTTTATTTAAATAATTCGATATTTTTTCCAGCTTGTTGAAAATATAGAAACATGATAAAACTGAAAATGTTTGCTGGTTGTGTCTCTAAAACCAACATAAGGCCATTGCCGATCCACCATAAGCTCTGTACATATACATCAATCTGTGAGTATAAATAAACAGATGTATCCACAGAGGAACATGATGAGTCAGCGTGACACGTTTCTAAAGCTGTTTGCTCACATTTGCATATGAAATGTTTCTCTTCTATAAAAGAAGCAGTGGGAGGACGGAGCTGCAAACACACGTGAGATATCAACATTAAAATGTCACACACGTCTTCAGGGCTGCACCTAACCATCGTTTTCATTATTGATGAATCTTTGAAGTGATTTCCTGGATTTATCGATTGTTTGCTTAGTCTGTAAAATATCAAGAGCTGAGAAATGTGCCCTGAAAAATGTCCAACAGCCCAATGTTAAAACGTTTCTGTTATTTTCCAACCAACATTTTAAACAAAAATGAAGCAAATTTAAGAGCATTTCAAACATTTAAGAGCCTGAAATGATGAAATATTAAACATTGATTATGATGGATGATCAAAGCAGCTTCCGATCAGTCTTATGGTTACAGAAATGAAAAGTATAGAGCTGCAAAAGTTAATGTATCACATGTAAAGAACTGTATTAATTAACTATTTTGATCCTGGCTTAATTGGTTTGAGTGTTTTTTTTTTATTAACAAAGTTTTATTATTTGTCACATATTTTCATCACAACACAATGATAGAAAAACATCACATAAGACCAAAGCAAGACATTCACTAGCAGTGAAAGACGGGAAACATCTAACAAAAATAAACAAATGAATAATATTTTTAAAAAAAAGGGGGTATAAAACAGATACAATAAAATAAAGATGAATAAACTGCAGTAAAGTGTTAGGCTAAGTTGTCTCCTGTTTCCATGACGACACCTTGGTAGGTTCAAAACACTTTATGGCCCTGTAATAAGATCGATATATTTTCCCCGTTTAGCAAAGCACAGGTCTAACCGCTTTGCCATCCTGTATGTCAGCTCTTCATAGGCTGCCACGACCCTTAACTGAGGGAACACAGGCTGGATGGAGGAAGATCCACTGATTTCCATTCTTGGTTTGAGCATTTTATTAAGGCTTGTACATGTACATATAATCTGATTTCTTCGCTCTTCCACGACAGTAAACCTTTGGATTGTGAACAAAACAAGACATGTGAGGACCTCATCTTGGGCTTTGGCAACAATTCTAACTATTTTATAGATCAAACAACTAATCAGAAACAATCTACAGATGAATGGCCAATGAGACTAATCCTATTAAAGTAGATATCTTCTGTAATGGATGAAGCATTGAGGAATAAGCTTGTTTTTGTTAACACTAACTAAATGAAGGCAGTTTTATTACAGAATCTACATAAATTCCCATTACTGATACGGCCACTGTCATACTGTTTATGAGATGGTGATAATATCCTACTTGAGCTTGTTTTATCTTGTCAAACTGAACATAAGATAACCCACAGCTAGAAGGCCAGGCTTCGTTACAAGAACGCCAACATCTCCGGCTGCCACTCGTCCCTGTGTGTTTATGTCTCCACGCTGCTGCCAGCTCTTATGCTCCTGACAGACTGGTACCACCGGCTGAGAGAGAGAGGAGCACAGTCTGTTCCCGCCTTGTCGACTGTCGGGCGGAGGCAGTGTTGATACAGCTTCTCACTCGGGTCTGCAACAGCTGGAGGTCAGAGGTCGCAGAGAGATTCGGTCGAGCTACAACCCTCTTAAAGGGGGTCAGAGTGTGTATGACTTCACTGCCAGTTGTGAAGTTTTGTGTAGCAGGTAAAGCAGAAGTCGAGATTGTCAGGTTGCTAGTCAAACTTTCCCCCACTCTTCAGTTGGATATTTTGTACTCTGCAGGTAAAGTGGTGACAGAAGTTACTTGTGCATGGAATTTTAGACATTCTCAAAATGTATATGGAGCATAAGAAAGTCTCCTTGCTTCAAACCAGACATCTCTTGGTTTCTGACTTTTCAAAGTAAGACTCTGAAGATGTGGTTCTGGGAAGTTGTTTGTTTACTTTGACGTTTCATACACCGAGCTATAAATCTATGCTGACAGTAATCGTTGTTGCAGCCGAACATCTGTTAGGATATATATTTTATCAGCAGATTTTTATGCCAGCAAAGTTAAACTCCTTCCAGGATGTGTTTCTTCGTCTGGTCTCATCACAGTTTTAGAGACGACCAGTCAGTCATCATCCGCAGAGATCTGCAGCAGCCCGACAATGTGCCTGTGTGTGTTTCCGCACAGGCTCTTTATTTATGCCGGAGTATGGCAGAGTCTGCAGGTGCCTCGTCAGCATCACACACACACACACACGCACCAGTCAGCACTTGCTGTCAGACTCGACCAGCTGCCCCACTGCCCTGACTACACCTGCAGCAGAGAGTCACACAGAGACGAGGCGGACAGAAAGGCTTTATTCTGGATGACGCAGAAGTCAAATCCAGTCCCGGTGGACCACAGGGGTACCCTTTAAACCAGATAGTGCACCTGTGTTGTTAATGCCTTTAATTTAAGGTGTCACTGGTTTGTCACACAGAGCTGAAGCAAGAAGTCAATTTTAATGATGTCGTTGTAAGCTAAAATTTTCCAACCAGCTTCTCGAATGTGAATTATTTGCTGTTTTTATTTGTTATCTTGGAGAAAAGTGAGTATTTTTGTGTTTTCTACTGATGGTCGGACAAAAGAAGACATTGAAATTTTGGCCTTGGGACATGGTGATCAGGATTAGTCACCCTTTCTTGACATTTTATGAGACGAATAATTCATGCAATACGTGGCAGATAAATTGATAATGAAAATAATCAGTGGCTGCAGCCTGACAGGCGTTTTAGTTCAGGAAAGAAATTCCTTGAAAAGAATAGAGATCTCTGTTTCGTGCCTCCTGTTCCTCGTAGACGTCAGACACACACGCTCACACACACGCTCTCTCGCCTCCCTTCTGCAGCTGGCCAGATGTTGCTCTTTCCCCGCTCATCCTTCCTTTGAAACTCTGCTGTGATTTTGTGAACGAGCGGATGTTCAGGACTTGTTTTAAAAAGCTCTTTGTTGGTGCTCCGTCGTGTCGCCCTCCCTCCCCTCGGCTGTCCTCCCGCAGGAGCGGAAACAGCAGAGAAGAGAGGGAGACCTCAGAAGTCGTCTTTTGATGCCGTTTCGCAGAAACTTCTTCACTTTGCCTCCTCGAATTCAAACGATTTCAAACTCAGGAAGAAAATCTGAAGGATAAATGAGGTTTTTAATTACTCAAACATGATTATTTTCCTTCTAAAGCCCTGAAAGTAGTTATATAAACAGTCAGAGACCACCTGTCCCCCTGCTGAATTTCCATCCTCATGATTTTGAGTATCAATAAAGTCTGTTACATAAAAGCTGAAAACACAGCCTCCACTCCTCACTGGAGTTACATAAATCCTCGCAGGTGACGTCTCTTCTGGTGTCTGTGTGGTTTGTGGTCATCTTTTTCCCCCCATATTGTCCAGATGTGGTGTAATAAAACCGCGTGTGAAGCGCTCACACATCTGGACGGCAGCAGGAAGCATGAGGGACATCGGGTCGCTCATGGAAACATGGAGAGATCAACCCGGCTGCCACGTGCTGCTCTGTGTGTTTTCCGTTAGTTTATCTTGTTGGTGCCGGCTGGTCATCTCTTCAGGCTCATACAGGACACAGACACGAGCGTTTGAGCAAAGATAAGATTTGACTTTTGTCCCCCTGATAAGTTATCTCTGCAGGAAATGAGGAACAATTATGGAGCGCTATTATCATCTCCCTTACTCTCTGTCCCCCTGCTCCTCTCTTCCTCCTCTCGGCCCGTAACTAGCACTGGTTTTTCTTTGCCCACAGGCCTGTCCCAGTAAGAAGATCGGTGTCATCGCTCAGAATAAATCATTGTAAAGTTTCAATGACTCATTAACTATCCGGAAAAATGGCTCTGAAGATGGGTGTGGTGCATTAACGAGTGCGGAGATATGGCTCCTGTGTATTTAAAAGCTTTGAACAGCTCCGTCTTCCACAAATCTCTGCTTCTTTCAAAGACCATGACAGGAGTTTGAGTTACATATAGTGACGTTTACCTTTGATGTTGTGTACTTATTCTATATTACTCTGTTTATCCTGACTTTCTCAAGCTCTTGGTTGAATTTACTTTGTGTTCACATAATTCAAATAAAAAGGAAAGGGGGAGAGATGTAGGTTCTTCTACGACGGGTTTGACACCCAGTAGAGTACACGTTGAACGTACTGTGAGAAGTTTTTAACTGATTATAAAACAGTCTTTATTTAGTATTGATGTCTCTACATGACCTACAAAAACAAATCAGACCATCAGCTAGATCAGTGGATCTCAACTGGTCTCGCCTCAGGACCCACAAACAAAATAAAAGTTGCTTTAAGGCAGTGTCACTAAAACATTATGTCCACATTAGGGCTGGGTTTAAAAAATCGATTTTATCCGATTCGAATCGATTCTCATTTGAATGACCCAATATCCATGAATAAATCCTGAGATTGATCTTTAAAAAATGTGTAAAAACGTGTCTGATCACTCACGTTTCTGAGCGCTCCTGAACACAACACAGCAGTGAGGGAGACATGCCTGGACTTGTTTACTGCAAACTACTATGGAGACATCAGTGATCGCTGACGGACTCTTTTTATCGAGTGTGCGTTAATTTTGCTCTGATGTTTATGTTACTCTCTGTTAGCGTCGGCTTTGGCCGAGAGTTTATTTTTGGCATGTTGTTATACAGTATACCTTTCCCCACATCTTCTTCTTCTTCTTGTGGTGTTTTATGGCGTTTGGCAAACAACGTCATGGTGCATTACCGCCTATACGGTCAGAGGTCAGATACATTACCTGCTTATCACAATAACACCACATAATGTCAGTAAAAGTACCTCGAACCCTTTTTCTGCTTCTCAGAGCATCTCCCTGTGAGCATTACATCTATGTCATTGACTGAAGGTGACGAGGTGACATAGTTAGGATGAATGGGAGCAATGTTTCACAAGCAGGAAGCTTGCACTTAAGGACATTTATAGCTGTTTTTTGGTCTGGATCTGGAACTTCTGGCTGATACACGACTTTGACCTGGTGCAGTCTCTTTATTACCCCGGGAGATTTATCGTTTTCTGTTTGTTGTGCTTTGTCAATAATCAAGGTCATAAAATGAACAAACAAAAAAAGCCATGTGCTGCTTCTTAAATGTACCACAGTTGACCACAGTTTGAAGGGGCAGAAGAAGACGACGAGAGGCTTTAAAATATGAATCCGTTTTATGAGGAAGGAAATGAATTCAGTGTGTTTTTTTCGCACACAGGGATGTAAACATGACTGTTTGTTTACAAGAAATCCCCACAGGGCGTCTTTACTTCAGTAAGGTCATTTTCTTATACCTTACTTAGCTCTATGTCGAAGTGTGCTGAGGTCAAACACTGCGGCTGCCCGGCTTTAGGAGCGGCACCGGATTGGTCAGTTCTGATGTTAGTGTGTCTCAGATCTGACTAATTGGATTGACCTCCTTTCTGGTGCGACCACGTGGCTTTAGCTTTACCGTATTGATGTGCTAAGGCCCTCCCCTCACCTGCCTGCAGTGTGTCCCCTCAGTTCGGCTCAGTTAGCCTAGCGCTGGCGAGCTAATGCTTGACATGTGGCCTACATATGGGCGTGTTGCTGACAGACCACCTGTTCTGACTTTGCTCCAACATGGCGAGCTTTACTAACCTGACCTGGGTGTGTGCTGATGACCGAGAGGTCACAGTGCAAACACACACACACACACACACACACACACACATACCAAATGCACACAGATTCATCTGTCGGTTGGAGTTGAAGGTTGACAGGACGTGTGTACAGAATGTTATAACTACAAAATCATAAAAGTAGGAAAGTAAGTCACAAGTAAAACATCAGACTCATGTCGACTTTATTGAAGAACAAAGAGGATGACTAGTCCAGTTTCCATAACGACCAAATCTGATTGACCGTCCTGTACAGCCTTACTTAGTACTGATAAAGGGAAGTTAAATGCCAGAAACAACCATTAAAACACTTTATAAGCCCAGAGGATTAACTCACAACAACAGTTTAGATGGCTCTCCTACTGATTAATCCAAGAATTACTGCTCGGGTTTACTTAGCTTTATGACAAGCTGCGATCTCACTGTTTAACCGTCTGTCCTGTAACTTAACTGTTTTAATTTCCGTAATGCTCTGAATGTGTCATTTCTGCTCAGCACCAAACAGCAGGCAGACACAGTAAGAGATTATCTGGAGGGTAAAGAGAAGCATGTCGCAGCTAAAGAGCTGGATATTTCCTTCAGGAGGTAGTATTGACCAAACAGAGTATAAAGGAGGTGAAAACTTGACAGAGACATGACTAGAAATGTTGCTGGATGTGTAAATCAGCACCTGTTCACTAACGTAAGCAGAGGGCGGGGCAGATAGACAGACACAGTTGGCAGGATGAAGCGAGACTTCGGCCTATACAAACGGACATGTAGGCGTGTTAGCTTGTTGTTTAGAGCCATTGACTGTATATAAAGATGGACGGCGCATCTACATGTACTTTCATTGAACAAAATTGAATCCAAAACAGCCCCTGAGGCGGGTGTTGGCAACTTGTGCTGGTGACGTCATTTGGAGCCAGAATTACGCAGTAGAGATCGGTGGGTGGAGCCGCCGTAGCGCCCGTGTTTAACAGCAGAACAGCTTCTTGTGTTGGTCTGAAGCAGATGTTCACAGACATGGAAACTTCAATGACTGTAGTGATTGTTTGGTATGTTTCTTATTTGTCAACAGAGCTGTCAATCATCCTTTTTACAGCATCAAATAACTACACTAAACTTGTCAGAAAAATGAACACTTGGACATAAATCAACATGATGAAAACTAACTATAAAGACAGAAACCATGTTTGAGAAACATTTATTTAACGTGTATTTTGATTTTATATTTTGACTCATGTCCCATCTGTTAACATGGAGGAGGCGGGCTTTATGAGCTATACTGCAGCCAGTCAGAAGGGGGCGATAGAGAGGGTTTGGCTTCACTTTTAGGGAGTTTAAAAATAACAGAGATTGTTTTAAACATGTGGGATCGTGAAAGTATGGAACATTTTGACAACCCAAGTTCACATTTAGTTTCCACTGCCTCCCAGACAAATCAGTTCTTTGAGGTTAAAGTTGTGAAAAACAGACATTTTGAGATTCAACAAAACACATGAAGGAATTCCAGTTCTCCTCCAGGACCTGTCTCCGTTTGTAGCCTCACAGGTGTTGTTACATCCTCTCTGGCTTTCCTCAGTGATCACAGAAATAAATGGATGATCTCCAAACAAAGCTGACGAGCAGTTAAACTCAAACAGTGCTGACGGTGTCGGGTACACACGTCACATTTATTTATAGACGGTTTCTACACTTCGAGCTAACATCCAAAAGCCAGAGCAGATATTTACACTCTTATTAAGACAAGCGAAATGTCAGCTGGCCGAGAAACTCTATTTTGAATCTGCGGTGAGGTCATGAAGAAGATAGCAGAGTAGGAATGCTAACAGACCTGATTCCTACATCGAGTCTGCTCTAGATTTTTAACCTGATATACCATCAAACCTTTCAGCTGCACGACACAATCATGAATATGAATTTAACCTGTTTAAGTATCTCTTTCTTTTTAGTTTCCTTCTGAAGCTTCAGCAGAACCTGTTCTGCTATCCCCACACGTAATCGATCCGTCTTGTGTTTCCTCCTCGGCTCTCGTCCTCTGCGTTCATCTCGCCGTGTTAACTTGAGAAAGTGGGGAAGCTGAGGCCCGGCCGCCGTGACTGATCTGTAATAACAATTAGCGCCAACTTTGCTCTGTTAGTGTAAGAGGACTGTTGAGCTTATAAATACTTGGAGAGAGGGAGGTTTATGTTTCTGTGACAGAGTAATCCTCTCTGTCCTGCAGTGTTTCATGCTTGGAGCTGTGAATCCTGTCTTCTCCTTGTCCTCTTCATTCTGCCTGCTCTTTCACTGGTGAATAATGATTGTCATAATTCAAAAGGACAATGGGGTTATGTTGCAGCCTGTGATTGCAGGGCTCTGCAGGGTGTGTATATCACTCGCTTTTTCCCTAAAAATAGATACGTGCAAACCAGACCCATTATCTACAAGCACAGCGTGTGAGTACAACCTTCTAAATGAGTCTAAAGAGCAAACTTTTAATCTAGAAAAAATAGCCTGTTAGCTGACAACGACAATAAACTTGAGTTGCATCACATGCGCTGGGTCCACGTCAATCCTGGAGCACGCCAGCCATCGACTGAGGACGACCAATCCAGGGGCTACAGCCTTCTCAGGCCGTATTTGAAAGCCGATTATGTCACAGAAGCGCGTGGAAGGCTGTCCCAATCCGAAGGTGCCTTGAGATGCGGCCGACAAATGCGTCCTCCGTTTCCCGGCCGCGAAGGATCCATCGGGTGCATCCTTCGTGGCCCAACGTATCCAGAGATGCTTTGCGCCCCAATTCAAACGAAATTGTGGACTTTTCCGCGTTGTGTTACAGTGAGAAAGAAAAGAGTAAAAAGACTGCATCAATTTCTGTGTCAGAATCAGATATAGTTGACTTTCCACGTCTCTGAACACTGTGATTTGGGACGTGACTCCATGTTTTCCAGGACATCGTACGCCCCCCTCTCTCCCCCTCTCTGTTACATTCCTCTTCACTGTATGGCGGCCAGATTTGGGAAGCTTCTCTCTGCACTTCCTGCATTTCCTCTCCTGCTGCTGATGTCTGGACTGTTTTTGCTTCTCTGGCTTCACAGCGAGCGTCTGCTGTCGACGAGTGATGAGAGGAACTTTTACTCAATTACTCTCTGCCTGTAGGCAGCAATCTTGCATGAAATGAATATTTATACTGGTAGAATGATGAGTAGTTTGTAAGTCTCGACACAGACTGACACTCTCCATTTTGCGGTGTGTTAATCTGCTGCTGGTTCTCTGCTCGTACAGATGCTAACACGCTCACAGTGAGAATCCAAAGAGCTCAGAAAGCTGTCACCAGTCTGAACATCCACCCTGTGATCCCTCATGGCACACCTCCACACTCAGCAGCACACACACAAACACACAAACAGAACTGTGTGTGTGTGTAGCACAAAGTGTAGGCGGGCTTATGTGGAGATGCTTTTTCTTTGTAACCTGCAATTGTCCCGAGTGATCACATTCAACACGTCCTCTGCTGCAGACACTTTGTGAAGCCTGGTCGTTTTTTGGTTTGGCTGCACCTTTAACTTTCCTCCTGTTTTTGTCTCACAATTGTTTGACATGTGGGAAAATAAGGGCTGCAATAAACAGAGAAAAAAAGGACATTTATTCAGTAAAACGTTGGGTTATTTGTACTGTATGTGAACATTTCAGTTTCATGCTGCTTCATACCTCTACCCAGCTTCCCAGCGTTTCTTTGAAAGACGATGTTTTCATGCAGCAGGTTATCAAAGCGCCTTGCTGGCACAGAGAATCAGCGTATTGACTCAGGCCTCTGGAGTGAGTGGGATCCGTGTTTGCTCTTAAAGATAGGCCTGTTTTCCTAATGGCTGAGCACATTTACTCAGCGCTTGTCAAACACGTCCTATACAGGAGGGCAAATTGACTCGGGTCACTCACCTCCTCAGGCACCTTCAAAGCTCAGCGCTGAGAGGAATGCCACCCAATCTGCTCCGACGCTGACGATACGACTCCTCTCTCTGCTTTTAAACAAAGTACATGAAGTGTAATTCAGTGAAACTCTGAAGCATCAGCAGCTGATTTAGTTCAGAGTTTGCCTTTGACATTTATCTTCATTTTAGATCATGTATTGTTTATTCCACAGCTGTAGTTAAAAGTTTATTGGGAAGTAAGGTCAAATGTGATTTAATGTTGGAATTTAAAGCGATAATCTCAAAGATTTTCATGTAAATAAATTAATAAATAAATGTCTGTTAAGTCACTATCTATCGCCGAATGAGGTAACACAATGGTGATTGAGCCTATGGCCCCCTGATGCATTTGCAGTATCACAGACTGGCTCTCTGCGCGTTTTCCATCAGCCAGCAGTGGTTGGTCTGCCAGAGAGGGTAGGCGGAGCTAAGCGGCTGCTTTTCTGGTCTCTGCAAGTGTTGTGTATAAACAGTAATCTACTGTGGCTGAACAAACAAAGAAAAGATGGATGACTACAGATACAACTTCAAAAATAAGTGAAAATCCAAAGAAAAAGAAACAAACTCGACGCTCAGATGAAGGCAAACAGTCTGAAAAGGAAAGCGACCGTCAGCGAGGAAAATCAAGAGTTACAACCGGAGCCAACCGTGGACGTCACACATGCAGCACTGTCTGGATATCTGGGAAGTGTGCTCCCACAATTACCGTTTATCACCATAGGTGCCGCCAAAGAGAACGAAACTGGGATCTTTCAGATTATAACTTTAAATACATTTTCTTGTCTATGTTCTTATAGTTTAATTTAAAAAACTTTTTTATTTTACCATTTTATACTAGAATTTTTTATGATGTTATTATCTCTCTAACCTGAGCAAAAGCGTAGACTACTTTCCTCACTCATGTTGATTTTTTTTCTGTATAAGTGACTTTTTAAATAAGTAATTTAATTATTCAGTCAGTAAAATGTTCACTGCTTAAGTTGACATCTTCAAATTGTTTGTTTTGCCCGACCAACAGTCCAGAATCCAAGATATTCAATTTGCAATATAACAATAAACAAAAGAAGCAGCAGATCCTCACTTCTGAGAAGCTGAAGAATGAGGAAATAGTTTGGTATTTTATTTTGACGTCAATCATAAATCTATCATCAAAAATGTAACCAAAGACATCCTTGATGTTGATTTAGCACTGTGCTTTTAAAAGGGCTGCAGTTAGTAGTGTTATTACATTAGAAAAGCTTTGTACTGATGCTACAAGCTAAGTATAGAAACTTAGTATACTTTCACGATCAGCCTTGTGCTTGTACTTTTGGACTGCAGATGAAAAGCCTGAGGAGTCCAGTCCGGGGCTCACACTTTAAAAACACCTCTCCACCACTGTGTACTTAAGAATATTAATCCTGTTTCCTCAGTTTCCTCAGAATTTCATGTGAAAAAGAAACCTGGTGACAGTTTAAAGAGCCCCGCTGGTGACTGACTCACTCTGATGTCATGCACCGCCTCTCCGCACTTGAACCTGACATCATCCCCACCCAGCCATTAAAATAAACATTTAGAGTGAGCAGGGCACGGGGCAGAGCGAGTGGCATGAAGGAATTTTATTGGAAGTTATTACATCATCAGAGTGTGGAGGCTCGCTAATGCTGCCGCCGGCCAATGAAATCTCTTTTAAGACCAGTTAGTCACCATTATACCCGAAACTGACAAGACAAATCTCCCCACCCTTGTTTTTTACTCTGTGCCCTGTGAAGCACTAAAACAACGACCAGATTTAACATGAAGAACGCCCTTTTTCTTCTTCGTTGGTGTCTCCCACACAGCTTCAATTAGTCCATTTACAGAGATTTAAATGGGCAAACTTTTGATGATTGCTAACATCATATTAGACGCATTAATGCAACAATAATCTGCTTCAAGCTTCTCAAACATGCTCTCTTATAAGGAGCTGTATCTTATGAATGAAAGGCAGCTGTTTCCCTCAGATGCTTGTCCATGCTGCCTCTATCACCATCGCTATGACAGCATTAACACCTGTATTCATGCAGTAGTTAAACTTTATAAATGATTAAACAGATTATGTGACAAATCGCCCCTTTTAACAATCAGTTAACATTAAAGTTAATGTGCTCTAATTCTTCAGTGTCATTACATCAGCCGCACATGTGGAGGTGTTGATGAAGAGGCCTTTAGGACACACCCATGTCTGCAGTGCTGCAGTGTGCTGGCTCAGATTCAAGCTGAGGGACCAGACTGTGTGTGTGTGCGTGTGTGTGTGTGTGTGTGTGGATCAATAGGAGTGATGCTGGCCTGGTGGTCCTGTCAGCTCTCTGTTAGCCGGCTCATGTTGGCGTCTGGTTTCATCTGCTTGTGTGGATGTTTGCTGCAGAGGGTCTGTGGATAGAAACTGCAAATACCTGCTGCCAGCTGACCGGTACAGATGTCCAAAATGTTCCTCAAACATTTGTTTTTGTCTCTCTGTATATTTGGAACAGCTTAGCTGTGGGTGTGTTGTGATTCATGTGTTATGTCATCATATTAACCACCAGGCTGGTTAAGCTACCAATCTACTTCTTTTAAAATGTTCCCATAGATAAGGCTGCAACTTACATTTTGTTTCTTTATCTATTAACCTGCCAGGTGATTGGGTCATTATATCGTGGAGTAAACGAGTACTTGTTAAATAAATCAATTGATGACAGAAAAAATCTAATGGATAATCTTTTTGTAGTCCTGTTCTACATGTTATCCCAGGAAGTCCCCTGTGTCACGTAGGCCTGTAATTGTTATTTAAAAAGCGATCATGCTTGTTGCTTTATGTGTTTTAAAATAATCCCCATGGCAACATTGAAAATTCAGTGATGTCAAAGGAACGACACGCAGCCGGCTGTAGCTAAAAAACCTGTGAAGGTAAAAGCTGCTGGTGAAACATGGCTGATGGCGGCTAAAAAAAAGCTTAGCATGGCAACACTAGGAGTCGGTCAGCTGCTTGGGTCACACACTCCAGCTGGCCATCAGTGATGCTTTCACGGCTGTCCCTAACCTAGAGCGCATCGTGGGAGCGGCTAATCGCCTTGTGGCACATTCTCACCACAGCGCCCCATCGATGCAGGCTCGTCACCTGAAGCAGGATCAGATGGTCCAGGGTGAATACTGGAGGGACATGGAGGACATCACTTTAAGTCCCTGCAGGTGGCAACAACTGCTATATGTGGCGAGCAGACAGTCTCACTTTCCATTGCTGATTAAGCCACACATCACCGGGTAAGAAAGGGAGGGTCTCTGCATTGACTCCATTGGGCAACTTTTGTAGACTGGACCACATGGGGGAAAAAACAAACAAACAAAACAACAACTACAAAGTGATCACTCGAGTAATCGTTTAAGCAAAGGGACGAGTAATCGGTTGGAGAAAATGTTCTGTGTCCTTATTATGTTGTCTGACCGACAAAGACAGCGCAGAATTCATCAACAATCAAAGATCAAATCCTCGAATTCGAGAACCAGAAAATGTTTTGCATTTTTACTTAAAATATGACCAAAGGGACCAAAAGATTTAATTATAAATATAGTATCATAATAAGTTAAGAAGAATTTTCAAATGCCTTTTTTCATCCAACAAACCTTCAGTTAACTTTTCTATAAAGTGGAAAGAAGAGCAAAACAAATGACCTCAGAGGTCATCATTGATTTTGTGTCTCATGTCCTCTGAGTCTCTTCATGTTGCTGGTTATTGTCGTGGGTGTTGTGGTCGGTCTGATATTTGTCTCAACAATCAGGTCTTGTTCCTCTTTAAGTCGGTGCAGTGACTCACACGCTCTGAGGCGAGCCTGTGGGCTGAGTGGAAGGAATGACCGACGATGTTTCATGACCAAAAACAGAGCCGAGCAGCTCAGCCTTCTGTTCTTGTAAAAGGCCCGACTGCAGAAAGCTGGTGGAGGGTTTAAATCAGCCTGCTTCCTGTTGACCCTCCTCATCCTAACAAGACTGGATGGGTTTTGTTCTTTACAAGGGGCTGGATGTACCAAGGTTATGACTATGAGTATTAAGGGAGGATTAAGGTTGTTTTCTTATCTCTCTATTGAGACGTCAGTAAATTGTGGAAGAACTTTGTGGTTTTGATGATTTATTTTGGTTGAATTAAATAAGCAATTGAACCTTTTTTCTTTGCATTATCTCCCTAAAGTATGGGGAAGCCCTTTTCTGATTTTCGTCATGGATTCCTGACGACATAATCTCATCCAGGTAGTGACGTTTAAGAGATGAAATGTGAAGTTCAGGTACAGATACAGAGTGCTGCGCTCAGGACAAACCCTACAGTATGATACGGCCTCAGATATCATCAAACCTTTCACAGGCGGTACAGATATATAAACCTGTATGAAGTACAAATGTGACACTGCGGGATTAAGAGAATGACACATTTTGTTCACTCACCATTTTATTATACAGACCATCTCCATCGTGGCAGCTTAATGCATACATTAATTTCTACAACAGATTGATGGTGTTCCCACTTCAAATAATCTTCATAGACAGTGGAGAACTTTATTTCATTATTATTATTACCAGATAAAGGGGGTTGGATAAGAGCTGAAATATTGTGTGTGTCTATTTGGGTCATTCCTCTTTAAAGAAAAAGTTTAGAAGAAAAACAGATCTTTATTAATTATTGATTTAAAGTTTTACTGAACATTGAAATGAATCGAAGTGAAGTTGCTGCTGTTAAATGTTTTGTGTACAGATGTTGCCTGGAGTACAGTATAAAGGCACAAACACTGTACAAGCTCCAGATGTTGGTAAACAAGACCTCGTATGTGGCTGACCGCATCAGGTCAATGTGCACTTTTGTGCCCCAATGTGTTACAAGGACTGTCCTCATGAGGATGTTTGAAAGCAGGTGCGCGCTGCAGACGTAGATGAGGACAGCGGAGGAGCAGCGGAGGAGCAGCCCCGCCTACTCCCCGAACAAAGTATCCAGAGCAATGTAGAGAGAGAGTCGCGTCAGTGGAGGTCCAATATGCTCCATGATCCGCCATTGCGATGTTACGACTCTCTCTCTCTCAAGTTCATTTAGACAAAGTTTTAAAGATTTGTTCGCACTTCCTTTTTAATGATAAAATCTCCCAGTGTACTGTATGTCCTCCCTCGCTTGCCTTTGAAAAAATGATTTCTCTTGACTTTCTGAGAGTAGACGGTGCCTCAGTTTTAGGTACCTGGCTTGGGAACCGGAGGGTGGCAGGTTCAAGTCCCGGTACGGACCAAGCATGGAGAGGTGCCAGCTCCTTTCCTGGGCACTGTTGTGGTGTCCTTGAGCACGCTAGAGCAAGTCCATGTGCAGCCCGCTCACTCTGACATCTCTCCGTTAATGCATGTCCATTGAGTTCTGTTAGTAAAATATATCTTCTTCTAAAATATTAAAATCTGAACACATTTTTTTATTACTTTCTAAGCCCAGATTATAAATAGAGAGCTGAGTCACACTTTATATTTACCTGGATTCATTACAGGATTCTCTGCTGTGGGAAGCACCTTCATGTTCTCTGAACTGTGTTCTACCTTTCTTTACATCTCCTCCGTATTTGATCCCTCTTTCTCCCTCTCAGTCTCTCTCTGTCTCCCTCCTCGTTTGTTCCTCCCTCGCGGTGCCTCTCGTTTACCTCATCTCATTACCACGAGGAAACACTGCACCATTGTTTACCCAGAGTGTCCTGGTGAAGTTGATGCCGAAACAGGAGCCCCCTCCCTCCTCCCCCCCCGGTCCTGTTTGTTTGTTCTGCCACACGTTGTGCTGTTTTTGAGGAAATGAGTTTTTATGGATGTTGCGTCTTCGGAACCACGTTAACCCCTTTCTCACACTTCAGAGACCGGGCGCTCTTATGTAACGCCGGGTCAGAAGTTCAGTTTCTCTTCTTTGAAACAGTCACATGACAGAAGGAGCAGGAATAATGAGGTGAATGACTGCAGAACAGAGCAAACACTGTGTGCCAGTGTGAGAAATGACATTGCGTCAAAGGCATCTTGACAATGTTTGAAATAAATCCTGTAAGGCAGCTGCGGTTCACAGAAGAGGAGAGGGCCTCTGCTACAAATAGTCACCTCACACAGCAGAGGAGGACTGTGAGCTCAGTCTTCGCGTTACACCGAGGAAGAATGTGGTTTCTCTTCTTTTTGGAGGAATGCAGAAACACAGAGCTGCTGTCAAAATGTCCCTAGTTTGGGATTTTGGTTCCATGTAATGACCCAAAATAGTCCACTCCTTGTTGGATGCGCACCTGAGCTGGAGGAGGCAGGTGCAGTATCTGAGTATAATCGGTTTAAAAGCCAGACAGAATAAAAAACCTCCGTTAATCAGAGTAAACATTCCTAAACAGACAAAAAAATCCACTGGAGAAATTCATGATGTATTCATGACTTCTGCACGTCACACATCTGCTCTGATTATGCGTCACAGACCAGATTAGGTCACATCCCGTGTACTTAGCTGACCTGATATCTTATGTTGGAATAGGAGCAAGGAGAATACATTTTCTGTATGTGCAGTTGGGTTTGTTGTAATAAACTTTAAAGACAGTTTGGTTATTAAAGAAAAATAGTCAATTCTAAATGAATAACAGCAGAATGAAACACCAGACATACATTTAGAAAAGTCCAATATGGAAGATATTTAAAACCTTCTCTTGTGTTATAAAAGCAGAATATAATGAATGTTCTGTTTTATGTTGGAGGGGTTGTGGACTTAAATCCTCCTTGTTCTGTTTAGTCTGTATTCTTGTTGAATCCTACAGTTTGTGTCCTAAATGTATGTATTCATTCAGTTATGTTTTATGAAGGCCCATGTAGACACAGGCGTGAGAAAAAAAGCAATCAATGCAGCTGTGTGTGGCATTACTTAAAGTCGAGGTGAAATGAATCCTTTTAGATCACATCCTCGGTAATATTGTGCACCTATTTGACAATATAGGCAAAAAAACAACAACAGAAAATCCATTTCTTCATATTCTTATATCAAAATCGGATCATTTTTTCTTCTGGTAAATCTAAATTTCACGCATGCTTACGTAAGTTCGCACCAAACAATTTCAACCAATCAATCTGCAACATTTAGCCGCAGAGCACCAAGAACGCTCGGTCAGTTAGCTAGCTACTGCGCTGTGGAGAACGTCTGTCTCCGCCCACTTCTCAAGGATCAAATCAAATCCCTCTAATGATATGTCCACCTGCACGTCCTGTTTCACTCGGAAATACGTCACGATACGGAAGCTAGATACTTTCGAAATACCGTTTCAGCTCGACTTTGACATGCCTTTGACCTGTCCCTGCACAAATAGACATGAAACAAGTCAAGAGGAAAAAATATCTCTTTTAATTTGTGGAAGTCCAAGATAATGTCCTCAAACTCAAATTCAAATTCAGATATGTATATTTGAATTTTTGGCTCTTGCAAAAGATAAATCAATTATCAGAATAGGTAGCTCTTGGAAAATCTGCTAATCAGTTGATTAACTTGTACATTTTCTATCAAAGAAGAAACAGTTAATCTATTGCCTGATATAAACCCGTCTCCATGGTGACAATAGGGTGAAAATACAAACGTGTAGTTGACAGCTTCTGCTTCCTCTGGGATCTTTTGCTCGTGGGACTGGGAGAGGCCCAGTGTGAGGCTTCATTTCCCATTACAGCTTCCAGTTGTGTTGAAATGTCACCTCCCAGCTTGTGGCCGCACGTACAGCTGAGCCCAGTCATCAACATCTCTAATTTTAGCTGTGTTTGACAGAGCGCACACACATGCACACACACACACACACACACACACACACACACACACACACACACACACACACACACACACACACACACACACAAACACACATGTGACTTATGGATGCGTCTGTGTCCTGTGTCTCTGCTTGTGTTTGTGTGTTGGTGTGTGTGCTGGCAGGGGGGGAACTCGGTGCCAACGGGAATTATAAAACAAAAAGGACTAACCTTCAAATGTAGCTGAGCCGCATATCTCCCCACAGCAGCAGCATGCTAATAATCCAGACCGAGTTGGACTGAAACACAGAGCTGAATACATGAATCATTAATAAACCTTTATCACTGCCTTTCAGATTCAGATATTGTCTCTTTTATTGGCTTTGTTTGTGTGCTGGGAACGCTTTTTAGCACACCTTGCTGCTTCTAATTACATTAAATTATACCCATAATCCACTGCAAGAGTGGCGCCCAGTTAGTGACGCGTTTTCCATCAGCCAGCAGTGGTTGGTCTGCCAGAGAGGGTAGGCGGAGCTAAGCGACTGCTTTTCCGGTCTCTGCAAGTGTTGCGAGTAAACAGTAATCTACTATGGCTGAACAAACAAAGAAAAAATGGATGACTACAGATACAACTTCAACAATCCAAAGAAACAAATTGGACGCTCAGATGAAGGCAAACAGTCTAAAAAGGAAAGACACTAGGGGGCGGCCAAGAGAACGAAACTGAAACCTTTAAAGCAGCTTAGCACCCTGTTAGTTTCAGTTTCTCTAAAGCGCTGTTAGTCACTTTTTTCACTTCAGAATTGAATTAAAATGTCAATACATGTGCACTTTATTTTAAAGATTGATTGTCTATAAAACACCTTTAAAAGTTGTTCATAAATCATGCTAGTTATGTAAATTTGTATCAGTAGAACTCACAGGGAAGAAGCAGCTGCAGAAGATAAGTAAAAGATGAATGAATCCATCGCTGTGTTTGAAAATGTTTGAAAAAAAGTTCTCTGAGGGGCTCGTCTGCTCTCTGTCTCACTCTCTGTCTCAATCTCTGTCTCACTCTCTTCCTGTTTCGTTTCTGGAGCTTTGGATCTTTCATTACGTTTCTGTTCTGCTTGTTCTCCTCTCTGTCCATGCTGAGCAGTCCACAGTCGAGTCACTGTAGTCTCAAGTGTGTTTTTGAACATACGAAACTCTTCCCACAGGAGTAATAAGTTACACTTAGTTGCTGGAACTAATATAAAGACGTGGGTCGGTTTCTTCCTGCGAAACAGAGGAGCTACCAGAAGTCTCTGCTGTGTTTGTTTGTCCACTGGTATCTGTGATGTGTGAGAGAAAGTGTGAAATCAGAAGGAACATAAATAAATCCGGGATCAGATGCCAGAGGGAGGCAGTCAGAGGAAGTTCGACCACATACACACACATGCAAACACATCTTTATTTTAGATAAGGAATGACTGAGCAGCTTAGTGTGCTTACTCACCACTGAAGAAAACAAGTCAACATGCTGCCACCCACAAGCTGAGGCAGGCCTTCCTTTGGCCAATCAGCAGGATTTTCTATCTGTCTTAGTTGGCGGATGACAGGACCATCATCAAACTGTTCTATCTTTGTTTTTTTATTACTGTGTTCTCTTTAGAAAAAAACAAGCAGCAACTTCTGAGGCTGGGAAGTGACGCAGACGCAGAAGTGCCAAAAACTGCAGTTCCTTTGGAGGCAACTAGAGGCTGGCTCCTAAGGCGAGTCAATCCCCATTAGGCCCCATATTAAACAGCCCAACTTAACAGCAGGTTTACAGCCTGGTACAAAAACAGTTTAAGTCTCTATAACCAATTTCTTGATTTGTGACAACTGTACAAGGGTGGATTTTTATATAACTCAACCGTTTAAATCTTAATTATTTAGTTATTTCAGCAAGTGTGCTACATTCAACAAATTCTCTTTGCATTTAAAGCCTGATTAAAAGAAGCTAGCACCACAAATAGAATCTCATTCTGTTGGAAAAGCTGTGGTTATCTTTGCTAATTAGCCAGCTAATAAATTAGCCCAGGCATAGACAATATAGTTCTGATAAGTTAGTGTTTTCTGACCCCTCACTTCTCTCCATCTCTACCTCTTGTCCAAATACGGTCACTTCTGGCTCCTAAAAACCAACAGGCGACCGTCTAAATGCCAAAGTCAAGGATTGAACATGGCTGTCCACAAACCAGCAGGTGACGTCATGATGGCGAAGCCACTTCTTACACAGTCTAAAGGTCAAACAGTGAAATATGGTCAACACAGTGGTTAATGTCTGCAGCAGAATAACTGGCGCTGCACAGGAAACTCTGCAGAATCCATCCTGTAGGATTGTTACTGCCCTCCTATTATATATTTAAACACTCATTTATACCCTCTGAGACTCTATTTACTCTCGGAAGAAGATTTACAAGCTTTTGTCTAATAATTGAACATTTGTACTTTTTGTATTTACTGTATGTGCCTTGTGTCTGCTGAAAATGCCCATTCGTAACAAATACAGTGTTTTCTTGAGTTTTCTCCTACAATGAGGACGAGTTTGGATCAGATCTGAGTCGCTCAGTCCTGACCCTATTAAAGTATTTAAGCACATTTATGTCAACAATATACAGGCATCTCATTTTCATGTGTTTTATTGTGCTGGAAGACAGTTTAATTCTCGTTTAATTGCTGGCAGGAAAGAATACACGACTCCAATTGTCTGTCCGCAGTGTTTCACTGAGGGTTGAGAACATTTTCCTTCCCCTGGGCTCATGAATTCTTTGCAAAATCCAACGCTTAACTCAAACAACAAATAAGGCTTGTGTCTGAGTTCCTGGAAAGTGCTTCCCTCTGTTCTGTTCCCTGCTGGATACACTGAATTTTCTCTGGTTCTCAACGTTTAACTCCTGCTGACAGTTATTATTGCAAATGTTAACATCTTCTCTTTAGCCTTACGTAGGATACGATTATCCTGGCTTAAATATTTCTGTACCTTTCAGATGATTACCAGTTAAAGTGGGGACCCTACAGTATCCCATTGTTTGTTGTCATTGCTCTCTCCCACAATTTCCTGACAAATACGGTCATTCTTCGCAAACACAGTACGATGATGGAGAACTTACACAGCCTGAGGATAAGAAAACTGTCTCCCTGCAGGTTTCATATCCAGCTCTACAAATGATAGAATAGCATGGGAAATGAATCACTAATTTCAAGCTTGTTCAAAGTCAGCCTTTGTACCCCAGGAATGCGGCTTTTTTTCTCCACTCATCGTTCTTAACTCGGAGGTTTATGTTATATGAGAGATGTCTCTGATAGCTCAGGAGTCCTGGAGATCCGTGATTATTTTTCTATTACGCCTGGCTTTCATCTCCATCCCTGTGACTAATGCTCACTTCCCTCTGACTAAATCAAGAGGACTTTCTGATGGAGCCAAAATACTTTAGTCAAGCACCGCTCTGATCAAAAGCCTGCTGCTTTTTCTCGTTACAGTTTTCTTGTTCTCTTTCTCATTGCACTTGTCTGCCGAGTTCAAGTGATTTTTGAACATCATGGAATCGTTTTACATTTCTTGTAATAAGCCTTCTTGATTTTTGATGGAATATAAGCCTAAGGATCTGCGTCCACTTACAGCGGCTGTTTTCTATACAAAATCAATAGTCTATCATCCTTAGTGCAAAAATGCTGTCATAGTCAGCTGTTGTTTGTCTCTGCTCTCACAGCGCTCTTAGTTGTAAATATTTCAACTCTTGGAACACCACAACGCTCGTCAGCATCAGTTCTCCCTCACCGACCAGTCAAAGTCAAGACTTCTGATATCAACTTTGTCAACAACAATGGAGGAGGAGAAGCTAATCCTTTAATTTTGTCAAGGGTACAATTTCCACGTGTAGAGCTGCTGCTAACGCCGGGACATGATTCCTTTACATTGTTTTGAAGTTTATTTTGTAAAATTTCCTTGAATAAAAGCAAATTTTGAGCTTACAGAGCAATTTAAAACTACCAAGGAAGGCTGAACTGCTGCCAGACGACTTTCGTAACCTAGCAACTAAGTGCAGCAACAGTAAGTTGTGGGCGCTGCCAAGGTCCTGTTTTAGGACACACGCCTAAATGATCCTTACCTCTCCCATATCTGCCCTTATAAAAATAAGCTATTAGCCTGTGAGCACAGCTTAGCATTAACACCGTAAACAGGGAAAACAGCCATCATCGCTTTGTTCCAATTTATTAAAATATATGTTGTTTTAACAGGATCGTTTTTTAAGTGCTATTATGACATATTTCTCACTGTAACTCTATCCTAAATGTTTATCAAACTTGTCCTGTGTCAACAACCTTTAGGGCCTGTGTCTACTAACAGCGTTTCTTGCGCTGGCAGCTCCAACAACCTCAATTTCAGGGCTCCTTTCACCAGAGGTTACTGTTGCTAGGTTACGAATGTTGTCTGACGGAACTTCAGCTTCCCTTGATGGTGACCGTTGAGTCTGTTTTAAACTGCTGTGTATGCTTAATATTTGCTTTTATTCAGGTACATTTTACAGAGAAACATAACAAAGATAGAAAGGAATCGTGTCCTGGCATTAGCAGCAGCTCTACACATGGAAATTGTACCCTTGACAAAACGAAAGGATTAGCTTCTCTTCACCATTGTTGTTGACAAAGTTGATATCAGAATACACGCCCCTTCTTGATGTTGATTGGTCGGTGAGGGGGAAGAGACATGGACAATCGCAACGGGGTTCCAAAAGTCGAACTATTTTCAACTGAGAGTGCTGTGAGTGCTGTGTGCCACAGTGACAGTGGACACAGGCCCTTACATTGTTATATCCCAAAACATCACCATCTATCTATCATACTATCACCATGAACAATTAACATATGTTTTTAAAGTGTTTATGTTTAAAAAATAAATACCTTGTTTAACCAAGAGCTTTCTCATATGAGGTGCTATTTATGGAAATGCCATTCGCAAAAACCTCTTGTCCTCTTTGCACGGCTGTCTGACACAAAGCAGCTTCTGTAGTCTGAGTCTAAGTGTAATATTGGTAAAAACTGTTCGTGATGTTGCACAAAAACAAGATTTCATTGATTTCAGAGGTTTCAGCTTCTTTTCTCATTCAGGCTGCAGTAAAAGAAATGTCGCGTACGTTAGTGTTCACATTAAAAATGTTTTTATAGTTTTTAAGCAAAAGCTGTGATTTTCTTGGGCACAGCAGTTGTCAAAATCCCAAACAAACAAGCCTTTTCTTGTTTGTGGCAGTTTATTCACGCCTGTTGCCTCTTCTCAGAGGATGATGACGTCTGTATTGCACATTTCACCGGACCATCAGATCTGCTCCCAGGGGTTTGTGACGCAGAGTGATGGTGAGCCCCTGAGAAATATTAAGGACAGCTTCCCTGACAGTAGAATGTAGTGCACTGTTACAAAAAGCTTGATCTCATGAACGAAGCTTAGATCCAAACACTTACTCAAAAGCCTGAATCACATTTTCATATTTAACCAGGTGGTTCATGTGTTGCATGAACACTTTGCAAAGGTGTACAGACGTGATTCGTATCTCTTACAGTGCCGTTAACAGATGTAGGCTACTTTTCTTTATCCACAGTGTGTTGTTATCATCGTGGTTCCTTTAATCTACAGACTTAAATGTATTTAAATCCTTTTTATCATTAAAATAATCAGCAATTCCATAGCTCTTCTATAGTCTGTAAATCTACTGTATATTAATATTTAGTTTTACAGATGGAAACTTATTTGGCTAACTAGCTTAGTTTTGTTAGTTAGCTAATAAAGCGTCTAGCTGATTTAGCTCACTATCTACTAGCTTTCTATAATATGAATTTCCTAACAAATAGATCTCATATTTCAGTTATCAGTAAATACTTTGTACAAATCCAATTAAATTGAATTGATAATAGCTATTAAGGCTAATGACATCCAGCAGAGAGTTAGCTAACCCACTAGCCTTTAGCTTACTCCAGACGGCCTTCAAAAACCTTGACTGGTCACACTTAAGTTAATCTATACAAACAAAGCCTATTAGACATGAACCATAAAGGTAAATGAAATATTCTCCATCCAGTATAAAATAGTTATTGTTTAATTAATCATTTTGAAAATAAAAGTGTTAATTTATCTAATGTAGGTTTTGGCTTAGCTCGTAGCATGGCTCTATGGATAAGATGTTGAGGCTACTTTGCGGACTCTACATTACAACACTTGGTGTTCAGGTGTTATAATTCACTCAGTTTCAGTTTTTTAACCGCCTGTATCACAGCTGGCTGTTTATTGGTTATTAATATACTGCGATCTACAACACACTAATCCTATTTTATGCATCAAAACAAATGAGTACACATATATACACTACCAGTCAAAAGTTTGGACACATTTTCTCATACAAGTGGATGGGAAAGTGTCCAAACTTTGACTGTTCGTGTATATTTTTACCAAGTCATGTGTTAGAGTTGAACTGCACAACATTTCTCGCCAAAAGATTGTTGAAAATTGCAATTTTGTGAAAACAGAATAAAGACTTTAGATTGGTCGATATACCTCATGAAACCCATCTTGTTAAAAATAACTACATGAGATGAGTACATGACCAGTATAGCAGTAGAAATGTACAGGGATCTCTATGGGGGGAAAAAAAGTGAAATACTACATTTCACTTCTAAGAAATTAATTAGCCTTCCGGCGCCGCCTAACACAAAGGCAATCAGGTCAGATTCTATTAATGCCTCTGTCTGCGGTGAGATAATTAGGTCTTTCTCTCCCCTTGTATGCTCTGACCCGTGCAGTGTGAAGCAGAGACACATGGCCTTTAATCATATGAGGATGACTCCATTAGCAGCTTCTTAAGGAGAGAGTGGAGGAGAGTGAAAACAGGAAAGCAGACTGTTGTCCGGAGTCGAGTCTGCAGGGAGTGTTTGAAACGGATGGAGAGGTCACGCCAGGCGCTCGGAGGGAAAGTGCAGACAAAAGCCTGCTTGATTTAACACACAAAGGGATTATGTTTTAGTGAGTCATTAATTGCTTAGGGGTTACAAATGAATTTCCATGCCGGGTTGTGTTTAGAGGTCATGTGACGGCACGGTCACGAACTACACAGTGAAATGCTTTGTCTGAATTTCAAAGTTACTTAACTTAAATGGGCCATGAGATAAAAACAGCATTCTTCTGAGTCACTGACTGCAAATTAATTTAGGAAAGTGTCACTTAATATTTTACATTCCTTCTCTGACTGTAGCTACGGGGCATCTGTGTGATAAGATAGCTACTCAACGAGGCATTGCTCATTTAACCTTTGATTCATATCCTTTTCCCAGCCTATTACCGGACCTACTCATCCACCACAGGAAGTCAACAATAGAGTGAAAGAAAGAGTGACTCTGCCCAAAGTGTATCATGGTTATGTCACAGCTTGTGTGGGCAGATAATGCTCTCCAGAGGCTAATTCGTAACCATGCCTCCTTGTAAACTCACACCTAAGGTCGTGCTGGCCGGAGTGGACTGTGGTCACTGCGGTTGTTTAATCATAGGGGGGATCTGCAGTCATAGTCAGAGTGAAAGCACGGTGGGATGTGGGCTCTGGCAGCGGATGCTTCTGTCAAAACAGGGCCCTATAACGTGTTTGAGATAGGAAGTATACAGGTTTAACAGTTAGCATTAAAACCTTTACGAGGCTTTTCTTCTCTGTGGAAAAGAAGCAACGAACATTCGTGAGCTTGTTGTTTTCCACTTTTGAGCACAAAATAAACTTGAGGTGGAGCAGCTGTGTGAAGCTGTAATTAGGCACAGCAGCGGGTTGAGCTTAACGCTAATATCAGCTAACATTCTTTAAATGAAAATGTTAACAGGCTTATGTTCAGCTCGGGTTGTAAGCTAGGGTAAGGGTTAGCACGATCAGTATTTTGTCATAAACCAGTTTAAAAGTTGGCCTTGTTATGACACAGGAGGTAAAGTCAGTTGATCACTAAATTTGTGTAAATTCATCCTCGGGGAACAATGAATGGCTGCACCAAATTTCATTGTTAAGCATCCAACAGTTTTTGATAGTTTCCTTAAACCTACAAATGTCTACCTCATAGTGGCATTAGAGAAGTTTTCACCAGTTAGTTTGCTATATCCTCTTAAGTCTTTGTACGATAATTGATGAGACATTTTAGTTTGGACTGGCTGACCAATATCTAGGAAAAGACATCTTTGGATGATGTGTGGTCCTTATGAAGAGTAAATAAAACCTTTAGAGAGGGAAAAGGAACCTACAACTCCCAAGGTGCATTTCTACAGGAAACATTCAATAAATTAGTTTAAAGTTCTAATTTGACGAGTTATTTTTGAAGAATGGAACAGGTATGTTGGTGTTGGGTTTTCTTTCCAACTGCACCGACAATGTTTTAAATTCCCAACCGTTGTGAGTAGCTTCTCCGACTAGCTTCTTCTGTAGCATTGGCAGCTGAGGCTCTTGGGTATGAACCAACATGGAGGAACAAACATCCAGAACCAGTGCCTTCTCCCATTTTTGCAACTCCATAGGTAGCACAGTTAGTGCAGATGAAGTTGTACTTGAGCTCATCTGTCAAGGTTGTTTGGGTTCCTTGGATACGAAGGATAGGAACTGTGACATTAGAGAGATATAAATTTTAAACTGACATGACAGTGCTTGGAACGGTCACTACCCTTTCCAAACGTTTACTTTCCTATATCATTAAAGTCGCCTGATTTCAAAGGCCACAACAGAAAGCGTCTAATTAAGAGGATTTATCAAAGTGACCACAGCAGTAGATAGAACTGTACGGTTGTTGACATGAGGGCCAAAAGAGCACTTTACTTTAAACCTAACATCAGCCTTGTGGGATCCTCCGTCTGTGCTCCTCTGAACGACTTTGACCGAGCCCATAGACGGACACATTACACCCAGAACACACTGGCACAATCTCAACTCTGTCATTGGTCGGCTTTGGCTCAGCCTGTGGTCCGAAGCCAAGAATAATGTTGTTGACCTGCTGGAGTAACTCAAGTGGTGCGAATCATGTCTGTATAAACAGTTTCAGCTCTGGTGTCCCTTCGAGTCTTTAGGACCATTTGAAAGGGGGAAACATCCAGCATATGATACTCTTCCACTGTAACATGTTTGAAATGTTATCATGTCTTCCCACTTTACCTCGACCTTCCCTGTCTTCTTGAGTTAGTGACTTAGATTTCCCGGAATAACTTTTGACAACTCCCATCGGAGAAGAGGCAAGAGCGAATTAGCATTGTTGTGGGTTGTGTGGAGGTGGAAAGAGCAAGAGTGAAAGGAAATCATTCCAGCAGTTATGAAAAAGTAACTGAAAGCACAGCCTATCTTGCAGCTGCTTTGCATTCAGGTTTATCTTTGGTAATATAGATGAAAATATTGACCTCTTTTATTACATATTTGTCTTATGACGCGGATCGTTTGATGTCTTGCCTTCAAACAAACATGCATTAATGGTTGATTAATGATGTTGTGAGGAACATTTGATAGATGTTATGGTCTCTGTCTAGGGAAATGTTGTCCCGACCACCTACACCAGGGCTGGCCAACCCTGCTCCTGGAGAGCTACCTTCCTGCATGTTTTAGGTTTCTCCGCACCCTAACACACCTGATTCGAATGTTACCAATCCCCTGAGACACTTCAGTTGGTTGATAACGAGCAGATCATTCAAATCAGGTGTGTTAGAGTGCGGAGAAACCTTAAACATGCAGGAAGGTAGCCCTCAAGGAGCAGGGTTGGCCACCCCTGACCTACACCAAGACCAAGTCACGGCCAACACCAGAGTGTATCGACACCAAGACAAGACTTTCAGGAATTGAGACCCTGTCAAGACCCAGACAGGTCAAGACTCTATCAATCAAGTCCAGACCAGTTGCGTTTACATCGATGCTTACATTAGCTGACGTTGATGTAACATAAGTGTATTTATATATTAGCTACATAGCATTTTGTGGGACGTCTCATGAATGTTCATCGAAAGCACGAATGCAACAACAATTTGTCACCTGCCCTGTCCCCTCAATCTGCCCTCAAGCTAACACTGCATTATCTAAAATCCTCGATATACTATTTGTTTACTAAATTAGATAGCTTGCAGTTTTTTATGCAGTAAAAGTAATGATGGTATAAATGCACATGTAAGTGAAATCCTTGCGGGAACTTGAGGGAACATTGAGTGAAAACATGCAGTCCAGACCGAGTCCTTCAAAAAGAGGTTTGAAAAAGGTCTCGGGACAAGACCAATCTCAAGTGCTCCAACGCTGCTATCAAGTCACTTATTCAGATTTATTTTTTAAGCACTTATAAATTTCATGTTGATTAAAACTTTCTTGCTTGTTGGCCAGAACCTCCATCTGCTCCAGAGGCCGCGTATGACACATCGTTCCTTCTGTGGTGACATTTCTGTTTTATTGCAGTTGATGTGGAGCGAGCCAAGTTTATAAAGAACACAAACTTTCAGCTTAAAAAATGTCTTCTTTGACTATTTATCCATTTTACACAGGCCAGGTGGACGGATCCGCAGTGCCTCAACATAAATCAGGTCTCGGTATTCTCGTTGTTCCACATCCTGCTTCCTGCTGGCCCAACAAAAACTGTTAAATGTCAAGCAGTTTAATAACAACACTGAAAGTTCAATATCTGACTCGTCTGACCCGAGTTCCTCAGCATGTCTGTGAGCTGGTTGTTGTTATGAGGGCTTCAGTGCTTGGTTTTTATTGGCTGTCCAATCAGGAAGTTCTTACTACTCATGGACACTGATGGTAATTTGTCCTCGTCTGACCTCGACTTCCTGAACCAGGCAGGTTAGCCGGTTCACAGACAAATGGGTTGGTGAACAGATTAGCGGCTCGTCTGGGAATATGAAATGCATGCGGCTCCACATTTTAAAACCACATATCTGGATGTGAAGGGATATCGTCACTGTTCCTCAGTTTGGCCTTGTGTGCTCTTTCTTTGTCCAGACAGCAGAGTTGAATATGTTTTTCCACACTGTCTGCCCATTTTAATGATTTGGTTCAGCTTGGTGAGTCATATATGGAGTGTGAGTTCATTGCTGTGATCCAGTTGTTTGAGCCAAGCTCCGTCTGTAGAAGACAGACCAAAGCCTCACAAGCTGTCCTGGGCCCTGATTCCTAAAAGCAACTCAATAGTATGATTGGGTGATTATGCTAGTAGAGTTTCAATGCGATATTTCTGGGGGGATGTCTGTATCTTTAGGGATCCTTTCTGTAATGTTATTAAACACTTAAAGAGGGGGTATTATGCTGTGTGACATTTTAAGACATATATATAATGTTACAATGTTTGATGTCCAGACTAAACGTGGGTGAAGTTTCAAATCTGTAGGTAAAAGTACGTTGGAGTAATCCCCAAGCTGTGAACGCCAGGTTTCACACAGTTTTTTCAGGCTTCGGAGAGCTGGCCAATCAGAAGAAAGCAGGCTTGTAGGGGCGGGGTTTCTTAAAGGGACAGAGCTGACTGAGTCGTTTCAGGCAGAGGCTGTATGAGGGCCTGCACAGAGCACCAGTGTGAGAAAAAACTGTAAACTGTAAATTATGCTTAGCTACTCCACAGGTATCACAGAGTGAAATATGAAGCTTGAAATTAGTGTTATAACCCCCCTTTTAAAATACCAATATCAGCCTGTCTGTAAAAAACAAACCCTTCAGGTGGCTATGCTTTGATCTGATCTCCTACAAGGATTACATTGCAACCATTACAATATGTTTCCTGGCTGCTTGCTTAGGTGATGTTCAAGACTAATACCAACATTTTTAGTACCTCTTAGACATTTGACCCCATAATATTTAGAGCCAGGTTTAAACATGCTAACACTTCCCTTTAAGATGCTTTTGGGAAATGAGTGCTGATCTGATTCAAGGAGTTCACGTTCTCTTGTTTTCTACTAAATATTTATTCTGATTTATTTAACCATTGGGCAAATTATAAACACACGTCTTTTAACTCTTGTAACCCTACATGCCCTTTATGTTTGGCGATGCAAATTTAATTGAACCACACTGCGAACCATGAGTCAGCTGTCTTAACACTTTTGGCTTGCTGCTTTGCCCAAGGAAGCTTTGAACTGTAGTTTGTGGCTGGAAAAGAGAACCATGTCCTTGTGTTTTCTTCTGTGTTGCATTGCAGCAGCACTGCTTATCAGTCATTGACCACCCTGAAACAAAACGCGATGATGTCTTTGATAGTATAGAGGAATTTTGGGACGACTGACTCCTTGCAGTTCTGGCTGAAAATGTGTACATTAGCAAATCCCTAGAAAGTTGTCTATTAGCTTGGAATTAGCCCTCTGCTAGCATGCTTTCTGTTACTGAGTGGCACTTGTAAAGGGTGGGGTCAAAGAGGGGTGTTTTCCTGATTCCAAAGATGCAAGGCTCGGAGCAGCTCTAAGTGATTCACTGAGGAATTTGTTTACTTGCGGCGAAGCTACAAATAACTGCAGGGTTTATATAGGGCGAGAAACGACTTCCCCTCCAGGCAGCCATACAACATAAACAGAGCCGTGAGGGGAAATACTGGAGCGTCTTATTAAAGCAAAACCACTACACATGTTCCACACGGCCACATGGATCCCATTACTCACTGAGGAGCTTTTTTCCATCAGGCCTGCTGGCCTCACTTCCCTCATCCTCATTTTGGCAATTTGTTTGACTTTGATTTGGATACATCCTCAAACCATGTTTTTAATTTGTCTTGCACTGACGCTGTTTGAAACTATGTAAGAGGAAAGGCTCGCTCTCTGCGCCATCCCAGCTGACACTGTTTCAAGACAATGTTTGGCACAAGACCAAAGTTTCTGTTTGCTTGACCTACAAACAAATTATAAACACCTAGTTGACTCAGAAGTTGACCTCAAACGTCTGGCACAAACCTGTGTGTAAGATATGCAATACGTGGCTTTTATTCTTCCATGTGTGTCTGTTTTCATCTTACCACCTATTCCTCTTTTTCCCCTGCAGGCTTTTGGGAATGCGAAGACAGCCCACAATAACAACTCAAGTCGCTTTGGCAAATTCATTCAGGTGAACTACCAGGAGAGCGGCACTGTGAGAGGGTAAGGAACCAGAGATGCTTTCATAGTCCTAAAAAAAAAAATCAGCTTTTGCGGCTAACAGTTTAATTTCACTTTCTTTTTCAGAGCATATGTGGAGAAATACCTCCTGGAGAAGTCGAGGCTGGTCTATCAGGAGCACAATGAGCGGTGAGCGCTTCTCAGAAAAGCAGACAACAATCAAATACCTAGATTTTCCAAACAAAAGCTCATGTTTCGTTAAACAGGAAGTAACACTTAGACGCCTCTTAACTTTTGGGCAATAGTTATTTGGTACAGAAAAAAGGGCAAACCGCCAAATGTTGCTCTTCATCAAGAATCATACAGCCTCTCTTATAAACGTATAATATAGCAACAAACATCTGGATGACATTAAAGGTTTGAAATATGGACAATACGCGACAAACAAGGATTTGTTAATCTTGGCATCTTTTATGTTTAAAAAATCTCACATGACATTGAAACTGCACTTTGCTTAAAGTTTTATTCACTAACTCAGAATAAAATAAATTAAATTTGAATTCTGGCAGAAATTGTGCATTTCGAGTTAAACTCAGAAAGCCTGTTGTTTGACTTCGCCAAAGAGTGATTCACGGGTGTATTGATCTTTTAGTGGGGCTGACACTAATGTGATGGTCTGGCTCGACAGTGTGGCGAGGGTTAACCTCGCCGTGGGGGGCTCACAGTGGGCCCCCTGGGTTAGCCGCCGCTTATTGAGATGGATTGCTGACTCCAGGCCCATAAAGCTTCTGTGTGTGCGTGTTTCAAGAGGACCACGGCCACACAGCTGCTGCACGCTTTTGACCTCTAACCTTTGTGCTGCAACGAGATGCTTTCAGAGAAAAAGTGCACACAGTTATACGCGAACAAACTCGGATACCTCACGTTAGGGTTCAGCATGGTGGCTCTGTCCAACTTAATTGTGTAAAGAAAAACGAATTTGTCCCTGCTGTCATCCGACTTTTAAATGGTTCTATGTTATTTAAAATGTTAGTTATTTGTATTGTTTTGTGCTCCATTTTATGTATTTATTGTTGCACTAAATGTACATCTGCTGGCTGCACAAGAATTTGGCCCTTGGGGGATAATAAAGATTTCTTGATCTTGATCTTGATCAAGCTTGTATTTGTTTAGAACATTAATTAATTAAAGGATAGTTTTCCTTTTAAACAAATAACCAAGTGCCAATAGTCAGTTCTCTTTCTATGACCTGTTTATGCTAACATGCCGTTATGACTGTGTTGACATTTTTGCTTTCATCAGAATATGCTTCATTAATTCATGTTAACTAAGTAACTCACTGTAAACTGTTTGCATGACAAAATGCTAAATATTTCATGCTAAAGCCCAGTTAGCTGCTAAGCTAACTGTAAACGGTAACATCCTGCTTTTGCTGACTAAGATTTAAATTCTTTAGCTTGCTAGCTAACAGGTCATTAAACATAACATTTTTGTCTTTCATGTAGCTACTTCAGCATCATTTAAGTTTGCAAACTGTGAGCTACTTTACATTCAAACATTAGTTAGCTAGCAACTGAAGACATGCTAAAACGACCATTGTAGCAGGTAAAGCCTTTTTGTTGGGGTAACTGCTTTATTATTTGTAGTGAGAATCAAAGACAAGCAAAGTTGGTTGAATTTTTAAGGTTAGATTTTTACTTATAGTGCTAATAGCTTCCTTGTTTGCTAACCATAACTTATTAACTATTGCAAGAAGGAAGTATATTTGTCCCATATTTACATGGTATTGTCTTGCAAGGTGTATTATTAGATTAATGTTTACCTTGCTTTTCTTTTAAGTTTAAATGTAACTAACCTTTGAAACATGTTTTTGTTCTGTAGAAACTACCATGTGTTTTACTACCTGCTGGCAGGAGCGAGTGAAGAAGAGAGGACGGCCTTTCACCTCAAGAAGCCTGAAGAATACCATTACCTCAGTCAGGTGGGACCTTCACTATCACCTGTTAATCTAGAAAAGACATGAGATCATTTGTAATCTTGCACTGGTTGTCAGTTTCTGTTTCTGTTTCTGTACTTCTGTGTCTCTGAGAGCAGGAACGAGAGCGAAATCAGGACACGAAGGAAACTCATTCCCCTCTTTGTGGCTTTAAATACGTCCTATATAGATCCTCTCCTGTTTTTACACAGACATGAACGAGACCTGTAACTGTCTGAGCTCTTCACTTGTATCAGAGACGCAGAGTTGTTGGGTGTGTGGGTCTTCATTCACCTTTGACATAAGCACTGACACATCTTCATCACAAACACATACACAAAGACGGCCACAAAGGCTAAAATAGTAGTTCTCTGGGTTGCTTGCACTGCCCGCCACAAAAACAGGTTCCACATAACCATGAAACAAAGCCACAACACACACACAGACACATAACACACACATTACGCATATGGAATGTGGATGTTGTGTGAAACTTGTTGCGTCTCTTCCTCCGAGCTCTGACAGTCGAGACAACCAGCGACCCGCTCTCTCTCTCCTCCCATATCCTCACGCCTACGCACCAGAGAGCAGGGAATTCCTTCCATTCCTTCCGGCCGCTGACATGCACATGCAAACACACAAACACACGCATACATAAAAACATAAACACATTCTTGCTCTCTGTTCTCTCGTGTCTCTTGTTTCATTTCTGTCTATTCTGTGGTTTAAAATCACACCGATGTAGCTCATGCATGGATTTCACAACTCTACTTGTATGTTTACTCGCTTTTAAACATGTTGCTCATGCAGCTTTTTGGTCCTTGCATTTTGCTTCAAGAACCACACCTTTGGTTTCGCATGTTTTGATCATTCCATTAACCACAAATGAACCTTTAAAGGACCAATTTCCAAGTTTTTTAGGTTGATTTTTAGGAACCATTTCATCTAGTTAATTAGAATAGTCTTTGGATCAGGGTACCTGCAGGGTCTTAAAAGTCTTAAATGTATTATTCTCAAAAAAGGCCTTAAAAGTCTTAAATCTATTTTGAAAAGACAAAGGTCTTAAGTTTTTTCTGGTCTTGCTTTGGATTAAATAACATCATAATGTATCATTTTAGCATCAAAATGTCTAATCAGATTTCTATTACGTGTCTTTTTTTTAGGTGTCGACCTACAGTATTAAAATTGTTTCCAAAATGTATTAAAACGCAGAGAAATCTGTAATTTGTTCAAGGTAAAGGTAAAGGTATGTTTAGTGCATAATTAGATAACGTTACTTGTGGCTGTTTCATTAGAATGAAATGATAAATCGGATTAAATATAAATGGATATAAATAAACGTGAAGAAAATGTACTTGAATGCAACTTTTACACATTAGATCGTGAACACGACTTTTATAAGACAGATTAAGACAGATAAACAACGATGACGACTTTACAAATTAAACTATGTCTTTTGTTACCTGCAGACGTACTGTGCCTTTTAAGGACGCCCTGATTTAGTCTTGTTACTTTATGCATTGCATTGATAAGCATTGATAAGCATTGATAAGCATCGATAAGCATAAGCAAAGCATCAGAGATGACGTTTAAAAAATGTTAATTTGAATCTGGTTATTTTTATCAAATGCTTTCATAGTATCTGATCACAAACTGGAACAAGATGCAGAGGCAGAGGTTGGACACGTTGTGATTTCATATCTCAAGCAATGTTAACGTGTCTGCAAGTTCACATCTAAACATTACGTACATGAATGAAAATTTATTTTTTTGAAATTGGTCTTCCATCATGTAAAGTAAAACTAATCATTCATCTGAATTGTTGACGTGCATGCAAACTGCCCTATGCTGCTTTAATGACTGTTTGAATGTTTGATCCTGGTGTGTTTATTGTTCGATGTCTTGTGTTCATACACTCGCTCCTCAGTGTCTATATGTTTGAATGTTGCTGTATGTCTGACTGAGTCCTCAATGTTAGCCTCTGTATGTAGCAAACAGAGCTGTGCCTTTACTGCATGTCCCTCCATCGCTGTTATTTGCATCAGTCTGAGAACATGTTAAGCTACAGTATGTTTCTCTGTTGGAATGCTGCTGTCTAACTTTTATCCCTGCTTCCTTCAAAATCTGCCTCAACATTTCCAGATGACAAAGTCAAGCCACCAACTGCACTGGGACAGTTACTGTGACAGTGAACCGGTCAGTATCTGTGTCTCAGCTGTGTGTGTGTGTGTGTACAGTGTGTTCGTCTGTTGTGTTGGAGAAACGTCAACAAAGTAGTTTTTTAGTCACCTGAGCACAAACGTCCCCCCTCACATGTCCACACTCCCTCCCTCCCTTGTGTTCATTTTGTTGCTGTTTGGATATGTCCTGGTTTGGTGTGGGTAGTGTTTATTTTAGCTGTGTTTGTTTTTGCTTTTCACTGTTGTTCTGCTTCTCCGAGTTATGTTGGTATGTGTAGTCATATCCTGACCACTGTAGCTGCCTGTTGCTGTAACCTGTGTGACTTTTTGATCCTTGACAGTGCAGAGTTATCCTACATGCCAAAGATGAGGGCCTCACTAAGTCTGTTACCAACAGCTGAATATTTCACCAAAACCTGAAACTTCACCTATTTCTGTATCTTTTAAATCACTTTTAAATTTGCCAATAGCTCGTGTCAGGAGGGTCTGACATCTGTGTTACTCACATCTGTGGCTGAGACGACACATTCAGATCACGTTAAAATATTCTCTTGGCAGAAATCAAAACATCCCAGTTAAGTCCAAGACCTACAAAAGAGAGTAAACCTGTGTACTCAACAAAAATACACTTAATTTAAATGAACATATTTATATATAAGCCACAAATGTACGTCGTCTCAGTCACTGGATCTGATGAATTCAGTCCCCACACTCTGCAGCAGAAATGCTAGGATTGTACTCTGCGATGTCAATGATCAAAACAGTCTTTGTTTGTTTTGTGGTGAGCATTAAGGTTTCAGTTTATTAACACAATTAAGTAAAAATGCACTTGACTTGATTTATTAATTTACAGAGAGAGGATAGTGGATAGTGTCGGAAACAGGGGAAGAGAGAGTGGGGATGACACGCGGCAAAGGGCCGAGGGTGGGAGTCGAGCCCGCTGCATTGAGGAGTGTAGCCTCTGAACATGGGACGTGCGATTTAACCGCTGAGCCCCACATATTTGATTTATTTATTAATATCACACTCCTTCTACTTTAGTAATTCAACAGAATTTTTTAATTACTTACAACACTATGAGATGTGAACAGGAGTATGCACATCCAAGCCAAAGAAGGAAGGTGCTGATCTGTTTAAGTGACCAAACATGAAATATACAAACAGCTCACGCTGCAGGGCTCCCAAATTCCACTTGATTATTAATAACATCTCTGTGCATATCCGTTAATAACATTATCACGTTTATGTACATTTTAATATTTGTGACAAGAAGAAATATATAATATACTTTGAGGGTGGGGCTGGTTAGGTGCAGTGGTTAGTGCTGGAGCCTCACAGCTAGAAGGTTCCTGGTTCGAATCCCGGTTCAGACATAGTGGGCCTTTCTGTGTGGCGTTTGCATGTTCTCCCCGTGCGTGCGTGTACCTCCAGGTACTCCTGCGTCCTTAGACATGCTCAGGACATGGTTCATTGGTGACTCTGAATCTCTAACTTGCTCGTAGGTGTAAATGTGAGTGTGAAAGATTGTCGGTCTATATGAGTCAGCTCTGTGATTGACTGGTGATCAGTCCAGGGTGTACCCCTCCTCTCGTGCAATGACAGCTGAGATAGGCTCCAGCCACCCCACCACCCTTAACAGGATAGGCGGTATAGATAATGGCCTTTTTAAGACGACAAAAAATGTCAGCAAATGAAATAATATTCCAAACTGAAATATTTGAATGATTTTTAAATGTTCTTTTTTTCATTCACAACATCTGGAAACCTCGAACACCTTTTTACTACACTGACAGACTGTTTTCACTGCAAAGAAGTGAAACTTTAGCAGCTTTTAAAAATAAAAGTCGACTTCTCCTGCTGTGGAAATGTAACACCAGAGTCACTAACAGGTCAGTAGAGTTTGTGCCATGAAAGCAGAGAGCGAGGGAGGCAACAAGCAGGCACGTTGGAGTAAGTGTGAGTCTCATGTTTGGAGTGTTTGTCTTTGAGGCCTCGGTATGTGATAATTATGGCAGCCATAGTGGAATGAGCCCATAAAGCAGAGAGCAGACCTCACATTACGGTGGGTGTATGTAGTGAAAGAGCGTGCAGTTATAAAGTTACATCAAAGAATGTGTTCTTTGTCCGGGAAAAGCTCTTTATCTTGTCACAAACAGCGAATATAGATCCAGATTTATCCTCCAGTTTGCTCATTTTCGTGTGCATTTGGTTGCTGTTTTTTCTGTCTGCGCACATCGTTGTTTGTGCATGAGAACAAACTCATCCATCACTCAGACGCAGGAGAAAGAAAAACATAAACTGCAGTCTGTTTTTTGCCGGCTTGCCAACATTTCTGCAGATTGCTTTAAAGGGGAAGCCAGGCCGGATTTTCCACTACACGAGCAGAACCTGCACACGCTGCTGTTCACTGGATGCCCTGCACATCAGACCAGAGTGTTGCTGTTGTGTGTGACCGCCAGGCTTCCTAATGATAGCTTATTTTAGCATGAGTCATTCCTTTTCTCTGCTTCAGGCCACTCTGCTGCTTTTTGTTTCGGCTGCAAAGTAAACTAAAAAACTATTTCAAGCATCTTGAACGCTCTGTAAACATTAGAAACATTTGGACAAAGTTTGAGTCAACACTGTTTAGTCAGTGCCTCTAAACTTCATAGTGAGCTGTCATTAGCGCTTGTGGCTGTCAGGCCGATGTGTCCTAACAGCTGATAACACTCTTGTCTTTGATTTTTCTGCAGGATTGTTTCACAGTGGAAGGAGAAGACCTGAAGCATGACTTTGAGAGGCTTCAGCTGGCCATGGAGATGGTGGGCTTTTTGCCTGCCACACGAAAACAGTGAGTGACACTCAAACACAACCGCAATGAGTGTTAGTGACCAATGACATTTGTTGTGCTCCGTCGGTAACTTCTGCGACTCCATGTCATCTCAGCTACAAATTCCGCCCGTCTCCGTCCAAGCAGCACTCGAACATCGTTCCAAGTTTGTCGGCGCCGAGTTTGATAAACAGACTGAATGAGTAATAGATACAATAAAGACCTAACCACCGTAACATCTCACCAGGAGGACAGGAGTATACTCCACTGACAATGGGAAAAGAGACATTTGGCATCTATAAGCAGGTGTTCTGAAAAACCTGCGTCAATGCCCTAATTTCAGTGGGAAAGGGGTATTAGTTGCCAAACATACTTGCCCCCGTTCCCCCCGGCCCTCTCCTGCTGTGAGGGACATGTGTGAAAGGGCAACTCTCGAACATGTTGGGGGCAGACAGTCCTGAAATTTTCAGGAAAATATCAGGAGTGCATGTGTGAAAGGGGGCTGAAATTAGGCTCTCAATAAGCCACTAAATTGTATTTCATATGGTAGTTTGACCCGCCTATTATGACGAGTAAGTTTACAAAAGGCACACTCACAACGCTAAAACAGAGGCATACGTTTTCTGTCATCCACTCCATTCATTCTCCATCCCACTCTGATTCTCCCTTAAAACCACAACACAGAAAAAACATTCAATACTCAACAATACAAAATATTATAACATACACAAACCAAAACACCGATCTAGATGCTTTTCAGACCGTCTTTCCACCCAGCCTTGCCTGACCAAGCCCCGCACCTTTACAGCCTAAACACACGCACACACCACACAATAAGCTTGTACACATTTCACCCTACATACATACATCTAAGAGCAGCCCACATTACATTTATTCCTCCTACCTCTTCACGCAGCCCCAGCTCCGGGAATAATATTTCCTCACGCTGCACAGCACATGGCGTCCAATAAGCATGATGCCCACACTGAGCTTGATGCTTCCTTATGACGGCACCAGCAGCGCGCCCTGTGCCCTACGCCAACCTAGTACAGTCCTATGTGCAGCCACACTCATAGTTGCCATGCCTTACATTAGCAAAAGTTTCCAAGACGATAACGTTCAATTTTATTATTATTTCTATCAAAGTTATACGAATAAAAATCAAAGGATTCCTCACATTGGGATTGTAACTGGAGCTACAGACAGTTTCAAAGTGCTTCTCCGGTGTGGCTTCTCCTAAACGTTTCCTTACCTCTTGTTTAGGATCTTCTCTCTGCTGTCTGCCATCCTTCACCTGGGCAACATCCGCTACAAGAGGAAAACCTACAGGGATGACTCCATCGACATCCATAACCCCGAGGTGCTGCCTGTCGTCTCGGAGCTGCTGGAGGTAAAATGACGCTTTTAGCCTTTCATTATCTGTATGCAAGATACGTATTTATCTGTTTGTCTAATGTAGCCTTCTTTGGCTTCACTTTTAGGGAGCTGTCATGTCGGCCATCTTTTTATACAGTCTATCGTTTCTAAAGATTACAGAGAAATGAGTAGTTCATAAATACATGTGGGGCTCTGATGTTTACATTACAACTAACAGTTTGGTAACATCCAAGCAGTGTGGTCTGACTATTGTATTGCATAATTATTGTTTTGGGATCATTAGCCAATTTAGTGACTACACTTTCAAAATTACAATTTAGCTGTCAAGTAAACTTTATTGATACAGCACATTTCATACGACAGGTGTAGACTTGATGAGCTGCAGGCAAACATCTTAGTGACAGAATCATTGCGGGTTAAAGCATGTGAGATGAGGAGGTGTGTGTTTGTGCAGAACTGCTTTTAACTTACGTTCTGTGCTAACATGATGTTTGTCGTAGAGTGTAGACTTATAAGGAGGAGGCAGTTTTCATGACTCAAAAGGTTGCTACTGTTAATTTGTAAAACCACATCTTCACTCTGCACACTTAAACTCTGTCAAAGATGAAAGCACGCTCAAGATGTCAGACTTCTTTTGAAGAAGTAACCACTCCACGATGATCCAACATACTTTAACCACAGCGCACATTGTTGCTACTATTGATAAAAGTTTACACATAAGTATGCCACTCTGAATGATTTCTCCTTCTCTCTGTGTGTCTCGATAAGGTCAAAGAAGAGATGCTGTTCGAGGCTCTGACGACACGGAAGACTGTCACTGTTGGAGAGAAGCTCATCGTTCCTTATAAACTTTCTGAGGTGAGACTGTTCTCCTGTAGTTCTCCTGTAGTGCTAACATCAAATGACAGACCTGCATGCAATATTAAAGCTCCCAGATTGTGGGAGTCCTTACAGGTGAAAAACTAGGTCACTACCTCCTTGCTCTTAAGTAGAAGTAGAAGAAGAGGAGCATGTCGCTGTCTGACGTCCATGGTCAAACTTTCTGCTGAAATAGTTTCACAGGTTCGATTTTTATTTGTCACATGCTCATACAGATGGGCAGTGAAATGCAAAGACTGTACTGCAAGGCCATGTAAAAAGAGTGAAAATAAAAGCACTTAAAAGCATTTAAGACACATAAATATAGTAAGAATATGAAAATAGAAATGAAGATAAAGTTAAAGGTTCTTCCGGAGTTTCTCTGTGTTCGCTTTGATGTGGCGTAGGCATCGGCTTTCACAGGCAGAAGGGCTTTTGCTGCTTCAGACTCCTGCACAAGATGAATTTGATTATAGACATATTAATAATATATTAAGTAGACAGTTTAGAATATTATATTTGCAGCCTGCACTTAATTGATCGGATCAGAACTTTTTTAATACAAGAAAGAAACAGATGTCAGGGAGTTGGAAATTCTTTTCTTCAAAGATTAGTAGCACATACCAAACACTGTAGTGTGGAGTTTCTGTATCACACAGCTACTTCTAAACGTATAAATAAAGTATCACACTCAGTAGCGAGACTAATGGCATTTTGTGAACTCCGTAAACCCGCTGCAGCCTCGCCTCTTCAGTCTGACCCAGGCCGTGTTTACAGGACAGCGTGCTCCAGCACCGGATCTCCCTCCTGCTCTCTCCCTCCTCTCTCTGCAGCTCTTTCTCTCTGTGGCTGCACATAAACACACAATCACGGACACACATGCACGGTGTGTTTTGAGAGAGGAGAAGGCATTTCAAGTCCCTCTACAGTTTTCAGTGGGACCCCCACTCTGAAAACAAACTCACGTCATGGTCTGTAGATGAGAACAGACTGAGAAGAGAAGAAGGAACGACTCAGATTCACAGTTTAAATGAAGTCGCTCGTACTGCAGCGCATGCAGATTCTGTTTTGTTTGAAGTATTTCTAATCCCAGTGATGTCAAATGTTAAATATTTCCTCCCAGTACAAATTGCTCTCAATATTTGACCACAAACTCCCCCTGAAGATGGTGGTGCATTACTCATTCCCATCTAAAACATCCTCCTGTGACGTTGATATTTAGCAGCCATTTCATATGAACAAACAGTGATTGTTTTGCTAGCGCACTGGGTGGTCTCTGTGTAAATATTGCTCTAACAGTCCCAACAATCTCATTGCCTGTTAACTAAAATCATACACTTGAAAACCTCAAAGAAATCTGAGCGCTTCTCTAATGACTTTTCTCCATTTGGTCGGAGTTATGAGGTCGTTTCCCATCTGAATGTTTTAAGTCCGACTTCCTCTAAATAATGAAAAGCTTATGGGTCATTAGACCACAGTATGTACAGAGTTTAAACTAATATCTATCCTGACTCATGAGACGCATATTTGGTCTGCGGTTGCTAAAAATATCTCAGTTAATTATTTATGAACAAAGGAATTTAAACTTTTAGAGACACGGTAAGATTTATTTTGTTTCTAAGGACCAAAGTTCAAGGTCAAATCTTTCCAGCGGATACAGGAATTAAGAACGTTTTTCACAGTAATTCAACAATGAAGCTTTTGTCTAATAATCTATTTTGGGAAGAAAAAACAGCATTAATCCAGCACACTGTTTGTTCTCAGTTTACATCAATTCTACCATCTTCTGGATAATATCCTCACCTTCCCAGCAGCAAAGCCTCGTATTCTGCACAAGTAATAATCTCGAAGATTTTCATTTAAATAAATGTCTGTTAAGTCACTATCTATCGCCGAATGAGGTAACACACTGATGAAAGCCTTTGCATGTGCAGTGTTACAGACTGGGTGTCTGTGGCGACTCTCATGGAAAAAATCACAAGCGGCGCCCAGTTAGTGACGCGTTTTCCATCAGCCAGCAGTGGTTGGTCTGCCAGGGAGGGTAGGCGGAGCTAAGCGGCTGCTTTTCCGGTCTCTGCAAGTGTTGCAAGTAAACAGTAATCTACTATGGCTGAACAAACAAAGAAAAGATCGATGAGTACAGATACAACTTCAACAATAAGTGAAAATCCAAAGAAAAAGAAACAAACTCGACGCTCAGATGAAGCAAACAGTCTGAAAAGGAAAGCGACCGTCAGCGAGGAAAAACCAGTTACAGCCAGAGCCAACCGTGGACGTCACACATGCAACACTGTGTGGATATCTGGGAAGTGTGCTCCCGCAATTACCGTTTATTACCATAGGTGCCGCCAAAGAGAACAAAACTAAGATCTTCGAGATTATAACTTTAATGTTTTTCACAACAATTCAACTATGAAGCTTTTGTCAAATAATCTACATAATTTTGGAATAAAAACAGCATTAATGCAGCCCACTATTTGCTTAGATTACATGAATTCCACCATCTTATGAATAATATCCTCATCTTCCCAGCAGCGCAGCCTCATGTGCTGCATATTTAGTACATACTGTCTATATCCCATTAAAGCTCATATTTCCATTAGCCTATGTCTGAACTTTAACATCAGAGCTCAGCAGGTCACACTGTGCGACATCTGATGAGTGTTAGTGCCTAATGTCATTAATAAAGGCTCAGGGACATCATGCTGTGATACAGTGCAGTCTGCCAGCATGTCTGCAAAGCTGCTTTCTGTGCCAAAGTATTAGAGGAGCATATCGATGCCAGAGCTGTGTTTTGGCTGGAGAGTGGTCTGGTTTTTCCTGTTAATCAGATTTTTACCTTTTAGGATAACCCATTACACATTTTCCAGTAAGAGACATGAGTGCAACGGCTTCTGAAAGTACAGTGAGGATGTGATTTACTCTTAACTGTAAATGTTGGGCTGTAAAGGAGAAATACAACTGTCTGCACATTCTGACCCTCAAACTGAGCGAGTGTTCCCTGTCATGTTGTCCTTGGTATAAATCTGTTTTATCGTCCATGTTCAAAAGCCTCCATTCACTGTGTTTTTTTGTAAGCTCGACCAGAACAAAAGTGCACTGTTACAAGGCCAAGCTCTAACGTATAAGACAGATGTTTGCTGTGTGAGCTCGAGCGAGTGACACAGGAATAATGTAGTTTGATCGAGCATCAGCTGGCAACTAAATTAATGGATGACTCTCAAACTTCTGGCTCTGCACAAATACATGTCGTGAACTCTGAAGGAGTGGTTGGACATTCTTCTTTCTTGATGAGTCTTAGATGAGAAGATTAATATGCTCTCACATCTGTGAAATAAACATAACACTACAGCTAGCAGCTGGTTATTGAGCTCAGGACAAGACACCGAAAACAGGGGAAATTGCTAGCCTGGCTCAAAATGAACACAATCCACCTTCCAATGACTTTGAAGGTCACTGAGCTTTTTACACCGTCTTTCTATCTATAAAAAATAAATAGATGTAACTTGGTAATCGGTTAACTTTAGAGCTGCTTTTAGGCAATTCTGTTTTACATCTCTGGACAAAGTCGGGCTTTCTTTTACCCTCTGGTTCCAGTCTTTGTGCTAAGCTAAGCTAAGCTAAGCAAATCATGGTAGCCGGTAACTTGTGGTAGCCTCTTCTTTAGCATACAGTTATACACTGGTATTAATCTTCTTATCTAACTCTGAGCAAGAAAGCAAATAAGTGTAATTACGGTTAAAGTCATATAGGCAACATTTCTTTCTTTCCTTCCTAATTTATTTATTTATTCATTTATTTATTTATTTATTCGATGTTTGTTTGGACAGAGGCTAGCATGTAAACCAAAGCTACACACCACAGTGTGAACAGCCTTAGCAAATTTCCAATGCCCATTTCTTAGAGGGTCTTTTGAGCACCTAAAAGTTAACAAAAAAACATACACAAGAGTACAAACAATAACTCGACGTATATATTACGTAGCGTATAAAGTATATTTACCCATTAAGAACACAAAACTTAGATAACAAGGCAACAAATTTGTCTGGAAATAAGACGAACAAGGTACAAATAAAAACAACAGACCAAGTAACAGGACATTTTATAATAAGCACGTGTCTCCTATTATTCTGCACATGGAAACATTTGTATCGCTCACAGTTCTTCACTTCAATCAGTCCCATGTTGTAAACTGTGATGTCACCAGTTGGAGTAAAACTAAAGAGATTCTGTGTGTGTCCGCCTGCAGGCTGGTACGGTGCGAGACTCCATGGCTAAGTCCCTGTACAGCGCCCTGTTTGACTGGATCGTCTTCAGGATCAACCACGCTCTGCTCAACATCAAGGACCTGGTGGAGACCACCAAGGTAGGACGGCACAAGCACAGCCGCTGTTACTAATAAACATGTGAGACCATCAGAACTTTATGCAACATCAAGAGAGAGTTTTTCAGTTCAGTCATTTTATTGTGCAGGACGCTTGATGTAGAGTCAGGGGCACATACAAACGATGTCGAAAATGCGATCTCAAGCATGGAAAAGCTCACAATTATATCACAGTTTATATCACTTTACTGTTGCGAAAGAAGGTGTAACATAGCTATGAATATCCAGCTAGAAATTGGTGAAAGAATAAAGGAGAGAAGGTTAAATAAAGAAAGAAGATTGTCTGTAGCAGTGTTTGTTTGTCTCCCTCAGATCTTGTCCATCGGCGTGCTCGACATCTTTGGTTTTGAGGATTACGAGAACAACAGCTTCGAACAGTTCTGCATCAACTTTGCCAACGAGCGTCTCCAGCACTACTTCAACCAGCACACCTTCAAGCTCGAACAGGTGAGACATTTATCTTAATACTCCTGATGCTATCTGTCAAATATGTCAGATCTGAGCTTCCTGTTTAAGGCTCTGACCGGCAGCTGAACCTCTGAGCTTCTGTTTTACTGCAGCTAATATTTAAACACACTGTAGATCTTCCCGTTAAGCTCTTTGGTTGTAACCATTTCAAAGAAGCTGTCATCCTTCCTCTCAGTGCACATACTTTACGATGATGCTGAAACAATGGAGGAATTCTTCATCACATTATGTAACAGCGTTAGCGTCGAAGCTGACAGCCTTATGACTCAGCTCGGCCTCGCTGTGACCACCCTGCTGAGGATGAATGTTCTCCTAAGTGAGCTGATTACCTTCAAAGAGCTTTTGAAAGTCATGATTTGTGAGGATTGCCAGTAAGTTAAACATTGTGTTTACCTTAGGATCGACTGAATCAGCAGCCTGCCCCGACATGTCATGTAGAGTTACACAGAGACATGAGGGTCCGTGTCCTCAGTCAGTCCTGTTTCGTACAAAGACAGTTTTTAACCCACATGTCGTAAATATGTCAGGAGATATATGACATACATGTAGATTTATGTCATGAGAAGTGACTTCAAAGACTTCTTTGTTTTAGAGGTTAAGGTAAGTGAATAATTATCTGATTATGATCTGATGTCGATAATGGCTCAAGCTGATTTTAACCTCTTAAGACCTCAAAAATATGAACTTGATAATTATGCAAACTTTATCCACAGATGTCTTTTTATAGTAAAAAAATCTATTAAAGTACAAGTGCAAAAGTTTAAGCACATCACACCAAGCACGCCATTACTTCGCTTGCTTCCAAACTTATCTTGTAACATGCAAACAGTTGAAAACAAAACAGTCTTGTTTCTTATTTTCACTTTTCTCACCGACTCTGAGACTTCAGCCTCCTAATTCCCTTTTCTGGGTCATTATACAGCAATAATAACAGCTGTCAAAGTGTCCTTCTTTTAATTAAATACAGGCTGTTTTTTCTCCAGGGCTGCATGGTGGTGCAGTGGTGCCTCACAGCTAGAAGGTTCCTCGTTTGAACCCTGGTTCGGACGTAGTGGTCCTTTCTATGTGGAGTTTGCATGTTCTCCATGTGCTCGTGTGGGTTCCCTCCGTGTACTCCAGCTTCCTCTCACAGTTCAAAGATATGCTCGTTAGGTTCATTGGTGACTCTAAATTGTCCGTAGGTGTGAATGCGAGTGTGACAGGTTGTCTGTGTGTCAGCTCTATGATTGACAGGCGATCAGTCCAGGGTGTAACCCCGCATCTCGTCCAGCTGGGATAGGCTCCAGCTCCCCCGCGACTCTGAACAGGATAAGCGGTATAGATGATGGATAGATGGATGGATTTCAGTTTGTGTTGTATCGGAAATGTAGTGTTTTGTGATGGTGTTACAGTTATGGTTTTTCCTGAACTGAAAGATTTTCCGAGATATTCTGTTGGATTTACTTGGTCCAGCAGATTGAAATTTCCTTTTTAATTTGTTTAATTTCTACTAAAGAAAGAATTGTCAGACATTTAAATTAAAGTAGAAGCATTTTCAGGTTTATTCTCTGCAGATGTTTTTATCTCTTTCACTTAGAAAATGAACAAAACATCCAGTCTGAGAAGAACTGACACTTCTTCACAAATCAGTGCATCAGTCTAACCGTAGTCTGCTCTTGTCTTCTTGAACATATTGTATATCACAGACCTCATGTGTGCAGCAACATATGCATCCATGCAGCTTGTGTATGTGCAGCTTTAAAGTCACTGGGTGTTTGCTCAGAAGGTTGTAAACCTCTGGTTCCAAGCATTTGATCAGGTCACTAACAACACAGCTGATGTTCATGTACTTCCTGATGTGTAGGCCTACTTTCATGTGGCATTCAGATGTCTGGTTAAAACCTTTTTTCTTGACTTTGACTGGACATGCCAGACACTTATCGGTTGATTGGCAAGTATGTTCTGTATCTATATAGATGTAGCCACATGCTATAGACAGCTCTGACACTGTGGTTTACGTTGTATTGATCACCCAGTTTACTCTGCATGTAAACAGGGCTGTGGAATAATCAGTAAACATTGATTTCTAATGTTTCCATGGATCACACTCTCACTACAGCTATTTGTTTTCATAATTTCTTTTAAAATTGCAGCTTGTTCTATACACAAAACTATACTTAAAACTGCACCAAAGCTGAAATCAGAGGAAACATGAGCGCTGTGGGATTAATGGCGGTGTGTTTTGGGTGCAGAATAGCAGCATTAGCTGTGTGGAAAAATCGATGTGCAGCACTCAGGCCGTCTGAGAGCTTCTGAAAATGATTCAGTCAGGATAAGTCGACCAAGAGTCGGTCTGCTTCATATTTCTGCTGAAGCCAGCTTCACACCCTCGTCTTCAGTTACATGCAGTATATTTCCACTCATCTGTCCGCCATGAGTCACTCTGCGGGAGCATTCAGGGGCTTAGTGGTTTTCTGATGGGCACACTGGTGGTCATTTAAGGGTGTTTTATTCTCCATTTTTACAACCTTTTCTAACAACTGCTCAGCCAGTAATTACGTTGTTGAAAGACAGGAAGTGGAATAAGGATGTTGTAATAATATTTCTCCAATATAATCATGAGTTACTTTGCTCTGAACAGAAGTTACTAATCAGTAATTATCCGTTTGACTTAAGGTTGAATCTTGCTGATCTCAGCTGGTAGGCAGCTGCTGTCCAACTTCTGTCTCTGTTACAGTGGTGGTGAGAATGAGGATGTTAACATCTGTAATCACTCATGTATACCTCCTGCACAGACCTTACATCCATTCATACAGGAGTAATTCCTAGAATACACAAACATGACAGAGAAACTTTTACACAAGTGCATGCAAACACACACACATGTTGGAGCACTTATTAGACCTCAGCTTTCTGTTTCCCTGAATATTTTATGCAGATGTTTTCTGCAGCCAGTTATGGACATTTAACCCACCAGTCATGAATGAATCAATGGTGAAGGAAGTGTTCAAATAAGTTAGCTAAGTAAAATTAAAGATACAGCTTTATATTATTACTAAAACACAGGTAAGTCTTTTATTCCGAACTTTAATATTTTAATCAATCAATCAAATGTTATTTGTATAGCACCAAATCATAACCAGAGTTATCTCAAGACACTTTACAAAAAGAGCAGGTCTAGACCGACTCTTTGTCATGTTATTTTAAGAGAGGCCCAACATGAATCACCATGAGTAGCACTTAGCAATATTCGACACAGTAGCGAGGAAAAACTTCCTTTTAACAGGCAGAAACCTCGAGCAGAACCAGACTCATGTTGAACAGCCATCTGCCTCGACTGGATGGGCCAAAAATGGGATAGAAGGAGATGCAGGACAGAGACAGGCAAAGAGAGAAACAACAACATATGTTCTTGTTACAACAACAACGTACTGTATGTCCTTGTTACATCAGGTAATACATACTTATGGTTGCAATGCCAATAATAGTGGTACACTAGTGTGAAGATTAGCAAAAAAAACCAAAAAAATTAGCGAGAGAAGCAGAGTAATGATAAAGGCTGAGGTAATCGTAATTGTAACAGTTGAAGTCAACAGGGTACTATTAGCATTAGCAGCAACAATAATGATACTATGGGGAAGGCTGATGTTAGTAGTTGTTGCAGTCGAGCAGGTCCACAGCAGCAGGTGGTCTGCAGCAACGATCCCCAGGAACCTTCAAGACAAGGGAGCACAAGAACTCCCGGGAAGATATGTGGTTAGTAGTGTTTATATGTGAAATTCAGCACACCCGATGTCAAGTACATACAGTATGTGAGAAAATGGGAATTAGACAAGAGTCTTTACTTCATGTGCTGTTATTCAATTCTATTTGTTATTCAGTTTGATATGGTGGCAGAATTTGCTTTCTGATAATAGTAAATACTAAAATCAACATGGAGATATATCAGAGGACACATTATGAGAAGATTAACACTAAACTTTGACACTAATATAAGTCTAAAATCAGGCTGGGATGCAGCCTGAAAAAGAACAGGCAACAGTCGTATGTGTTCATCATTTCTTCATTTGCCTCTGAATATTTTGTGTAACTAACAAACAGTCGAAACATTTCTCCACGCCTTCGTTGTTGAATGATTCTTGCATATTAACATTTATCCAGTGCATCTATCTTAATCTTTGGCGTCTTAGTTCATGGTTGATTTAAAGTTATGTTTAAGATCACAATCTTTAACTTGACCTTCCAGTATTTGTTGTTTGGAGTCCCAAACTGCTTCCTGTGCTGCTGTTTGCTGGACTAACTCTGGTCATAGTTCTTCAGACAGAGGCACATAAAGCAAAGTAGTAGGGATTGTTTTATATGATTATTATGTCAAATCAATAAAACATTATTAACACAAACGTAGATAAAATGACTCTGTATAAAAGTTGTTGATAAGCTGATTCTGCACATTGAGCGACATGTTTTGATTTCTCATCCCGTTGAGTCAAAATAAAAGTGAATCACTGCAGTTATTGGAGGATGATTTTAAGGCATGTCGAGGGGGCGGATACAGTATCCTGTGCAATGTAATGCAACCCAGTTCAACACCCACACAAACCACAGCTTAGTGATTGCCAAAGAGTTGAGTCAGCGCCCATCTGACACGAAGATTGATTATTATAATGTTTATTCCAGGGAAGGTAGGTTGGATCATCCTGCACAGGTGTTGGTTTTATAGTTTCCAGCCTGTTCGTGAGTCTCACGTCTTATTAAAAGACACCTGTCTAAAGTAGGTTAGTCAGTTCATGGCAACTATCACGTTGAGAGATGTTTTATTGTGAAAGGATGATGAGAAATACACGTTCTGCAGCTTTGACTTTATTGTTCTCCTTCTGGTAATTTAGTTTGCAGGCAGACAGTGAATAAAAAGGTGTCTCTATGACACTGAACAGCATACAGCAAAACAATTAAAGTTTTCAGTACATACAGAGATTTACATGCAGCCTCTCTCGGTCTGGAACGACAAGCAGGTTATAGTGGCTAATGTTGCCAACCTTAAAATATATTTATGCATAATTAAATGACCATTCCTGAGTCAGTCTTCAGGCTGTGGCTCTTGTCTTCTGTCCTCTTGTGTAACTGTTGCATTTCAAATATAAATTACCTTTATTGCCAATTCTAAGCTTTATCCAAAAGGCAGCAGGACTTCGTTGAAGTTCTTGGAAGACGTTTCACCTCTCACCCCAAAAGGCCTCTTCAGTTCTGAACTGCCTGGTGGACGGAGCTAGAAATATAAGCTTTTGCGCGTCATTAGTATGCTTGTAGTAGTAGTTGTAGTACTAGTATCACTGTGATACCAGCCTTCACAGACATCTTTATTGGCATTCTTTACTGCTTTAAAAGCGTCCATAGAAGTTAAGTGCAGACATTTTGTCTCCCTCTTCTGGCGGGGAGACTAATTACACAAACACTGTTGGCACATGCTGATGACATACGCATTCGCCATATCAGAATGTTTTTCAGACACATAAAAAGTTGTATTAAACCTGCGCCTCGATGTTAAACTGACAGGTAAGATTGTGGAAAAGTCAAAGTTGTTTGTTTCCCATCGCTGTCAAGTAGCTACTTATTTACTTATTCAGAGTTAAGAGTTAACCTTCGTGTTTTTCCTTTTGCAGCAGACGTTAGTCCGAGTGCAATTTTAACATGCCAGTCATGGCTGAAACAGTAGTGGAAGAAGTATTCAAATAATTTACCCAACCTATTTCAGTGATGCAATGTTATTCGGCCACATGATACTGCAAGCAATACCGTGTTTTAAGCTAGTTAGTTATCAATGTAAAACTGACCTGGTAAGATGATGGAAATTAATAGCAGCTAGTTGGTCGGTTGAAAATATTTGTTTCCCATCACTCTCAAGTAGCTGCTAATTTTAACTTATTCAGAGTTTACGGGTTTTTTCCCTTTTGGAGCAGACGTTTTTTCTTCAATAAAAGTTCTGTCCTGCAGCTTTAAGGACAAATGGGTTTTTTTCGCCTACTATGCACCGTCAGCATCTTGTATAACTTCGGAAAACTATGTCAAAGAAATTCAGATTTAGTTACACAACAAAAAGGATGAACCAGCTGCACAGGGAACAGCGGTTCATGCAGCATATTTTAATACAGTTTAATACATCGTTTTTTGATAAGATTCGAATTGAGTCAGTCAGATTGTTTGTATTTAGAAATCTAAATTAAACTACAAATCACTGTGGCAGACAAAGATTGCGTTACAGACGGATTATCTCAAACTGTAATCTTAATTAAATGCCAAACAAATTTTCTACAGGAATGAACCCAAGCAGACGCAATTATTTTGGTTATTGTTTTTTTTGTTATCCTGAAGAAGATCTGTGTCCCTGTGAACTTTATTGTCTCCAGCACAGATAGTGGATGAAGCTTTTTTTTGCCCCGCCTTTTAAAGGATATTCTCAGTGATTCTTATTAAACCTCCTCTGGATTAAGGTCTTTATTGGTTGAATCTCTTTCCCAGGAACACAGGAAGAAAACATGTAATGGGAGAGAACAGATAAATGCTCTGAATGCTCCCCTCGTTATTAAACCACAGAGAGGCCCGGCGAGATCTGAAGAGCAGTTTATAGCACGAGGAGACGATATGAAAGCATGCGTACAGACAGCATTGTTGCTTTGATTGCAAACATTTTGAACATGCCTTCCACATAGGACTCGTCGTCTGGCTTTTCTGGCACCTCGATAGACTAATTCATATTTTTATTGCCGTCTAGAGAAATTGTTTTGATTTGATGCCACAATGCGACATGTCCTAAAACAGAATGTAACCAGATTTTATGGCTTTTTCTGCATTCATATCGTCAGTCCAACTGCTGCAAGGCACAAAGTTTAAATAAATGTGATTTATTTTAAGTGTTACTTACAGATGGGATGAAATCTGGCAGCTTACATTGTTTATATAAGAGCTGTGAACATATGCACTTCATTGCAACGTGAGAAACGCAGCCAAAAAGAGGATTTTTTTCCCAGGCATTATAATTTTATGTAGGAGCTCAAATGTGTTATATAAACTATCACTGACCTCTCTGTGGCTGTGTGTCCCTGCAGGAGGAATACAGGTCAGAGGGCATCAGCTGGCACAACATCGACTACATCGACAACACAGGCTGCATCACCCTGATCAGCAAGAAGCCCACAGCGCTGTTCCACCTCCTGGATGAAGAGTGCAAGTGAGTCCTTCAGCCCGTCTGACTTGTTCATTTTATTTTCCTGTGTGGTAAACCGTCAAGTGCTTCTGGCAGGTTGAAGCAGAGTTGGCAGGCAGCGTCGTAGCATGCCATGTAACTGAAGTTTCCCTGCTTTGACTCCAGCTGTGGAGCTTTGTGTAATGTCATTACCCCGGAAGGTCAGCAGCAGGTGAGGCAGTGAAGTATTGGCATTGAAATAAGACCTAAAGAACCAAAGCTGAAACATCATTATGCAGATCACTGTAATGTTGAAGCTGGCAAAGGTGGGAGTATTTTAACTACTCTAACATACAGCTCTGGGAAAAATTAAGAGACTACTCCAAATGTTCCTTAAATCAGCATCTCTCGCTACATGTCATGGTCAGCCCAATCCAGATCCTCATTGAAAACCTCCTGAGTGTGATCGAGAGGAAGATGGACGGTCACAAGCCATCGAACAAACACAAGCTGCTTGAATTTTTGTTCCAAAAGTGGCGTAACGAAAAACATGAACATGAAAAACATATTTTTTGCATTTTCTTAACCAGTCGTCATTTTCTGCGAATAAAAGACCTGAATGAGAATATTTTTATTTTATTTAGCAAAAAAGAAAAAGTGATCTGTTCATTTTTTCCGGAGCTGTTTTCTTTTGGGTAACTTGGGAATCTGCTCCTCGGGATCAATAGTGGCATAATTTATTTGCTGATTAAGTTATACATCTGAATCTGCAAGTAACTAGTATCTAAAGTTTAAAAAAATCTTGTGGAGTGAAAAGTTTAATATTTGTTGATGAATTTAGAATTTGATTAGAAGTAGAAGGAGCTGAAATGAGATCTTTACTGAGAACTATAGTACTTTACTAATGTAAAGTACTAGCACCTTAAAATTGTACCTAAGGATATCCATCCATCCATCCATCCATCCATCCATTTTCTTCCACTTATCTGGGGTCGAGACGGCTGCAGTTAGCCCAGACGTCCCTCTCCTTAGCAACATTTTCCCGCTCCTCCTGGGAGTTCCCGAGGCGTTCCCAGGCCAGGTGGCATAATCCCTCCAGCGAGCTCTGGGTCTACCCCAGAGGCTCCTCCCAGGATGCATCCTTATCAGATGCCCGAACCACTTAAACTGGCTCCTTTCGATGCGAAGGAGTAGAAGATCTACTCCAAACTCCCTCCGGATGTCTGAGCTCCTTACCCTATCTCTAAGGCCGAGCCACCCTGCGGAGGAAACTCATTTTGGCCGCTTGTATCTGTGATGTCATTCTTCATCATTCATTCTCACCCAAAGCTAGCACTTAATAAATGTGCTTAGTTTCTTTACACAAATACTCATGTATGTTAGCTTCATGGGGAAATATTGTGTTATACTGTGACTCTCACATTGAGGGTAAATTTGTCAATAAACAGATTTATATAATGTTAAATGTCCGTGTAGGTCTGCTTACATAATCCTAGAAAATCTAATTAAATCACCATAATTTAATAAACATGAGCTTTTTATGCTTCCTGAGTATTTGTACCAGCAGTATTTCCTCCTTTATTCCCCTCTTCTCCATTCTGACCCCGAGTTAAAATCCTCCCACTCAGAAAAGCTGGAAAGTTCTGAATCTTCGGCTCTGTTGTTTTCATAGCTCAGGTTTCAGCCCGCTCCAAAACCCCCGGTGTCTCATTCTTCCTCTCTTCTCTTCCTGTAAGCGGGTGGTTTTCTGCCTCTTCATGTTAAAGGAAAATCTGAGCTGAGATCAGCTTCAGATGATAATCTTTGACCTGTGTCGTCAGAGGAGGAACTGTCATTACTGGTTACAGATCAGATGTTAACTTGCCACGTCGACGACACTTTAAATAAGAGCATCAACAATGTGTTTATTATTTAAAACAGATTTAGATCTTTTAGTGATCAGACTCTTCTGTCCTTTAATCCCAGTTTCCCTCAGGCCACCAACCAGACTCTGCTGGATAAGTTCAAGCGGCAGCATGAGGGGAACAGCTACATCGAGTTCCCTGCTGTCATGGAGCCCGCCTTCATCATCAAACACTACGCTGGCAAGGTCAAGTACGGCGTCAAGGTCAGTGTCATCATCGCTTCTCCACTGTGTAATTGATTGGACGGGAAAGGGAAGAAGGGAAGTGCAGCCAATCTCTACTGTGCTTTAAGTTTTGTTCATGGCAGACATTCACATTCATTTTCATCAAGATGTTAAAAGATCTGTATTTAATTCCACTAAATAAGTTATTAATTGCAGTTTAGTGGTCAATTATCGACCATGAAGAAACCTTTGAAAATGGACGCCAAATAGCATTTTTTTTGTTGTTCTTTTTACAAGACGTGTCTTAAATATGTATATGTAATCACGGAGGATAACAACCTGCTCACCATACATTATCCCGCTTATTACACAGCTTTTTACTTACGAAATCAAGAGAGCCGCATCCCTAGCAACGGTCTGTTCTTCATAACAACGGTCTGTTATCGAGAATTAACAGACCACAGAATGCCGTTATCAACCAATCAGAATCAAGTATTTAACACAGCCGTGTAATAAACAACTATAACAGCTAGAGACTGCCATTCATTTTGCACCAGAAAGCGAATACATCTGATTTTAGCGCCATCAAATTGTTGAAGTTTGGTGATAACGTTGGGTTGCATGCAGTGTAAGATGGCTGAAGATGCATGGGCAGCGCAGGGCAGCTGTCATCTGACTGTTGGAGATTTCCTTTTGCGTAATCCTCTCTGTACTGATCTCACAGCTCGAGCATATTTTCAAAACTTCCACAACCTTTAGATTGTAGAGATTTAATGGACATGAAACATTTTAATGTATTCCAAGAAATTCCATCACAATAAGTAAACAATCAATGTATTTCTATTGCAGATTAAACCAACGAAACGTTATTAAACTATATTGACTTACATAACCTTTCAGCCTAGGTTGTTGACATTCTGGGGATATGGAAGATTTGGAAGACACCTCATAAGTAAAAATACCAACAGAGGCACTGACATCATTTCTATCGCAGAGCTCAAAGGGTTAATACTCCTGTGTATTCAATGATTTTAAAAACCCATCATTAGAGGGATTGATGGGCTGCTGAGGCAGACGGTTAAGGGGATCTAATTAAATAAACTACCATTGTCTTTCTGTGTCGCACACTCAGGATTTCAGGGAGAAGAACACCGACCACATGCGTCCGGACGTCGTCGCTCTCCTGAAGAGCAGCAAGAACGCCTTCATCTGCGGGCTGATGGGCATCGACCCGTCGGCCACTTTCCGCTGGGCGGTTCTCCGAGCCTACTTCAGGGCCCTGGTGGCTTTCAGGGAGGCTGGGAAGAGACACACGCAGAAGAAGACCGGTGAGCTCTAACGCTGAAAGAGAGTCTGCACATTATAGAGGAGTGTCCGTGAGGAGACAGACTTCTTGGGCCGAGGCAGCTGCTTATGTTTAGATTGGGCCTATAATATTAATTTACAGCATTTTGAAGCTTTTACATTTTCAGTGACATAAATTAGATTAGAATAAATATTCTCCATGATGAAAATGTGTGCTCTCTGTAGTTTGTGTGCAGCTCAGGCTGTGTCCAAATCAAACAACTGAAAGAGTCCACAAAGAGGGAAAAGACAACGCCTTTACTGATTGTCATGTGAACATTTGAAGTACTAAACTTATATGCGTGAACACAGATTAATTTACTTCTATTCAGCCAAGAAACTATGTGTTATTTATTCAGTTTTCCTGTATCAAATAGTTAGTTTTTTCCTGCCATAATCTGTGTCTTAGCAGTGATTGTTCTGTAGTGTGTGTGCATAGTGCCGGTAGTGCTGCCATGTATTTACCTTAGCTCTTACTCTCTGTCTCTCTCAGCTTTAGCATCCTTATGAATGCCTCCTTTTCCCTCAGATACGACTCTGTCTCGACTTGATATGCAGTAGATATTAGCATCAGATTCTCTCTCTTGCAGTCTTATGAATTGTGTGCACCCTCTTGATGCTTCTGTTCTGACACATTAGGTTTGACATGAAGTTGTTTTTGTAACCAAACATTTCTTTTAGAGATTCTTCCAACTTTTAAGATATCAGTCACCAAAGGGAACTTTTACATGTCTTCTAAAACATTTCTACAAAATGACAGTCGTGTTAAAGCTTTAAGTTAAAGTTTTATCATGCAAACACTTTAATTCTTTTTATAAGTTGTTGTTAGCTGATATGGAACCTTTAAATAACCTCACACTGAGAAAAAGGTTGCAGACAAACTTGAAGAAGACATTGTACTGAGTTGCCTTTGGGTGGCGAACACCCACACACAGAGCTACTGTGACAAACATCTTACTGCTGCCGCCGACTGCAGTTTTGAATGTCAATCATCTTCTCTCCTGAAGTCTTGCACAGGTATCTCTCCAGTAGACGACTGCATCTCTTGATCTCTTCTTCTTCGCTGTCTAATCTGTCGTTTCTCTCTCTCTTTTTTCCCCCTCCTTCTCTTTCCTTGTGTCTTTTTTTTTCTCTTTTGTTTTGCTTCTCCAAGGGCATGATGATGCTGCTCCCTGTGCAGTTTTGAAAAGTGTGGATAGTTTTAGCTTTCTGCAGCACCCTGTGCATCAGAGAAGCTTAGAGATCCTGCAGAGATGCAAAGAGGAGAAGTACAGTAAGGCTGCCAATACAACAATAACTCCTCCTGTTTCCATGTTAGAACATGACTCGGGGAAACTGCAGGGACGAGGCTGACCAACATCAACAACTTAACTGCACTTTAGTGCAGCCAAGTCGAGCAAAAAGAGATCAGAATCATGATAATATTGTGATAATATACCATAGACTGTATGAAAGAAAGAAGTGGATGTAGCCACTGTGACGTCGCCAATTTGCGCTTGTATTGAACCCTCAAGTTCAGCATTCAGATGTCCCCGTCTTGGATTTTTGGATCCAGAAGTAAACAAACAGTATTAGGGCGACAGGGTGGATATGCGTTGTTACATTCCACTTCAGTCAATTAACTCGGGACAACGCGTGTTATTTTACCTCGCTCCTCACCTGTCAAATGTTTTGTTATTATCAAGGTTGACAGGATGTTTTGTTCATCTATTTTACCCTAAATAGGAGCATTATTTAAGAAATGAAAATCACACTGCTTTGAAAAAGACTTGGAACTAGCGATTGAGGCCATAACTTGTTAGGAAAAGGTTTATTGAAGTATTAAAGTTATAATCTCGAAGATCTCAGTTTTGTTCTCTTTGGCGGCATCTGTGGCCATAAACGGTAATTGCTGGAGCACACTTTCAGATATCCAGACAGTGCTGCATGTGTGACGTCCACGGTTGGCTCCGGTTGTAACTCTTGATTTTCCTCGCTGACGGTCACTTTCCCTTTTAGACTGTTTGCTTCATCTGAGCGTCGAGTTTGTTTGTTTTTCTTTGGATTCTCACTTATTGTTGAAGTTGTATCTGTAGTCATCCATCTTTTCTTTGTTTGTTCAGCCATAGTAGATTACTGTTTACTCGCAACACTTGCAGAGAGCGGAAAAGCAGCCGCCACTGCTGGCTGATGGAAAACGTGTCGCTAACTGGGTGCCGCTTGTGATTTTTCCCACGAAGTCGCCACAGACACCCAGTCTGTAATACTGAACATGTAAAAGCTTTCATCAGTGGGCCATAGGCTCAATCACCATTGTGTTACCTCATTCAGGCGATAAATAGTGACTTAACATTAATTTTAATGAAAATCTTCGAGATTATTACTTTAAAACTGAGAAGTAGGGTAATGTTCCCTTTTGATATCATGTAATCTAACCAGTCTCCCCCTGCTGGCCATTAGGAGTAATGCAGGTTAAAGGCCCTGCCCTATTAGCTTCCCTTTTGAAACAAGAGGCTACATCCACTTCTCATATACAGTCTGTGAAATAAGTTAAATATTGTTTTTAAAGTTTTTATTTCCTGCTTTTTTTATTTGTAGCTTAAGTTTCTTTACGTAGACTAGATGCTTGTTGGTCTCAGCTCCCTGTGTCTCCCTCTTCTCTCTGTCTTAAGCACCTGCATGCATTTGCTCTCGGTCTCGTCTTGCACGTTTTCATTAGCATGCTTCAGCCATTCTGTCGCTAACAGAGTGCTAGTAAAGGGCTAACAGTGAAATGCATGGGTGTATCAGCTAACTCTGGTGTTGGTAAACATCATTGTAACTCCATCACTTTCTTCTGTTGTCGGTAATTGCACACATTATGTTGGGCGTTGGGTATATTTGCTTGTGCACCACAGCAGATATCTTCAATCACTAATAGCACACAGGCTGGTGGAGGTGATAGAAATCTGAGGGGGTCTATGATTATAGTCGGGGCACAGATGTGTAAATGATGATCACTAACCTGCTCACGGGCAGCTTTACATGTGGTGCAGGACATTCAGCTTAGCTCACACGCTTCTGTCAACGGTCACATTTCATGACACTCAGATGTGTTTGTGTCTGTTTGTTTTGTGCCACCCTGCAGCTCCAGATGAGAGTGAAAGTGTTGTTCAAAGTGATGAGACTGAAAACGGTACACTGGTTTAGTCTCCTGATAAAGCGCTCTCTCAGATTCCTCTTTGAGTCGGCTAACACACCGTAGAGCTCTATGATTTCTCTTCACTGAGACTGATTGTTGTAACTGTTGGCTTCTCACTGCCAAAACCAGCAATCACACTGTAGTAATGTAACACAGCAGCCTTAATTACACCCACTCTGATCAGAGATTTACTGTTTCTCTTTAGGTTGATCCCTGCATTATTTCTTTAGTTACTCTATAATTAGGAGACAAAACATGGTATCTATGGAGGCAGAGAAAGGTCATGCTTGCAATAGTATCACAAAACTTAGTTTTTATTAGATTCCTTTTTTTATCAGCACAATACAATGTATACATTTCAATACAGTTCAGTAAGTTTCTTTTCCTCTTCCCAGCTGTATGTGTATTTTTACAGACATCCATAGGCTATATAGGATGAAATTAAAGAAAATAATAACAGTCGTAGCAAGTAATTCGATAATGTCCACTCCAGAATATGAGGATAAAGGTACAAATCCTTGTGTGGGACAGGATGACAGCATTTTGATATAGAACAGGAGGATCTTGCATCACTAATAAATATTGTTATCGCATCACAAGTTGATTATTTTGTAATTACAATTCAGTTCCTCTTAATACTTGTAATATTTATCAGAGATCAGGAGGGTCATTTCAGTTTGAACAAATCGCAGCAGGACAACTATAGCAGCTCATTTAAGATGAAAACAAAAGGATTAGCGCCTCCTCCACCATGTTCTTGACGAGGTTGATATCGTAAATCCCGCCCCTTCCTTATTTTAATTGGCCGGTGAGGGAGAAGTGACATTGACAAGCGCGGCGGTGGTCCAAAAGTTGAGCTATTTTCAACTGAGAGCGCTGTGACAAAAAACAGCTGACGTTGAGGGCGTTAGTGGACACAGGCCCTTACTTGTGATCAAATGAATAACTCTTTTGTTTTTTATTTTTCAAATACTAAATAATTATCCCACGATTATAAGAAAAACCAAAGGTGTTTTTTCATTAAAATTTCATTTATTTTAAGATATCTGCCTTTTGTTTATTTGAGCTAACACAACGTTATCCCAGGAAAACAAGCTTTGTGATCTCCAAAAAACAAGCCTGACTCTTCTCTGCTTTTGTAGATATGAATATTAGTCTCTTAAGTAACGAAGCAAACCTACAGTCCAGAGTAACTAAATAACGCTTCAGTATCATCATCAATAATACGACACTAACAAGAGCAGCTCCCTGTTAACCTCACAGATCTTAAGTGTTAAATCACCTGCAGTAGATCATATGTCCAATAAAAAGACACATAACACTCACTGCAATAACACTGGATGTCACATGGTGTCGGAGGTGTGTTTGTGTTGGGAAGGGTTTGATTGTCCTCCTGTCTGTTGTGTGTGAATGTGTGTGTGTGTTTTATTTTGTGTTCTTTCACATGATGCAAACCTGTCTGCTCGTGATCAGGTGTGACCAGAAGGAGTCCACGTACGCCGCTGTCGGACCTTCAGGGGAGCAACACCATCAATGAGATCTCACCACGGTAAGAGTCTGCGCCGGGTTTGGAGATGTGATGTCAAAGCTTGTTTCAAACTCTTTCGATCGTCAGGGGTCGAGCCGGTTTAGAGACCGCTGCAAAAATGTGTTTTTCTCTGGTTTTACTATTTATAGGTTTGTGTTTGTGTAAAATTAAGCTTTGTTTTATTGTAAACAACATTTCTCCTACTTCAAAATGAAATAAATTCTCGTTCAAGTCTTTATTTGCAGAAAATGACGACTGGTTAAGAAAACCAAAAGATGCAAAAAATGAAATTTCAGAGCTCAAATATCGCAAAGAAAACAAGTTCATGTTCGTGTTTAAACAACAGAATATGAATGTTTTGACTCAGAGATCAGAGGTCAGTATTTAGTGGAATAACCTGGTTTTTAATTACAGCTTTTCTGCATCTTGGCATGCTCTCCACCTGTCTGTCACATTACTGTTGGTAGACGTTAGGCCACTCTTTGTTCGATGGCTTGTGACCAAACGTCTTCCTCTTGATCACATTCAGGCGGTTTTCAATGAGGTTCAGATCTGCATTGGGCTGACCATGACATGTAGAGAGAGATGCTGGTTTAAGGAACATTTGGAGTGCTCTCTTTTTTTCTGGAGCTGTATATTTACTTATATGGATGAGCAGGGTCTGGACACATTAAAAGGTGTCATCAGGACCAGGTACTGTGTTGACTCAGCAAACGATTTAACGCAATCAAACACAACGGCACAAACAACCAACTCAAAACTAAACACCTGCAGATAAACCATCACCGCTCTGAACAGAATTTTTATAAGCTTCATGAAAATATGACAGGACTATTATATTTACATGACGTTGTGATGCATACATTGTTTAGATCGTTTGTCTCACTCTTGTATTTAAATTTATTTTAACAGTGAAGGGCCGTTTGCAGTATTCCATAACTTGTGAAAATAAGGATTCAGATCAAAGCTGATTATGATAATATGTTCACATTTATCAGCATTATTTGTAAGAGATCATACTTTTCTCTGTCGTCTTTTTAAAATTTTATTTAGCCTTTATTTAGACAGGTAATCTCTTAGAGACACGTGGTCTCATTCTCAAGAAAGACCTGCTTAGACAGCAGCAACAACACAGAGTTACAGACTGACAGGACAGTCAATACAGAGCTACTGTCGGCTCTGTAGTCTTTATATTTTCTGCAGGCCGACACAAAACAAACATTTTAAGCCAAGGATGGTGATAGACAAGAATGTAGTCATTTGTTGAAGGATATTTTTAAAGCTCCTGAGAGGAGTTTTTTTCGCTTGTTATGAAACAGACGGAAACACTGCCTTTGTTTACATTTTCAGGGCAAACATTTAAAGCGAGTTATACATATGACTGTTAAAGAAAGCAAGATGATATTTTATTAAAAACCACCACTTAAGCATGTACAGGACAAAATCAGCAAAGAGAGAAGAGGTACGGCTTTGTCCACAGGGGGCGCCAAAATCAACACAAACCAGAGTTCCTCACAGGAGCTTTAATTATCAGCTGTTGTCAACCTTTTGTTTTGCATTTGATGCTTTATTAGTGAGTCGACTGTAAAAAGAGGAAATGAACAGAAAGAAACCTTCACCAAAGTCCCGGGTCAAAGTTCAGCAATGTTGTTGTTCATATTTAGAGACCTCAACCCGAAGCCCCCAGGCCGTCCAGTAAACTCATTATTCCATCTTACATACTTGCTCTGGAACTTAACTCCTTTCTTTCTAATGCTCTGTTATAACTTATTATTTAACGATCATGCAATTATATTAATCTCCGGGCTTTGAGAAAGTCATGGCAGGCCTTTAAAATAAAGAGTAAAGACTTTCTGTGACCCCGAGCGTTACCCTCATGCCGCCCCGCTGAGTCTTCACTCCACCACCTCCTCTAATTAGCTGCGGACCGCGAGATTAGCAGCCCACGACCACGACTGGTGGCACAGAGCGGCTCGTACAACACGGCTTTTGTTACACAGGAGCTCAAGTCTGGGGCTGTTAAAATCCCCCCTTAATGTGATTTGCGACCTCTGGCCTCCCTCTCCGTCTCTGTCTCTTACTCACTCAGTCGTACACACTCATCCTCTTCGTACTCGCGGAGCACTAAACCCCGTGCAGCTGCTTCCTCTGTGATGTAAAGGCAGAGCTATGCATCGGAGGGGAGTGCCCGGGGAGTGATAAATACTGCAGGGTGCGTGTCGGCTGGACAGAGTTTTGGACAGTGCGCAGCTTTATGGGACTCTCAGAGAGGCTATAGAGAACAACAAGAGGCTTATTGTGCTGTCACTATGTAATGAGATCGATGGTCAACAGGGGAGAAATTCTGCCCAGTTCATCATGTTCCTCCTCTTCTTATGCAGTCATTTATAATATTTTAATGTAATGCAGGTTGGTAGTAAATGTCATATATGTGTGTACTACTCCTGTGGGACAGTGGGGATGTAACCCAGACTGTGATTTTCGTAGTGAAGCATTAAACTGGATGTGCTGAAGAAGCGTCCTCTGGGTCTCTTCTTCTTCTTCTGGGCTACAGTATAGTTTTTTTAACACCTGGTTTTTTATTTTTGGTTTGTGTCCATCATGTGTATAAAATTCAGCACACAGTGTTTAAGTTTGGACTGAAAGAAAATATTTTTTACACATGAATCAGCTTTCCGACAAGCTGTGTTCAGGCGTGGAATGAATATAACTCTGGTTTACAGCGGCAGGATAAGGGCCACATTAAAGAAAAAAATCAGACGTTTCATGTAAAAAGACGAAATCTTACGAGAATAAAGTCATAATATTGAGAGAATAAAGTCGTAAGAGAAGAAAGTCGTAATATTATGTAAAAAAAAAAAAGTCGTAATTTTATTCTCGTAATATTCCGAGAATATTTTTTAATCGTAAAATGACTACTTTATTCTCTTATGACTTTATTCTCATAGAATTTACGACTTTATTCTTGTAAATTCCATCTTTTTTTCCTCGTAATATTATTACTTTTTTTCTTTCAATGTGGCCCTAATACTACTTTCATTCTGTTGACACTTTGTCTTGAGTTTAAATCTGTTTAAATGTCCGCATGCTGAAGCTCACATTACCACTCAACTAGACTCGAGGTCCAGATAAAAAGACAAGACACAAAATAAGTTAAACTAAAGCACAAGAAAAATTAATGGTTTAAAATGTGACGTCTTACAAGGAGGCATCTGTACCGGCGTCTCCAGAGCTGGGATTGGTAGCGCGTAGAGCTACATCTGATCTTTGACAAAACCAAGAGGATAACGTTCTCTGAGGCATCGAGCCGGCACATAAATGTAAACATAAGATTTCCTAAAACAGCTTGAAAAGTATTGACTCGAGCAGTTACAAACATTTCTCTTGCGCTGCACCGTCTTGGTGGCTTAAGGAGAATCCTCATAGCATTATTATAAGCTATTTGTAATCTCTGTAAGCTTGTTTTCTTGTGGTTTGTCCACAGGTTCGCAGGATACAGGTGTACAGTAAGCTCTGAACAGAGACATCTTTACGTCATCCGTACGCATACCAAACCTGCGTGAAAGAATGATAAAGAGAATAAAGTATAATGTTTACCTGCTTAGTTTAGCATTTTGGCATGCTCGACTTTGGAGGACAAAATCACCAAATACAGCAGATGGACATTTCATTCATTTGGGAGTGCTAGATTTTAAAGTCAGCAGGATTCATCCTCTAAGGGGCCATGATTTTCATATATGTTTTCATGGCAATTTATCCAGTAGTTGTGGAGTAGTTTTTCTTTAGAGGATGGAAATGGGGGAAGAGAGAGTGGAGATGACCTGCAGCAAATGGCAGAGGGTCGAAGTCGAATCCGGAGCTGCTGCACTGAGGAAACTGACTGAGTTTCTCTCTTTACACGGGGCACGCGCTTTAACCGCTGCTCATTGTGCATTGCCACCTCTAAAGACGTGCTGCTAGCCTGGCTAAAAGCAGTTCCAAAACAGTGAGACAATGTAATATCTGGAAAGAAAATGATGCTTCTTATTTATTGAACATTTTCTCTGGCACAGGATACAAATCCTCCACGCCAGACTCTCCACTAAAAACAACAAACATTTTTAAAATCACAACAATATCACAAACACTCACATTTCAACATTTCAAAAATATCCTTCGCTGACCAGAATTCATCCAGTCTATTTTTAATAGAGTTAACTAAAGGAGCCCGCACTACATTCTCTGGAAGCTCGTTCCGTGCTCTTACGGCGCCGAGTGTGAAAAAGTTTTTTCTCTTTTCAGAGGAACACTTGAGGGGGAATCATTTTAAGGAGTTCCCTCTTAAATTATATCTGTTATTCCAAAAATGGATAAATGCAGGTGAACACAACAAGCATAAAGACTTTGTGGTTTTCTACCAAACAAACATCTGTCCGTGCAGCACGATCAAAACCTCTCCCATCTCACCTTCTGTCCTAAATATGTGTTAACTTTTCAGCCTCTAAAAAGTCTCCCTCTCGTGTCCCACCTCATTTTCTCTCCATAGAAAGAGACCAAGCATGTTTTCTTGCTTCTTTTTTGACCCCTGTTGCTTTCCCCCCTCTCCCGTCCTCTCCCGTCCTCTCCTCTGGGCTACAGTATTTCATAATGGTTGATGGTTCTCACCGTGACCTGACCACCCGTGTTTTTGCTTGCGTTCTGGGCAGGTGGTTTGGTTTCACCTTGCGGCCTGAGGTTGAAACCCTCTGAGGCCTCAGTAAACTGTGTTGAAGTTTGGGTGAGAGAAATTTCTCTCTCTATGAGGGGAAAAAAAACATGGGAACTACTGCCCCTGCTGGTGGAGCTCAGTCCAGTGGGAAAGACGATCCCATTTAGACATACAAAAACACAAGGCACTGTTAGAAAGTATTACATTAGTTGCTCCAGGGTTTCCTTTCTTGTGGAATCATCAATCAATGTTGAAGTTCCTGTTCACTAAGGTAAACTCAAGCTAATCATTTTATCTGTCTGTGTGCGTGTGTTTTCTCCTCAGTAGTTCTCCGGGCCTCGGCTGGAACGGGCGTGTGGGTCGACAGAGCCGCTTGTCCTCCAGCGGCTCCAACACAGAAGAAGACGGCATCTTTGTCAACTCTGCCAACAGCAAACTCCTGGAGAGAGCCCACGACATCCTCATGTCAGTAACACGACATATTCACAGTCACCCTCATTGCTGTAAACTCCCCCATACCTCTGATTCAGAGATAACACAGTAGTCCCATCATCTAGGTGTTTTTTTTAAGACACAATTTAATGGTTAGCTTTTTGCTAACTGTTTCCAGCATCATTTGACTCTATTATTTGTTATTCAGGTCAGTATTCTGTTGCCTAGAGACACCTTTAAGTAAAATACCTGAGTTCAAACTCAGTGTCAGCAAACATCGGCCCTATGAGGTGTGCTTCACTGATCACTACATTCCTACCAGCTGCAGAAGTGCTGATTTGTAGCTGACCCTGACCTCTGACCTCCCTGTGACGGAGAGCAAGTGAAGAGAGAATTTCCCCACAGGGATTAATAAAGTTTGAACCTTACTGACAGAAATATGACCCACTTCAGGAGGATGTGTAACATTAATTCAAATACTCGCTAAAAATATCTTGACTGTGAGTTTCACTTTTCTGTTTTTGTGTCTTTATGAGCAGGAGGAACAAGAACTACAAATCTAAGCCAGTTCTTCCGAAGGTACGGCACAGGATCTCTATGATATATAGTTTCTAATGGCGTGTTGCATTAGCAGCAGTGTCAGCTAACTGTGACTTCACTTCTGCAGCATTTACTCAACGTAAAGTCCCTGAAGTACCTCAGCAACCTGGCGCTGCACGACCGCATCACCAAGTCGCTGCTTCACCTCCACAAGAAGAAGAAACCACCCAGTATCAGCGCACAGTTCCAGGTCAGACACACACACACACACACACGCACACACACACACACACACACACACACACACACACACACACACACACACACACACACACACACAGAGCCGGTACCGCACTGCACACTGCCGTTCTGTGCTCTCATAGTAAAAATAACACGATGAGCCTGAGCTGTACCGAGGATCTCCCTCCAGCTGTGAATATGATAAAAACAAGGTGTGTCCTTTCAGACCGGCTGTTGGTGGAAACATCATCCATTACTCCGCCTGCCCACGGCCTTTTACTGTCCACCCTCTTATCCCCGTTTTTCTCCATATGTGTCTCTTGCGCAGTTCACACACCCACCCTAAATGCCCCTCTTAAATGTGTGACATCATGTCTGGAAATCTAAGAAAACCAATTTATAAATGCTTTAAAAGATACTTTGGATTTGGTGAGGGAGATTTTTGGTCAGTTATTGTCACGCCCTTTATAAAGTCCTCTTAAAGACCAGCTCCAGTCATGTTTTAAGACATATAAAATGCTCTGCTTGAAATAATAAATTCTGTCTGATATGTTTTTTTCTGCAAAATACGTTTAATCACTTCCCAAGGCTTCTCCTTCTTCTCCCGCTCCCATCTGCATAGGCCCCGCCCACTATGCAAATTTCCAACCGCCCCCTCTGTCGTGATCTTTTAGTGGCAAGTTGTTAAAACTTAGCTAGCTTGAAATGTAGACATGAGTAGTGAGTTTACAGCCGACTGTTACAGCTAGCTCGCGCATCGCCGAAGTGGTTGCCATAGGTTACACATAATGATATGCGTAGCGTCGCCCCGTCCATTAACGGGATTGGCTCCTTAGGTTTGTGACATCTCAAACCTGCCAATCTAAAAAGTTGTTGTTCAGACAGACAGGCCCAGCCATGGAGATGACTGCTGATGTTGTCCCTGATATGTCTTGTAGCACATGAAAAACACCACATGGAGATGTTTACAAGGTTAAACACTTGATTTTCACTGGAGGGGGGCTTTAAAGATTTACTTGGGCATGGAACGGCAGTAATTGAACAACCAATATTTGCTTATTTCTACTATTTAAACTGCTAAAAACAAAGAGAAAACTTTGAAATGGAGGCCCTCTGCTTTCTGTTTTAATATCTAAGCAGAGGATTTTCTTGTGAAACACCCGTCAGAGCCTGAGATAAGTGGGACTGACAACCATTAGCAACATCAGGAATAATCTTATGTGCACATTTACGGCCGGTAACACATGCCAGCTCAGAAAAAAGGACTTTTACAGTTTGTGATGTCTTTGAACGTGAACTCTGCTGTGGCTGTTGGAGGTGTAGACGAGCGCTGAGGCCCCTCTGGCCGCCCGCCCGGGCCCCAGTGTGTGGATGACTTCACTTCCCACATCCTGTGCTGCTCTGATTGCTTTAATCTCCTGTGGAGGGGGAGGAGACTGAATTCCTCCCGCCACTGAATTATCACACACACACACATGCTGACACACATGTGCACATGTTTACACACACAGCAGAATTGCACATGGAAACACTGCACACACATGTTTTGTAGACATGTTGCTGGTGTTTATGATCTCAGGCAGAGACTTTAATCTTGCAGCAGAGAGTTTAACTTACAGAGGGAGCGACGTTTATTCACGGCTGACAGACCCACCCGACTTTAGCGCCCTCAGCCTGTCAGGAGACTGTGGAGCAACAAAAGCGGACTATATGTGCCTCACATCATGTCACAGTTAACGTCTTCTCTTGTGTCTCACTCTGCAGGCCTCCCTCAATAAGCTAATGGAGACTCTGGGTCAGTCTGAGCCTTACTTTGTCAAGTGCATCCGTTCCAATGCTGAGAAGGTACAGTGTGATCACTGCAGACCGCTTTTTAAATTCACTTTGAAGTTTGAACTTTTCTAAAGCTGTTTATCATTCCCCCCTCTTCTTCTTCTTCTCTGTAACCTCTGCTGTCTGTCGCTTCTCCTTCTTCTGTCCGTCTCTCCTCTCCTTGATTACCACCCTCTCCTCTGGCCGTCTCTCTCTCTCAGCTGCCTTTAAGGTTTTATGATGACCTGGTGCTGAGGCAGCTGCGCTACACAGGCATGCTGGAGACCGTGCGCATCCGGCAGTCGGGCTACAACATCAAGTACAGCTTCAAGGTAACACACACACATTAGCACACTGTCGAAACTCTTTAACCATATAACTTTCTATTTAATGCTATTCTAAGTAAATAACACATGAAGAAAACAACATGATGACTCATCCTGCACTCAAGGGGAATACTAATTTCTCATCCAATGAAACTAAATGTTCCTCCCCCTGACACACACCTACAAGCTTGCTAGCTCCATCATCACTGTTTTTGTGCTTTTGGCTGCTGCAGACACCGGTCGATATCTGCGATAACTCCTACCTTAGTTTAATGTTTTCAAAGTGAACGCCTAAATATGCAAAATCTATAAAGTTGTTGCAACATAAGAGTCAATCTATGTCAAATAAAAGTAGGATTTTGTCCAGGAAGCAAACGCGCAAGCCAAATTGTCAAAGTGTTATAGCAGCAGATCACATGAGCACATGCCCTCCCCGATACGCCGTCACTCACTGCTCACATCCCAAAACTTAATGGACATTCAGGTTCCATGTGTTTAGTTGCCAGTAATCAGTGATGTCGCTGAAGCCAGGATTCACTGTGTGTTGTGTCAAGAGGGGATTATGCGGGACGTGATGTGGCAGCCATCTTCACCACACTGGCTCTTCTAAGAATGATGTCAGCCCTGTGAGAAACTGTATGACTAATAACACAGATCATGTTTAACGCTGATTGGAAGTGATTGTTCAGAAGACCTTCAGGGACAGACTCACTCCCACTGCAGATCTGCTTTACTGTACTTTCCATTTTGTGGTTTTGAATGTTCACTTGAGCCAGTCATGTCATGTTGAGGTTTTAGTCACAGTGAGAGTCACTTCACCAAGACACAACTCATTTTCCCATGTAAGCATTGTGTATGTAACAGCGCGGATAGTTTATGTTTCATTCGTGGCTAAGACTCAAGCTGCCTCACAGACTCCAGCTGCCCCACAGATACAATCAGGGTCAAAAAAGATCGGTTATGAATGTCAAAAAATACTCATTTAACAGCAGTGACTCCAGAAACAACGTCCCGCTTACTCATGATTCCCCACAGACCTGGCTTTACTGGAAAAGTGCAGTTGTGGCAAATAATTTACAAAGTACATTCAGCTGTACTTTGCTTTAATATTCGCACGTTATTCGACTTTATACAGCTACTCCGCTACTTTGTATACGCTCTGATTTACAGCATCAAGTATTATTTATGTCTAAGATTAAGATTTAACTTAAATAAAGCTTCGTTCATCTAGAATACTTTACATATTTAAAATAGATCCGGTGCTTTCTAACCCCGAACACACAAGGGGGCGCCAAAATCAACATAGAAGCTTTAAAACAGCTGCACCTTGTCCTGCCATAACAGTTAAACACTACTTACACATTGTTCTAACAATATATATCGGTGCGCTGGTTTAGCTCAGTTGGTAGAGCAGGCGCCCCGTGTACAGAGGCTGCTGTCCTTGTCGCACTGATCGTAGATTCGACTCCTGGTCTGCCGATCATTTGGTGCATGTCATTGCCCACTCTCTGCTCCCAACATGTCCTGTCTATCTTCAGCTGTCCTGTCAAATAAAGGCAAAAAAGACAGAAAAATAATCTTAACAATATAATTTATTAGTTTATTTATAACATAATCTATTTTTATATCATTTACATGGGACACTGTTGTTGTATTTTCCATTTTTTTGTCCCTGTAATTTACTGTGTTGTATATTTTGGAATATATAAAGATTATTTTAATGATTTACTTTGAATTTGCATTGAATTCAATAGAATTTATTTTATTCGATAGGGTCGCTGCAATCTAACACAGTTCCAGTACAGAGCATGAAACTGACGCGTTGCACAGAGTTTGTAGCTATCGCTAATTTTCAACTCTTGTCCCTTTAGGCTTTAGGTATTCGTAATAAAAATAAAGCATTCAGTATCATAAAACCACTTAAAACTGCAGATATGAAGATACAGTTAAATACATACACCATAATATAACAATACGCAAATTCTATACTATTTCTATTCTAATTCTATTTTAAAATACAAGCTGAAACGAGAACAGCTCTGGTTTGCTTTGAGCCAGCATTTGACCTTTGTTGTGAAAGATTTCATTTTGATTTGTCGGTAATGTGTTGCAGAGTTTAAAGCCCCTTAGTGAGAAAGCTGATTGTCCAAATTTAGATCTACATGTTACATTTTATAGTTGCCATTCATTATGCTCCTAGATGCTCTCTTACTGTCGTACTTTTGTACTTGTACTCTGAATGCAGCGCTTTCATTTATTAAAGTAATTTCACTTTTTTCTGCTCCTTCTTTCATTAAGTACAAAATTCCACCTCTGCAAAATACTTCCCCTGCCATTGCCTGAGTGACAAACTCATAAAACTGCCGCGACTTCGATGATCTCACTCAGACAATTTCAGCATCAGACATGGTCATTTAGCAGAAATTCCTCCAAACATATTTAGTGCTGCGGTCAGCACTAATGAGAAATATCTCGGGCATGGGATCACTGTGGACGACTCCGCTGGTTCCCGACCCTCCAGAACATCAGAACAGAGCCTCTCCATTGTCCTCGGCTCTCTCAAACACTCCCCGCGCTTGTAATTGTATAAACACAGCATCTGTTTCCCTCTCCACCCCCTGCAGCCCGGGGTGCACAGTGTATTGGATTCAAACAATGGGCCTCAGTTTGAGGAGTGGGAGTTCAGCATATTTATGTCATGATGTTTGAACGCCTGCGAATACGGACAGCGTGGACTCTTACCTGAAACCACATGTGCCTCCACAGCTGGTTTCTGCTTGAGTGATGCTACAAGAGGCTGCTTCAGTTTCTCATGATGGTCAGGAGTTTTATTTCAAATTGAGGTCAACAGAGTGAACATCCTAAAACTTAATCCTGTACTGGACTCAGTGTTAGAAAGACAGATTACTTTAACAGGAAGTTAAGCTTTTGTTGGACACTTTTGCATCCTGTGCGAAAGATACAAACTAATGATCCAGAACAGGCCTTTAATATCACGTACCACTATACACCAAACTCAGTTTCCCCACAGATGAGCTTTGTCAGCTTTGTCACATGCGTCTTGACTGTGTTTAGGGCCTTGTAGACATTTCAAGGTCAAATCTTTCTGCTTTAATCAACGACTGACGAGTCTGAATCTGACTGCGTGTACCCTATATTATTGTTAACGTTATTGGTTCATGTTATATCAGACTTCACACACAGATTGTATTTTGGGGCGGCTGTGGCTCGGCGGTAGAGTCGGTCGTCTCTCAATCGGAAAGTTGTGGGTCTGATCTCTGGCTGCTACAGTCACATGTTGAAGTGTCCTTGGGCAAGACACTGAACCCCGAGTTAGTCCTGAACTTGTGCATGAATGTAGTTAGACCCTGACTGGAGATTGGCACTTAGGCCTCTGCCATCAGTGTGTGAATGGGTGAATGTGACATGTAGTGTAAAAGCACTTTAACTGGTTGGAAGACTAGAAAATGTATGTAGCCTTTCGGTTTCAAAAGTAAAGCCAGTGCTGCCTTAAACCTGCATTTTTTCCAATGGCCAGCAGATGGCGACTTCACTGATTGCAGGAAGAAGTCAGATTGTAGGGAACCAGCTGAAAATATCTGCCTGCCTCTCAGTTTACTTTTACTTTTATTTACTTCTATATAAATGTATGGTCTTAGTCACTATTTTAAAGTCTTCTTCAATGTAGCATCATGTTGCTTTTGTAAACTATGCTCCCATTTAAAGTAAAATCGTCAATAAGCGTGGTGCACTTTAGGCTGTGGCTACATGTGGTTGACAAGTTGCTTCCACGGCCAACCAGGGCAGAGATGTGGAAACTGTTATCGTCTATTTTTCACATTACGTAGCTTCATGTCTATCCTATGTTGATGAGCATAGACAAAAGTTAACAACAGTTTTTTAGTATTGGTATGTAATAACTGTACTCTGTGTTAAAATACAATTAATGGGGCGGCAGTTTAGGTCAGCAGTTAATCGAGTAATCGATGCTGCGGCCCCGGGCTCAGCTCCGACTCTTGCCGCATCCCCACTCTCTCTTCCCACAAATCGACTCTTTCCACTGTCCTATCGAATATTGGCAAATGCCAAAAAATAAATAAATACCATTTTGTAGTTCTAAATTAAGGATGGAAAACTTGGAGTGCATTGTTAGACAGGAAGTGCACCAGTAAGTGCACCGCTAACTGAAGCTTACATACACCAAGTCCACGTCCACGTCTTTGTATACGGTCTTTGGTTCACGTACCACAGATTGGGAATCACTGCTGTGAGGAAATAAACATCGTAACGTCTTTCCCTTTTCTCTTGACAGGATTTTGTGCATCACTTCTGCGTGCTGCTCCCAGAGGGCACCAGGGCCACCAGAGAGGGCATCCGGCAGTGTCTGGACCAGCTGGACCTGCAGCCAGATGGGTACCAAGTGGGAAAGACGATGGTACTACCCTGCTCTCTTCTTTCCTCTGTGCAGTTCTTTTTCTTCTCTTGAAATTAACCGATAAACAAGCACAATTAAACATAATGAGGCATGTTTTTAATATGGCACATCCCTGTTCTCTAATGTTCTAAAAAACTGTGTTCATCATGATGAATGAATGCTACACAGTTGAGCTTTGTTTAGCTCTCAGAAGTTATGTTTGAATTTTATTGATGATCCCAAAGTTTCCTTCAGTACCAAAAGCAATATTATACTTCTTTGGTTTTGAATATTTCACAGGTTCTAAGTTTGACAAGTTTTGGAACAAAAGATTAAAGAAATAAAGTAAAGAAAAGATTTTATAGCTACTTTACCAGATGTTTGATGGGAATATTAGTGTAAAATAAGATTTAAAAAGGACAAAAAAGTCATTTTCTTAAATGTTGACATCAGTGAAAAGATCATACCATGTTATTATTACGTGTTTTAGGCATTTAGGAATTTGGAAAAAGAAGTCCAGCGTCCCAAAAATGTGTTCACTTAAACTAATGTGGGGGTTTTAAATTACTCAAACTCGTCAGTTTATTAAACTTTTGAATGACACAAACTATAAATAGACACATAGACACCAGGAAAGGACAGCGTTGGCCATAACCTCATATTATCTGAAAACATCCCTCTGGGAAAAAAAGGGATGTAATGAAGACAAGTCCAAGGTATGAATGAGGCATGATGGAGGGGTCCATGCTCCTGGTATGCTGTCTCTATAATTAGAGGATCATACCTGACATACTTGTGGCCGAGTATCCGGCCAGGCTTTTCTGACTCTGTGTGTGTGTATATATATGTCTTTGTATTCAGCCAGACTCTTCATTAAGCGTGTGTGTTACTGTGCTGACTTCATCACGTCCCTCCCCTCAGGTGTTTCTCCGGGAGGCAGAGCGTCAGCAGCTCCAGGCCTTACTCCACACAGAGGTCCTCAGACGCATCGTCACGCTGCAGCGGCGCTTCAGAGCGCGGCTGGAGAGGAAGCAGTTTGTCAGGATGAGAGAGGCAGCCGTCTGCATCCAGGTAGTGAACTACTTTTCATCGTCACCGCTCTCCGGTGACTTCATTTCGGTCTTTTCCTACTGTGTAATTTAATTTGTTTTGTGTTGTTGGAATATGGAGGCTACCTTTTATTTAGTGTTACCTTTTATAAACTTAGAGCAGAACTTACTGTCAACTTATAGTCCATCTTCAGTTTATGGAATTTTATGGAGTGAAAATTAATGTGACCTATATTTCAGGTGGACTTTCACACTTAAATTTTCAGTGTTGTTGGGATTTTATTCCATTTTCAGTCCCATATTAGAACATTTTACAATTCCCTTTTACATTTCTGTGGAGTTGCTGGTGTGGTGAATACAAAAATAATTTAGCATCTCCTTACAGAAATGGTGGCAATCGTACCGGCCTATAGAAGAGGAAGAGGAGGAAGAGGAGGAGGAGGAAGAAGACGATTATGACCCTGCTCTCCAGCAGGGGGCAGCGTTGTGTCTGCAGACAAACTGGCGAGGTTACAAGGAGCGTCAGAGGTTCAGGCTGTGGAAGGAGGCTGCTCTGGTGCTGCAGAGGGCGTGGAGGTCATGGCTTCATCGGCGCTGCACGGCAGCTGTGGTCATTCAGACGGCCTGGAGATGTCATCAAGCCAGAGAGGCCTACCTGCGTCTGTACGCCGCTGTGGTGCGACTACAGGCGGCTAGCAGAGGCTGCCTCGCCAGGCAGAGGTAAGCCACCCTGTCAAACACTTCATCATCTATAACCTCTTACCTTAGAAAACTCAGGTATGGATAAGTTAGGTATACCGACACATTTTAGAGGCTTTATACTCTGAAAATAGCTTCTAAGGGTGCATTATTTTTTTCTTAAGCTGGTGAAAAAGCAGATTAATCTCTGCACACAGCTCCTGCAGTGTGTTTGCTCATTGTTCAGAGTGCTTATAGACCAGAGCGTGAAATGACGCACGCAATCCAACTCAAAGCAGCTCTACACTCAGCTGAGCTGCTGAGAGCAAGACGTAAATCAGACTCTCATTTCTGAGAATACTGAAGGCAGTTACACTTTGCTTCCTGTTTAAATGCATCTTTAGGATAGGAGTTGGGGAAATATTGACATCCGGTGAAGTTGTAACCCTGTCTTCTTGATTGACAGCTTCAGAAAACTGAGAGAACAGAGACTGAGGGAGAAGAAGGAGCAGCAGGAGAAGCTGATTCAGCTTCAGAATGGCCAGGTGAATCTCTCTCCAGAGGAAGACGAGGAGTCTCCTCAGAGGATCATGGGGTTGGACCTCAGCACATGGGAGGATCCTTCCTGCCAGCAACGAGAAAAGAGCCTCCAAATCCTCAGCAGCCAGGAGGGAGCAGGAAAAGAGGAAGGCGAACCTGCTCGGACGATGGAGAGCACCTCTCTAGTGGAAACTGAAGCGATCCTGAGCTCCACTGTGGTGGTGCGAGAGAGGTCCAGGACTGTAGACGAGTCCAGCCAGAAGACCACCCGAGCCAAGAGAGAGAGCCGGCGCATGAGAGAGTTGGAGCAGGCGAAGTTCAGCCTGGAGCTCCTCAAGGTCCGGGCGACCAGCGGTGGAGCCTCATCCCCGTCTGAGGAGCGGCGCTGGTCTGTGGAGCTGGTGCCCTCTGGGACCCCGCCGCTTCGTTCACCTCAGGGAACGCCCGACAGCCAGAGCTCCAAAGGCAGCTTTGAGCTTCTCAGCATGGACGACGAGGCGCCCAAGGCTGTAGAAGAGGTGATGGACAGTGAGGATGCATGCTCCCCTCCTCCATCAGATGCTCCAGAACCCTCTGAGCCTCATGTGGAGGTGGTTTCAACAAGCCCGAAGCCAGATGAACCACATAGGACAGAGGTGTCTGATGCTGTTGCCCACCCAAGCAGCGAAGGCCAGATCAAGACAGATCAGCCAGCCCCCTCCGCGCCCACATATCCGCCCAAAATCGAGAACTACCTCCCTACATTTTTCGTCCCTGCAAGTGAGAGCAGCACAGTCGTCTCTGCTCGTCCTGCAGAAAAAGATCAGCCAACCCCAGAGGCAGCCGTCTCTACAGCAATCACCGCTGTTACCAAGCCTGTCAAAGAAAGGAGAGAGTCCACGCGTCGGCCGGTGGTGGTGGTCATAAGTATGCAGAAAGAAACACCGCTTAGTGAGGAGCTGTGTGATATCCTCCATCCCCCTGTAGAGGTTCGGGATTCTGCAGCCCAGACGGGGGATCTGACGCCACAGAAAGCAGCCCCGGCTCCTGTGTCCCAGAGTCCCGTCCCCGCTCCTACCTCTGTCCCTCAGGCCGACCCGGCTGTCATAGAGAAGCTGGTGCGACTGAATGAGGAGAAAGAGGTGCGGCAGCGGAATCAGCAGCAGCAGAACGAGAAGGAGATGATGGAGCAGATCAGGCAACAGAAGGAAGCGCTGGAGCGGCAGAGACTGTTCTTCGCTCAGTACGAGAGAGACATGTTCGAGAAGCAGAGAGAAGAAGCTCTGAGCAGGATTCAGCAGAGTCGACAGGGCGTGCAAGATGTTAGTGGAGCTGAAACCTCCGGGAAGCCGCTTAGACCGAGTTCCCTGCTGATTGAGAGGACTGCAGGACTCGCTCCTCACGCTAGAACACAGTCGGACTCCGCTCCCCCATCAGACGTCCAGGGGCGCACCCATCGCCACCAGCTGCCTCCTCCGCCAGCCTCCGCTCCCAGAGAGAGACGCAGGCCTGTTGCTGAGGGCTGGGCTCCTAAACTCACGCTGGAGACAAAAGATGGAGGAACCAGGGTGAGAACAGCCGCCAAGAAGCCTCCAAGTAATCAAGGTGCTACAGTCAGTATGAAGGACAAGCAGGGCAACATCTTCTTCTCTCCTAAGGACAAAGTGACTTTTGCAAAGTGAGTAATGAGTGCTTGCACTTTCTATCTTGCAGCCTTATAGGAATAATAACAATACATTACTATCCAGGCATTCTCAGAACCCATTGGCTATAGTTTAATGACCATAATGACGATATAGCCTAATACTTTACTCTTCTTCATCGTCGTGTTTGGCTTGTTTCATTTGCGTTCTTGCTCTTGATCGGCTCCTCAGTACTTCTTTATCGTATTAATTATTTTACACTGATAACATTTTGTGTATTTGTGTTCCTCTGTTTGTCCCTCAGGTTTGACAATGATTCTGTCACTAAAGAAACACCTGCAGCCGCTCCCAGAGAGGGACCCACATCCGCCTCCAAGCCTTCTAAAGGAACAAAACCTCGAGATGTAAGAAATCTCTCTAGAAAACAGACATTCAGCATGTGTTTGCAGTCATGCATTTTTGTGTTGTGAACATAGACTGTATAAAAGAAGTGGACGTACCTTTTAAATAAGGATTGAGGCGTCTCGAGGCTTCAAGCTGTTGTCTACAAACCAAAATCTGATGTCATTGTGGCTCCTTTGACTTCCTTTATACAGTCTGTGATTGTGAATGAATGAATTAATCCTGGCAGTGTATCTCCCAAACTTACATTAAAACAACAGCTGACCTACAAGAGAAACAAAGTACACTGAAGCTCTTCTAGTCGTCTTTAAAGGAACCTTTTAAACTTGCTGTTATCACTTCTGATAAACTCCAGGTCGGCAGAGCGGGCCAAAAAAAGAAAGCCAGAATGGCACGGACCCGCTCCGACTTCCTCACCCGCGCCCCCATCCTCTCAGTTGGGGGCGATACAGACGAGGAGGACGGCGACAGCCCCGTCAGCCCCCGTCATTACAGCCTCCCACCCCTCTCCAAACCGAGCTCGACGGAGGCGGGCTTAGGAGAGTCCTGTTTCAGTGACTCAGACATGGTAACAGGCGCCAGCAAAGCCACCAGTGGCCCTCTCTACTTTCTTAAACACGGCTCCTCTTTGACACTTCTAACCCCCTCAGCGGAGAGAGCAAACACCTCAGCTCTGACTCAGACTGAGCTTCAAAACTTTTCTGTATACGTACAATAACTTTCTGTTTGAGTGGAACACATTTCAGAAGCATTACAAGGTATTTTAGAGATGTTTTGAAATACCTGCTTAAAGTAATATTGTAGAATCATAAGAATCTGTCCTTTATTTATACTGCCATTAAGGACTATCAAACAACTATAAATCTAATTGATCTAATACTTGATTGGTTTCACAATGCCTTCAGCAATCATAACGAACAGGGACGCATCCTGGTAGATGCATGACAGTTTGTGAAATGTGTTTCACCTGAAAACTTTTCCTCTCCGAGCACTAACAGTGACTTTCCTCCTTTTAATGATTCTTCCTCATTTAATAACATCATGCGTCTCACTTTGTTGTATTTCCTATCTTTGCAAGAAGCACTGGTCCCGAGTCAAACCGTCATCTCTTAACAAACTCTTTCTGTCTTTTAACAGCACCTTTCCAGAGAAAACTCATCTGTTCTTTGTTTCAGAGTGTAGCATTGTTTCAAAACTGTTTTTAATGTGTTTGCTGGGTAATATCATGATCAATCTAAATGCATTGAGTCATTTTACTGAGCTCTTATAATGTTAAATGTGCTCCAGCTGGTGCAGCTCCAGTGATGTGATGCTGCCATCTACTGGCTTAAAATTTCCCTCAGATGACGACATCCTAGACCAGGGGTGGGCAACCCTGCTCGAGCTACCTTCCTGCATGTTTTAGGTTTCTCCGCACTCTAACACACCTGATTTGAATGTTGTATCAAATCATGCAGGAAGGTAGCTCTCCAGGAGCAGGGTTGCCCACCCCTGTCCTAGACCTAGACCATGTAGAAATGCATTATACAGTCCCTCCAGGAAGTTGCGTTCCTGTGAATTCACGCTAAGTCAACCAATTGCTGCAACTTTTCCGAAAACTTGACCAATCCTCCTTTTTCCCTGCAAGCATAAAGTCATGTACATCACCAGTCACTTGTTTGATAGTCAAAATATTGATTCCCTGAGGTCTGATATGTGGGGGCCTCTTTTACTGTATTTGTCACTGGCGTTTGCATCATCACTGATTTTAAAAAGTAATTGTACAGTGAGACAGTAATCTCTCCAGTAGTCTCTCAAAATAACGAGTAGAACAGCGTAAATATAATAAATATTGTGTAGATTCTCCTTCGCACATATGGAGAGCATTAAATGTGCAAATGCAGTGAGAAATAAGGGCTACTGACTTTAGTGTCATTCAGTTTTTACATATTTATTTGGTGTCTTGTCACAGAGATCAACCTAAAGTGATGTCAGAAGACTAAAGCTCACTGAGCCAATAGATCGCTTTATTTTGTGCGTTTGTCCCAGTCGCTCACAGTGGATGTGTGATGTATTACACTAAAAAACAAGGCTCAAAACACGGCAACTTTCATTTGAACTTTTTTAAAAAGCTGCAGCAAAATCAGGCATTTTTTGCCGCAACATTCACAGAAAACGCCCGTGAAATCCTGGAGGTACTGATTAGAGAGAGTGTTTTCCTCATTTGTAGCCGTGTCTTTAACATGTTATTTAATTCGATGTTGTTTCAGCCCGGGAGCACCGAGGAGCAAAAGAAAATTCACAAAGCCATGTCGTCAGGAGATCTGGTCAAATCAGACTCGATGCGCAAGAACTCGCAGGATGGGAGGTTTGTTTCGTCCTGTTTTCTTCCTTGTTTTGTCTCCTATAAGTTAAAGCTATTTACATCTTCATCACAATTTCATCATTACAGAAGGAACGCAAATTTATTTTGTTTTCATTTTGCACAGGGTTCGTGGTAAGATGCGTTTCTGGGGAAAGACAAAGTATGGAGACAAGAAGACGTCGAGAGAAAAGCTGATCTGCGGGGCTGATTCGATGGATGGAGACTATGGAGACACTGGGCCGCTGCTGGGAGAGGGTGCGTTATCCAAAGAACATTCATTAACAGGACTTTTGTATGTTCTAAAACCACACAATGGGGGACATTAGGTGCTGATTAATCAGTCTGTAACACATTTACTTTTATTAATGACAAAGAAAGCAGCAAATGCTCACATTAAAAAAGCGCGAACCAGCAACTTTCCCTTCCTGTAACATTTGACTGCATCTGAAGTTCATTTGATCCACTTGCCCTTCTCCTGTCATCCCCTTTGAAGTGTCTCTGACTGGGATTCTCTTCCGCACAGCAGGTCAGGAAAACATGTCGCCCCCCTGCAGTCCCGATCTGACGCTGGATCGCGGGTTCAGAGACTTGAAGGAGAACAAAGAGCCGTCTCCCAAGGTGAAGCGAAGGCGCAGCGTGAAGATCACCAGCGTTGCTCTGGAGCCGGCTCAGTGGCAGAACGACTCGCTGCAGATCCTCACCTGCACCAACGACTACAGGAGCATGAACGACTTCCTGATGAAGAAGGTGCAGCCGAACGTACTGTTATGATTGCTTGGGCTGTACTTCAATATGTAAAATGACTTGAGTAACAGACAAACAGACGGAGGCTTTTAGCCATTCATGCTGAGATGATTTTTGTTTCCTGTTTTAGATCAACGACTTGGACACAGAGGACAGTAAGAAGGACACCATGGTGGATGTCGTGTTCAAAAAGGCTTTGAAGGAATTCCGTCTCAACATCTTCAACTCTTACTCCACTGCGCTAGCAGTAAGTGCTGCTCTCATGGTCCTTTAAACTGCAAATATGTTCTTCAAAATTATAATAACCATCTATAAATATCACTCATGATCAGCAAACCACATGAGAAGAAGTTTACATCAGATAACAGGTATTAAGTAAACAGATAAATGCTGACCCCGCTCTCTTCCTCTTCAGATGGACGACGGTAAGAGCATCCGCTACAAAGACCTGTACGCTCTGTTTGAGCACATCCTGGAGAAGGTGATGCGACAGGAGCAGAGGGACTGGAGGGAGTCTCCTGTCACAGTTTGGGTCAACACCTTTAAAGTTTTCCTCGATGAGTTCATGACGGAGTACAAGCCCCTGGATACCACAATTAGCAAGGTAAAGAAACCTCCAGACGGCTCCGCCAAATACACATTTATGGCTTTTGGATGAGGTCTGAACCGTCACTTTAGGGGGAATGTTAGAGAATTACATCTGCACTAATTGTTGTGGATCAAATAATAAAGTTAAAGAGGGTTTTTTTGAAGAATCTTTTCTAACTTTATCTGTCATGCACTCTTGTGAACATTGGCCATTAGCTAACATTACTCTTGTATACATTATATTAATTATTATGCTCTCATATTCAGTGACATATCCAATATATACCAATACATTTTCTCTTTTGTCTTTTCTTTCTGCAGCCGGCTCCAAAACCTGAACGCAAAAAACGGAGGAAAAAGGACCTGGACATTGTGAGTCTCTCTTTATCCTTATTGATATTAAATACATGATCATAACAGAAAAAAGACACTTGGCTCTAACAGCAATTTAAGCTCTTTAGAGTAACAACATATAAATAAATTACTGACCTGAATAGAAAAGGCTGTAAAGAGAGAAAAACGTTATATGCGAGTGAACTCCTCATGAACCTGCCCTCTGCTGCCCTCTGCAGGTGGAGGAGCATAACGGCCACATCTTCAAGTCCACCCAGTACAGCATCCCCACATACTGTGAATACTGCTCGTCACTCATCTGGATGATGGACCGGGCCTGCGTCTGCAAACGTGAGTTTGTTTGGATCCTGAATTAATGACAATAATCTTGAGTTTTAATGTAGAAACTATTGTTCTGGTTTGAAGAGGCAAACAGACATTTTTTAAACTCTGCTGAACTTGAACATCTGTCGCTGCAAAGTTATAAAATCTTGTAGAGATTTTGTACTGCTAAGCTATCTGCACAGTTATCACTTTAAGTCTCATTTTAATGTCAAGTTTTTAATGTTTACTACACAGGAGAGAAGCCGTATGAATTGTCATTGTACCTTGGTAGAGTGACAATAAAGTTAATTCTATTCTAAACAGAACAGCTCTTATAATAAAGTATGTATTGCTCATGTACCAAGGACAGAATCTTAATATTTGCCGGTTTCAGTGATTTAAATGTGAAGATCTGCAGCATTTCTTTATTTTCATTCTGTGTTAATTGAATTATTTTGAGTTTTGGATCATTGAGGCCACAAAACAAAGACAGCTGGCTCTGTCACCTTGGTGTGGGAACAGTTTACTAGTCTTTCCCACACATGATCAATCCAGAAATGGACAAAATAAACAGATGATTTCATAACACATCAGCCGATCAGCCATAACATTATGACCACTGACAGCTGAAGTGAATAACATTGATTATCTCGTAACAATGGCCCCTGTCAGTGGGTGGGCTGTGTTGGGCAGCGAGTGAACATTTTGTCCTTCCAAGTAAAAAATTGGGCGAGCATAAGGACGTACATGATCATCAGAACTGGACCACGGAGCAATGGAAGTAGGTGGCTCAGTCTGTTGAATCACTTATTCTTTCACATCATGTTGATGGCCGGTTGGTCTGCGTCCCTACCTGGGGAAGACATGGGACCAGGATGCATTATGGGAAGAAGGCGAGGAGGCGGAGGCAGTGTGAAACTTTGGGTCCTGCTGTTCATGTGGATGTTACTTTGCCACGTACCACCTACCTTTGTTGCAGACCAAGCACTGCTCTTTCAGCAGGATAATGTGCCCTGCCACACTGCAAACATGGTTTAGGAATGGTTTGAGGTACCCAACAACAAATTCAAGGTGTTGACTTGGCCTCCATATTCCCCACATCTCAATCCAATCGAGCGTCTGTGGGACGTGCTGGACAAACAAGTCTGATCCATGGAGGCCCCACCTCACAACTTACAGGACTTAAAGGATCTGCTGCTAACGTCTTGGTGCCAGATATCACAGCACTCCTTCAGAGGTCTCGGGGAGTCCATGCCTCGATGAGTCAGTTGTTGTGGCTGATCGGTGTGATGTGATGATGAAATATCCAGATGTATTAAATTGTACAGCATCAAAATCTCACATACTTCACACTGACTTGAACTTGACCGCACACAAACACACACACTGTCTGTGGCTGTATTCAGTCCTGCCTCAGAGAGCGAGCCTCACCCTCCCTCCTCCTCATCCTTAATCAGATTGTTTTCAACTGGACTCATGGGGTCTGAAGCTCCGTCTCTGACGAGTTTACTCCTCACAGTTTCTCCTTTATACTTGCACAGGATGTACTCTTCATGCCAACCAAAGACGCTTTGGTCTTTTTAGCGATTACATTTGTTTTCTTGTGTCCGAACTGTTTGCTGAATAATGAGGAGGCACTGCCTGTCTGTGGATAATGGGAATGATGTGTTTGATTTCTCTGGCTGTGTTTATCCAGTGTGCCGCTACGCCTGCCACAGAAAGTGCTGCCAGAAGACGACCACCAAATGCAGTAAGAAGGTGAGTCGGCCATATTGAGCGCCCACGCAATAACATCCCATGACATTAATTGTGTGACTGTGGGCTTATGCACAGTAGCTAGTGTTATTTCTTCCACCTACTACACTGGTAGGGAATGTTATTAAAAACAATACAGGCTGTGTTTAACAGATTATTATGTTTGTCTTTGAACAGTTTGATCCGGAGCTTTCCTCCAGACAGTTCGGTGTTGAAGTTTCTCGTTTGACTAACGATGAGAGGACGGTGCCGCTGGTAGTGGAGAAGCTTATAAACTACATAGAGATGCATGGCCTCTACACTGAGGGAATATACAGAAAATCAGGCTCCACCAACAAGATTAAGGAGCTCAAGCTGGGACTTGACACAGGTAAGCCAGCGGTTAGCGATAAGCGACTTCCGGTCAAGACTTCCTTTTCCGCGTGCTGCATTGTTTACAGAAAAAGAAACAGTTTTTGTTGTGATTTACTTTACTTTTTTACAGGTCTTAAAGGTATAATAAGTAGGATTTTTCCTTGCATTTTGTAAACAACACATTCAAACTGGGCCCCTACTCCCGGGCTCTTCGTCACCATTAGCTCACTCTCACTCTGTCTGCGAGAACAAGCCCACCCCGCCGAGCTAACACCGACAGCATCACGGTTACCTTTGCGCTAGTATGCTAAACGCCAGTTACATTTGCGCTAGCATGCTAACTGCCGGTTAGCTTGTCCTTACCGGTTGCACCTGTCCAACAGAAAGACGGCCAACTCTGCATCGCTCTTTCGCCATGTTCGTCAATCTGAATGGGGCCCAGTTGCTGAACCACTCCCACACTCGCTGTGATTGGCTCAGGGAACCACAACAGCGCCCCTCCTGAAAACATCCTGATCAAACTACTTTCAAAATGCTCGTTTTTTTGAACGGAGGTCGGATCGATCATTTCTGATGCATTTGAGGAAGTCAGGAACGCTGAATGGCTTTCGTGACACAGTGTCAAGGGAATTTATCTCAAGCTGAATTTTAGATCTAGAGCAGATTGTTAGCTGTAAGCATGAAGATATCTGTTTCTAGAGATTAATAAGAAGCTAAATCATCATCAGACGACCACTGACGGGCACTGGGATGTCATTACTGCGCATTACCTTCCGCCTGCCTTTGCTCTCCACACGGACTGTTTTTCTTGCATACGCCGCAGCCTGCTGATACGTGATTGGTCAATTTTACTCTACAAGCGTTCTTCAAACGGAAACCAGAACACTTGCCACCCCTAAAATCCACGTCCCTGCCAGGCAGCAACACCTGTAAACAGAGATTTCACACAATCTGACTTCTCTTTGGAAAGAATGCAGATTTAAAGCACTTCCACGTTGGCTTTACTTTTGAAACCAGGATGCTACGTCCACTTCTTACACACAGTCTAAGGATTAAATGTGATTACTGACTTTGTTGGTTTTCTCCTTGTGACCGTACAGATGTGGACAGCACCAGTCTCGACGACTACAACATCCATGTTATTGCGAGTGTTTTCAAGCAGTGGCTGAGAGATCTGCCTAATCCTCTCATGACATTTGAGCTGTACGAGGAGTTTATTCGTGCCATGGGTAAGTGGTCAATATCAGAAATCCAACTTTATTGTGATCTCAACTGGAGATTCTGTCCAGAATAACAAAGTATTACTGTGAACAGCAGAAGATTTATTTGTTGTGAAAATGCCTCCCCAGGTCTGCAGGATAAAAAGGAAACCCTCAGAGGGGTATATTCAGTTATTGACCAGCTAAGCAGAACTCACCTCAACACTCTGGAGCGCCTCATATTTCATCTAGTCAGGTAATAAAGAGACTTTCTCTAATCTTAGAGCAGGATTTAAACATGCTACTGCTTTATTTCCTTCCCGACAGAGTACTCACATACTCAGTAAATGTTTTTCAGGATCGCCTTACAAGAGGACACAAACCGTATGTCGGCAAACGCCCTGGCTATAGTTTTTGCTCCGTGTATCCTGCGCTGTCCGGACACCATTGATCCACTGCAGAGCGTCCAGGACATCGGAAAGACCACAGCGTAAGGATATAATTCACATCTATCAAATAAATGTCAGTCAGGGCGCACATGGCCTGTAAAATTAGATCAATCTCTTTCATGTGGAAACAATGAACAAAACTCTTCTCACGGCTATCAAGATCTAATTTATTAACAGTTATTCAGACAGTGAGAGAACCATGTGGACAGATGTTTGATGGGGAAGGAAACAAAAATGTTAAATATACAGTATAATGTATATATATGTATGGTAACTATTATACTGTATATATGTTGTTGAAGCTCCTGTGAGGATTTTGGCGACCCCTGTGTACAAAGCCGTACCCCTCATCTCTTAGCTGATTTTGTCCTGTACACGCATTAAAGGAGCAGTTCGCCCCTGGAAAAAGCCACTGTCAGTCAAAGCTGGTGTTCTCTGTAATCGATAGAAGCACTAATACTTGACATTGGCGGCATAGCTGTGGAGAAAGTTGTACAAACAGCTCGTGGTTTTGCCCATTCTACATTCCTACAACACATCAGGATTCATTTCAGGCTGTTTCATAACCAGCGAAATACCAGGAGCTTTGACTATTTTTGTCTCTCTGTGTCACCACAGGTGTGTAGAACTGATTATCTGTGAACAGATGAATAAGTACAAAGTACGACTAAAGGACATCAGCAGCCTGGAGTTTGCTGAGAATAAAGCCAAGTGCAGACTCACCCTCATACGACGATCAATGGTAAGATCACTTAATGTGACTAAAATGACTAATCTACCTGCTATCAAATAAGTTACTAAATGTACCAAACAACTCCTTCAGTGCTGTAATACCTTCCCTTACTTCCTCCTCTCTGAGCTGCTTCAGACTCTCCTCACTAACCTGTCCTTTCCTTTACCCAGAAACCCGTACTAATAGCTGTTAGATTTATGAGCATAGTGCGCACTATGGTAGGTATATGCTCAAACCGTGGATTGCATCCCCGAACAATCATCTAGTGGTGACGTTGTTGTGACTCAGATCACTTTTTAGTCGCATCTCGTCAAATATTAATATCCATCTCGTCCATCCCCTGAAGCATGAGTCATCCCAGCACGTAGTCTCTGCTTCTGTGTTTTTGTGTTTGTGTGTCGGACTATATTCTGTAAGTGTCTCTCGTGGATGAATCTTAGGACATCATGCAACCATGCAATTACTTCTAGAGTAATTACATTTACATCACGCTGAGTGTGGAACATTCAAAGTGAACATTTTATGCTTATTCTATTATTATTATTATAATTACGATTTATTTATTTATTTATTTTTAAAGGGTCCATGTACAATATTAAGCATAAATGTTACCATTCGATGTTTTGTAGCGTCAGCTTAAAGTGATCATCTCAAAGATTTCCATTTAAATAAATGTCTGTTAAGTCACTACATATCTCCGAATGAGGTAACACAATGGTGATTGAGCCTATGGCCCACTGATGAAAGCCTTTGCATTTACAGTATTACAGACTGGGTGTCTGGGGCGACTTTAGTGGAAAAAATCACGAGCGGCGCCCAGTTAGTGACGCGTTTTCCGTCACCCAGCAGTGGTTGGTCTGCCAGAGAGGGTAGGCGGAGCTAAGCGGCTTCTTTTCCGCTCTCTGCAATTGTTGCGAGTAAACAGTAATCTACTATGGCTGAACAAACAAAGAAAAGATGGATGACTACAGATACAACTTCAAAAATAAGTGAAAATCCAAAGAAAAAGAAACAAATTCGACGCTCAGATGAAGCAAACAGTCTAAAGAGGAAAGCGACCGTCAGCGAGTGATGAGTGGCCAACCGTGGACGTCACACATGCAACACTGTCTGGATATCTGGGAAGTGTGCTCCCGCAATTACCGTTTATCACCATAGGTGTCGCCAAAGAGAACGAAACTGAGATCTTTGAGATTATGACTTTAAAGCTAACTTCCATTCGCACTCCGTTGACATGGTCACAATTAAAACATCACAGAGTTACAAGACTACAATACAAGGCACATAATACAGAATGACACAGAGCAGTTCGTTACAAACACACACACACATACCAGCAACAAAAAGATGTTGGGCAAGTTAAAAGCAGGGATATAAAATCAGTGGTTACAGAGTTGAGTAGATTTTAACAGATGTTTCAGTTGACTTAAAATCAAGAAAGTAAAAAAATGCTAATCAGCATTTTTGTAAATACTCACTGATGAGTTTACATGGTTAGACGGTATAATCTGCCCAGATTAACCTCATGTGGGCCTACTTTAGATACATAGAATCTGCCTATTTGTTTTTCGATATGCTGAGATATGAAACTTCTTTTCCAGAACATATACTGCAGAAACATTTCAGTTTATCCAGTGGAGCGCACTCCGACTACTTTGTTTACAATACTCTCAGCGTTGTCTGTAGCACTCACATTAGTTTATGTCTCAAAAATCCCATAATAATCAGATTTAACACTGGTGTCTAACTAAGAAATCTAAATAGGAGTTTTGAATTTATAAATGTTTTGTCATTACTTGACTTGTGTATTGACTGTTGACAGTGATCTTGATCAACCCCAAGTGAACGTACATTTCCCTAGCAAATATCATATCGATGTCCCACATTAATGTTGTTACTATTAGCTTCACTTTTAAGTATTAGGAACAAATGTCAGTCATACTTACAGCATCTGCCACTCAGCTAACATAAACTTGATTGAGGCATGAAATCAGATCTTTACACTGAGCATTAAAACTCACCTTTATGAGCCTGGCATCACTGATTCCTTTTCTCTTTGCTTCTCACTTTAACTTTAAGCAGCCAAATGCAGCTAAGAAGGTAAAGTTTGTTTATCATTGTGCTGTTTCTGTGTGTTTGAGTGCTTTAGTGCTGGTGTATTGTTGTTTAAGCTGGCGTGTCGTTTCATGTGGTTCAGTCACTGCATGTGCATGCAAGAAGCGTCTAGCTATAACTGGTGAGATGTATTGTTGTGGTGCTTGTCATCTGCTTTTTTGTGGAAGTGTGTTATATTCACATCAGTGAGAATACATCTTCTGCCATTCTTTTGTCTCGTAGGGAAAAGGCCACGTACAGCGACTAAGCTACCACACCCCCTCGCCTCCAGTTAGTCCCCGGCTGCCATACGTGCCTGACACTGTGTTAACAGAGAGTGATGGTGAAGAGAGAGCCGACTCGTTTCCCGAAATCTCTGAGCATCAGCAGGCGGCCATGCAGCAGGAAGAGAGAGTGCTGACGGAGCAAATTGAGAGCCTGCAGAAAGAAAAGTAAGCACTGAAATTCAAGTATTCAGACAATGTTACTAAGAATTATACATCTATGTTTATGTCTCATCTGCTTAATGTTTGCCTCTGCAGAGAGGAGTTGACTTTTGAGATGCTGGCTCTGGAGCCACGGGCGTCAGATGATGAGACCCTGGAGTCAGAGGCCTCTATCGGTACAGCTGACAGCTCTGAAAACCTCAATGTGGACTCTGAGGGAACTATTTCTGACTTCTCTGGTATGTCATGCAGAAAATCATAACTCACCTTTCAGTTTGCTATTTTTCATGTAGATAACAGGAGAAAATATGAAAAAGCAATACACCTGACATGTTTTCCTTGCAGAGAGAGGTCCAACCTTGACTTCCCCCTGGCCTCGGAGAGCTGACATACAGAGCCCTCGACGCCACGCTCTCCGCCGGCAACCGGACTCAGTGGACTCTGTGGACTCTTGCTCCAGCGTTTCCTCCTACTCCTCCTCATCACACTTCCAGCCAACGTCCTCTGCCTCCTCTGCCACAGGTCGACGCTTTCGTTTCCACAATAAGTCTCCCTCAGGTCAGGCCCAGGCTCTGAGCACATCTCAAAGTTCTCGCTCCGACAGCATGGACATGAGCCCTACAGGAGATCAGGACGTCTCGTATGATGATGCGCCCCAGTTTATTAGCAGAGGCACCTTCAATCCAGAGAGGGGCAAACAGAAACTAAAGGGGGCCAAGCATTCAACCAGGCGGCACACCAGAGAAGGTGATGGCCACGGCAGGGACCCTCCAGACATACCACAGCAGATGGTTTTGTATGGCAATAATGAATTCATGGTATGAAGGACACTCGGACACCAAAGCACTCCCTATTCAACTCCCTGGCAGGAATATAAGCTCTCAATGGGAAGAAACGCAATGGCGACTGATCTCCACTTCTCAAAGCACTCTTGCTTTGCCTTTCTTTGTTGAAGTCTGCAAAGAAGTCTCCCCAAGTGCCGTGTACAGTGTTTCCACCTCCGAGAGGGGGTGTGGTGTTTGACAGAGGGACATAACTCAGTGGAAGGGCTCCTCTTCTGTGGACTAAACTGCCACCCATGCTCTCACAGTGCCTTGGCAGCTTTTTACCCGGCGCCAAGAGGAGACGCACTGAGCAGGAGGACAGAGAAAAAAGAATGTTTGAATATGGCGAAGACCACTCAGCATCAGGGAATGTTACAGAGCTGGAGAGCTTAAGGCAGTGTACTACATTAAATAAATGCGTCACGGATGTTACAGTGAACCTTCAGCTCACTGTCAGCTGCTTTATGAGTTTACAGTTCATAACAATCAGTGTAAGCAGTGGTTGCTCTGTTATTACACATTTATTTTCCCCCTTTATTTAATACATTTTAAATGTCACAGAATTCTTTATAGCATATAATATACAGGTATAAATACTGTACAAAGCCGGAACACCAGCCTCTGCTGGGTAGTTGAAGTCAAATATTTATCTTTTGTTTTTTTTGAGTATCTTGGACAGAGATGTACGGATTTGGGCAGTGGATGATTTATGTGTGTGTGTATGTGTGTGTGTGTGTGGGCATGTGCCAAGCGCTCATGCATGACTGTGTGTGTATGTGTGAGAAAGAGAAAACCACTTCATGTGTTTCAAGTTTGTGCTGCTTTTTTCCCCCCTTACAAGGGAAACACCGCCATCAAAGGGACCAAGTCAGCTGGTGTGTATTCCAGCCAAGGGGATCCCAGCTCTGTAAAGAATGTCGGATGTGTATTATAAACCCCCCTGCATTCACTGCTTAACAGCCATACAACAAATGTAATGTACAGTACAGGTCATATGTACAGTATAGTGGACAAATGCCATTCTGTTATTGAACTCTATTGTTACCCCCTTCACTCCCAAATCCATCCCCACCTCCTGTCTCTAAAGTGTTTGCTCAATAGCAACCAAGCAAGAACATAAAATCATAACGTCTTTTGTCTTTATTATTGAGAATGTTTGTTTGTCCTTTCCAGGTTGCCACTTACACATTGTGTATCATTCAGGCCTCTGGTGAAATAGTCAGCACTTTCTCTTTATTGTCATTTTGAAGAAATGAAATTACTTCAGATGCCAAACTTACTTCTCATAAAGAAGACCTTTTTTATACAGCAGACATTTTGACTTGTCATAGTCATAGACAGCATATTAGCAGCAGACTTCACCTTCACGTCTGAAACATGAAGCCAATGAGGAAGTGCCTCAAAGCTGCAATTTTTCAAATGGCCAGCAGGGGGCTACTTAACTGTTGCAAAGGGAAGTCTAAAACAGAACTCTTATTACTCAACTTACTCATTACCTCAGTTAACATTTTCCCAATTAGGTTATGGTGTCAACAGCTCGTTTCAAGTCTTTTCAGCATGATGTGATTTTCGTTGGCAAGGGTAAAAATGTGTATCCAACATGTCATGGAAACATGGTTAAAAAAACAATGATCATTTTGTAAATTATGATCCCATTTAGAGTAAAATAGACTTTGCTTATGCTTTAGGGTAAGCTACCTTGTGATTGGAAAGTTGGTACCACATAATCAGGATAATGGTGTAGCAATGGGTATACCCTCCTTACCAAATATATCCACCTCTGGATCCATGGACCTCTGGATCTGGAAGAAAGACAGCGATGGCCTAGTGCCAAACTTCAGGGGTCAAAACCAGAGTCCTCAAACCAATGACTACAATATCTGCATCTATTTCTTACATACAGTCTGTGGTCAAAGTAAGAAAAACACAGGTTTGACTAGAAGCAGCATAATGGCCTTGTTCTGTTCAAGTGTCCCAGAAAGTTATGCCATTGTTGACAGTGAGCCAACATGCAACTTTACCAAGACCCTGAAACTGAAGCAGTTCAATAGAATACAACAAACATTAATGTCATAATGTGCCTTGTACAAATGTACACATAAAAACACTGAACTAATCAAAGACACGCCTGATCCAAGGGAATCATTCTGCATTGGTTTCTCAAATGATCCATGGTCAGCGAATAATCATGTGTCATGCAATAACAATATGAAAGGCCTATATGCTAATACAGTTAGCAATAGCGTGGGTATGGGGACAGTTAATGTTTAACTTTAATGTTAAATTAGAGTTATATAAGAATACAAAAAAAAGAAGAAACACATTTTTCTTTTACATACGAAAGATTGAGCTTCTAATCAATTAAAAACTCTTTATTGTTAAAAGGTTATTCAGCTTCACTTTCAGAAAGAGGCTAGATTATCTTTTGAATCTGTTCCGCCTCCAAAACATAATTTTATCTTTAGTCACATTTCACTTTTAGCAGCTCAGTCTATCTTTAAGGCATATTTGAGCATTTTTTGGTCACATGTGCAACCAACTGCTTCTTAGAAGCTCTTTCTTCCTAAGCACATTTTTACACTGAGATTACAATTTGATTATATTGTTGTAAAGATGTTCCTGTGTGTCTTTATGCATTTCACAGTCTTTCATAACCATGGGTTTCATGTGACACTGTTCCTGTCTGGAAGCTGTGTTATTGCTTGTTGCTGGACACTTTGATTCTGATATCCAGTTTTAGTTTAACAAATAGACTTGTGAATGTGAATGAAACCATATTTTGAAGTGACCTATATTCTTTGTGGGCTAGAAGAGAAGCAAGCTGAGTTCCAGCGGATGTTATCACATGAGCAGTTCATTAGATTAAATTGCAAAATTAATTTTCTGTTTTTCCACAGTTCAGGAGTTCAACAGTCAAATTACTTTCAGGACACTTGAAGGATGAACAAATGCAGAAAGTACCAATAACTGACCTGTTAAAGGGAAGAATCCTCAATTTAAGGTCTTACCTCTTGTCATTATAGGTCACAACATATCCCAGATCTTAAAAAGTGTTTGGTATAATAACTTCAAACTTGAATGATCTACCTGATTAAAAGTAAAAACAAAATGGCAGCTTTTAGTCTACGATTACTTAGATAAACAGCAAATGTAATTTTGTAGGTAGTTATAACAATAACAATCATAAAAAAAAATAGTCTCTGAGCTTCATTGTCGTTAAGAAGAAGATATAAAGTGCAGCCTTATATGTTGGTATTTAATACCCTTATGTCGCTATCAAGATTTGACGTCAAATTTGCGTTCTAAATATGTATCAGCAGACCTAAGTAATGACTTACTTCAGGCTAAAGTCAACTGCAGAACATTAGCTGCAAATGGTTGATACACAGTTGATATGGATATAGATATAGCAATAGTATAGTAAATACATCAAATTTAAAATTTTTTAATTTTTTCTAACCCATAATTCCGACAGCACCTAAAGGCAACTTAAGACCCTCGAAAATCAGAATAAGGTTCTTTAGAAGAGCTCCTATTTTCGTTTACAATAATAGACTCGATCTAATTTCAAGAGGGAAAGTGGACAGAAATTTCCGTATCACGAGAACTGCACACTAGAAACCAATGGACATTATTCTAAAAATAAAGGTAAGCTAACCTAATTGATTAAAACTGACTCGGGGACAGCCTCTCCCGTGACGCCGTGTCATTGAGCGACGCATGCGCATAGGCCCAGTGTCACAGCAGCAACGACAGTGAGAGGAGCAGCCGCCGGGGACACTGGAGCTGTCGTGTTGTTTATTTCACATAAGATAAACTTTTCTCGACAATGTCGGGATTTGACAGCAACCCCTTCGCTGACCCAGTGGACGTAAATCCATTTCAGGTGAGTCTTTTGTTCTGTTTCTGAGTTTTTAGCAGCTTTTTCGCCAAAAGTGAAGACTGAAAGAGATATGCTACAACAAAAACCTGTTTGGTTGGTTGCTGGGTTTGGCCCGGTTTGGCTTAGTATTTCCTGGCTAAGAATCGTCACTATTATGTCTTATGACACGTAGAAGACCTATTGTAGTTTAAAAAATAAAGCTGATGAGTAAAACTGTGTGTTTACGCTCTACGTGAGCTGCTAACTCACCTGTGCAGGTGAGCAGAGCCACGAACAGGTGCCTGCTAGTATTTAGCCAGCACTTGCGAGTCGTCGCATACACGCCATTGATTAAAAAAAGAGCGATAGACTTTGAACCAGATTTGGTAAATCAGCCGTAAATGAGGGTGCACATTGTCACTTTATTGGATTTTTATAAGGTGGTGTGTTTTTGTTTTTTTAATAGTACAAATATTAGATCCCAGTGTTTACAGATCTCATAGCTCCAAGTTATTGTTGGTCATATGACTTTGTGACATACTAAATTAGTTACCAAAAAAGTAGCCAACATTTGACTAAAGAAAAGAAGGAAGATAAATGTTGTTATAAATAAGATAAATGTGCCCCAGAGCCAAGAGTGTATTAATAGTTAATGTGGTGCGAGATAACTAAACATTCAAGTACTCTTCCTGGTCTGGTGTGGACTCTCTTAGCTTACTCCTCACAAAGCACCTTTTATCTTCAGCTATATATATCTTAACAAAGAGATGATGTGTTTACAGGATGCCTCCATCACACAAGCCACCAGCGGAGCCGCAGAAAATGTTGGGGAGTTCAACCCATTCGCTGCGTCTGAAATGGTGAGATGCTTTGTTTTCACCATAACTCCTGATGTGAGGTGTTTGTTGTTCCATCACTGAGACATCGTTTTACTTAAAAAGTGGTGGTGTTTCTGTTGTTTCACAGGGAGGCCACTCTGGCACGACCATCCCCATCTCTGTTGCCGGCTCTCAACCTGCCATCCTGCAGACGTCAGTGGAGCAGAGTGCACAGGTGAGTCCAACATAAAGGAAACTAAATAAGCCGTCTTGGAATCACAGATTAACCAGAGTGCATCTGTTTTTGGGAGTTGAGGGTTGCTTTGAATGTCTGTTTAGTGTTTATATTACCTGTGTCAAGCTTGTTGTCCCTGTTTTAAGCATGCATCTATTTTAATGTCTGAAGATTGAGAACAATTACTAAATAGACTATAAGAATGATAAACACAACTGCTTTGAGTTAATGAGTGAATATTTGTGCTTATTAGTGAATATTTGTGTTAATTAATTAATGTTTATGTTAGCAGCAAGTAGTGCTAAACCAATACTTAAACCTTGAACAAAATAAGTATGTTTTCCACATTTTAAAGTATGAAAATAAACTTTTCGTGTAATATTTATTTATTTAATGTTTATTTGTATCGGGACAAGAATGAAGCAAGTAAACCGATCCCACACACTGCAGCATTTATAGCCTTGGCTAATTTGCAGTGCCGGTCCCTAGATAGGCTTTTAAAATACTTGAAATCAACAACAAATACACAAGAGACGGTACAAAACAGACTCAACAGCAATAAAACAGATATAACAATACAGGATAAAAAATGTCCGACAATAAAACCAACTGTAGAACAGGAAGCACAAAATCAAACACGACTACACGTCTGAGCCTTCTTCAAAAACTGTTTCAATGTGACTTTTTTTTTCGATATCAATTTCAATATAATGTCACTAATTGGAAAACATCTGTATCTGTAACATCTGTAAAGAGCTCACATTGGGTGATATTATAACCTGACTTTAGTATTGATATATCATTTTAGCTCTAGTAGTGAGTCAGAATCCAAAATTGGTTAATTGCAGAGGAGGAGGTTTTCACATAAAAGGATACAAACATTGTAACAGAAACAAAAACACAAGTGTCAAAAAGAAAAAGAAAAATATATAATATCATAAAATGTCTAAAATCTCCCTGTTTTATGATGAAAATAGCTGTGCAGAATTTAACAGTAGTTTCTTGTGAGTCAATAGTCCAGATCTGGGGTTGGACGTGATATTTCCTGTAGTATAGTTCATAAATTTCAGATGAAAGGTCTACTAGGTTGGAAAATGCCGCAGGGAGATTTGTACTGATGCATTGAAAACACTGTGTTCAGACTTTACCTCTTCCATCTCCCTCCAGGCAAATGCAGTTGCTGGCCAGGCTAACCTGATCAAACAGCAGGAGGAGCTGGAGAGGAAAGCAGCCGAGCTGGAGCGGAAGGAGCAGGACCTTCAGAACCGGAGCGGAGGCAGAACAAACACTGGTGGTGAGTAGATGAAAGTTATGTTTCGGAGTTGCAAGTAACTCATGTTGTACAAACAATAAGATTTTAAACTTATGTTGTTAATGTGGCTGTGTGTTGTTGTTTTTTTTTGCTTTCAGAAAAAGTCAACAACTGGCCCCCTCTTCCCAGGTTCTTCCCTGTGAAGCCGTGCTTCTATCAGGACTTTGAGGAGGAAATCCCTGAGGAATACTGCAGGATCTGCAAGAGAATGTACTACCTCTGGATGTGTATGTAACCCTGCATGTAGTTTTTACTCAACTTATTCTGAGGATTTTTTATGTTGTACCTTTAAAGTGCAGTTTCCAGCTCATCGGTTTCCTGTGTGTCTCCTCAGTCCACAGTGCCACTCTCTTCCTCAACGTGTTGGCCTGCCTGGCTTACTTCACTGCAGATGCTGGGAACGGTGTTGACTTTGGTCTGTCCATCCTCTGGTTCATCCTCTTCACCCCCGTGTCCTTCATCTGCTGGTACAGGCCCGTCTACAAGGCCTTCAGGTACACGGATTATGAAGTATTCTTTAAGTTGCATTACTTACAGGTCTGGATGTACTGTTTCTGTGTGCAAGCAGCAGAAATAGGGACAGAAGCACATGAACTTGTTACATCGTTTTTTTCTACTTTAATAAGACTTTCAGAACAACCTTGTCCTCCAACTTAGCCAGAGGGGTTTGAGGAAGTAAGTTGGAGCCACTCTTTACTCAGCAGCTTTAATAAAAAATACTAGTTGAGGTTTGAATCCAATTTTTCTAGCCAGCAATAAAGTGCTTTAATTAGAATTTTTTTACCTCAGAAATGTACACAGAAGTTTGTCCTCATGACTTGCTATTCAGGCAGAGAGAAAGTGTTTAAAAAGCAGATAGACCTTCACTGGACTCTAAAAAAAATAATCTGCAGGAAATAAAAGGTTTTACAGACTATTGTTTGTATTTGGGTCTGAGAGAAACCTCTGCTGTATTTTATTTACCGCAAAACTGGAGTATAAGTCGCACAGGAATACAAGGCACAGTCTGTTTTCGGGGCTATGCCAGACGGAAAAAAGGGTTGCTATAGCTATTTATTAATAAAAACATGTATACACCATATTTTAACACTATTTCAAATTATTGTCATTTAGAACACATTCTAAACACACACAAATTACAGCCTAACATCTGTTTTCCCCATGTCGTGTTTGCAATCCTGCTGTCTACCAGTGCTGTAACTAGCGGTAGCTGGCAGCCTACGGTAACGTTGATTGTTGTGAGGGTGGCAGCTGCAATGGCGATCATGACGGTGCATGTCCGTGACAAAGCGTTAGCAACAATGAAGTTAGTTTTCCTCGCTTAAAACAGCGAGTAAGCAAACCTGTCTTTAACATCTAAACATGTCTTTTTTTGTTGTCTCTTTTTTCCTCACCAGGTCAGACAGCTCCTTCAGCTTCTTTTTCTTCTTCTTTGTCTTTTTCTTCCAAGTGGCGGTGTACATCATCCAGACTGTAGGGATCCCCAAGTGGGGAAACAGGTCAGTGGGAACCTTTTTTAACTCTTCTACATGTTGGGTGAAAGTCTGAGGGTGTGGTCTAAATGCATGAGACAGCCGTTCATTGCTAACAACCAGTTTCTATTTTCATGAGTACGAGTGAGTCTGTGCGCTCAGCTGTGGGTGGATTCATATTAAATGTGGGATGTGTTTCTTCATTCAAACCTTCTGTGTGTGTTTGTGTGTCTCTTCTTGCCCTGTGTGTCTCCTCTTCTGCATCTCTCTGACAGATTCCTGCTGCCTTAACTTGTCTGGGTTGCTGCTTTGTAAGTGTGGGACTCTTCTCTTTGGGTTTCTTTTCTATATCATGTATTTACTTCCATCATTCACTTTTTCAAACTTCATGCTTTTCCATTCGTTACTTAAGCGGATTAGAAAGCCATTCAATGCTGTAATTTTATACATTTTTTTAATGCAAAAAAAGTTGTATACTCCAGTACATTAAGTGTGTATGTCTGTTGTTGACAGTGGATGGATCTCAGCTATCAGCATGATCCGCACAAACTTGGCTGTGGCCGTGGTCATGATGGTTGTGGCCGGCTTTTTCACTGTGAACGCCATCCTGGCTGTCATCCTGCTGAAAATGGTATGCAAATGTAAAACTTGCACTGAAGGGAATACTAGGCGATGTCACAGTTTGTTCTTTGCAGATGATCTGGTCACTATTTGAATAATAACCACTTCATTTTACTACATCGTGTGTTTCTGCACCAGTCCCATCAGTATAGACATATTATATGTTTGCAGTAAAATTGAAGATGGTAATGCCCAAGATAGAGAGTTGATCTTGAAGCTGCATACATATATAAAAATTGGTATTCTCATAGTGGATTCATATAGTTTATATTTACTCTTACTCAGCGAAAGAGTGTGCAGATCCAAGATGAAACTAAAAAGAGTAAATAAATATGTTGGTGACCAACTTTAATCAGCAGCTGCAGGGAAAGGGGAACCCAGGCATCAGAGGGGATTATTTGGAAATCTATTTAGAGTGAACGTACATGGTTAGCAGTAGATGGTAGATAGTTTACAGAAGATGGAGACAAGGAAAATATTCGGAAAGAAAACCAACTGTGTTTAATTTTTGTCTAGGGACAGTAGCACTCTGTGGCCAGAGTGTGTGCACTCTGTGGAGTCTAAAGTCAATATTGTCCTCCATTTTTCTCAACAAATATTTGCCCTTTGTGCCAAAACTTGTGACTCCAACAAGGAAGCAATCACAGGCATCCTTGGCGAAGCCTGCACAATCCTACAACTTCTTTAAGAAATCCTCCAAACTTACAAACACACATGAAACCATGAGCTCCTGTAATAACAAACGCCTGATCTGAACACAATTCCCTAATCTGTGTCCCTCTTCCCTACAGGTCCACTCGAAGTACAGAAACACAGGTGCCAGCTTCACTAAGGCCCAGCAGGAGTTCTCTCACGGAGTCCTGACCAACAGAACCGTACAGACGGCTGCAGCCGGCGCTGCCAGCTCCGCTGCTCAGGGAGCCTTTGGCAGAAACCAGGGAAATTAGACTGTTTCCTTCTTCCTCAGTGGCTCAGGCTAGTTTCTGCTCTTACCATCATACCAGGGTAGCCTTTTCCCAGCATTCTTGTATAGGTTAAGTGGAAGGGGGGGTTGATTATTGAATGAAAAGGGCCAGAAAACAAGTAACTTCTAAAGATCAGCCAAGTAATGTGTTCCCTTTCTCTTCTTATAAACGTTTAAAGACACTGTGGTGTAATACAAAAGAGGTCAAATGGTTACATGTAATGACTTACACATGTCTCAAGTCATTTAAATCTTTACTACCCTCATCCGTACACAGCATGTTACAAATGTGTGCTATTAAATTGTTCTTGAAAATTTAGGACATAACAAACTAGGCAGAAAAGAAGTGGGTTTAATAAAAATTAAAATAGGAACATCTCATCACAATATAACTCCTGGAATTAATTTAACATAGTTAGCTAAGATGTAAATATAAGGGAATCTGCTGTGAACCACTCAACAGGGCCACGGTTTAGTAAAAAAGTCAATTCATTTGAATCCCATCATTGTAAAAGAGGCTGGTAAAAGTGTTCTCACTGTTCTGGTTGGAAGGAAAGTAAAGTTTGGATTATATGAACAGAATGCTTAACATGAGAATGTTTATCTACAGTAAATGATGGATACATAATCTATATACATGTTTCTACCTTAACAGTAACACCTAAATTATTACCAATGACTGTATATATAGATAGACGATGCGTCTCCGTCTGCTCTCATTGTATGAAACTTGAAGCCAAAATAGCCCCTGTGACGTGCGCTGCCATCTTGCAATGGTGACGTCATTTGGAGCCAGAGTTGCGCAGTAGAGATTGGCGGGTGGCGCCACCGTAGCCACTTCTGCTAACAAAAACACACACTTAACTTAGTGCAAAGGCAAAGATCCCACATGTGGGCGTATTGAACAGTAGAACAGCTTCTTTGTGTTGATCTGAAGCAGACGTTCACAGATATGGAAACTTCAATGACTGTAGTGATTGTTTGAGTTACATTTTCTCTCAGCGTTCCTCCTCTACTCTGCTAATCCAGAACAGATCGGCTGCAGGAGCCCGATTTGTCAACGGAGCTGTCAGTTATCCTTTTTACAGCATCAAATAACTAATTAAAAATAAACCTGTCAGAAAAATGAACACTTGGACGTAAATCAGCATGATAAGAACTAACTATAGTGACAGAAACCATGTTTGAGAAAAAAATATTTGACGTGTATTTTAATTTTATAGTTTGGCTGATGTCCCATTTGTTAACATAGAGGAGGCGGGCTTTATGACCTTTACTGCAGCCAGTCAGCAGGGGGCGATAGAGAGGGTTTGGATTCACTTTTAGGGAGCTGTCATGTCGTCCATCTTTTTAAACAGTCTGTGATTATTACAGGATAGCCAGTTTATCATTCTTTTGCCTTTTAAACATTTTAACACTTACAGTTCAAAACCAAGTTCAGATTTTCTAGTTAGCTTTCCTCTCAGGCAGTCAGACTGTATCTCCTGTATAATGACACTACTACTGATGAAACTGTTTCAAGGTGGCTCACTAAGTTTTAATGTTTAATATGTATAATACTGTATATGATGAGCTGGTGATTGATGAAGGTGACGGGATGAAGGTTATTTTCTTTCTACTGTTTTAATCAGCTACTGATTTAGATGAAGTGACATAAAAAGCTCTTCTGAGGGCGAATGAAGAAACTGGGACAACACATTTTAAGTCATGTTGAGTTGTTCAAAATTTCATTATGTTTTCTATTGAGCCTGCTATGAATAAAACGGGAGACAGGGTGCAGGTTTTCTGACATAGTTACAGAGATAGTATAGTATTTATAGGTACACTTAAACAAAATAATGAGCAGAAAGAACACTATATTTATCTGTCGATTATCCATTCCTTTGAGTTTGTATTAATATTCGTATGCAAAAGTCAAGTGTTACTGGATAGTCGCAGGTAGTTTGTATTTTCTAGCTGCACCTACCTGTTGGTAGGTATTAGCATTTTCATGTTTTTACTTGTGAATATATAAAAATATGCTGTCAAATTCTAATCTTTTGTTACTGTGACGCTGAATCACTTTTAGGTGTAGCCTCAGTGCCTTTAAGCAGATGTGACCTACATATTTTTGTGTGGGGAGTTACGCACAAGGCTGTTGGTTTTTAGTGTTTTGTCTGACTACGTTTGTCTTTTAGAGAAAAATGTTTAATGGTGAAGTTTCCCTTTGATGATCAGAATGTGCATTAAGGTGTTTTGTACATATTGGTGACTTATTTAAAACATATTTACTGGAGGGGTATTTGTCAGAAATCTTAACAATGAATAAACTGTGTTTTCTCTTTTGAAAAATTTGTTGATGTTTAATCATATTAAAGTCTGCCAAAGATAAGATTAATTATACTTTAAATACCACATTTTATTGCTAATTAAGAATCAATCATTTGCCTTATGAGGACTAATCCATCTCTGATGCAGAGGTATAAAACAGCTGAATCCATTATCAGTATGAAGTCGTGTAAAAGAAAACACTCCATACTGCTCACTGAATTTATATACCAATAGAAGCAGAGAGTTGAAAATGCAGCTGTGATGTGTTCAGGTGTGTTTTGAATAGATACTCAAATACTGTACTTGGCAAATTTGAGGTACTCGTACTGTACTTGAGTATTTCCTTTTTATACTACTTTATACCTCTTCTCCACCCTATGTCAGATATAAAAGCTGTACTTTTAAATCCAAGGCGTTAACTTGACAGGTTTTAGTTACTTTTCAGATTAGGTTTTTTGTATACTAAGGATATAATAAGCTCATAGGCTACAGTATAATGCTTGGTTATAAATTGAACTATCGATAGGCCTAATTTTAGTAATTCAAGTTTTTGAATATGCCAAACATTTTCATTATGATTCATGTTTCTAAAATGTGAGGGTTTTTGCTTTCTGATTTAGCCAAAAGTAATATTTTCTTGCATATCTTTTACTTAGGCCTATGTAAAGGACATACACTTAGATATACTTAATACTTCCTCCTCTTCTCTAAATATATCCATAAGCAGACAGAATTTCATCCTTATGACGTCAATAATAAAATTGTTGCATAACTAAATCCACATATTAACTATTTGATTGGTGGAGCTTGTTCACGGCGGTGCTCACATTCATGAAGGCAACAGGGTACTCCTCCGCATTCCATTGCTGTATCCATAGCAACAGCTTTTAGTGTTGATCATCCCAAGATGGCGGACGAGGATAGAGCCACGGCGGTGAGTGCAAAAGCAAAGCTAGTTATCGTTTCTTGGACAAACACAAACACTCCTCTGGGTAAATAAATTATGTTGCACTTGCTGAGCTAACGAAACGTTAGATTTGAGTTTAGCCTTCAAACACCGCTCGTAATATGAGTTGTAGCTGCGTGGCTAACCTATGTTAAGTCGGAGCTAAGTTGATTAACGTACAGCTAACGGCAACTTGCCTTGCACTCTGTCTTTAATCTCACACACTATAGCTTAAACTAAAGAGCTAACAGCTATAGCCACAGTAAGGGGAATGCAACAGAAATCCGTAGGTTTCGTCACAAGTGGGCATTTTTGGCCACGCTTTATAATGAAATGTAATTTGGTTAGATCATGTTATGAACTGTCCAGATCTGCAGTAACTGAGTCTTGTTTTACCAAAAATCCTTGTTATGTTATGGCTTTAACATCCTGCATTAAAGATGTAATAGAACGAAGAGAAATATTATTACATTGATTCAGTAAAACGTCATTGGCTGCACTCGTAGCAATCCACAAGTGAGCCAAATATGGGGGAAATGATGTGAAGCAAAACACTGGGATTGCGCATGCGTGCATCTACCTGCACACAAGGTAGCTGTATCACGGCCTACTGTCATGGAAACTTGCTTTTCATATATGCAATAACTGGTCATAATTTAAAGATGGTCCCTGAGAGTTGAATGTGAAGAATTCAGTCTGTGGCACTGTACTATTAAAGGTAACAACTAGTAATGTAGAAATCATACAACACTAAAAACTGTGATCTCTGATTAATCAAAGACAAATAAGTCTCTTAAAGAGGAATAAAGTTGCCTTTAAATAGCCAATAAATTCAATAAAATACAATATTTTCAAACAGTTTCATTTATTTTCTTCTTCTCAAAAATGTGAATTGATTAAACTAACCACAATGTAAAATCATAATGTCAAAGGACACTAATTTTAGCAAAAACTTTTTTCTGTGATCAAAAACAATAAAAGCTCCTGTAGGTTTTTAAAGTGCTGTAATGCAGGACAACATTTTATTTTACAGATGTACTAATTGGATTGGTAACAATGGTGTAATTCTGCTCAATGCAGTATATTGTACACTCTGGATTTTGACCTTTAAATGAATTGTACTGCTTAAGTGAAAGCACACACTCAGTTTTTTGTTCTCACATACTTGGCCTCTTGGTATGAAGTTGCCTTGGTAAATAGATAGCCTGCTTCACACATTGGAGGGTGCAGTTTGCTCTGATTATACTCTGAACATCAGCTCCAGTACCTCCAAAAAACATTTATCTGGTCTGTTTTACACAATTAAACCAATTTGGAAAAAATTGCATTTTGTTCATTATGCCACTGTATTTAAAGACACATATGCACACGGTGAACAGAGACATCTGCTCGGACGTATTTGAAACATGTATAATACCAACTACATAATAAGACATATTTCACTTATAGGGTTGGATGGACTTTTGTGCCAGTCATAAGCTACAAGATAGTGAATTGTTTGTCTAGAAAGGAACATGTACAAATAAAATCAGTTGTCTTAACAGTTCACTGAGTAGAACATACAATGGTGCATCCACAGGTTCAGATTGTCTAAATTAGATGGTATTTTTTCTGTTCAGTACAGTTGCACACCCCCTGTTCAAGCTCTCAGCCTGAATTGTTACTGTAACATATAAATAATACACCGTTACTAATTTGTTTTTGTTTAATTAATATTTCAGCTCTCTGTTCCTACTGAAGCCAAGAAACGTCGGGCACCTAAAGGTATCACCGAACACTTCACACTCACACTTCATCTTACAAAAAATCCTTTTAACACACCCGTCATTTTGTCATTCATTTCTGCCAATATGTCTGTAACTGATGGAGGTCACAAATACAGTGAGCTTTGAGCTAGTCGTCCTGCAGAGGTCACCCTTACCCTTCTCTTCACCGTCTCTAAAAGGAAGATGCTGTGCATACTTATGCTGCTTGGCCGTGTGCCAGATATTTCTCTGTGTGGAAATTGTTTGTTGATGTTTGACGGAATTTCCTCATTATAATAATGTCCTTAATGTGCTGTTTAACAGTTTATTCTGTTGCCTTTGTGCCATAAACCAGTTCAGCACCGATAGGAATGAAGGTCCTATAAGAGCAATTAAGTACATGCTATGGTTTCGACTTTTGTTGCGTTGTATCACCATGCAGTTATCTATGATATGGTAAGTGCTTACTATGGTATGCTTCGTATAATTTGAGAAGACAAAGTATATAAATTTATAAGCTGAGTGAATAACGCAGCAATAAAGGAAGAACGTAAAGAATGGATTTTAATTGGTCAGTGTAATGAGAATGCACAGTACTGTATGAGTGGCTTACTAAAAGCTCCATCACTCATTTCAAAGCTATAGAACTTTTATTTCTGCTTGTGACTCTAATATGACGATCTTGGCAAACAAAACAAGTGTAAAATAAAAGGGACACCCATAAAATAGAATGCCGTATAAAAAATTGTATAAAAACAAGATATATAACTGTTAGAGGAGCACATGCCACACAAGTACATGGGCCTCTCATTGTGAGTTATAATGTAATCAGTTGGGCAACAAAAACCCTAAGTACAAACTGTTTAAAGAATAAAAAAAAATTAAATTTAAACTTTGATTGGATGATGAAATTTGGTCCAAAGACACAGAACTCTCAGCAAGAAGTAAAGTCTTGTTCTCTAAAAGTCTACAGAGAAATAGAGAAATTAAAAGCAATGGCTGCGTCTCAATTCATACTCATTCTGTAATCACTGTTATGAAATGTCATTGTTAGGGATATGTAATGCAAATACATGAATTATGATATGCACAACAATTACATTTTGTTTCTTTATTAGATTTTGTTCAATAGAGTTACTACATTCTTACTGCAGGTAACAAACAGGAAGTGTTACAAGACTGTGAGCATAAGCAGAAATACCTAATATCAGCTGCTTTAAAATAATAATCTCGAAGATTTTCTTTTAAATAAATGTCTGTTAAGTCACTATCTATCACTGAACACAATGGTGATTGAGCCTATGGCTTAGTGATGAAAGCCTTTGTATTTGCAGTATATAGGATTATCATGGACTGGGTGTCTGTGGCGACATTCGCGGAGAAAAATCGCAAGCGGCTCCCATTTAGTGACGAGTTTTCCATCACCAAGCAGCGGTTGGTTGCCAGAGAGGGTAGGCGGAGCTAAGCGGCTGCTTTTCTGCTCTCTGCAAGTTGCGAGTACACTGATCTACTATGGCTGAACAAACAAAGAAACGATTGATGACTTCAGATACAACTTCAGAAAAAGAAACAAATTTGAGTCTAAAAAGGAAAGCGGCCGTCAGTGAGGAAAATCAAGAGTTACAACCGTGACAAAGGGAGCCAACCGTGGACGCCTCTTTAAAGTGGCAATTTTACTCCTCAAACCCCTGTGAAAGGTGCTGCCAAAGAGAACACAACATTAATCTTCGAGATTGAATATTTAAAAGTAGCCAATGGCATAAGCTACTTTCACCAATTTCTACCCCAGCCTTTTCAATTTGTCCAATCAGGCTGTCAGTTATTTGGCATTGGTGAAGCAATTTGCCCTATTTTGTCTTTTTTAAAAGAGATTTCTGGTTAATTTCTGACACATTCCTGAAGGGAGCACGTTTTGGCTGCTGAATATGAGGCGAAATTACTTGACGAGACCAAGATTTTTTGAAGTTTTCTGTGGTAAAACTTCCAAAATAATTTTCATCATATTTTTCATTACACTCTCTGCATGTGTCTTTTGATCTCAGCATGCCGCTCCTCTGCTCTTATCCCCTTTTTGCAGTTGGTTGGGGCACATGGAAGCCAAATCTGTCTTAGAATTAGCACGATCAAATATAACAAGGAGAAAAATCCTCTGTGTTTGGGATAAAGTTTTACACAGGACTATATTTAGGGCACCTCATGCTGCGCTCTTCTTCCTAGCTCGTTTCTACCATTATTTCATACAGTGGTTGCAGAATACGTGCCTGACATGTAGCCCATCTTTCCGCACCAAATACGCCCTGCTTTTGTGTATGTGGAGATTGGAGCACCGCAGGGCCACAGCTGAAGCCCAGAGACAAGAATATTATTGCTGTCTCAGCAGGAAGAAAGCGGATTAGGGCGCTACAAATAGGGCCATTCCGAGTCTTGACGGGGCAAATGTGTGAAGCCTGTGCGGTTTCACACTGCGCGATGGAGAGGATTTCTCTGAAGTAGTTGGAAGAGGCTCCAGTTCTGGCGGCAAATCAACAGAGCGCTGCTTGAAGTGCTGACAGATAAAAACAGAAGGGAGCTTTAGTGTAATTCACACTGTATTTTTTCACATGCAGTTCATTAATGATATCCCCCAATGTCGTTGCAGACTCAAAGCCTAGCGCTTCATTCCGCATCGCCTTGAAACCTATTTTTAGCCTCGGAGGAAGGTAGTAGGTGCAAGATAACAGGATTACCAGAATCAAACTCACTCGAATTGGAATTACGTCTGCTTCCTTGTGAAATGAAACGTTGTACTCCACTGGGAAGAAGACTTTGGAGCATTGTGGCTGTCTTCTTGAGGTTACCTAACCCTTTCTAAAGCTGGCTTTGTATTGTGCTGCTCCTACCTCCAGCCTCCTTCTTTCAGTGTGTCTCCATACCCTGTCTGTTCTGTCACAAGCACCTGGCTTGCAAGAGACATTGTTGCCCTGGCAACAGGGAGAATATCTCAACCTGCAGAGACATGAGAAGAGTGACAGGAGAAAAAAAACAGTGTTTGTGACGAAAAACTTGCTTACAAGGTGACATTTACAGCGGGTTGGTGAATTGATTATAGTTTAGCGCTGGCTTTTTGGATGAAGTGTGAACATCTATGTTAACTGTGAGATCAAAGACTTGCTTGGTGACTGCAGAGGGAAGGTGCTTTATTCAGCTGCCAAATAAAAAAAGACTATAAATTAAAAATCGTGCATAAAGACATGACTCTTGATAGTGTGAGCCATCTGTTTGTGAGCAAGAAGTTGTTTACAAGTAAGTGCCTGATGAATTGATTAACTGTAGCCTGTGGATTTAGGTGGAAGAGTAACATCTGTGTTAACGGTGAGATCTGAGATTTACTAATGACTGCAAAACGAGGACATGTTCAGGATTAATCATTCAACTATCAACTTAAGACGACATTATGTGAATATAAACTGCAATGAGATTCTTGTTTTTGACATTATAGACTTCTCATCTTATTATATTCTTCCTTCCAGCTCCAGAGCTTCCCATTGTGGAGAGAAGAAACTGGCTCATCCACCAGCACTACATCCGCAAAGACTATGACACCTGTAAGGTAAAGTACCTTCACCTCTCCATTCTCCCCATGCTGTCATCGGGTTCGGGTGTCTGTGTTCAGTGTTGGTCTGATTGACCTTTAGAACACAATGAAGATAATGAATGCCTGTGTGCATGGCTCTGTCTAACACTGTACTTTTTAATGGCCTAATTCGCTGCATCGATCTGTGTATTCCCACGTGAAACCAGTAGGTGCTTAATGAATTCGCTGAATAGATGCCTGTACTTTTAAGTTGTATTACTGGACGACTCCTTCTCACTTTCTCTAAGAAAATCCAATTTTGTTCAACAATAATGAGAAACATCCCCACTCGCAGGGCTCTGTTTTAATTGTGCCACTGCAGTGATAAAGTGGAAGGTCCTGTGTACACAGACTGCAGATTAAAATGCGTGTACTGGCTGGATAATGTTTTATTGAAATAGACATTAACATTTGATGCATTATTCTGTTATTAATATACATTCTCTCCTGGTTATCATTTTGTAACAAATTCATCAGATTGGCAGAGGACTGACTTTGTGTAATAAACAGATGGTATTCTCAAACATATGTTCTCAGCATAAACTCCAAGCCACATTTTCCACAGCTGACTTCCCAGTGCCGCATTTGAATAAACCTCCCTCTTGTGTTTGCCTCTCCTCCCACCTGTGGGCTCTCAAAAATAAAAGAAGAAACAGCCCGGCAAAGCCATTTTCAATTTCAGGAAAATACCAAACCTGCCAAACTGTAACAAACCATGATCGCTGCTTGTGCAGCCAGAACAAAAATATGGCTTCTACCATAAATGCCGGCTTTTTTCAAGCATAGCAGCTCTTGTCCTGTTGGCTTCATCAAGCTGGGATCTCCAGCAGGTTCATGCTGGAGACCATGCCATGGTTCTCCACCGGGAAATGGTGGATTGCCCCCACTCAGGCACTGAGTCTCTGCCTCAAGCGAAGGAGTCTTGGGTCTTGTTCACGAGTGAGGGTTAAGTGGATCATGAGATTGACAGGCGGATCGGTGCAACATCAGCATTAATGCGGGCGTTGTACCGGACAGTCGTGGTGAAGAGGGAGCTGAGCCTGAAGGCAAAGCTTTCGATTTACCAGTCAATCTACGTTCCAACACTCACCTATGGTCACGAGCTTTGGGTTGCAACCGAAAGAATGAGATCGCAGATACAAGCGGCCAAAATGAGTTTCTTCCGAAGGGTGTCTGGGCTCAGCCTGAGAGATAGGGTAAGGAGCTGGGACACCCGGAGAGAGCTGGGAGTAGAGCTGCTACTCCTTCGCATCGAAAGGAGCCAGTTGAGGTGGTTCAGGCATCTGATTAGGATGCCTCCTGGACGCCTCCCTTTAGAGGTTTTCCAGGCACGTCCAACTGTGAGGAGACCCCGGGGCAGACCCAGAGCTAGCTGGAGAGGTTATATATCCGGTCTGGCCTGGGAACGCCTCGGAATCTCCCAGGAGGAGCTGGAAATGTTGCTAGGGAGAAGGACGTCTGGGCTGACTTGCTTAGCCTGCTGCCACCGCGACCCGGCACTGGATAAGCAGAAGATAATGGATGGATGGATGGATGGATGGATGGATGGAGTTAGCTCTTAATTCAACAGTATTCACCATCACCAATAACATCCACCTCAGTTGTAGAAATTGTCTCCTGTTGTGTGTCCATGCAGGGGATCATCAAAGAACAACTACAGGAGACTAATGGAATGTGTGAATATGCCATTTATGTTCAAGGTGAGCAGCAGTTTTTGTAGTACCCCCTCTCTCATTTCTCATGTTTGATGTTAATTAATGACTACATCAAATGAAGGCTCTGTGGTAGTCGGTGCCCACGCTCCCCCATACATCATTTAGTTCCTCAAAATCTGCTTTTTGGGACCCCCTGTTGAGCCTTTGATTTCAGTGTGGTTTTGTACTTCCTCATGGAGTTTAACATCCTCTCTCTTTGTGTCTTTATTTTCTTGCCACAGCACTAATCTTGCGTCTGGAGGGCAAGATCCAACAGTCCCTGGAGCTGTTTCAGAGCTGCGCCATCCTTAATCCCAGCAGCGCTGACAACCTCAAGCAAGTGGCCAGATCACTGTGAGTCTACTGCCCTAAAGCCTGCGGTTCATCAACCCTACTCCATTAGCTAACAAGACGGACACAGGAGAGAAATATACAGTGATAAGAGCCAAACTGCAGACCGTTTATGGCCAGAGTACTGCAGGGAGAAAGTTAATCCAACCCCAGCGACTGTTTTTCACTGTTGCAGATTTGTAAGAACAGCTATTCAGAACGCAGTGATTATGACTGATTCATTTCTCGTATGGATTATTGTCGTTTATTCTTTCCGTAGGTTTCTCCTGGGAAAGCACAAAGCAGCTATTGAATTCTATCATGAAGCTGCAAGGCTCAACGAGAAAGACTGGGTGAGTAACACTCCAGAGCTGAGTTTCTGCTTCGTCTCGTGGATCGTTAGAGAAAGTGTTCGGTGGGCTCAGCATAACGCTCTCCCGACAAATTCTCCCTACATGCACGACAGGAAATGCTAAGACTGGAACCTTTTTTTCTTACTCGTGCAACAATTTATGCCAAACAGTTTGATGGTAGCACTTCTGAGCTCATGTAGGGCTGTTTCACTATGAAGCCTCTAATGGTATGAAACTGTCCAAGGAGAAGCATCATCAATCATTCTATACTATGTTATATAAATTCAGACTGTTCCCTCTGTATACATTCAGTAATAGAGTTTGTATTCCGCAGAGCTGTTGTCTTAAATAACTTATTTGCACATTTAGCTCAGCCTTTATCCATCCCTGTTCAATTAAGCGTGCACCAACGCCCCATATACAATTTTTTCTCCCTGCAGGAGATCAGTCATAATCTGGGCTTGTGCTATTTCTTCATCAAAGACTTCAAAAATGTGAGTACTTCAACAACTCTAGAAAAGAAGTAATTGGATTAATTCCCCAGCGATTTTATACTTGTGATCTTCTTTCTCCGAAAGGCTGAGGAGCATCTAAACATCGCTCTCCAGATAAATAAACAGGACAAGACTTTCATGATGCTCGGGAAGGTTCATCTGCTGGCTGGAGAAACGGACAAGGCCATCGAGGTGTACAAGAGAGCGGTAGAGTAAGTCCATTTCAAATGCACACAATGTTCAATACCCTGAGAATCTTAATTATATGGTGTTGTAGACTGCAACTGTGGTTCTGTTTATGTGTGTATGTGTTATATAAATGTTTAATCAAATCCTAAATAATAAGGGAATCTTGTTGTCTTAACTGACTGCAGTTCCACAGCCTCAGCATGACACGCTTCATATTGACTTTCTGTTAAGAAAATAAGAGAGATTGCCATAAGACGTGCTGTTTCAGAGGAGCTTGGTTACTTTGAGGTTCTCTCTTGATTTATCTGATGATTTTCAGTCCTTGGAGCTCATTTTTAATAAGTGCTCCCCCTTCAAGCTCACACAAAGCTCCAACTCTGACACATTTTAACCTGGGGCCTTTCACAGTAAGAGATACATTTTCTCATTTCTACTTCACATGTTGAATATTTAAACATTAGGCCGTGGCATAAATAAAGAAAAGACATCAGTGTCTATAATGGCGCTCCTAATGGCTACCTCCTGTTGGGGTTAAATGAATTAATCAAATGGCCCAATACTAGTGTTGCTTTTAATGAGACATACCACTGTGAATCTTATTTTAATGCTGATCCGCTTCTTCTTCTCCAGCATTTTTTGTCTTTGAGCCATGTTGTCCCCCCCACAGGTCTTAATTAATACTTCACACTTATGCTGAATCAAAGCCTGATTGAATAATCAGCAGATTCCCTGAATATCAACTATGTTTGCTCAAGAATAAGTGCAGGCATTAAATTTAATTACAGGCATAGAGAAAGTGACATTTTTTCATCTGCTTCAGATTCTCTCCAGAGAACACCGAACTCCTGACGACTCTCGGGCTGCTGTTTTTACAGGTAGAGAGATTTTTTTCTAACCTTTATAGTGAAATTATATGTCCATGAGCGACAAGCTCTTCAAGGAAAGAGTGACATTTAATGTAGCTGTCAGAAACATCTGAGGAGTACATGTATAATTTTCTGTATTCCCCTTTTCTTCAGCTTGGAAAATACCAAAAAGCTTTTGTGCACCTTGGAAATGCCCTCACTTTTGACCCCAACAATTATAAGGTATGTGATTAGTTGAACACACATTAAGGCTCAGCATAAACTTAATTTCCTTACTCAGATACCTGAGGGTAGTGCATTGGACTTCAGTCAAGATAAAAGGTCATCCTCTGTTAGATGGTACAGTCCGTCTTTCATCATGTGCTGTTTCAAAGGGCACATCTTCCTCTAATATATCTCTAATCATTGTTTTTATTCCCAGGCCATCCTGGCTGCAGGCAGCATGATGCAGACTCATGGCGACTTTGATGTGGCCATGAACAAGTACCGAGTGGCGGCATGCGCTGTGCCTGAGAATCCCCCACTCTGGAACAACATCGGCATGTGCTTCTTTGGGAAAAAGAAATATGTTGCTGTGAGTAAAACTGTTGGATAAAGAGTGGTTATTATTATTTTTGTTTAAAAAAACAAAACTTTATTCTTACTTTACTTTTCAGATAAAGTTTCACAGAAAAAAACTTGTAACACTTGCATTGTTGTGTATTAAACCAGTAGCTTGTGACTGCTTATAAAACAGCGGTGTCTCGTTGGGATCCCTTGTCATGTTTCAGAAACAAATGACTCTCAGCAGCTCTAACAGAGATACATTTCTCCTCTAAACTTTTCTGATGGTTTCATTTAAGTAAGAGTTTGAGGTCCAAGGGGGTCAACTCATCCGGTATTTGACAGACAAAGCAAAGATTAGAGGACGGCCATAATGAATACAGATTTGTGTCACAGGATATGTTGTTTCTCCCTCTATCCTCTCCCATTAATCATCCAACAACCCCTCAGATTTATCTCGTCACTCTTTGGAGGGGCCAAATCCCTACATTGGAACAAGACAATACTTTATTTTTTTTTGGCCATTTTGCCTTTATTGGATTGGACAGCTGACGAGAGACAGGAAGCATGGGGAGAGGAGAGTGGGGGATGACATGCAGCCGATGCGTCATTGATTGTAGCCTCTGTATATGGGCCGTCTGCTTAACTGCTCGATGCATCACTATTAACAGTCTAATATTGTCACGTAAAATAATACATCTGTCACAGGAGATGTTACTGCAGAGAAACTTTGATTTTTCAACCCTTTAAATATATTCGTTGTGAGAAACTCTGTTCTTTAAACCATGGAGTCACTCTGTATTATTGCTAAGGAGTAACTTGCTGCATAGTGTTAAAAGAGGTCAAAAACTCTACAATGCACCTTTAAACAGGATTCTAAATGCAGATTATTACTTGTTATTAAGTATTTTTAGATTGCTCAGGTACATCAACTAGCAGACCAGTTACCCTTAAAGGGGCCATATCTTGGATATTCTCATATTCTGCATGGGTTTCAAAATTTTGGGTGTTTGTTGTTCACAGTGAAAAATTGAAAACTGCATCATTTCACGTTTTTTCCAGAATAACATTTTTAAAAAGGTCGCCTCTGAAATGGGCCATTCAGCTGCAGGTTTCTATGTAGAACCCTGCTTTCCCTGAAATCCACCAATCGTCATTCACCATCATTCACCTCAGGATGCCTTCAAGTGGTTGTCAAGATTTCAAATGTTCGTTTCAGGAGGAAGGAGAATGAAAAATAATTAAATTAAAACATGTATACACTGTTTGAAACAAAACAAACTTTACCAACGTGATTCAAAAACACATTAGAATAATTGGAAATTGATTGCATAGCTAAAATATGTCCTGTATTTTATGTATTTTAAATCCATAAAGGTGAGATTTTTTGTGCTAAATATACGCGTTTAATTTAGTCCATATGTACCTGGTTAAGGAAAAATCTACCATTGTAAAGAATCTGTCTGTTCTGTATAGGATCATTTATTATTAACACACCTGCCTAGCAGTCCTGTCAGCTGCTGACTTATCTCCAACTTCCTTTCTCCCGCAGGCCATCAGCTGCCTGAAGCGAGCCCACTACTTGTCTCCTTTTGACTGGAAAGTGTTGTACAACTTGGGTCTGGTACACCTAACCATGCAGCAGTATGCCTCCGCTTTCCACTTCCTCAGCGCAGCCATCAACCTCAACCCACGGATGGGGGACCTCTACATGCTGCTGGCAGGTACCGAGTTCGAGAGACAGATAAATTATTCATGATCGAGCGCGTCTTTAAAGAGTGATCTGATGATTTGTGGCAAAAATATTGGCAATAATTCAGAGTTATTTTGGTGGTTTCTGTTGTGCATTTAGTAATACTTTATGAACGGTATGTGCCTTTTAGTAACTTCATAATACGCACACCTGGCTGATCATGCTGAATGTGAATGCAAACACTTCCTTTATTTTCCTAACAGTGGCTTTGAACAACTTGGAGGATGAGGAGAATGCTACCAGAGCGTATGAACAAGCTGTGATAATGGACGAGTGAGTCTGTCTTACACAGTGCACTGTGTTTATAAGTCTGAATCTGTAGATTAATCACTCAATATTTTCCTCATCTCCTTCACTTTCCTACAGATCCAACCCTCTGGTTAACCTGAACTTTGCCATCTTCCTCTATAATCACGGTGAAAAGAAGAGAGCGCTGGATCAGTATCAGGAGATGGAGAGGAAAGTCAACCTCCTTAGAGACAGCAGTAGCAGCTTTGAATTTGATCCTGAGGTACGTTAGATCTCAATGATCTCATTCTCAGACTCTGAAAGCATTACTTTCACTGTTTTTTCTTCTTTCCGTACCTTTGACTAACAGCTGATGGACATGGCTCAGAAGATGGGATCTGCTCTGCAGGTGACCGAGAGTCTGGTGTGGACGAAACCAGGCAAGGACTCTAAATCCAAACCAAATTCTGCAGCACCCACCAAAACCCCCGGAGCTCCCCTCGGCACTAACCAAACTCTGGGCCAGGCCATGTCGTCTGCCGCGAGCTACAACAAGAACATTCAGTTACCAACAGGTACAAAATAATGGTGATGTTTGAAGACTGTAGCCTTTTTTACACTGTGGTTCCACCTCAGTGCGGTAACACAGCTGCTCCGTCATGCAGCCTTTACATTGGACCAAGCAAGGTCAGAAGCCCCACCAGCCCGCCTCCGTGCATTTCACATAGAAGATGGATCTTAACAGAGGCGTAATAATCCCGTCTTGAACTGGTAGTGTATAAGGGGCTGGTGACAGGTAACATTCTGTCACCTTCATGTTTTAATACCGAGCCACACAAGTGGTGGAGCTTAAAATAAGGTCCAGATCGGAGTCAGGTTCTGATATAGATGAGCCAGGTTTGACATATGCATGAGTATATACCTATGTAGTATATTATTAGAGTGTACTTACATTATCCAAAGTGTTTACAATTTTCAAACCAAGAGAAATCTGGGATTTCATTCAAGGTAACAGCGCTTTTGATTTTGTCAGCTGCCTTCTGGGGAAACACCAGGCTGGTGATGCCTTGCTAATTCACAGATTGATCAAACTACAGCTTTCTTATTGTTTTGATTTAGAGACACCTAGCGGCAGAAATCTCATGCTGTATCTGTGAATTAGTTCTGAGCACAAACTCAAAGGGAGGTGAGCAAATAAAAAAATATTTTCATACAAAGTCCAGTTTTACAGTGTTACACTCTGGCTGCAGGTCAGGACACATTTCACAATCTTTACCTCTCTTTTGAACCAAAGCCCAATTTAAAAATCTCTTTGGTGTGCCTCTTGTCTGCACTACTGTAGTAGATTGAATATAAAGGCTAAGGCAGAATGGAATATATGTGAAAAAAGAAGGATCTAACTTCAAGTTAGAATATTTTCTTAGCAACAAAAGCCGTCAGTAATGTGGAAAATGACGTACAGGTACTGTAAGCAAACAAATTCAAGGCAAGTCTGTAAGAGGACACGAGTGCTTTTTCTCACAAGAGCCTGTGGGCTGCGTTTTCTGACACTACTGTTGAGCTGTAAAGAGAACAATGCATTCATATTCAGTGGCAGTCATCTTACATAATTACACAGCTCTGACAATCTATCTGCTCAACAACCAGTATTTAACCGCCAACTTGTTGTGATCGTTCAAATTCAGTCTGTAAATGTGCCGCACCAATAAGCTCAAGTGCAGATGTATACAATCAGGTCACTGTTAAGTGGTTCTGGATATTTAAAGGGGAGGCTGTACACATTTGCTCGTGTCAGTATCTTTATTGCTGTGCAGTAACAGCTGATAGTCTGGAAATTACATTAGCTGGAGGTTCATCTGTGACATGCAGGGGCCGGCTGTATCTTGGTGCTTCTGAATATTCAGACAGTGTAAATGGAAAAAAACTTCCCTCTGAAACTTGGTTCAAGCTTGTTAAGAAGTCTCATTTATTGGCTTTGTAACACTATTTAGAAAGTTACTTGTACAATAGGACAGAATGTAAATCTCTTAAATGGTACACTCTGTTAAAACTTACAGACAATAACTTGGCTAAAATGGCACCACTGAGGGATTTCACGGCTGGAAAAACAAGTAATATGCTTTTCTAAGGGTACAGTCTAGTTAGTCTTCTGTTAAACAAAACAGCCTTGAATTCAGCCCCAAAAAAGAATCATGGTTTGTATGTGGGTAACAAACAAATAACAGCAGTTTGAAGTCTGTTGATGTTGTACGAAACAAGGTATTGGTGCATGCTAGACTGATGACTTCTCCGCTGTGTGAACTCTGCCTGACTTGAGAGTTTGCAGTTGCCAGCTTGAGTTTATCATTAAAGCAGGATACATGCTTGAACTTGTCAGATGTGTGGGCTGTATTTGGAGTCAAAGGGAGACAGATGGAAGTGCAATTTCAAGGTATCATAATGCAGAATCTGAATCAGGTTCTATACTGCTAAATATTATAAACACAGGTCATGTGGAAGGCGTAGAGACAGTTATACGGCGAGCTTATCACATATTAAGTTCCTGAATATTGCTGCAGATATTAATGTGAATGAACCCAACACAAGCTTTTTCATTCGTGCTGATCTCTTGGAACTCAGAGCAACCTTTGGTAGAGAAAAAAACCTCATCAACTCTGATGTTTTGTTATTTTCAGGAGTTTCCAAAGGTCCCTCTATGCCTCTTGAGCCAGAACCTGATGTGGAGAGCGCCCCCAGCCCGCCCAGTGATCCTCCAGGCTCCCCGGAACCAGAAGAGTCAATCACCCCCAAACCCAAAACCTCCAGGAGGAAAACTAAGGTGGAGGAATGAATCACCTTGGTGGCTACAAACTTTGTCATAACATCACTGATATTGTGGAGGAAAAATACGGTTCTTAAACAGCAACCAAGCTATTTGAGGTTTTTATCTCATTGTAGACATAAAGGAGTTGTAGGCCTCTGCACGATGCACAGTCATTTCATGTCCTACATCATATTTTCCTTTACACTGAAAAGGGCAACATCGATGTGCACTTTTGTTAAACCATGTATTCCAGACGTATTGAATGTCAGAACATCATTTCACACTTTTTCAATCAAAATTCAGCAGTTACCTGGTGTTTCCTGTAAATCTGTGTAGGTGTGGCAGGTTTGGTGCACATGTCAAAACCAATGCCAATGGATGTTGCAGTATAAGAATCTCAAGTGGACAGAATGAAACTATTGGCATTTGTGCAGCTGCAACTGTTAATATTTTGATGAGATAGCAATAAAGTTATAGGATGAATTGATAATTCCAGGGACGGTGTCAGTCTTTCAGCTGTTGAGCATCCCTGCAGCTAAATAAATGTGAAGGAAACGCTGTGACAATCACATCTAACATTGGATGAGATAAAGGGATGTTGTGGAATAGTTAGAGGATATTGTTTGTTTGTATGATAGGGCTCTTTTTGAGGATTGAGTGTAAATAGAGACATATGCTTTTATATGTGGATAAATGTTTATAGAGATTAATGTATTTAATATTAAATAAGAGACTTAAAAGGAAATGGCTGCCTCGCTTTTGTGTGTGTTTTATACTTTGTTCTATGTTCTGGTGGCCCATTTCAGCAGACATCACCAACAGGGGACAGTGTTGTTTAAGAGCTTTCAAAGTCAATACATTATACTTCCACAATCCATGTTATGCACAATAGTAACTGTGAAGTATCTGTTTCTGAAATTATATATGATGTGTAATCTGGTTGTAGTAGAAAAACAACTTATGAACAAGGATAACAATATTGTGGTTTAAGATAGGAGCTCATTTATTATCTGCACTTAAGGTCACCTACAACCTGGTATTATTTATATGCATGAATTACAATGTGGATGGGGTAATTTGTACATATTAATCACGTGACGTATTAAATATGTCCCGACAAAGTCTATAAATACAGGAATATTTTTATTTATGCATTCGTATTTTGGGTGGCATTTAAATATTAAACCAACTGGTGATTGGTTTAGTACTTTACAGAATAATTAACTTCTGATAACAAAGAAAGGCAAGGAAAATCGTTCTCAGAGGCGTCAAAGAGAATACCAAGCACTGTAACTATTTACTTGTTAGCAATAGAACCTTCAAACCCCAAAACCGCCTCTTTGCTCAAAGTTGTTGTTTCAGAGCTCTTCTGTAAAATGTATTAAGATCATTAACTGTATTTTCAGAGGCAATTTGGAGCGAGGGAGTCTCATGGGCAGCAACAAAATAGAAAGTACTTTAAATGATGATTACAACTTCAGTTGCTTCCACAGATTGTGGTTAGTTTCAGTCCGGAAAATTGTGGGTGGATGCGTGGTTGGGGGTTTTGATTTGAGTCCAGGGACAATGAAGATGACAGATGTTTGATTACCTGTCTAAGATAGTAGGAAAATAAAATAAAAAAATACTCACATTGCTATGTGAAATAACAGGGGAGAAAAGTAAAAGAATCAATATCATTTCACTGTTTCCTGATTTACCAGCACCTGAAAAGGCAATGGATGGGAGAAAGCGACATTGCTCCATATTTCTTGGTAAAACAACTCATTTGATAACCCATTAGCTAAAAACAGCTAAGTCACAACAGCTAATGTTTGAACTATACCAGTTCCTATCAGACATTACTGTAAGTAAGCTGACATGACACAATTAGCTGGCTAACATTGACATAAAGCAGCTAACATCACTATTAGCTGTTTAACATTACCATTAGCTGGCTAACATTGCCTTTAGCTAGATAATATAATGTTATCTAATTAGCATTAGTGTTCATGTTTGCATTAAACCAATTCCTATCAAACATAACTTTAAGCTTGCCACATTATCATTAGCTGGCTAACATTTACCTAAACCAGCTAACATTACTATTTGTATGATAGAAATCCAGAGATGTTGATTTTTCAGCTTTATTTCTTTTTTTGTGATACAGTTGTTTTTCTTCCTCAGTGGTGAGCGTAAATATTTATCTGTCTCCTTGCACAGGACAGTTATGTTGCTGTGTTGCGCTGTAGACAGAGTCATAGGTCAACAGTCTCTGCTTGTCAGCCTCTCTCCCTCATAGTGTGTCTGTTGTGGTTGTTTATTATTGTGAGTGTGAAGAAGTGAATCAGAAGAAGCTACTACTGTTGTTTTGAAAAGGCTGGCTTTGATTTCACATCCTTGAGTACACCATAGACTCCTTATACACAGTCATTGGAGTACACCTGGAAACTCTACACCTGCTCAAAAGGTCTTAAGTCACATGAGTCATCATCAATGTGGAAAATGTGCATTATAAGAAAGGATGTTCTGTATGGTAGAGCTGACTTTACCCCTTTACACTGTAACTAATCAGCCTCAGTAGCATTCAGACAATAAAATCATGAGTAATTGTTCAAGTGTTTCTTTAAAGGTATATTAAGTAGGATTTTCCTTCATCACTTGTGGGCCTCTATACATGTGTGTTGGTGAGCGTGTGTGCAGACCCTTGTGAGATCCCTCCCTCTGCATCTATTCTGTTGTTTGTTGCTTTGCACGTGACGTTATCAGGAGGGGGCGCTGTCGTGGTTCCCTGAGCCGCTCACAGCGTATAGGTGAGTGTGGGAGTAGTTCAGCAACTGGGCCCCATTCAGACCGGCGAACATGGCAGAGTTGGCCTTCTTTCTGATGGGCAGGTAGGTGCCTCAAACTGGGTAGGACAAGCTAAGCGGCGGTTAGCATGCTAGTGCAAAGGTAACCGGCGGTTAGCATACTAGTGCAAAGGTAACCGGCGGTTAGCATGCTAGTGCAAAGGTAACCGGCGGTTAGCATACTAGCGCAAAAGTAACTTAGGTGCTGTCGGTGTTAGCTTGGCGGGGTGGACGTGTTCTCACAGGAGAGAGTGAGAGTGAGCTAATGGTAAAAAAAAGTTTAGCCTTCAAAATAGGTTTGATCTAATTATCTCTTTACCTTTATTTCATCAGGATTATATTGAGTTTCAAAAAATCTAATTTAGAAGAGAGATTACCTAAGGTAGCAGCTGAGAACCACAGCCTAAAATAACATACAATATTAACTAATGTGCAAGAATTCACAATAAAAACAAACACAGCGTTGTCTCCCTCACCTCATTCTTTATCAAGCCTTTTAATTGGAAAAAATTGTATATATTTGTGTCTAATTGTAGTTTGTTAGCAGATTAATTCTTGTCAAGGGTACATAGAAGGAAAATGCTGTTTTCCCAATATCTGTCACCACAGGGAGTATGTGAAAAAGTTACCAATTTTGTATCAACAATTCCCTGTAAAAAAGACGAGGAGCCGTAATTTAAAAGTAAATATAAGTATATACCAAAAGTTTGTGATAAAATATTAATGAGTGTTTTTATAACTTAGAAAGACAAATATTCATTTATTCATGGATCACCTTCAAACCTTTTACATGATCTGACTGAAATGAGATGGTACCTGCTTATTTATAACCCCTACAATTCAAATGGTATTTTGTACAGTAACATTAGTTTTCTCTAAAGACAATGAGACTTTAAACTTTCCCAGGTTTTACTAACAGAAAATGTGCCCAGTTTGTACACTGTCGGAAAATTGAGGTTTCAGAAACAGGAGGAATAATCTTCAGGTATTATTGCAGTTGTTTTTTTTAATTTAGTTTAGCTTCTGTATGAGACTGTTTTGACTCCTTTCTCTTTTTGTATTATGCTATGAAAACATACATTCCCCATGTGGCACAGTAAAGACAGATCCTAAACTTTTATTGGCACTATTGCTCTCCAAAACTGATAATTTTAGACTCACTTAATTGCTTCCTACCAAGGAGTTATCATTTATGGAGTCAAATAAAGCTTGCTTATGGTTTTAGGTTCAGCTACCATACACTTCTTAAACACAGAATAAGCTAAAAGACATTGTCAAAATATTTTTATTCTTGCAGAAAGTGCTGCCATCGTTCTCTTTTGACATTTTGTTGGTTTTTCTAAAGACATACTGTATATCTAATATTATGATCTCTTCTTGATGATATCGTCTTTCTTGGACAGATACTGATAAAAAATAAACCGGTCCTGCTCTCCATGATTAGCTTCTCCTGGCAGTGCTACATGTTGTCACTGAAGATTGAATCCGAGATGCACGCAGCAGCAGTCATTGATCACTGTTTCCCTTATCACTGTAGCTTTTTATGCCTCCTAGCTGGAGAAGAGCATCTACATGTGCTGCCATTATCACCTGGAAACTGTAGTTTTTTTCATTAGGTCCTTGTTAAACTGTGCATGCCTGAGTTGCCCGTGGTCGTAAGTTTTACGGGCCAGCTGATGGCCTGTAAATTACGGCTCCTGCTGCAGTTATTTTGCAGCGCAGCTGTGGAAGATTGCTTTTCCATTTCTCATCTTTCCACAATTCAAATCGCCCGTGGAAGTTTCATTTCAAGTTCTCAGGCTCCAGGAAATAAGTTGGGCTATTATTTATTGATGGTTTTTTAAAGTAACCTATAACAACGGCCCAGAATAAATCTAATAGTAAAGGTAACATGTGGTTGATTTGACTTGATTTTCTATTGTTAACTTTCCCTCAACAGTTTCTTCTTATAACTTTTACAATGCTTGGCTTGTGTTTTAGCTGCAGCTGTTGTCAATCTCCAGTGTTTACTGACTTGTTTGCCAAGACGCTCACAGCTGGCAGGCTGAATATATATTTTTTGTTTCATTGCCGCACAGAGCTCACTTAGAAAAAATAGAAATTCCCCCTCATCCACCTCGACGTACTTATTTGAAGTACTCTGACCTGCCCCGGTTTGATATTTAAGGATTCAGGCTGTCTGGATTTTAGATAAGCTGTGCTGTTAACCTTCAGCCCCGTGTTCTTACTTTGCAGTCTAAGCTTTTAACTTGTACATTACATAAAACTACTGTAATTCTGTCTGCAGCTCTTCATGCCGTCTCTGCCCCTTGTCTGGCTCTTTTAAATAGTTCCCCAGATAATAATAAGCTCTCGAGTGTCAGGCTCAGCGCTCGTCCTCCACACACTACTCGTACTCTTCTCTTCGCTTACCTCAGTTTAACATCATTTGTGGCCCGTTTCTACTGAACTCAGCACTTTCCCTTCTGCCTGAGACACAAACTGTTTCCCTCTTCCGTTTTACACACTATTTCATATATAACATAAATGGATCTTTACTGTTTTATCTTCATGTATTTTACATAAAATACGCCATTTTAATCCAGGCTGAAACATCTCAAGAAGCTACTGTACAAACATCTATGACTATGATGAACTTCTGACTTTTTCCTTTTAGAGGAGAAATGTGTCTGGAATTATTGGATAGATTGTGGTTACATTTAATTAATTAAAAAACACTTTGATCATCCACTGACTTTTTATCTAGTACCATCATGGTACTAGACGCACCGTGGTGCAGTGGTTAGCACTGTCACCTCATAGCTGGAAGGTTCCTGGTTCGGATCCCGGTTCAGACGTAGTGGGCCTTTCTGTGTGGAGATTACATGTTCTCCCCCTGCATGTGTGGGTTCCCTCTGGGTACTCCAGCTTCCTCCCACAGTCCAAAGACATGTTCGATTGGACCATCATGAAGTCACATTTTTTTATTTGGGTTGGGACCAAACTAATAAAAGCTGTTAACTTTCTTATCAGCCTCAGTTGCCGTTGCAGTTTATTGCCAAATGCTAGCATGCTCACACGCTAAGCTATTATGACGAATATGGGATACGTTATACTTGCTTAACAACAATATGTTAGAATTGACATTGTGAGCATGTTAGCATGCTGCAGTTAGCATTTGTCTTGAAGCATGGCTGTGCTGAAATATAGCCTCACATAGATCTTAACATGGCTCTTCTAGTCGTTCTATTTCTACCGCTTATCCAATGTGAACACTACAAAACTTAGCTTAAAATGAAAGTACTGTGATACTGGGCTGCAGCTACCCCTTGATAATTTGGTAAGTAGCTCTTGTAAAGCAAATAATCAATAAAGTGATCAGAACACTGTGGAATATAGCATCTTAGCTAATCACCTCATGTTGATCCGTGCTGGTTCTGTTGCCATCCACAGATCGCAGAGTCAGATGATGAACAAGGAGGCTGGACAACGCTGGAAATAAAAAACAAGAGGTTGCAGTGCAAGGTAAACAAGATGACAGCAGCATGATGCAGATTGCAAAGACAGCTTTGCCTAGGTCAAAGGTAGAAATCATTGTTCTCCATCAACGTATGCATCTCTTCATCTGCGATATCTTTGAGGTCAGTCTATGAATGATTCTTCGCAACGTCAGCCTGAAAGGAAGCTGATTTATCAGTTTATTAGTTTAGAAGTACACAGCCTTTAATAAGTGTTTTCTGAATTGAGGTTGTGAAAGCTGATATGACGTGCTCATTTGTTAAATTGGACACTGTAATTAATCTTTAACGGTTTCCTTTTTCAATTTATAGCCTACATGAGTTTGAATGATGAAATTAACTAAATGAAGCTGAGTGTTCCCGTTTAGAAAACATGTTTTGCACCTGTCTAATATAATCCACCTTGGGAAATAAACCCTGCCTCTCATTCCTTTAGGATCATTTTACAATTTTCCACGCAGCACCATCAGCATCTTAATGTAATGTTGTTGAAACCGGAGATTCAATCACGAAACCGTCCATTTTATTTAAAGAGTAAACTTGTTTTGAAGAGAAATACTAGCAGCATTAAAAATTTAGGCCACTTTGTATCAAAATATTTATGCAGCCTGCATGCAGCTCTCCGTGGGGGTTCACATGTGGTTCTCAAGCCTGGAGAAACCTCAGCACAGCAAGAAAGCCATGTGCTTCCTCAGATATAAACCTGGTGTAGAATTGATGCATGTCGGGTTGATGCTCTACAGAGAGACTCTGTGTGTATTTCCTGCACACATGGTAGTATCAGATATCATACTGAGGCTTTTCTGCGAATGGGGCCCAAACATTTCTGCTTTTTTACCCTGAAAATAAGAAGTTATTTGAATTGGCTTCCTAAAGTATATGGGTAGTTTGTACGACCGGCTGTCTGACCTTGAAAACAAATTTATTTTTGGTTGTTCCGAAGGTGGAATAGAAAACTGAGTAATAGAGAGGGGAAGGTGCAATATTGTTTAAGTATGCATATTTATGCACATTTTCTGACTGTAAGAGATGTATGAAAAAACAGGAGAGCTCAAAATACAAGTGTGAATAGAAGTGTGAAAATGGGAAAGAAATTGTTGGAGGCAGCCTCCCTAAATCTGACACTTAAGAGCTATCTACAAAGCTATTCAACAAGTCAAGTTTAGACAATCCAACAAGTAATTCTGATATCGATGTTAAAGTGGTAATCTCTGAAGATCTCAGTTTCGTTCTCTTTAGCGGCGCCTGTGGCGTGTGCATTGTGTGCGTCTTCTTTTTCGTCTTTGCTGCGGTTAACACTGAAAATGTCCACTTTGTGTGATAAATAAAGGTTTAGCTAATCTATTCTATTCTACACGGTAATTGTGGGAGCACACTTCCCAGATATCCGGACAGTGTCGCATGTGTGACGTCCACGGTTGGCTCCGGTTGTAACTCTTGATTTTCCTTGCTGACGGTCGCTTTCCTTTTTAGACTGTTTGCTTCATCTGAGCGTCGAGTTTGTTTCTTTTTCTTTGGATTTTCACTTATTTTTGAAGTTGTATCTGTAGTCATCCATCTTTTCTTTGTTTGTTCAGCCATAGTAGATTACTGTTTACTCGCGACACTACCCTCTCTGGCAGACCAACCACTGCTGTGTGATGGAAAATGCGTCACTAACGGGGCGCCGCTTGTGATTTTTTTGCACGAAAGTTGCACTAGACAGCCAGTCTGTAATACTGCAAATACAAAGGCTTTGATCTGCGGGCCATAGGCTATAGTGACTAGTGATAGTGACTTAACAGACATTTATTTAATGAAAATCTTTGATTATTACTTTAAGCACCAAATGTGTATTAATCCATCACTGAAAGTAGTCCCCAACAAAGTACTATTTACCCCTGTTATTAATCACTAAAAGGCACCATCGGTTTTAGGAAGTTATTTAGACTTTAAAAATGAAAAAGTATTTATTTTCTTTTTAATGACTTATACCTTTGGCTGGAACCAATATAATTGGACATAGATGAAACAGACAGGAAGTTGGAAACTAAAGAGAGATGGACTGAGGCATGGTTTGTTTTGGTCTTACTGTTGGATTAGACAAAATAATTGCAGCAGCTTTAGCCTTTTAGTGACCATGTGCAATGCTTCCTGGGAATTATTTTAGAATGACAAACAGCAAGTGGTGACTATGCTAGCTGAGTGACATCGTATCTTGGTATGTTTTGTACTGTTGGTCTCATCAGTATGTTCATTTAGTTTGGTGTTTCTTTATATTAAATTATGATGCATTAAGTATTGGTTTGATTTGGTGGTTTTACAGCTGAAAACGGACACATCAGAGGATTCAACAAACATTGAATCCCTCTGCGGAGCGCAGACAGTAACCTGAGAGGAGATGTGTCTCGTAATCATTTGCTCCAGCTGAGGAGTCCTTGAGCTGAATTTAACCTCTCATCGACCGAGTGGCCTGACCAGAGGCTGGAAACCACGTTTTTCTTATGAGAGAGTATTAAAGCATCGCACATCAAACACAAGGTTTCTCAGGTGTCATCACCTATGATTGGTCAAATGGAAGGAAAGGTGAAGGCCAGCTTCATGTCTGTGTTTATTTATGATTAAATATGATGTATAGTTTAAGTGAGGCAAAGTTAGGTTCAAAGGTGTTTGTCAATCCTACTTTAAGAAAACCAGCGGCATCAGTGAAAGAAAGTGATCGCAGTGTCCTCATGGCGTTTTATGTGTTATTACTGTGATTCTAAAGGATCCATTTGTTAAAGCTTCACTAATCAATACTTTTACATTAACTCTGAGTTAAATCACCAGGTGTAATGTGAAGGAGGTTGCTTGTTACGATGACCTCAACACATCCAGCTCACTAGCTTGAGCCTAGTTCTGAGGAACATTTTAGCATCTTTCAGCTCACGGTTATGATTATACAGCTCAGAAAAACAATGAAGTTTACACTTACTGCTTTCATTTCTAATGTCTGTCTTTCAGCGAAAACAGTCTAAGCTAAATATCAAAGTCAAATATGGCAGCTTGGTCAGACAACCCAACATATCAAATTTAGACACTGTAGGTACCCTGTTTGTGTTATTTCTGGACGCTGGCCTAAATGAGTGGTCGTAGTGTAGCATGAGTTAGGGCCCGATCAGACAGGACGCGTTTTAGCAGCTGGGGGTGGCTTTTTTGTCATTGTTTTCAATGAGAGGGACGCTTTTTGCGTTTTTGAGGAAACGCTCCGAGCGCCTCGAGTTGAAAAAACTTCAACTCAAAGCAGGAAAGCGCCCGACGTCATGGGCGTTTTTTCTCATTGTCCAATCGGATGAAAGGAGAAGCGAGCCTTCTGTCAGTTTACAATGTAACGGTTTGGTTAATGACAGCCAATGATTCGGTGGTTGCCTTAACAACGGTAGGAAAAAAAAGCCGCCCCCAGCTGCTAAAACGCGCTCTGTCTGATCGGGTGTTTACTTCCACAAAAAAGGCAGTGCGGTGCGCCTCGCGTTTTTCAGCCAGCAAAGCACGTTCTGTCTGATCGGGCCCTTAATCTGCTGGCTGTGGTGGTAGGGGCAATGGATAAAATGGGTAAAAACAACTTTTAATCAAAGAGACTACAACTCCTGTGTGAAAGAAATAGTCATTGTTGACTTCTTTAGATATGATTACGCTATTTGAACGTCAGTTACATCAGATAGGATTCACTAGTGATGTAACATGTAAGTTAGATTAGTTACGCGTGTTATGTTAGTTACGTGACTTGCATACGTACGTTAGACCAAACCATGATCTGTTACCTGAACCCAATCAAGTAGCGTTGGTGTTGTAGGAGTCTTAATGTGTGTTTTACCTGTGCTGATTATTTGTTACGTTTCACTTATTTTATGGGTTTTGCATTATTTCTGGTAATTCAAACAGGAAGCAAACAATGAAGGTCAGTGGGTTTAGTATTTTCTGTTGACCGTCATCGTCTTAGTTATTGTGGTTTTTGAGTCATTTATTTGCTTTTTGTTTCAGTATCTTTTTATAGTCTCTTGTTTACTAAAAAGTTAAAACTTATTTGGATTTTGGATTGGTGCTTTTTGGAACGATACGCGTCGCAGTACAAGCCTACTCACGCTCTAAGCGGCATTTTTCAATCATAGTCGCTACAGGTGGTTTAACATAAACCATGTGTTAATAATTGTTGCACTTCCAATAGTTTAAAATGTTTGTCAGTCAGCTTCATTCTGAAAATCTAACCTTATGTTGCTTATTTGTTGTTGCTAACTTGACCCTGAGCAAAACTGATCCTATAATGGTGCTTAATGATCATATTTTGAAGCTTAGGGCCAAAGACCAAGCTGCCCTATTTAAAATAATTGGAAGTGAGAACATGTTTGCGATTCTGCTCACGAAACACCAAACAGCAGACTGACGAAGCTAGCAGGTAAACATAGTGAAGCATTTAAGAGCCGAAAATGTTTCTCTCTGAAATAGCTGAAAACCAAAACAGAGCCAGAAGTGGAGTGAATGTTGTGACCAGGAACGTGACTCCAAATGAATGCTAATGTTGCCTGCATTCGGTCTGTCTCTGCTTTCCTGCCTCCTGACCATGGAATAGTCCAGAAACCAAACTTTCCAGTGTCTCTGAGGCTGTTTTATTAATTCATGACCGCCCGCTATAACCTTCAGTCCTGTTTCACGGTACCTCGGGTTTGTGCCTGGGTGGAGATTCAAAGCAGCGGGGGACATAAATCTGTTTTATCCAGTGGACATATAAAAGGGCTGTAATCAAAACCTATTAGCACGGCGCCGCAGATCAAGACTTTATTTGTTACACCTCACTTCAGCTCTGCAGATTCATGATCAATACATGATTAAACTCACTAAATCAAGCATGTTTGGGTTTTGGACTCAATTTTCTCTTCAGAGCATGAAAGCATTTCCTTATTAGAGTCCAAATGTGGGTGGTTGTTATTCCGTCCAATAAGACATGTTTATGATGCGGGCTGAATTGCTTTGCCTCCTCCGGTTGTGTGCATCGAGTCTGCGATCAGGGACAACTAACGCCGTAAGAAAAGAATTTCCCAGTAGGGTGCTTCTGCTCCTCTCAGCGGTCTGGTGGCGATTTGACAGGCTGTAAAGAACCAGGAAGACTCTGTGTGAACAAGTCAAATAAGACCTCAGAGCTGAGACTGTAGACACAGAATATAGTTTACGGTCACGCTGTACAGCACTTATAGCAAAATATTTATGTCTCAATACTGCGTTGGCGTTTTACTTGAACTTCTATGAGCGGAGCCTGGAGATCTGACCTGATTTTACTTGTATAACTGCTTCAAAGGAAAAGATCAGCCCAAATGTTAAACAGGTCTGCATGAATCACCATCAGTTAAAGGCAGAACATGCTCAGCAGCTGTAAGTGCTAGTATACAGTATATCTGGATATTAGGCTAATGTAGATGGGTGTATTCCTCTTGCATGCACTGTGGTGTTCATAAAACATCTACATGTCGGGGTTTGTCTTTGGAAATTAGCAGTTAAAGTAAAGGTTGACATTCAGGTTTAAGTGTTCATTAATTCTCTTGATGAGAACTAGATGAAAAGATTGATACTTTCATGTCTGTGTGGTTAAAGTTCCTATAAACAGATTGCTATACAATTCTGCATATTTCCAGTTTCCTTAAAAAACAGGAAGCTAGGGAGGGACTTGTCTGTGATATTAATTGCCATTTACAATAGCCAATCGCACGGTCACGTCCAGAACCTCTCACCAGCTACGTCACACGTAAAGAGTTAAAGCTCCTGTGAAGAACTTACTCACCCCGGTGCCCCCACGGACAAATCCTGCTAATCCTGTACATGCGAAAGTTGTGTTTTCTGTTGTAAGCTCTCATTCTGCTTTCTTTTAACAGTCAAACGTATCACTCTTGAATGTTAACAAAGGCTGTTTCAGCAGCGTGCCTCGTCCGACACCGACCCGGTGGTAGCAGAAATAGTCGATCTACTCGCTGATGGTCTCCTTTGCTTTTGTAGGTCATAAAGAGCGAAAGCATACAGCCCCGAGTGCTGGTTGGGTCATCAACATGTTTTATTCATTTTACAGAAAATGAAAAACTCAAAATATCATTAAGAGCTTAATGAAACGTGAACTTGAAAACTAGCTACAGCTAGCCGTGTATTAGCTTAGCTTAACCAAAAAACAAAATCAGGTATTGACACCTCTACAGCTCAATTACTAACCTGTCTGTTAATTATAGAAATAAACAGATGAGTAAAACTGACTTCTTGAGGGGTTTTACTCAGAGGTTATGTGGAGTCTTTCTGTCACAGTGAGGAAACCACCATAGACTTAAAACCTACATATGTGATAATGAAGGTGCTAGGCATATAAGGTGCTATCTGCAAAAGCATGAATAATCAAGTCTTTATGCTAAGCTAAGCTAAAAGGCTGCTGGCTGAACCCTCATACTTACTGTAAAGATAAAAAAAGTGGTGTTAACATTTACATTTAGCTCTCGGCAAGAAAGCAAGAAGTGTGTTTCCCAAAATGTAGAAATATTCCTTCCCTAAATAACTTAACGTGTATTGAAGACATGAAAATACACTAAACATGATTTTGAGGAGTCTGAAATTGTTAAGCAGGACGTGCAGGATGGACGTTTAACTTTACTGTGCTTTCAAGACTGAAAAATGGATCCCAAAATTATTCAACCTCACATTGTCTCTGTTCTTTCCCTTACAGTGGTTGCCCTTTTATAATTCCACTCGGCTTTACACGGCCCAGTGTTTGGGGTTTACGGCGGCAGCAGTAGATGGATTAGAACGTACAGACAGTGAAAGAGAGAGAAGCCTCAAATCCTGTGCTGTTTGTGTGAGGTGCTGTTTCATGTAATTAATCTGCCGAGCTTCACTAGACTCATGCCATATTTCACGATGACACTAATAACGCCTAATTATATGATGTTGTTAAACCCTCGCCGGTGTTTAAACATGTAATTTAGGTAGAGTAATGGTGCATAGAATGTATTTTACTTTTAATCACTCTGGGTTTTTCGCGAGGATCTGAAGGAGCGAGGCTTTGCATTTCAATAAAGCCACTTGATTAGGGAGTATGGTGCTTTCTGTTGTTGTTTTTCTGCAGATACTGTTTACTCTGAGCTCTGCCTCCCAAAATTCCCCCCCTCCGCCCCCTCTCGCGGAGACAACTCAAAGACCCCCTGCCGGCAGCTCAGCGGAGCAGCTTTATCTGGGTTCTCCGCTCTCCCGTCTTTCCACAAGCCTCGTCTCATTGTGTCACCCCAATGTGTCAGCCACAAGCTGCAAGTCACAGTCACAAACCGCATCTCAGGGATGAGAGAGCCATTCATTAGAGCATCACCACCACTTCTATCAACAAAGGTTCCCTGTTTCATTTCCCATCGCTCCACATGCATGTAAATTAAAACGAATAAAGAGGCCGGGAAGTGGATTTTCTGCTGACAACAGTTGAGGGAATTTATGTGCAGAGCTGAGATAATTTTCAAAGTTATCTCCTCAGAGGGATACTTTTAAACAAGTTGTGTACATGCACAGCTAGGAGAAGCATCTCCCCACAGGAAAATATGCACACAACAGTTAGAAATGCATGAGTTTTGAGCATCTGAAGCACATCGACTCATGTTTTCAATGTCACCTTCGCTTTGGATTTTCAGATAAAGGCCTTTGTAGATCTTTGTTTCCAACACGAACGCAGCTGCTCTGAAGGGAAGTTTGTCCCCTCTGGTTATTACGACGGTGCGTGCAGCCTGTATTTGATAAGAGTTTAGGTATAACTAAGATTACAACACGACAACAAAGGCTGCTGAGTCAAGAAACCTGATCACAAGCATAGTTGGGGGTCATTTAGAAGTGCATTTTGTTTGAACCTTTATGAAGTAGTAATTAGGCTTAAGGGCTCGACTTTGCTGACGTCAAACCTGGCTGTGAGGACAAAACTTAAGTCATAAAGACAGATGATAATTACACTGGCTGATCCTTTGTTGTGTCCCTCAGAAAAACACCAAACAGCAGCTTCTTCAGGAGTTCTTACCCTGTAATTATGAATTAACGACTGCTGCCTATTGATTTTTACAGTTAGTACAAATATAAAGTTTCTTTTTAACTTTGAACCACAAACTTCAATTTAAAGAGCAGCTCCAGCATGTTTTAAGACGTATAAAATGCTCTGCTTGAAATAATTAAGCGTGTCTGATATGTTTTTTCTGCAAAAAACGTTTAATTACCTTTTAAAAATCCTCCCAAGACATCTCCTCCTTCTCCCTCATTAAGATTTCCTGAATCTGCATAGTCCCCGCCCACTATGCAAATTTCCAAGCGCCCCCTCCATCGCTAAAACAAACACATCTCTGCCATCGTTTAGTGGCAACTTGTTGAAACTTAGCTAGCTTGAAATGTAGTAATTAGTAGCAGTAATGTTAACGTTAGTAGTCAGTAGTGAGTTTGCAGAAATTATGATGATGGTTACAGCTGGCTCACGCATCGCCAAAGTGGTTGCCATAGGTTACACATAATGATATGCATAGCGTCGCCCCGTCCATTAACGGGATTGGCTCCTTAGGTTTGTGACGTCTCAAACCAGCCAATCTGAAAACGTGTTGTTCAGCCTGTCCTTGGTACACTGCAGTTTAAAAGCAGACAGGCCCAGCCATGGAGATGACTGCTTATGTTGTCCCTGATATGTCTTGTAGCACATGAAGAACACCACATGGAGATGTTTACAAGGTCAAACACTTGATTTTTGCTGGAGGGAGTCTTTAAAACTCACATTGAGTTTAAGTACTTTGACAGAACTTTTGCTGCAGATCTCTTAATAATTACCTGCCTCAAAATAACCCGGCACTGCGATGACTCAGAGCGGGGTTTTAAAGTATTTCTGATACTTTGGGAGGCAGTTTTGTTTTTGCTTCTACAGTCGATTTCCTTTTTTGCTGCAGCGCTGAGCCAAAACAAACCAATGCGACTGTTCAAAAATGAGCGAGGAAGCATTTTTCCAAAATGGGAAAAGGAAGGAATCATTGGGGGTTATTATATTTCAGTTATATATTTAATGGGGCTACATTTTTTACTGTGTGCCTCTTAAATATGTGAAATGTGAGTAAAGTCTCTTGTCAGTTTTTCCTTCCGCATTATAATTGACTCTAACATGATTTTCCACTCCAATGAGCTAAACCAGACTCCCTTTACAAAAGTGGACATTTAAGCTTTTTGTTAAGTTATGAGACGCTGGATAAACTCTGCATTATGTCTACTGCCTAAAAAAGAAATGCCTTCCTTCCTCTCAAAAACTGGTCACACAATAAAATACTGTCCTTTTACTACATCAAGCTGGTTTGCTGAGTCACATAAAAGCAGCTAAACATATATCACTCCTTCCTCAACCTCCATCTCATTCCTGTCTGTGTGTTTTATGAGCTATAATATCACAAGAGTAAACTCACACTCTGCCACCTCAGTGTTTTCACATCCCTCTCACCAGCAGCCAGGGAGACTTAATTTTACTCATGTAAGCAAAATAGTGTCGCTGCAGTAACCCGGTAAGAAAGACTATTTATTTCATCCCTCTCGTGCAGTATTGATCTGAGGAGCGATCCGAGCCCTGCGGCGAGATTGTCTTCCACGCTGAGTCCACGCAGGCAGGTAGGCAGGCCTGCTGCAGTGTAAACCAACATGTCAGCCCATCCTGTCATCCAGTAAACGCCACTCGCCCTCTGTGAGCACATTTAGAAGAGATTTAAACACAATACTTCCTGTCATGGAGGTTTAGCTGGAGTATTTGCTAACTCAGTTAAAGACATGATAAAATGAACTCTTGTTTTTCTTACGACAATAGATTGTTTGTAACCACATTAATGATTCAGTGTCTTAAAAAGGGTATGAAAGGTTTCTTTTGGAGACTTAACCAAGCAGCGACCTCTGGGGCTTAGATATGAAGTCCATGGTGCCACCAACTGTCGTCCCTCGAGTGGCGGCTTGAGGCTGGCCCCAGAAGTGAGTCAATCCCCATCAGGCCCCATTTTAAAATGCCCAACTTTACAGCAGAATTAAACACGTTTACAAGCGAGGACAGGAAAGGTTTTGGTGTCTTTAGCTGATTTCTTTATTTATGACAACTGTACAGGAGGTGAATTTGTATACAACTCACCTGTTTAAGTTATATTAGGGCTTAAAGTTGCATCATAAGTGCCGTGGTCGCTGTGAGTGACAGGTGGGTTCTGCTAGCTGTCTGCTATAGGTGTCTCACCTACCGTAAAATCCAGAATATAAGACGCAGTCTGTTTTGGGGGGGGGGGGTCTCCAAGAGTTTTCTTTAGCTATTTATCAATAAAAACGTGCATACAAGTTATTTCAACACTATTTCAATTTATTTTCATTTAAAACACATTCAGAAAACACAAATTACAGCCTACCATCTGTTTACACCATGTCGAGTTTGCAATCCTGCTGTCTACCAGTGCTGTAGCTAGCGGTAGCTGGCAGCCTACGGTAACGTTGATTGTTGTGAGGGTGGCAGCTGCAATGCCGATAATGACGGTGCATGTCCGTGACGAAACGTCAGCAACAATCGTCAGGCACTGCGGCATATTGCGGCTTGGACCTGGAAACAGTTTAATGCGGAGGTGTGACGTCCCCACTTAACAACCGGATAGCTCCATCGTCTGGGTAAAATATCGTAACACAATAAAATACCTCTCTCTGCGTTTTATACTGGTATATTGGTCACACAGGTATAAAGGACGCAGCCCACTTTTTGGATGAAATTTTTTTTATTAAAAGCACGTCATACGTGGCGCTGGTTTAGCTCAGTTGGTAGAGCAGGCGCCCCGTGTACAGAGGCTACAGTCCTCTGATCGCAGGTTTGACTCCCGGTCTGCCGATCATTTGGTGCATGTCATCCCCCACTCTCTGCTCCCCATATTTCCTGTCTATCTTCAGCTATCCATAAAGGCAAAAGCCAAAAAAAGTGCAAATTTTTCATTTAAATATCAGACAAATAATCCATCTTTCTGTGTGGTTTATTTTACTAAGGGACCATCCAAAAAGTCTGTGCTTCGGCTTTTTGATGAGTGACATTTTATTTCTATGTTAACATTAATTAGCTAGTATGCTGCACTAGCCATTCCCAACTTGTTAGCTTGTTCAGTGTCTGTCACACAATAGTTTATTTGTGGAGTCAAGATTGTTTTGTGCTTTTCCCCGCAGAGATGACGGCAGGACAACCTGGTTCGTGCTGACAACCTGCCACTTGCTCTTCCACAGGATATTTGCGCGGGAAAGTTGCGAGTCTGCTACTTTCCACAAGCTGTGACGTTGTCTTGCATTGCAGCAAAACATATTCAATTTTTTCACCAGGTGCCCCTTCGTTAGCGCTCTGGCTGTGGTGATGAACTGATCCATTGACATGAGCAAGAGGGCTTTATTTGTCGAACCAGCTCTAATCAGCCTGAACAAGGCCTTAGTTCAGGGGCCACTGTGATCATGATGATGTTAGCTGAAAGTTCACCATGTTTCTTATCTTAGTTTAGCATTTTGTTATGCTAAAATTTGCCACATAGGCCACAAAGAATACACTCTGTGTTTCAAAGTAAAAGTAGTTTGAAAAGTGATATGATTAAAGTTATATTTCATTTTAAATCAAAGCAAACTCTGCAGTCACATCCTGAGTAAAGGTAGTTATATAAAGTTAGTTAACTGAAGTTGGGGTGACAGATCAAGGTAGCGGCTCTTCAAAGGCCTAACATCGTCTGAAATGTGAATCAGAGACAAAATGTCCTTGGCACACAGAGCAGTGAGACCTGATCTTAATAAAATCAGAGCCTGAAGTTGCTTCAACTGGTATTTAAGATGTAAAAAAAACTCAGGTGTTTGTTAGAATGACCTGCAGGACCAGCTTTGTGAAGCACAACACAACAGATAACATTTCAAAGAGCGACGCAGCGTTTAGTTATGAGATAGGCAGATTGCACTTCAAAACAGCCTTCTGTAACTTAAAGATTGCATAAATCATTTTGTACCTGAGCACATCAAAGGGAGAACATTCACTTACAGCAGCAGGGGTACATTTAAAATGTTTTTTTTGAACACAAGAGCAAGCCCTCCTACATGACCAGCAGATGAGGAGCTGATAAATAGAGTCTGTAATCAGGACGCTCAGTTGGGTGTGCTCACCGCTCCTCAGCCTCGATTCAGTGAGAGGGGAAACTCCAGGACAAAGAGGACGTTAAGTCATATAGACGGAAACCTTCGAAACATTAAGATGTAAAGGAAAGCAGGAAGCATGTTGTCTTGGTGATGTTATGGATGCAGCAGAGTGATGCCTGCACAGTGAAATTATTATACTACAATCAAACGGGTGATGAGGATCTATTTTTGGTCTTGGGGAGTTAAATGCCGGCCTTTGAGGTCAGTGGATGTTGTACGTCTGTGTGTGGAGTGAGCGAGAGAATGCTACAGAGCTAACGTTTAGCATTTCACTCACAGCTTTGACATTGGGGCATCTCAGTTAATGTTTTGTGTATGCTAAGTGTTAACTATGATATGGTTAGCAAAGCATGTTGTAGCTCAACATTCAGTGACCCATTGTAACGAATATTCAGTCTGCTTCCTCCTCTGATTCTGACTCAGATGACTTAAACGCTGATTGTCACATGCGCCATATTTGTGTGCAGAGCAAGGAAGCTGTCAATCAAAGAGAGGGAGGTGTCAGTTAAAAGATGATCAGAACATTTGCTTTTTAAACTAGATTTTCTCATGGTTTTGCAGAGTTATTTACACTCAGCATGTTATGAATGCTCAATAAGATTCTGTACTGTTTTATCACATTTGCATTTTTGCTATTTCAAGCCGAATTTCTGAGTGGTTCAAACATGTCTCCTTCAGGGGCGTTTGCTAACGTGACTGATTCTGTGGGTTTCTTGGAAGGACAGCTTTAGTTCAGCCAGCTGTTAACAGGAAGGAGCTTTCATGCTCGTGAGCAGTGTGCGCTCTTATGGGACAATACAAACTATTTTGAGGGCATCATTTTTGTGTCTAAAAAACAGATAACCCGGGTGATTACTGGTGACAATCAGTGTTTTGCTTCCAACCCAAAAGCTGCGTGCATTTCCGTCTTGCTACAGTGCCTCTTTTGATACTACCACTGGAGGGAGCTATAGTTAAAACATTTAAAATTCGACACATGGTGGCTTTAATCCAAACAAATATGTAAGGGATAATGTTTAGTGAGCAGGTTGCTATCGCGGAATGGAACCCCGACAGGGTGAGCAGGACCCTGATCTGTCAGCGCAGCGCCTGATTGACGTATTCTGTCTCGTCACTGTCAGAGTCTGTTGACATTTTCTTTTCCATTCACCGTCTTTTAGCACCGCTGTATCCCATACTGTGTACCATTTAATGTTTACTTCATGTGCCATCTTCAGTTTTGTAGATCTTTCTGTCGTAGCTTTCAGTTTTTGCATCGTTTAACCTTTATTGTTCTCTCCGCTGTTTTGTCTCTTCTTTTTTCCCTCTGTAAACAGACCAACGTAAAATGTACTTCTCTCACCGGATTGGTATGATTACAGTTGGTCCTCTTGATTGTGTGATTAGAGCCGCATCCCATAGCAACGGTCTGTTCTTCATAGCAACGATCTGTTATCGAGTAACACCAGACCTCAGAATGTCGTAATTAACCAATCAAAATCAAGTGTTTAACACAGCCATGTAATAAAGGCACAGAATAACTCTAATGACACAATATCCCACCCTTTATCTCGAGGAAAAACAGACATAACAACCATAAAAAGACAATCAGATGCTGTGAATGTGAATATTTCTATAGTAAATAAATATATGTTTGTGTTTTATATTGTGTTTGTACAAGGTTAGACCATAACAGGTTGTATATTTATCCTCTTCGGTCAGGTCTCGGAGTGGGAGGCTCCTGACGTCTCAGGAGAGAAAGTTTTCGTGCTTGTGAAGTGAATTGTGAAAACTGCAGCGGTGAATCACATCAAGCCTTCCTTCCTTTATTTTTATTCATGGATACAGCGAGCGATGAAGTATGGAGAGAGAGCAACAGTAAAAGACATGAACAGCCGCGGGCCAAAAGGCCAGGGCCAGTGAATAATTGAAAAATTCCTGCCAACCTGCATCAGGCTGTTTTCCTCCGCTGTGATCAATCGCTGGCTGACGTCATGTTTGGGCGACGTGTCTCAGGGGGGTCGCTTTAGAGAGTATATTTTAATTAATGTGTCATGACATGAATATAAGACGAGTTGTGTTTTGAGTAGAATGAGGCCTTTATATCTACAGAGAGAGCCCATCTCATCCACATTGTGTTGCACCAGCTCGTTCTACAGTAGCCCACAGCAGACAAACTAAACACTGGTTCTGGTGGCCTTGAAAATCTTTTCATGAGTTTCAAGGCCACCATAGTTTCTCCTACAAGCTCAAGCCGCTTTCCCACTGGTCAAAAAAACCCACTAACACACGGCTTTCTTGCTTAATGGGAAAGGTTACAATCGGCATTCAGACTCGGGTCAAATGACTCTGCAGTAGACCCGGGTAATTATCGCCTCGGCTCCAACCGGCATTGATGGGAACACAAAACCTGTGTCCACACACTAATCTCCGCCCCCGTTCTGGCGCTATGCTGTGCTCCGTCTGTAACTTCTGCGACTCCTCGTCATCTCAGCTACAAATTCCACCCGTCTACGTCCGAGCAGCGCTCGAACATCGTTCCAAATTTGGCGCTGAGTTTGATACACAGACAAAGACCTAACCACTGTAAACATCTTCACTGTTTACTAATGCTATTTTGGGCCCGTTTGTGACGTCAGGCGGTGACGCAGCAAAAAAGAGACTGAAAGGAGTATACTTCACTGGCGATGGGAACAGAGACAATCTTCATTTATAAGTGGGTCTTCCCGGGTCTGAAAAACCTGCGTCAATGTGCTAAATTTAGGTGGGAAAGGGGTATCAGAAGGGGAGGGGGATAAGGGAAGCTGTTGTTAGCTGGTTGAAATGTGAAACCTCGCTGCTAGTTGCATCTCCTTTCACTCTTTCATGTAGGGAATCATGTAGAGGTTCAATTTACCAATCAATCTTTAAACAATAATCACACACTTTTTGGGATATTGAAACATATTGTTTATTATTGTTTGGTTTTGGTCACTGTACACGCCAAACTGCGTCATGTTTATGAATACCGAAGAGTGTGCTTTGCGGGGGTCACAAGATTTATTTATGTTCCACAGTCAGATAAAAGTTGTGAGCACATTATCTTGTGGAGGTTATTGCTGCCCCCCTGCAGAGTTTGAGGACTCACTGCTGCAGTTTGGTTTATATTTCCACAACATTTAGTACCTGTTAGTTAATAATTAATTTGGGTGTTGTTTCTAATTCTCAGCATCTCCAGTTCATCACCTATTTCTGTTCCTGCTGTGTTAAAACAAAAAGAGAAGCTGTTATATTTGTGTCTGTAAAGATTTTACAACAGTGAAATCAACACAAATATGACATTAACTACAGTAAAACACTTTATTGTTTCATAAGTCGGCAGCTTTATGTGGCCAACTGCTTTATGTAAATGTTATTATAAATGTTATACATATCATAAGAGGATGATGATGCATAAATTACTTTACTTCTACTCAATATCTTCAATTCCTGCGGCTTTTGTGGTCTGAAAGGTACACCGTGCCTGTTAGTGGAAATACCCCAAAAACTCTTGTTGAATTAGGGTCTCAAAAATGGAGGGCAACAACAAAACTCCATCTTTCTGGCACTAGAGTCTCAGATATACAAATCAAGAGGGTATCTTCCAGAGCTCCAGCCTTCTTAGTGCCAACGTCTCTCTTTTATTTATTGTATCTCCACTGCAGCTAAAGAAACACTGTCCAAAACCTCACAGAGAAAATGCAGTACTAAAAAGACTGGTTACTTTGGAAGATAGTCACTTAATTAGACCGATTTTCACTGCCTTATTTTAGCCTCAGCTGAACTGTAGCATGCATTTACATACACTGCTTTAGCTGCTGTGATGGCTATAAGGACAGAAGGGACAATAACAGCTATCAGCTTAATATGAACGTATTTCAACGTTCATATTAAGTTGGCATGTGAGAGATGTATTAAGATAAATATGAACTTAATCTTTTACTATAAATGCCTTGCATGTAAACACAGTGGAAGTGTAAAACTGGCTATAATAATCTCTCTGTATTGGTGTATGCATGTGCATGCAGACATACAAATATGCAACATTTGAGTTTGTCATGTCAGTCAAATGGGTCATAAATCCGGCCTGACCTGGGTTTAATTGCCCCCTGAGCAGCCGTTTCATTGTTTTAAATGCCTCTGCACCGCGGCGTGGCAGCACCATAACTTCTTGCTGCGAGGATTTTAAGACAACCCAGAAACAAATGCCGCCGGTGCTGCTGGAATTGCTTTCCTGAGACAAGCTGAACAGCCAAGCATAGCATTATGCTTCTTCACAGAATCGATCCCTCCAAAGGATGCTACTTGAATTAGGCCCCCTCGCTCAGGGACTGTTTCCAAGCACTAAAATGCTCCAATGTTTATTCATCGGCCCGGCCGGCTCGTCTGGGGGATAGGAATCAATGGATGGAAGAAAATGGGTCCATTTAAAAGAATACTCTTGATTTTCTTAATTTGCTTATCTAGTCAAGCAAATTCAAAGGAATCAAAAAATCCTTTAAACTATTATTTCAGCCCCACACCTCATTTACTCCTTATTAGGCCTCAGTAAATACAGGCTCACAGCCCTCCTGTGTGTTCTATAAACATACGTCACCTAAATTAAACTGGACCAAGATTAAAAAACATATTTCTTTTTTGATTCAAACTGGGAACCTTCTAGCTGTGAGGAGACACAGCGCTAACCACTGCACCACCCTGCAGCCGTTGTATATTTTAACATGTTTAATTTTAGTTTTCCACTATCTACTGTATGTTTATATGAATTATAGCTTCTGTTGTAAAAAGAAAAATGGAAAAACTATTAAACAACTTGACATGGATAATGAAGAAATAAACTTAAAGATAAAGAAATTAAACAAAATAAAAAAAATAACATTTCCAATTATACTAAAAAGTCAATACAGTTATTCATTATCGATAAACAGCGTATGTGGCAAAGTTATTAATGAACACATGTGGCAAGTTGCAACATGTTAACACAGTAACGTACCTGCAAAGTTAGAACGGAAGAAGCCTTTTGGATGAGAGGTGAAACATCTTTAACAACTTTAACCAAGTTCAGCTGCCTTTTGGATTCAACCTTTGAATTTCCATGACCTGGAGGGCTAAACCTTCACAGACATGTCTGCAAAATGTTTCCTGACAATTCAGCTGAGATGGAATAGGTGAAATAAAATACGAGGCATCTGTTCACAGTATTATACTTACATTGAATTAAACCATGATCTTTCCCGAACCTTAAACCAGAGAACTATTGTTGCCCAAACCTAACCACACATATATAATCCAGACTGTAAATCACTCGTCTCTGTTTGACAAAGTCCAGATATGGATGTGGCGACTTCACGCCACAAATAAGTCGCTGAGAGGCTGAGGTCGGGCCTCGTTCTTGTCTCACATGCTTAACAATTAATCACTGAGATCAGAAAAGATATACGTTTAACCTTTTATTAACGATAAAGAAGAACAACTCATGATATTGTGTTTACACCTTTTACACCTCTGTTTACGTTCTATGTAAAACGCAAGGAGGCGGAATGGAGGGGCGAAGTTGTTCCGACTCTGAGCCGACATTGGAGGTAGGAACAGAGGCGTAACAGAGGCGAAATGGAGTCAGTGTAAAAGGCGGAGCCGGCAGGGCGGAACAGTGCTGTGTGTGTATTTGAAGCACACGCTGTTTGTTTACACCTCGCGCACATTTCGCTTCCGCAAAGCTATTTAAAACACACACTGGGACGTTGCGTGGTCCAGTGTAGAATGACAAAGGTGGCATGAGGACGGAGCTTTGTTACGGCGCAGTGAACACAACATCCTCGCCAATATCCATGTGACCCACCATCTCCTCGCTTAATATGACCACACAATAAATAATATTATTGACAAAAACCAACACCACCAAAAATCTAAACCATCACACACACCTTTACCTTAAATGACTACAAAATATACTTGATGATGATGCGTTCTTGTCATAGACTAGATATAAGAAGTGGGTGTGGCCACTTGGTTTTAAATGTTGAATGCCTCAAACCTGCATTCTGTCATATGGCCAGCAGGGGGAGATTTTACTGGTTGTAAAAATAAGTCCAACTTTATTAACATAGTTGTGAAAATGATTCTATTTCTCACTTTATTTACTTACAACATTTTCCAAATAAGGTCACTTCTGGCTCTAAATAACCAAGACTGCGACAGCCAAAAACTTCAGTCTACAAACCAACGGTGACGTCAGGGTGTCTATGTCCACTTCTTATGTACAGTCCATGTTATTTATAGGAGACATGGTTGCTCCTAAGGGAACAATATGTCATTGTTGTGTTCACAGCTTGTTTCTATTCTCCCAAAGTGCCCAAATGATAGTTAATGTGTGTTTAAAATGTTACTATTCTTCTGAGGTCTTCACATTGACAACCAAAATAATGCTCAACATCGTCAGAGTGTAAAAGTTGATCAAAAAAAAACATTCACATATTTTCTGTGCAGCATGACATTCAAGCGGAGAACGAGCAAGTGTGAGCAGCCAGAAATGAACTCGGTTCTGAGGTCAGAGATTTCAGAAGAAGTGCTGCAGCAAACTTTCCAAAGCCAGACCCCCCGGTGTGTATTTTCTCTCTGCCAGCCTCCAGCAGCTCGCAGAGATGAGCTGTCTGAGAAGAGAGGCCAATGCTTCTCGTCTCATCTCCTTCTAATCCGGCAGACTCCCCTCCCCCCCTCCTCCTCCACCCCTCCCGTCCCTTCTCCACACCCCTCTCAGTGACACTTAGCGCCGGACAGTCCGTGCAGTACATTCCACATCCCATTTCACCTCCGACTAATTGGAAACCTGGAGTCTCTTTGTGTTTTTTTCTCACATAATATCTAATTTTTTCCACATTTCTTTTGTTCTGCCTCTTCCTGTCTGCTGTCTCATTTTCTCTCTATCATCTCGATGTGACAAACTAACCCCTCAGTTGTCTGTGTAGCAGAGAAATGAGGGTGTAACCTGTGAAACCAAGCGTGCCCTTTATATTGGTTCATCTGCATGCAAGAGGGGGGCCCAGAGACTGGAGGCTTTATTGGAACAGATGACCTCGGCTTTATGTTTCATACATCATTATCACAAAGCCAATCTCGCTCTGCCTTTTAAATGCACGGGCCTGCGAGCACACACACACACACACTCACACACGCTTTATCTCCATCTTCATTTCTCTTTTTCCCCTCGTACACACACAGAATGGAAGAAGGACAATGTGCCGTCAGGGTTTTAGTCTGGGGACTGGTGGTAGTGCACTTAGTCTAACAGCAATTACCTGATGTGCAGCGGAGACCACGCGGAGGGTCCGGGGGAAATCCATCAAAATGCAGTAAACCCTGTGGGCCTGTAATGAACTGGTGCTTTCCCAGCTCCTGCTCTGCACACCACATCAGCGTCTGGAAGCCTGTATTAGTCATGACAAATGAAGGCGAAACCAGGCCTGTGTGTGTGTATTTAAGAAAAGGTGCATTCAGAGCCTGTAATGGTTTCTCTTTATGTATCGAGTTTAGCCTTGGTTCGTTGCCTCTTTGAATTTATGTTAAAGTCCCTCCTGAGGTCTTAAAGGTCTCTCTCTAGTGTTCTCTGTGAAGCTTTAAATAGAATTTATTCACATTTTTTTATTAAACCACAAACCCTCGGTGTTCAAAAATCAACCTTTATAGTATTTTCCCAACAGCACAGTTATGAATTGATAATGTTGAAAGTCTTGTACGAGAGATGCTTCATGGAAAATCTGCATTTCAATTATGTTTGAAAAATCACATCACTCAGATTAAATAAGAATCGTTGGCATGGTTACCAGTTCAAGTAAATATTTCGACCCTGAAGTCGAGAAAACAACTGTTAGTGATGATGGTTCTTTTTTAATGGTAAGTATATTGAAATATCTTAAATGTTTTCTAATGTATTCGATCAGATTTTTAGACTTCCATTGATATATCAAACTTTAAAGGACAGTAATTTAGACATGCTTTTTGTTATCATTAAACATCCAGCTTCTACTTAAAGTTATAATCTCGAATATCTCAGTTTCGTTCTCTTTGGCGGCACCTATGGCGATAAACGGTAATTGTGGGAGCACACTTCCCAGATATCCAGACAGCACTGCATGTGTGACGTCCACGGTTGGCTCCGGTTGTAACTCTTGATTTTCCTCGCTGACGGTCGCTTTCCTTTTCAGACTGTTTGCCTTCATCTGAGCGTCGAGTTTGTTTCTTTTTCTTTGGATTTTCACTTATTTTTGAAGTTGTATCTGTAGTCATTTATCTTTTCTTTGTTTGTTCAGCCATAGTAGATTACTGTTTACTCGCAACACTTGCAGAGGAAAAGCAGCCGCTTAGCTCCGCCTACCCTCTCTGGCAGACCAACCACTGCTGGGTGATGGAAAACGCGTCACTAACTGGGCGCCACTTGTGATTTTTTCCGTGAAAGTCCCCACAGACACCCAGTCTGTAATACTGCAAATGCAAAGGCTTGATTGAAAAAAATGTTTGAGATTATCACTTTAAACAATGGAATAGGGCATTTGTATCTGTCGGCACAGTTGGCAGAACTTGTCTTCCAAAACAGACTCATGTGAGCGTCTATATCCATATATATTTCCTCTGTGGACACGGCTGGGACATGATGGTTCTGAACATCATTTGTGACCCGTGAAATTACTGAAGTTTGGTTTCTGTCAGTGTTGGAAAATGTGCAAAAGCATACTTTTTTTAAAGTGGGACAACAAGTGTGATCCAGCTGTGACCGGCCTGTTTATCACTTCACAGTGTCCCCTGAAACACGTTCGGTTGTTTTCTGTCCTACTTGCAGCATTTCTGTATTTGGTTGTGTTTTAATACTTGGCTGCCTTTTTAATGAAATCTGTGCATGTGTTTACTTAAAGTTTTCTTAAAGTCTAACTTCACCCGAGATCTGAGCCTTATTCCAAGCAGTGCATAATGTGTATAAAGGTTATAAAAGTGGGAACTGGTGACAACTACATGTTGGGTGTTTTTCTATGTAACTCAGCTGTTTAAAGTATATGGACGACCCTTTTTACATTGCAATTCTGCCACAGTGCCGCAACGAGGCTTCACTGTTATGCCACCTTTGCCATTTTACATTAGACCGAGCAACACCGTGGTAAAGCCGCTCCGGTGTGTGTTTTTTACATTGCGTTGCAGAAGCAAAATGTGTGCGAGGTGTAAACACACACACCCTCCGCTGTGTTTACCTTGACGCCATCTCACCTCTGTTACTACCTCCAATGCTGGCTCAGAGGCGGAACGACTTCGCCCCGTCATTCAACCTCCGTGCTTTTATATACAAGACAGGGTGTTACAGAGGAGTAATAATCCTGCCTTGAACTGGCAGTGTTTAAGGGGCTAATGCCTAGAGCAAGGTATATTAGGGGCATGTCTTTGACTGACAGGTGGGTGGTGCAGGCTGTCTGCTCACCTTCATAAAAGTATTAGTAATAGTATTATTATATTAGTGGATCATTTTACGAGCAAAACAACATGTCTCACTGTGCTGTCAGTCCAGCTTTGAGTGAATTCTAATATTAATATGTTAGCACTGATTAGCAGGAATTGTTGTCTGGGCTCAGCTTGTTCACCGCAACATGTCCATCATGGGAGTCAGGACTGTTGTTGGCTTTTCCTCACAGAGAAGATGGCTGGACATAATGATGAGAGGTTTGGCTCTTTTGACCGACCGACGGAGTGAGTTTCTAATTGACTCTCTCACCAGAATCTGGCTGAGTGAGCGGCGAGTTTCAATAAGCTCCACGAGCTCTCTTACTTTGTTCAAGCTAATAACTGCTACTAATAATAATTTAACAACTTCTGTCAAATAGAATCTCATTCTGGGGAAACACTGTATCTATCTAACTAACTATGAGCCAGCTTATGAATTTTGATTGTTGTAAAGGCTTAATGACACAAGCCAATCTCTTTCTCCTCTCCAGCTCCATCCTCTGGTCCAAACATCTTTACTTCTGACTCCAAGAGAACAAGAGGGCTACAGCTATACTGACTAACGGAACTCTTTCTGTGAACCCTTTTACCTGCCCTCAGTCCCTGCGTATAACCATTTAGTTGTATTACTTTCACCATGGTGTTTTAATAGTGTAATCAAAGAAACAATTAATCAGCAGACAGCATCACTTTGCGGTTGGACCTTTTCATTTGACACTTTCTGTGCATGATTTGAATACACAGAGTTCCAGCTACATGTGACGCCTCGCAGCTCTGTTTATGTAATGCCTTGTGTTACAGGTCACCTCTAAGTCTCAGCCTCTTTCTGACAGTCAGTTTGGGTTCAGCAGGAAGTTTCACGGATTCATTTTCTCCTCATGACATCTCATTTTGGGATTACCTGCGGCGGTATTGTGTTGCCGCGGACAAGTAACCCCTTTACTAATCTGTCACCACGCTTTAATGGATTTCCATTTGGGATATAATTATCTGGTTAAAGTGTCAGTCAGAATCTTGTCAGACATCGGGATGCCCTTAAGGAAAGAAAACCCAATATTCTCCTGACAAAAAGTGAAAGAGTCACAAATGAAATTAAGCTGACAGGACGCTCACTGATGTGACGTTTCAGGAGCTGCTGAAAAGGAAAATAAATAGAAGTAAAAACTGAGTTTTACCTCAAACATTTTATATCTTTTTGTGTAATTGAGGCCAGAAGGAAAAACACACCTGTCATGAGATGGTGATTAACTTCAAACAAAGTCTACATTCTGGCAGGTAAAAAAAAAAAATCTCTTGTGTGATGATATTAAAGTAAGAGTAGAAATAAAAGAAGACTGGAGCCATTAAACCTTTGCTTCTTTCTTCACACATTTTTTTACTGTTTGCTTCTGTATGTGTTGCTTTAAAATGTTTTAACGTTCCAGAATCATTTAAACGTTTGCATATTCATTTCCCCCATTGTTTGATGTAGTTTCTTTCGTAGCAGTGCCATGATGAGAACGTTCTTATTCTTCTTTTAACATGACTGAATGTGCTTCCACACACTACAGTGATATGCTGAGCTCCAATTACAGCCCCATTTTTTAATTAAGTTATATCACACTCAAGGTTGTGATATCATCACAGCTGTGATTCGGTCGTAGGCCTCATGCCGCAGACAATCACAGCAGTGATGATATTCAGTACAACATCACGACCTCGAGTGTAATATTTCTTTTATACAACAGTTAAACAAGCGGTAGATTGTAGTAAAAAGTAACAATCAACAGATTATTATTTTTGCTCCAACTATTTGACTCAACTAGTTCCACAAGTTGACTGAAACTGGACTTTTGTTGCCAAGCAACCCAAACATTCTCCTGCACTCTGTAGCTGTGTCCCAATTCAGGGGCTGCAGCCTTCGAAGGAGGCGGTCTAGGAAGGATGAGTCATTCATAGTCTGCGTAGACCGCTAAAGCTGAACTGAAATGAGACGGTCTGGTCTACGGAGGACTTCCTGTTTGCGTCACCTGCTGTTCCCGCTCCTTACCCTTGCGTCACCAAACGCTGCTCCTGTCGCCTAGCAACAGGTAGCTAGCGGGCTAACTGGCTAGCATAACTAACGTCGATGAAGTTAACCTATTATTTTAGAGATAATTTGTTTCAAGGTCCCTTTCCTTTTTTAAACGTGTAACATTAGCTATTTGATTCAGTTGAAACCAAAAACTTTTAAATGTAAGGAGTATTCCTCGGCCGCTTAATACCCCGCCATCTCGTTTGAATTTGTGTGCAATGAATCTCGGGACAAGTATATGAAATCATCTCTTTGCATCCAGCAGGTGAGAGTGTGGAGAGTCATGCGTGAGGTGTCAGAGAACAATCTGGAAAGGAATGAGTGCGCAGGTGACGCTGAAATACCGGCTTGATTACTGACGAGGAGCAGCTATGTGCCCAGGTGAGCTGATGAGGTGGGCGTGGCAGGCAGACAGAGAGGAGCACAGGTGAGGTGAGTGGAAAAACACTGAGACCCAGAGAGAACTGTCACAATTATAACTGTTTGTTCAGATTTGACTGAGTGACACAGATTGCCTCTCTTCTCTTCCCACATTTTGAAAACCTCTGTTCTAACATACAAACACAAACACACAAAGACCGTATCACAAAACACTGGCTCATCACCCTGACTTTTCGGGCTTTTCTGTTACAGATTGGCCTAATTGGCATCTTGTGAGAACAAACTGAGGCAGGTCAGGAAAGTGGAACAAGCACATCTATATTTGCCTTATTAGCACACAGTTTTTGAACTCGCTCTTATTGGATTCTACCGCTGTGTTACTGCCTCTTGAACGCACCCCAGGAAAAGACAAACCCCTTGTTTAGTGCTTGTTTGATCCTCTTGATATGTGGCTGGAAAACTTAGATTTCAACCATGCACTACATACCAATTATACAACATACTCTCATGTGACAAATAGTAGTTTGTATGTATTCATTTATTTTCAGACATACTGCTCAGCACCATCAGTTCGGATTATCATGTCACTTCCTGAAAGCCTCCTCGTCGCTTGGATCTACCTGTGATGTAATCTCTATTTACAGATTCTACATAGAAATGTAGAATCTGTACGCTTGTAGTCTGAGTAATATTGACCAATCATGTATCAGCAGTCTGCGGGGTGTGCAGAAAAAACAGTCTGTGTGGAGAGCAACAGCAGGCGGAACGTAATGCTCAGTAATGACATCCCGGCTCCCATCAGCGGTCATCTGACGATGATTTACCTACTTGTTTCTATAAACAGACATCTGCAGCAAGTCCAGCTAACAATCTGCTCTAGATCTAAAATTCAAACTTGAGATAAATTTCACTGACGCTGTGTCATGACAGCCGTACAGCGCTTAGATTTCCCGACTTCCTCAAATGCATCAGAAATGATCGATTCGACCTCCGTTCATTTTAAAAGTAGTTCTCCTGTAGAGGACAGACCTGGCAAAGCTTTTACTTTTTACAAATCTGCATCATGATGTTGAAATTTTGGCAAAGTAAGACCTGTTAATTAAAGTAAATCTAAAGTTTCTCTTTCTGTAACAAAGCAGCTCGTGGAAAAGGAAGTCTTGACTGGAGGTTGTGTACCGCTTACTGCCGGATACACGCCCCGGCATGTTCACAGCTGTCCCCAGAGGCTATACTGTTGTCAGACTGTAGCCGATGGGATCCGAGATTGCCTGTGGATATTTTTAAGTTCCAAATTATATTCAAACCTAAATTGAGGCACTACTAAAGTTATAACACAACTAGTGTTGTTAAGACTACTGTATTGCACTGTGGGATATATACCAGCTTAGCGTAAGTGCTTGCAAACTGTAATGTTTCCAGAGAAAGAGTATGCACTTGCCGCAGTGTTGGTTTCATACAAAGTTTAGGACTTATCAAAAAATCTCACATACTATTTTAGAGTACCAAATAGCGTGTTGATTAGACCGCCTAGCCATGCTAACATGCTCAAAATGACAATATTAACTCGCTAATTTTTAGTTATTCGATGCTGTAAAAAGGATGATTGTTAGCTCTGTTGACAAATACAGCTCCTTCAGCCGATCTGTTACGGATTAGCAGAGTGGAGGACAATCGGCGAGAGGAGATGTAACTAAAACAATCACTACAGTCACTGAAGTTTACATATCTGTGAACGTCTGCTTCAGACCAACACAAATAGCTGTTCTGCTGTTAAACACGACGCCGTGCGGGATCCATGCTGGGGTTTTTTTTTCGGTAAGTCGAGGTGAACTGAAAATTGTAATCCTTTTAGATCACATCCCCGGTAATATTGTGCATCTATTTGACAATATAGGCCAAAAACAATACAGAAAATCCATTTCTTCGTATTCTTATATCAAAATTCGATCATTTTTTCTTCCGGTAAAATTAAATTTCACGCGTGCTTACGTAAGTTAGCAACAAACAATTTCAACCAATCAATCTGCAACATTTAGCCGCAGAGCACCAAGAACGCTCGGTCAGTGAGCTAGCTACTGCGCTGTGGAGAACGTCTGTCTATGCCCACTTCTCAACGATCAAATCAAATCCCTCTAATGATATGTCCCGCCTGCACGTCCTGTTTCACTCGGAAATACGTCACCATACGGAAGATAGATACTCTCGAAATACCGTTTCAGCTCGAATTTAATGTGTGTTTTGGTTAGCGGAAGAGGTGTCGCATTACGATAGCTCCACCCTTTGATCTCTACTGCGTAATCTCTGGCTAAAAATATCGTCGCCAGCGTACGATGGCAGCGGCTGCCTCGGGGGTATTTTTGTTTCAAATAGGTATAATGACAGAGGTGGGGGAGACATGTCGTCCAGCTGTTTATACAGTCTATGGTCTGGACCTAGTGGTGGACTGATTGAATTGAAGGAGCCCTGCTGCTAGTCAGACTGAAAATATGTGGTCTCCATTTACTGAAAAACCCAGTGCCAGATGAATAATGTTCCAATTACATGCGAAACACATTAAACTTAAACCTATGTTTTTGTGACAGGCAAAGAAAATTAATCAGGACATCAAACTGTAACAGTGTTCCTTTAATTTCAACATTTTTTCCCCTCCAGTCATTTTAATTCACACTCCGAAACTGCCGTACGATTTGAGGAATATAATTTGAATTTCACCCCGACATAATGATCAGTGTGAGGCTGGGATAGCTACTGGCTGAAGCGACGCTGTGAAGCATGATAATTCTTTGTTAAATGCACACATGGCCAAAACCACATGTGTCCAGGATCCTCCGGTACCTGCGGGGTGTTAGTGCAGAATGGGGGGAGGGGCTGTGGGATGCTGGGTGGAGAGGTGATGACACTTGGCTACACAGTCTACCATATCAGCGCTACCCGGAAGACATCAGATGCTTCCTGTTATCCAGTTCTCAGACCATTATCTGGATGAACTCCAGTATAATAGTCGATAAACAAGTTATTAATATCTGTTATCAAATCTACCACGCTTCCTTTCCCACACAACCTTCAAGACCAGAATTCCCCTCGCACGGTCCACCCTGCACGTAGCACTCTGTCTTAAGACATACTGTATTCTCACACAATACCTGCAGTAATCGGGGATTCAACGGCAGCTGCACAGACACATACATAAATATACACACACACACACACACACACTTGAGCCAGGCTTTTAGGGTCTGGGTGGGACGCAGGGGGGAAAGGCAGATGGGGGAGGACATGACCGGTGTCCACAGGGACAGCTGCGGAGGTCTTCCCTCCTCACCGCCTCACACCTGTTACACATCATGTCCGCTACAGCACACACAGCATCTTGGTGAACCCCGACACAAACAACATACACACATTTGCACAAATTAAACGAACAATAATATAAAAAATGCATTGTTGTAGCTTTAAACACATTTCTTACATGTTGTTGTATCTGCTCTGAGTTAATTAAAAGCAAGGGGTGAGAAACTCAGTTTACTGACCGTGCTTTTGTTCAACCAGAAAGCATTTATCTCTGTGTGATTTCACCACTGACTTATTCCACTTTTATTTTTCAGTTCTCTGTTAGCAGCATAATAAAAAGGTCTGTCCAATATTTCATATCTCCCCTGTGCCTTGAAATTAATTCATGCAAGAGAAATGGAAATGACAGTTGTGTTTGCTCTTCTGAAAGATCCCCCGCATTGTTATCGGTAAAATACCCAACAAAAAGGTCTCCGTGGACTCATATCTATAAGACCAAGTGATTTCAAATGGCATGTTTATTTTACAACAGCGCGTATCTGCTCTGTAAGTCAAATGTTCTGTTTTCTCATTTGAGAAAAACAAGAAATGTCGAACATGTGAATGAACTCATTAGCTTTAAGCTACGAGCTATGAGCTTGGCTTTTAGATGTTGGTAACGTTTTGCTTTAAGAAGTTTTGTTAGCTTGTTTGCTAACTTATCGCAAGGTCATGTTGCCTGTCAGTAATTAAAGCTTGTTGGCTGGCTAAGGCGCTGCACAGTGGTGCTGTCGCCTCACAGTGAGAAGGTTCCTGGTTCGGACATAGTGGGCCTTTCTGTGTGCAGTTTGCATGTTCTCCCGGTGCATAGGTGGGTTCTCCAGGTACTCCAGCTTCCTTCCTCCCACAGTCCAAAGACATGCTCGTTAGGTTAATTGGTGACTGTAAAATTGCCTGTAGGTGTGAATGTGAGCATGAAAGGTTGTCTGTCTGTATGGGTCAGCACTGTGATTGACTGGTGATCAGTCCAAGGTGTGTCCAAGCCCAGTGGTGACCCTGAACAGGATAAGTTGTATAGATAATGAATGAATGGATGGAGGGATAGCTGGCTAAGCTAGCAGCAGACATGCTAATTCAAATGAAAATGACAAGTGTTTGTCAGTTAATCATCTTGAGAGGGGACCCCAAGACTACCAACCTAATGTGTCCCTTCCAATGTTGAAAGGAAATCTACACCTTGGAGCTAAGCTAGCTGTTACCCCTTTGTTTCCTCTCTTTAGCCGAAGCTAACATTGTTAGCTACATTTAATGTAATGTGATGATTAGTATAGATTTTCTCATTACAATGTTTGCAAGAAAGCAAATAATCATATTTCCCCAAATGTCAAACTGTTCCCGTAAAATGTCACTATCATGTTTGATTATTTCTCAACATATTCTTAATTTTACAAAATCATTATTGAAGGCTAACAATCCCATTAACCTGATAAAGAGCGTCTTAAGAGCTTGACATTATATTCAACACTTCACCCAAAAAAGACAAACTGTCATGAGGGTCGTGGTGTTCTCAAATGTCAGCAGCGTTAATCTCAGCTCGTCCTGTATTGATGGAGGAAAAACTGCTTAACATGGAAAAGCTGCCCTTCATTAGAGTCCAGCAGACTGGTGTAAACAGGAAGCCTACGAAACGGCAGAGGGCAACGAGAGGTCGGGTCAGAGAGAGGAGAGAGGTCAAGTGAGAGAAAGAGTCATGGCTTCCTCTGAAGTCTTTTGTTCCTGCTGAGATACAACGCTCACTATTTACCTTCATTTGAGGTTAAGGAGTCTGAAGAGATCAAAGGAGGTCGGTATTTCATCAGAAGAGGCAAAAAAACATCAAATAACAGACTTAAAAATGATACAAATACCAAAATCAATAACCTGGCTGACTTTGTAAAGCTCACATCTCTTTGCCTCTGTTTTCTCTTTAACAGGTGAAGCCACTAACAAAGGATTTCTCTTCCACAGGCATCAACACGGAGCTCCAGGCCCAAACACATGAGCACACAGGCTTGTTTGCTGTAATGATGTCAGTGGTTTTAACCATGTTTCCATTAAATGACAGGATGCTGCAGAGGAGGCCTGATTTTTCTTCTGCTGTCTGGAGCAACACAGAAGAGAAGGTAAGTCCAAAGGAGAGAGCTGTAGATTATTAATAAAACAGACATTTTTATAAAACAGAGTCTTAAAACTCCACCTGTTTGGCCTCCAGCAGGTGCAACAGGACAGTCAAAGCTCAGACCACCAGATTCAAGGACAGTTTCCTTCCTCAAATCAATGAATGAAGCCCACTTAAAATGTGTCTTTCCAGCACATCTTACTCGACCTTGTGCAATAATACTAAACTCGACCTTGTGCAATATATTCTAGTGCAATAACTCGTTAATTTTTAGTGCAGATTCACATTTGTAGTATTGCCTTAGTTACACTTATTCTAGGGCATAAGTACACCTATTCAAAAGCACATTACATCATCTATTTATTTCACTTTTACTTATTTTCAGAGCTGTGTTGTTGTCTGTACTTGCATATTTGCTTGAGGTTGTTCTGTTGTTTTGCTTATGATTTTTTAAGTGGAAACCGGAAGCGCCAAAAACTGCAGTTCATGGAATAACCACTAGAGGTCAGCTCAAAAAGTGAGTCAATCCTGATTGAGCACCATATTAAAATACCCAGTTTAACGGCAGGAAAAATACGTGTACAGGATCAGGTTCCAAAAATGGTTTGTGGGTGTTGGTTTAGCTCAATGACCGTATATATAGATGGACGACGCGTGGTAGGCGCTGCCATCCTGCGATGGTGACGTTATTTGGAGCCAGAGACTGCGCAGTAGAGATCGGCGGGTGAAGTGGCCGTAGCCACCTCCTCTAACCAAAACTAATGAACCGAAAAAACAGCAAGGATCCCGCAGCAGAACATCTTGTGTTGGTCTGAAGCAGACGTTCACAGATATGTAAACGTCAGTGACTGTAGTGATTGTTTTACTTACGTTTTCTCTCGCCGTTCCTCCTCCACTCTGCTAATCCGGAACAGATCGGCTGCAGGAGCCGGATTTGTCAACAGAGCTGTCAATCATCCTTTTTACAGCATCAAATAACTAATTAAAAGTAAACTTGTCAGAAAAATTAACACTAAATCAGCATGATAAGAACTAACTATAATGACAGAAACCATGTTTGAGAATTATTTATCTGGCGTGTATTTTGATTTTATAGTTTGACTCATGTCCCATCTGTTAACATGGAGGAGGCGGGCTTTATGACCTATACTGCAGCCAGTCAGCAGGGGGCGCTCCAAATGTGTTGGCTTCACTTTTAGGGAGCCGTCATGTTGTCCATCTTTTTATACAGTCTATGGTTTGATTGGTTGATCTGGCGCCCCATACTTCGACGTACTGATCCCAGGCTCGAAATCCCAGGCTGTCATCATTTGGTGCAGGTCATCCCCCACTCTCTCCTTCCAGCGTTTCCTGTCTCTCTTCAGCTGTCCTATTGAATGGCAAAAAGCCCAAAAAATAATCTTAAAAATCTTTCTGTCTTATTTTCCTAATAATTACAACTGAACAGGTGCTGAATTTGACATAAATGACTCTGTTAAAATAAAAATAAGGCTTAAAGTTTTGCATAAAATTCTCCAAAACTCCGCTTACAGCTTACACAACAAATAGAGTCGCATTCTGTGGAAAACAAGCTGACTACCCTGATTATAAACAACAGTGATGGGCGTCACAGTGGCTACGTCCACTCATTGTCGTGATACACTTTTGGTCGTCTAACATTATTTCAAATGTGTCACAGAAAACAGATCTGACTCGACCGTACGAGTCTCTTAAGAAAATAAAGTACAGAAACAATTACACAAATGGCCTCTCGAGTTTTTGCCGCCCTGGGAGTGTAAACAATGTTACTCAAGCACTTCAGGTTCGTAACAAGTCAAAATCATCAATGCAATTAATCTGAAATAGATTTATTCTGCTGAATGCTTCACTGCAAAGATCAGAAAGATGTTGGTCCGGTAACAAACTGGTTAAAAAACTCCTGTTGCTGTTTCTCTACCCTTCCCTTTGCCACAGAGTCAAACTGGTTCCCCCGCAGACTCCAGCAGACTGAGGCTCCTCCGGTTAGCGTTGCCAGCTGCCCTGAGGCCAGTTTAACCTGCGAGGAGAGATGCACCTGTACAACAGTAAGCTGGGATTGTGGCGCTCAAGCTCACTAAATCTCTGTCCACTCAACAGGTATTAAACCGGGAGCAGTGAAGCGCCACACAGGGGGCTGCGCACATCTCCTCCTCCCTGCTGATCAGGCTGCCTGCCAGTGCTGTCAGCATGCATGCAAAGAAAAACTGGCGGCGCAGTCACTCGGCCTGCAAATTACTGCCAGAGCATTCGATTTAAGTGTTAAGGGACGGGGGTATACATCAACTGAACATGTTTTTAAACCTCCTTCCTCCTCTCTTCTAAACATCACTTTGTTTCTACGAACAGAGCGACATGTTTAGGCGACCCAGGCTTGGCGTGATTGTGAGTCACCGAGCTAAATCTACCCACCAGAGAATAATCTATACCCTGCGCCGCGAATGGTTTTGATTACGAAACAATCTGTTGCTCTCGTTGAAGGGTTCATGGCAAAACCCTGCAAACATCCTGCCATATATCAAACAACCCTCAGAGTCAGCTCGGCCAGTCACAGATGTCCCAAATCGCTCTTTCATCCTGTTTAACTGGAAACGTATCTCTGATTTACTCCGTCGGCTAAATTATAGGCGCATATGTTTATACCCACAAGCTGTGATTGATTATTTTGTTAAGCTTTTTACAGCTGAGGCTGTTTTGGGAGTACGGCGAAGTCGTGCTGCAGAAAAATGAAATACATTTATTCTGAAGTTTAAATAAACTGATGTGAGAGCACGATTGTTCCTTAATTAAAAAGACTTTAAATTAAAAAAAAACATTACAGAGCAGAGTATGAAAACACATATTTATACTCTATAAGTTCCCTCCTTTCTTTTTGTTGCGCACCTTTCATTGGCAAAGACGCTGTTGAGTCATCAGGATGCAGGTTCGGAGATGGTGATTGATGATGTGTGGTGATCATGATGAAAGGAGGTCAGAGCCACAAGGGTCACATTCTTCTTCCTCTGTCTGCGGCTCTTTATCTCTAACCACCTTTCATCCCATACGCACACATGCGCACACACAAACACACACACAACCATTAATTTTCCTGTTACTTTTATGGACTTTGACAGGCCTCAGGAAAGCAAGTCTTCTATTATACAGATAGTGGACGCAACAGAACCCAAAATACTTTCCTAATTGGATGCAGACATGTTTTAGATTAGGAAGAAGATGCCATGACTTAAAAGATAATAAGAAGGGGAAAACCAATGAAGGAAGAGATGAAACAGAGAATTATCCGAGAACATTGTGTGTCCAGCGTTGGCAGAGGAAACCACACAAGCTAGAAGCCAGCTTTGTTTCATTTAACACTCCAGAAATCTCCACAAACATTTCTTTTCCCACATGTTTGAACGCACAAAACCACACAAAGATGAAATGGGAACGGAGCAAAAAGCAGATTCCCATGTGCTTCACATTTTTATTAACTATCGCTGCCCTCACTGCAGCTCATTACAGCACATACGCTGGAGTGAAAAGGTTTGGAGAGGCAGGCAGCACTACCTCCCGTACTGCCTTCCTGAGGGGCCTTTCCCTTACCGTGGCAAAGGCTTTGTAATCTGAGCCTAGCAGGTACGATGATGGAGCTGACGTAAATGTGTGTGTGCAGCAAAGTCACACTGGAGAGAAGGAATGGGGAATGGGAGGTCAAAACAAAGAAAGACGGAGTTGGAAAGGAGCTGGAAGCATACCTGGATCTTACAAATGCAAAAGCGCGATATGATTTCATAAGTCTGACATGCCGCGCCTCTGAGAATATGTTATCTGGAAAACCTTAACGTCTCTTACCTCTCAGACTAAAGTTAGAAATCGATAGTTACACATAACTTACATGCAAACACAGTATAATGTAGTTCTAAGCAGATACAGTACATTCACCTGGCCTGGGTCTGCTGAGGGTGGCAGTGTCGCTTGGGTGGCCGTGATCATAATTATAAGTATTGAGATAAGTATTCAAGCGCTGTTGCCTCACAGCTAGAAGGTCACCGGTTCAAACCCCGGTTTGGGCAAGGTGGGCCTTTCTGTGCGGAGTTTGCATGTTCTCCTCGTGCATGTGTGGGTTCCCTCCAGGGTCCCCGGCTTCCTCCCACAGTCCAAAGACATGCTTGTAAGGTTAATCGGTGACTCTAAATTGCCCATAGGTGTGGGTGTGAGTGCGAAAGGTTGTCTGTCTCTATGTGTCAGCCCTGTGATTGACTGGCGACCAGTCCAGGGTGTACCCCGCCCTTCGCCCAATGGCAGCTGGGATAGGCTCCAGCCCCCCGCGACCCTGAACAGGATAAGCGGTATAGATAATGGATGGATGGATGGATGTTTAATTTTGTAATATATATAAATATGGTTTTTCATATTTATACTTATATAACATATGTTGACATATCTGTCACAACTGTGCTATATTGTATGTTAATGCCTTGAAATTGGGTTATACAGTAGTAGTTAACAAAAACAGTTTAACATCCCTTTATATTTTATTAAAACAAGAATGTAATGTTTTGCTAATCATTTATTATTTATTGCATATATGCTGCTTATTAATGCTAAATGGGGCTTGGGCGTTATGATTAAGTCGTACTTAAAAAGCTTTATTGATCCCAAGGAGGGTAAATAAGAATTAAAGCAACACGTTTAAATGTTTTTGATAAAATAACTCTAATAGATACGGGGCTGCACGGTGGTGTATTGGTTAGCGCTGTTGCCTCAGAGCTAGAAGTTCATAGTTCGAATCCCGGTTCAGATGAAGTGGGCCTTTCTGTGTTCTCCCCGTGCATGCATGGGTTCCCTCCGGGTACTCCGGCTTCCTCCCACTGTCCAAAGACATGCTCGTTACGCTCATTGGTGACTCTATAATTGCACGTAGGTGTGAGTGTGAGCGTGAAAGGTTGTCTGTCTCTATGTGTCAGCCCTGTGACTGACTGGCAACCTGTCCAGGGTGTAACGCCGTCTCTCGCCCAATGACAGCTGGGATAGGCTCGAGCCCCCCTGTATAGATAATGGATGGCACTCTCGATATAGCACATTTAATATATATATATATATATTAACATACAGTGTGTCTTATGATGTGAGAAAAAATAACATAAAATAACAGCACAGTGATAGAAGGTGTGATGAAATTTAGAACACATGGTTTTTTTTACTGCTCAGCCCAATTGATTACACAGACACAAAGGAGATGAAAAGTAATTTCTGATCCGACACCATCATCAGCAGGTGATCTCTGAAATAAAAAAAAACAGCCAGAGAAAGCAGCAGGAATCAAAACAGTGCGGATGTGAAGTTGTAGTAATTAGCTGATGAGCGATGACAGAGCTAATAGAATCACAGAGGGGTGTTGATGCAGTGTAGTGCTCACTGCTGTTAACACAATAGGGCCAAGTGCTTCATATCTTTAGTGTTTAATAGTTTAGGAAGACATTTATCTATTAGAACAAGCCACCTGTTTAACATCGAGCTCAAAGACAGAGACAGCACTGTAGCAAGCGGCTTTTGGGAGTCCCTCAGGGCACAAGTCTTGGACTTCTTTATTTCTGTCAGCTTCCTGAGCTGACATTTTTTTGGACAATTTCCTATGATGCATTTAGACTGCTCATTAATCATTTACTGCCTATCACACAGAAGCCTCCGCCAGTGCCAGCAAGCTAGTCGTCAGAAACGTATCTGCAGCTTGCACGGCTCCACAGGTTGCCGTCATTATGGCAGCAGGGAGGCGTAAGGGCAGGAAACAGCGGATCCAAAAATAACCTGCCAGAAATTAGGTGATATGAAGCTGTTCACATGAATGATGGATGGAGTTATAATGTCCTCCTAATGACCAGCTTTTATGAGCCAGCTGAAGTTTTGTTCCCTCGAATTCAAATGGCTTGAATAGGATGAAGGAGATCAGAAAAGTGGCATTCAGAAAAGAGCAGATTCCTCATTTTATCTTCCACTCTTTCACACGAGAAAGCATTAGAAAGGCACCTAAAATGTGCTTGAATGTTAAAGTCTTTTATCAGTTTAAAGCAGACGCCAGTGGCGCACATAGGAACTGTATTTCTGATGTGGAAGTGTCAATCGTATCATTGATTAAGAGCCAGGTAATCCATCTGACGAGGAGATTATTGGATCAGTGCTGCACCTGCTCCGGGCTGATTCCCCTGAATAAAATGGCAGTGTTAATCCGTATGGTAGGAGGCAGTCCTTCAGGCTAGAGCAAGGACAGGGAGCACTGCAGCCAGGAGGAAGGCTGCCTGCCTGGTGGTGTTTGACAGCCTGAGATACTGAGAGTTTTTCTGAGCTCGGGCTGCTTCCTCTCTGTCTAACATCATATGTCATATGTACCTTTATCTTTTACTGTCTTATTTATATTACACAAAATCTACATGGTAATATTTTATATTTGTGAGGACCTCCACACTCTACTCCCCCTCCCTTCTACCTGTGCGATTCCCCTGTGGGCGAGATGGGTCTTTTATTTTGTCTTTTTTATCATCCTAATCTTAATTCCCACACTCTAGTTTCTTTATTTAATTTCACAAATGTTATAACGCCTGTCACGAGTAAATTGGTTAACAAACTGGCATGGGAAAAAATGTTTAACAAGTGATAGCTGTTAGCTTAAAGTAACGACAAGCTAAGATAACTTATGTTTATTTATTTTATTTGTGTAGGAGCTAGAGCAGAGGTAGAATCAACATGGAGGTTTAGGAACAAGACTGTTTAAAAGATTGGATCAATATGGAAGCTCCGCAAAAGTGAAGCCAAATCTTCTCTATCGCCCCCTGCTGACTGGCTGCAGTATAGGTCATAAAGCCCGCCTCCTCCATGTTAACAGATGGGACATGAGTCAAACTATAGAATCAAACATGGTTTCTGTTATTATACGCAGTTTCAAGCTTAATCCAAAAAGCAACTGGACTTAGTTTAGGTTCTTGAAAACGATTCACCTCTCATCCAACTACAGTCATTTCACTTTTCATAACCGTGAATATCTGCTTCAAGCAAACACGAGAAGCTGTTGGCCGATATGAGGGATCTTGCAGTTTTTTCGTTAAGTTAAATGTGTGTTTCGGCTACAGGAAGGGGCAGGACCCTGTTGCACAGTCTCTGGCTCCAAATGTCATCACCAGTGCAGGATGATGATATTTTGGGCTTCACTTTTGTACGATGAGGTGAAAGGAGGTGGACATGCATTAATATTGTGCCACCTAATATTGTGTAATTCCCCATTTTGCCGCCAAAAGAGCCCTGACCCGTCGAGGCATGGACTCCACTAGACCTATGGAGGTGTGCTGAGGTAGGGGCGCTCCATGGATTGGACTTGTTTGTCCGGCAAAACAGTTAGTGCTTTAGAATAAAGGGTTGCCAACCATAAAGAGACCCCCGGTGTCACCGGGTCTTTTGTCTCTGTTACAAGCCCAACGCAGAAGTCTAGCAGTTGCCCTCATATCAGTGTATTTTGGGGGAGAATTGGGGTTGTGTGGCTTTCAGTCAAACGAGGTAATTTAAGCCAGATTGAGGTGGGCTGTCTTCAGGGTCATGGCAAATAGAGGTGCAGGGAGAGGTACGGGTCAGCGGCGTAGACCTGGGAAAGGAAGTCATTGTGATAAATTCTCTGTAGGTGCTGTGGTGGCTCTTGAAATAAAACACCGTTTCCCAGCCCGCTGTATGTTTTTTTTTCCCCGTTTTGAGCAACATAATGAAAATTACACACTGCTACGTCGAGTTGTTCCAGATATAAAGTAACCATGAGGGACACTGGTGAAGTGTTTGCTTTACCACTTTAAACAGCTAACATAAACACCAGCGTTCATTAGTGCACAGCCATCACTTCCAGCGCCGTCACTCACGAGAGCCGAAGTCAAATCTCTCAGGTTACTCCGCTACTGTCAAATGTCATGTTTTACAACCGCTGGGTTTTATTACGGGCCCCGTGGCTTCTACACAACGGGCCTCACCGAGGAATGCAACCATAACACCCACCATGCACCGCTCGCATACAGCCGTAGTGATACGTTGTGTAATGGAGACAGTTATATCAGGGGCAATGCTCTCTGGCAGCGCGGACATGCCACTATGAGTGCATGTTGTTATTGGAAAAAGCAGAGAGCTGAGCGGGGTCAGGGCTGCCGCGTAGCACCTCATCAGTCAGCCCAGCAGCCCAGAGGAGGGATTGTTTAAATTTGGCTCTGTTCCCCGTCTTGAGTTACGTCCAGATGGTCGATGAGAAAAGTCGAGAGACGGGTCCTCGCTTGGCCGAGCGTTTGGCCAGTCGCAGCTTCAATTTAAAAACGGCCAATCATTTTATATGACAGCCAAATGCCTCTCCTAAAGAACAAGTAAAGGAAAAATATCCCCTCTGATACTCGTAAATTCACTGTATGTTTTTTTCAGGTTCACCGCACAAGGTCACAGAGATGAAGTCTGGCTTGTTTCTGAGGAACTGTGGTGAGTCTTGTGCCAGATGGCCTTCCACACCACATGAGAAGTGGTTTCACCTGCAAGGCAATCACACATTTGGTCCGTAGGTACCGAGTCATTGAAAACAAGCTGACATGTTGCTGCTCCTGCTTTATATCACCGAACATCCGCTGAATGTTCCCATATGCTTTTTGTTTGCGGTCCCACTGCTTCTTTCTGACTCGTTCATCTGTTTCATTGAACCAAACATGCTGACTTCATTCAGAGGAGTGGGACTGTGATATTCTATCTCCACTCAGTGTCACATCTTTAAGCATTTCAAGTTAAACGGACAAAAGTCAGCAGTATAAGTTCAGCTTCAGTTTAGTGCATATGTTTTATATTCCCCTCATGTGGTGGAGGATCTCCTGACCCTCGTGGGCATAGTACTGACTCACAGGCTTTCTTGTTTTATTCACTGAGTTACAGTTACTTTATGTTGTCCTATAAGCCATGTAGTATAAAAAATATATCTATGTCCCACAATATTTCCATCATCAACGCAGAAATAGAAGGTAGCTGTTTGTAGCAGACTCTGATGAACCACTGTACGCTTCCTCCCCAGCACCAAATAGCAGTAAAAACAAGACTAGGTCAAAACCTAGTATGTGGCTGACCGCATCAGGTCAATGTGCGCTTTTGTGGGCAATGTGTTACAAGGACTGTCCTTATGAGGCCGATAACAACGTGTTTGAAAGCAGGTGCGTGCTGCGGACGTAGGTGAGGACAGTGGAGGAGCAGCGGAGGAGCAGCCCCGCCTACTCCCCGAACAAAGTATCCAGAGCTGTATAGACAGAGAGTCGCGTCAGTGGAGGTCCAATATGCTCCATTATCCATCATTGTGTTGCGACTCTCTCTGTCTCTACGGCTCTGAAAATACCATCACTCACTCACTCACTCACTCACTCAGTCACATACAGACCTGTGTGCAGGGCTGCCCCCCCGGCGGCCAATTAGTGGAAAGGAAAGATGAACGTCTTGCAGTTCTTAGTTGCTGTGGAGACCAAAGCAGGGCTTAAATGAGAGTTAGTTTTGAACTGACATGCTCCGAATGCACTTAAACAGGCTCTCAAAAATGCCAGATTTTTGCAGCAGCTTTTTAAAAAGGTTGCACTGCAGGTTGCGATATTTTGGGGCTTTTTTTCTGTTTAACACATTACACATCTGCTGCCTTAAAGCCATCTATCGGCTGAGTGAGCTGAGCGAGTTTGTCTTCTGATAACGCTTCCACTCGATTTCTGTGACAAGACAGCAAATAAAAAAATGTGTAAAAACTGTATGATACTAAAGTCACTAGGCATGAAATGCTCATTTCACACTGTACATGTACCTTCAATGAAGAATATACACATTACTGCATTTATGCTGTTGTACGCGTTCGGCTGCTGCAGCAGAATAAAATAATTGACAACAGCGGGATTACTGTCTCAATGAGATGACTATTTGAAAGAAGCTAAGTGAACCACTAAGTTCAGCACAGAAACATGGAGAAATGATCGCAAGAAGACATCAAGTATTGCTTTCATTACTATGGATTCACTGTATAGAGTCTCCTTAAAGACACTGTGGTTTGAGGCCGGATTAAGAAAAAGTTGTGGCAATTGGTTGCGGGAACGCAACTACGCAACTTCCTGCAGGGACTGGCCAATGTTTCTTCATGTCTGCTGGTTGTGCATATAGGCAATTATTTTTTCCACGTCTGCATGAGCCATAGTGGATAGATATCAAGGAGCGAGTAAGAGATAAATAAAAACAAAGGAATAATATCAGGGACGCGGTAGTGCATAACTAGCATGTTAACCCCTGACGCTTGGGGTCAACCACTGAACAATTGAATTGGGCGATATTGTGTGTAATCTGTGGTTTTCTGCTTTCAAGAGGTCAAGAAAATAAATGTGATGTTGACTGGAAGAAATAACACCAGGGTAGCTTGTTCATGCATCTGTGTTGTGTTTATAGTATATCATTTATTAGAACATTTGCTTTGTGTTTTTTTATGATTGACATGACTCTTTTTGTAATTTGATACATATTTTGTTTACTTTGAGCTTTTCATGTGTATTTTCACTTGAATTAATAAAAGGTGAGAGGGCAGACTACCTGCAGCTGTGCTCAATAAAAAGGCTCCTCTCTCTGTGGAAGTACATTTGTTACCTGTGGAGGAAGGTGCACACGGAGCCACACAGAGAGGCAGGCTGAGCAGAGACACAGTGGGGAGCTTCGAACAGTAATACGAGGTCGCAAGAAGCCTCCAGGATGCAGCAGGTGGGAAGTGAGTTTGTTGAACCCGATGATGATGATTATGATTATGAGAGAGGAAGGAGTGTGACCCTGAAGTGTTGCACAAAAAGAGAGGACTGAAAAACCACCTTAAAGTCTGGGGACTTGAGACAGAAAACCCTTAGAGGAGAGAATCAGAGAGGGAAACCACACAAGAACAGCCGACTTGAGACAAGAGAAAGTAGTGAAAGAGATGATTGGGATCTGTCTTGGAAAAAAGAGACAGATTGAGCAGAGAGGATGACTGAGGAGAAATGTAAGCAGACAAGGAGAGAAGTGCAACAGAAGTGGCTTTGAGTTCAGATTGTCTACCATTGTGTTTGTCTAAGCTCCGACTTCCAGGGCTGAAAAATGCAGAAGTGCAAAAAAACTGCAGTTCCTCGAGAAGCCACTAGAGGCTGACTCCAAAAGTGAGTCATTCTCCATTAGGCCCCATATTAAACATGTTTACATTCACTTACAAAAGCACTGTTTTGGCCTCTATGTGGAGGAGTTGGGTTATACAACTCACCCCTATTTTAAGGCTTAAAGTGATGCACATTTCAGGCTGTTACCGATTTGAGTTAAAGGTAGATGCTGCTGACTGTCTGCTAGATCAGACCTCAGTTAATTTAGTCACCGAAAATAGCCCCTCAGTCGTGTCTATGTAGTTGGTGCCTTTTGGAGATCTTCCAATGTTTCTTCAAAGTTTATTTTAGGTGGGTGAAAATCAAGTCTTATACCATGCGAGTAAACACAAACTAACAGGTATCAGTGCCTGCGCTAACCACACCTGGCTTCTGAGCCGTCTCTGTGTTTTTCATTGATTTATTTTTGTGTTGTGCCTCTTGCATGACAGTAAGAATTGTTTTAGACTTTTCCCTGCAGGAAACAGAGCGTATCTCAGTGAGGAGAAGACTGGCTATTTTTAGTTACCTGGTTCTTGTTGTTAACTTTTCTTAGTTTAAATCACTCCTGCCAGCTGCCACGAACAACTGAGCTCATTCCAACGGGTGTATCCTTCGTGACCCGAGGAATACACTTTTAAATGTAAACGTTTTTCGTTTCAACTCAATCGAATAGCTTAAAAGTAGATGTTTATTTACTTTAAATTATCTTTAAAATATTAAGTTATATGACATTAGTTATGAAAGCTAGTAAGCCAGCTAGCTACCTGTTGCTAGGCAACAGGAGCGGCGTTTGGTGACGCAAGGGTAAGAGCGGGAACAGCATGTGATGCAAACAGGAAGTCCTCTGTAGACCAGACCGTCTCATTTCAGTTCGGCCTTAGCGGTCACACATAGACTGATTATCACATGGGCAAAGTGGGCACATGTCTTCAATGAATATCTTTTTTTATGTGTCAAGTATTTTGGTTTTGAAAATGAATGTTATTTTGACAATGTTGTTCGAATGATGCTGGGTATGTTTTTTTTATTTAGCAAATGAATTCCATAGACATAATGATGTAGGTTGCGAGGTATGTTAACTTTCTATTTCTCGGTCAAAATAACATTTTGAAAAGAAACATGCTCAGCGGGTCGACAAAATGCAAACTAAAGAAAGAAAGAGACGCTGAAGATGACGCTTTGATACATCAAATATCCACGACTTCGTCATTTTTCAACAAAAAGCAAGCGGAAGGTGATTGTGATACTTTTAGCGGGGGGGGGAGGGGGGTGCTACAGTGCTGCCTGGATGCTAATGCTAATGCTAAGGCCTATTTGCATTTGTATAGGGCCCATAGTAGACATGTAGACATGGACGGATTATCATGACTACAGCCCATAGTCATGATAATCCATCCATGTCTACACAGGCTAAGAATGACTCATCTTTCGTGGCCCGTGTCCTTTCGAAGGTTTGAGACACAGCTGTAGAGTTTCCCCACCCTCCCTCCTCTCCTGCCCCGTCCTCTCCTCCAAATATGGTCAAATAAGCAGGTTGGTGACCTCACAGTGGCTTCATGCACTTCTTAAATACAGCCTATGATTGAGACAGAGAGTACTAACGTCTCCTTATGATGAGACTCTTAGTAGAAATTAGTGCCTCAGACATCCACTGCAGAACAGGAGATTGAGGGGTTTGGAATTAAATCCTGTTTTTAAATCACGTTTTTTAACAGTTCAAACTAAGAATTAGGCCAGATTGTCCAGACATCGACCGGATGACTTCTCAAACGGAGCTGTTATATTGTAATACATTATCATTCATAAACCCTGGCCCATAATCATTAACTCATCTGCAGACTACTATCTTATGAAAATGGCACCCTGGCTGCACGCCCTCCATTCACAGTATGACAAGATATTTAACTGGTTTCACAGAGTCCCATTCATCATGGAGGCTGTCTTCAGAGGAGAGGGGCACATTTCCCCTTCCACTTCTGTCTGTAAGATGAACAGCTCCACCGGCTCAGCTCCGGCTCGCTCTCTCATTTTATCTCCTCTGTACTCTCAGCGTCTCTCCGCTGTTAGACGGCGACCACTGATGGCTCCGCAACTTCAAGCTGCTGGGTTTTAGCTTGAAGTGCATGTATTGTTGCCATGGGATTAATTCTGATGGCCAGCGTGGATGTTCATGCATAGATTAAAGAAGCATCGCCGCGCTTCTATTTTTAAAAGTAACCCTTTTAATCCACCAAAGTGAACAAGACTCTTTGAAATGTGTGGATGTAAATCATGTCACCCTCCCTCCACCCATACCGTTGTCACAGCACTTATTTTACGCAAGTGAACGCAGCACAGAAACATCATAAAGGCTGTTTCTGTCCCTGAAGCATCTCTAAAGCTTTTACAATAATCCATGTGTTAATTGCTCCACAATGTAATCTGACTACAGTGGAAGGAACCAGTGGTAAGCATGCAGAGTAGATGCAGATAAACCCAGTGTTGTCTTGTTTGATGGAAAACTGCGCCCATTGTTGTGGCTCAATCAGGATATTCAAGGTTAAACTGCATCCTCATGAAATGAAAATTAATGCAAATCCTGTATGTCATCTTTGTAAGGTTTATCCTACTATAGACTGCGTCTGGGAAAATGTGAATCCTTCTTTATACACATGTCATAATTTCCTGCATGGAAGGACTCTAAATTGGAGATCTTTATACTTACTTAGACCCCTCCTGGTCTTAGTAGTTGGATAAGTATTTTAATGCAATGGCTTTCAAATAATGAAAGTTGACTCAGATGACTTGCGTGTGTTCATACGTTTGAATGTTAGCTGTTAAATAATATAAAATGATACAATTCAAAGTTTCTGTCTAACTATCAAGTCTGTACCCCAACGTAAGCTGGGAATCATGATTGGACGACTCAGAAAGCTCCCCGGTATGTGATTGACATGATTGGATGACTGGCTGTCAATCAAACTCCTCGCTATGGCAACATGCAACATCAAAGCTCCCCGCTACCTGATGTTTTTTCCCCAAAGAGAAGCCTCATCAGTCGTACTTGTTACTACTCAACACGGTCTCAGACCAGACCATCGTCATGGCTGCATCTGTGCCAAGAAAATACAGATACAATTCACTGTCATACTTTTTGAACAGGTTCTATAAATTGGCCAATCATATCATTATTAGACGGGCTACTAATACCTCGTCTTTTCTCTTTATAAAGACCGGATACTACAGGTAGGAGTGCTGGATCTTGGGTGGAAAAAAGTGACTTGACATGACCTGTGACTTGACTTGGTCACAACACTGGTGCCCAGTGAGCACCAACCAGGATTTCACATTGAAATTTGGTTGAAAATGTCTAAGACTTCATTTAAACCATTTTCAACCGGCTACAATACGATTATGACATCAATGTGTCAGAAAACACATTTTTGCTTTATAACTTGTTCATCTTAGCGTTGAAAGAAGGACCGAAATGATTATTGTGACAGCATTTCTTCAAAGTGATTTGTCACCGGTGGGTTAAATCCGGTCTAAGATAAGACGTCTTTTAAACAGGGGCCATGGTCATCTTTAAAACGTCTTTTAAACTGAAATATGTGCACTGGGTCGCTTTAATGAGCTTTAACTTGCTACTCTGATCTTTAAGATGCATTTTTACTATTTAAAGCTACATTTTCAGAGGCTTTAAAACAAAGGGGTAAAACATATTCTTCTTCTGATAATGACGCTACTTCTCCTAACTTATAAAAAATAGGTTGGTAAAAATTGTATCTTATTTGAACTTTTACTTTTGGGTTATATTTATTAGTCTTTCCTTTGTTTTTATTATAATTAAATGCCAAAAACAGATTAATATGGAAAGCAAACGGGTACATTTGTGACCCTACCTCTTACAATAATAATCAAAGTAAAGTAGGGCAGGGGTCACATATTTTCGAATGGAGAAAATCAAAGAGGATCAATCAATCGCTGGCAGCAATGAGCAATGAGAGATAATGTGTCAACAGGGGGCACCATACCACTATCCTGCACCAGACTTTTGTCAGTCCCCTAAGTTAGCATGTGATTGCATCAGTGGGTTTGAACCCGTCTTAAATAAACCAATTTTCAGTCATACTTAAAAAAAATGATTGAGGTTGACAGAGGCGACAGATTTGTGATCAGTTAATGGCTCCGGCTCGTGATTGATGGCTGCTGTGATGTCAGAAGAAGACGATTCTTCTGCGACTTCATTTTGCTCCGAGCTTGACCTTTTCTATTTCCTCTCAATACTCGTAATGATTCATCGTCCCGGAGCATGCTGATGAGCGCTGAGCCGACAGTGATGCTGCGCTGATTGATGAATGAGAGTGAGAGCAGGATGCTTGTCTGTGTCATGTCGTATTTCGAGGTGCAAAGTGCTCGATGATGCAGCGTCTTAGAGCGAGAAGATCATTAATTATTATGAGCTAACTACGGTGGCTGACAAGGGCAAAAGCGGTGTGAATGTCCAGAAGATTTCCATTGGGAGAAACGGACAGAAAAATACTGTACATCCAGTCATCACAACAGAAGTACTCCGGGCCTGTAGGGGGCGCTACAGGCCGAGCATTCACACTTTTTGGCACCGTAGCGAATGCTTATTGAACAAAACAAAGGAGAAAGTAGTTTTGTAGTCTGCATGATGAGATAAACTTTCCTGTGTGTGTAAATGTGTCACAACGACCAGCTGTCTGCTCTGTGAGGGATTTGTTCCAAAGATCACTGCTTGTTTGTGTGTCCGAGTTGCACGTGCATCCGTTGTGTGACTGTTTCTTACACAATTGCGTCCTGTAAGGGGACAGACACACACCGGCCCCCCACCCCCACCCCGACTCCCTCTCCCTCATCGACTCCCCCTCCCTCCCACCTGGCAGAGCTGTCAGCGGCATGGCTCTGTGCCTTGGCATCGTACACACCATCTCTCTGGCACGTCGTCTGGTCGCAGGAATGAGGTGTGGGACCGAGCCAACTGGGGCTCCTCCGATCATTGTGGTTGTCCACTCTACGGATGCCCAGAGGGGGGCTTTCCCACCTGTTCAATGGGAACCTGAAGTGCACCTCCAGGGGCCGCCATATGTCATCCAGATTCACAACCTGCACCCGCTGTGCTGTGACAGGTGAGTCTTTATTAACAGCATGGATTGGGTCAAACTAAAATCATGGCACTAAAACAAAAACATATATTAACATTTATATGAAGCCATCATGTTCACCACACAAGTTCATTGAAGACAACTTTAATAAGAAGACTTCTGTTTGGCATTTTCACAGCAGACTTTTGAACTTGTTATAGTCTGAAAATACTAAAAATAATATTAAGTGGCTCCGTGACAGAGTGAGTGAGCCAAAAAGCACAGACGTCTGAAAATTAAAGGCACCGTTTCCTTCTCTGACATGTCAAAATGTCTCCTGTGAAAAAATCTCTATAGTGTAAATTTACTGTTTAAAGCTGCAGTCTAAAAGTCTTCATACATCCACACTACAGTAAAGATTGTGATGACATCTTTTAATCTTTACTTCAAAAAATCATCTGCTGAAGAAGCTTTTTTCCGCAAAAGAAATCCTTTGTTTGCTCGGTTAGTTTCAAGTTCTATCTCTGTCACCTATGAGTCAATTCAATTAGTACCTTACAGCAAATATGCTGTTTGGTCCAGGTTAAAAAGACAACTGCGGTTTAACAGCAGAGATCTGTTATGACGCGGTTGCAGAATCTCTCTGTAAAAAGGGCCAAAGACTACAAGATATGAATGTAGCCTACGCGACGCAGACTGTTTGTAGACTCAAGTTTGGTATTTTGGTCACCATCAGTCGCCATCTTGGTTTTTTGCAGCCAGTACGATTGTAGGAAAGGACACCCAAGATGTCATGTCCAGTGACTGGAATTAGCTGTGTTAGACAGCAGATAGAGCCTTTCTGTGTGGCCTTTATGTTCGGGTACTCCAGCTTCCGAAGACAGTCGATCATTCCAAGGTGTGATAGGCTCAAGCCCCCTCGCCACCCTGAACAGGAGAAGCACTATAGATAATGGATGGATTGATAGACAGCAGACAGCTAGCAGCATACATCTGTCACCCAAAGCTGCCACACCTTTAAATATGCATAACTTTAAGTTTTAATCTAAAGATTTGACTTTTGTGTAAATCCACCCTCCATACAGTTGCCATGAAAAGACAATTGAGCTCGAATCGAAACCTGTTTCTTGTACCAGGCTGTAAAAATGTTTATTTCGGCTGTACAGTTGGGCATAGACAGAAGTCTGTGGGGATTGTCTAGTTTTGGAGCCAGTCTCACTTGGCAGTTTTTACCACTTCTAGTATGTTGGCTTTATTTTCAGCCCCAGAGGCTGCTGCTTGGCCACACATGGTGATGGTTTTCCAGTTGTACCTCTGCATATTCAATATTTTGCATTTCTGTAACTGGTGCAGCAGAAATTTTAAAGCAGACATTTTCAGGCTATTTGGAGCTCTGTTAGATAAATCACGTTGCTCATGTAACCCAATCTTAATTGCCAGTCCTCAGTCATACATGCATAAAACATATACAGCATATTAAAAGAGCAATTTGCCCCTGGAAAAAGCCGCTGTCAGTCAAAGCTGGTGTTCTCTGTAATTAAGAGAAGCAATAATATTTAAAATTAGCGGCATAGCTGTGGAGAAAGTTATACAAACAGCTCGTGGTTTTGCTCATTCTACATTCCTACAACACCCAGCATGCATTGCACCCCTCCCTTTGAAAGGAACGGCCCAGCGAGAGACGCTGGAGTGAAATACTACCGTTTTCCAGTCAAGGACATTGATCGATGCAGGCAATGGCTCAGAGTCTGCAGTCTACATTTCAAACCTGACGATTTTGAACGAGACATGACATCGGAGGCGGGCGTCCTAGATTGAGGAAGTGTAGTTAACAAGCTCCCTGGCCTCCGCCTGATGGCGCGTTTTACGTAGTCTGGTGGAGGTTTTCCCCGGCCATTGGAGAAGCGGATAGCGTCCTCCAAAGGCACAGAGAGAAATTGCATGGCTTTAGCTCCCCATAATAGCATGACAGGACTGAGGTTGAAAATTGGCCCTTTAAGACAGGAATCACATGACCCTCACACTTTGAATGCTAAAATAAGCTCAAGGAATATGATTCATATTTTAAAATGCCCTTTAAGTGAGTCTGAGGTCTTACATGCTGTATGTTTGCAGTAACATAATCTTAAATACACTGTATACTAAGACACTATGCTGTGACTTCCCTCCATCGCTCCTGGCTTCAATAAAAATGTGTGTTGTCAGTACTTTTACGTCACTCACAGATTCAACACAAACATTTTGGAGTAAAAGTCCCCGACATTTTAAAAGATCAGACTCTCGTGCTGAAATATTCTCTTTGTGCTTCTTTTTTAATGTCTGAACTGCACTGCTATCTCTCGTGTTTATGTCTATCACTGAAAGTCACGTCAATAATTGAACATTTTCCAAGCATGAATTAACAAAACTGGTCTTAAAAATGTATATGCTCGCGATAAGAGCTCCCTTTGAGCTGCCGGGGTGAGTTTTGTAGTGAAAAGCAGGTTCTTTTGTTCTGTTCACACTAATATGGAACAGAAGGAATAGTAATGTTCCCTAAAAGACCTCAATACATCAGAGAAATGCATTTTCCGTCAAGTGACTTCGGCATCCAGCTTTTATAAGCAAGTCTCAGGGTTATGAATGGCTTAATTGGCAGCAGCCCCGCAAGTGTCTCACAAGATGTCAGCAGTGAAAGAGAGGCTAGTGGAACAGACTCCCCGGTGTATGACGGTGTCAGGAGAAAGTTTCTGTGAGTTCAGAGAACAGTTGGCTTGATTTCCTGTCATCGCAGGCACATAATTACCTCCGACTCGTGTCATGTGGAAAAAGAACAAAGAGCAGCTCGATGGTGGAGGAAGCACTCAGATCTTTTTGTAAAGTGAGCGCAGGAATAACACAAGGAAAGATATTACAGTACAAATAAGAAGCATGCAGGAAGTCGTTATGATACATTACTGTTTCAGTAGCTGTTCGTTACGTTGCTCCGTGCTCAGACAAAAATGGAAATTTTTACCTTTTATAATTCTATTAACCCTCCTGTCGTGTTCGTTTCTCCCCCCTTACTTTGGTGTTCCCGGTCAAATTTTGACCGGTCTGTTTTAACTGCTCTTACATTAACACAAAAAACATTAATCATCACCAAACACCTTTTTAAGCTGTAAACAATGTCTCAGACAGGTGTTTTAACATGAATAACTGCAGTGAATATACAAAGAATAGACATTGAAAATGTTTTCCAAAATCCATCGATGTCGTCTTCCATTTCTGAGACGTCCTCCTTCATCTCTGGTTCAACTTCAATCTCCTCTTCACCTGGTTCAAGAACTCGGTCCAGTTGTTCAGTCTGAAATGTGCGGTTCATGTCGGGGGATCTGATGGATGAACATAATCTAGTGTTACCCATTAATTTCCTATATTCAGACCTTCAGACCTTGAGGCAATCAAATGTAAAACACAATATTTATGATTGATGAAAGTTGTAAATTGGTCAGATTTGACCCGAATACAACAGGAGGGTTGGACCAGATCATGTGATATGAGCCGAAGCCAGAGAATAGATGTATGCATCAATCTGTTTAGCCACTATCTATACTAACCCAAAGGTTTAGGTGCATAAATTGGGGAATAAGCTTTTTATATTGTCCTTCCTCTTCCATGTTTGGCATCATGATGTCCTCCGCCACGTTAGCATTGTCAGATGATCAGATGATTTAACACACTAACGAATCAACTGACCCCTTGTTGTATCTGCTCGTCTAAAAACTGTTGAAAAACTAACTTGAGCAGGTTTGTGTTATCCTGCAATGCAACCTGACATGTAACGATACAAACCAACCGATTCAGTCACACATCAAGCAGCAGAGGTCAAAGGAAGGTCGTCATCACTTACATTACTGAAACTTCAGTATATAATTTGAAAATATGAGTGTGATATGATCGGCAGTGGTTAGTGCTGTCGCCTCACAGCTAGGAGGTTGGACGAAGAGGGCCTTTCTCCCCGTGCATGCGTGAGTTCCCTCCGGGGATTCCAGCTTCCTCCCACAGTCCAAAGACATGCTCGTTAGCTTCATAGGTGACTCTAAAATTGCCTGTAGGTGTGAATGTGAGTGTCAAACGATGTCTGTGTGTCAGCCCTGTAATTGACTAGCGATCAGTCCAAGGTGTACCCCGCTTCTCGCCCAATGACAGCTGGGATAGGCTCCAGCCCCCCATGTGACCCTGAACAGGATAAGCAGTATAAATAATGGATGGATGGATTATATGATATGATACGTATGTGCCATTCATGCATGTTATTTACTTTATATACTCCTGGGAGTTTTTGCAGCTCCCTTGTCTCACAGGTTCCTGTGGATCGTCGTTGCAGTGGAACTGTTACATTTATTATCATCAGTCCTTCTTATATTATTATAGTAGTTATTGCAAATACTTGATATACAGTATTTCTACTATTATTATTGCCATTGTGACCATATGTCTGTATTGTTTATTGTTGTTTTTGATGCTGTTTGTTCATCCCCCCTGTTTAGGTCTGTCTGTCTCCATCTCTCTCTCTCTGCCTCTCTCTCTGTCCCACTTTCCCTGCCCTTCCAGTCGAGGCAGGTGACTGTTCACCAATTAGCCTGGTTCTGCTCGATGTTTCTGGTTGTTAAAGGAAGTTTTCTCTTTTAACTGTTGCAAAGTCCTTGCTCATGGTGGATTACTGTTGGATCTCTGTAAATAATAAAACAGAGAGAACGGTCTAGACCTTCTGCTCTTTCTGTAAAGTGTCCTGAGATAACTTTTGTTATGATTTGGTGCTATCCGTCCATCCATTATCTATATCGCTTCCCGTATAGGGTCACTCTCATTCACTCTCGCTCTCACACCTACGACCAAAAGTCACCAATTAACCTGACAAGCAGGCTTTTTGGAGCCAGAGGGAACCCATGCATGCACTGGGAGAACATGCGAACTCCACACAGAAAGGCCCCCTTCGCCTGAACCAGGTTTCAAATTAAGAACTTTCTCGCTGTGAGGCTACAGCGCTAACCACTGCACCACCGTGTAGCCCCTGATTTGGCATTTTATAAATAGATAATGAATTGATTGATATCACACGAGTTTTCTATATGTTTAAGCCAACATTATGTCTCTTTATTTATATATTTTACTTTTATTTCAGAAATATTTTCCATCAAAAAAGTACTGGAGGAAACCCACGCAGACTCACTGACTGACTGACAAAGTAATGGGTCAGGTATAAACCTCCTACTAACCCTGTTTTTCCTGTCAGGTTTCAGGTCTTGACGTTCAGCCAGAAGTTGCCCACTGCTTAGTTTGTCCACTTATCCACCAGAACAGTATAAGAATAAATTCTGCATTAATACTGTCTACATTCACCGCCTTTATACACAGCAGGATTTGTGGCTTCATTCATCCTACTGAATTAACAAGACTGATGAGATTTAATTTAGCATTCCTGTGTCGTTCAGTCGTATCAGTGACTTAAAATTCTCTTAACACAACTTCAAGTGTGAATATATTTCTGCTATATTTCACCTTCAAAGCCAGCATCCATCTCCTGGGAGCGTTTGTCACACCACACTGCACACACGCCTCGATTTAAACAGCAGCTGGTGCAGTAAATGTGCTGTAATTGCACAGTCACACATGGACTGGGGTGTGTTCGGAGTATCACACCAAATCTATTCATCTGCAGTCCATGTGATAATGATGCCTGCCTGAGCGCCAAGCCACCACAGCCTAATTCCCCCTCAGCCAGTCTGCATGTTATTTAAGAGTATTGTGCCCGCTCACTGCCTGCACATAAGCATCCGTCCCATGGTGCATTGCTGCTTGATTGGAGGAAATTCCTTTGTGTTACGATCTGATTGGGCATCAGCAGTGATCTCCGCTGTAATGACCTGTGCTGGGAGGTGTTACAGGGGCAGATTTGGAGGCGCTATGCTGTTAACAAGGAGCCTGCTGAGACAAGCTGCGAGCAACACCGCCCCGGGATGTGTGATTTCATGCAAGGCCTCCCCGTGCCAGACAGTTGGTGATCTGCGTATCACTTTCTTTCTTTATTGTTATTGAATAAGACAGTGAAGGAAAACCAGAGTGCTAGAGCTGAGGAGAAGCACCAAAAATACATCTGTTCTTCAGCTTCTCTGTCTGCTGGTTGACTCCTTTTGAACATCCTACATTTGTCCAAACTGTGAACATGAGGCAGAACTGTTGGCTTAAAGACAAAATATGCTATATTGAAATTATTTGGTTAAGGAAGCTTAACACAGACTGACATAACTATTATCCTTCATGATTTCTCTGCCTGCTTATGATCTAACCCTTTTATCCTCATTATCCCAAATCGCAATCTACAGGCTAGAAAGCTGTTATTTTGCACTATCATCCCCAAATTCATGCCTGAAACGTTTGTTGAATGAATTCTGATGAAATCCTCAGAAATCCTGGACCATGAGTGGCTGACAGACCCTGATTCCTCTCAATCATATTAGGCTAAACTGCTCCTTCTTTTTCACTAAAGCAGCCAAGTCAGAGTTCAGATGTGCATCCCGGGCCTTGGCAATGTTGGTCAGCTTGTCGTTCCACCACTTTGTCCACGATTAAATAACTCAACTATTGGAGTGACCTCAATTTCTGTGCAGTCGTTTATTGTCCCCAGGGGAGTGGACCTCACTGATTTCCTGACTTTTCCTCTTGTGTGTGAGAATTTCAGGCAAATATCTCAGTAAATATTGGATGGATTGCCATTCAATTTGGTAAATGCATTCAGGATGAACTTTAATAACTTTAGGTCTCCATCTTGCACCATTATCACATCAAAATATAGTTCGTAAGCACTGCTGTGGCTTAAAGGGATAGTTCGGATTTTTGGACACCAACTTGTATGAAATACTTGCTAGTAGTGCGGTGGATGCAAAGCTATTAGCTTACTCAGTTCTGCAGTTGGAGTTCTGGATGGTTCTGGACGTAGAACAAGTAGTTCCGGTGAGATGCCAGGGTCATGAAACCAAAAAGTTTTACGGTACAAAAACAAGACGCAGGCACTGGTGATCCATTTTCAACACAAAATCATCCTCCTAGGGGCGTTGGTTTGGCTCAGTTGGTAGAGCAGGCGCCCCATTCAGTCCCCGATGCACTGATCGCAGGTTCGACTCCCGGTCTCCCGGTTGGTGCATGTCTTCCCCCACTGCCTCCTCCCCACATTCCTTGTCTCACCCCTATCCTATCAAAAAAGGCAAAAAGGCAAAAAAATCATCCTAGGATTTCATATACTGTGCCCTTTTTTTGGCACTATTTTCTCTCTTGACAGTATCACTACGCCTGCGGCATGCCGGTTTCTTAGGTGACGTGATCCATCAGCTGTTTCTAAGAGAACACACTAGAATTGGTAACTTGTGAGACGACGTTTGTTGTCACAGAGGAAAATACATGTCTACATGGTAAATTTGTGATTTTCCTGGTTGTAGTAATAAAAAAACTTCCAGCGCACGTATTTCATCGTTTTCCTGACACGGATCGTGCCCTTAGAGGTCTTGTTGGATCTGTTGTTAAAGATAAATCCCCCTCATTACTTTCATAGTCTGACATGTTTACTTCAACGATGATGCGAGTAAGTTAAGGGTAAAACTTTTTGGTTTCATGACCCTGGTACCTCGCCAGAACTACTTATTCTACGTTCGGAACCGTCCAGAACTCGGACTACAGGACTGAGTGAGTAAGCTAATAGCTTTGCATCCACTAAACTACTAACAAGTATTTCATACAAAAATTCAAACTATCCCTTTAATGAATCTAAGTCTTGTTAAAAGATGACCATACTAAACATGATTAAAAATCTCCTACAGCCGCGCTGGTTTAGGTCAGTGGGTAAAGCAGGTGCCCGACATACAGAGGCTACAGTCGTTGATGCAGCGGCCACAGGCTTGACGCCCTCGGCCATTTGGTGCATGTCATTTCCCTCTCTCTTCTGCCCAATATTTCCTGTCTCTCTTCAGCTGTCCTGTCTAAAAAAAAATCTTGAAAGTTTTACTGTTAATCTTCTTGCCTAAAGTACAATACCCATCAAACCAAATGTAAGGAGTAGGCTGCTACAAAAATACATTAATTTTGATATGACATGCTCTCTCTGTCACATAGTTGTTAATAACAGCCTGGAAAGAAAGCTTGCAGCTATAGAACAGAGCATGTGCACAGACCAAGCCCAGTGTAAAAATGTGTGAGAAATTTTAATGCAAAGCCATGAAGTGAAATACATCCATTATATAAACCGTATCATTGTGTACAGGTAATAGCCTTACAGTCCATGCAAATGACCACGCTTTAGCTCCATGACTGATACCCACATGGAAAAAAACATTATTTCCTCAGAAGAACAAAGGAAGAACTATCCATCAGTGCAGAAAACAACCCTGTTACCCCTGCGCTCCGTAGGCTACATGCAGAGTAATTCTCTGAGGGATGTATTCCAGACATAATGAGAAAGAAACATCGGGGTAAACAAATCGACTTTTCTTTTTTTTTTTTTTGCAGGCGAGCCTAATTACAGGGCAGGAATAAATAACTATTGGAGAGGAGACAGGCACGCTAGTGTAATGCATTGTAATGGACCGTGGGGAGTTAATGCGTCATTTTTCTGCTTGACGTGTGGCAGTGGCACGCTCGGTTCACACGGAGTTCTCTGATCATACAGATGTTTAGCTGCTCTGCCAAGCTGCTGCGACACGGCCTGATTGTTTTACAGCCACTTATGCAATAATTAAGTTTTTGCATTTTTAGAGAAGCTTCTGTTTGTGCAGAAGATAGACTGCCTGGGTCATTTAGGCAACATATTCCCTCATTTTTAAATAAAAGATGTATTTCAACCCACTGTGAAGAACTGGTTATGAAAAAGCCCTGATTTAATATTGATGTCCATAAGTGACCTAAAAAGCAAACTGGACCATCAGTTAAAATATTGACTGCGTTTATATAGTAATTATGAATTCCTGTCACCGCTGAAACTGGGTCAGATTCAGATGAATTGATTTACAGCACGCACATTGAGAGAGCCTTTGTTTACACTTTCCCTTGTTTTCACTCTGAGTTGTGTGTGAGCCAGTTAAAAGCAAGCAGGAGAGATTCTCTATAGAGGATAACATGCAGGCATGTTCAGGACAGGATCAGAGAGAAGACTTACAGCTGTGTCTGCAGGAGTCGCCAAAGTCAACACAACAGGAAAGATCCTCATATAGCTGCTTTAAACTACCTTTATAAGCTGGAAAAATCTGAGGGTTCATAAGCTTAACATTATTTTAGTGTTTAGAACTGCTGAAAATATTTCTGTTTTATTCCGAACAAAAAAAAGAAGAAAAGAAACAGACAGGAGAATATGTCATGCGAGATGGGTTCATGCCGGGTGCATCACATCACCACTGGTTTTTCAGGTTCAGTGAGGTTGCTTTTTTGTGTGTGAGTACTCGACTAACCTCAAACCACCTCCTGCACTTCTGCCTAACTATGTTCCCCAGAGTGCCTTTCAGCATCCAGTGTATTGGGCCTACACTTGTTGCCTTCACTCAAAGGTCAACATGTGTGTTATTGCAGCTATTCTCGTTACTCAAAGCACAACACGTCATGTAAAAATGCTCGTCTGTGAGATTTTCAACCCAAACTTGTGTGACTGTCACAGTTGGGACATATTTTGTCGGCCTTTTTAATTCTTTTTCACTTTTTATTTTAAATTTCCACAGCTTAAAATAAATCTTCCCTTAATCCCTTCCCTTAGAATAAATAAATAAATAATTCACAATAAGCATGTTGGAGTCACAATATCAAAAGAAAATCTGCAACAGTAAAAATACAAAAACAAAAAAGAATGTAAAACTTTGGGGAAAATGTTTGATTGGATTAAGGGTTAGGATTAAGTTTGTCCTCAAACTTGAGAAACTTAATTGCCGTTTTCCTTAAATTAATCCTTCATTTTAAATATGGAACACGACATAGAAACCACAGACAGTATAAAAAAGTGGACAAAGCTACTGAGACCCACTGAGTGAACCCCACTTTGAAGCCTTTAGTTCCACATTTTTGTTTTTTAACCAGAAGTGACCATATTTGGATGATAGGGTGGACTCGACCCTGGTTGACCTCCCACCTTGGTAGCCACTTGTCAATCACAGGTTGCAACGCCTACATATAAATGCAACCATAAATTACAAAATTAACTTTATGTTGTATGGAAGACAACTTCAGACTAATGATTGATGACGTAAAGCCATTAGGATATTTTTCTGCTGATGTAACAAATTAACTAAGAAGTAGGGTCATTTTCCCGTCCGGTTTTATACAATCTGACCTCTAATTGCAACCTGTACAGTCGGGCCCCTGCTGGTCATTAGAAGGAATGCAGGTTTAAGGCATTTCCGCATTTGCTTTAATTTGAAATCCAGAGGTTGTCTTCTTGTGTACAGTCTATGAGATGATTCAAGAGGCGTCAAATATCTTGGCAGGTTTTGGTCGTGACTGTTCCCTCTCTCTCTCTCTCTCTGGTCAGAGCATTCATGCACTTCATGACAGATGAGGTGGAGACGAGGGAAACAAAATTCCCAAAACTGAATATTCCTCTCTCTGTAATCGTTTCAATCTGCTCTGCCAGAACAGATTGTGGTATTTTGCCTCCCTGTTGGAGAGCTGTGTACATCTCCTCCCTCTCTCTCTTATTTTCTCTCTCCCGCTCTGCTTTTTCCCATTATTGCAATATGGCACTCTCCATTTCATTGTCAGCCCGGGCAGCGCTGCTGTAGCGTAGACTCCATACGTTGTGCCTGAAGCCCACTGACCACCTCCCTGGTGAAGGCGCATGATCATCCATCATGGATAAAACATTAGTCTGCACCCATTTGGCCACAAGTAGCTGGAAAATATGTTAGTAAGATTGGCCACCTAGTATCAAAATGAAACACTTTGGGACACTTCTCCCCTATTTGTCAGGTCAAATTGAATGCATTTATCTGGACCGAGAGAGCGCACTGCATGCAAGATTAGGTGTTTCTTTTTATTTTGTATATTCCAGTGATCCCCAAGCCCTGTTTAAGAAGCTGCAGTCCCTGTTGATTGAGAGAGCCTCCATAAGTGGCCACAGCAATTCCAACAACAACAACAGTCGACCTCCTCTGGCAGGAAGAAGGCCCTTAACCACAAGAGCCGGCCTGGAGGGGGGGGAAGGGGGAGGAGGTGGGAGGTGAGCCAGGAGGAAGGCAGCTTGCGGTCGTACATCTTGGGAAGGCTGCATGTGTTGCCCAGACAGCCCCTTAAGTGACTTCACCTCATCTCAATGGTGCTCATTACGCGCGATAGAAAGACATCCATTCAGGGCGGCAGCATAAAACAAACCAACCCCATCTGGAGAGAGCGCAAGAGGGTGTCAACATGGGCTCGCAGAATTCATGGGGTTCTGTACAATAGTATGAATGATAGAGGGTTGTACAGCTCATCATTTATTAGTGAGCTCTAATTTTTACCCACTTAACTCCTTGCTGTCACAATTACTGCAGCATATTTTGAATGTCAAAAGATCAACGGGGTTCCTACAAAGTCTCTAAATATTTGCTGATAAACCAAAACAAAATTGAAATGCCTCCACAGTTGGCCTCTTGAAAAGCTATGTCAAGGTCCACACCTTTTGGGCCCATTGTCTCAGCAACTGGATAAAGTACCCAAACTTCAGACACTCAATTGAGGTTTTTTTCCTTAAATTATCCTTACATTTAAAATGTGGATCGCAGGAACGCAACTTATTAATCCACATTGACTATATTCACATAGCAGCCTTTTTCGTCTCACACTGAGAAGCTCAAAGGCTGTTGTACTGTTGTATTTCTGGCTGAAAGTGGTAAAAAAAAAAACGTGGGCTATCTGACAACTGCTATCAATCATCTGCTTCTTGATTAATGAGCAACTGAACAAACAATGGATATTGAAAATCTGGAGGGACCTATTAAACAACACCTATTTGTTAAATCATTAGCTACGTTCAGACAACAGCTAACGTAAGTATTCAGCCACTAGCATAGCATTAGCTTTAGCTAAGAAGTGACTATAGGCCAATATAGCTAATAGCGTGTTACACGATACAACAACAAAAGTCATGAATTCCCAGCTAAGGTAAATTGTATCCCTGTTAACATAGGGAGTGGCTAGAAAGTGGTTGAATGCTAGCATTAGCTGTTGTCTAATGGTAGCTAAAGGTAGCTGGTTATACTGTATCTTATTTATGTTGAAATATTGCCAATTGCTTTGCATGCCAATTTATGAGCTACCAAAAATAATTTAGATCGTAAAAAATCTAGAAGGACATTGGGCCATATTTTAATATAGAACAACATATTTGATTTCTCACTAGCTACATTCAGATTACAACTAACGTTAGCATTTAGCCCCTAGCCAGATCATTTAAGCTTTAGCTATGGCTCAAAGCTAATATTACCATTTGGTAGTGTTACGCGATAGGAATAAATTCCCAGCAAAGGGAAATTATATCCTAGTTAACATTTAGGGAGTGGTTAGAAAGTGGTTGAATGCTAGCATTAGCTGTTGTCTAATGGTAGCTGGTTATATGTTGTTTACATTGAAATATGACCAATGTTCCTCCAGATTTTCACACTCCGTTGTCTTTTTAGATGCTCAAAAGCAACATTTTTGGCTATCTGATAATTGCTATAAATTCACTGATTCTTGATTAATGATCTGCTGAACAGACAACAGATGAGAATCTGGACATAAAACAACATATTGACTCATTAGCTACGTTCAGACAACAGCTAACGTTTGCATTCAGCCACTTGCTAGATAATATTAGCGTTAGCAAATTAGTGTCTGATAGCTAATGTTAAGTTCCGTTGTGTTACACGATACAACAAGAAAGGTATAAATTCCTAGCTGAGGTAAATTATATACTGGTTAACATGCAGAGGCTAAAAAGTGGTTGAATGCTAGCACTAGCTGTTGTCTAACGGTAGCTTATTATCGAAATGGTTATCAAATATGTTCTTGTATGTTGAAACATGGCCCAGTTGTCCCTCAAGATTTTCACTATCCATTGTCTTTTTAGTTGATTATTAATCAAGAAGCAGTGAATAGATAGCATACCCCTAATTTATGACAATTTAAGAAATTGAGTGTGACATTGGAGAAGGAATATTGTGTTTTGATGCAGAGGCAAGTAATGTGCAAAACACTCGTAATCGTTCTGAGGTATTCTCTAAAAGTTGCTTAATGGTTGTTGATTTCTTGTTTTTAAAAGTTGTTGTCTGCTCTTTAATCCTTAGCAGATAACGAAAACAGCTACTGTCCTCAATTGTCACCACATCTTGAGATTAAAGGTTTATTCCTTCTTGACAGCATGCGACCAAGTCTTATCTTTGTTTAATCATTTTATTGATGACATTTGAAATGCCCCGAAACAAACAACAGGGTTATACTGACATTTTTAGCAGCCTCTAGTTTAACACCGTTTAGTCCTCGCTGTCACAATTACTGCTGCATATTTGGTATTTCAATGTATCAACGGGGTTCCTCCAAACTCTCTAAATATTTGCTCATAAACCAGAAAGATTTCGAGAAGCTCCACAGTTGGCCTCTTTAAAAGTATTTCAATGGCTATAACTCAAAGTGGGGCACCATGGCAAAGTCCACACAGCATCGAGTATTCATTTTGAAGCTCGTGTTTACGCTGCTAGGCTTGGTAGCCTAGCGTCTCCGAGCAGCAGACTCCTGCTGGGATGGAGCTGCTGCCTTCACAAGATGGAGTCTAACATAGAGATGGAGGCGAACACATAGGAGGGGAAGATGGGCGGCAGACTCTTGAGACTGCATTATCCTCCGCTGTCAAATTTGTTTAAAATGACAGTTTTGAAAAATTACACCTTCCTTCCGCGTAATATCCCCCTGTAAATGCCTTTTCTCTTTCAAGTATTGCTCTTACATCTGCGGGTTTGGAGAGCAGGAAGTGTCCATATTCAGCTAATGAAGCAGAGATGGAATCACTCACGCCTGCCTGTGAAATAAGCACGGACACAGAATTGCACCAACAGCAGGGTGAACGGATTCAGCCGACCAAGAGCTGCTGGGCTTAATCGCTTTGATTTGAATTTCTATCCCTTTCATTAGAAGGCATTGACATTTTAAGCACACCTGTACGCCGCTGTCACTGGCTAACCTTTAAGAAGGAGAGCGATGTGTCTTTCCTGAGGAGAAAAAAGCCCAGAGCGAAATACACCCTGACACACTTGTTCTTCTTTGGTCTGCTTAACAATTCTTACAGTTTTAAAACAAACCAAAGAGGAACAAGAGGAGCAAAACAAAATGAAAGAGAGGAGAAAATATAAATTAGAGTGTCTGTCTTTTTTTTGCACAACAATTTCATCTGCACAGTTTGACATAGAACATTTATTTCAAGGGTAAGTGTTTGATGTGTCTGCAGACGAGCACGCATTCAGGTGCTTCAAAGCAGCATCCATAGTTTTATACTGCATTGTTCATAATAAATTTAGCTCTAATGGTCCCATATGGCCTACAGAGGGTGTATTAATGTAAGCTCCTCATGACAAGGGACTTTAACTTGATGTAACTAAATTACAAATGCACATTCTGTGGTGCATATGAGGTAAGTTTCACATCCCTGTAGGCTTCTTTCAGCTCATAACTCCCCGCCTCCTTTTGATGCTGTTCGGAATATGCTGTCAAGAATTTCCTTACTGTTCCCCTATAACATACTTGTAATTCATGGTTTAAATTGGTGGGGAAATAGCTCGTCAAAGCTATTGATGTGTAAAATAATGTTGCTTTTTTTCAGACATGCACCTGCAGTTTGGCCTCTTGAGCTTATTTTGCTTTGAAAATTACATCAAAGTGATGATTTCCAGACCATAGCTGCATTTAACTTAAACCTACTGTCAGAAGTCTTGAACTGGTTATGAAACAGCCTCAAGGTAGTGTCAATACCTCTATGTGACCTACAAACAAGACCATGATTGAGAGCACTGACTGTATCTATGTGGTCATTTTAAATGCCTGTCACCGCTGCCACATGGTCGGATTCTGATGAAATTACTTACAGCACGAGGACTGAAAGAGCTTCTGTTTATGTTTTCTGAGGCAGAGTTTCAAAGTGAGATGCACATTATCCAGTTAAAAGGAAGGAGAAAGCTAAACGAATATGTACAGGACAAGATGTACAGCTTTGTCCACAGGGGGCGCCAAAATCAACACAAAATGAAAGTTCCTTATTGTTGCTTTAATGACCCACATTTGTTGCAGGTTTTTTACTTTGGATTAAGTTACTTAAGTGTTCAAACATTCATTTGATGTGCCTAATACATCCGATAAAAAAAAATTTTTGTAAGCTGAACTTTTCTGACACACGTCCAGTGGTTCTGTCAACCGATTTTCATTGGTGTAAAGATTCAGTTAAGCTTGGGCACCAGTCTCAGTCCTCTTGTTTGCTGCCGACCCTCGGCCCTTTGCTGCATGTTATCCCCACTCTCTCTTCCCATATTTCCTGCTCTATCCACGGTCCTATCCAATAAAAGCAAAAAAAAAAGAAGATTCAAGCTGAAAAAAGAAACTCACCACACCGACAAACTGCCTCTGTGTTTCCAATTACTTTAATTAAGAGGCCTTTGACTAAATAATATGTGATTTAAGCTCTTTTCCTCTTTGAAAGTATCCATATTCACACTTTGACCCACATTTCATGTCTCATTTTGATTTATATTTAATGCCCCATGTTCCATATTCACTTTTTTATATTATTGTATATTACATATTCACACTTGCATAGATTCTGCTACTCAGCATGTTGCACTTACTTTTGCTCTTTACTCTTTGTTTTATTTATATCTTATTTTATATTTTGTAATTCCCTTTTTAACAAATATTTGTGTATTATGTTTTCACAGTCTATGGAAATGACAACAAACCATTGCATTAATTGTGTATGTGATAATTAAACAGATGTTTTACTGAAACATGTTCACTGAAACATACATTATCATATTAGCTCTATTAAGGGCCCAATTCTACGGTGGCCCTGAAGGGCAAAACACAGCGACATTTCAGAAAACACAAAAATATTTTCCAAGAGAAATATTTGTGAAATGTTTTGTTTCTGATGTCTTGTTTGCTGTAATGTTGTGTTGTCTGAAATGTTGTGTTTTCTTTTATGTTTTAATGTTTTGACCTTCAGGGCCACCGTACAATACTTACAATACTACAAGAGAATTTACTATTAGGCATGGCTCCTTTAAGAGGAAACTCACAGTAGTCAGTACCTTGGTTTTTTAACTAATCTAACTACATCTCGGCATTACCTGAGCTCAGACCCTCAATGTGCTTCTCTGCCCTCTCCATCCTCGTCCTATCCATGACTTCTGACGTCAATCAAGCCGCTGGTTTCAGCAGGTAGCGCGCTGCGATATTTCAGCCGCACACTGAGAGGTAATTAGAACAATGATTTCCAGCATCTAGTAAAGGAGTGAAGACAGGGGAAGAAAGTGCTGACATGTGTGAGGCGAGCTGTGCCAGGCTTGGAAAATGTGCCCAGGCCAGCACATGTATGACGGGGGTCTGTGAGTGCACACGGCCCGCTTCCTGTTGAAGCAGGTAATGTGCTGTGCAGCTGCAGGTGAGGCTGCTCCATGAGGCTTTGTGCTGCTGCCAAAGTAGCTCTGGGCGTGGGCCAGGTACACAGCAGCTGTTTGTCTCTGTGGGCAAATAATCGTCACGCACACACACCCACACATACCAGTCAAATGTGTCAGATAAGGGGAAATATTAGCTTTGGCTCAGGATTGAAATGTCATCCTTTTATTTCAGCCTACTATGAGCTAAACGTAATTTTTAAACTTAAATGCACACCAAGTGCAGATACACACCACTCCACAATAATGCTGCACTGACAGGGCTTTTTAATAAACGGTCAATTAAATGACCTTACCTGGTAATTTAGCACTGAATGTGCACTTTTGTTCAGTGGATGTGGTAATGTATCATCCAGAGTGTTAATAATCCTTACGATCCACCAAATGCCGCGCTTAAGACTCTTCATCCGGCTCTTTTACGCGCTGAGCCTTGTGCCTCTTAATCTGGATCTAAATAAGATCAGGATCATGCTGAGAGCACAGTCAACTCTAAGTTGCTATCTGTAATCCACACCATCATATAAGAGAATAGCTGATTTGGACAGACTATAGGGCAATGTTAGAGTAGTAATATGTAAGATAATAATGTTTATAATGAAATAATATTACATTTAGTTTCTATTAGATATAAAAGTGATAGATGCAGTGTGTTTGTAGATTCCCCCTCAATCTCTCCTGGCTGCATTCTTTCCCTCCACATATTAAACTAATGGTAACACCAGTCTTGACATCCCTGCAGGCCGTCTGAAAGCACACATCCATCCGACATAATGATGCCTGACTATATTATAACGTACATATGGTTGTGCTGCTTTTAACAGATTTGAAAAAATTTAGAAACGTTTGAAATATTACGCTCAGCAGCTGCCTCAAGTGCGAGTTAATCCACCGTCGTTTCCGTGCGGTAATCTAATGGCCATTTCCTCGACTGCATGGGTGCCATTACTTGATTCATGACGTGAGTGTCTCTTTAATGTCGAGGATTTGAGATTTGGTAAGACCCTGTTCTTTAATCTGAAAGAAATATGTTCCCAGAACGCAGAGCAACAGGCTGTGGGAGAAAAAAAATCCCTCACCATTAAAGAATTAGACGTGAGTTTGAGACCAGCTGTGTGCATGTTCATAATATAATTGGCCCGAGGATGTGAACTGACTAACAGGCAGGTCTGCTGTGGAATATATTGCTTCATTATAGCGAGAGGAGCAGACTGTAAAAAGCTGGGGTGGGGATTCATGTAGTGTTAGAATTAACGTTTTGGTTTCTTATCAGCAGACTGGGAATATGTCTTATAGAGGAACAAATGTTGGATATTACATTATAATGACCGGTTATGTCAACCCAGCTACAAGCCAAAACCATGGTAATCTGTCTGACTGTACAAGTGATCTCTTTAATGTACATTTAAAGTGTGCCACTACCAGAATATCATACATGTATGCAACACGCACTCATAATCTAGTGACTTATTCCATTTAGTTATATGGTAAAACACAAATTGATCAGGATTTAAAGCAAAAAATTATGAATTTCCATCATTTTTTCTTAGAATGACAATAAACTAAACAACCCTTATTTCCAAAAAATGTTTACTGTTACAAAAGTACAACACATTATTAGTGGATGTTGATATTATTAGGTACCCTAGAACCAATGCTAAAAAATACCAACATTTTTAAAAATAAGATCAAATTTATTCCTGATGTATTTTTCATGATGATTCTCTGGAAGCAACACGACCCCAAGAGGGTATAAATCCTTGATATGTAAATCTGAAGCACTCATATATTATCGTAGCCTTCTAGTACTAGCACCTGACCATGCATGGTAATCTCACACCCATGTGTGAGTAACAGTTGTTACAGAGTATAAGATTTGTGAGTGCATTACCTAGCTATAGCTAAAAAAATGACAGCAGCAATTTTAAATGATTCTTAAATCATTGGCTACCAGTTTGGAAGGAACTACATGATAAAATATGATAGGGAAGGCCTTTCCAGAAAATTCCCATTTAATTTCTCATATTAAAAAAGGACCATATTAAGGTACATTGATGTATCATTATGCATGAAAGATGTTCCTGTAACGAAGAACACCAGTCAAACCCAATTTCATCGTGGGCTGCTCATATTTAAGAATGAATTATGTGCACAGTTTGTAGATGCAAAGCATCTTGTGGATCCAATATGTAAGTCACGTATATCCAGAAGATTCAAATGTGTTTATAAGTACTTTCATTCATTGGTTTAGTCATTCATTAACTCATACATAATTAGCCTATCTGCCCCCTACTGCCCACCAGGAGGGTTTGCAGTATTTACAGACGACACATTGAATCATTCATGTGTTCTCTTCTGCAGTCTGTGAACAGTGCAGTGCCATGTGGCCATGTTTTCTTCAGAAGTGTTCAAGGCCACCAAAGAGGACACCGAGTTTATATGACCTGGGTGACTGGGATTTCTCAAACATCTTTACTTGATAGCAGCTGAAGAGTTATACACAAAAAACAGAATTTTGTTTGGCCAGAGGATATAGCTTCATTTGTAACATTTGATAAATAATATGGCAAACGTTTAAACAAACAAAAAAAAAAGTTGGCCCAAGAGGTGAGCCTTGGGGCACTCCGGGCAATCAGCGAAGCAGACAGAAAGCATCATTATTTAAAAGTGGAAATGTTATGTTTGACAGTTTTAATGACAACAGGTCCAGTGCAGCAACAGAGGTACCAAACATAAAGGCTCTCTTATGCCCTATGGGGGGAAATGGTTATGATTAATATGTCATATATTACTCTAACCAGTGGGGGGAGCTGTTCCATGTGTATGAGTGAAGGCTTTTCTTTTATTGGGTGATACAGCATATTCAAAAAAAACACACTTTCCACTTTTCCCTAAAGACTTGTCACAAGCTAAAGGAGAATACAGCACTTTGTTTTATTTGCTTTCAAGATTTTGCTCATTTCACAATGAACAAGCAGTCACTTTGTATACAAACAAATACATAGCCTCCTCAAAAAGGGAAAGTGAAGCACGTCATCAAATTTTCACTTTGGCTTAATACTCCTTTTAATCCTCAAATAACAAGGGTATTTACTTTATCTCTTCTTTCTTTCCCTGCCCTATAACAATACACACTGAGCATATTCTAACCAACAATCTGAAATTTAAAGGACTTAATCCCATCTTCTGATTACAAGCCAACATATTTCATCAACTGATGGAGTCAAGTTACAGATGTGGGCCTCGGCTTTTGTTTGGATTTCTGCAAATGTTATTCTGAAGTGGATTTTATTTAACCCATTAATTATATTTATGTATAAACACATTGTGGGGACAGCTGCAGTAAATATGGATGTATCTTGCTCTAGGTTTACTGCATGATAACTGGTTAAGCACAGGATTAGCCTATAAAGAGGAAAAATATCAACTGTGGTCCACTAGATTAACTGCTATTGAAGGACAACTGGATATAGAGGACTTTGGTGGCATTAATTAAGAACATGGTTTACTGCTTTTCAACTAAATCCCAGTCTATGTCCCCTCGAGGACCATAACTCAAGTGCAGTGGAGGGTAAAGCCAGTGAATTAAGTTTATCCTTATTTTTATTTACTACACACAGTCATATATCCCCTTTTATGGCCCAGAAACATAAATATACAGTACTAAACAATGTTTAAAGGATGCCAGTAAATAAGTGATGAAAAAACACCTAAAAGATAAAGTATAGTTTTCTGTTGTGCTAAAAATGTAATTCAGCTTTTTATGTTGACAGAACATTTTGAGTCAGCCCACCATCCAATTTATAGTTAGACATAAATTATTACTCTATAAATAGGACAGTTAACAAATCCTCTAGGTGACCATGCAAAAAAGCTGCATTAAGCAATGTTTGCTCTTAGGGGAAGAGAAACTCCACAGCAATGACCCTGGCATAACTTGTCAAGTTGTCAGCACTGTTAGCAAACAACTGACCATCCAACAAAACAACATTAACAGAGAAACATTACAGCCTTCCTAACACTATGGTTGTTTGAAATAAAAATATGTCGGCTGTGCTTAGCTGGTCAGATAATAGTAAGCCAACATTTAGCTGTAACCATGTTTACCTGTGGTGTTCTGTATTTTTATCATTTCAGTGCGTCATACATGAAGGAGATGTGGTTCTTCCGGGTGCCATCTTCGTTTGCATTAATCACCGTCACAACAAGGCATAAACCTTTTTGTTATGAAACTTTAGAATATTTGTCTTTCAATTTGGGGACATAAATGTTTTTAAAGTGTGGAAATGTAGGCTACTTAAAAGTAAGTGCTTCCAAACTACCTTTAAGGTTTTCAGTTCGCCTTTGTAATGTTATTTAACTCTCAGAAAGATATGACTAACGTTAGCTGTTCGACTGAACGTTAGCTAATGTTAGCTAGCTAATCACCGGGGCAACGGGCTAAAGTGTAATTTTTGATTTTGTGAGAGGCACAGACAAGTGAGCCATTACTACATATATATTATTATTATTATTATTATTATTATTATTATAATTTGTATCTATAGTTCCACAACGTAGTTTAAAGATATAGCCATAAAACGATATGGGCTAACAAAAGACGAAAATAGTGTTTTATCTACAACTCCTCACCTCTGAGTGTCTGACACACATACACCTATTTTAAACTGCGCACTGTACTTACTGCAGATAAGCCGGATAATTGTGCAGTAATTCAACCGTGCAAAATGTTGACATAAATACTGTTCATTTGTAAATAACTGTTATGTAACTTTTTTGCATCCTAACTCTTATTTTGCATTTAACTTTATTCTGGCAATTATATTTATTTCTGGCATTCATATTTAGATCACCTAAAATCCACTTCCCAGCATCTTATTTTATTGTATAATGCACATTTTTGACATTTTTCTAACTTCTATTTATATGCCATATATTTCTCTATGCTTTCTCTGTGTCAGAGCAACTGTAACGCCCGAATTTCTCCCCGGGGATAAATAAAGTATTTCTGATTCTGATTCTTATTAGAATAGGGTAGGTTTGTCGCCACTTAGGTAGGAGCATGTCTCGGTCACAGTTTTAAACACAAAGTTAATTTCAACTTTTTCATGTTATTCAACCTTAAATAGTGTAAACATTCTTGTGAAAATGTAGTATGTCTGTTATGGACTTTAAGTCAGTAATAGCTTGTCTTAATGTCGTGTAAGGTGTTGAATTTGTGATACACAGGTAGACATGCGGTGTAATGAGGAGGTGTTGTTTTGGGACTGAAATCCCACACCATATTTTAGTTTTCGCCTGAGCACAAAGGCAGCCAGGATCCAAACTTCCGTGCGACTCCACGCCCCGTTTTCCGGGGAGCCGCTGAAGATCCAGCCCTTCAACACGCTGCTCTCTTACGTCCCGTCCGTGAGCAGTGAGCTGGCCGCGGCGGAGATTTCTCCTTTGGTCGGATCTTATCTTTCCCCTTGCTGAGCTCTTTCGTAGTCTTTTACGCGCTTGACACATTTCGGAGTAGTAAAGTCGGCGCGTTTGTGCTCAGTCGACCTCAAATCTTTTCGCCTTTGCGCTGCGCCTCCGTGGCAATGGATTGATTTCAGTGTTTTTTTCTCCGACCTCTGCCTCGACCAAGTTGAGAAAACAGTCTCTCTAACCTGCGGCTCTCTCTCTTTCCAGCTACATGTTTCATCCGGCTAGTTTTAAAAGTACCTGGCTCCGGATGTTTCTGCACATTTTAGGACTCTGAACTTTTTTTTCTCCCCCTTGTGCATTCACAGGAGGTGGCCGGGGATTGTAAGGATTTCTTTTTTTAACAGCTTCTCCGGGGTTCCTGAAGCCTGCAAAGATTTATTTGTGAAAAGTGATGGCCGAGCGGGGAGCTCTGTCGCTCCTCTCTCTCCTCTGTCTCACCTTTCTCTGCTACACGGAGACCACCGCGGCAAAGCATGTCGACAAAGGTAAATCCACTGCCAATTGTTGTGCTGAATGTGTGTTTTTTTGTACGCCTCATTTGAAGTAACTTACCTGCATTGTATCACGAGTTGGGGGGAGAAAGACACACGGAATGCAAGCTGTTGCCTTTGAAAATCAGTCCTGGAGCTAGGAGGCTAATTCTGCTGTGTTTAGGTCAGCTACTGTTACACCATTTAGTCAACTTTAAAAGTAGGCTACTTTTTTCATAACCGGCACACTATTTACTCAAAGACCAGCCCTGTTGCAAGCATTAAAGCATCACGCTTTCACACTCCGTCCTTTTGTCTGTTGAGGTTTCTCTATTTGTCTTTCAAATGATTCAGACATGCGGGATTGTTGTTTCACAAACGTGTTCAGGTAGATTTAAAAGGCTAAAATAACAGAGATCATGCATCTATCATGGGAATGCAAAGGATAGCAGGATATCTAAAAAAAAACACACTGTGCAAAGACTCATTAGTGCTCACTGTCAGGTAATAAGCCAGCATCATCAGTCCAGCCGACATCTCATTACCTGGGCGTCAATACATGTTTAGCTGATGGATAAACAGAACCCAATTCATTTGCTTCTGTTAATTGTTTTGAAGTGAGGGCTCTGCACTACTGCAGGGTGCTGCCCAGTTTCTCTCTTATTCCAGCTGGTGGAGAGCATATTCACTGATATGAGAGGTGAGTCCTGATAGAAGGGGTATTGATTAGAGAGTGTGTGTGTGTTTGTGTTTCAGTATAACCGACCAGACTGTTATAAGCACTCCAAGCCACGAGTGTCTGAGATAAATTGGACACCCATGAGGAAAAAAATGTCTTTCAAGCTCTTATCGCATACCTCATCGTGACAGTCATATCTTTATCATTTAAGCTGTTAAGACGTTATCAAACGCAGCAGCATGTGGTCTGGAAAATTATGAATTTAACTCTCTTGTGCAACATGGCCCAGTTTCTTTCCCTACCATTCTCGTGATATGCAAACTAGTTGTGTCTGTGTCTGTGTTTGTGTTAAAAAAAAAGCTTGAAGGCTCGTTGTTTATTTTGCCGGTTGCAAAAAAAAGGGAAAAGAATGAATGTGCAAAGCAGACAGCAGGCCTTGGAGTGACAGGTCTGTGCTAGCTGTTTGGTTCTCTTGCGTGTGGAGCCTGATGAAAGACCCTCTCCTGCATGAAAAGCGCTCTGCAGTAGTGGAAGGGGAGATAGAGAGGGAGAGAGAGAGAAAGAGAGAGAGAGAGAGAGAGAGAGAGAGAAAAAAAAGCCCCTCCTTGGCTTTGCTGGAGATCAGTACAAAAGAGAGAGATGGGGGTAGGGTGAAACAGGCCGACTGTCTGGAAAGTAATAAAACCAGGAGATTAAGGGGACCAGGGAGTTCCTTTGGGAGCTTTGATTGATTCCAGAGAATTGGACTGGGACCCACACGCAGAGAGAGTCTCAAATTACTAATTGTGGGGTCCCCTTCTCTGAAAATATCTGTTTATTCAAAGCACATTTCTTTGAGGTCCTGACTGTGGCCAGAACTTTATCAAACTTGGCAAAGTTGCAGCCCTTACTTATAGAGTTTCTCATTCAGTGTAGGGACAGATATAATAGTCTCTTTTTAGTTTAACTTTGAAAAGCTCTTAAAAGTTGTCAGAACTTTAAAAAAATGCATGAAAAGTTTGTCTTTTGTAAACAAGTGCCTGTTAGAGGAGTGTAAAATCCATTTAGGCTCTATCTTATCTCTGTAATCCTGCTGGGAGGGAATTGTGTGCTGATTGTCTCCCTGCAGACAATGCAAATAACTTGCGGAAATGTGTAAACAGTTGGCAAGCCTCTCTGCTCTTACAGACCACTCACCGGGGTTTTAACCCCACAGACCACCTCCGATGTTACATTGCCCAGACTCTATAAACAAACTGTCGTTTTCTTTGGCGCATTTAAGGCCTTCTCTGTGGACTCTCCTGCTAAGAACACACTTTACCACCTTTGTGTTGTTGTGTTTGGAAATGCCTGGTGGTCCTACATCTCAGTTTGTGGGGGAAAGCAGAAGGAAGGCTTAAAGTTGGATCCTATTTATCATAAGTCTCAGGAGTAGTTCAGTCATAACCTTCATAATGTGAATGCAACATGTTCTGCTCTCGCCATTTACACAAATTAATTTTACAACTCGCCTAAATATCAATCTTTTTCCACATACACGTCATGCTGTGATGAGATGATAGGGGGCATCATGCAGAGTCACCTGCTGTCTCTGTCGTATACATTATGCTGTTTACAGATCATTTATTTATGGGCTCCAATCGCTCATAAAGTCCTAATGACCTCCATCCACACGAGACGGATAATTGCACACTTGACCAAGTGTTTGATTCATCTGCCTCACTAATGAAACCTCCCCCATTAGAAAATGCTACTGATCTGCTATGCCCACTGATGTGAGGCTCACGTTGTTGCTGCTCAGTGTGTGAGGTGGCACGGCAAGGTCAGCAGTTTGAAACCAGAGTTGAAAAATAACAACTTGTTTGTACGTTTTCAACAGCTAGATCTGCTGTTCTGGGTTTGTGGGGGTTAAAATGACAGCAATTATTGAAATTATTTGCCCCAACAGACACAGCAGTTTGTCACAAGTAATTGGCAGAGCTAAAGACGGATCAATATCCTCTGAATAGATGGCATGACATCTGCTGGTGCATCTTTTTGGAGGTTAGTGCTCTGTGTAATCACCTACTTTCAGCTTTTAGGTTTCAAAAGACTATTGTTGCACTTTAACAGCACTATTGACTTTTATTTCATCTGAACGGGTGACCCAGTGTGTGAATTTGCTCGTATATTACTGTTGTTCAAAACAGTGCTATACAGTGCAGGCTGAATCTTTTGTTTGTGGATGTAATGAGGTTAAATTATGCCACCGCCTCCGTCATTTGCAGAATGGAAATGATGCCCATCTTGAAAACGATCCCCTTTATCATTATATCAAACTTTCATCTTTGCATCAGCTGTTAGTCTGGACGCTAAAAGCTTGTACATGCTACATGAATACTCTTTTTGCTCTCTATACATTTGAATCAAGTATTTGTCCTTATTTTTATTCATTACTATTCAGTATCCTATTTTAAACGCTTTCTCTAACTGGCATTGTGAGCCGCTTGTGTATTTCAGGCACAGACGGGGCCGGTTTGTTGGTTGTTTGTAGTAGTGAATGCAGGGCTGTTTTCGGCGTAGAGAAGCCAGGGGTCACGGTTTAAAAGCCAGAAAGGATCAGGGACAAGTCCACGGCTTCTGCTGACCCCCTCCTAAGATGAAATTGCCTCTATCAGAGCTGCTTCTAGTGGTGTGCTGCAGAGAAACACAACTTAAATGCGCTTTTCCTGTCTCTCCACTGCAGCCTGTGTATCAGCCTCTCCTGCTCCTCTGATTCTGGTGGTACACAGTCAGAAGCCTTCATATATTTTCATTGGGCTGTATGAAGTTTCACCCGCATTGTTACATGTATTTTGCGCCTGAGCATAGGCACTCAGTTAGCTTCAGCACAGAAAACAAAAGGAATCTTCACATTAATAGATGCAGCTATATAAAACCCTTTGCCTTCAAACATGTAATTGTAGAACCATTTAGAGTTAACTACACCCCTGCTTTTCCATGTTAAATAGTTCCAGGTTTCCAGCAGCAGTTCCTGGTCTCTCGGTTCCATCAGGACATTTTCAGAATAAAGGCTGTTTAAAACACTTTCCCCTTGGCTAATCAATTTCCTGGGGGAAACCCTGCTCCCTGAACAGAGGAAAACCCTTTCATTTAATGTTGTGCAAAGGGGATAAAGGTATCGGTGTTGTCCTGAACCATCAGTCTCTCAGTACTTTAAAAGCCAGCCTTTCCTCTGTTATGACTGTTCGGTTCACAAAAAGCAGCTCACATCAATTGCACTCCTCTTGAAAGCTGAACTTCTCTCAGCTTCAGAGGCTTTTCCTGCTGTGACTAAAACAATGTCAGACGCAGCACCTTTCCAATCTGGCTGCTGTGTGTCTTCTTTGTGTCTGCTGTTGGCCCTTTCATGTCCAAACCAAAAAAAAAAACACCTAAAAAACTTGCTGGGAGTTTAAAAGAAGTTGAGTAGTGTCAAGAGGCCATAAAGCTGTCCATGCTTCCCTGTTTGATGACTCCTTTGAGACTTTATAGTAACCTGAGGGGCATTACATCAATATTTCTACCCTCTACCGGAGACATGGCTGGAAACATGTCTGCCTCACTCATTTCCATGTTTCCTTTAGCTTTATTTCTGCAAAATAGAACAAAATGCTAAATTGTCAAATTCACTGAGGTGCTGTCGTGCTCTCCAGGCTTCCCTGTTCTGCAGTGATTGAATGATGCTCAGGCTTAATGACCTCTGGGACAGCATAGTCTTTTCTGTTTCCATGGAGCTAATGCACATAGCAGCAGTGCAAGAAAAGCATACAAAGAAGAAACTGAAACTGTGGCTACCTGTCAGTCAGAGTCGAGTTCGTCATCTCTTTCATTATGTGGCTATATGCGCTAGTGTTGGGAATTAGGGCTCCTTGAAGGCAGAAAGATCTTCTGGCTCCGAACGGCTCTCAGACAGGAACGGAGGCTAAAGATCTGAGGTGAGAGAGTGGTCGGACTCGCGAACGTGCCTGCACTATGTTCTCCTGTGTCAATACGCATATTTAAAATTCTGCGCTTTTAGAATTGAAAAGAAAACAGCTGAATAATCTAGGAACAATTAATCAACGTCATTGATAATGTCACTCACCGCTGGCACTATGTTGTGGTGACATGATTCCGCTGCACGTGACCTACTGTAGTATAGCGGAGTTGCAGTTGAAAAAAGCTGCCTGTGGTAATCCGGCATAAAGGGGAGTGGATGTAGGGCAGCCGGTGAAATTTGGGCCCAACTACCAAAAGAACGGCTCTCACCTACGACTCGGTTCCCGTCGTTCGCGTTCAAAAGAATCGGATCGTTTGCGAACGTGACAACACTAATACGCACGTCAGCCATAATGGCCAGTTCAGATCAATGATTCGCAACAAGACTGCATGCAACTGCCAAAAGAATCCCGTAAACATTCTAAAACTGCGCCGTTCACATCAAAGAAACGCAACGCACACTGACGCAGCTGACCGTCTCCATAGCAACGACGCACTGACATACCCCAGTATTTTTGAGTTAATACTATAATGTTAGTTAATATTGTAGGCCTAGTTTACATGAATTAACTAGCTGGATTTCTGTTATTGTTATAAAAAGAAATGGGTTAGGAAAGAAAGGATCTAGCAGTTTTTGGCTACTGCAGCGCCAGAGACAAGGTGCCTCCGCCAATTTATGCTGTTTCCTGATTGGCTGAAGTGAAATAGCGACATCATTCCGTTCTAAAACTGCATTTGGAGATTTGATAAGTCTTTTGCAACTCCAGGCAACGGCTTCAGACGCTCTACAACTACCCAGTTCACACTGCTGTATTTATCTAAAACCGTTTTGGCTCATTGCGAATCACTGAAGTGGCCTTAAGGCTACTTCTGCTTCTGTTTACTGGGGAAATAAACGTGTCCACGTACTGCTCCTCAAGACTCACAGCAGTGTTGCAGTTGCACAAACAGGAAGTTTAGTGTGTTGGTTTTGGTGTTCAGTAACACTTTGGTTTGGTATTTAAGAATATATTTAATAGATAAAAAATTAATTATTGTTTCATTTGTGCTTCTGCTGTAGAGTGCAGAGAGTGCAGTTATCATAAAGGTCCAACACAAAAACTGTAAAAGGAACCAACATAAGAATCTGATTTTGCAAACTTATTTCAATTCCTCCTTCTGTTAATGTAAAACCAAAACAAGTAATCATTCTGACATGGAAATACCAGCACCACTGTTTTCTCAAGCTTCTACCAAAGACACACAAACGTCTGACTAGCAGGTTGTAGCGGTGCAGCATGACACTATAATATTTATATTCTGCTAGACTGCACTCACAGCTGGTCATGTTTTACCGGACAGCGTGGCATCGCTCTGTCTTTACTGCATACAGAAAAAAGCTACAGTAGCCCAGCTTCCGTGTTTTAGCACACATCTCTTGTAACTGTAGCATGACAGCAGCAAAGGACAGTGTGTGTATTGAAGTTAGATTTTTATAGTGTTCTGCATCCGGAGATTCTTTCCCAGGCCTGGCACTCAAGTAAAACCTTGAAGGAATGGGCTTTGTGGCTTTCCAAAGGAATCTCTACAGTGGCTCAGCAGGCCAGAGAGGAGAGAGTTTTTTTTCCTGTAAAAATTTTCCTCAAACTTTTGCTATTTTGGTTGTGCTGGGCTCCTGTCGCGGTGTCTCCTGTCAGTGGTGGCAGCTGCACTGGATTATGACACATGCAAGCTGTGCTTGTCAGATGAGCCTGGACTAATGAGTGCGAGGCTCTGTTATACACTGAACTGTTTTTACAGCCCTGGGGGGGAATATTACAGGCATAATCTATAAAAATAAGCCCTTTTCAAACGGTTAAACTTTTGTTAAATCCTGTAATTTTTTATGTCTGCGTGTCGAAATCAACGTTTAGTTGACATTTCCAGTAAGCAGAAAAAAGCTGGTTTCCAGAAACAGATTTCTAGAAGCAGGAATTTAAAATGATGACAGTTGGTTATCCAGCTGAGATCTTTGGAATAAGATGTTGATATACCAAAGGAAATGAAACATTTTCTTCTGATTGTATGAAAAATGATGGCTGATCTCTTGTGGGATTTTTCAGTATTGACAGAGATTTTCTACTGAACCTGAAGTAAGACAAACCACCACACAGTCGTTCTCAGAGACTTGCAGCGAAATCATTCAACAACTCAAGTGAGTTACGAGTGTTAGCGACGAACAGACTAATGTTACATTTTGCAGGTCCACTATATTTGCCAACTGCTCGCCCATTTTGTTGTTACTCTTAAGAACATTTGAATTTAATTGGCTTAATTCAAATTTAATGCAAAAGTGAAGTAGTGGGTTTCATTGCTGGCAGTAACTCGTGTTGTAAATTAACAGAGACTGATGTGCTTAGACAGATTAATAACCTTCATTTGGTTGCACTGTACCTGCTTGAGATCCGACATCCTGCAGCTCTCAGACGTGATGTTATTCTCTGCCGTCTTTTTGGAGGACGTCCAGGGTGCCATGAATTAACCTGAAAGTCTTCTCAACGGTGTAGATCAATGTGTAGTGCAATTGTTAAGTAGCTTGTGCTTCAAAGAGAATGCAGGCAAACAAGAATCAATGCAGCTTTTCCAGTATAATGATTTGTGTTCATCATAATTGTCCAGTATGGATGCTGTTATTCCCAACTGTGAATTGTTATAGTGGATCATGTGGAGAAGGTCATAGTGTGGCTGATCTAATCTTCCCTAAGTCTGTCATATTACTGCTGCTGGGTTAACCAGTGTGTGTATGTGGGACAGATCTTCAACACACGCTCATAAAGTATCAATCGCCTGTGTACACTTAGAGCCTCTGAGCCTCCATTGAGTCAAAGAAACTTTTCATGTGCTGAAAGGGCGTGGGGGCAGTCGGTCACAGAGAGAGGATTGTGAGCCGCGCTCGATCGAGCTGGCTGCCATCATCTTGTGCCTGGCCTGTGGCTCTTGGCAGCTTAAGACTTGGTGGGATGTGTGTGTACGTTTGGGTGGGTGTTTGTATAGGCGTATGCCACCCATCTGGGCTTGAACAGCTGTTTTATCAACAAGGTTCAGAGAGTTTCCCGACATGAACTCTCTCTCTCATCAGCAAGTGTTTACCTACTTTCTCGGAGAGGATGGGGAGGAATTAGGCCAGTTTGATTCAGCCTTGAGTTGATTCTGTACAGCAGCTCACGACCTTGGAGTCATTGATTCAGTATTATGTGCTCTAAACATATTTTGAGAAACACAAAGAGTGGAAAGCATATGTTTGCAACACTGCTTTTATCATTATAGGGAAATGTTTTATTGTGAAAGTCTTTATTTAGTTGAAAGCTAAATTACAGCTCTGCACACAGCTGTGAATTGCAAAGAAGTTGGTCGTTTTGTGGTTTGTCAAAGAACATTGATTTCTAAAAATAAAAGTTTTATAAGATGCACATAAATAAAAACTTGATGTTTCCCATTAGGAATTATTGACATGTGCACTTGAAGGCCTTGTCGAATTTTTTTCCACAACCTTTGACTTTTTTAGAAGCCAAACCAATCCAACAGATTTCTAACTCATGGTGTCGTTTCAATAGATCATGAGCTGCTGCAACCTTTGAGTACCTCCAGAACATTTCTGTTTGAAGTTTCTGTATTCCTCCGTAGTTCTCTTGTTCTGTTTCTTAAGCCAAGATCTGATTTCCTCGGGTTCTGTCGTGGAAATCCATAAAAAACCACTTGACGTTAAAAGCACAGTAGGCAGAGTGTGTTTAGGTTTCAGCGAGAATAGAAGAAGGTGTCATTTTTTTGTCCTACACAGTACTTTTCCATGGCACTGTTTCAGCCTGCGAAGCACTGCAGCGCTCTGGATTGTTGAGTCTTAGACGTTAAGTTTAAACAATTTAGGGTTTAGAGTTAAGACCAGTGCGGGCTCTGTTTTAGACGTGTATATATTAACTAGTGTCTCGGTCCGTCTTGGAGCCTTTCCAGGCAGCCTCCCAGGTTTTATTTTGATTTCACCTGCTGCTATGGTGACCCCTGGAAAAAATTCTCGGGGTATTAACTGATGTTTCTGCTGCTAACTGCGAGCTGAAATGATTCTTTGAAAAGTCCAGCATTAGATAGAGGCTCCTTTGTGCCGCTGGGAGCTCCCTTCTGGCATGGGGCTCCACTGACTGCACTGCAGTGACTTCTCACCATGTTATTGGAGCCAGTTCCTCCTCAACTCTGAGCTCATCTGAAGTTAACGGGGGTCAAGAGAGGCAGCTGAAATGGTGAAATTACCGCTTTAAGCCTTTTTAATGCACTGCCCATGATGTAATGGAATTGGCCGTCTCTTTTGACTCTACTTTCTTGGACCTTCACAGTTGAATAAACGCGTTCTTCGGCAGCTTTCACTTGGACTATGGTGGGTTTTTACTTTTTATATAAATGTTACACAACTTTAACGCAAATTAACCTCAAGCCTGGCAATGGAAAATGCTAATTGCGCCTTAAAATTTGATTTACAGTACCACTGTGGTGAATACATTTTATTGTTGGTGTAAATGTCAAGCCTTAAGAAGGATATTGGGGCTTCTTTTTATTACGGTTTTGCAAAACAGGAGCTACTGGATGGGTCTGCATTACTTGTGATGAATGTAAAACAAGACCTGCAAATAAATTCTTAGAACAACAGATCGAGAAGCCTTGAAACTGGGCTCATTTTTTATGAGGACTACACTTCCTTTGTGGCCTTGAACCTGGACAACTGTGGTTAGAGTAATAAAATGAGCCCACCAACCTCCCCTCAGTTATTAGAGTTCTTTTCCTTATGTAGATTCTCGTCCTTGACCTTTCGGGAAGATGATAATCTCCGCTGGTGTCTGTTTTTTATGGAGTCAGATAAAAGACGAGGTTCGGCTCTGATATGAAACTGTGAGAAGGGAGTTAGATTCCTGACAGGTTCACACAATGCAGAAGTAGATTGCGCAATTAAACATTATGACTCAGAACATTTCTGTTGTATTTACTGATGATGAAATTCTTGGGAGAGGTTGAGAATTATTTAGTTCACTGTCTTTGGCTCCGTGCCTGTATTACTCCAACTCCAGATTAGGAAATGAAGACATTTTCCCGGCTGTTTACAAACTGAGGACAGCACCGCGGGTAGCAGTTATAAATCATATTACACGTGTTTGCCAATGACGCTCACCTGCTTCATTTTCTTGGATATAGGCCGAGGGTAGACGACAATCTAAATAACATTTTAGTCGACATAAACGGGATGGTGATATAAGGTAAGGCCCCAAAAATCCTGGAAACGCTAACAATAGAGGATTCAGCTTTTTGCTGCCCTGTGCGACAGAATTTAACATATTGATTACACGTAGCTCCCTCAGACAAGGAGACAATACTGCATTTTGGACAACACGAATTCAGTAATGCGTTAATCTCCAACAACACATCCTCCACCATCGTCTTGACGGTCAAATATCTGCTTACATGTCTCTGGTTCAACTCTCCTTCCTCTCGTCACGTGATAAGTGAAATCTGACTCCCATTACTCTCCTCCTGCTGCTGCTGCTGCTGCTGCTGCTGCGTAGAGCTGACACTCTCTGTTCATAATTGAAGCGTTGTTGTCTGACACGCTCAACAAATATTGGTAAAGCATGTAACCAGTAGCCACACCTTTTAAACGCTGGTAACTCCAACTACCAAACAAGCGCATACCCTACGTCCAGTTGAGCTGGGTTTCAGTTGCTGTTGGATGAAGCTGAACAGAACCTGAGAGCAGCATCTGGGCTGACACAGTCTCCTGAGCTGTGTCTAAATACAGACACGACCTTCCTCTGATATGGCCGAGGAAGAGGAGGATGAGGCGGATAAGCAGGTGGAGGAAGGGCCATAAGCCTGCAGAGATGAGGTGTACACAACGTGCAGCGATGGAAAGCAGCTGCATCCATTCCCTCTGATTCCTTAAGCATTGTCCCTTGAACCTTGACTCCACCAGCTCCCCCCCTACGTCTCCGCCTCTGACAGGTCACTCAGCCTCCACAGTAACATGGCTGCGAAATGGCCGGCTGCCAGCAGGGAGCACCTGCGGAGGAAGAGCAGGAGAGCAGCATTCCATCACAGGACCTCGAGACACAGATGTCATATGAGACACCGGGGACGTGTTGCAGCGGGGGATGGGCTGGGAGGGCCCGTGGCAGAGGTTTTGGCATGGTGGGGCAGTAATGGGGTGGGATAGCAAGCCAGCTGCTACCAACACATTCTTAATGAGGTGTCCCGTCAAGAACACAGGGAGATGAACATTAATGACTACAGCTAAACCTGTCTGTTCATTTATCTCCTCCTTTTAAATCACGCTACGATGAGGTGCATGACGGTTTGCTCACACTTTAATGGGGTTTTCTTCAGAGCCAGATTTGAATGTGGTTTGGTTTGCCTTTCCTGTAATAGGGTTGCAGCTAGTACAACAATTAATTTCATTATTGATTTATGTGTCAGCTATATTTTTGGTTTAAGTAATTATTTATATTCAATGTACTGTAATATAAAACCTACAAAGGCTGCAAATCCTCACATTTGAGAAGCTAGACCCAGTGCAGTTTTTGTTTACATTTGCTTTATAATGAAAATTGATTACCAAAATTATTGTTGACAAATCGCTTAATTTACTAATTGTTTCTGTCAGTAAGCAATCCAGCCTAATCAGGCGTTCAAAGACTTTGGATAGTTGACAGGTGGTGCAGTGTGGATGCATAGGAGATGCATGATTGTCTTAATAATGTTGTGTGGATGCAATTATAATCTTTTTACGCTGATGTCAAGTTGTTTGGATACTTACAGCAGTATTGGAAATGTGGGCTCTTGTATCGACCCGTGTGCACCGTTTCGTTCTTTTTAATATATGAATGAAAGTAAAACTAGGCAGTAAAAGAAAGTTGTATGAATTAATTATCTGTATGCAGTGGTTAATATTTAACAAAGGGTTTATTTACAAGGGTCATAGAACAAGGACACTGTCAACATTTATAGCCGGCAACAAGGCTGTGTAATAACCATTAAGTAGAACTATGATTCCTAATGTGAATATGTATATTTCCCACATGAAGGACAGTGAGTTGTCAAACCTTTTCTGTGTAACCAACAATAGAAGTGCTCGAATTTGTGGTCGGGGAGAAAAATAGCAGCATGCCCTTTCTGCTTTCATACTTCATTTACCTGGAGTGGTCTGAATTAGCCCTGAGTGCATAAGCATGTCATTCAAGCTTTCAGGACACCTGCTGCACAAATTCACTCAAAGAGCACAGACACACAAATACACACACAAAAACACACTCGCACACAGAGCAAGATCCTGAAATATGTCCTGCAGTCTGTTTGTGCCATATGCCGTGGAATATTGTGGCGAAGTGTAGCAAGTCTAAACGGAAATTCACCCAACATTATCTAATTAAGCAGGTGTGAAAGCAGCTTAATTTAGGTCGCTTTTGGCATTTCTCACCCCTCCATGTACAGCGTGAAGCAACAGCTCATTCAGCTGAAAGATGTGAATACTTTTATTAAGTCGGGGACCAAGTTGCACACTTTGATTTGTCCTCAAAGGAAGATGTCAGAAGTGGTCTCGGGTTATAAAGGGTGGTGGTTTTATTAGCCCCTGCTAACCCGTGGGGTGCTTTTTGTTGCGGAGTGACAGGGGACTTAATAATGAAGCTCTCTAACCCAATGAGCCCTGAATCAGCGGAGCCCCTCTTCCCCTTCTTTGTCCCTCTCCCAATCCCCCCACAGTGCCACTGCATTCCCAGCCTGGCGGGGCAGTGTCTCTGGGCCAGAGCCATGTCACGCACCCCTTTCGGCCCCAAACGACCGTGGTGGGGGGGTCAGGGGTTCAAGTGCTCCCTGTGGGGCGATGCACGGGATGCCTAGCGACGCGGTGGCTCGGCCCCGGCACTGGCTACGTCGGTAATTAATTTCTAATGAGAAAGAAATTGGCTGACCTCGCAATCGCTAGCCTCTTGGCTCTAGCTCACTATTACTGCCCCTTTCTCATTTTTTTTTTTTTGCCTTTCTCCCACACAGACTTCAAAGCAGAGGCGAGGATAGCCCCTCCTGGCTCGACGCTGATAGTGAAGCGCTCAGAGAACATTCCTCGCGTGCTAGACGGAGGTTGAGTGTGGATTTTATGGGCTGTGTTTCTGCTAGTCCCACACATACCTGCGGTTCATGTGCATGCTGTAGAAGCTCAACTGTGTTAACCCCTTCTCGTGTGCACCATCAGAAACACAAGTGGTAGTCTAAGGAAGTGAATGCTTCTTCCCTGTGTTTGGGAAAATAAAGCTGCAGTTTCATTGCTTGAAGTTCTAATCTAATTTACCAGGTCATTCAAATGCTCTTATAAGATTACTCTTAATATTTTGGAAAATGTGCTTATGTTGTCTTTGAAGATCAGTAAAAAATTCATATATGTGCACAGAGATTGTGTTTGGATGCACTAAGCGCAGCTTATCACAGCAGGGAGAAACAGCTAGTCCCCTTAAAGTTAAAAGGATTACCACCCTGCATCTTATTTACTTTTGCATTGTGTATTTATAGCAACAAAGTTAGTCACCAGTACATCAAAGAGTCGGCTGGATTTTGTTTAGAGGTAGTAAAGTGAGAGTGAGCACCGTAAAATCAGGCCAGAGCAGCCTCGTTTTTAGTGGTCAAAAAGTTTCCCTTTGGTATAAAAGGTCTTGCTTTGCTTTTTTCTTCACATTACATGCAAACATATGACCTGTCAATACGTCAGCTCTGAAGTTGTAATGAAGCTCGGCTAGCTGTTTTCAATTCCTAGCAGAGGTGTGAAGCTAGTTTTGAAACCTCACAGAGCTACCTCCTTAGACATTACATGAATATAGATCATCTAACATCTTAAGTGTTTTTAGTTAAAGGAACAACAAAAAGTAATATTCCCATTCAAAGCTACTCAATTTAAGCCTGGTGTCTGTGTTATGTTTTTTTTTTTTTTCAGGTCAATGCGGCAGCAGCGTGTATCGATAAGATTTCCTGAGGGGAAACAATTGTGTGAAATGCAGGAAGCCATTAGGAAGCCAGGGACTCGTGTCTCTCCCTGCTGAGTAAATAGTGTCTGGGCTGCCCCCCCCCCCCCTCCCCTTTTCATCCACTTTTGAATGAGCCCGGCACTTGTAACAATAAAGGCAGGAAACGAACTGTACTCACACAGGAGCGTGCAGGATGCTCATTGTGTTCCTAATTGACCAAACTAGGTTGGGCGATAAAAGCTGACTTTCCTCTTGGTTAGTTGAAAATAGCTCAAAGGTAGGATGCAATAGGTGTTGTCCAAAAAAAAAGCATCTAATGAGGCTGCATAATTTTAGTTATTTTGTGGGCTGTTTTGGACGCGTTTAACTGACCCAGTTTGTGTGAAGTTGGAGCTCACAGTTTGAGTCCATGGCTGCGCACATATTACACATGCATGCGTGGTTGTGATGGAAAAAAATGAGTACACAAGAGAGTGAACGTGTCACCTATTGTTGTGATTCCTCAGTGTGGACCTGTGTACTACACGCTAACCTCACCTGGCTGGAACATGCTCATTTTTTCTCTGAGGAATCCAGGCCGTGACTCACAGCCAGACAGTGTTACTTAAGTTGTCACCTGAGAAGCCCTCCAGGGGAAAGTTGTTTTGCCCTTGAGTGCATCACATCCATAAGCGTATTTGTGCTGACCTGCATTCAGAGAAGATTGCTAATGTTGTTGGGATTTGGGTTACTCGGCTACCAATCCTTCTACTCATTAGACAACATTTTGCGTGTTGAAGTAATGCCCACTTTTTTTGCTGAGCCGTAAGCTTCCTCTTCTGTGAGCATCTGCTTCATGCCAATTAAACACAAAGATTTAAATGAAACAACTGGACTAGTTTTCAAATTGCCATCCTGGTTTCATTGTTGGGTAAGGGATCAGTGGTTATCTGGCCCACATTTTGAGCTTAGTGTAATTGATATTCGCTTCAACCTAGATTAAGTGACAACTAAGCAGGTTAGCGTTGAGGATTTTCCCAGATTAATTCCAGGAGTCTAATTTGAGTGGGCTGGCCACTCTCCCCGTGTCATCCCAAACGTCTGCCTTACCTGGGATTTAGTAGCATATGAAAAAGGAAATGAGATCAGAGGTGGCGATAAATCCTGCAGCAAAGCCTCCCTCTGAGAAAATGAGATGCACACATGGCAATCGGCAGTCACCAGCCGCTCATGTCCTCGTTTCGGATAAATTGATTTTTGGGTGCTCAGGTGATTGCAGCTGTTGTGGTTCTGCAGATTGGAGCTTTGTCAGCTAATGCAACCGTCAGTTTGGCCATGCATTTTCAATACTGGCTGTGTGGATAGTTGTTCTGGATAAAAACTACATTGATAACAAAACTTTAGACATTTTTTTTAATCAATATGCATCATATACACAGTAGAATTAGTGACAACAGCCAGTTATTCTGGAGTTTTTTACTTGCATTTGTAGTACGTGCTAGATGATGCAACCGGTTCCCTCTGCAAAGCATTATTTGAGCTGCCAGTAAAGGAAGGAGATATTTTTAAAACACACTGGAACCAAGGGGCACAAAAGGGATTGTGAAAGTAAACTCTGATTATTCTCCAAAGAGAAGAAATTGTGGTAAAAAAATTGTGACATTTCCTCAATTTTATGGACGTGAGCTGCAGCTTGGCTTCACTGAACATCCTATATCTTCCAGAGCATTAGAAAGACGTTTATTTCTAATCTGAAACTGCTTTATCCTTTGGTTTTAATATGGTTTTAAGACTAATTCTGTTTGTTTTGAAGAAGAGGAGACCTCTGTGGATAATTTGGCTGCCATTCAAAACCTGGTTGTGATCACTTTTTTGCCATGTGGCCGGGCCCTGTTCTTTTCTCGAATAAAAATATTTGTGGATTTGTGTAGACTTGTTTGCACTGTAGCAAGTGAAGAAATGTGCTCCAGGAAGGCCATCTTCCTTTTGTTGTAGTTTGGAGTGAATGTTACACTTCACACCAAGAGGCTTTGCACTGCCCATTCACGCTGTGTTCACAGACTGGTGGGTTCTCCATGTCCCAGCAGATTTGCAACAACTAATTTAGGAGTTGTTAAGTGATTTAGCATCTGTTTTTTATAGGACCCTTGTGAGCCACAACTGCCACCCCCCTTCTGCCCATCACTGTCTCTGCCTGTGGCCTCAAGGCTGCCTTTTGAATTTCAATCAGCCCTGGATGCATTGTTGTGTTTATTCGAGGGGGATGGGTCGGGCGGGGTGTTAGTTGTAGGAGTAGCTGGTTGTGTGTGTCAATCATATATCCAGTGTGACCAATGGGCCGCTCATTGGAGGCTAGTTGGTGCGTTCTCAGGGGGCACACGGCTTTAACTGCTGCCCGCGGGGCGAACCCTGCCGTCCATTCTTCACACATCGCCCTCCCTCCCGTCGTCATCCTCCTCACGAGGAGAACACAGGCAGTACAATCAATAACGGCCTCACCCTCCTCCTCTTTCCACCGCCCTCCCCCCCTCCAACTCCTCCTCTGGTCAGCCGCTCCCTGCTTTCCATTTATCAACACTGCGTTTGATGTTGGCTTCATCATTCTCTGTCAACCCCCCAACACCTCTATGTGTGTAATTGTATTAGATTCGTCATGGTGGCGCAGTAAAGGGCCCGCCTCAGCTGGTACGGGGCCAAAGAGCTACTTTCCACGTACCTGCAACCCAACATCAGTTTTAAGGATCTTTAGTGTTTAATTTATTTCCATAAGGTATCGCAAAGTTGTGGTTCAGCGGGTTTCCAAGTATTCTAAGGTACATTACGTCCATTATTAAAGACCCATTCTCTTTTTCCTAATTCCCATTGTTCCCTACATCCTTCTCTCCTTAGCAGGCGAGGAAGCAGAAGTGTTGGGCTTACATTAAAAATCAAACCCCACAGCACGCCTGTTTGCAGCATGCACTTGGACAGTGAAGACGCCTGCATCATTGTCACACTGTGGGAGATTCCTAGAGAAATTTAATGGATGTTTTTTTGTCACTTGTGCTCATTAGCAGCTTATTTCTGGAAGAATGAGCTCAGTGTGAATATATTTGACAATAACAGTTTTTATTGCCCCCACAAGGAAGACTGGCATTAGTGACTGGATGTGTGTTCATAGGTGATTGTGAGTGAGTGTGTGTGTGTGTGTGTGAATCTGGACAAATTAAAATGTGAACATTCAGACAAAGGCGAGCATGTTGTGTTAGGCTTCGCTGCCAGATGTAAAGATGAACTGGAGATGTATTTGCACAGTTGAATCCGAGCTTTGTGTGCAACATTAGCAATGACGCTCCAATTCCAGTTGTACTGTATCCACCTTTGTCTAATATAATCCTTTAATCAGCTAATGAGCCCTAATTTCCCTTTTGTGGTGCTCTTATGTGAAACCTGTTGTTTCGGGATAATCTGGCCGATATGTTTTTTGAGAAACAATGGCTGGATGAACTGGGAGAGACGGGGAAAGATGGTGTGCGGAGGAGACCGGGGAATGGGAAACACTTAAGAGGCACACTGAGAGAATGTGTCTCTACCGATTACACACGGCACTACAACCTTCACGGCCACATTAGATCTCTTTCTCCATACACCAAACTTCCATTAATAATGAATACAGCTCTCTAGCTCTTTTGCTTTCCCTTCCCCTCCCCCCAAGCATTGCCCCTCAAGGCGTCTCCCCCTCTCTTCCCCACCACCATCCTGTCCTACCCTTCCCTATTTCCCCCCCTTTTCCCCCCCCCCTCCTCCTCCCACTGTTTCAGCTGTGAGACTGCTCGCCAGGAGCCATGGCAGGTGTGCATACATCATCGTGGAGCTGGCCACACAGCCTGCAGCACCCAAACAGTCATCATCAGACAGACACATCCACCTGCCTGAGAAAGAGCAGTGCTGAATAGTTCAGTGTGTTTGGCTTTCCGTATCATAGCAGTGGGTGTTATCTAGTTTGAAATGTGGACATTATTTAGATTGTTTGCTTTCTGGTGACAGAAACCTTCAGACAATGACAAATGAATGACAAATAAATCCTGCAAAGACATTGAGAAGGAAATGGAGTGCATACAAGCTTTTCCTGACACTCTTCTGCATGCACGCTGGGGAAAGGCTTGTTTTATTAATATTACTTCCTGTTTGATTGTCACTTCGTTATTGCGTCTGTCATTTGATGCCAGATAACGGTCCCTACACACAAGCTTCCAAAGCTTAACCCTTTAATGCTCCTGCGTCAGACTGCAGTGTGAAGATGCAACATCCATAGTTCATCATGAGATTTATCCATAAACCCAGAAATGCACAAACATGAATAAACATTCAGTAGACACACAACCTTGACTGTATTAGCATCTCCTGAACAGTCCATTTAAAAACAGTGGTTTTGTCATTCAACTGAAGTATGTGTCCTTCCCATTGTTACAACAACTGCAAGGTCACATTTACAAAATACCACCTGAATTAATTCCCAAGCATGTTTTATAACCAAACCAGGGAGGGCAGAGGGTTCTTACATCTATTGGTGCTTAAAAAATATGCAAAATAAAATTGCATTTTATTTTTATACAGACTCTAGCACCAGATTCATGTTTAAGCAGAAAGCTAAACCAGGAAAAACAAACAATATGGAGTAAAAGATTCTTAACAAAGTAATCTGGTTTAAGTTTCCATTTTTAGCCCAGAGATGGAAAACGCTTGTCATTGGTCTTAATGCATTACATAGCACAATTCCTTTGCCACGTTGTATAGTGGTTTCTAAAGTGCACATACATGTGACACTGTGACTCACGTGTACGGGCTTGGATGTCATGGATAATATCATAAACACAGTGCATTTGGCATTTGAAAGACACTAATGCCATTCTAATCCTCTCGCCACGATAAATGTAATGTAAACAGAAGAAAATGGGACCTAGATGTTAAGTCGCAATAGTTCTCTGCTCTCTACTTTTAACCCCTCTGTTGTCTCTTTATCTCGGGGGTTGTAGACACTAAAACAGCATAAGAAGCAGATCTTTTTTAAGGTAGAAAAGTATCAGAGACGTGCCTGTTTAGCAGAGAGCAAAGATCTTTGATATTATTTTGTAAGAACCTGATAATAGAGCGGTGACCTGCTGTGGGTGTTTCCTTATTTTATGCATGCTCCAATGAGCTCCGTCCATTTAATGATTGATGAAATATCCGCCACAGTTGTGGTTCAGCTGCTCTGACAGAAGCATGCTCATATTTGGTGTCTGCAGTCATGTCTGTCTGAAACAGTGCTTGTTTTCTGGAGCAAACCGTCTGTCTGAAGTCACTCAGTCACGTTATGTTTTTGACTGTCTCTGTGGCTTGTATGACGACACCAGCAAAAAAACATCAGTCTCATAAGAGAAGAAACCGGGCTTTGTTGGATCGCTCTGTCACAGCCAAACGAGAACACAATATGAGAAAAAATAGAAACAAAAGGAGGTTGAGACTCCCACTTGACAGATTAAGGACTGGTCCACAACACTGGGATTATCCTTATCTGCTGTTGCTGTAAATATCCTTTACTGTATCTGTGATACCCTTAATGTAGTGTAAAGCTCTATATGCTACTAATGCTGCTGTGTAGCACGACACCATACCCACTAAAGGACTATGACTATGGCCTTAATGGGTTTAGGTTCAGTCAGAGGTCTAACACTCTGTAAACCATATAATCTGTATAAACACATATCTGCATATGAATGCAGCATCTGTGGCCGGGGACAACATTAAGGTATGTTTTGGAAGCATTTAAAGTCGTATTGATATTCACGTTGTGAGCTAGCTTTGTTTGCATGCAGGAAAAGACTCTCATTGGAGAGCACAAGAGGCGAAACGCTTGGGCAGGCAGATCCAAAGGAAAATTGGATCTCACTGGCTATATACATGATTAATTAATTTCTTCGGCCTTAGATGTTTCTCTTTACTCCAACTCCATTCTTGTGACTCAGTTTCTTGGACTGTAAAGAATGACCAGCACACGGAAAAGGAAGTCTTGGCCTGGATATCACTTATCTGTTATTCCGGTGTCCTTGTTTCCACACTGTAAGCCCTGTCAGATGATAGCCCATGTGTTCGAAGATTGCTAACCAGATGATCAGACTTCACTATATTAGTATGGCGCGCAGTCACGCAACTGGAATATCAGTTGCTTTTGAATAATTGGTGACCTTTTCTTAGCTAAGGCTCACAGGAATGCCATGTGTATCTGTCAGATTAACAGATGTGTGTGTGCGTGCCTGTGAAGAATGCTGGAGTGAGTCAACACCTCACAGAGGATGCTGTGAATATGGGACATGGCAGATGGGGGTTTCAGGCTTTAGAAGTTGGGAGCGTTGCCCATCGGAATTTGTTTTCCTTTTCCTTACGGGAGCGTCCTCCCCTCTCCACCCGAGGCGATCCGTCTTCCTGTCATCCTATTGATCTCCTACAACGCTCATTGATATGGGGAAAAGGCCACTGAGCCTGAGATGGGAAGATAGTGGCTGCTGTTTGACATTGAGGTGTGTAAATGGAATAAGGCGAGTTCCAGGCGAGGATGATATTCTCAGAGCGGGATTCTTTCCATCTCCACTCAGAAAATGTCCGGCTCAGAGGGAAACACAAGCTTTTATGAAAGGCAACCATCGCGATACGAGAGCGTAAATAAAACTGCAATATCATCTCTGCGCAGCACGGCACGTTGGTGTGTTGGAGATGTTTGACCTTGTGCACGTGGATGACAAAACCCTGTCAATAGGCGAGAACAGAGAAACAAGGGATTTTAATCTCCTTGCATCAAGTGGCCTTGCTGTGAGTGTCAGCCTACTATCTGGCTCTCCCTCTGCAGTCTGCAGAACAGGAGGAGGCAGCGGCTTCAGATGCGTTCTGATTGTTTATTCAGCTGAAAATTATACACATCTCAAATCCACTCAGAAAACTACATGTGCTTTAGTTTTCCCTCTCCAATGTTGAATTTTGATTTAAGCTTCATTTACATTCATATTGAATTTGTTGTGCGCCATATGCTCCCGGACGTTGTCATGGGATACAGGCCAGGCTCATCATTTCCTTTTTGGAGGCAGCTGAGCGCATTCATTTGTATTTGTTTTAAATGATGAGATAAGGAGAGGAAAAGTCCCTCCTCTGGCAGCGGGTAAATGTTAGATACAAGATAATACCACTGTCCCCTTTTCCATTGTAGTTTGACAGAAGCAAACATCAGCCAACAGGTTCTCCTTCAATGTCATGTTGCGCCAGTGCATGTGATGTTTAATCTTGACAGTCAATCACTTTGCATATATTCACTGCAGGGTTGGAAATTCAGCACCTGCCACCCGCCAAACACGGGTGTTTTTGTACAGCGTCGGGTGAATTTGCTTAATTATGATAATTATTGCTGTGTAGGCTACTGTTTTAAAGAAGTAGCCCATTCATTCATGTAGGGCTAATATCCAATTGGTGTATTGACTGGTGTACTTGCCTATGCCAGATAATGCTTTTTAAGCTGTATTCGGAGCCATTTGTGCTCCTGGAATCGGTATCGTAACAGATCTACAATTAAATATCCTCAGAGACTCAGCTTGCCCGGCAACACTGATCCAACCAAGGGGTTCTTGCGCGGTAATTTACAGCAGCGTTTCCCCGGCACGCCCCAAAACACACTCAAGCTTTTCTCTAACCCGGGCTGGTCTGGCTGGATCTTTCCATTCAGCCCCTCCTGAACTTGTTAGTAAATCAAGACCATTTTGAGGTGCCAGAGAAATTGCCTGTTAATAAGCACTATGCCTAGTCAAGTGGCGCAGGAAGCACAGGGGTCAGACCCGCCTTCCAATCATTACACCTCATCCACTTCCTGGTAAAAGGCCCCTAGACACTCAGCTACAGGTCACCATGGAGACCCAGGACAGTTGGGTGGGGGTTGAGGGTTTGAGAGCTGTGCAGACAACCATTAGCAGCCTATTCTGCGGTAATTAATGTTCATCCCACTGGCTCGGAATCAGGGCCCAGAGAAAAACAGACACAAGAGCTCGTTCTCGGGGAGCAAATGTCACAATGGCAAGAAATCTGTCAGCGGGCTGGAGAGGGGAGCGGAGATGGTTTCTGTCATGGTTGGAAAATGGTGACGGGATGCCGTGGAAAGCTATAACGCTGCACAAGAGGGAGAAGTGATGGATGTGAAAGTGATTTATGGTGTGGAAGAAGGGTTGGGGATTGTGTGCAAGGAAATAATAGATTTAATTTGCATAAAGATCCGTCTACACATAAAGTCTGTCTTTTGTTATTCAAGGACAGAGTGATTGACAAGAAGATCTTACAAAGCCCGCCTCTCGCCTTCCGTTCATGCGACACCTTTTGACTGGTGTCTATCTGGCTTCGCTAAGATAATCACTTGTCTAATCGAGTTATGAGCGCTGTTCACATTGCAAATATGAAGTTCACATTATTGGGTTTGTAATCAAATCTGAGGTCTGCCTGCCCTTGGGGGATTTTCAGTCAGCCGGCGAGCCAGCCAGCCAGCCAATCAGCCAGCCACAGCGGCTTTGAAGTGCCGTAGACCAAACTACCCATCTTCCCCCTCTCTCCTCAAGCAGATAGCTCCTCTCCATCCGGCGCAACTAAATGTGAACACACTCAGACACAAAAGCAATTCTGTGGGCAAATAAAGATGCAAACAAATGCCACACAGATGTTTGAAAATGCTGACGGGCATAGACAATAAGATGGCACGCACACATCAGAACAATCGGTGGCACAAAGACAGAGATTGTTGCCACACCGTTCTGTAAGGGCCGGTGCTGCTGTTGCTGACAAGCTTTCTGCATGTGCTCCCTCAGTCTGGGCTCAAAACCTACAAACAGCTCGACACAACACCTTTATCACACAAACACACTGCACAGATTAAGAGGAATTGTGCCAGTTTGATACGCAGGTGAAAGCAGGGATGTTGTTTCAGCAATATTGAATTTACTGATGTTTTTATAGCAGACTAGGGATGTGCACTTTAACTGGTTAACTGTTAAGCGACCGTTAACCGGTTAATATTTCCAAATTAAAAAAAAAATCTTTTACTATACATAAATTTGGGAAACACGTTGTTTTGTTGTTGTAAGCTGAGCCGAGCGTGAGAGGAGAGCAAATTGAAACGAGCAAAACAAAGCAGCGTGTGGGACTATTTCACCCGAGACGACAACAATGCTGTAAATTATGCAATGCAAAATACAACGGTGGTACAAGCACAATGCAATACCACATGCGAAGCAAACATCCACAAGCATCCCGACCCGACGGGTCCAGCGCAAGTTTCTCAACCAACTCTGCCCTCCATGCTTGCAATGAGAAAGTGCGATGCAGTCTGAAGGGGATAACGCAGAGAATCTGTTCATTGGTGCAGAAATATATTTTTGCCTGTCAGCGTGGTCAGTGGCGAGGGGGAGCTACTGGGCTATACTGAGCCTAATTACCAAATCCCATCAAGAACATGGTGCCTTTCTCTGGCAGAAAAGCGCTGGCAGGGCGCTGGGATGAAGCGCTTGTGCGGTGAGAGAAAAAAACGCTGCATGTAGGTTTTGTGTCTATGACAACAACAAGTTTAACTTACTACACAGCTAACAAGCTAACAACGCGTGGGGCGGTAAACGCACAACACTCACCAGCAACATTTAGTGTCCGGCCGATCTGCTCCCACAAATGAGCTTTTCGGTCTCTATTGTGATACTGTTTGTTTGTCATATTGTGCAGCTCCGATTGACGGAAACGGCCCAAACCTCCATGTTTGGTGGTAACCAGGGTGACGAGTGGTGCCCCATCTGATTGGTTGAAAGTGTCTGCATGGGTCCCAGACTTTTATCCAATCCAAAAAGTACATTTAAATCTTGCAGGTTAACTGGTCTAAAACAAAACTCTAAATGCACATCCCTATAACAGACTTTTACTGTTATTCTCTCCGGATGGTTTTATTATTATTGGGCGCATAAAGCCTGAAAGCTCTCTGGTGCATTCATTTAACATATTTAGCAGGCTCTCATTTAGAGAGCGGTTCTGATGGCTTATGGCTTCATTAGTAAATATTTTCATCTGGAGAACAAGTGTGTGCTCGTAATGGATAATTTATACAACTTGTATTAAAAATTACTAATCAGGCTTTTAAACACAATAGTTTGATTTTGAACACTTCAGTTCTCCAAAAAGCTCCAGCAGGAAATACAAAATAGACCCGACCCTCTGACCTGCACTTTTTAATGAATCTAATGGGATAAATAAAGATGAGGAAATCTATTTTTTCATTCAGAAATATCTGAATTCATTCACGGGGTCAACTTGCCTATTGAGCAAATCCTTTTTATATTTTAGAATAATTCACACGAGCACCAAACCGCCTCACTCTTCCTCCATTGTTGTCCTTTACACTCCTCCAGTGCATTGCCTTCATACAGTCGGTCCAGTTAGTGATACAGGCGGTGCTTGTTGTTATTCTAGGCATTCCTGCTGAGGGATGCATTATCCTCTGTGGCATGGCGGCGAATTCTAGCATGTCTGTCACCCACCGACTCATCCCACAGGCGCTATCAGTGCTCAGCCTCTCACAGGCATGCATGTACACACTGGGTCCCACTCTTTTAATCCGTCTCTCTCTCTCTCTCTCTCTCTCTCTCCTGGCTGCACCTCTTATTTGCTTTACCTTTCCTGCCCTCCCTCCTCCTCCTCTCTTTGCTTTCCAAAGGCAGTGGAGAGTATTATCACCAAGGAAGCATCCTCTCTTTGGCTAGGCTAACGAAGCTCCGACCACACACACACACACACACAACACACTAAAACACAGATACAGTATATATACACACGCGCGCTCGCGGACATAGCAGCCTTATCAGCGCCTGCTGGTGTCAGACCGACAATTAATTCATTAACTGAATCCCATTACTCCCACTGCCGTTACAATGCCATGACGTCTCACCCTCACGGATGGAAGACACCGCTACCACACACACACACACACACACTGATGCCAATTCTGTCCTTTCTCACTGACATCCATTTACATCCTAATGATGGAACTAAATCCCCCCCAACCCCCATGCCATCATGTGACCTTTCACCCTTCCTTGCGAGTCACCGTGAGCACGTTCAGGTCTGTGCGGGGAGGGGTGAGAGGGGAGGGGTGATGGAAAGGGAGGCAGACAGGCATGGTGAGGAAGAGGAGGGGAGGAATAAGAAAGAAGAAGAGAGGGGGTTACTAAATAATTAGAAAGCGCATGCCACGGAGAGTTGAGGTGAGAGAATCACACCTCGCACATTTCCATTCTCTTATTTCTGTTTTTTTTCCACCTTCCCCCGACATGTTGCTGCAGCCCCTGGGCTACACAGGGACGAGTGGTGAGGCTGTTTACTAGACTCTCCAGCTCATTTCCTTTCGAGGGAACCGCTTGTTGGCCAGCCCCTCTCATGCCTGATACCAAATTTCCCTCCTGCTGCTCACCCCTGTCTGTCCCTGTGGCTCTCTCCCCCTCTCGCCACACTGATCTCTGCCACAGCGGGCTGCGGTGCACAGTAACCCGACTCCATTTTGAAACCCAAGCGGCCTTGTTATGACTTTCTGACTGGTGGAGAAAGTGATCTTTGCTTGGGGGCAAAGTCCCTTTCTGGAAGTTTGAATTCCAAATGGTGCTGATGATGTTTTTGCTCTGGAGGAACTAATTGATGTTCCACTGCCATTCTGGGCCTCTTGTTTTCCTCGATGTTTCCTGCCCTCCTCTCTGTCCCTTTTGCTTATAAAATGTGCCTGCAGTGTGTTTTGTGCTTGTGAGTGAGCTGTTGGGTTAGTTGCTCCTGGCTTATGCTGTTAGATTAACCCTGCATATAACTCCAAATAGTACAATGCTGGCATGTCCTGCTGGTGCATTTGGCTCAGGCTTGTACATATTCTCTGAGACCCCTGGTGTTTGAATCCAACCCAGGACGTCTGTCGCATGTCTTCCCCCTCGCTCTTCTTATTATCTATGTGTTAAACTACATTTTAGGAACGTGTGATTTAATTGAAATTTATATCACAAAATTTGGATGAAAGCAACGGTACGTCTACACTAACAAATAAAAAAACTAGTGCTTGTATAAATATGGAAATATTCATCCGAGACTGGTACAGTTCTTTAATGAGCAATTCTTCCCTGGAAAAAGCCGCTGTCAGTCAAAGCTGGTGTTCTCTGTAATCGATAGAAGTAATCATATTTAAAATTGGCGCCATAGCTGTGGAGAAAGTTGTACAAACGACTCGTGGTTTCCTACAACACCCAGCGTGCACTGCGCCCCTCCCTCTGAAAGGAACGGCCTTGTGAGAAATGCTGGAGTGAAATACTACCGTTTGGCTGCAGGCAATGACTCCACCACGAGAATATAGTGGTCTTCATACTTTCAAAATTTCCAACCTGACGATTCTTAACGGGACATGACATCAGAGGCGGGTGTCCTAGATTAAGGAAGTGTAGTTTAGAAAGCTCACTGGCATCCACCAGATGACGCGTTTACGTAGTCTGGCGGAGGTTTTCCAGGGCCCATTGGAGAAGCGGATAGCGTCCTCCAAAGGCACAGAGCGATTTTCTTTCTACCATAATGGCATTAGCTCCCCATAATAGCATGATAGGACAGAGGTTGAAAATCAGTGAACTGGCCCTTTAAAATGAAACACTGCATGCAAAGGCAAACTTGTGCCATCTTTGTGGGAACTACAAAGCATCCTCAATCAAGTGTTTCTCAAAGAGTTTAAAATAATATCCCCCCTACTGAACAAATCGACTGAGGCATAATATCTCTGACTGAGAGAATTAGATACAATACCTAACTAACTAAAAGCACTTCATGAGGTGTGCTGGATTCATGCTACAGTTTGATAATTACTCCCTTCAACAAACCCACAAAATCCTGGGAAGGTTTTAAATCAACCATTCAAAAATATTCTTCCTGATACTGTTAGTATTTTGTAGCCTCTGGTTTCTTGTCAGTTGTCCCTTCTTTCCCTGCATGTGCAGCTGTAATGTAGCTACAGTTGAATCCATTGTCTTGCCTTCTCTGTACTGAAACGGCTTCATGCAAATTCACACAACAAGCATAAACTAGAACATGATTACTTTTCCTACACCGGACAGTTAAACAATTGCACTGAAAACAGGAATACAAAATATTGGTGCAATTTATTGATTAAAGAATGACTGATTAAAATTTCTGTTTTAAAAAAATGTATAGTACCCCTGGGAGTACTGGTACCACCACTGGAGAAACACTGCCCTAATGCATGCTAACTCACATGGGTCTGACGTATCAAATCCCAGTGAGCCGGTCTGTACCCCCATCATTACATCCCCGTCCCCTGTGGCCTGATCACTGATACTTCCTAGCATATATTTACCTCTGCGCTCTACTGTTGTCTCTTCTGATTTTCATCCCTCCAACTCAACCATTCTGTGTCAAAATCAGCCACCACTCACCTCCTATGTGCTTCATATACTCTATCTACATGTGTGTTTTAGTACCTTCGCCCCTCCTTCCCCTCATCCCTACCCCTAATTCTGTCTCTCCCTCTGTCCTCCCCACCCTTGCCCAGGGGGCTCCATAAATATCATTTCATCCCGCGGAGCCGCTGACACGCTGCAAAGGGCCTACGATAAATAATTCACTCCCCTGGTGCAGGGCAGGCAGACTCCCCTGCTTAGGAATTCAGCATGAGTGTGTGTATGTTAGGGTAGTAGTGAGTGTGTTAGTGGGGGGTAGCGTGGTGGTGATAATACACACAGACATACAGAGCCAACATATACTGAATACTAACACGCGATTCACTTAGATAAAGAATTGAGGTAGTTTAGAGAGTGTAGACATCCTCCGTCTCTGTCTGGAAGTCATGCAAACTAAACGTCTGTTTTCATTCATCCTTTGATCTTATGTCATATTCTCCTATACTTACAGTACTTCTGCTTTAACCAGCGATAGCCCAACATCCCTCAGACCTGCTCTTCTCTCCTCCCCCTCTTCTTTCCTTCCACTTTCCTGCTTCGTTCACAGCATGCTGAATGAGGTTGATCTGGGGGATTGTGCACGGACCATCACCTGCCCTTTTTAAAGTACTGCCTCCCTGATTTATAGATGATGCCTGGGATTATTAATGCCAAACGCCTTCCCCCTCGGCTTACTGAGCTGGCATGAGCGCCAAGCCTTCCAGTTATCTGAGGGGCTGAGAGACAGAGAGAGGCAGACAGTGGAGGAGACAGTAAGTGGGCTTTTGTGGGAGCTTTGAGTCAAGACTGGGAAATCAACACCAGTTGGCGTCAGACACATTCTGCTGTAGGTTGGCAAACACTGACGGACGCTTTTCATTTTGGTAGTTAGACTATTTTCTTTAGGGAGATGCAAGACAGTGTAAGACAAGATGACTGACAGATAGGGGGATGTGTTTCCTGTCAGGCTTTGTTGGTACAGTATATGTGTCCGCATCCTCATGCTTATCCCGGGAGTTTTTGCGTCTACCTATAGCTGTAGTTGTTCTTGGCATTCCTTCTCTCTTGTTGGAAGCTTCTTTTCCGCATGTTCCCTCTCTAGCTCAGCTGGCCTATACACCTGAGAGGCTGGAAGAAAGTAGCTGGTAAAAGTTGATGTGTGTCTACTGTGAACTTAGTTTCTCCCACATATATCGTCCTTCTTCCGATAGGAATTTGTCCTGACAAACTGTAGATGTTAAAGCGAAGTTATGCTTTGATCTTGAATGATGATCTTACCTGGGGATTCTGTAAAAGGGTTGCAAATATCAAAGTATTTTACTTCTGGCCATTCAGTCTGATCAGTACTCCAAAGCCCTTTTCCCACTGGTCAAAAGCATCCGGCTTTTTTGCTTAGTGGGAAAGGCTGACCCGGGTCAAATGACTCTGCAGTAGACCCGGGTAATTATCGCCTCGGCTCTGATCGGCAATGCTGGGAACACAAAACCCGTGCCGACACGCTAATCTCCGCCCCCTTTCCGCTGCGATGCTATGCTCCGTCTGTAACTTCTGCGACTCCTCGTCATCTCAGCTACAAATTCTGCCCGTCTCTGTCTAAGCAGGGCTCAAACATCGCTCCAGATTTGTGGTGCAGAGTTTGATAAATAAACGAGTGATAGATACAACAAAGACCTAACCACCGTAACAGGCGTGTTTGTCACGTCAGACGGTGACGCAGCAGAAAAGAGACTGAGAGCAGTATACTCCACTGGCAATGGGAAACGAGACAATCAGCATTTATAAGCAGGTCTTCCCGAATCTGAAAAACCTGCGTCAATCCGCTAATTTCGGTGGGATAGGGGTACAAGAGAAGCAAGGTAAGGAGACAGGACAACCAACTATATTGAGTTTGTCAATGTTCTTTTACCTCTCTGGAAGACATAGGGTACAAAAGTAATCCTTTGAAATGTCGAAATATTGTGTTCTTAGCAGCTGCACTTCAGCTCATCCATCGTTTTGAGGATTGCGATTCCTGTACCGAGCCTGCAGTCTCAAGTTTGACTCTGTTGCCGCAGCCTTTGTTGGCTCAAGAGTCTCACCGCTCTCTGGTCCAGCTGTTTTAACAATGGTATTTTGTTGTTTGTCTGAATGAGTGCTACTCCAGTAACACACACACACTGCAGGCCCACTCACACACACACACACCACAGAGCTGCTGTAAACAAATGTGCAAATAGGAAACAAACTAGCTTGCACTGTGGCTGCAGGAAGGCAGAGGCCACTGATGTTGAGCGTCTCTTCTTCACCCGCCACCCCTCCACCCTTTTTCTAATGGATGCCAAGGAAGGAGAGGGAGCCTTGGATTTGATTAGCCTCAAGCTGCAGCGTCTAATTGCCCCTTCCACCAAAGCCATATTGAAATGATTTATTCATCATCAAGCTCCAAACAGTCCCTTGTAATAGGCTGGCAGAAAATAGGATGCTCGATCCTTGCTCCCCTCCCGTGCACTATTGTCTCTGTCATAGGAGAGGATAATGGGCGTGATGTTTCCAGTGCTAGCAGGATGTAGGCTGATGTTTACAGCTATAATAATGGTGGACGTTACTGCTGTTAAGCAATCAGTGTGTGTAAGAGGGAAGGATAGTGAAGGGATACTGCCTTGTGTGCTGCCGCTGTCCCTGCTCTATACTATTGTTGCATCTCTTTGACTGTGAAAAGCCTCAGACCATATTTCACACCTGATTACTTCATGAACAACTGCTATGTATGGGTGTTTTCCATATTTATGAGGCGCTTATCCTTGCTAACCCTCAATGCTTGATTTAAAGGCAAATTACACACTGGCTCCATATATCTCCAGCTTTAGTAGACTACTCAAATCCTCTTTGATCTCTAAACTAAGCAAGATTGTTTAAGGCTTTCTTCAGAAAATGTTCTGTAAAACTTTTAATCTCTTAGTTCTCTGTATCTCTGCGTCAGGCTGCTCTTTATCCCCCTTCCAAGAACACATTTCCACACCAGTGGGGCCACAATCGCTGTCAATTCCAGGCAGAAGAGCCTCTTAAGTAGTTAAATATGCCTTTTAGAGCAACATTTCAGCTTAGCCTCTGATCTTTATGCATGAGCAGGCACTGATGCTGGTTAGAAGTGGTGGACAGTGCACGGTTTAACTGGAGGCTTCTGGAGTTTCCCATTGAATTCCTGTGTTTCAACTATTTACACTCTTAACCAAGCCCCCTCTGCAATCCCCTTGGACGACAGTAAGTCACCTTCATGTCACACGAGCACAGAACACCCCCTCGGAGGATCAGTTTAACACCTAAGCAAATCGGCTTTCAACAGAGTTATATTAATATGTTATTGGCCACCGGCTAGCAGCAGGTTAAATATAGGAAGCTTCTGGTGTGGGGCTATCGAGGTGACCCTGTTACTATTCAAAGGGAAACAAGAACCCGAGCACGTTGGCTCGGTGCACTTGCTTAAAACCGGCACACATGTAGGCCAGTTGTGTGTCCGGTCGTGCACAAAGAGCGGCCATATGTAGTGTCACAGGGTTAGCTGGCCAGGCAGCTTTCCTCATCCTGATGGCAGCATAATCTAAGCAGTCTGCTTCAGCCCCGCAGGACAGCACTGAATGGAGTTTAGAGAAATGGCATTGGTTTGTCCCTCTCACTTATTATCATCTGCTTGTTGCTGATTCTCTCTGACCCCACTCTGTCCGTCTGCAGAGCGTAGCTCCGCTCCCGTAGCCCAGATTAATGCTATTCCACAGGCCTTGGCTTAATCCCCAAAAAGGATTGTTCTAAGCCCTGACAAGGTAATATGGGCTAAGCAGATTGCACTGGTGCACAATCAGAGTTACTGTAATGTGACGCTACAAATCTGGGTGTTATTGCATTAGCACATTATCCTGTAACCTTTACAGGTCTACAGATCGGGCTGCTTTTCAGGATATTTTGTTGTATTTTTCCTTTCCAGTAACTTATCCGATCGTCTGCTTGAAAATGCTTTACATGTATTAAGTTAATTTTAGCCGTGTGAACTACCCCATTCAGTGAATCCAGTAAACGTGCTGAGAACGAGCCGAGGATACCACGGTTGATAAATGCTTATCAAATTGGAAGTGTCTCCCACCATCACATTACAGCCTGGAGAGGCTCCATCATCGCAGTCTTAGCTGCCAAGTTTCAAAGTGCTCGCAGAGGAAGAAGTGCGGGCCAGAGGGTGGAAGTGGGAGTTAATGTCCTTTTACCTTGAAATAAGGAAATGTGGTTACTAAGGTTGTTCTGCAGTAAACCCAGTATGGGATTAAACTTCATTAATGTGCGACCAACCTCCAGCTAACTGTGTACTAAGCTTTGTTTTGTCATTCAGGAGTAGTGATATTGTTATCAAGGAAAAGGGCTATAACTGGTCACCTTGGCAATCAGTTTAAAACGTGATGATGGAAAATTCAGGGTAATCATTTCACATGTCATATACCCCTTTCCCACCGAAATTGGCGCATTGATGCAGGGTTTTCAGACCCGAGGAGACATGCTTATAAATGCCGATTGTCTCTTACCCCATTGCCAGTGGAGTACAGTGCTTTTCTTACGTCACAAAGCGTCAGTACCTGTCGCCTTATTTCTTCTTCCCATTGGTTCAGAAGAAGCTCTCTCACCGACAGCGGCTTGAACTTCAATATACGTCACAGCATCGTGCCGGAAAGGGCGTGGAGATTAGCGTGTCGACACGGGTTTTGTGTTCCCATCAATGCCGATCCGAGCCGAGGCGATTGTAACCTTTCCCACTAAACAAAAAAGCCGGGTTTTAGCGGGTTTTTTGACCAGTGGGAAAGAGGCTATTATGCAACACAGAGGCTTTGTCTGTTTCCTCTTTAGCTGTGAATGCCTTTTCCTACATGTATGCTCAAATATACTGCCTCATTTGTAAAACCCTTTCTTTCTTTATAGCATGCCTCTTTTAAACGAAACGTAAAAGTACTTTTACCAGCCACAAATAACTACAGCATTTCCCTTTGAGTTGGCTAGCAGACCCAGCACTGAAAAGAGCCAATTATATCTACTCTGGAAATGAGAAAATAAATGGTTCGACATAGACCATGAAATGTCCACCTAATGCATGCCATTTATTTATGTGTGATTAGTGTCAGCCTTTTTTTACATGCTGGTTTTATTTGGCTTGAAACAGGCACAGGGAGACGAGGGCCAAATTGATTCTGAACGAGACATATCGGCTGGTTAATGAATCTGGTTAATTGACTGTGTAAGGGGCTGCCATAACAGTCAGACAGCTAAGAGCAGCAGCAGCAGCAGGATGCGGTATCCAGCCAGCCGATCTGTGCTGATGTCACTCTGCTCATATTGATTCTGGACATCTCTTGATGCCATGACACCATCAAAATGATAGTAAGCGGAAAAGGATGATGACCGTGATGGTGGCACTCATTACTGCTCTATCAGGGGCATTTGGGTGTCTTGACACTCTTGTAAAGTGATTAGCCTCTCTGCTGAGAGAGGAGAAGGGTCCCGTTGGGCTTTGCACCCCCTCCTCCCCCCTTCAGGGACTTGAGCAGACAGCTGTGTGTAACGGATGGAGACAAAGAAACTTCACCAAAACGAGAGTGCGGACTGCTCTGCCTGGGAGACTCCTCCACTCTACAGTTCCCCTCTTCATCCTCTTCTTTCAGGTAACAGGGAGGAGTTGTTGTAGAGATCGGGGTTTTCACATCACAGGAAATGAAACGTAAATCTCCTGACCCTATTGTGACAAAGAAATCCACGCTCTTCTGCACATATACGCCCACTCGTGCGCAGACAGCTTGTAAAAACAGTGTCTGAGGCATCTCCCCGAGTGTTGGCAGGGCTCTCCAGGAGCTGCCGCCTCCTCGCAGCTCCTCCTCAGATCATCGTCACCTCCTATGTGGAAATTTTATCACCTGCTTGATTCTCTGGATCCAAAACTACCTACTGAGTTAGAGACCAGCCCTCCCTTCACTCTCCCTCATCTTCTTTGTTCTTCTTCTCTGTGCTACTCCCCAGTCTCTACCACCCTCTTCTATTCTTCCCCATCGGTTCCTCTCCTCATTCCTTTCCTCGCATTCCCTCCCGCCTTGCTTGCTCCAGCTCAATAAGCAAACAAACCCACTTCCTCTTGACACTCAGCTCCGTCGCGGTGATTTGCTGTGCTTGTCAGGTCGAATATTGAGCGACACCGTGGCCCCTGTCAACAAAAGGAAGGCCCCGGAAGCCAGAGGGGCGGCGTTATTTGTTCGAAGGGTGGATTATCTCCCCCACACGCCATTCTGCCGTCTCTCATTGTCTGGCGTGTAACCGGCATGCAGCATGCCCATGCCAGGACGCCTCCCTCGTGGCATTTGCACGGCATAATGCCTGCCAGCTTTAACCAACTCATTTTGGTAAAACTGGAAATTACACACATGGCATTCTTCTACAGACGGCTATGTTCTAACCTGCTTCCATCCCTGGTATCCTTGTCATTAACCCCCTGGACAATGTCCAACATCGTTTTCTTGATTGAACATTTTATGGGGAGGGGACTGGCAAGAGGGGGTCCCTGGGAATGTTTCGTAAGGTGACCTTGTTGGGAGTACTGTCAAGGATGTAAAGCAACTGAACATATGTTCCGGTGTTTCAGAGCCTCCGTCTTTCCCTGCTCTCTCTATCGCATGGTCTCTACATGTCTTATGTCTGTGTCTGCCTGTGCTCAGAATTCAGCACACGTAGTTTTCATGTCTGAATGCCCGCATGTCTGTGTTTGTATGCATAATGCTGCCTCTCAGTCGGACAGACAGTTTTCAAAGAGATGTTCAAGCTGTGGAAAGACAAAGAACACAACCAGGTAAAAGACGGATATTGAAATTGAGACGGGGTCCTGGCTGAAGCAAAGAAAGACAACCAGCGTACCCATCCTCCACCTCCCTGATTACTCCCCGCTGAGCTGCAGTTGGACATTGTAATCAATGGCGCAGCAGGTGCTTTAACCCTCATTGACACAGGTAGAGTCGCATGTACACACATGCACCCCTATTTGCAATTTGCTCTCAGACGTGATGCTTCTGGAAACAAAAATTAGACAAAATACACGCTGTCACCATACACAGTGTTTGTTTTACAGCGGGTAATGAGATGCAAATGTTCATGCGTGGGGAATTGGGGACCCCGAGCCACAGGAGAGGATGTAGGGGGAAGGGATGTGACACATGTGTTCGCGCAGGGGGAAATTCTTAGCCGGTAAAGCCAGCAGACAAACAGATTTCACGGCAGGGAACACCAAGACGTGTCAAAGGTGTCATGCCAAAATGGGATATTACACCAGTGTATCTGTGGAAAAGAGGGGAGGCATGGTGGCACTAGGTGCTCTCCACACCTTATAACATTAGCTAGGATAGCAGGGCCCCTGCTACCATGGTGGTATTGAGGATATAGCTGGGGGTACAAAGAAGCAGGAAAAAGCCATGAAAGCCTTGGCAGCCGATGTACCGAGCAAGTAGAAGGCTTGTCACCTTCTTTACTTGTAACACAGTAGCTGCAGGCTAACAGGTTGTTCTAAGTGGGATATTGGCTTTTTCTGTGCTGGTTTTCCCATTAGGAGAGGAGGGTGATGGAGGAGAGAGGGAAGAGAGCTGCAAGTGAGGAAAAAACACCATGTAATCAAAAAATGTTCAGCGTGAATGTAAAATGTTGGCTAAGTACTGATTTTCACACATGGAGCTCCAGTGCAGGGACCTGGAATTTGCATGGGTGGTAGATACATGCCAGGTGACAGTCCAACCCAGGCCGGAGTTTAGCCACCTGAATGAAGAACAACCGGCCATGTTCTTATGATTTCATTTTAACATTCAGAAGACTGAATTGGTCTTGAACCAATGTGTTATCACGCTCAAACAGAAACAGAAAAAATGAGACTGTCCTCCCCAAAAACGTGGCCATATAGGTCGTTTGAATTTATGCTGGCGTTAAAGGAGAAGGTCAGGTGAGGTAATAAAAATAACAGACATCCTGCGAAGGGAGGAGCTTTGAGTGGATAGACGGGCCAAAAACAACTTTCAGAATTAGCATCATGTACGTCATGTAACTTATGTCCTTAACTAGCTGTGCCAACATTTTAAGCTACGTATAACTTAACTTCTGCACATAATGAAATAACGTAACTCGGATACTTATAGCCCAGACTGTGATCTTTACAAACCATACCAATCATTTTTGTGCCCTTAGCTAACCAAGCGCCAACTATTTAAGCGCGCTAACATGTACGTCTACATGTATGTCTGGTACGCATGTCGCACAACCATTGCTAATGTTTAGGTATGAGGATGTGTCGCCTCATACCTAAAGGAGTACAACTCCACTGGGATGTAGGGTGAGGATGGGAACAACCTGTGTGGTATATGTTGGAGGACTTCTTGTAAAACTTTTCTTTACAAATCTTCATTTTAATAATTTTCCACCGAACCGTCTTAGAGACTGATATAACTCAAATGAACGCGCTGGTCTTTAAACTACCAGACTGAAGAAGGACGCGTTGACGTGTTGAAAACTCTGTTTTTCTACACGGTGACATTGAAGTGTCCGAAGTGTGAACTCACAAGTTAACTTTGTCCAATCTCCCAGACACTGGCTGTAATGGCGCGACAGGGCCTTTGGCTTTCAGTGTCAGCCATCATCATGCATGCGTAGAAACGGGCTGGCAGCTCGGTGCTTTGGGACCTACTGTAGTGGCAGACGGTGCATTCAGGGGGATGCACCGTGGCACGCTGTGTCTACCATAATCTTGTGATGGACTCCAAAATGCCCCCTACCATCTCCGGGGAAATGTGCCATAATTTTTGCATAAAACATTAAACGTTTCACCTGTCATGTTGACAGCAGTATCAGAAGATGTGATTAAGAGGGCTGCTGATTTCATTCTCTGGTCACCCACAGTTTATGGTGACGCCTGCAGAAGGAAATGTCGAGATGCGTCTGCATGATTATTGGAAGAAAAGATAATCTTTGCATATTTTTTTGACAATGTAATGCATCTTTTGGACAGGCTTTTCTAAATATTGTGCACCTCTTTTCTTTTTTCGGTTTAATGTTTTGCAGCAGTTTGCCATACGGTGTAGTATTCTCCTTAGACTTTCAAAGCAATTCCTCCGCAGCGTTAGGTAGATCCGTTCTTCTCCACTCATTGCGTATCTCAGAAAGAGCTTATATGAGATTTATGCTCTCCTCTCCCATTAAAGCTGCCTTTCCATATTGACCTTAGTATCAGTCACATTTATGCATAAAACATGTCAACGCTCCCACTTAAGAAATTGTTAAACCACGCCGGGATGTATGAGGTAATTCTGAATTTAACAGTCACTTCGGTGTCCCTCCATAAATCGCGGAAACATAAAATTGCAACACGCGTCTATTTGTTATTCATTCTGCAGCCTTATTTGAAGGAAGAGAGGAGCACAGAAGGTCCCGCGGGGCAAATGTTGCACAGGAGGCCGGACATTTGTCTTGATCTGAGCCGTGTCAGAGTGAATGTCAACAGTGTTTGTGTGCTCCCACAGAGGGAATCTAAATGAGAGCCATATTGCTGTTATATGCTGATGTACTATTGTGCTATTTTTCATTATCTGTAAATGGTTGTGTTTGTAATTTTTAAGGGATATGCACTCTAAATTGGTGGATGCGTCTCAACCTCATGCAAGATAAAATGTGTTTAAATTGATGTTCAAAATGAGTGTTTAGGTTGTGTTGAAGCTCCATGGTGGCGTTAGTTATCTGAGCTAGCTGCTGAACCAACATGAACCCTTTTGAGTGCGAATCAGTGGCTCCCTTGTTTGTGTTTTGTCACATCTGTCATGCTACTTGTGTCTTTTGGACAAGAGAAATGTTGTGCACACAAAGGCTATTGCTTTCTCCGTGCCTTGTGCTTGTTGCGTGTTTGTGGAGTGAAAAGTGAAAGAGACTCAGCGACTGGGAAAGAGTTGCTCAGTCTCTATTCCAACCACCTCCCTCCAATTTATAGCTCTTGGAGAGAGATCTGTCTGACAAGAGGCCTGTAATTAAAGCTGAGAAAAAAAAAAAACCCTCTCCAAATGCCCTACAGAGTTTTTTTTTTTTCCCTTCCTCTCTTTTTGGAAGAGTTGAGGGAAGAAAAATCTTTTCCATCTCCGTATTTCACTCCTACTCGCGTACTTCTCCTCCCACTCCTACGGCTCCAAACTTTACCTCCAGGGACCATTGTCGGTGCTTAATAAACATCACCAACCAAAAGTTATTTGCTTTTAAGTGGGATGCTCTTTATGCAAAAGAATCAGTTAAATGTCACCACATTTTCTGTCACTATTCTCTTGCATTAATGTTTCCAGCCTGAAGCATCCCGAACACTCATACAGCAGCTTGTAGCATTGCCATGTTGGCCACATACCACTACACATTATAGACTGACATTGAGCCCTGTTAATTGATCTGAAATTATGGTCTGACTGCCTTTTACGTTTAAATTTGACAGCTAATCAATGCCTCCATCAATAACCTCCCTGTTCAAAAAACCCTGCGGCTCCTGAGCTACGGCTCGCAGGTCTTTGGGTTCAGTTATAAATCAGCGCTAAGGTCCTCCGACACCCATTTATATTTCCCTCAATCCCTGACATACTTCTCCCGTTTGAGTCCGTTTGCAGAGATCTGATTGATGTTCGGAAGCGTTTTCACATCCTCAAACCTCCTAATCGCCTTTGCAAACACGTTACACTTAAAGTATAAAAAAGATGAGCAGGAAATATCTACAGAATTTGTCTCTATCTTTGATGTTTAAGAGTATAATATAATTTCTTATGCTGGAAGTCTTTGTGTAAACATTATAAGCGAAAGTTGACTTATTTCAGAACTGAGCAAACATCACACCAACACTTTCCTTGATACGACAGAGTAAGTGTGCAACAAGAGCTGTAGGTAAACTTGCAAAAATGTCAGCAAGTCTCATCTTGAGCTGTGATCGTGTTAATTAGCGAGCATATTTGTGATTCACCAGGCAGACGTCTTAACATAGAAAGCTTCAAACACGTGTCCTTCCTGACAAACCACATGAGGAAGTACACCACTGTGAACTGCGCCTCTGACTTCAGTTTGTATAGCTCCTTGTGGTTTTTGACTGAGACACAATCCTCCCACATGCTCGGTCCAGCTCCTTCAAGCAACGGTTCAATAATACATTTATACAGGAAATGATTCATCCAAACAATTAGATTAGTTGTTCTTCTTAATTTTCCTTCTAAATCAGTCTCTTCTAATAGTCTGTGCGGTTTCCAAGAAGTATAAAAGCTGTCGTCTTCTAACAGTTTAATCAGTGACCTGCTCCGTCTCGCTTCTTTTCATGTCAGCATACATCCTCCTGACTGCTGGTCTCCTTTTATTCAACTGACCTGACATCGACACAAGAGAACAAAAGGGCATTGAAGATGCTTTTCACAGATATATAGACTTCTTTCTGCAGCCTGGTGAATCAAAAGATCCGGCAGGAGTCCTTGGGGAGCGTAAGGGGGTCTGCCAAGCTAACCACTCAGAGCACAAGTCTGGAAGGAAATGTTTTTTATGTACTTACAGTTGTTCAAATTCCTCTGTGGGGCCATTTCCAAATTGTAATTGTGCGCGGAGGTGTGTGATTATTTTCAGGAGTAACAAGTGTGGACTCGGCTGTGTTTTGCATTTCACACATGTTGAAATAAGCGTCAGTTTTTGCAGAGGTAACAACGTGTGATTCCCTTTTCAATTCTGTTCTGAGGGTAAATATTCTAGTCAGGCTCGAGACTCTTTGCATGCGAGCCCTGATGGATGAGAAACGGTTAAAAGCTTCGTGTGGAGCGAGTGTTTAGTGTGCCATGGTGGACCTGCGAAGCCAGTCGACCGAAGCCGGACTAGCCCAGTGACTGAGCCGAGCTGGCTGGCTGCCAGGAGCGCCCCGCGCTGCAGACAATACCCACCTGTGTTAGGCAGAGGAGGGGGCTGGTGTGAGAGTGACTGATTGTGTGTGTGTGTGTGTGTGTGTGTGAGTGAACGTGCACACATACACACACAGCTAGTTATTTTGCGCTCAAACAGTCAGAGTGGCTCCTCCCCCCTCCTCTCTTCCCTCCGTCCTCTGGCTCTCCAAATGTCTATCAACAGGCTCCAGCTCTCGTTTGGCTCATTGTGTTGGACGCTGATGTTTGAAAGCAAACTGGAAAGATGAAAATTGAAACTCGTTTTTTTTGATACGATGAGGGGTTTTCAAATGGACAGGGGGTCTATTGCTTATTTGTGCACGTCTGTTGAAAGGACACACCCCCCCTCCACCAGTGCCAGACACCCCCAGTTGGATCCCCGCGACCCCTCCGCAAACGTGCCGTAGGCGAGAGGGGCGAGGGGAGGGGAGGGGAGGTGAGGGGGTCCCTGGGGGTCTTTACTCTCTGGTTACTGCAGAGAGGCAGCCACTGCCAAAGGGTCGCCATGGCAACGCTATTTGATTCCTACAACAATGCCAGAGCTACGCCCCCCCCCCCCCCATCCTTCTCCATGTCTGAGCCGCACACACATTTACACACGAGGCTTGTGCGATCGGAAGATTACGTCGGGGATCACGACAAAGTGGTCGCTGCAGTTGATTCAAAACACACTAACAAATTGAAAGCTAATCTATGCGTAATTAAAATGTTTTATGTAAATTATTATAAATCTCATAATTATTACTATCAAATTGAAAATTCTGATTATCCCAAAAAACAGAAACACTTTCCACCAATTAATTAGAAACCAAATAATTTCGGGTGTGCCAGAGAACTAGGATGATACGTGGATTCTTGTTTTATCTCTGCCTGTTGGGGATTAACAGTAATTAGAAGAGCATTTATTGTCAATAAAATGTGACTTCTGACCGACGTTGACTGTATCTGATACATTGCAGCCTCTTGTGCTTGTTAAAAAGGCCCAAATTAGTAAAATTGGACCCATAAAAAAACCCACTGCGATCTATTTATGGACATCCAACGCTTTAAAAATCGTACATAATCAAATTTGCTGCTAAATATACAGAATTGATGTCTCTAGCTTTAATATTACCCTTTTTATCCCTTCAGATTAAGCAAAAGGGTTATTTTTAGCAGCCCCATTGAGATGCTGATTGGAGGATGATGCCAGGTGCTCAATCACACACCAAACCCTTGAACAGTAACAGCACACTGTGCGTAGCATGTTAGTCTGCGAGGGATCAGAGAGAGAGAGAGAGAGAGAGAGAGAGAGAGAGGGAAAGCGCCTCTTTTCGCCTGTTACACCCGACTCTAACAGACAGTCATTGCGCTGACAGTATAAATGTTTGTTGGAGGACACTGCTGCTAGAAGAAAAAGACATCAAGATATGAAGTCTGTGTTTTACGAAGGCTGTGTTTGTGTCTGCCCGTGCCTATCCAAGAATAAAGAACATGGAGGAGAAGTAGACTTTGCCTCTCGATTGTCTCAGACAGCAACATGTAATGTTTGTGGTCGAGAGCAATCATCTCTCTCCGTAAGAATGCATTGTCTAGCAGTGCCTGTGTGTGTGTGTGTGAGCATGCTTCACTGTTAAAGGGACATGCTAGTGCTGCTGAGGGATTAACACCACTGTGCCTGAACGAGTTTGCACTGCAGTTTTCCTTGTAGACACACAAACAGCTTCTGCATCCAATTGTGACCTAAATTACGACTGTGTTTAGGAAGACGAGCCTTTCATAGCTGAAGTATTTCGGTTTTTAAACAGCTGATAAAGCAGTGTTTGATGTCTAAATCCCTTCCAGGTGTCCAAATCCATTTGCATGACATGTCTGCTAACTACTTGTATAAAGCCAGTTAGATGTTCCTCCCCCTTGTGAGCTGATGAAACATAATTGCAAGTGGTAATTTGCTCTCAGAAAGTGGGACGAACAACTAATTTGAAAGATTTGCTGCTGTGGAAATCAATAGGAAAATCCCTCGCATGCTAAACAGAGAATACTGCTGCCATATGCCTGCAACACATCCCATGGTGTGCCCGGTGCCTCGCTCCAGGGTATGGGCAGGAAATGCCATATTGGCCTCCCAGGACAGTGAGATCATTGGCTGGGCCCCGGGGTGTGGACACATGGTCCCAGAATGCCTCATTTTCCAGCCTCTGTCCTTTGTCCTCCTGCTGACATGACAAGCTGCACACTTCTTTTGAACCTTTTCATCACCTTTTTAGCATTGATGTCTGTCCTTTGATTAGTGTTTCTTGATGAATTCAAAGATAAATGCTTGAAGGTTAACAGTGTGAGTCAGCTACATTACACCTGTAGGCATCTTGGATATTATAAGGTAACCAAGAGGCAGGGTGATTTCCTTAATCACAGCCAATTAGGAGGACAGCTTGTTGCGTCTTGCATGTTCAGATTGAAGCCAAGGAGTATTACCTATATCTTGGCTGTAGCTGGATGGCCCTCGCTGGCCAAGCAGGGTCCCTTTAATATGATTAGGACAGATTACGGCGTTGTCTGCACATCAAAAGAGCCAGGACCAATTATCACCCCTGCCTTTCAACACGACAGCCGCTCCTCCTCCTCCCTCCCCTCGAACGTAGAAAGAAAAAGAGAGAAAACAGAGCCGGGCGTCTTCTAATGGATGGATTCATCATTCATTCAGGCCTTTCATGTACAGTATTAGGCGGTGATGGTGCACAGTTGCCAACGCTTTGGCTAGTCCTTAAAATAGATTGCACGTCAGAGCTAATTATCCCCGTCCCAGAGGCATGTACAAACAGGTTCTTATGACAGAAAATGTGGCGTGCTCTAAGGCGGTCCGAAAGAGCAGGAAACTGAAAACAAGCAATTCAGGCCTGCAGGTGATGTTTGTGAATATTTGTATCTTTTTATATTTTTGCAGGTTTGGATAATTCTTCGTGCTGTTAATCGAGATGTGTGGATGGTAACAGCAACAGGGGTTAGCTGTGCTGCTTTCTGCTTAGGTGCCCATTACCATAATCCCCCGTCAGAGCGGGTCTTCTATTAGCCCTTTGTGCTGTCTGTACTCATGACAGGAAACCAAATGGATGTGGATAAAAGTAGTCCCCGTGCCCCCACCTTCTCCATCTTACAACACTTGCACACAACACACACCGCTTTTGCCAAATTACTCTCATAGTTTCACTTTTCGCTAAAGTGCCAGAGCCTAAGCGCCTGAACAAAGGTGCCCCCTGGATCCCCGCAACCCATCAAAGGCGGAGCTGGAGTCCACCCAGAGCCCTGTCAGGAGTCAAATGAAGCCATTAAAATCCCCTTTTTTCCACTGCCCTGACATTCAGTTTTTTCTTTGTGTGCAGCATGGAGCTCTCAACTGCTCAGTAACGGCGACACATAACTCTCGGCACAACTCACTGAACTGCTTCCAAATATCGGTTTACCCTGTTGTTCTTTGTAATAATTGTGCGGCCTGAATCACAGCCTCAGCATGAGACAGACATCTAAAAACAGCTCGCGTCTGCCCAGTGAAACATCATTTTCAACAAAGAGGAGACCATTTGTCAGCCTCTGAGGGACTTTAAAGACAAGTACAAGGCTTTGAATATTCACCACATTCACATGGCGGCCATTTTCCTTTGACATTTGGCTTTAATGTTGTACTGCTGTGTTCCAGGTTAGCATATTGTGTACACAAAGGGAATCTGACAAATCATTATCCTTTCACAACTTGACAAAGAGAATGGATAGCGAGAATTTGAAGGGACATCTGCCATATTTAAACTTAGAACAACATATTTAGTAACTTATTAGCTACCGTAACACAACAGCTAATGTTAGCATTTAGCAACTTCCAGCTAATATTACTGCTTGTTACTGCTGTCAAAATTGGCCCAAAATGACGTTCGATTATTCCTTCCAAAAAAACACATAGGTTTGAACTATGCTAATATCTATTTTTGCGCAATATGTCGACAAAAAGGCATGCCAATTCAACAAGAGACAAACTTGGTTGCAAAGATAATTATTTAAACATGAACTTGCCTTTGAAAAGAACAACTACACCTTGCAAAATAGACAAAATAATTTGGTTACGGTAGAACGAACACCCGAGCTTAGAGCGAGCTGTGCTGTGCCAGCTATATTTATTACAAAACATGTCTTTAAAAAAATCTACATACTCATACTTGTCTGTTTTGCTGGGAGTGAAAATCTCTGTTTTGCTCCGGCCGGGCTGGGATTTGAATTCTCCGCTATCATTTCCACACAACACATGGTTGTTGTAAAAGCTTGTTTCAGCTAGACTAAGCGAGAACTTGCGAGATCTAGCGAGACAGCCGCGGTAGTGCTGATTAATTTCCACTTCGAATATTAATTTTAATATCCGAATATCCCTTTTTTTATTACAATTTAATTATACAATTTGAATTTAGAATATGCGTTGACAGACCTACTGTAATGTAAAGTAATGCTAGCCAGGAAGTGGTTTGATGCTAAGGTTAGCTGTTTGACTTGAGCTGCCGGAAGCTAATAAACTAACATATCTCTTTTAACCTTGATATATGGCCAGTTGATTTTACTATCCATGTCTTTTCATTTGCTGTTCAATCAAGAAGCAGCGAAATGATAACAAATTGTCATATTCCCTACGTTTATATGATTTAAAAACAGCATTACATTATAACATTTGAGCTTCCAACCCTTCAAGAGGTCTGAGGGAAGCTGTCCGCCTTGTGAATATGGTAAATGTAGATTTTTTTTAAGTAGCGGTTCAACGGGTTCACCCCCGTGTAGCCTCTGAAACCTTCATGCTCTTAAAGGTTTGCTGGGATGCATCAGTAGACGGCAACATGGTGGCTTTTGATTCCGTCTTAAACTGCCTCCCTCTACATTTCCTTTCTTTTTTGTTTACTTAAGTCTGAGTGGCCTCAACCGGCAGCACTGAGTGAAGCTGTTACCTGCCTGTGAAGATAATTATGCTCTATGTTCTCAGCTAATTCCAACGGGCAGACCGCTCCTCGTATCGCTGCACCACAGCTGCTCTCAGCATGTGCACGCCCAGCTCTCCTGCAGTGCCTGGTTTAATCACAGAACCTTTGCAAGCCACAGCCATGAATTTCCAATCCACTCGGGTGCAAGCAGTGTGTGAATTTACAGCCTGTGTTGTGTTCATACAGAGCACACGACGTATGTATATTAAATGCTTTGGGTATAGAAGTAAATCCATAGCAACCATGTCAGCTGTACTGACATCACTGTGGGCGGTTAGCAGGTGAACACTCAATCACAATCCCCACAAGCATGTAAACAAGGACTGGAGTGGCCTCGGCACACTACATACTACCACCCTGCCTTTTGGCTAACCTGCAGTCTGCGAGGGCAGCATTAATAATTGAACCAAACACTCAGACGTGATGGAGCGGACAAGGGAACCCAGCGAGAAGCACTCCGGTAGAGAGAGGCTATTAAATATGAAAACTATTTGTGGTGACTAATAGTATTTTTGCTTTCCGAGAGCTTAAAGTCTCACGTAGTGTAGCATCGCTTCTCCCAGCCAGCGAGGACGGTAAATTGTTTGATCAGGGAAGATTAGGCTGGAAGTGACTGCAGTCGGCATGTGAAATGACTCTCTGGGTTTGCTGTTGCTGCGTAGCCTGCTTGGTTTCATCAGCCGCGGATGAACTTTGCCCTTTATTTAACATTATTGTAGTTGCAATTAATATCTTTTTTATAATGTAGTTTTAGTTTATTTCCGCTAATCTGCATGACTGAAACTATTATGTCCCTGCAGATGTGTTCGCTGTTTAACCTCTGTCAGCCTAGCATATACTCATACACACACAAAGCCAACTGGGGATAGCAGCTACTTGTATATTTATACATTCATGGGGTGCTGCTGGATGTTGCATGGAAAACACACAACCACACACACACACTTACAGAGGCCTTATTCTTGTGTCGAGGATTAGATGGGTTCAGGGCCAGAGTGCCCCTCGGGTTGCAGCTCTCGCCTTGGTGTGGTGTTTGGGTGGGTTGGTGGGGGGTGTGCATGAAACCCTCAAGGGGGAAGACAGCACTGCACACAAATCATTACTGCTCATCAGTTGCTGCCACTCAGCCACTTATTTACTCAACAGCTTGGTTTGGCTATGCCTCGGATACAGAGGCACACGCACACAGAAACACCTCATTATACTTGAGGATTTTAGGGAAGCAATCATGGCGAAACATCGCTGTTTACGGAGGGACGTGTTGGAGTTTCTGCGCACTAAGTGGGTCAATACCTCGAGCTGATTACTTAGAATTCATCATAACTTGAAAGTCTGTTCTTGATAAAGATTTCACAGCTGATATCTGAAGTTTATATTTAAGGGGAGGCTGTCAAGAGAGCCTCAACATGACAGAAAAGTGTTGCTTCAGCGATACACAGCCCCCTATCTCATACCTCTCCAGTGAATTATTTATGACCGTAACACCACGTAAGCTATATGTAGCATATTAAATACATAATCCTCTCATCTTTTATTGATGCTCCTTTGATACAAGCCTCACTGATAAGATTGATAAGAGAGCTTAACATGTAGGCCTGTAAGCAGATTTGACTGCCACATTTGAGCCAATAGTGATGAAACTTCACCCAAGCCTTATTGGGCATGCAGTTTGCCTCAGAAATGATGACTAGTAAGAGGAGGAGGAGGAGGAGGAGGAGGGGAGGGGGCAAAGCAGACCAGATTGCTCAGGAAGAGATTACGTCTGCTTATGATATACTGTAAACACTTGCACACAAGCCGGTCATGCTCAGCGGCTGACTGTTTACACACCTTGGTTGACACATAAGCGGGAATTTCAGCTGCGCTCTGATCAAATCTGCTACAGGACAAGTCTGTGTCAAGTGCTCATGCTCTCTGCTTCCTGTGTTTTTATTGTGAGAGGGTCGGATGGGCTCAGACAGAAAGGTGGGGGGGGGGGGGGGGACTCCCTTTGATGGGCTAAATCTCTTGCTTTGTGGCCGGTCGTACACACACACAGACAAACACACATGCGCGTGATCACATCGCACAATAGAGCTAAGATACAATCCGTCTTTGTACAGGAAATGGGATTCATCCATCTAACTGGATGACGCTGAGACGCACCAGCAACTGCACAGATAGCAATGTTTTGTCGGCTGAGGGCTGCCAAATTGATTCGGATAATATGGTATAATTGCTGCAGACAAATGAGCAACGAGTGAGGAAACGAGTAACGTCTTTCTGTTGCTTTCATTCAGAGGGATTCAAACAAACAAAAGTCATATCTTAAAGCTAAAAATAGAAGCAGTTACAGCTAGTTAGTTAAACAAGTTACCTTGGCAGAACCAGTGTTTACTGTCGCCCTTTTGCGCCGTTCTGTCTCTGTTACGTCTCTGATACTGCCTCCGATGCCGGCTCAGGGGCGGAACGACTTCGCCCCAACATCGGCCTCGATAGAACGTAACAGAGGCTTAATAATCCCGCCTTGAACTGGCCGTGTATAAGGGGCTTGTGTTTCATCAAATAGCGACCAGGGCCTTTATTTACCTCAACCTCAGATGGTATCGGGCCTTTATACGAAACATGCTTGTTAGAGCCAGGTCTACCTTTCTAATTTGCTCTGTTTAATCATTAAATTTGGTAAAATATATATGGCAAATTACATGACTATATTGTTGAAATAATGCTTAGTTGGCTTATACGAAGTATGAAAAACCACAGGTAGTTTATCCACCGTTTGCCGGTATTTTGAACTAGCCTTTAGTTGTGTCAGCTTTGCCACCCTCCATAATTCGAGACTTTTTATTCGACTGCCGGCTATTATTTGATGAAATAATAACTTCTCAAGTGAACACTGACCTCCTGAAGAACACACTAATGAATATTTACAAAAGTTTGAACTTCTCTGTCCGTGATTTGGAGCTCAGAAGCTTCACTAAGACATTCTGTCAGTGCCTGCTAGCTTAAAGGACATGGTGACATTTTCATCTGAATTCAGTTCCTGGTTTTAGCTTTTTAATATCAGGATATCAAAAGAAATGTCTGATAGTGCAGGCTTGAGAATGGACACGTACTACATATTGCATACTGTGATATTGTTGGAGAAATGATTGGACAGTGAGAAATGATACCCTCTCTGATTGAGTCACTCTGTCCTTTGTGCCCACCGGGACAGGAGGCTCTTTTTTCATTCAGCCCTTATCTAAGCTAAACTGATTGAGGCCACACGGCCATAATTCTCTTTGTAAACAAATGAGACGATTTTCTCTCTCGCTCTCTCTCACACAGACACGCAGTGAGTGACATTCACCTTGCTGTGTCCTGCTGGATTTTTCCTTCATGTCTTGACTACACAACAAAAAAACCCATTACTCTGTCTAGTTGCCACATCACTGCGCCTCTTCCTCACCTGCAATATGATCCGCATTAGCATCCACAACAGCCCGGGCAGCTCCTGCAGTCCCGACAGCACTGAGCGCAGAGATAAGCCCGCTCTGTAATGAGTGTTCAGCCTCTGTTGGGCAGGAAAAATAAAGAAAAGCTCCCTCCTGCTGCAGTGAGAAATGGGTTTCAACACAGGTCACATGCTGTATTTATGTCAAAATCAGCCTCTGTGACCAAGAATGCTGTTTTTGTGAGGATGTGTGGTGATGCGTTGCTTTGTTAGTCGGTGATATTTATGCCATACTTCACCTCCCATTCATGCCACCAGCGCCACAACATGCTGCAAGCTCTTTTGTTGTGCTTGCACCCTCAGAGACGGGCACAGGCCTCACACTCAGTGGTGGAGCGTGGACAAGAAAAATGGTGGTTGCTGTGGAACAAAGGTGCAAACAAAGAAGTGCAACGGTTAAACAGAGGTGGACGAGCCTTAGCAAAATGAATTTATGAAAAGCGAGACGTGCTGAAGGAAACTGCAGAGGATCCCAGAGGAGTTAGAGAGAAGGAAGGAAGGAGAGGATCAGCAGATAGCATCAAGACTAATAATAACTCCCTGGAATCATCAGCTCTAACTCAGATTAAGGCAAATTTAACTTTGCAGCTCGAGGTTTTACACTTCTAATTACCACCAGTCTCCTCAGAGCTGTATCCGCCTTCGTTTCCAAACACATTCAAATATTGGTACGTCTGCTAAGTTGTGTGTAGACCAGGTAAAGTCTCTCATTCCTGCACTTTTAGGAGTGAGTAGAAAATGTTCTTACTCCTCACTCGCTAAGATGTTTAATTGCTTTTTCTGAATGAGATATTAAAGAAACATGAACAGAAAAAGAGATTACATGAGGATTCTTGAGACATGGGTATGTGTTTTAGCCCGGGCTCAGGCTACAGGAGTGATTGGCAGACTTAAGCCTCTTTCCCACTGGTCAAAAAACCCGCTAACCCGCTTTGCTTAGTGGGAAAGGCTACAATCGATATTCAGACCCGGGTCAAATGACTCTGCAGTAGACCCGGGGTAATTATCGCCTCAGCTCTGATCGGCAATGCTGGGAACACAAAACCCGTGTCGACACGCTAATCTCCGCCCTCTTTCCGGTGCGATGCTATGCTCCGTCGATAACTTCTGCGACTCCCTGTCATCTCCGCTACAAATTCCAAGCAGCGTTCGAACATCGTTTCAAATTTGTCGGCGCCAAGTTTGATACACAGACTGAATGAGTAGATACAATAAAGACCTGACCACCGTAACATCTTCACTGTTTACTAACCCTGTCTCCAGTGCGTTCGATATGTCAGGCAGTGACGCAGCAGAAAAGAGACCGACAGGAGTATACTCCACTGGCAATGGGAAAAGAGACAATCAGCATTTATTAGTGGGTCTTCCCGGGTCTGAAAAACCCACGTCAACGCGTTAAGGGGAATTATACTATGTACTCTTCTGTCTTCCCCCCTCTCGACAATCAGGGAAGGAATCTGGTTCTGGACCTTGGTATGTACAGATGTTCTGCCTTGAACTTTTGGTAATGTGAAGGTTTAACAGATCAAATCTTAAACCTCCAAAACGTCTCACAGACTCATTGGGACCGCCTTGGTCTGTACTTTCCAAGCAGAACTACTATAGTCAAGCACATTCTAGCGCTGAGGCTAACATTAGCTAGCATACAATGGTGACAGAAAACTTGGATAACATGAGCTCACATGAGATCAGGTTGCTCACCCTGGTACGCATATCTTTGTAATATCCTGTAGTGAGTGAGGTGCTCTTACTTTATAATTGTGTATGCACACGTTTGGGGTTAAAGAGAAGAATATTTGTTTCTCCTTATGCTCCATTTTTAAATCTCCTGCAGAGTCAGCCTGGCCTTGGTTTACTCTACCATCTGGTCAACCTAAGTTTTGTTCAGTAATTTGTCGTGTGTGGTTCAAAGGAATCCAGCTTGCAAGAGCAATATCTGTGTTCAGACCGGGGAATTGGTCTGTGTAGGCCAGAAGTTGAAGGTGATGCATGTGCACTCTTGTTACCAAAAAATTGCTTCTTTCCAGAAAAAAAAAAAAAGCTGCTTTCATGACTTCAAAGGGAGCTTGACAGTCTCGTACACTACAGTAATAATATCTTAGAGACCTCCCTTTATGCCTCACACAGCCTCTTCATTTTGTAATCTAACTATGCCCCTGGTGCAAACACTTAACCCCTGTAACCACACTTGACTCCACCATTATTACTGCACTGTCTTCAGATAGCGCTCCCTCCTGAGCCCCCGCTGCTTCAAGTTACCCTGGATATTTTGTCCACAGTTATTTTAAGGCTTCCTTTTCTCTTTTTTTGGAAGGGTAACATCCGGTTCAAGTAAAATAGTAATTGAGTCTCCCTCCCAGCGTTGGCTCGGAGGCTTTGATCTCTCCCGTGCTCCAGTGTTAAATGGTTTCCTCCAAATCGCTGGGAACACGCAGCGACTGGCTGCTCTTTTATCAGCAGCCCGCTAACAGCACCTCCTCGTAGACCACTTTGAAGCCACAAGCAACTCGCTCTGAAAAGAACAAAAAAGAGTATAGGATGAAAAGTCCTGCATATACATATACACACACTGCTTTATAAGAGAAGGTGGCGTTGTGTGTAAGGTTAAAGGCAGAGAGAAACTTTTTTGGAGTCATCTGCGGATCGTGTCGCTCCTTTTTCTCTCGCAGAGGAAAATAATTATGTCATTGATGCTTACATGACAATAATCAGCGACTGTAATAGTCTGCAAATGTGAAAGCTGGTGACTGTGACTCAGCTTTCTCGTTGTAATTAGCACAGTTTGCATGCAGATGCTTATCTTAACAAGGGGAGGAATCGAGATAGTTTGAAATGTTTTTGTGTCTGGGGCTGGTAATTGGCAGCGAGCTTATCAGAGGCAGATTGGCCACACTTGACCGCTCAAAGGAGCCCGAGCCAGAGACTGTGATCAACTGGAGGCTTTTTGTGACCTCCGGTAGACTTTAGCGCTGCTCTTTCATCCCGCAGCTTTTCATACCAAATGCTGCGTTTAACTGTTGCCATCCTGTGTGGGAAATTGTACCGTACACAACCCGTTTTTTTTTTTTATCACAAGAGAGAAGAAATCAAAGACCGCAGTCAAGGACGAAACAGGCAAAGAGCCAGACTTTGAAATCCAATGCTGATAAATTGCCGGGTGTTTGACTTTGCAAGGCATTCTGGATTATATTGATTTTCTTTCCTCTGCGTTGTGTGTTTGTGTTTATGTGAGCGAGTGTGATAGCAGAAGGAAAAAAAGAAACCAGGGGCAAGAGAATGCAATATTATGTTTCATTAAAAAATCTATAGGATATCTCATTACAGCCACATGATGATTTTCTTTAGTATCAGGGTTAGTGGGGACGGGGTGGAGCTGCTGGGTGGCAAGATGAATGTGCCTTCCTGTCTCAGATGACTATCTCATCTGTTGTTGCTCATGGAGAAAGGAGGAACTGGGCTCAATCTGCCCAGTATGTCCGTTACTTCCTGGCTGTGTTTGCCCACTGCTCGCTGGTTTTACACCCCGATCAGATAACTCGTCTGTGCATCGGAGAGCTCACCACTATACTACTGTGGATTTGTGCCTTTTTCACAGTATATTAATGTTACTTCGCCTTTTTATTGACTGAATTCGACTGACTATTTGTTGAAAACGCCAAGCAGGTCTCTGAGCGTGTAACATTAAGAAATATCTTTCTCTCTTATTCTGTTATTTGAACAATACTGGCATTTCTCGTGGGTTAAAAGGAGATGTTACTCCCGCTTTTCTTAATCTAGAATCATGTTAGTCTTTAAAACCAACAAGTGTTTTTAAAGTGAACATCTTGTGTGTTGTTTCCTAGCTTTGTTTTTAGTGTGTGGTTCGTCTCAGCTCCTAAGAGTTCAATTTAAAAAGCACTTTAGTCAAAAACAGCAGATAATGGCATCAGGGTAGTAGAAGTGAGATTTTTAGTGGGCTTCTCCAACCAGCTGAAAAGGTCACGCCAATCCTCCAACACCGACATTAAGTGATGATTTTAGCCTTTACTCTGACGGCTCCGTCGGCATCCATTTAAGCCAAAGGAACACGCTGTTTCTGGCTATTTTGCTTTCCCATTATTCACGGCGAGTGCCGTGTTTCTGACGTTCACATGCGCTGTACCAACGCCACGCCATCTCTAAATCAGCTCTCACAGTATGCATGTCTTGTGTGTCTGTCGTCTCAGCGGGCCAATGCTTCAGCGTGGGTCCGTGGGGAGGCTGATAAGAGGGGGAATTTGAGCCTCAATCAGTGCTGGTTAATTATCACAACCAGGGGAGGTGAGAGAGGTTTCCCCCGTCTGCCTAATCCCCCCCAGATCTCTGTCTCCCCCTCAGACGCACTCGTCTGTTGGGAGCTCTGGCTTTGCGTTCTTCAAGTGACATTTTCCATGTTTTGGTGGATCAATGTGTTTATGTTCAGCAGTACTGAGGATAAGAAAATATACTAGCTGGTGAGAGTAACAATTGGACGCATGTAAGACGTAAGAGTTATTTATACCGTTTTTATTTTATGTTTTTGATTGTGTTGCATAAAACAGACGTGATGTGATTTAAGGTTATCCAGATATTTTTCCTTTTTACACAGTCGACAACAGGGGTGGCAATCGCAGGGTTAACTCACGGTATGATACGTGATAAGTGTTCATGGTGTGTTAAAAGTGATAGTATTCCAGCATTCCCATTCATGTCATTAAAGTAACCCTGACACTAAGGCTGGAAGGACAAACAGTGGTGATGATAGTGAAGTGAGTATTCTAGCTTAAATCAATAGCAAGATGTCTGTTTGTATTTGTAGAGTTTGGTATAAAGATTTTGAGTACATATATTCTCTTTACATGCACGTCTATGGCAGGGGAATACAAATATGCATATTTAAGAAACATGGGTTCCAACTGGTAATTGGTGCAAACGTTGATGAAAAATTAATGGCACTCTAATGAGAGCAAAGTGTGAATCAGTCAGCATCGGAGGGCTATTTCCCTGCTTTCCAGAGGGGCCATTTGGGTGCCATTTTAAATCACATCAACATTAGTTTTCGAAAGAATTTATTGGGCACTCTGGGTTGTTCAGAGGCCCGGCGTAGTGCTGTTGGAGCATTGGTCTCATTTGGCTTTGTACTCCAATTAGCACTCGCATAAAATAATAACAAATTTTCAGATTGGTGTTAAAAAAAGCAGTCCAAAAAAATTAGCGGAGTATTGACTATTTTCAGCTGTGCTTTGCTCCAGCCTCTCACTGCTGAACAGAAAATAAGGGTCAGTGTGTTGTTATTGTGAGAGAGGGATTAGGTACACGTTAATTACTGTTGCACAATTGCACGTCACCGTGAGTAAACAGTACGAGTTTAATGACATAACAGAGTCGGGATAAAAATCCCTGCAGTTTGCAATTCTGCACATTGGACACGGCTGTTTAATTCTGATATTTTGCCAGACTCCTGCACTCAAAGCTTCTGCTAATCCTATTAACCAGCAAATCATTTGAGTAGGATCTATCTTCATCTGATTAAATAGAGGCTGACATTTGTATGAGAATGACATTTTCTGGCAACGTTCAGTGAAACCAAAGCTGAAGCCGTTGCAGTGACTCAGCCCCGCCTGTGACCCTGTCATGTTTTTTCGGGGCCTCCAGAGTTTTACAATGGCAGCGAGCAGACAGGATGACAGAGAACTGCGAGCTGAAAAAATTGGATCCTTTCCTCTTTTAATCTGCCAGTTGAGTTGGAGCCAACGCAGGACAGCCAGTGCGCTCGAGGCGCCCCAGTCATTTTGTCCGTCCCTTTATGGTTTGGCCTCAACCTCTCATTTCATCAACTGCTGTGGAGAACGCTGAGAATATCAGAATCTGTGGTTTGTGGTGTCCCAGATCACAGCCACCTCCCTCGGGCACATCAGCCATTGTTCCTGGCTCTACCCTCAAAAGAATACGAGAGTGACCAAACTCACTCTGACAAAGTTGTGCTACAGTTTGAAAAAGAACGAAAAAGAAATGCACTTTTCTCTCATCCACCCTCTGCTTCACTCACCTGTCATTCTAAGTCTCGAGTAAGCCTTTAATATTATCAGGGCTGCCTTCTAAAAGTCATCAAATAATCGCTTGAGAGGACCCTGATTCAGCTCGCATTTTAGCAGCATTATTGTAACCAGAACAATGGAGGAGCAACATCTTGACAGGGTGTAAACAAGTCTCTGAATTACCCTTCAGTGCTCATTGTTCAAAGGTATCTGCAGGAGCCAAATTATCCACAGAGCTACACTTCACGACAAGAGAACCCAGTGATTAAAACCAGGAACTAAACTGAATAAAGCAGTCTCATGTTAAAAAAACAGTGTTTCTCTGACACTCTTTGGTGGCAGCAGTAAGTCAGGAAGGTCTGCCAGCTGAGCTGCTGCTGCAGTGTGTCATTGCTGAGCTTGTTTTTAGGCTGTGATCATTGCTTACAAGGGTTTCACCAGGAGCTGAATCATCCTCAGAGGACTCCACCTTCAGATCACATTAAAAATCAGCGTTTCTGCGACACAACTGGGGAACTTTGGGGCTGTGAGCCGAGCTGTGCCTGACTAAATCCTCATCCAGTTAAATGATGTTGTTAAAAACTGCATTTACGTGACTTGAAACACCAAGAAACTAGTCGGCTGGATATATTTTGATGTCCGCTCGACAGCAGGTGTTTGATGTGTGTCTCACAGGTACAGCATGCTGATAGAGGAGTTTAGTCTGGGGGGAAAAAAAGGAAAATAGGCGAGGCTTCCTATTAAACAGCCAAACTACCATTCGACTGGAACAATTCAGTCCGGCCCAGCCTTTATCTCTGTCCTTCCACCCTGGGATTTGGCCTCCTCTCAGATGTGTGGACACAAAGTCTCAAGACAAATTTTAAGAGATAAATGTCTTTCAAAGCATTGAGAGACTCTAATCTGTCCTAATAAATGGGCCTCCTTCTCATTTCTCCTCTGTTACCTTGTAATGAAATAGGTGTCTCCACCCAAATCTTCACTTCTTTGTTTGCTACAAGTCAAGTGCCTGAATGTCAATTCTAACAACATAAAAGGAAGAAAGCTAGCGGCTTGAGAAGACCTCTGTACTTGTCCTTTGTCCCTTTATTCACTGCAAATAGATACACACCTCAAATAAAGTTAGCGGCAGCTCCTTCCCCTGCTCCATTATAGACACCTCAGTCCCTCCACATTCGCTCTCCAGATCATTGTTATTTCCCTGAGGTGTTTCATGGTGACAGATGGGCTTTAAGAAGGGAGTTTGGAGAGACGGCAGGATGAATGAGTCTGCAGACAGAGACACGAAGAATCGCAGAGGTATAAAGATGAAATGGAAGAAGGGGGAAGGTGTGGGAGGGAAGCAGAGACAACCATTTCCATTAGTGTCATTAAAGAAAGCCTGACACTGAGGCTGGAAGGACAAACAGTGGCAGCGTGGAAGTAACAGAGAGGCAGCAGCTTGATGTAAGAAGTGCTCAGGTTCAAAGAGTCACCCACTGACAATATCCTTACTATTGTGGAAGGTTTTCATTTATCTTTGATGTGCTCTTTAGGATTTTGTACTTTTTTTGTTGCTTCTTTTTTAAAATTCAGTGACACAGTAAAGAAAAGAAAAATAGAAACAACAATAAAACTGCAAATCTTTATGACTCTTTAGCTTTAAAGTGTTTTTACCATTTTCCTTTGGTTGTAAAAGCCAAACCAAGTGTTTACATTTTAGGATTTCCTCGTCCCCGTGCCTTTGCCACAGAACGGCCGGTGAAATTGTTTTTAAGAGTGGTGGTCTGCTCTGTCTCAAGAGCGGCTCAATAAGGAGGGGAGTCAATATGGCTGCTCTCAGACGCTGGGTCAATGAGGGAGGAGGCTTCCTGCTGAGCCAAGGGTAGAAAAGGAGAGAACAGGGGGTCTTTGTGCGGAGAGCAGACCCTCACCCACTCCTCTTTAATGCTTTGACTCGGATATTAACTTGGGCTGTACTCGGCTCAGAATTTTGCCAGTTGAATCAGATTCGGCTTCAATACGAAGCTTTGACTATTTAATCCTGTTTTTTCAGCGCCACACCAAACTACTGTGCGAGTCTGCATGAGTCTAGTTCTCCCCCTTTAGACGCACATGTATCCATAAGCGCTGGCTGTTGGCCGGACTTTAAATGATTTATAAGGGACGACTACTCAGTCTTTCAAGTCGCGTCACAGCTGTTCCAACTACATCATTTACTAGATGACTGATTTTAGTGAGCTAGCAAGTTAAAGTTAGCAACAGCTCGGCTTGCAGCTCCTGGAGCCCCCTGAAGTGTGTCTAAAAAAACACTGATTTTAAACATGAAGCTGCTTTTTTTGGTGTTTTCCCCCGTTTTCATCACCTGAAGTGTGTGTCAGGAAGAGGGGACCTTTGTGGAAAACTCGGCTCCGAGTGAAAACCTCGTGATTGATGAACACTGGTTATAATGAGAAGTTAACAGCCTGCTTTGCTGTTGCTTCTGTATTGCTCTGTGTCCAGTGATGCAGCTAAAAAACAACAGAGCAGATAATCGTCTTTTGAATGATGATTCGAAACATCAGCTGTCAAGTAGCAGCGCTAATATAAAGCTTCCCGGATCTGAAAAACCTGCGTCAGTGCGCTAATGTCGGTGGGAAAGGGGTGTAATCTACTGCAGGACTTACACAGACATAGACTACATGTTGCACAGGTGAGTTATCCACAGTGTAAACAGGATACTCAGGATATGACTAAAAAAACCACATTACCTTGGTTCACACATACCTCACCATGACGACGAGCCCTCTAACATCTTCGCGTTCTACTCTAACTCAAGATCTGAAATACAGCCCTCACTGCATGTCTCCGTTCTGCTCCCCTCTCTGAGAGGGAGAAAGCACGGCAGCATATCAGGGCACCACCTAAAGCTGGGTTCCCAAACCTTTTATGACTGCTGAGCAAAGTGGATTTGGGACAGAGGTAACAGCCCATACTTATCAACCAGACAACCTCATTTTCTAGCCTCTCCCTCGTCCTCGCTGGTCGCCTGACGCGGTGGTTCCTATTTTTCAAAGACAAACGGGGGGCTCCCACACTGCTGGGCCGAATAGATTAGACTTCCCACACTGTAATGTGCTTTCTGACACCCCCTTTCCTTCTTTAACTCCGCAGCTGTGTTGTTAAAAGCCTGCAGAGCTTCAGAACTAATAAATGCTGACCTAAGAATGTGTTTGTTCTCCATTGCAACTAAGGAAAGGCGTATTTTATGTCGCGTAGTAAAAAAATACAGTCTAGAGCATATTATTGATGATTACAACCAAAAAAATCTTCCGTACAAGAGACTGAATTCCCCGTTGTTGTAAAATTCACTTTCTTTGTCTTTCTTCAGCAAAGTTTTGTTAGATTTTTTCCCCCTGAACTTTAATGATGTATGGGAACATTCGCTCTGCTGTGTTCTGTCAATGAACTCTTCAGAATACATCAAGTGAACGCACCTTGTTTTCTGTAGCTGTTCATTAAACTTTTTTTTTTCTAAGCCTGCAACACACAACCTTGTTAGCTGGCATAAGATAACTTTACTTTGGCTTTGACCTCAAAGTTGAAGCTTTAACTTTTATCCTGTGAAAGCCTCTCTTGTGGTTTATAGTCTCTATCTGTATAACGAAGAATGGAAGTGCGAAAAGACAATATCAACTAAGAGGAATATAATGGGAAGCTGGTTCAGCTCAGTTGGTAGTGCAAGCGCTCCTTTCACAGAGGCTACAGTCTTCCATGCACTGGTTGCAGGTTTGACTCCCGGTCACCCCCCACTCTCTTCTCTCCGCGCTCCCTGTCTCTCTGCAGCTGTCCTGTCAAATAAAGGCAAAGGCTAAAAAGTGGAATACTATAAAAGCTTCGTCAGAAAATATCGTCCGATATGTGCCCATCACAGATATATCGGAAGCACCCAATATGTTTCCAGTAGATACACTTTTTTTAAAGAGCATATAATTAAGAAAACAATGCTTAGCGTGTTGAAGAAATTGAGTTTACAATATTCTCTGCACCGTCTGCTGCACATGCAGCAAAGCATCACAGCCGAGCAGCTGGTGGTCAGCACTAGCGTATAATAAATACACATTTACTTTAATAAAGTTATGTGTTTCGGAAAGCAGGTTTCTGAGGATGTTTTGAGAGTGAAATTGGTGCAAATTCGGTGCAATTTTAACACAGAAAAGCTCTATTTTTACTCGAAAGGTCACCGTATTAACCCTGATGTCTGCATGTAGTATGCTTAGAACTGACTGCACTGTTCCACCTTCCCTGTGATATGTCTGGAGGACAGTGGCATCATTGTTTCGCTTGTTTTCCGTTGGCATGTGTGTTCATCCGTCTGCAGTCTGACTGGTATTTGTTATGACCATATTTTTGGAGGAAAAAGATTGCAGATATTGTAAAATAAAATGTGACAAAGACTTGTAAGTGTAGTTTGGCACAAGCTAGCTCCTAAGCCAGCCATCAACCCCCCAGTTTACCCCCATCTCCAGTCCCATCCTCTTCTCTTCCCCCTGCCCTGCTCTGCTGACTGGATGTTGTTTCTGCTACTGAAAGCAGATGGTTCGCCATTTTGTTCGACAGTAGAGCCCAAGCTAAGCCCTCCCCTACTGCTCCTGCGACGGGGATAAAAAGCTGCTAAAGGCGGCTGTGTTGGCTCTGATAGGATGCCGCAGGACCTTCCAGCCCATTCAGTGTACTCCTCAGACAGAGAGCGGCTGAAGATGCTCCTTTGACTGGAAGAGAGCCAGACTGGAGGCTGGAGGCTCGGCCCAACCCACACACCCAGCGCTCCAGCAGCGTAAAGCAGAGATGATTAAGCATGCCGTGGTGCCTCTGGTCTGCAGGAGTGACAAATTCCCTTCACTGCTCCTCCACTCTGGTCTCTCCCCATCTGTCATGTACACCATCAGAAAAATACATTGACTGGTGTTGTCACATTCTGTCCAATATGTGCACAAGGCCGATCTCAATGTATTGATTCCTCAGAAATCAGCTGCTTGCTTCTGTCTAATTTAAAAACCACTCGCTTACTGCGGGAGAAAATGTGTCGGCTCAGGGCGTCATATATATTTTTTATTACCGACTTCTCTTTATTAACTCGAATCTCACATCCACTTCTGCCGCAAGCGATTTTCAAAATAAAATATTGTATATATGAGCACCTTTGATGTCGTTGCATCAGCAGATGAAATAAAGTTTATGTATCCTGAAATTTCGCCTCCCTTGCATCCAGTCTGTAGCTGCACATTACCCGCAGTAAAATATCATCCGGAAACTTCCAGTTTAACCACTTAAATTAAATATGAGAGGCTCTGTAGAAGCCATAAGAGGGTATTAATAAGATGGCAACAAACAGAGCTGTATCTAATTGTTTTGTCTTTGTGGATGAGACCACGCTTACCAATCCTGCCTTGATGCTTTAGCCAGAGTGGCTGAGGTCCAACACAGTCCACTGAGACAGAATGAGGCCGCTCTTTATTCTAGTCTTCGTCATAGACAAATGAGTGTGGAGACAATTGAACAGGATGGTTTGAATTCTATGTTGTCTTACCGTGATTCCCTGAAGTGAAGGTGGAAAATATCTCTTCAGCTCCGTCATTTTGTTCAGCATTTTGCTGTAATCGTTCGTGCTTTCAAGAGAACTAAGTGCACTGAGGACAAGCAGCCATATTGCCATCGTAATAGAGCGCGCATTACATTGCTTCGCTCATTGGATCTCACACTGGGGACTTGGCGCCGCAAGGTAGAGAAATTACCTCCTAGTAGTTAAATAGCTGAACCATTGACATAGCATCTCTCTTTCTCCCTCCGCCTTCTCTCTCCTTTCTGTCTCTTTCTGCTCTCGCTCTCCCCTGGAGACTTGCCATTTCTTTGGAAGAGAGCAGGCATATTTTAAACTGCATTTAACATTCAGCCACTTTCACTCCTTCACTGCATTATTAAAATACCTTCATACCCTCTTAATTATTTTCCCAGCCCTCCTCCATCCCTGCAGAACTGATAATTGCCGTTATTTATCTAAACAATACCACTGTGTGTGACTCTTAGGGTGGCAGCGCTTGAATAATGGATGAGGACAAATGCAAAGCTATTGCACTTACTCTGACTTTAGCAATATCCATGTCAGCGCGATGTTACCATTCATGCTCGAGGAAAGGAAATGGCAGCGGCGTTCCAGAGAGTTTACTCCATCGCTGCACTCTCTACTTATACTAAAGCAAGACGTGATATTAACTTGCCAGAAAGGCCAGACTGGGTTAAATTTGTCAGTTCCTCTCGTCCAACTCCAGCAGGGCTTGTGGCTTTGTAATGAAAAGCCTCTCGGAGACTCTGGGATTGACTGAGGAGCAGCGGCGGAAAAGAGAGAATGGACAAAAAGATGTTTTGATTCTGAAACATTTCATTGAGTGTTTGGGGCACTCGGAGTCCTGTAGTGTCCTTTCATTTCAGCCACCAGCACATTTTGTGTGAGGGAGTTTTGAAAGTTTCCCACTGAAGTCGATAATGTGTCAGGAGATTTTTGAGTCACTTGTTATGTGGTTAAACTCAAACTACAGCTCCAGCAGAAGTCCCATGTATCCAGAGGGATGTAGCTCTTTCCTCTAAAAGTCAACGATTCAAATCATCAGTTGATGGAGTTGAGAAGACGGATCTGGTTAAAAAATATAGTCAGAAACGATGGTGATGTGACTTCAAACATTCAGCAAGTAGGCGATGGGAAGTGCTTTAAGTCTGGCCAGCAGCCAGCCCTTATGGAAGAGAGATAAATGTGCATGTAAAGGTTAAACCTGAGACACAAGCAGCCTGATACAGGAGCTTGGAGTTGCACTTAATTGTAAAAAAAGAAACTAATAGTCAGAGCTCCAAATCTGCTGACAAAACTCTGAGTTGGGTACAGCCCAGTGATTGTCTATAAAGATGGACGACGCATCTCCATCTGCTCTCATTGTACGAAATTGATGCCAAAATGGCCCCCGTGACGGGCGCTGCCATCTTGCGATGGTGGCGCCATTTGGAGACAAGAGTTGCGCAGTAGAGATCGGCGGGTGGAGCCGCCGTAGCCGCTTCCGCTAACCAAAACACACACTTAACTTACTGCAAGAAACATGAAAGATCCTGCACGTCGGCGTGTTTAAGAGCAGAACAGCTTCTTGTGTTGGTCTGAGCTTAACGTTCACAGATATGGAAACTAACTGTTTTAGTTAGATACGTTTCCTCTCGCCGTTCCTTCTCTACTCTGCTTTGGCTTCACTTTTAGGGAGCTGTCATGTCGTCCATCTTTTTATACCGTCTATGGAACAGCTCTAAAGTGTTGGTCAGCATTTCTGCTGCAGAACAGATGCAATGTTTTTTTAAATATGTGCTCATCTGTTACAGCAGAGACACACCAACAGCTCAGTGTTTATTTAAACATCACAACAGGTCATGATGTAGCTCATCCAGTGACAGCTGCTGCATCAAGCATTAAATCTACACTTCTACCACTGGTGGAAAGTAGACACATGCTATCATTGCATAAAACCAATCACAGTGTCTGTGTGGAGCATCCAGCTGATCTTTCTTCCTCTCTCTCTCCCCGGTGTCCCTCCAGGTTCAGCAGCGCAGCCCTTCAGCCCCTTCTGGTTCACAGTGGAGCCCCAGGACACGCTGGCCATCCGGGGCAACTCGGCACTGCTCAACTGCTCGGCCCACAGCGACGCGTCCACGACGGCACGCATCGAGTGGAAGAAAGACGGCACCTTCATGAGCCTGCTTTCAGACGAGAGGCGAAACATACTTCCCGACGGCTCGCTGTTCTTCACCCATGTCGTTCACTCGAAGCACAACAAGCCGGACGAGGGGACCTATCAGTGCGTGGCCACCATCGACAACCTGGGGTCCATTTCCAGCCGCACGGCGCGTCTCGCTGTAGCAGGTAAGGCCTGAAACATTCATAGTTTGAAAAGTTTGAGCAAAGGATTTTCACACCTATTATACACCCACACAAGTATTTTCACTTAAGCTGCCTGATAGGATTACCTGTTTGTACAGAATGTGGCTCATGGATAAGCAAAAGCACTTGTGTGTAAGGGCTAATCACCTCACCAAACTGCTAGTATAGCTGCTGTCAGCGTTAGTGAACCACAGTAATTGAACATACCTGTGTGGGTGTGTGTAAATGAAGGTCATAATAAGACGTGAGAATTTAAAGTGGTATGGGTGCAGCATGACAAACATCTATACATCCATCTGTCAATCCATCTTTCCGCCTCTTGTTGTTTCATTGATCCCAATATAAGACAAAGTGTGTCACTAAAAGATTTTCTCTCCTCGCCATGTGTTGGAAACGTTTACTACTCCACGGCTAAGCTGCAAATGCAAAGCCTGATGACGTCTGTAAGTGGGAAAAGGTTCTTAGTCAGTTTGTTTTTTGTCCTTGAATTGCTGAGCCTCATCTATAAATATCTCCTTTTCTGCAGTTGCAGAATGTATTGCCCTACTGGATAAATGCTTGTTTCAAGGGTCTGTTCTTTTTCATTACTAGTCCTACAATGTGACCTTGTTCAGTGTGGGAGCAGTAAGTGACGTGGGATTATTAGGTGTTTTGAGTCAAGTGGTGCCCCGAAAATTCAATTTGCAGCTGCAGGAGCCACAGAATGCGTTTACTGTGTGTGCTGTCTGCTCAGCGGTGCTCTGCCAGATTTTAAGACGTTCAAGAGGGGCCTCTTGTTGACAATGGGATAGCACAGTCTAAGCCTCTCGGATGGCGAGTGCCCGCGACTGCCATTCTGTTTCTTTTAGAATTACAAGTTAATGAGGCAGTATGTCACGTTGGAGAGATGGAGTAGATTTTTCCTTCTGCACTCAAAAGAGATCTGTTGTCTGACTGCATGTGCAGCATGTTCTCTCAAACACGACTTGTCTCAACAAAACTTAGAGGCAAACAGAACTCACAGGGCTTCAGTGTTTAAACAGAAGAAGAAGTATTCTGCTGTAGGAGTGAGAGCTGAACCGTTGTATGACTTCAGTCTAGTTAGAGATGTTCTGATACCGTTTTTCCGTCTTGATCCAGACTGATGAACAGATGTTTCTATCCCACTTTTCAGCCCATCCAGTCGAGGCAGGTGGCTGTTCAACATGAGTCTGGTTCTGCTCGATGTTTCTGCCTGTTCAAAGGTGGTGATTCATGTCGGGTCTCCCTATAAATAACAAAGACGGTACCGTCTAGACCTGCTCTTTTTGTAAAGTGTCTGCAGATAACTTTGGTTATGATTTGGCGCTATACAAATAAAATTTGATTAATTGATTGATGTAGGTATCGACCAGCTGTGTACTAGTTTTCCTGTGTGGATGTGGTTGCTATCAGTGTTGTATGGCCTAGCTCAGCTTTAAAACAGGAGTGGCCGATATCAGCAGTAATACATCTGTGGTGGCTGCACGGCACAGCTTGCTGTGTAAGTTACACAGGGGAAGAATACTTGGATATTGGTTTGGTGCATGGACTCGCTAACTTGTTGATACACTGTGCTGTGTGTAAGACAGTGTAGGAGATATTTCTGATACTAGTTGCGGTACTCAAAGAACTTAAAGGTCATATCTTTTAAATGGTTATTCTCATATTCTGCATGGGTTTCACATTTTTGGGTGTTTGTTGTTCACAGTGAAAAAGTGAAAACGTAATAATTCCGAGTTTGTCCAGAATCACATTTTTAAAAAGGTCGTTCACAACAGCTGCGGGTTTCTACGTACAACCTTGCTTTCGCTGAAATCGACCAATCGTCATTCACCGTCATTCACTGTCAATCACCTCAGGCTGCCTGTTTGCACTAGCTTGTTGTCAAGTCGTTGTAAATATTTCAACTTACCATTCCGATACCTCCCTATACATATAAGGCCGAATAAGCGATCCCAGAGCAGCCATGTTTTCTACAACTTTGCAATGACAGTGCAGTGCGGCCGCTTGTGGGGGATGCGGTCCCTCCAAATACTGTCAGCCAATCTAGGTCTAACCTTTTGAATGGCAAAACAGCCACGTTAGAATAATAGAACACTGATTGCATATCTAAAATATGTCCCCTTAAGACCAGTATTGAATGAGCTAACAAGGATCTTAATATTTAAGTTAAGAATGTAAACATTAAGTGCACTGCAGAGTTTGATTTTACAGATTACATGTTATTTTAATCATATCACTGTATCGCATATTCATCCAGTAGCGACAGAGAGGGGGTTTTGTGCTGAGTGTAATGTGATAATAATACTTTGTGTTAAAGTGTTGATGCCATTTTCAGCCTTCACACAAATTATCTTAATGCTGTTGTGATCGCTGCGATAATGGACCCAATTGTCAACCAGGCAATTCTCCTGACAAACACGTCCATTGTTGGTGTAAAAGATAATCAGAGGGCAAGGCTCTCTGTGTTTTTACGCATTGTGTTTGTGTGACGAGAGTAAATGCTGGTGTGTTTGCAATGTGTGTGCATCTTCAAGTCCGCTCAACCGCAGCTGCACAGTCGAAAATCCATCCTGGCGCTTCATCAATGCCTGTTACTACATCTGCATTGACATATAATGCAGAGGGGACTTGTTTAGCTCCTGTGCCAAGACGAGCGCTGCTACCAGGCAGCCTCACAGCCAGAGGGAGCTGCCTGGGTCAGCCATGATGGGATGTTAGATACAATCAATTTCTACTTGAAGAGAGGAACAGGTGAAATCTGTCAGCTATTATAGGCACACACACACACATATACACACACACTGACACACTTTTCACATGGAAATTCATAGACGTAAAAGCTTTAACCGTTGTGCACGTGCATACACGCGCACGTGTTGAACAAGCAATAGCATTTATGGTTCTACTTACACACATACACACACATGCACAGCCACTGATGTATCTCCAGCTGGCTGGCAGGTGGCCAATAAAAAGGTTAATTGCAGTGTAGAGAGAGCAGGCCATTAGGCCGCCATCAGACCCGGGAACGATGGTGCAGGCGGGGGCGGGGTGGGAGTGACCTCTCAGATGTAATGACGGAATGAGTCACGGGTGACTGGCGTGGCAGGGAGCATATCTGACAAATACCGGGGTAATATCTGGGATTGATTGCAAGGAGACGTGCGGCTCATTCTTCTCAAGGAAACACCTCCACTTGCACACATCTCCACCATCACCATCACCCCGATACGGCACTTTGCTCCTCAGGTTCACCTCGCTGCCTTAAAGGGCTCCTGCTCGCTGCAGGGTTCTTTTGGTCATGTTTACACGTGCACAAAACAAACGTAATTAAAAACATAGAATAATCAATTATGAAACAAAATCATTAGCGCAGAGCTGAATGTCACATTTCTCAGTTGAATGAGTATTTAGATAATCGACTCACCGTTATTATGCAGTATGTGGATTATATGACTCTGATAAATAATTAATTTTTATGCTCTGTGATCATTTATTTATGCACATATACTGTAAAACATTATGATAATACGTTATTTCTGTTAGGACGTGTTATTTTCTGTATTGTCCAGCTTTGAAGTCTCCTTCATGTGCAGATGGTGAAGTCTCTCTCTTGTGTTTCCTCTTTGCTTTGTCATACAGAGTGTGTGTTTAAGCCTGTGTGTGCACAGTCAGATACTGCTGAAACACAGGCAGACTAAGAAGAAAGAGAGAGGGGAGAGTGGCCTAGTGGGGCCCAATCTTATGTATTCAGTTTGAGTCTTTGAAAGAGAAAAAAAGGAGGGGGAGAAAAATTATAGGGCAGAGAGCGAGCGAGCGAGCGGTATACAGCAGTGATAGCCGGGACACGGAGCGAGACGCGGGTAATGAGAAATCCCATCTTTACTGTCTGCTGTTCTCCCACACAGCCGTCCCTCCTCCCAACGGCACGCTTTGAACCCAGCCCTCCTTAAGAATTGCTCGAGGTGGGCCCCACCTCACCACCGCTTAAGAGGGAAACCCCCAAATGAGAAAAGGAAGAATTAATGTTCCTCCCTCTCTGCCGCTATCTCGCAGTCTCTTTGTTTTGTTCCCTTTCTGACCTCTCCAGATTTAGATAAGACAATTCTCCATTCAAATACATTAGTTTTTTGTTTTAGTTTCCCTCTGTTTCGGTCCCTATCTCTGTTTGTCGCGTGTTTTCCCCCTCACCTATAGGCTACTGTGGCGTATACAGATAACCAAAGCCACTTATCACTTTGCTTTGATATCAGGTTTCACTGAAATCTCATTTCTCCCTCCACACAGCGGGAGAAATGACAACCCCAACATTAGCAGTCGTCATGTGCCATGTGTGTCGCCTCATATTTAAGCATGCTCATCCTTTGATAGAGTCAGACGCCCTTCCAAGGATTTAAGGGTGTCGGCAGATTCTTTAATCCCTTATTTGATGTATTTTAATCTGTTTTTTTCTGGGGGAGGGGGACTGTTGCACCCCTCAAGGACATGACAGCTTGAAAATGTGAAAAGGGATGATTGCGTCACTGTTGCATGGTTAGCTCTTTGTGTGATTGTCGGGTACACTTTGTTACACATACACTCATTAAGTTGACATCTTTACAAAATGTGAATAGTCGAATGTCAGATTTATTTTGAAAACATAAAAGGGACGCCAACAAAACATGAATAAAGACATTCAGTGAGGATAAAGCAAAACAGTCCACATGCACTGAGGTTGATGTGGCTAGCACTGTATTCTGTAAGTGTCTCTGCGTGTGTGTGTGTGTACTTTATCATGACTACACAGACAGCATCTCTGGAACAGCTGCACGACAACCTCAACATTTATTTAATCTTTGTTTGTAAAGGAACAAGATTAAAGCATGGAAACTGATGTCACAACATTTATAGCCTCAGCTTATTTGCACGACATGTCCCTCGATGAGCCTTAAAGTCAAGACATTTATTTTTATTGCTTCAAATAAAAACGAAAGTTATCTCTGGGTACTTTTTATATAGAGCAGGTATTGACTGTACTCTTTATATTACTTACCCAACATGAATACATGCAACTAAACAAATATATGTAAATATGTATATTATGAATCCAAAGGTCAACTGTAATACAGACAGAACAATAGAAGAGGGACAGCTTATAGAAGAAGCACCAGATCATTTAAAACAACCGAACCTTCCTCAAAAAACTACAAGTTGGATTTTACAATGACCACAGGCGGCCAATGGACCCGGGAGGCCAGGGAGCTCGCTAAACTACACTTCCTCAGTCCAGGACGCCCGCCTCCGATGTCTCATTCAAAATCATCAGGTTTGAAATGTAGACTGCAGACCTGAACATGTTTCAGACAATCCACCGGTATATTCTCGTCGTATTTCGGCTTCTGTACCGCTCTGAGCAATTGCCAATGCCATAGCCAGCAAAGCGGGAGTGTTTCACTCCTTTCAGAGGGAGGGGCGCAATGCATGCTGGGTGTTGTAGGAATGTAAAATGGGCGAAACCACGAGCTGTTTGTACAACTTTCTCCACATCTATGGCGCCAATTTCAAATATTATTGCTTCTATCGATGACAGAGAACACCAGCTTTGACTGACAGCGGCCCGTGCATGCGTGGGTTCCCTCCCACAATCCAAAGACATGCTCTTTAGGTTAATGACTCTAAATTGCCCGTAGGTGTGAATGTGAGCGTGAAAGGTTGTCTGTCTCTGTGCGTCAGCCCTGTGATTGACTGGTGATCAGTCCAGAGTGTACCCCACCTCTCGCCCAATGACAGCTGGGATCGGCTCCAGCCCCCCTGCGACCCTGAACAGGATAAGTGATATAGACTTATCTACCACTTGAAAGTCTACTATATGCCCTTTACAGTTAGCAATTACAGTAAAGTGTAAGTTTAAAATTGGAAGTTCTCTGAATGCAGGAACTTCCAAACAACCACAGAGATTGTTTTTGTTATAGCACAAGCTGTCGCTCTTTCTTTAGTCGCTTCAGAAAGACTGATGAGGCCTTCATTGCTCTCCGGTGCCTTGACAAACTCGCTCACACACTGTTAGTGTATGTTTTGTAAGCTAAATGCTCTCTGTACTCTGGATTCTACCACCACAAACCTTTTTAATATTCAGCTCATCATGTTCGGTTTATGCACTTAGTCCATGTCACCATGTGTCAGTGTACTAAAGTCACCCTGAAAACACACGCATGCATACACACAGACCAACACAGACAAGGGCAAACAAAAATCTGTTATCGCAAAGGCTGATCAGGTTCCAGCTACGCACACAGAGATAGAGCCCATTCAGATGATGACTAACTACTCACTGAGCTACATGCATTCAGCCTACTTATTCAGCTTATATTTCACAGTTCCCAAAGAACACCACTGCTGCTACTCTTTCATTTTTCACTCTTTCTCCTTTGTCTCGCTCCCTTTGTCCTTTCTCTCACTTAATCAGCCACCTGTCCTTTCTCTTTACCTTCTTTACTACCTCTCTCAGCCCTCTATTTTCTCTTTATTATCCTCTCAGCCCTCCACCTCACTACTAACACACCCACTGGCACACACACACACACACACACATATACACACATGCACTCTTTCATGCACTCGCCCATTTTGCAGTTCCACAGTGGCTGCACCCAAGTCATAAAGCGACAAAATGGCAAACAAACAGTAATAAATCTCAAAAACAACAAAAAAGCCCCCCCCCCTCCAACACTCTCAAAGGAACCCCCAGAAAGAAATGCATCAACCATGTCATTGTTTCCCTCCACAGAATGTAATCTTGTGTGTGCACGAGAGTTTTGACCACGTCTGCACCAAGCGGGCTACATTAAAAATAAACCCCCTTTTCCTGTCTTGTTGTCACTTATCATCTAAATGTCAATAAGTCAACATTTCACACGCCTGAAAACTTTAATACAAAACGGTCCTGCCTTTAATCTGAAAACTGCAGTCATTTGTCAGGAGAACATTGCCACACTGTGTTTTGAATGCCTAATAGCCTGTCACACAACACAGGTCTGTATTTATATTGATGCTGTCTAGACATCCTCAGTCATAAAGTCATGATTTCATCAAGCTCCTAAAGGATTACATTGCAGGAATGATTGCTCAGCTTAGAGAACAGCTCTTGCTTATCAGCTTTGTACAAATCACTGCATACTTGTGTAGTTTTCTGGCAGTAGAAACAAGTAAATTGTAGCAATTATACACAATATAAGTGATTTTGGAAAGCAAGAGATGACTGACTGAAGGTTTAATTTGGGGTGACTGGCTGCACAATGATTGCTGTAATAACCATTTTTCTTTAAATGTGTCCGTCATTATTTTGGTGTTCCTCTGTGCAAAGAGAACTTTGCAATAATGACTCTGGTATTCCTGCCTAGTTTTAAAGAGCATCTTTAGATTTACAGCACACACAATTTAGTGCAGACATTTCTGTAGCCGAGCCCATGACAGTGTGTACATTTCCAGCTGCAGGTGCATCCCCCTTATGACCAATTATGTGCCTTTTTGCTGCTGAGTGCCGGGGTCGCTGACATGAAGAATGGCCCGGACCGGGAAGCAGGGTCGGGGTCACTGTGGCGTTCCATTACCCAGATTTCCATCTGTCTGTGGCACACGTGGGGAGGGATGGGAGCGACAAGATGGGAGCGGCGGCAGAGAGGAGGGACCGTTGCGAACGTGCGCTTCTGCTGAGATGCATTAATCATATTTTGAGCTGAAAAATGAAAAACCTTGGAGCAACAGTAATGAAAAAACATGTATTTGAGTTGTTGTAGCTAGCTGCAGACATGACGCTGTAAAAGAGACAGGACTCCACCGAGTCTCTGTTTGGGAAAATATGATGCAGGGAATCTTGGTTGCTTGGGAGTTGTAGGGAAAGATCTATCTTTTTTTCCCTCCTGAGGACGGCAGCAGGAGTGTCGGCCGGGAGTCTGCTGGGCTGGAGGTGGATGACAGCCTCCATTTTACGTGTATTCACTGACTGATTAGGTCCTCTGGGTAGGTGGAGAGGCTGATAGAGACAGCACTATCTCTACTCTCCAGACACCTCAGAGCCTGGTGTGTGTTTGTGAGTGTGTGCGTGGGAATGTACACCCATGCTTTTAATTGTCTCTGAATGTTTCTGGAATCCGTCTACTGTATGTGACACATTATCTTTCAACGTTAGATTGTACATTCAGAGCTCACCACCTATGGATGCTTTTTGCACACAATTTACCATCATCAGAAACGTGTTTTGATTCCAGCTTCTCAAATGTCAAATAGTTTCTTAACTGCTTGGCAGGGGTGAGCCCAGAGGGGTGGCCAGGGTTGGCCAGGGAATCCAGCCTGGGCTATTTGCCTTGTCAGAGGCGGGACCTTTGTTAAAGTCAACTATTTGGGCCGACAGTCTGCGAGGAGCTTTCTTTGCATTTCACTGTGGCACATTTCCTTTAGTACTTTAAATTGTTACTCTGGACGTACATCTTGTTTTTGAGTCCTCAAAGAATTAAGCTTAGAAGAAAGGGTTCATTAAATGCTTTTCATTTGCGTGTGTGTGGACACATACTTCATGCCACCCCGGCATAAGTCAGTGCCCCAATTGGGCCACCCCAGTCCAAAAAGTCTGGATCCGCCCCTGCTGCTTTTTACATTTCCCCCCGTTTTCTGACATTTTATAAACCAACAAATAAACAATTGAGAAAATTCCAAGTGAACATCATCATTATTTGCCACCCTTAGTTGCAGGCTTGTATTGCACCCATAAAATCAGGCAGGGTAACAACCCATGTTTGATACCATACCAACCTATATCCAAGTCTGGAATAGTTTAAGAAACCATTACACTACATGCTACTGCCAGATTCGAAACAGCACTTTTATTTTAATCCTCTTTAAAGTGAGCTCTGTATTGTTGTTTCTACACTGGAGGTGTTTGCTGTGGTGATGTGGATTATCCATGGTGGACTATGTGTTGTAACACTATTGGATTTTCACACTGTAACACCAAAGCTAAGCAGCATTAGACCTCCAGAAAACTTGAGAGCAAGGCTGCAGACGCAGGTCAGGTTACCAGTGTTGGCCCGTTCAAACCAAGTACACACACAGGTTTTTACCCAGTTACTGTTTTGTTGCATAAAGGGAAATAAGGGTGCGATGTAGTCGGGTGTGTGCAAGAATATGTTTACAGGTTGTGCTGATAACTTCATTATTAATGTACCTGGTAAGTGGATACAGATAGAAAATAAACTAGTTCCCTACTAAATGAATTCTTTATCACCACACAGCACATACACATATCTTCAGTCTGCATGTGCTCCCACTCAGTGTGTGTGAAAAAACTCTAAGTACCTGGAGACATTTTCTCCCGTACGATGAAGCTGCAGTGAGAATTTGAAATTAAAGTGTACTGTCCAATTGAACTCAGGCCATTTCCAGCCTGTTCCTGCACTGTGCTCTGGCTCCTGCAATTACTGTGTTCTAATGAGAGTGATAATTGACTGCTGGAGTCAGCAGACAGAGATAAACTCTTTGTGCATAATGACTTCCCTGACTCGCTCTTCTCATCTGTGTTTCTGAGCCCGCTGCTCTCCATCCTGCACCTCATCTTCCCCACGACCTGAACTTCTATTCACAACTGTACACAGTGTACCTCACAACATGTGCGAGGCATCTGCACATCAGTGATGATTCTTCACTGCTCAAGGCGTACACAACCTCGGAGATTTCCCTTAAATGCTCTCATTTTCTCTTCAGACCCGACGGATGGAATCGTGGCGTCAGTGAGACTGTGGCTGCGAGCGTGACATGTTAATCGGCCCGAGTGTTTTGTCTTTTACAGATGCCTTGCTACCATCTGCTCTGAAATATCTCCTTCTACGTGAGAAGCATAATTTTGGGATCTCATTCGGTTGCGAGTTTCCTCTCATCAGCTACAGTTGTGTGTCGGCTTTACTTAAAATTTATGTCAAGTCCTCGACACATTCCCCAGATTTCCCAAAAACGATGCAGTAAATGAAGTGGTCCTTCAAATGTGGTGTTTACAGCGTTAAATAGCACATCGTAAGATATCATTTACACCAATCGCATGGAATCAACAATCAGGACTTCTGTGGATACGTCAGTATATGTCGGCACCATGCACACATGCATCATCTTCAGCTTGCAATACTTTATTCAATACAAAATTTACCCATTAGTCAGCAAAGCAGTGCTGCACAGCACAGCCTTAATTCTCCGACAAGCCTTCCTCTCTGCAGGGCCTGGATTCCTGTTTCTTCACAGTCCTGAGCACAATTTCATGGTAATCATGCTCGTGTTCTTGCTCTTGTTTTTGCACTGAACTAGAATTAAGTATTGAGCAGTTTCAAATGCAGCAGGCAACTCTTTCCAAACAAACAAATTACCTCTTCTACTTCGACTTTAGATTCATTTAATTCCAGGTGTGTGGTTTGGTTGAATGGTTGGGTTTTTGTGTAAGAACTGTGTCATCCTGGGATTCTAATTATTGCTTGTGGCGGCACCTATGGCGATAAATGGTAATCGCGGGAGCACACTTCCCAGATATCCAGACAGTGTCGCATGTGTGACGTCCACGGTTGGCTCCGGTTGTAACTCTTTTTTTTCCTCGCTGACGGTCGCTTTCCTTTTTAGACTGTTTGCTTCATCTGAGTGTCGAGTTTGTTTCTTTTTCTTTGGATTTTCACTTATTGTTGAAGTTGTATCTGTAGTCATCCATCTTTTCTTTGTTTGTTCAGCCATAGTAGATTACTGTTTACTGGCAACACTTGCAGAGACCGGAAAAGCAGCCGCTTAGCTCCGCCTACCCTCTCTGGCAGACCAACCACTGCTGGGTGATGGAGAACGCGTCACTAACTGGGCGCCGCTTGTGATTTTTTTTCCGTGAAAGTCGCCACAGACACCCAGTCTGTGATACTGCAAATGCAAAGGCTTTCATCAGTGGGCCATAGGCTCAATCACCATTGTGTTACCTCATCCGGCGATAGATAGAGACTTTACAGACATTTATTTAATTGAAAATCTTGGAGATCATCACTTTAAGAGGAAAAGATGCAACATTTTTAAGGAAGCACTTCACTTCATCTACTTCATATTATAAGATAATGAGGCATTCATCCTCCAGTGCAGAGGGCATCCTAGCAGGTGGAACACTTTGTGCAGTGCACTTATTTTACAAAGACGAAATAGTTGCTCTCAATGAATCCTCCTTTCAAATCGTACAGGATAAATAATCTGCAAGGTTACTTCTCTCAATTTAATGAGGTTAATGAGGACATATTCTTCATATTTGAGTATTTTATGTATAAAAAGTGTACACTATGAAATATCAGACATAGAAAATGACAACAAAAATAGAATGTACACCATTTTCTGAGCTGTGAAAGTGAGACAACCCATGAAGAGAATTCCTGTGGTTCCTAGCAGGAGTGACATATTCCTGGGAAGTCTTCCACTGGAAAAGGTTCAACCTTAGTTCACGTCAGTTACAAAAAAAGATGCTCTTTAATTCCACAAGCTAAGGCGTATTACTGAGTCGTACCCCGCGGATATGAGGCGTATGTGCTTCTTATGTTGAGCTGTTAGGATGGATGTGCATGGCGAAGTTCATGCTTAAGTCAAAATATAGCTGCTTTGTGCCGGGAGTTTTACCACCTGGGGAGGGCCTTATTGAAATGGGTGATTTTCTTTCCTGTGGACCAGGCTGGGAAATTAACTTTTTCAGACGTAGCAGCCACTGACAGATACATGTTCATATTCATTCACACTTTACCTGCATTTTGCTGCTGGGAAACTGGTGCTAATTTCCCACCCTGCCGTGGATAATCCATCACTTTTGCAGTTCTACAATCTGCATAAAAAAGAAGCTTAACTGCACTTGAGAGTATTTTGTTTACCTCCCCCTCCCTCATTGACATTCACCGTCCACGTCTCCTTCCTTCACTTCCACAGATAGAGATACCTTCACAGTTACGGACGAGTTTGCTCATCCGCGTCGCTCTTTCATCCCCCGATGGCCGTCCGAGTGAGCACGCACAAGCAGTTTGGGGTTTTCATATTAAAACAACCCCGTGTTTCAAAGTTAAAGAAGGCTTCATAGCGCTTTTGAACCCCGAAAGAGTCACAGTTTTTTTTGATGGCTCCTCCGTGCCTCTGGGAAATCTTTTCAAATGCACCTCTGTATTCATCAGGCGCACGGGCGCAGCAGGAAAAGTGTGACTCAGTTTTTTTCAGATTGATGCGGTCCAGCTAGCCTTGAGTTTTCCTCTTCAAGGCCACTTGTCTTGACACTTGTTCTTTTAAAATATTTGACAGAGAAAAGCTTTAGGAAGAATAACTCCTATTTGGATCTTCCCCACGAGAGTCCCTTCTGCCGTGAAGTCTCTCTGTTTATATCGTCTCCACATTATGACAAGCATATCATATTTTTGATGGGGTATCCTTTGAAAAATGGTCGTTTGAGAGTGAAATGTGTGATTCCAGGGTGACAGAAAAGGGATTTGGTTTTACTACTTTAGATGTAAATAAAATATGTCTGAAATGCATATTTTACTCCACTTGGCTTGTGCTGAGGATGCAGAAATGAGGTGCCGCGTGTGTGTGTCATTGCATATTCTGCGCTGAGAGAGCGCCGCCTCGCCTTGAGCACAGATGGAGTGCACTGAAAAAACAAAGTGCGAAGTGCTCGGTTGGTGAGCATCTTGGTTTCTTATGGTTCAGAGACCAACGTTATTTATGGAGTGAGTTTTTTTTCGCCATCTGAGCAGGTTTCCAAAAGCAGTGATGGTATTATGATGGCAGAGGAGAGGTGGGGCTTTAGCTGAAAGGTGGCACGCTCAAGGTGTGAGGTGACACCTCAAAGAGCATCTCTCTCCGCTTTCACTCACTTCATATCGCACGCTCTGTCTTCTGGCTGACAGGATTACACTTTCTCCATGATGCTTTCGCTGGTGGAAAAAACAGGAAGAGGAACTGGTGTTTTTTTCTTCCAGTTCCCCATTCCCCTTGATTATGGCAGCTTCATTGAAAGTCTTTCTTTAGTGACAAACAAAGTGGTTTTATCCTGGGAACGCACACATTCTGCCTGACAACCCTTAATGGAAAGTTAATTTGCATTTATTTTGTTGCTTTTAGCCAAAGACAGACTGCATTCCTCACTCAGTGTCACTTAGAGCGAACATGAGAAAGGAAAAGCGAGGTGGTTTTAGGGTGCAGAATGGATGCCTGCCAAGTATTCCCAATGCGCTCTGCAGAGCTACAGGGATGATAATAGCTGGGAGTGAATGGGGCACCGAACGTGTCCTTCATCTGGAATAAAGAGTGTTCGGGGAGCTGTTGGAGCCCGTTCAGGCCTGCTTGAACACAGACTCTGTCTTAATGTGTGGGGGCATGACATGTGTGATGCAGGAAGACTTGCAAAGTGTGACAAACAAGGCAGATGGAGCACAAGAAAGTGATGCGTTGTTTCAATGAGCATTCAGCTGTGCAGGGAGGCTGAGAAACTATGCAAGTGTTCGTGTGTGTGTGTGTGTGTGTGTGTGTAGATCCTCCTCTGACTGAACTGTCTTGAACTCTGTGTGTACAGTGAGAGCTTTGGGGAGGGTGCTCAGACTTCTCATCTGCACACCATGCAGCGCGGTCACACATTTAGATTGGTGGTTGCGAGCAGTGGGGGTATCAAGTGCAGTGTGTGTGTGTGTGTGTGTGTGCATGCGCATGGAGGCGTTTGACTCACTGAGTTGAGTCTGATGAGGCTTGATTGATGATTAAAAAAAATAAAGGCTTGCGGTGTTCGAGTGGAGGCTCCCTGCTGGTCGTGTTGATGTGTGGTATTACGGAATTGACTGCGTCCCGCTCGTCATCTGGATAACAGAGTGAGTGAAGCTTTAATGTCCCTGAAGGGCAATGTTGCTTACAGACAGGCAACAAAAATGACACAATGTAGAAAAACAGAAATGTATACAGCACATACAGCATATACACAGATGAACACAAGGAGAGTAACACCAAAAATACAGTTGTCATGTTCACTTGTCGGTAAATCTATAAGAGAGCGCAGCGAAAGAAAAGAAACTGTAGTTTGTTAAAAAAAGTCAATGTTCTTTGCTGCGGACAGTCGTTTATTCTTGGATGCTGCAAACGGAACCATTTCTCAGACAGCTGACTCACTTTTATTAACAACACAGCATGCTGCTATGTTGACATCTTGCTGGTTACAAAAGTACAGGAGCTCAGGAGAACAGTGGCCGTATTGTAATTTCCAAAGTTAATGTGACAATAAATTTACATTTTTAAACTTCCTCCTAAACCATAAATTAAAATATATTGCTAAAAACAATGTCTTGCCCTACTCAACTCTGACTTAAAGTAATAATCTTGAAGATTTTCAAGTCTGTTAAGTCACTACATATCTCCGAATGAGTTAACACAATGGTGATTGAGCCTATGGCCCACTGATGAAAGCCTTTGCATTTGCAGTATTACAGACTGGCTGTCTGTGGCGACTTTCACAGAAAAAAACACAAGCGGCGCCCAGTTAGTGACGCGTTTTCCATCAGCCAGCAGTGGCTGGTCTGCCAGAGAGGGTAGGCGGAGCTAAGCAGCTGCTTTCACCGCTCTCTGCAAGTGTTGCAAGTAAACAGTAATCTACTATGGCTGAACAAACAAAGAAAAGATCGATGACTACAGATACAACTTCAACAATAAGTGAAAATCAAAAGAAAAAAACAAATGGGACGCTCAGATGAAGGCAAACAGTCTGAAAAGGAAAGCGACCGTCAGCGCGGAAAATCAATATCTATAAATACGTATAGAAAACCCTTTGTCTCTCTGAGCTACCCCTAAAGACAGACTGATGATATTTTCCGGTGTGACTTATATTTCAGATTTTACGGTACTGAAAAATGCATCCTCATACTGAATCTCGTTCCTGCATAAGACAAACAAAAGCAGGCAGAGGACGCTGCCCTGACAACACCCTGTAGAGGATGAGAGAACACATTTGGCTGATAACACTCATCCACAGGGTCTCCTCAGGATCAGTGTGTGATATTGTGTGTGTGCATTCTTCAAAGCTGCATAACAGCTTTTGCTCTGAGATCAGTAATAGGTATCTCGTCTATTGTTTAACCTCACACATACATACGAACACACAGGCAGCATCGACACACCGCCAACACTTCAGCTTTTATCCTCCCTCTCCCTCACCGTTAAGCCTCCTTGCCCGTCAGTGCGGCGTTTTTAACACTCAGGTCTCAATTCTTGTTACATTTACAGCCCGGGAACATAAAGCGGGCATATAGCTGTTGCATCAAAGCATGATGTTTGGGATGCATCTATTAAATATTTCTTGAGGCGAGGGGATTTTGCAACCTTGTTCTTAAAGGACGGGTATACGTCTGCCAATTTGTACCAGTGAAACATGGATTACACACAAACACAAGCACAGCACGAGTGCAGTTTGGGCTTAGCGTGGTTCGTTTTCATGTTGGACATAACACGCAGACACACGATCACATATATACAATTAAGACTCATCAGAGCTTCATTTTGTTTACAGGCATTCAGCATAGCATCTGCTCCGTGTGTAGGCAATGCACTGCAGATGGACTAGAGTAATTGCTAATGCCCCACTGTCACACTGTCCAGGTGTTCTAGAGATCTGTTGCATCCTTTTCCATTAGAGATGAGTGATTGATTAGATTCCCCTCTTTGTTACGTTGTGTTCTCTCAGTGCTCCTGATATGATCATTTCAATACTTCTGCTTTCTTTGCAGAAAAGATGCGACTGCACATTTGCCCTCAGTAATATCCTGTTCATATTTGCAGATTTAATTAACCGCCTATAAATAAACATAGTTTTCTCATTAGTTGTGTGTATAGAGTCCGCCCCTGAGGGCATAAATGCAACATGCTTTGTGATCCTTATTCAAATAGAAACCATGCCCCCCTGCAGCCTCATTCAACATGTAAGCCAGGTCCTCTCTGTTTTAGATGTGTTTGTTTGCTGTCGCCTGTTTAATCTGTATATTACATGGCATCTGCTTCTTACCAGACATGGCTAATGAACTTTGAAACTGTGCTGCGTTTTACGTCTACATGGAGAGATGGATCCTCTCATCATGTCAGATTTCCTGTTGACATATGAGCGTCTCTGCTCGGGCTGTTTTTGAGGCTCACTGAAGCATCTCAGAAAAGATGTTTACATGAATGTGGAAAAGAGAGAAAATCAAAAGTAGATCTTTTTTGCTGCTGACAGACACAATATCAAGATATCAAGATATAGAATTTTCTATTATTCTAACATGTTTCTGAATCACGTTGGTAAAGTCTGTTTTATTAAAAAAATTGTATACATATTTTAATCATTTTTCAGAGCTTCTCCTTCCTCCTGAAACGAACAAGCCCTTTTTCAAAGGTTAGACCACAGCCACCATTGGCTGACAGTATTTGGAGTGACCACGTAGCCCCTCCCCCACGAGCAGCCACACTGCGCTGTAACTCCAAAATTGTAGAAAACATGGCTGCTCTAGGATCGGTTATTCGGCCTTATATGTACGAGCCACAATCGCCAGGAGGTATCGGAATGGTAATTGGACATCTTGACAAAGACTTGACTACAAGCTTGTGCAAGAAGGCAGCCGGAGGTGAATGACGGTGAATGATGATTGGTCGATTTCAGCGAAAGCAAGGTTCTATGTAGAAACCTGCAGCTGTTGTTAACGGCCCATTTCAGAGGCGACCTTTTTAAAAATGTAATCCTGGAAAAACACAGAATTATTTAGTTTTCACTTTTTCACTGTGAACAATAAACATCCTGTGCAAGTCTGTTTTCCTTTGTCCTTATTAGACTTGTATCCGTCACAATTATGTCGATCAAATATTTAAAAATCGTATTATTTTCACACAAGCGTAGCCTCATATTTTGGTGGGGGCGATCCAAAGTTCGAGGTGTTGTGTTTGTATGGTGGGTGGAGAAATGGAGGACCAATAATTGACGTTAATTTGCCACACCGTCACACCTCCCGACAAGGTAAACGATGATGAATGCTCCTGGCCATGATGAGTTGACATCATCACCCTGCACTACATCTGTGTCTTCAGAAACATCTGCTGCTCCCAAGCTGCCAGTAACACACTTATGCACATATACATTCCCGCATACATATATACGTACGCCCACAGATACACGTATATAGTCCTTATTGAGAATGAACCCGTCTATCTCATGCTCTATTGTCTGCATGCCAGTCCGCCCGTGTCTCTAACCTTCACTTTGAAAGACAATTCTCTTTAAGCTCAGGAGTCAAGCTGATGCTTTGTGTTGCATGACTGCCTGAGCTGCCTCATTGTGTCTGCAGCGCGTTTCGTTATCAGCAATACCACAAAACCAATGCTGATATTCTCCGAACAGCAGCGGCAGATACTTCTGGTTGATGTGCATTTACATAATGTTAGTATACGTGCAAAAGTGTGCGTTAGCGGTCCTCTTTAAACACTTCTAATCGCACTCATGCAGGAAATGTTGTTGTTTTACCTCAGCTTCATTGGGGTATAATTTGAAGCACACACCCACACACAGTTTGAAAGATAAGTACTAAATTATGCTGGGGGAGAAGTCTGCTCACTGCTTGAATGAATGTTTAACACATTTGCATTTAGCTCCCATAGAGCACTGCGAAAGAAGAGATATCGGTGTGTAGTGATGATAAACTACAGGTCAGCTGTGATCTAAGTGTTTGTGCACGGTTTGCGGAGGTCCTAGTTTTTCTTTGGACTTTGCCAGGTCTTGATTTTACTCCCACAATGCCTTTCAAAGCCTCTCTTTCTCTCCCTTCGCCCCTTTCTGCCCCTTACTCCATCATTTCTGCCGAGGAAGGCGCTCCATTTTCCTCCGGCTCGCTCCTCCATCCATCTCATTTCCCTGCTAGCTGCTGCTCTTGCAGGGCTGGAGCATAAACAGAGCGGCCGATAGCATCTACAGATGTGCCGCCAACATCCCCAGATAAGAACCAGTAGCAGCAAGCCCCTCTCTAGCAAACAATAGAGCTCCCACTGAAATGTGTGGAAGGGAAGACGGAGAGGGAAGGGGAGGGGAGATAGGGACGGGTGGAGACTGAGTGAATGTGACTCGTGGAGAAATGCAGGGAGTAAGAAAGAGACGGCACAGTGGCAGAGAAAAGGCTGAGAAATTGGAAGAAAAGGTGGACGGTGCTGCAGGGAGGGAGGGGAGAGTATGGAGAGGTTATCCCTTCAGCTCTTATCTATGTGTCCATCAACAGCAGGACGGGTGTGTTTGGCTCCTTTATCAGGTTGGCCTGTTGAGCTAGCAGAGGGTGGAGGGGGCCCTTCATTCCAGTGGAGGGGGGCGTAGCTCGGAGCCTTAAGGAAACAAGCACTTGACGAAAGATGTGAGGACGAGCGGGCCAGTGATAGCTACTCTTTGTGGCACCTGTGTTGGATTTGATTGACATCTCCTTCATACACTCCTCTGACATTGGAGGCAGCTCTGTGGAGCTTCTCGCTGCATCCTCCCTCAACCTCCTCCCCCCCCTTCTCTCTGATAAGGGAGCGAGGGAAAGGGGAGGAGGTGAGACAGAGAGAGCAAAGGGATGCACGGTCGTAGTGCCAACACATTTATCTGTGCTCCGGTAATGGGAGCAGCCGCCGCCTCGGTCTCCAGTGGCAACGACCTCTGCAGAAGGTCAGCCTCAAAATGGGCCAAGAATGAGCTAAACTCCCGGTGATAAAATAAGACACCTTAACATGATTAAGGGCCCTAATGCAATCAGAATTGTTTTAGCTACAACTCAATTTCCTGTAATGAAAAAGGGCTCCTTTCCCCGTAGATACTGCATGTGGGGCGTTAGCTTGGCTGGAGGACTGGCTGTGAACAGGTGAAACGCACACGAGAAGCAGAGCAGACATGTGATCCCCGGGAAGGAGAGATTAAACGCTTACACGCTGACTCAAAGTGAGGATCACCAGAACTTTGAAGTCCAACACAGACACACAGTCACATCAATCTGCTGCCTCACAAGGATAACAACGATGTTGAAAACATTTCAGTTGAGTAGGAAAAGAAGTGGGTTATTTTCTTAAACAGAATATTAACCAGAAAGTCTTTTTTCAAACTAAATCACAAACACGACCTGGTTCCATTTTCCAAAATGTGATTATTGATGCTTTTTCTTTGTCTCATGTAACAGTAAAGTTGTTATATTTTTATGAGCTATGTGATGCGCATTTTTTTCAACATTAGCCCAAATGATTGATCGATAGATTAAGAAAATATTCTGCAGATAAATTGATAATAAATCTATAAAGATTACCTGCAGCCTTGCATTCAGTTTACTTCCCAGAAAAAAATCTCAATTTGTTATCTGCCAGGCTTTTCACAGTGACATCTCAGGAGCTGACAAATGACCCCGCTGTGTGGGTGCGGCTTCTGGCCGGATGGATCGTAACGACTATTGACAGTTTTTGTCTGTGAGGAGAAGAGAGGATGTAGAGGAACTCATCCATTCTGCACAGCAGGTTTTATGCTATACATGATTATTGTAGTTTGAAGAAAGCTTTTAGTACAGAATAATTAGCCCTTTGCTGTATAAAAAGACATACATTTGTAAGTAAGTAATCTCGAAGATTTTTATTTTAATAAATTAAGTCACTATCTATCACCGAATGAGGTAACACAAGCCTTTGCATTTGCAGTATCACAGACTGGCTGTCTGTGGCGACTTTCACGGAAAAAATCACAAGCGGCGCCCAGTTAGTGACGCGTTTTCCATCACCCAGCAGTGGTTGGTCTGCCAGAGAGGGTAGGCGGAGCTAAGCAGCTGCTTTTCCAGTCTCTACAAGTGTTGCGATTAAACAGACTGAAACATTAGCTTTCCTACTTGTCCTCTGTAGACCTCTGATTTTTCCCATATTTCCCATATTTCTCAACCCAAATAATAGGCTGTTTGTATTTGAGGAAACACAATGGTAAATGGACTGTACTTATATAGCACTTTTCTAGTCTTCTGACCACTCAAAGCACTTTTACACTACACGTCACATTCACCCATTCACCCATTCATGACCGACTCTACCACTGAGCCACAGCCGCCCCAATGAAATGCATCAATACATAATACCATGAATGCAAACATATATTGATTTTTTAAAAACTATTAAGACAAGCACATTTGACATCTGAGCCCTGTCACGTGTCCGTATCCATCCGTCTCCATCCATCACCATCCATGAGCCTGCTTTTGGTTCCTCCTCTGTCTGTTCACACGACAGGCAATCAGGAGCCGTCAGGGTGCCAACTGTGCTTCATCCTGACGTGTCATTTCACATGCAGACACATTTGATTGTGTGTGATTTCATCGGAGGCTGATCTGTGTTTTTCTTTTTTTTCTAACATTGGAAATAGAAAAGAAATCAATCAGCTTGAGGCAGGTTACTGACATGTGTTTCGAGCAGCTCTTTTACAGTGCCTCGTCTCTAAAGTGCATGTTATATTGCTCATCTTCCTGAGCGCTGTTGTAAAAACTCAGCCAGAAATCTCTTCTGTGAAGAATGAGAAATGTAATCAGGCGGAGGTGTCTTCTGCTCGCCTCAGTTGTACTCTAAACAGCAGCTGCGCCTCAGGGCCCATCCGCTGATAGTCATAAATGTTTAGAAGGGCGTTCTGTGGCAACATCTGGTCTGAACCCAGAGCGGTTCTGCAGTTAAATATATCCCTCCCCTGGCTGAGAGCTATCAGAGATGTTAAACCCTGCAGAGAGTAAGCTGAACATGCTTAAAGGTGCCTGCTGGCTCAGGATCAATGCGTACAGTACACTACTTCTACTCCAGTAGACTTCTGTTTGTATCTTTGTTTGCGAGTTGTTAGGTTGAAGTTGTCATATTGGACATTTAACAACAGGCCGACGTGTCATCCTGGGACAGGAGTTGTCCTTCAAGGGTGTAACTGTACTTTCCGACTGGTTACGAGGTCAGGATATTCTCTTTGTGTCATCTTCTGAACCCGGGAGCCGTTTTTACAGCCCAGCAGATGAAATAAGAAGTCCTGTCTGAGGTCGGCTCCTGTGGATCCCCACACATCCATCTTCTGTTGCACTCACGTGCGCTCACAGCACAAGCGCTTCTGTGTCAGGGAGCGTACGTGCTATTTGTGGTTGCCATTGTTCTGCGCACACATCATAGAGTTTAAAGTGACTGATTCATACTCAAGCAGCCCGTACACCAATTAACTGATTGTTCATTACATGTTTCACTCTGCCGAGGGCTTATTGGAGTAAGCACTTCTATTTTTAGGTCAGTTGTAAATTGGTGTCTGTTATGTTACAACGTGTTTAATGGATGAGATTTAGAGCATTTTTATGGCGCTGTTTTGGCACTCGCTTCCTGTCACCGCTCCATGTTGCTGTGAAAGATCAATACGTGGATGTGATGCCACAAACAGCCCCGTGCATCTCATCATTTCCACCGTATGTCAGGCTTGTCAGGCTTCATACATGATGAAGTGCCTCCATGACTTCTTTATTAGATTCCAGCACACAGTCATTAATTAATCCTGTTTTCATTCTTGTCAATCACTGGAGACCTCCCACCTGTCAGCCCCCCCCCCCCCCGGACATGATGAGGGTTGCTGTTGCTCTTTCACGGTGGAGTGAGTGAAGAATGTAAGCAAACATGTTTTCCAACCTGCAAAGTTCCCCTCGCTTCTTTTGGCTTTGTGTCGTATAAAAGGACTTTCCCTTTCTCGTAGTTAATAATAAAGTTTAAAAGTCTCTGGTGTATATATATTTTTAGATGAACACCCACACACTCCCTCATAAATCGGTGGCTTTAAGTCTGTTATATCTTGCCCTATCAGGCCATACAAACATTATAATTAAACATTGAGGGTTTCTTTGTAAAATCCCTAAATCTGTCCCGTTTTTGACCACATCCCATTTTCATATTAAACCAAAAGAAGCAAACTCCCTCCTGGCAAAAGATATAAAGAATTCATGCTGCGGTTTTCATGTAACATGCGCCGCCACTTAAGAACATCACTAAAGCAGCAGCCCTCAGAGCTAAGTTTCACAATGATCTCGGCTGCATTAGCGAGATAGAGTAATCTTTTCTTCCTGTGTACCATAAACCCTGGAGTGCCTTTATTAAGAGTGATGATGGAGGGGTGAACAATCATGTGTTTAGAGGGAATGAGTTTAAGTGGCTTCTGCAATACAATGCAATTAAAGTTTGAAAACAGATTAAGCAAATGAGAAATTTAAGCACTCGTCTCTGAGAGTAGACATCAGCTTTTTCATACAACCTCCGTCAGCTTCCATGCTTCCGCACACCATCTCGTATGCACATACAGACTGCATTAATACATTAATAATCATATATAACCTATGCTTTACCAATGGGTGGTTAATTTTCTCAAAGTAAACTCTGCGAAGGTTTCGCCCATTAGTGCTCTCCCAGAAATCCCGAGTAAGTAATCAGCCCGCTGGCTTTTTAATCCAAACATAAAAGTAAAAAGTGAACCTTGAAATTGGCTGCGTTACACTCAAATGAGGGAAACGTCCACTTTTTTTTAAAGCTCTAATCTATCATTAGAAAAAAATCAGGAGAAAGAAATCACATTAAATGTAACAGCTTTTACTGAAAAGTTTTAATTCGAAACAAGGTGCATAAAGTTTTAGTCCATTTCATAACCACACTGAGACCAACTGATCTTACTACTGTAGAGTTGTTAACAAGACTTTATAGTAGGTCCTTGTTCACCCTGAGAGAGAGCGGTGGTTATTTTACTCAGTTTTTCTTTTGTTGTATTTGACTGCATTAAAATGACTAAAGTGTAATGGTGAACAGACTGTACTAGGGATAGCAATACATCATCGTCCTGACTCGTGCAATACAAGTATCGATAGGCTGGTGCTAAACATCAATATGTTTCCCTGTGATTAAGACTCACTACGTCATGACTCCCTGCGCTTGCATTAATGACATGAATGAGGTCAACGTGAACGGAAATTAATTGGCTCAGGAAGATGTCGACAGCAGGATAAAAGAAGAAGACAGCAGGATCATATCGGACAGCGGTGAAAAGGAGTTAAGAGATGCGTCAGCCACTTCCAAATCAAAAGACCTAAATTGTTCGATAGTTCTGTATATTGAATTTACAGACTGAAAACAGGTCCATTGTATCATCTCAGATTGTGTCAAATTCTGTGAAACTGACACCAAATTGCAGTGAATAAATACATTAATCCTGCACTTTACCTTTTTAGTGGCATTTTGTATTCTTCAGTTAATCAGGTATCGTGATGTATCATTATATGATTGTCTTGCAATATATCAATTATCACAGAACTGCTGTATCGTGATATTATCGTGGGCCACCACTAGACTGTACGTATATAGCGCTTTTCTAGTCTGCCTACCACTCAAAGCACAATGTCACATTCACTCTTTCACACTATTCACATAATTTGGGGTTCAGTGTCTTACCCAAGGACACTTTGACATGTGACTGTAGCAGTCAGGGATTGAACCACCAATCTTCCAATTGAGAGACGACCGACTCTACCACTGAGCCACAGCCTGTCTTTGACATATTTAGCCACACCCATCTCCACTGCCAAAGTAATGAGCGATGCCAAAGGCATGTGTTCATCTTAACATTGAACTGCTCAGGTGTACATAATAAGCTGGTAACTCACAGACACACCTCCATAACTTTCAGGAGTTTCCCTCTGCGTTTGACTGAGGGAAGTTTGTTTAAATGTGAAATCCTCTGAACGTACACATTATCAATGAGGCGTGAACACTTTCCTGTTTTACAGTAAGAATGTAACCCGAAGTGCGTCGGCTGACTGACGTGATTTTCTGTAATGGAGGAAGCCCTTAGAAATATTCTCCCCTGAAGCTCAGAAACCTTCAATTAGGGAATTAATTATCACTTACGCTGCAGCTGGCCTGAAAGGGAGCATGAACAGAAAGAGTCACTGAACTGAACACAGCAAAGTACACGTTGTACAGGGAGTCTTTAAGGGAGGGGAGTACTGTATGTGTAGACCTCGCTTAAGCCCACATTTCTCAAAGCCTGTACATCCAACACATGGTCTTTTTTGGGCTCGGCGAATACCCCGCCACTCCCACATTCACCCTCTGTCTCAGATTTTCATTGCCATTGATTGGACGTCTTCACACTCTGTCTCATTTACTCTTCGTCCAAGGTTGGATCTATCAAATCTCTGGCTGAGATCGGCTCAGCATCGGCTGTGTCTGGTTTTATAAAATTCATCAGTGCACCGGCAAAAGGATTGTGGATGCCTTTGTGTGCATGTACCGCGGATCAGTAATAGATGTATTGATGAGAGAGGAGAGTGTTGTAGGGAAAAGGTGGAGCAAGCAAAGGTGTCATTACTGTGCTTGAAAAGGAAAACACTACTCCCTTTGGATGGACTCGCACCAGTTAATATCTCGTCAGTTCATCCAAGGAGTTATTGTGAGATGAAGGGCTTTAATTAACTCACACTTTCCTTCAACCTGACTTGTGTACTTCAATTTCAGGCACTGATTTCCTGCATTTCCCAGAAGGATTTTCCCGAGCCCCCCCAGAGAAGAACCTGTTGATTCCAAAGAGGGAGAGTGAGGGAGAAGTAGTGGAAATAATGGGTTGATAACAGTTACGTTCTGGTCTACTGATTCTGCGATCAGTGTAGGAATTAGGATCTCCTTCTTTTGTGATGCGTTTCTTCCATCTGATTGTTCCTGATGCCAATTCCAGAGAGAACACCTTGCTTTTTGACTCCAAGGACCGGACACCGGAGCCAAACATTAACATTGCTTGTTAGCAAAATAAACGCCAATTAGTACACAATTACAATCAACAAATCTGACACAGCAATCCAAGATAAATCCGCCTTAGCTCTTCTTTACAGGTCTTTATATTGTCAGTGAGGCGTTTAAGTTCAACCGTATTCTCCCTTTTTTATCTCCTCACATTTCCCCCTCATGTTTTCTGTTCCAGCAGGGCATCAGCCAAAACTTTAAAGCAGCCCATGTGGCTGTTTCACTCCAGTTTAGTTCAAGGAAACTAATTGGATCAGAGATGAGATATGTTGCAATATGCTTGACTTAATCAGTATCTAATAATGCCTGTAGGCACGACCGGTCCAACAAGAGCAAAATGTTTCACTTTATTTCTGTCTCTCTTTCTGACGTCGAGTCTCTGAGCACAGAGTTTGGTGGTTTTAGTTGAAGTCTTTACTGCTAAACTGATAGTTGAAATAAGACTGCTGTTGTGGAACACAGTTTTAATTGGTTAAATCGTTAAGCATTAGGCATTGTAGAGATTTTTCATCAGATGCTGGTGTTAGGATTTGTACGTTTGCAGAATTACCATATAAAGTATTCTTTTTGGACCGGACCTCCAATATGACATTTTTCCTCCTCCCTCTTTGTGAACACAGTTATTGTTTCAGAGATGAATGTGAACTCATTTGCTTTGTTATGTTATCCATGGATTTTTATTAAAATGCCTCTGAATCATATTTCTGTCAGTAGACGGAACGTAACAATAAATATTTACATAAATTGCACCATTAAATTAAATTATGCTGGAAAAAATGTTTATGTAAAATGTTCCAGTAATATTGGCCCCAATTAGTCAAATCGGGTCATTTCTATGCTAATGGAAGCTAAAGAATGAAAGCTGCGGCTCTCTCTGAAACAACAGCGTGTAAGTGCCCTGTTCAGATGATGTATTCAAGTCAGAGCTCGTCTGTTAGGTATCCCTCGGTATACACAGTTAGTCTAAATTGCTTGGAAAAAATGAGAAACAGAGAAAATATGATTATTTTTTCCAATCCAAATTTCCACAGTGGAAAATTGGTTATTTCATATTACCAGTCCAAACACAGACCTTATTCAAGCAGCCATACAAGGATACATAAACCCTCTTGGCAGCCCCCCCCCAGTTCCCTTTTTTTCCCTTAATTACTTAACCTGACTCTGAAAATCTGTAACATAGAGCACTGTTGTATTTCTGATCCAAGGTGAAAGCAGCAATTCTGCAGTCCGTTCTTAATTCAGCTGAATCTAGAGGGAGATCCTTAAAGCCTTCTGCATATTCCATTAAGCTCCTCATTGTTATTCTATACCTGATTTTAATTAAGAACAGTAGGAACCCAACTGTGTGATTTAACTGTATGTCTGTGTGTGCGTGCACGCACGAGTGTGTGTTACGCTCGAGGCGGTGTAGACGGTCGTTCCGCCTGTTTGTAGCTCTCTGCTGCACAATTCTTCTCTGCTAATCTCCAACCAATGATGGACACATTCATTCATTAGCATTCACATGATTATAAGCTGTTGCCGGCGAAGCCAAGCAGCTGATGTAGGGTTTGGTGAATGTAAGTACACTCCTCACAAAGGAGGAATTTGGTGCCACCACTTGGTTAACAGCTTTATTTTCTGGTTAAGTGTTGTGTGAAGGCAGAAGAAGATCAGCAGAGTCACTTTGTGAATGGAGAAAAAGAAACCGCTTTCCATTAGCATAAAACTCTCCCCATTTTGGTGTTTTGACCGCTCAGACGTTATTGCTCTGTTGGAATCATTTGGCCTCATCACACTCTGGTAATAAGTGTCGAGATTGGCAGTACAGCAGCTCAGTTCAATAGATGATGCTGAGCAAGGGGCTGGAAAATGAAGCTCCCATCCCGTCGATTTAAACGGACGATTGTGATTAATTGGAATCGATGGGGTTAGCATCGACACTCACCACTTCCCGTCTACAACACCCTGCCTGCACCCCTCTCATTGTGCTTATGTACACTTTAGCTTTGTTAACATCACTCACATACATTAACACGCACGTTTATGTCAGACATCTTAACGTGAAGAATCCACTTCATTAACATGTCCCAGGCTGCATCTTAAGTCATGCTTGTGTGAGTTAGATCCCCACATACACACACCCTTAAGACACAGCAGACTGATGAACTCAGCCTGCAGAGATGTGATGAGGCTGGAGGAACAAAGCATCAGTCGATGTAAAGTTGTGCGCAGAGCAGAGTCACTGCAGATGGAGACAGAAAGAGTGTCTGAACCGAAGCTGCGAGTGGATGATGTTTTCTCTCCTCTCTGCTGAGGTTCAGTCTTTGTGGAGTCATAATTTCTTGTCCTGTCTGCAGATGACTTTCAGGGCTTTCTCCTGTGTCTTCTTTGGGCCAAATGTCAAGTCTCGGGCTGTTCCACAAAGCCGGGGGTATATCTCTGGCTATTAGACCTCCGGGCACATTAACTCAGGGCATCAACCTCATCTTTTCAAATGTCATTGCTCCACAGGCTGAAGGATTTCTGCTCCTGCGTAGAGAGCTCTCTCTGAAGTGAAACATTTCAGTTAAAGCCTGTTGCCTTTAGTTTGTCGTATATTGATCTAGTTATGCAACAAGCAGACAGCTTTGTTGTTTGATCTGTGCTTTGAGTTACTGTCAGTGTTTATTGTGCTTTGAAGATACTTGACGATCTGAGTGCTGAATTTTTCATTTCCTTAAGTGCAGGGTAAATACCAGATATGAGCCAGGTATGCCATATCCTATACATCCACTTTAATGAAGGAATAAAGTTAATGAAGTAACACTCCAAACTCCACACAGAAAGGCCCACTTGGTCCGAACTTGGACTGGAACTAGGAACTCTCGAGCTGTGAGGCAACAGCGCTAGCCACTGCACCACCATGCAGCCCGGCTCTAGCTTCTTAACCTTCAAGAACAATATTCTCATTTCACCTTAATTCTAATTTACTTTATAAATTAAATCTTCATTGAGAGCCTGATATATCTCCCAGAATCCCCCCTGACGATGTCTGGACTGATTACTCCCCCAGCTTTACATCTGCTAATCATAAAAAACGTATCTGATTCACTGAGTCTAATCTAAGTGATTCAGCTGAATAGTTCTTCTACCCTGGCATGATTATACGTCAGGTGATTGGCAGCTCTGACACAAAAATATCAGAACTGGAATCAGCTAATCCCATATTAGCTGAACTATTGTGCTGAGATAAACTCAGAGAAGCTGCGTGCGTTGGCCCGGGCCGGGGAGAGCCTGGAGCTGCTGGGGCCTTATCTTAAAGTGTGATTTACCCCAGAGCCTCTCTCTGAAGGGGATTTGAAGAGCTGTCTGCAGGTGAGAGGGGGGCAGAGACACCGAATCGTCACTCAGCAAGTTTCCAGCAGCGCTTTCTGTGTAAAAGCACAGATACAGAAGGCAAAGATGCATTCATAAATAGATAAACAGGCCTATTTTTTCATCCTTAGTCACACATATTTTCATCCAGTCATGTCTCCCACACACACGCACATAACCAAGGAGACAAACACAGTCAGCCCAAAAACTCAAGAGGCCCTCCATGGTAATAACACAGCGTGATATTCTCTTTAATGTAGACGGAGTGGCCTCGTTACTTTTTAAAAACAACTCTTCCCTCCTCTCTAATAGACCCAAGAATACCATTTGCAGTTTACACATTGTAAGTTCTTTTTAATTGAAGCTATTGTGTGCGATTGTTTCGAATGCGGCCCGCCAGTGTTGGTTTCAGTTCAATGGCTTCAAACGCAGGAAATAATTATTTTGCGTGGAGATGAAAGTCGGGGTACAGCAGCACAAACAGCCTGTGGATCCAGCCTTTTTTAATTAGTGCTGTGTGTCTGCTGCTCTGCATGGCAAATTAACATCCACCATACGAGGATAAGTGATTGTGCTAAGCAACTGTGTGTGTGGATGGTTGTCTGTGTGCATGAGGATTTGTCTGTGTATGAGGTCGGGGGTGGGCGAGGGTATCATTTTTTTGGCCTATAACTCCTGATAATCTATCATGAATATGGATTGCAAGATGCCCCATCCTATAAGATCTTGTGTTTTTCAGCTCTGGAGATAAATTAATCCTGAACGCTCGAATAAACTGATGGGTACGACCATTTCACAACCTGTAAATGTACTGTATGTATTTGCAGGAACTCCTCACCACCTCCATTGACACTTTAAGAATGTGCTCATTCAACATTGTCTTGTCGTTGTCTTTCAGGGATGCCCCGGTTCGCCAGCCAGCCATCGGCAACCTCTGTTAACGTCGGGAGCAGCCAGGTGATGGCATGTGAGGTCAACTCGGATCTGGTGCCCTTCACCCGGTGGGAGAAAGACCGCCTGCCCTTGGAGCTGAGCGCCAGGCTTCTCCAGCTGCCCAGCGGGGCTTTGGTGATCAGCAACGCCTCGGAGTCCGACGCTGGCCTTTACCGCTGTCTGGTGGAAAACGTGGGATCGTCCAAGTCCAGCGACGAGGCCCAGCTCCAGATTCTGCCAGGTGATCTGAGATCTGATATGTTGTCCAGAGAGAGTGGAGACGCAGGATTTTATAGCTATGATTTCAGTCACACATGACACTTAGTGGAATGATTTCACATTCGTTGGACACCATTGTATCAATGTTATCTTACAGTGAAGCATTTTCCTGCTTGTCCTCGTTTGTTCCTGTTAATCAAACATGGTCTCATCCTTGATTACAGCCCAATTATGTTGGAGCGTCTATTGTAGAACCTCTTGTGCAGTTAATTAAAATTAAAATATAGTTCATTGCATCATTTGATTACAGTGGAACATGGTGTCCTCTCTCTGAGTTGCTCATTACCTTTAGCATGAAGAAATCAGCCTGTAGTGAGGGATGGTTGGATGCTTAAAGGAGTGCTAGATCTCCCACTGGGGTTATCAGCGATGCTAACAGTAACACAGTCGTAGCTCAAAAAGGGGGCTGAATTCCACTGTGGCAGCGTCTCGTCTCGCCCCTCTGGAAGTTTTATTTACTGAGTTGTTAAGCACCAGGCTCCTGGCTGCACAGAGAAGATATTAGAGGTCATAAATCAGGCTTCAACAAGACCCCAGTGGGGGTCTTTATCTCTGTATGTCTCCTCCAAGGATGTGTGGTGGAGGCTTCTGGTATGCAGAAGGAAAACTCATAAAGCTGTGTGAGGAAATTGAAGGACATTTTGTTTGGATGCAACCAGATGTTAAAGTGACAGAAATACATTTATAGTTTTTTGGTTTCTTTGAAGTCAAAAGAAATCAGCGTGAGAGAGAAGTTCTGGAGCTTCCAGGGAGAGTTTGGTGTTCAGGATTTTCTACATTTCTCTTCACGTAGAATGCTTCGCAGTAACTCTGTTGTTGCTATTGCCCGCATAACCCTCACTCAGCTAGTTCGTTGCATCTGGAATTATATAGGGTCACTTTGAACTCTGAGGCTTCAGCTGTCTCAGACATCGACACAGACATTACTCATCGGACTGTTCCTGGTTTGGGTGTCAGAAACAACTGCCCATCAGACATGAGCTCTTTTGAAGTTTTTAAGACAGATGACACCAGTTACTCACCCCGACCTTAACCTCAGCCTTAACCCTGACCCCTTTCTCTCCCCTCTTAGAAACTGGAGACGAGAGGAAGCTGGAGTTCCTGGTGCAGCCTGCGTCTGTGACAAAGGTGGTGGGCGCCAGCGTGCTGCTGCCCTGCGTGGCCACTGGTTACCCTGCGCCGCAAGTCCGATGGATGTTAGGAGACAAGATGCTGGAAGAAAGGTATGAGCATGAACTCTTTGGAAAATTCAATTTAACACGCCCATTTTGGGATTAACAAAGCTTTAAAGGCATAGTTTATACTTTTAGAAGAAGGGTTGTCTGAGGTACTCATCAATAGTGAGTGTATTACTTTTGGCCTGTGTTTGGAAGAGCCTGCTGGAGTTAGGGAGCACAAGGAAGCTAAGCTGTGTATGCTTGTGTACAGCTTATACAGCTAAATATATTGAAGCCACTTACAAAAAAAACAGCACACTATTCCTTTCCTACCTGCTGTCTTGAGCCTCCAAAAGCCATCTTGTTAGTCCTGGCACTCGCTCCCCGAGGTGTTAATGCCATTCTGCCACTGCTACCCGGAGAGCCCCAGGAGTGGGACCTGAACGTGCCAGCAGAGCCACTTCAGCTGGGAGACGAGGCTGCGGGGTTGCCAGCTGAGGGGAAGTTCACAAATTAAGAGCCGGGAGAAAGCGTCACAGCGCCTGTGCTCCCGCTCCTCTGGCTCTCATTAGCTCAGGCAGGGCAGCTCAAATCCCTCAGAGGGAAGTGCTTTGGACATGGGAAGTTTGATTCTCACCAATTAAGAATGCACTTTGTTTACCTAACCCCTGTGTGCCCGTCCTGTAGAATAATACCTCTGCAGCCTGTGTGGTCAACACAAAATAGCTCAGATGGGGCTTATTCATCTACATTTGGCCCCAGAACGGGATTTCTCCCTTCATTGAAATTGAATATAAGGTCATTTCGTTGGTAACCGCAATGCTCTGGTGACGTGTGAGCTGGAATATCATTAGACTTTCCAACAATTAGTTCCAAGCAAAGCAGCACAAGTTAAATGTCTTAACCATTTATGGAATTGTCCGTGGGCACACGTGACCTCCAATGGGAGCTGGCTAAAAAGGAACTGATTAATCCACCTTGTATTAATTACAAAACACCATCCCGCCTGCGCACCAGCACCCCTGGGGTGTCTGCGTTGGTAATTAGCGAGCAAACTCTGAACAACCGGGGAAGTCTTTGCAATATTGAAGTGGACCCCCATGCCTTCAGAGCAGGAAAGGATTGTGTGGCGAATACATTAGCGAGACTGTTCCTTTGATTCTGATACGACATTGACGATTAAAAAGAAAAGCAGTGGAACTTTCTTTTTTCTCCTTGAGAGTCTCCTGTCCCTCTCAGGCATTACAAGCTACACAGCAGAGCGGCTGTCAATTAAAACTTGGTGTGGCATGCGGTGTGAGGGAGAGAGAAAGGGAATCTGTAAAGAGTGTCTAATTGGTCTTTGGTGCACAGCGAAAACGGCCTTGAAAGTGGCGACGCCGAAGCTGTAGACACGAGATGAAAGTTTATGAAGATGTGTCAAAGCTATCAATTGAAGGCAGGGTGACTCACTGACAGCGGGGGATTATCACATCCAGCTTCAGCTGCTGATGCCTCCTCTTGGTCATGTTGCTTGTTTTCTTTCCGTCTCTCTCTCTCAGACTTCGTTCACAAAAGCAGGTGCATTTTATCCTGAGCAGAAAATGTAATTGATTAAAAAATATGAGCAACACATTCTATTATATTTTTAAAGAATGCTGATTCTTGGGTGTTTAATACTCAGTCATTCTTTGTTAGTCGCTCCACTTGCTGACTCACTCCTCTGAAGCACTTTGGGATCCCTAAAGACGCACTTGAATCCTTCAAAAGTCTTTTCAAAATGTGCCATAAAGAGGATTTGGTTTTAAGTTGGATTTCTGTCTTAAGTCTTTGAAGAGTCTCATTAGTATGTTATTCATAACCTGCCAGAAAGCAGACATCGCTGTTTCCTATGTATCATCTGTCCATGTTGCCATGTAGGACTTAAGAGCTGCTCTGAGATTCTTTGATGTCTGCTTTGACAGATGGGGAGAAAGCAAAGAGCTGAAAATGTAAATTTCCAACAGGTGGTTGTCTCACTGAGTTTCTGAGAAATTGATTTCTCTCTTGAGTTACTGTATAACTTTAAAGTCTGATTCTTTTATGCTTCACGGTCTTTTCGTCTTGTAGTGATGGTGATATCGACGGGTAAGGATCATAAATTCCTGATGTGACTTGGCAGAAAGGACGTTTTCCACCCCAAACTTGGGGGTGTTCTTGTCTTGAAATAATTTGTAAAGAATACACCATCATTAATCTTGTAGCCAATTTCTTATTTCACCATTTTATTTGAACTTAATCTTAGTCTTCAGTTCTCACACACCGAACCGCCTCCTTTTGTGTCTCCTAATAGCATCTTATGCAGTTTGTTATAAAGCAAATATATAACAAATAAATAAAGCAAATTTAAACCAATGTGTGGTACAGAGTCATATTGGCACCACTTACAACCTTTAAAGGTTAGTAGTAGATCTATTTTAAACAAGTGAGGTGGAACCTGAATCAGTGCATCACAGGAGGGATGCACTAGAGCAGTGGCACTCAACTGGTCTAGCCTCGGGAGTTTCAGCCTCAAGTTTTAAGAATGTAAATGTAGCTGTAGCTCAACCAATCAGTGGACACATGGAGGGTGAAAAAACTACACTCCTACTGCACTCACGTCATAGGAAACCCATGTTCTTCAAAATAAAAGCGCAGCAAAGACTTTTAGAGAGAGAGAGATATGAGAGAGAGAGAGAGAAATAAAATATGCTTCAGTTGGTCTGCAAATATACTTTAGCAGCTGTAAGTATACCTGTGTGCCCCTCCATGTGAAGTATATGTCTGAATAAAACAATATGGCTCCTTTGATTTGCCATGTGTACAGTTTACACAGAAGAGCACACGAGTATGCAGGTTTTCGTCATCATGAATACCTGTTGCACAAGACAGTGTTTCTGCTACATACATTTTACCGCGAAGGCCCGTCGCGGCAAAATTATTGCTGCCGCGACGTCAGATTTCTTTAACTTGTCCTGAAGTTGCAATTAAATGACTCCATGTGATGTCGTGGCAACCAAATAAACAACAGCGGGACCAGTTTACTCCTCACACAGTGTTTTAATGGCAAAAGAGGGTCCGACATCGGATGCTCTCGGTCCACAGACAATCATATGCAGTTCTGTTACGCAATGTAAACAATCCTATTGTGTATCTTCTTCTGTCCCTACTGTAAAAACATTGATTGTTGCTCTTTATTAAGCTTATAAAAAGGTGCAGATGTCGTTTGGTAACAATCAATCGATCGTTTTTATCACTACGTCATTAATGACGTCCCTCGTGCATTCGCGGCTCACATGCTCCAGACTGAGTAAGTCTACATGTGCTTCTCACAGAAATCATTGATATATGCGATTAATTGTGATGAATTAATTATAAAGCCTGTAATGAAAAAAATCCTAGAGGAAACAAGAGAGAGAAAATGCATAAAATCTGACATGCCATCATCTGAGAGGCGACTCAGCTGCTGCGATCATTGTCTTCCACTATGACAAACTGAACAGGATTAAACTGCTGCATCCTGCTCTTAATGTTGCTCATGATTCCCCAGTTATTTACTTTTTGGGAGGGACCAATATTCTGTTGATTCTAAACATCCTGATCCAACGATTAAAACCAAACAGGACTGATCTGAGACGTGTGACAAAGTGGATTGTGGGTCAACTAATGCCTGTTGGATAGTTTTCTATAGAGAAGTGAGGGATACTGCTCAGACTATCTACAGTGTGAGGCACTCTTGTGTGAAATTACTCAACTGAGGTATCTCCACACAGTATCTTGAAGGAAAGATTAATATTGCAGCATCAATTACAGCATTGCTTGTGGCTTATTCTCCTGTAACGTGCTGTTTATGTATTCACCCGTGTCCTCATCCTCGCCTCAAATTGGTTTTAGGCTCCCTGAAAATCTTTTGCCAAGGACACCAAGCTCACCATTTATTCTGAGTGAAGCTGAGCCGCACCAGGACAGAATATGGAACAGCTGAGTCCGTTCAGTCAACATGCTGAAAATACAATCCTAGCAAATGCCCCGCGTGTCATCGACGGCTTCCCCAGGTGTCAGTGAGGACTTTGGATTTCTCCGACACTCTGCCCTGATGACACTCATGAAAAGGACAGTCATCTTTTGTTCTTGCCAGTATCACTCTATCAGCTAATAGAATTCCTCAGCAGTCAATAAAATGGATGAATAATGCATGCCGGCCAGCAACAGGGAATTGACAGAGCATGTAAATCAACCCCCCTTCCAAAGCCTCCCAGCCTTCCGTCTCCTCCACTCCTTGTCTTCTCGCCTTCATTTACATATGATTGTGTATATTGCATTCGCTTGTGTATGAAGAGGGAAGCATGCAGTGGAAAATTTGTTTGCAATTGCACTATTATTGGACCTTTAACATGTGCAGTTTGTCTCCTATACAAAGAGACACACATCATAATATTCGCTTGTTTGCAGAAAAGGAATCCTAACACACACACACACACAAACACACACACACACACACACATGCATGCATAGGCACACTTCAGTCCATGGGAAGCCTTTATTTTAATGAACTACGACTGAGCCAAGACCATATGTAGGAAATTAGAAATGGCTTTTAACCACAGTATATTACAAGCCTGTTTTCACTCCCAACTTGTTATATGGCAGCTTGCACAGTGGCGCAAAGCTTCAAAATATGACTGTTTAGGTACCTTTCTAGTGCCCTTTTCAGATGCTGTTCTCAAGCCTATTGTTTTATTATGCCTCTAAAGACAGGTGATGTTATATGAAGAACTTGGGGTTGTAGTTGGGGAGTGATGAATGTATCAAACAGACTTGCACCCAGAAAACTTCTTCTAAGAATTTAACAGCTTTTTTTAAGGATGTGACGTACTTTAGTTACGTAACGTTGGTAAATTAGTTACAGTAGTTATCGACACAAACCAGTATCTGTTTTATTAACTTAATTAGGTCGTTTTGGTGCCGTAAAATAGCCAGATTGTGACTGTTTTACAAAATGTCATAACAAACATGTGTTAGTTATAGTTGTTGCGAGGAGTGGGACAAAATATCGATATCGCAATATATTGTTGTCCCAAACTGTTGTAATACAACTGTCGTATCGCTGGCGCCAAATATCGATTCAGCTGCCAATTGATTAACTCAATGACACCCAATTGCAGTGAATAATACATTAATTCTGTACTTCACCTTTTTAGGGTCATTTTGTATTCTTCAGTTAATCAGATATCGTGATGTAACATTGTATGATTGTCTTGTAATATATCGATTATCGCTGTATCGTGATATTATCGGTATCATGGGCCACGTAACGTATCGTGAGTTACCCTGCGATTCCCACCCCTAGTTGTTGCACATCCAAAAGAATTAGATGTGAAATGTCTCTTTTGTTGCTTATTAATTATCTCTAACCTCATCACTTTATTTTGAAAGTCTAACTGGATGTTGCATTTTTATTATTGCTAACTTTACCACCAAGAGCTGCACGTGCAGAACTGACTGGAACTAGATCAGAATATTTTGAAGCCACTGACCTGGCTGCCATAATGGACTTGACTTGGGATAATATGTTCATATTGTCTGACCATTAAAGCCCCAAAATGTCAGTGTTTGGGGTTTAAATCTACATTCTGCTCTGTATTACACCTCACACTTTACCCTTAGACAGAATTAAAAACTCCAATGAAACCATCACAGAGTTTATACAAACCTCTTTTTGTCCCAAATCAAAAGCTGCTTTCTGCCCGTAAATGAGGTCATTCAGTTTGTGCTTTTAACAATCGTTCGTGGTAATATATTCTCTTTTCAATTTTCAAAAGAAAATATGCGAATAAAGGAAGACAGATGATCCCAGAGGCCTCTTTTATTATAAATCTGAAGTTATTAACCTCACAATTTCAGCACTGGTTGCTTTGTGGTAACAGATGGGAACGCCAAGTGTGTTTTTAATACTTGTGTATCATCCTCTGGAAGAAGTAAACAACACAATTCATTTTTGTATCCAAAAAGGGGTTGAATTGATTAAAAGTGCATTTTATATCACTTTATCATTGTGAAATTGCCAATTTAGTGCAGAACGTTTGCGACACGTCTCTAGATGAATGTAAAGATGAGGGATTTAAGCCACCAGCACTTTTAATGGTTTGAAGATTGAGGCTTACGAAAGCACAAAGTTTGTTTTTACCCCTCTAAAAAAGAAGCCTGTGTGAGCAAATGTCACTACCATTTAAATGTTCATCCAAGCTAACAATCCTTCAGATGCAATCATCCGTAATTGTCTGTATTTTGAGTGAAGTCACTAAGTGACACTTAGAACTTTAACCTGCTTTGTTCTCTACATCCTTTTAAGTGCAGTTACATTGTTAACACCCACACCATCTTCAGCTGCCATTGATTTTTTAATTTCCCAGTTTCGCTTTTCGAACCCATTGTGAGACATTCTGCACCATTCTGCTCGTTTAATGTTGATTTCTGACTGCACAGAGAACGGCCGCTGCAATAAGAACACGGGCCTTGCAACTGAACCTTTCAGCCTGTCAGAGTTACAAACTATCAATGTTAGTGGCCTACGATTTGCACTTGCTCCTTTCTTCAGTTCAACTGTCAGTGTGGTTAATGGCAAATGTCCACAAATGATTCTTAGAGTTCTTAGTGGACGTCATGGAAAACATACTAAAGTACTCCTGCCAGATATCATATTGACTTCTGCCTGTAGCTGATTGTTATAGAAGTAGAGAAATTAAAGTTTCTCGTCTTTAGAGTGAGATTATGTGATCAAATTCAGCTCTACAGCTTTTTACATGTTCTTATAACTTATTAATTTAGCTGTTTCTAATACTGTAATCCTGTCTGAATGTTAATGTGGGGGGCAGAACATTAAAGAAATGTCTTTATTTACTGCAGTCCAGCACAACATCACTGCTTAATTGCAGCCTTATTAGGGCCTGTGTCCACTAACAGCGTGTTTTGCAGTGGCAGCACCTATTTTCTACACAAAATCAATGCAGTTCAGCGTTTTCAGCGCTCGGCATCCTAAGCACAAAAACACCCTCAGCATCAGCTGTTTTTGTGTCGTTGAGCCCACAGTGCTCTCAGTTGAAAATAGTTCAACTTGTGGAACACTGCCGCTCTCATTAATGTCAGTTGTTCCTCAATGACCAATCAAAATCAAGAAGGGGCGGGATTTCAGACATCAACTTTGTCAACAACAATGAAGGAGAAGCTAATCCTTTTGTTTTCCAGAGAGCTGCTGCTTATACCAGGATGTTTCCATTCCATCTTTTTACATTTTCCTTGTAAAATGTTCTTGAATAAAAGCAAATATAAAGCATACAGAGCAGTTTTACAACAGACTTAACGATTACTAGCAAGGGAAAAGGTTGTGCTGCCAGACAACTTCTGTAACCTAGCAACAGTAAGCTCCAGTGAGAAGCTCTGAAATAGAGGTTGTGGGCGCTGCCAGCACAAAAAACGCTGTTAGTGGACACAGGCCCTTAATGCCCATTCCACGAATGCCTCTTTGTGCCATTAACAACTGAACTATACTATCTTTGTAAAGGTAGAATATACTGTATATACTAAAAGTAGCACTCATGAGACAGTATAACAATGAAATGTTAAGAAATCAAGGAAATAGTTAAAGGCAGAGGAAGTAGGATTTGTTGGATACAGTTTGTAAAAACAACATTTAAAGCTGACCTCTTTCTCTGTGGCTCAACCACGCTAGTAGCTTTAGCTTGGCTGTTTGACCATGTTTACTATGTTTTTATAGAGTCCCCTCATAGCGCTCTGCATTTTATCATTGGCTGCAGGCTACACACCCACTGTCCAAAGGTTGATGCCCCAAACACACAGAAGCAGAATCAGAAAGTATAGGCAGAGAGTCTCTGCAGAACCAGATACCAGAGTCCATACATTTTGAATAGAGACTTCAATCCTTGCTCCACGTTTCCCTCATTGGTATGCATGTCCTGTCTGTGTCCAGCACACCACATTCTTGAGGTACACAGGAGGGCCCATATGGTTACAATTCTGCTTAGAGACTCAAGCAACACTCTGTTAAACTGATAAACGGCAGCAGCAGACGGGGTTAAGGTAATAGGGATGTTTTGCCGGCGTGTGTGTCTGAGAAAGCGAGACAAGAAACATGGTTTTGTGGCAGCAGAGCATGAAAATCTGCTTTTAGGATGTCTCTCAGTCTGCAGCTCATCACAGACTAAACACAATCTGATAGGCTCTTTTGCTCTCTGTTTACTGTGAGGCATTCTTTGCTGTTCTGTACATTGTGGTCATATTGTTATTTTCATTGCCAGGTTGGAGTTGAGGATAAGAGTAATGCATAATGGCTGGTGGCTGAATGGAGCAGAAGACGTACCTCTAAAAGCTGAAACTGTGCAGCATTATTAGCTAAAGGAGGACTGACAAAACGGGTCTTTTTTCACTTACAGGCTGGAAACACAGATTCTCTTTAAAAATGTGAAACAACTCACCTGCAGTGCTTTACTATGGCTCTTCCCCAGAAACATTACAGTTATATATCCTATTTAAAGGCTTCATAATGAGGTGGAGTACTGTAGTTGTGTAGACGTGATACAACGTGAGGCACACAGAGTTCACTTGGCATCGAGCGCCCCAGAGGGCCCACAGAGCCCTCTAAAAGTATATTATGCGAGTTATGTGCTGCGGGCTGCATTGTAATATGCACTAATCAAACGATCGCTTTATTCCTGGGAACTGTGGTAGGGTAAAAAAAAAAGAGGAGGGAAATAAAGTCAGGTATGCAGGAGTTGTTTTTGTCTTGAGGGGCTCTGCGGGTTTCCAGTACGAGCCAGAGGAAAACAAAAACTTTCTCCTGGCTGAGACACTTTAGACGCCCTCAACTGTGCTGTTAATTTCTATTATTCAATCATTTATTTCCCCTTTTGACTTCTCTCCTTTTTCGCTCACATTTGTTTCCCCACCGTAGCTCACATCTGAATAGGTAGAGGAAGAGAACAAAAAGGATTTGGAAGCAGGAAAAAAAAATCACTCCATTCCAGCGTCCGCCCTCCGCTGCTGTAAAACGAAATCCCCCCGCTTTCTTCACACCTTGAACATGATTCAAATTCATGGAACTGTTATGATTTTGTTCTGGCCAAAAGTGAGAGGAGGTTCAATTTGCGTTCACTTTGAAGCACAACATCGCGAACAGCACAATCGTTGGCATTCATGGAGCATGACAGAGAGAGAGAGGGGGGGTGGAGGGATCGGTAGTCAGGAGTGAAAAGAAATGTAATCTGAAGAGGGAAAAATAAGAAGAAAGAGAGGCCGAAGAAAGAAAAGTTTCCCACTCTGTCCATTAATAATAAATCCCCTTTTGTTGTTGTGACAGTTGTGTTTCCACCTGCCTCTCCCTTGTGCTGCAGATCAGCTGACCCGTGCCCGACCACTGTCACAGCACCACTGATTGTTCTGTGACAGCAGAACTGCACTGACTCCATCAAGACACACACACATACACACAGTTCTTCAGTGATCTGTGGATCCCCCTCGCCCAGGTGTACTGACCTCGCCACCAGCCTGTGATACGGAAGGCTGAGCCACCACTCACACATACCAAATGTGTTTTCTTCCCCCCAAAGCTCCTCTCTGAAGTCTCTGTAGCCGCCACTGCCTTCAAAGCTGAACGGCGGAACAGGGGACAAGACAGTGTTCGAGACGTGTTGACGGGTTCTCAACACCTTTTCAGGAGTTACACACTTGAGAGGATCAAAGGAGAAGGAAGATGTCGTTCTTTCCATCATTTTCAGACTGATAAATGATGCTTTTAGGTGTTATAATGAGAAATGTCAAATCTGGACATTTCTGTGACAGTTAACTCTAAGAGTTTCTGAGACTTTGTTTGGCAAGTTACTCAGGCAGAGGTTACTTTTTATGCATCACGCTCTGCAGCCATATCAGCCTAGTTTTCAAGGCTGGAGGATTTAGATGATTGCACAACAACAGACAACTCCTGTACGTTATTGCATCTTTGAGACAAACACACCTCGCTCCCTCTCCCTCCTCTTTGATCCATTGTTTAGCTTTTTGGCTGGCAGTCAATGAGACCTACCTTGAAATACCGCCTGTTCCACGTCAACATAACACAACCTACCAGCACAAAAGAGAACTATAGCACTTTTGCAACACAGTAAAGGAACATAATTTGGATTGATCAGTGTAATAAGTAACTGTGCAATGTCGGGCAGTTTTGCAGTGGAACCAATGCCTGTATATAAAGATGGACTAAGTGTATCCCCCTACTCTAATTGTACAAAATTGAAGCCAAAATACCCCAGAGGCAGACGCTGCCATCTCACGCTGGTGAGGTCATTGGGAGCCAGAGACTGCGCAGTAGAGATGGGCGGTTGGAACCGCGGTAGCCACTTCCACTAACCAATACACACATTTAACTGAAAAACCCCAGCAAAGATCCCGCATGTCAGTGTATTTAACAGCAGAAACAACGTCTTGTGTTGTTCTGAAGGAGAAGTTCACAGATATGGAAACTTCAATGACTGTAGTGATTGTTTTAGTTACGTCTCCTCTCGCCGATCGTCCTTGACTCTGCTAATCAGGAACAGATCGGCTGCAGGAGCCGGACAGAGCTGTCGGTCATGAAGCCACACCCCCTTTTTATAGCATCAGATAACTGCTTAAAGCTGAACTTGTCAGAAAAATGCGACTTGGACATAAATCAGCATGATGAGAACTAACTATAATGACAGAAACCATGTTTTAGAAAAATTTATTTGGCGTGTATTTTGATTTTATAGTTTGACTCATGTCCCATCTGTTAACATGGAGGAGGCGGGCTTTATGACCTATACTGCAGCCAGTCAGCAGGGGGCGCTCAAAATGTTTCTGCTTCACTTTTAAGGAGCTGTCATGTCGTCCATCTTTTCATACAGTCTATGAGTGGAACAAGTAAAAGCAACTACACAACAAAACCCGATAGAGCAAGCCTGTAATTTCTATATTGCATGTACTGTATGTGTATAGGCATACGTGTATCACCAGTTTCCCTTGTGGGTAAAATGTGAGTGTGGAAATAGTGAGTTAATTGAACAGCTTTTTGTAGATAATGCAGTTTTAATTAGAGCCTCACTTACGAGGATCTCCCACCAAGGACCTGCAGCTTAAACACAAGATATCCTTCATATCCTTACAGTAGCCACCTTGTCTTCAATTAAACGAACACAAGTGGAGAGAGCCTCTCACAACAGCGTAAGGTGTGTTCAGCCCATTCAGCTCTCTCCCTCATGCTCTATAAACAGTAACACTTTCCTTGTTCTACAGAGCACTTAAGCTGCTACAGTCAGAGCTAAGATTGACTTGCTCTAAACAGAATGAGAAATAGCCTGGTGCTTTGATATGCGCTGTATGTTCCTTCTTTCAAGTACAAGAAGAAGCTGTCAGTGCCCTTTATGGTGCTGCGGCACTAAAGGCCAAGAGTGTGAATAGTTGTCCTGGTGAGACTAGCTGCAGGAATGCCGGCACAATGAACCCCGGGGCGTCTTTCAGAGGAATTTTTCATTCAGCCGGGATTTGGCATGAGCCTCTCAGCAGAATCGGCCACAGTCTCCAATGTGCAGGCACAAGTAGTCAATGTCCAGCAAGACATTTGGCATTTACAGTGGTCCTGTGTTATGTTCTTCAGACGGAGGAGTTAAAGGAAAGGCAGCTGCCTTCTTTGTGTTACACCTTTATTCCCACCTTAAAGACCCAGGGTGTTTTCTGTCAGTCTTTCTGCTGAGTGCAATGTTTTGTGTCTTTTTATTTATTTTACAATCTACTGCTGTCAAAGCCCGGTGTGCTGTTTGATACTCCTTTAAGACTGATGTATTGATCTGGGATTAACCTGTGTTTCCTGTCAGTTAGAGCAGGTCAAAATGCCCTGACATCATAAACCTGCTCACAGCCTGACACTGCTCGAGTTTACGGTTATTAAAAAAAATAGAAAGCAGTAAACAGAAGCTCTCTTTCAAAAAAACTAACAATAAGACATAAAAGATAATTATATATAGGCTTTAATATGTTACATGTTCTGTTTTTTAAAGTGTTAATCTCGAAGATCTCTGTTTCGTTCTCTTTTGCGGAACCTATGATGATAAACGGTAATTGCAGGAGCACACTTCCCAGATATCCAGACAGTGCTGCATGTGTGACGTCCACGGTTGGCTCCGGTTGTAACTCTTGATTTTCCTCACTGACGGTCACTTTCCTTTTTAGACTGTTTGCCTTCATCTGAGCGTCCAATTTGTTTCTTTTTCTTTGGATTGTCACTTATTTTTGAAGTTGTATCTGTAGTCATCCATCTTTTCTTTGTTTGTTCAGCCATAGTAGATTACTGTTTACTCGCAACACTTGCAGAGACTGGAAAAGCAGCCGCTTAGCTCCGCCTACCCTCTCTGGCAGACCAACCACTGCTGGGTGATGGAAGACGCGTCACTAACGGGGCGCCGATAGGGATCTTTGGAAGTCCCACCAGACACCCAGTCTGTAATACTGCAGATGCAAAGGCTTTCATCAGTGGTCCATAGCCTTAGTCACCATTGTGTTACCTCATTCTGCGACAGATAGTGACTTGACTGCAGTAAAAATGGATCCTAAACAAATAACCTGCACTTTAAGGTAAATAAACAAGTAATCAGTACAATTAAGTACAGTTGCAAACCTGGATCATGTATAAGCAGAACCAACCAGCGGGAGCGGTATCATAGCAGCCTGGTATAGGAGGGCAGATCCGGGATAAAGAGCATGTTTATTTCTTCAGCATCAAACAGGCTTTTGTGTGTACGATCACTATTTGGCACAATGTACAAACACTCCACAAAGCAGGGAGCTATCATCTCAATGAAATCCTGAACCATATTTTAAGGCATTTACGTTTGACTTTCGGTCTTTTAAAAGACACCTGAAACTGAACTTTTTACTGGTTATTATACTTACATGTGATTGTGGTCAATGCTGCAGCTAATAGTCTACTTTATCCCTCTAATTCGAGAGTGACGCTGATGTCATATGGGTGACAGCAGGTCGAGTGCCACTCGAATGCTCCTCTCCAGCAAAGGCAGACAGGCAGATGGCCTCAAAGGCCAGTGCTGCCAAAACGCAGAAGTAGTGAGGGAGAGAGAAACAGGAACTGGTGTGGAAGCCCGAACTAGTCAGCAGTTTGTTTAAAACTAAATAAGCCTGCAGCAGAGGGTTGTTTTCCTGACAGAGTGCACTCTTTACCTCCACACGTATCCTCTCTCCTCTGTGCAAAAACTATTATACACTGATCCCACTCTCCCAGCTTACATCTCACTCGCTGTGGCCCTCTTTGGATTTTTATCTTCCTCAGCCGACTCGCTGCCTCTGCTTTCGTCCCTGCCTCTCTGTTTCTCTCTCTCTGAATGCAGAGTTCTCTCTCTATGAGCTATTGATTTCTGTTTTCTCTCCTCTCAGCCTCCTCCTACTCCCATGCTCCAGTGGTTGTTGAAGCAAGCCAGAGCTCAGCCACAGACTGCTCCCCCCCTGGGCCCATTGGGAAAATCAAAGTTGGGGCTGTTTAAAAAGGAGGAGGGTCACTGGTTCAATGAGAGGCTATACAAATAGACGTGTGTTTGTATTTCTGGATTAGGCTTAAATAGTTCAGCATAATAAATATTTAAGATGGCTCAGGCTGAAATGTGTGTTTTCAGTGAGCCTTTCCTATCTCCTTCCACTGTGTGTTGCTGTAAATATATAATTAAGACATTGAAGGATGCATTTCCATAAAGATTTAACTGAGGGACAAAATAAATAACTGGCAGTTTGAGCAGAAAAAAGGAGGGCAAAGAGCTTACAGCGTTTTTTAGAACAGGAAAATAAAGTTAAAGAGCAGCTCCAGTCATGTTTTAAGACATATAAAATGCTCTGCTTGAATTATTTAATTGTGTCTGATATGTTTTTTTTCCCTGCAAAATACGTTTAATTACTTTGTAAAATTCCTCCTTTTCCCTCATTATAAATTCAAAAATCTTACCACTATGCACGTTTCCAACTGCCCCCTCCGTCACGAAAACAAAACACATCTCTGCCATCGTTTAGTGGCAACTTGTTGAAACTTAGCTAGCTTAAAAATGTAGTAATTAGCAGCAGTAACATTAGTAGTAAGTAGTGAGTTTACAAAAATGACGATGACGGTTACAGCTGGCTCGCGCATCGCCGAAGTGGTTGCCATAGGCTGCACATAATGTTATGCATAGCGTCACCCCGTCCATTAACGGGATTGGCTCCTTAGGTTTGTGACGTCTCAAACCTGCCAATCTGAAAACGTGTTGTTCAGCCTGTCCTTGGTACACTGCAGTTTAAAAGCAGACAGGCCCAGCCGTGGAGATGACTGCTCATGTTGTCCCTGATATGTCTTGTAGCACATGAAGAACACCACATGGAGATGTTTACAAGGTTTAACATTTGATTTTCACTGGAGGGGGGCTTTAAAGGTTGTGAAACTTCAATAATAATTTTGCTCTTGATACTTGTCAGTAATTTGACAGGTGGTTCAACTCCATCAATACTGCATGAAAAGAAACAGTAGTTGATGAAGTCAGAAAGACTTCTCCTTGATGTGAGGTCACTGTGTTGTTGTTGTGTAGACGCGTGTCACCCCAGTTAATTAACAGCTGATGAAAGAAAATGAAAACATTTGTTAATGCGATGCAACAACTGCAGTATCAACACTGTACAAAACACCAGCTATAGCTAACCTTCTTTCAGTCTGAAATACTTCCTGACTATTCTTTCACCATGCATCTAGTTATCATGCTGTCTACAAATCAGTATATAAAATATAAATTAGGAAGAATTGGAAAAAGCTTATTTTCAGGGCGCTTGAGTCGGCTTTTAGCATGTTTTATTCATCGTGAGAGTGGGAAAAGGTGACAGAGTGTGGGAGGCAAGGAGTTGATGTGGAGTCAACTCCAGGTCAGTAGGGGAACATGGGGCTCCCGGGGCTGCAACCTAAAACTGTCTGTTATCACTTTTACATATTTTAAAAGTCTGTGAAAAAACGAAATGGAAGTTTAAGTTCACACTTGATCCAGCTCAATCTGTAACCCCTCTCAGCGGCCCGAGGTCTCCGGCTTGTGATGCTGACAGGGTTTCATGTGCCCCCAGAGGTCATTAATAATGTTTATGAAGGAGAAGAGTCACAGTCAGACCTAATTAATTCTCCTTCTTCCTTTCCCACAACTTTGTTCCCATCTGTCTTCAGCGATGGTCGGGTGGAGCTGCTGGCAGGAGGAAGTATCCAGATCTACAATCTCACAGAGGAGGATGCCGGCATCTACACCTGCATGGCGGACAATGGCAACGCCACCATTGAGGCTCAGGCACAGCTCACATTACAAGGTAACCGTTTCACATTGTGTGTTGTTGTGTCTCTCTTTTGAAGGATCGTGGGTACAAACTGACAAAATAATAAGAGTAACATAGGATTTAAATCAGATATTCATTGTTTGCACGCCAGCTAATCTGAGAGCATACTTGTGTCATTATTTTTTAAAGAATATTAGGAACAAAGTGTTTGTGAAGGTATTGGTCACTAAGAAGAGTGCATTGACAGAGCACTGAGTCACTCCAGGCCTAGCTGAACTCTCAGACAATCCCTCTATCACTGAAAACAGTCTAATTTCATCTGCTTATGTTTGTCAATGAGCTCATTAAATTCTCTAATGACCCATATAACAAAGCGACAGACAATTAAGTGTGAAATGAAATGAACAAGCCATATTTCCCGCATGAAAACAAGGCAGAGATAGTGACTCAGCCCTGTTGAGATAAGCCTCACTCTGCAGAAAAGAACATGTTTTTGTAAACATATAGGCAGCGATGAACAGTGGGTAACGTATTCAGCATAAGTAGGCAGCATGTGGAGTGTTTGTACTTGTTTTTGACCTCACTTCATGCAGGGATAAGGTAAAAGATTTGAGCTGCACATATTGCTGGCAGGAGGAAGACAAGTACCATAATCATAAGAGATTAAAAAGTAGAAGGCAGTTTTTTGATAGCAGACGTCACAGACAGAATCTGCACACACAGTACACCTCAAGAAAAGACACCCAACACAGTGTGTCATCCATGTTTGTGTATTCAAGCACATTTATTTAGACTAATCACAGGTAATAATGCTTATTTGGTACTGAATTGTAAACAGCAGACAAAATAATCAACATTACATTTTGATCAATCTCGGATCCCATCGGCTATAGTCTGACGACGACAAAGCCTCTGGGTACACCTGTGAACGTGCCGGGCGTGTAGCCGGCGGTTAAGACTTCCAGTCAAGACTTCCTCTTCCATGAGCTGCATTGTTTACAGAGAAATAAACCATTTTTCTTATGATTGACTTTAATTATCGGGTCTTACCTTTGCCGAAATTTCAATCATGATGCAGATTAGTAGAAAGTAAAAAGGAAGCTTTGTCAGGTCTGTCCTCAAGAGGAGAAGAAAACTACTTTTAAAATGCTCGTTTGTTGAATGGAGGTCAGATTGATCATTTCTGGTGCATTCAAGGAAGTCGGGAAATCTGAACGCTGAACGGCTTTCGTGACACAGCGTCAAGAGAATTTATCTCAAGTTGAATTTTGGATCTAGAACAGATTGTTAGCTGTTAGCATGCAGATGTCTGTTTATAGAGATTAATAAGAAGCTAATTCATCGTCAGATAGCCGCTGATGGGAGCGCTCCGCCTGCTTTTGCTCTCCACACGGACTGTTCTTCCTGCATACGCCGCAGCCTGCTGATACGTGATTGTTCAATACGAGTCGGACTACAAGCGTACTACAAACGGAAACCAGAACACTTTGCGATCCCTAAAATCCACGTCCCTGCCTGCTGTAAATAGAGATTACTATGTGAACTGTATTTGTATAGTTATGTTCCATGCTACGTTACAGCAACCATACTATACATATACCCATTTATATACGGTTTCCTGTCTGTAAGTAAACAACATATCACGCAGTTTATGGCCTTCAGGTAGAAATGGTGTTGATCAGATGTGTTGTGAAGGATTTGAGGGAACTTGACTGATGATGCGGTCTTTGTCTCTATCGCTCAAAATTCAGTGTTGATTAGCAAATTTGAATTCTAGACATATCAGCTTTCAGACATATTCTTAATGAGTATTAATTATCACAATTTCCCAAGCAACAGCTGCTATTCCCAAGTGTATGCTGACTAATCTTCACTTTCAAAGTGAGACTTTGAAAGTGAAAACTTAATTTCAGCAGGACTGGTCAATAATTAATGCATAAATTAGCTCACTTCTTGTGTCACCACTAAAATACAGATATTATAAACTCATAAATACAAATCTTTTGTGCATGGTGTAACCAGGGATTGAAAGTCCCACCAAAATAATACCAAGTTCATTGATATACTGCTATGTAAAGGTTGATTTAAATTATTTAATTTGACACATTGCATGGTGTAAAATATTGTGTTAGCTCCCCCACTCAACACTTTTGTCTGCTTCTCTCGTTCCAAACATACTTTAAAAGTTTCCTCATTCCCAAATCACCCATTTTAGACACTTTACCTACATACATAACTATAATTATCCATCCATCCATTATCTGGACCGCTAATCGTGTTCAGGGTCGCAGGGGGCTGGAGTCTATCCCAGTTTTCATTGTATGAGTGGCGGGGTTACACCCTGGACTAATCGCCAGTCAATCACTGGGCTGACACATAAAGACAGACAACCTTTCATGCTCACATTCACACCTACGGGCAATTTAGAGTCCCCCATTAACCTAATGAGCATGTCTTTGGACTGTGGGAGGAAGCCGGAGTACCCGGAAAGAACCCACACATGAAAGGCCCATTTCGTCTGAAACGGAACTGGGACTGTGAGGCAACAGTGCTAGCATCACTGTGCAGCCCTAACTACATCCAAACTCACTATATATATATATATATATGTATATATGTGAATAGAAACACATTAATATGACAATATACATTTTAACATCTTGTCCATGGAATATTATGAGAGTATTGCTGATTCAAGTAAAATAAATCCTACGTCTAACAGTCACACCCTCAGTAATTGCATTGTAATTACTGTTGTCAGACTTAATCGGCCACTGAGAAGAACACACATGAACACAAACGTGTCGTGTGTGTGTTTGTGTGCGTCTCCCAGGTGAAGCCAGTCAACAGGATTTGCTGTGAAATAACTTCAGAATGGGGGAAACACCCCGAGGCTCATTCCCGGGTTCATTGCATTTCACACACAGCCGCATCATGCCATGACTCCATCTCTTTCTCCCCGCATCCCTTCATCTGTTCATCACCCCTCCAACACCCTTTCATCATTTCCCGTCGCTTGCTGTGATTAAAGGAGACAGTAATGGAAAATCGCATCAGGTCACAGGAGGACGTCTGACTTCACTCGTTTTCACTCTTCAAGTCTGTCCACCAAATTCTCACTGAAATCCCTCATGACTCTGACCCGACCTCCGCCAGCCTGCACCTCTGATGTGTCAGTCTGCAGGGGATTGATCAGCACTTTTGGAATATGTTTGAAAGCCATCAGTCATCGTAATGCGATAAATCACTTTGATTAGATCCCATGCTACAGACTCACAAGCCTAATTGTATTTACTTCATCCAGATTCATGAAGAAACCAGATTGTGGCATTGATTTGCTCCCCTGACAGCAGAAATGACACTTGAAAGGTCAATTTCCCTCTAGAAGTTGTTACGCCTGTGAAAGACATTTATACAACCCAGTGTAGCATGGATCTATACTAACAACAAAACAATATTTCCTCTGAGTGACTCCTTCAAAAACACCTCGGGGCCTCTTTTCCTGCAGTAACAAGGAGAAATTGTGTGTTTACGACGAGTGGCGTTTCATAAACACTGGACAGTTTGTGTTTAGGAGAAGATGCACAGAGTCAGCCGGGGATTTGATTTGGTAAGACATTGTTAGGTTTCGCCTGGAGATAGCTCGGGGGGTTTGAGATGCAGCTGGTGAGGGAGTGATGTGGGGGGGCAGCAGCAGGTTGCACACAACTATGCATATGCAATGATGTTACACAAGGTCAATTATGCACTTAGCCTACACACCTGTATGCATAAGGCAGAAGAACATTTCCATTTACGATTATCCTGCCAAAAAAAGTTTGATTCATGATATTATCCCAACTATAATCAGAATTAAAAATTTGTGGGGAAAGAAACAGGAATCACTTTCATTTGTTTAGAAACTAATATTTTTGTAGCATCATAGTGAGGACGGTTTGTCCTGTTTTGTGGAAAATAAAAAACAATCCACCTTAAAAATAAAATCTCAAAGTTCTCAGTTTGGTTCTATTTGACGGCACTGAATGGCAATAAAAAGGAATTGCTAGACCAGACGTCTGTGGTTGGCTCCCTTTGTAACGGTTGCAACTCTTGATTTTCCTCGCTGACGGTCGCTTTCCTTTTCAGACTGTTTGCTTCATCTGAGCGTCCAATTTGTTTCTTTTTGTTTGGATTTGCACTTATTTTTGAGGTTGTATCTGTAGTCATCCATCTTTCTTTGTTTGTTCAGCCATAGTAGATTACTGTTTACTCCACAAGCAGCCGCATTGCTCCGCCTACCGTCTCTGGCAGACCAACCACTGCTGGCTGATGGAAAACACGTCACTAACTGGGCGCTGCTTATGATTTTTTCTATTAATGTCGCACCAGACACCCAGTCTGTAATACTGCCCTAAAAACTATAAGCTCTGGTAACTCTTTAATGAAGACTTTAGTTTGAAGAAAGGGCACATACATTTAATATTATTGAACTTATATTCACAGTACCCAATCAAATGTGCAACTAAATGTGCAGAAGTAAACATGGCTGTTACTGAAAAATTATATGTCATGGTATGATAGGGCAGCTGGGATTGACCCTGAAAAGGATAAGCGTTATAGATTATTGATTGATTGATGGATGGTAGGATAGGATGGTCAGTCTTTTCTGATGTCAAGTTTGAATGATGAGCATTAGTTTGAACATATTACTTTACTGATAGATCAGGAGGGCCTGCAAGAGGTCATGCTGATTTTAAGAGTGCCCTCTTCTGGTTCATAAGTCAAACTACTTTAAACGATCTGCTGCTCATATAGTGTGTACATTTTGAATTTGAACAGCTGTTTAAACTTTAAATATTTACCCGTAGTGTTTGTAATTCTATTAACAAGTGGAAAGGTTCAATAAAGTTAAATTTCTTTTTCCCAGATTTTTCCAAGCTATTTACCTCCAGTTTCAGCTTGCCTGTCAACCCTATCGTTCAGATTTTTACTTATTCAGAGATCTTTCAAGCCTAAAAAAATCCCACCCAACGTGTACCTGTTGCACTAAAGTGATACTGAACCAATTTAATTAAAACAGTTTAATGTTTTCCGTTTGGCTGCAAAACTTTTATCTATAACAAAACAATAGAACAAACAAGAACGCCTCCACGCAGTGTGAAATTATCTACAATCAGCTTTCGAAGAGATAATGTCAGCAGCTGTCAAAAATAAGCAATAGGTAACCAAGAGCCGTATGTGCTCTATCTTTTTATTAACAATAAAAAAGCATCAGTGGGATAAAGAGGATTAGAGACTTTATTTGTGCAGACTTAAGCTCAATCTGGCATCACAGCGACGCTAATGACAAACTTCTACAGTCGAACTTTAGGCAGGTACTTTTCAGGCTCTAAACAATTAACTTTAATTCTCAGCTCACCTTTCCCCTGACATATTTACGAGCGTGGTGTGTGTTTGTGTGAGTGTGTAGCAGTGTTCAGTGTGACTTTGCTGTGACATCTCTCCCTCTATTAGAGCTGGCAACAGGATAAATGAGGCCGGTGGAGGCAGCAGCTTTTGATTATGGTCTTGTGTGACAGGGGCACCACCCAGACCTGTGCTGCGTGTGTGTGTGTGTGTGTGCAGGACAGAAATAGTTTCTCCACAAACATGTATGTTTCCAGTTTTATTGGGCTCCGAGTCAGTGGCCCTCGTTTATCATGGCCTCATGCTATCGTGTCATCAGCTTAATTGTTCTTTCCATGCGCTGCGCTCGCATGCAGGAAATCCCTGCCCCCCTGTAAAAGTTTCATGTCCTTCCTATGGGCTCGGGAGATTTATAAGCACTGACAGCAGCAGTGATTTTACCTTGTTATAGAAATGGATATAAATAGACAGAGACATAAGAGGCCCTTAGATATGCTAAATTTCAGCCTGCAGTTCCATCTGCTTCTTTGCTCGTTTGTAGCAAGAAAAAAGGGGCAAGAACCGAATGTATATCACATCTACATACCTCAGCAGCTCACATTGTTCCACCAGGTAGGAAAAAGGTGCCTATATGTAGTTTAACCAAAGTCTAAGCGTGCATGACGTCTATTTACATATCAGTTACATATGCTGTAGAGGGATTCTTTTTTCCAGGACGGAATAAAAGGTGTGTTTTCCAGCTGGTGGCAGGAATAGCTGTGGAAGAATTACACACTCGATAAGATCTGGCAGATATTTTCGTCTGTTTTACTCTGGCACATCGTCTTCCTGCCCTCCCTCCAGTGTCACAGAGTATTATTTTCTGTCCTAAATAAAGCGAAACTTTCCATATATCTATTAAGAGAGCCCTAATCTGATAAGAAGCTACGCCCACAGACACACAACTTTCCCCGTTTCACACAGGGTGTTATCTCAGTCAGCAGGATGGAGGCGTCAACCTTTTCTTTTGTCAGTATCATCTGTGGAGAATCAATAGTCTGCTGTTTATTTAGTATTACACCAGGAACATTCAAATACAGTGCGTGTCTATGTTTTACTTTTAGACTGTCCCATGTTGCTTCATCCGCTGTGGGAAACCCAGTCCTTTGTCCACCTTATCAGGTGTTTGAGTGGGCAGCAGCTTCTGACGGGCATTACTCATCCTGCCCAGCTGTAACGCTGAGCTTCACATCTCTCTGATACTGAGGACACATGCAAACACACACTCATTGCACGTTGCTGTAGCTGCCACTCTTCAGGAAATTTCGATTCATGTAATTTTTTTTTTTTAACTTTCTGTTAGATTGAGACCTTTTTGGTTTGTAGATTCCCGCTATTGAAGGGATTCTTGATAAGCGTGCAGCTTTCATCTATATTTAGCTCTTTTAGTGTCATTGTATGGACCTATTTTAATTCATTAAGGTTTATGGATAGATGGAGAGATAGAGAGATAGATAATTATATTGTTGTCAGACCAAGGCTGAAATGTTTCTTGCGTCACAGCAGCTCTATTTGCAACATAAAAGTTAAGGACAGGATACAAAATACAAACATTTGACATTAGACAGTATTCAAGGCCCTTTAACGTATGTTTGATCTGGGATTTAAGTCGGTATTTAATTTCAGGATAGACTGGTGAACAAAAGAGTGCTTCAGTCTAAACTGTTGCCAGTATTCAAGACAAATGAAGCAAACGTTATCAAATGTAGGCCGAATATTATCCTGAGGTGTGAATTCATTTCAACGTGAGCATTATGGTCACATTTTTGGAAATATAGGAAATTCCTTTTTTCACAATCATAATCAGGTAAATTTGACAAAACATGGAATTTGCCTTGGTCTAATGGCGCATGCAATACACAGGGGAAAAAAATATAGAGATAATGAAACACAAATATAAGAGGAGAATAAAATAGAATAGAGAAGAAAATACTTTTTGAATGCGAAAGGCAGAAATTTGTCTTTGACTTGCATGTGCAAATATATGCCATAAAACCCAGGGTGACACATTTACACAGGGTGGCACTGAATAAAATATTAGAAATATTAATTAAAAAAAATGAATAAGATACTTGTAAAAGTTAAAAGCCTGACTGTGACTGCACCAGCTTTTGACATGAGTGTGCAAGGGTTCACAGAATGCAGTATGGAGAATGCAGTATGCTCAGTGGGTAGAGCAGGCGCCACACATACAGGCCACAGTCCACGACGCAGCGGCCGCAGGTTCAGCTCCCGCCCTCGGCCCTTTGCTGCATGTCGTCCTCCACTCTCTCCTCCCTGTATTTCCTGTCTCTCCTCAGCTGTCCTATAAATGATAAAAACTGACAATTATTGCACATTTAAAGTCAATTACAGTAAGTCAAACAAGCTGTGTTTTTTGGGAGCTGTTTTTAATACACTTCCATTAGGAGATTGGGTTTCAGAGCTCTACTCTGTTTCAGACCTTCAGACAATTTCAGGCGTCTTTTTTCAGTACATTTATAACCACCTAAAGTGTCCATAGATTAAACTCTTTCTCTCTATGATGCTGCCTCTAACAGGAAGTGATGCTCTCCTCAGTGAAAGCACCACAGGATCATTCTCTCCTCGCTGCTGAAGCTGTTTGTTTTGGCCAGGATTTAGAGTGAAGCTGTTATCTTTGGAAGAGCAGGATGGGTAATTAGTGCAGTCCAGGATCCTCTTGCCCTCAGAGTAAACGCAGACTGCCCCACAGCTATTGTTTAACTTTATGAAGCTGACTGGAATCCAGCCAAGCAAACAGAGTTGTTAAATATCTTTTCATATTTGGATCCTGTAGCTTCAACAATCTTACACAAGGCCGTAATAGAAAACAGCTGCAGCCTAAATGTTTGGGAGTATATGTCCGAACAGCCACTTTCTTGATATTTCAACATGTGTATCGGTGCCAGTATACGGAGGCTTGACATTTTCCCCTTCAGTGTGTCTCTGTTCAGTTTATTCCTCACTGCCAGTGAAGCTTTAAGTAAAGTAATCTGCCCAGCTTCCCTTCAGGAGGCCTGTGGGGTTTTGTTTTAACAAGCTCACAGTAAGACATACACATGACCTTTTTGTGGCCCTCTTTTAGTAGTTCACTGGAGTCGGTGTAAGTCTGCATTAAAGCTTCTTTTACTAAGCCACAGGCTACAGAGATAATACCAGCCCTCTAGGAACTGGCATCAGACTTCTTTCCGCTCTTCTCCCTCCTTTAAATTTACATTTATCTGCATTTCTTTTGTTGTTTTTCCAACTCTGTCGGATTTCTCTTTCATTAGAGAGCTGTATTTATGTCCCTCTGCATGTCAGCCTGTTGGAGACATTCCAGTTTGTGGAGTTGTTGAGCATCTGTGAACAGCGGACTCTAGGCAAACATGTCTCTGACGTCATCTTGGTGTTTATGAAGGGATATATTTAATCCTGGATTTTGACTGATCACTCATCACAAGCTCTGTCACTGACTGAATCAAGAAAATCCAAATCTGGGAGAGGGCTGCCGCGGGGGTAAAGATGATGAGAAACATAAGAGCAGCCAAAGCATCGCAGAGTGTGATAGGCTAAGACAGCTGTCAATCAAGCCCCAAACTTTCCCATATTAACCCCTTAAAGGAACAATTTAGAATTTCCATTATTTACAATCTGAATTTAAAATTGATCAGTTTTTTTATTAACTTTGAGTACTCTTGTTTGTACCTTTGAAAGTACAATATTTCCATGTTCACTGTTATTTTATCTCCAATATTAACAAGTTTGCCACACAGCATATATGTGCATTATAGTGTTTTAAACTGGGACGGCTGTGGCTCAGTGGTCGAGTCGTCATCTTTCAGTCGTAAGGTTGGAGGTTAGATCCACTGAACCCCAAATTGCTCCTGGTGGCATTTCTGACAAAGAGGCTGGATATGTTCACAGTTACTTCAGTGCTGTTTGAGGCACTCTGAAAGCTCATGTCCAGCATCACTTTTCTGCATCCTTAAGCAAATGTGTCGTAGTTCACATTTGCATTAGCATGTTTAATGCTGCAAACAGCCAATTAAGGAAGGTCATCAAACCTATTACACTCAGAGGAAACCACTCCCTCCACACGTCACCCTCTGCTGAGTCCTGAAAGCCTCCTCAACCCCTGCCGCCCACGCCTTATTGGTATATTTAGGGGTTTCTACTCATTGCTCAGTCCAATAGGTTGCAAATGTCTGAACTCCATTTAGAGAAAATGGTGCATGTCTGCGAGGGGAGGAGGGGGAGGCTGAAGATGGAGAGATAGACGGGGAGTTATAGGAAGATTAAAAGTCAGGGGGAAAATATGGGAGACGGAGTGGTGAAAGGGAGAGAGAGATAAAGAGAGCCGCAGGGTACCAGCCACCATCAGAAACCTGTCACAAGCAAACCTCACCAGGGGGCTCTGTGCACTAACACACACACACACACACACACCAAACACACATGCGCACACAGTGTCTAAAAGTCGCACCACCCATATGAATATGCACAGATTAAGACAGTATGGACGTATAGAAACATATGTTGCCACACACACACTTATATTATGCAAACAAAATCCTCCCATACACATGTTCCAGCAGGGAGGATAATTATGTACAGCGTAAAGCAGCAGTAATGATGGGAGAAAACAAAAATCCAGACATGTTTTAAAGTTATTCATTACATCCACACATGGCTCAAGCATCCATACACACACACACACACACACACACACACACACACACACACTGACTGGTGTCTTAACGCCGTGTCCCTGACACACCACTCTAAACCAAGGATTCCACCTGCCTCTGCTGCACAGCTACTGGAGGGAAATATCCAGGGGACAGCACACTGTGAAACACATTATTCACAGCTCACACGTCGCTCTGCAGGGAACCCCCCGAACACACACACACACGCAGAGATATACACACTCACACGCAGACATAAGCTCTCAAACAGAGCAGGGTGATGGCTGTATTGACAATCACAGAGAGATCCAGTCTGCAAGCGTCACCACCCTCATTTCCAGGCTTTGTCTCAGCCGTCAATATTCACCACAGTAGGTCATAGAGAAGTCTACGTGCTCATTAAGCGAGGGGAGGGAACGCTTCAATATCCTGTGGCACTTTTTCCGCTTCGTTCTGCGGTTGGAAAAACCGTAATTTGGAAGTCACAGAAAAATGCGAGATAATTTCAAACCACAGCCTGGGAGACTCCTAAAGATGTTTCATTTTAGAAGTTTAGAAGTGAATTTAAGAAGTTTTGATCATTCAGGCACCTTGTGTGATTACCTTGTGAAAATCTGAATGACATGCATGAATTTGTAGCATAAGTAGTCATTAAAGAAGGTTTAGCCTTTGGGCATTTAAAACTGAAGGACCACTTGATGAGAAAAAGAGAAAAGAAGGCCATTTGAATAAATTACACCCCAAAGTAAAAAGTGCAGGTCTGTATATATGAATGCACGAGTCACAAGCCTCTCCCAAATTATTACGCTCAATATTTAAAAACATGCTGCAGAAAATGTTAAAAAGACTGTTTACTGGAAACGTTGTTCAGAAAGATGGATTCAGTGAGGTGCTTTATTTCATAGTTAACATGATGCTGCTGCCCAAAGTGAAACTGTTTGCATGATTGCCTCCACTGATAATTCCCCACAATTAACTTGTTTACATGACTAGCCAGTGGCAGATGTGAAAATGTCCTTTTTGAAATTTATCAAAACATATGACAGTCCTGCTATATCACATTCTGCAAATAACATAGCATGTTAACATTTAAAAACATTGCTTTTTTCCAGAAGAAAAGGAGGACTCGCACAGATGCTGCCACATGTTTTAGACAAGGAATCAGCAGTTTGTGTTATCTCTTTGTGTGCAAGCTCTATATAAAGTTGCATTAAACATCTAATTTCTCCTCGTTCTCCTTTCGCCGTTCCTCCTCTACTCTGCTAATCCGAAACAGATCGGCTGCAGGAGCCAGATTTGTCAACAGAGCTGTTAATCATCCTTTTTACAGCATCAAATAACTGCTTAAAAATAAACCTGTCAGACTGACGTAAATCAGCATCATAAGAACTAACTATAATGACAGAAACCATGTTTGAGAAAAATGTATTTGACGTGTATTTTTATTTTATAGTTTGACTCATGTCTGTTAACATGGAGGAGGCGGGCTTTATGACCCATACTGCAGCCAGGCAGCAGGGGGCGCTCGAAATGTTTTGTCGTCACTTTTAGGGAGCTGCCATGTCGTCCATGTTTTTATACGGTCCATGGTTTGAATACAATATGGACTACTGCAATGGAGCCCTGTCCGGGATACCCAGCAAATCCCTGTATGTGCAGCACTGTGCTGCCAGTGTTCTGACCCGCACCAAGCCCGGCCAACACATCACCCCTACCCTCATCCACCTTCACTGGCTCCCGGTCAGGTCCAGCATCTACTATAAAATTATCTTTCTCACCCACAAATCCCTCCATGCCCTGGCCCCACAGGACCTTTCTGACCTCCTCCACCCCTATACCCTGTCCTTGAATCTGCGGTCGTCAGACACAGGCCTGCTCACCATTCCCCACATCCAGGGGAGACAGCCTTCAGTGTGGTAGCCTCCACCCTCTGGAACTCTCTCCCTATTGAGATCTGCAACGCAACAACCATTCACTCATTCAAAAAAGCTGCTCAAAACCTTCCTTTTCAACAAGATCTACAATTAACATCCCTCACCCAGCTCAGTTTGCTTTCTTTCTTTGTGTTTATTTTGGTGCTTTTCAACCAAATGTACCAGAAACTGCTTAGTTCCAGGAACTAAATGGTTCCTGTGGCCTATTGTTGTCTGCGTTTCTAATTCCCACTGGATGTCCTCTTCTGCATGTACGCTCAGCAAGGCCTGCACCATCTCAAAGCACGGTGATAGACAATCTCGAAGCACAATGATAATAGTGAGCTGGCAGCCGCAGTCTTTTGAACATGGCAGGTGAAATAAAACACTGCAAGTACTCAACCAATCAGAAACAATCAGCACCGCAGGTCCCGCCCTGAAGGTTCCTGGATCTTTGGAAAGTGCTACCCTTGAGCAGGGACTTTTCAGGGGGTAAATCAATTACCCCGAGACTAACTTTAGACCCTGGTTCCTGCTATCAAAACGCAGAGTTCCTCAAAAGGTTCCTAGTTCCTTGGGAAAGTTCCTGAGGTTGAAAAGCACCTTTTATTTTTATTTGAACTGTAAATAACAGTTACATTTCTTCCCTGGGTTTCTTGAAAGGTGCTATATAAATCTAAATTATTATTATTATTATACATGTCATAGTGTCAAATTTGTAAGCATGTAGCTCCCACATCCTCTTAGTGTTGGGGCAAATATTGGTGGAGAAATGTGTATACAGTGGATGCTTTCTTAAGCAGTCTTAATTACAAAACACTATCATTTAGACGCCTTCATTTTCTCGGTGTTAGTAACAGCATGTCCCAACAGAAAAAAGCCTAAATCATTAACCAGCAATTTCATGTTCGGGTAAATTAGCCACAGATACATCAAGCAGATGAGGGGGACTTGACCTCACAGCCTGCTACTCTGCTGAATAAAGCCAGAAAAGGACCTTTTCCTCCCACTGCTTCTAATATCCAATCAGCCAATGTGAATAGCCACAAAATAGATGCTAATAACAAGCTATCACAGAGCCCACAAGGCTGATGGCGCAGCTTGACACACTGCGACACTCTAACAATGCAGTCATTTAAACTGTGGTCAGCGGGGTCGCCGTTTATCAGAGAATGCACAGAGGCAGCAAAGGAACTTGTGCGCACACACACACACACACACACACACACACACACACACACACACACACACACACACACACACACACACACACACACACGCACAGTCTGTCTTACTCCGTCTCTCCTCACATACACATACAGTCCAATTATAGAGAGGACCAGGCCTGGGCAGTGCGCTCCCACTGACCTTGTTCCAGGACAGATTGATGAGGCACTGCATCGCCCCAGCAGATCAAATAACTTCTCCCCAGCCCTCATTACAGGACCGGGGGAGATCTGCAAGTCCTTGCCTTAGCTAGTACACACAACACTGGTACCAGAGTAGCTGCTGTTTGTTCACCCATTTTTAGAAAAATAAGATCACAGGTTGTTGAACCTTTTTATCAAATATTCAAAGTGTTGCCGTCTGCTGAAGAGGTTGAAGTTGTGTGAATGGTGCAGAAGATAATTGGATAAGCTGTTGTTAGATGATGTTGTTTGTTGTTCTTTCCACCCTCCCTTAACTGGCAATTTGGCAGTAGAAGGGGAGGCATGGCATCATTCAGTCCTGTTCTTGTCCTGGCAAAGACCAGAGTGATGGAGTTTCATGTGCCTGCATATTTTTTTGACAGTTTGGTAACTGAATTTCATCCCTTATTCAGTCCTTTGCTTAAACCTTTTAGTAAAATCCACTGAACTCTGACAGAACATGTAATTTCATTATCTGACCTCTCTTTCTCCTCTTTATTCCACAGTTCCCCCCCAGTTTGTGAAGCGGCCGGCCAACATTTACGCCCACGAGTCCATGGACATCGTCTTTGAGTGTGAGGTTTCAGGGTCACCAGCTCCCACTGTGAAATGGGTGAAGAATGGAGACGCTGTCATCCCCAGTGACTACTTCAAAATAATTGTAAGTTAATTTGGCACATTTCTGCCTTTTCTACACTGAAGTCACTGAACTATCCGGACAATTTGCATGATGATACATCATCACTGTGTCATAATAAATACTTTGAGATGGGTTAAAAGTGCTGCTTGTATCTTTATTAACTGCTTCGCTTTAATTTTCCTTTTTTTCTACCTCCTCTTCTGTAGAAGGAGCACAACCTGCAGGTTCTGGGTCTTGTCAAGTCAGACGAGGGTTTCTACCAGTGCCTTGCAGAAAACGATGCAGGCAACATCCAGTCCAGCGCCCAGCTCATCATCTTAAATCACGGTACGCCACACACCGGGACCACCCACTCGTGTGCAAATCACATGTGCTAGTTAACTAGATAACACTGATACTTGAGTGGGTGACAAACACACGTTGGAAGCATCTGTTCGCATTCAGCTGAACATCAACACCTGTCATAGGAAGATTCTCCCTGTGATTTTTTTTTAGCTTTTAACAGCCACAGTTCATTTGAATCACAGTAAAGGGAGCTGGAGTTGTTGAAAGCTAACAAACAATCCTTGTTAGTTTAAATGCCTTCAATGTTAAAGGAGGCCTGTTATGCTCTTCCGTACTTTCAATCATGCAACACATGCAATACAGTGTTACAATGTTGGCTGTTTATATTAAATTGGGTCAAAGTTTCAAATAATGAGGTAAATGTATGTTAAAGTAATCCCTGTGAGCAAACGGCTCAGGCTTCAGACTGCTCTGAATTCTAAGTTTCCAATGTTTTTTCTTCTTACGCAATAAGCAGACGTCAGCCCGTCTAGGAACAGATCATTTGGAGCCAACAATCCGTCAAACTATGTTATTCTTGGTAAATGGATGAACACATAGTCAGAAAACAGTCTACTTGCGCAGGGTAAGCATTTAATGCAGGCCAGTGGGAGAATACTATTCAGTCTTTTGCCGTCAGTACTCAGAGAACTGCAGTTATATCCAGTATTTATTTTTCAAAATAGCTACTTTACCTTTGCTATTTCCTGACAGCAGGAAGTGTGAGTCCTGCAGAGCTACTGTAGTGGCTCCTCCATAATAATAAAGAGCTGGAAATGAGTATAATAGGTCCTCTTTAATATCAAGGCCAGTTTAATATTCAGCTTAAAAAAAAGAAAAGTCAAAAGAGTCTTTTAACAAAGGTTAATAAAACATGGTCTAACACAACGATATACAGTTTGCTCTGTTTATATAAAACCTGGATGTTTCTAGAGCGGCTGTGCACCTGTGAAGGTGTGATGAGTGAGTGAGAGTGTGTAGTGAACAGTGAAATGAAACCACCGGGATCTTGTGAAACCAGAGGTGACTCAGAGGGAACAGAATTACACCTGGGGTAAACCTTTGCACACCGTCCATTCCACGTCTAGTGCCACAGAAATGTTGAGAGGACTTTAGGAAAGCTGCTTCAGAATCGGGTTTTTTGCCAAGTGGATTTATGACCTTTATTATAGAGCACATACAGGGAATTTAACTTGGAGTTTTGGTGCAAGAACATTGGACACAGAAGTAGAATGAAAATAAGTAAAAAGCTAGTAAACACCAGTTGACACCAGTGTTGGGTAACATTACTTTTAAAAGTAACTTGTAGCATTATTGTGTTGCCTTCTGAGAAAAAAATTAAAAATGATCCCTTTGCGACTCGTTACACATGTGTGTTATATTGTCAGGACGGCGTGTAGCCTACTGCACATCTACCTTTGAATGAATTGACTCTATTTTCATTGCATGGCCTCATTTACGGCCCATAATCTGTAACTCTGCAGCCTAATAACAGGAATGACATCGCAATATAACCTGTACAGCTCTTTTTTATGCTAACAATCTGACAGTGAGGCATGCAGTATTAGGCTGTTTCAATGACAACAGTACAACACAGGCTCTTAGTCACCACCAGTGTTGCGGAGAAGCGGATAAATAAGTAAAAAGCTGCTAAACACTAGTTGTAATCAGTGCAGATGACTGCAGATGCTTCTTCAGCTGACGAGTACTTATCCTCCAGACACAACTTACATTTCAACGTCATGTTGCACTTTCCCTTTCACCCAAAAATTCAAAATAATGTGAATATTTCCAAGTAAACGCTGTCCTCTCTGTCATTTCGCTCGTTGAGTTAGCTAGCTATGTATGCGCACTGACGCAGCTGTGTGTACCTTCCGCTGGTACACAGCTACCTGCCAAGAAGTAGAACAGAAACAGTGCTTCAGAGATTTTCTTTTTTTGTGGCGACAAACGGAAAATGGAAATGCTGCTTTTTTTTCAGTAACGGATTACATTTGATAAAAAAGTAACTAAGTAACAGATTACTTGAATTGGAAAAGCACCGTGCCTGTTACAACAGAAAAAGTAGTTTTGAGTACACTGGTTGACACAATGCTTAGATGCAAGGAGCTTCATCTAAACATGAACCATGTGTTGTTGAAGTGAGAGCGCCTGGATAGCTGTAACATAGTCTTTCTTGTTACACATCTACCTTTAAACCTTTAAAGGTTTGAATACTGATTCCCTGACAGGAGCTGCTGAGTGCAGAGTACTACAAAAGGACAGTGCCTCGGAGCGCTAAAAAACACTAAGTGCCCGAAAATAGAAGAAAATGCGGACAATTACTTTAACATCCTTGTTCTTGAAGTTGTTTTGTGTCATTACCTCTATCATTAGAAGTAATGTAAAACAATTTAGATTTGAGACCATTTGAAGAGTCATAATAATCATAGTCTAACCCGGCGGCTGGTAAAAACCTCTCAACAAAACAAGAAAACAACAAGAAATTCAAGATGATGAAAACAACATAATTTTATTTATAAGCGTTTGAAATAAAAACAAGATGGAAAACAAAGAAGCCAATAAAACAGTGAAAGTGATGAAGGTAAAACAGTAATAATACAGAGGGCTTTTGTGTACTTCTGACATCACAATCTACATTACTGTCGACTCAGACTCTTCCATTTAGCTGAGGAACAAATTTAATCAAGCGTGAACTCCCCCTCACTTTAAGCAGGTGGCTAATGGATTAGCATTTTGGCGTCCAACTGGTAGCTCCCCAGCTGTGTCATCCCCTCTGATTGGAGGACATAATGTCAAAAATAATGATGACCTGCAGCTCATTGTGCGTGCGAGTTTGACACTATTGATAGGGATTCTTGCAGCTTTACATGGCCCCGAGTCTTTCCTCTCTTTGTTTGAGGTGGAGATAAACGTGATGAATTACTGAGGCAGCTGGCCTTGTACACCAGTGTGCCCTAAGTGGAGCTTTAAAGGAATTAATCTCTATTTAATCCAAAAATATCACAGAGAATCTTTTCTTTTCTGTCTGTTTGAGTGTGCGCCGCCGTCTTTGTCGCAGTTAAAGCTAATCCAAACACACTCCTCCACAGAAAGTTTCCCTGCTTCCTGTTTATTCATCAGTTCATTACCCGGACATCATCTTCAGCCTCAGATGATGGATCTAGAAGATAACCGTAGTCGTTGTTTATTCTTCCTGTAAATTATTGCCGTTTTGAGCTTGTCTGTCTGCTGCAGCTCTCTCCAAAAATGCATGCTTCACCATGTCAAAGTAATTTCCTGTCTCAGAGGTGCGACGGTGAATCAATGAGAACATGTTTGAAATCAGCTCATTTTCCGCAGCTATTAGTGCTTTGTGGGTACGGCTCTGTGATGTGAGGTTGAAACAAATCTCTTTAAGGTCTATCACGGTCTCTCCCTCCTTCGAGTCTTCCCTCTGTTTTATTCCTCCCTCACTCCTCCCGTGCTGCTGGGTATAAACACGTACAATTCTAAAACCATCTGCCACCTTTCTGCACACTTTCTCTCACTTTCTTTCCCCCTCCTCTCTCACAACCACCTGCTCTTTTTGATTATCCAACACACTGGGCTTTGTGTTAATTGTGCTGCCTGGAATATTCCCCCTATATGGCTGCTCCCTCACAGCTGGGCATCTTTGTCAACTCCCTAACCCGCTCTCTCTCTCTCACACACACACACACACACACACACACACACACACACATGCCCCTCCTGCTCTTTGCTGCCCCTGCGTGTCTCTCCTCAGTCAGGTATCTATAACACACCTGCCAGGCTTGAATCATCCTGAAACAGGGCCAGAAAAACACCCAGTGTGTCTGACGGCTGCCACGCAGGCCAGGGAGATAAGCCAGGGACTTGCCACAGGGATAAAGTTGTCTTCCACCAACAGGGAAATCAATGGGGGTGCACTGCATCTAAACACCCAGCGGCTGCAAGTCGGCTAATATTCATTAGTTCTCATAATCTTTGCATCGTGACAAGGCCAGCTGCCATTAAACGTGGCTCCACTGATGATTCCCTGTGCTGGGTGCAGGGAATGGAAAAAGGTCAGCTGTCGGCTGTTAGCATACACAACATCTTGACAGTTATTTATAGTGTTATTTGCTTTGTATCAATACTCCTTGCTAAGAACTCCAGTAAATGATAATGGGTATAACACAGACAAACTAAAGCTTTCCCCTTTAATTGACCCTTATGTTATCTTGCTTCAGCGATCTTTAAACTGGAAAAACAGATTTTTTTGGGTGAGTGGAGGCCAAAAATAGGACCGCAGATTGCAGTCTCGAACAATTTTCCTGGACATTCCACAGCCATGTGCAATATGGGTCAACTAGTTGCAAACAGATGTGAGTAAATAGGTGCATGAATGCCAAAAGTGGACCTCAAGGGGACCTAATTATGTCGTGTAATTCAGGCCGAGTAAGTGCCTCTTAATGTCCCTTGTAAAGCTGCCACATTCAGACTCGTCGTCTTGTGGTAACGCTGCAAGTTTCTGTACTGAGTCATTATGTTCAGCCACAGAGAAGGAAAACTGATCAAAACAATTTCTCACATTTTATGCTGTCTTTTTATTTTTGAGACACAATAGACATTTCAAACTTCCAGCCCAAATGCCCACATTTCAAATAGATTGGCCCTTCACTAAGTCCCGCCTCCCTTGGTGGCTGTTGCTATGCCTGTCAAGCTTTCGCACCGGCATGTAAATATTGTGGCATTCTCAACTATAACTGTGAGAGATGTTCCACGGGAAACAATGGCAAGTTTCTGGAAAAATAGTTCCCAGATATCAGAGAGAAGTCGACAGAAAGGACGACAACACGCATCCAGAATATAATCTGTCAGCGGAGTGTTGAGAATGAAGAGGACGTAAAAATCGAGGCGAAAGCTCACCGGTCCAAATGCAAGCGTCAGACACCCCACGTGTTGAAAAATCATGTAAAGGAGAATCATACACAAGAACAACAATGTTCCTGCACGGCAGGGTAAGTAGTTTTATTTAGTTATGACTCCCTATAACTAGGCCTCCTGTGCCTAGTTACGGTTGCTAACGTAGGATTGGACAGTGGCCGTTCAAGGGAGGGGCTTAGCGAAGGGTCAATCAAGCCTGTAAATCTTCTCTCTAACAAGCGTGTTTCCACATATGTGTACTGCAGTAAGAGACGTTTCATGCCTCTCCTTTTCTTTACTGAACTAAAACTACAACCACTAATGGCCTCACGATAGCTCCCAGCTTGCCCACATGTAGACTTTAAGATGATCTTAAGAGAGGGCAATGAGCTGCAAACGATCTGCTATTTAAGTGATTATCATCACATGTCATCTATAGACAGTGTGCGGCAACAATTTGCAGCTTTTTCCAGGCACATGATTATGTGACGCATTGATGCGTGACACTGTAGTAGGTGGCAATTACAGCCTGGAGAGGAAATGGGTCACGTGTTCGAACTTTGAAGTTTTACGCTCATAGACAAAGAACTTGTTTATACGATTGCCATCTTTCCATATACAGAACAAAGACCGAGACTGTGTTTGAAGTTTGATAAGGTGGCACACTTAAAATATGCACTCAATTTTGCAGTACAGTATGGTGCAGTTCTTTTAAGACAGGCAGCAGAGCTGAAACAAATGTTCAGTCTTTAAGATAGCGGGTGTTGTTACCTCTAAAAGTGGAGCTGCATAGAACGTTATATTTTAGAAACATATATTCATAGGAGAAAAGAAAAGCCACTATGTTTTTCAGCGTTATGTATTCTTATTTTAACAATCACATACTCAAGGCCACATAGCAGCCTGGGTACTCCCACTAGATGCCCACTTGTCAAAAACAGCAAGTCTAAATTCAAGCACCTAAAAGCTTAATATGAGAGATTCAGACAGATCTGCTTTTAACATTTGCAAACAAAGCAGTGATGGATGCACTCACTTTGCTGTTTGCTCTTAAGCGTGTGTTTTCTGCTCTTTTTTTTTCATCTTTGCATAAATTCAAGAGATGCACTTTCATTTGCATGTGAATACTTACTTTTGCTCTTTCCATACGCTGCGCTGCCTTCAATATGGAAATGCTCCTCCTGTCTGTCTGGGTTTGTCCGTCTCTCCATCTCTCCTCTCCATTCCCACAGCTCACATGAATAATGCTTTGACATTTTGCCTCCTAGTGCCCAAGCCGAGTACTTCAGCAGAGAGCCTGAAAGCTTGTTTGGATGTTCGAGCTCTGAGCTATTAAGTTGTTTTAGCTGCAAGTGTTGCAAAAGGAGTAATTGAAATGAACAAACGGGAGACATTAAACTGAATATTTAGTCAACTTTGGGTAAGCGCTAGCACGATTTAAAAGCCTCAGTCGACGTGCAACAGCTACATACGTTTTAGCTTCTTATCCTGCAAGCGAGTATTCCTCGTTATTATTCAGGTCGTTTTATGACGAAAGAAAGATGACACACAATTTCTGATGCAAATGCATTTCTTCAAGCTTTTGTTAAATCAAAGCTTTAACAGGCACGCAGTCCTTCGCCGTCCCTCCCTCTCTTTCATCTTCCTCTTTCCTTTTCTCTCTGCTTCTATCCCTCCTCCTCTCCCTTCATCTTCCCCTTCATCCAGCCATGGCGCCATTAGTTTTCCCTCCCCCACCTCTTAAACCTGTGGCAGCAAACAGAAGAATCCTGTCCTCCCCTCCCATCAGAGGTACAGGACCCCCGCTGAGAGACGGAGATGCCTCATCACTGCCTGAGTGCTCACTGTGTCTCCATCTTTTCCTCTCTCTCTCCGTCGCTCTGTGTATTTATGAGTGCAGGCATCAGGAGTGCTGGCATGATAAATTGACGCGTGTGCTGTTCCCAAAGCTGCAGCTTGACAAAGTGGCAGGCACATGGAGACACTGGAAGGGATATATTTAGAGAGACGCACATACCGTTACTTCATTAGTAAATCAATTAATTACAGCAGACTGGAGCTGCAGACATGCCTGTGAAATGACACAGAAACCAAGAGTCGACTACTGTGTTTCAGGATGACTTGGCGTTGCCGTTAACGACTGAAAGTAGATACAACCTCTGAATGTTATTGGCTTTGATCTGGGCCAAGAAAGTTAACACCTAATAAAGCTTCGAAAGGTTACAGAAGTCAAGAAAACCCACACGAGTTTTATTTAGATGTCGCTAATTTGCAACGTGTGAAACCAAATGAAGAGGAAGTTTGACTTTGGCTGTTACGTATCTAAAGACAAACAAATTAAAAGCAACATGGAGGCTTCAACACTGTGTTTGTATCATAATAACATATCAAACAGCGGCTTTCTAGTCAGCCAGAATTAATTTGCACATATTTCTATAGCCGCTTTCCCACTGGTCAAAAAACCCGCTAACACTCTGCTTTTTGCTTAATGGGAAAGGTTACAATCGGCATTCAGCCACGGGTCAAATGACTCTGCAGTAGACCCGGGTAATTATCGCCTCGGCTACGATCGGCATTGACGGGAACACAAAATTGTGCCGACACACTAATCTCCGCCCCCTTCCCGGCGCGATGCTGTGCTCCGTCTGTAACTTCTGCGACTCCTTGTCATCTCAGCTACAAATTCCGCCCGTCTCCGTCCAAGCAGCGCTCGAACATCGTTCCAAATTTGTCGACGCCGAGTTTGATGAATAGACTGAATGAGTAATAGATGGAATAAAGACCTAACCACGGTAACATCTTCACTGTTTACTAACCCTGTTTTTGACGTTTTTGTGACGTCAGACGGTGATGCAGCAGAAAAAAGACATCTATTAGCGGGTCTACCCGGGTCTGAAAAACCTGCGTAATTTTGGTGGGAAAAGGGTATATGACGGCATTAAGCTTGAACAGATATACTAAACAACTCTTGCAGAAAAACAATAATAATCATAATATTAATACGTTTTATTTGTATAATACTTCTAAAGGTAGTCAAGGACACTTAAAACACAGTATATATAAAAACACAGTAAAAGCAAATAAACAGTGTAAAGCAATCGAAGTACAGAAATAACAGTTAAATATTCAGTATATCTGTATACTATACACATAATGAGTCGTCACAGGTTAAAAGCAGATTTAAATAGGTGGGTTTTGTGTGCATGTTTGAAAGAGGGGCGTGAGGGAGAGTGTCTGAGGTGTTGGGGGAGAGAGTTCCCCCCAAGTCTGGTGCTTGTATGGGGTGAGAGGGGTGAGGAGGTTGGCGTCGGCGGATCTGAGGTTGCAGGTGGGAGTATGCTGGTGAAGGAGGTCAGTGAGGCAGGAGGGGGTGAGATTGTGGAGGGCCTTGTAGGTGAGGAGGAGGATTTTGAACTGGATTCTATATTGAATGAGGAGCCAGTGGAGGTTTTGAAGGACTGAGGTGTTGTGATCTCTGGTGGGAGAGTGGGTGAACAGAAGAGCAGCATGTAGAGTATTTTGGGTGGATGTGCCATATAGGATGCTGCTGCAGTAGTCCAGTCGTGAGGTGATGAAGGCGTGGATGAGTGTTTCAGCGGCTGGGAAGGAGAGGGAGGGGCGAAGACGGGCGATGTTTTTGAGATGGAAAAATGCAGTTTTTGTGATGTAGTTAACATTAGAATGCAGCCAATAACTCCTGTTGTTTAAAACGAGTGGAAGTACTTACATTTTAACTGTCTGGACCCTGAAAATATTAAGCCATAAGGAAACTACTGGCAAAAAACAAGCCTAACATATAAAATAAGGATTAATGGACCGAGTCCACTGCAGCTGACTGACAATAAACTGAACACAACCAGGCCAAAGTAAAGCTTTTAATACCAGACCTGGTTGCCAGAAGCAATTCCACTCACACTGTGAACACAAAGCACAAAAAGATCCAAACTCTTCCACCTTGTGTTTCAACTGTCTCACTAATCCTTAAGAGAGATGATATCGGCAGCAAATTAGTATCACAAACAGGCACTCAAATATTGAATCGGTATTGTTGTTACAAAACAAGCTGTAATTATTTCCACATGGACTTCTGATACACATGAGAGACTGGAACACAGCAGCCTAGATCCATTGTTGTGGCTGTGTGTGTCTTTATTGTTGTCCTCTTCTAATACAAATCAAGAAGTACTTGAATTGACATTGAATTGAAAGAAGGCAGAAAAGGGAAGAGGGATGCTTAAAAGGAGGTCCCAGGACTGCTGTCAGTGTGATATACTGCAGCAGCTCGAGCTGGTGCTGCGGCAAGAAATTCACTTTATTAAGAATCCATGTAATATAAAATGTAACTAGAGCACGATTAAACGACAAAGAAACAGACAGTTTTAGTTGAATTTAAGACGGCGGAGCAGTGAAAAAAAAACGTCTTACAAAATCCCCCTTAACACATTTGTAACCGACAAGCTGCAGACGCGGGGTTCCTTCCTCTACATCAGACCGCCACCCTTATTCCCTGTTCAAATCAAGAAGTGAGAATAGGCTGCTAAAAGACCCTTCCCTCCAGCCACACTCCACCAGCACTGACTGAAAGCACGGGCCCACTTCAGGGAGTACAGCATGCTCCATCATCTGCTCGCAGGGTCACGGCCGGGCCAGCGGGAGTGAGTGTGTAACGTTGTGAGCATGTGAATGTGTCGGCACAGTGCAAAGCCGCGCGGCATGTTTTCTGTTGGCACCGTCTGCATCGTGACTCTACCTTCAACAGCAGGCACCAGTGTGAAGAAGTGACAGTTAAACAGCATGTCATGTACTGCTGGGAGGTACATGCATGCACACATATGGACACACTTCTTTTACTGTATGGTGACGGCCTTCAGGAGGGCTTCATGAGGTCACAGCGACACCAACTAATTATGTTTGCCGATTGATCCGACTGAATCGTTTCTCATTGTTTGTTCGAGCCTGCAATCATCATGTCAAGGCTACTCTTCTTTGCAGTGACCCTGTTTTTGTTCCTGCTGAATCTTTGTCATATTCTTGATGCTTACTAGTTCCCACATACACAATTAAGCCCGGCAATATATAGGTCAAAGGTGTTGATGTAAAAACTTTCTAGTTTTACTGTAGATAAAGTGCAGAAAACAATGCTTGAGGTGTTTTCATTGTGTCACATGTAGCAGAGCCTCCAGCTGATCACTCGATGTTACACTGTAGAATTCATTAACAATGTATAGTAGTGTTACATATCCTTTAATAAGGGCTGCACGGTGGTACAGAGATTTGCGCTGTTGCCTCACAGCTTGAAAGTTCCTAGTTCGAACCCCGGTGGTACCTTTCTGTGTAGAGTTTGCATGCTCTCCCCGTGCATGTGTGGGTTCCTTCCACAGTCCAAAGACATGCTCGTTAGGTTCACTGGTGACTCTAAATTGCACGTAGGTGTGAATGTGAGCGTTCCAGGTTGTCTGTCTCCATGTGTCAGCCCTGTGATTGACTGCCGATCAGTCTAGAGTGTAACCCTGCCTCTTGCCCAATGACAGCTGGGATAGGCTCCAGCCCCCTGCGACTGTGCACAGGATAGGCGGTGTAGATGATGGATGGATGGATCCTTTAATAAAATAATTTGTTGAAGAAAGCAGCCTACTCAGTACCTATATGTGGTCAAATGGCTATAAAACCATATAAATTGTCTATTCCAACACAAGAAATTCACCATATTGGTCGCCATATTTGCAATCAGTGAACTTTTACCCACAAAAGTTGTGTAGGATCTGTCCCTAAAGACCCCTTTCAGTCTGGCTCTAAGCACCAGTATTTAGAGGACAAAATAGCTGAAATATACGTGACAGCATAATGCAGCCACTTCCAAGGATCCTGCAACAATTAGTCCTTTCACTCCCTCTGTAGTGCTCAATCTTTGTTAGAAAGGAATTGATTCTAGCTGTTGCCTTTTTTTGCCTGCAGTTTGTGGTGTTTCTTTAAAAAGTTTTCAAAATGTACATTTAATTTTGCTAAAGCTCCGAATGATTCAGTAGGAACAGAGATTAGCAGCTTTAACGGGGAGAGGAGTGGGTTGTTGACACTAAGTAGGAGATAATTAAGCTTAACTGAGGGATAAAACCTCCAAAACAGAAGTTGAATCTTTTCCATTTGAATCACCAAATGTACCTGTTTCCAACAGCTACATCACCACATAGCTGATGCGGCTCCAAGCACTGCAGGTGCTATTATAATAAGTACCTTATCAGAACTTGCAGTTATGTATTATCTGCTGGGGCTCGGTTGATTAAATAAATATGATAATATTGTTGTTTTATTTGGAACACTTTCGTGGTATTAATAAATTTGTCTGATCATGAAAAGGCAATACAAAGACAAATCAGGGCATGAGATGGAGAATATTAATCGTGTGTAAATGTGAAGATATCTTCCACCAAAGTTTTGCCCCATAGCACAATATATTAAGATTCAAATTTGGGGATGAAGCCCTAAAATGTGCACTCAGTGTCTTAACTGAAACACACACACACACGCTCATACACGCACACACAACATGTTAATGCTGTGATTAGTGAGTGCGTTCCCTCACTGGAGGCAGTAGGAAGCTGATCAGAGGGATTGTAGCCCAAATTGATTGTGAGGAGCTGAAATCAGCCTTCACCAAATTGCAGTTTGTACGGCTGCTGATGGCAGAGTGGGTGTTTGTGTTGTGGCTCTGTCTCTCTGGGGTGCTGCCGTGCACGTGTGTGCGTGTCTGTGTGAGTGTGTGTTTACAAGCTGAGCCTCTCACAGCACGGCTGAACTTTTCTATGGGTTGTATTTACTCAACCGTGGTGAAAGGCTCTGGCTCATTTATAAATGGTCTGTCGCCTAAGTGCTAACTGCAAAATGTTATGGGTGCCTATTTCCCTGTTGTTTTGCAAAGGAAAGCACAAAGAGGATGAAAATAGCCTTCAGTACCTGCGTCAGCGCAGTTCTTTGAAGGTCAGTCTTGTTATCAACACCAGTTGAGCCTGACTGCGTACGTACGCGTGAGAGATCTGTTTTTTCCCCGACGGTCTGTTTTACACACCTCACTAGCATGTGCCCTTTTTTACGATATAACATGATCCGCCTCCAACACACACTCATTCAGGATGCCGATCTGATGTTTTTGGATGTGGAAAGTCCTCTGGGTGCAGTAATTGGAAGCACCACGTCGCAGAAAAACATCGCTTTTCCTTCACACCCTTCCCTTAGCTGCAGGGAGCCGACCCCTGCGAGCGGCGTCACCTAAGCTGGAGCTTTTATTTTTCCTGTTAGCACCCACCCCCTGCCTCTCCGCTGAGCCTCCCAGTTTCCATAAGCTAAAAGTAGAATAGTGAGTAACATCACAGTAGGCTGTGTGCACCCTGCTGTCTGCTAGCGTAGCGCTAAAGCAGCTTCTCAGTGGGACTAACCTGGGGATGCTGCTTTATTGGTGGGAGTCTGATTGGCTGGACCGTTTGTTAGCAAGTCTCCCGAGGGGGATGCGTCTGCTCCCGCTCCTGCAAACATCCCATTTGACCTTTTCAGCCCTTCGCTGGTTGTTCAGCTCCACTTACTTTACACATGAAATGTTGCAAGAGCTCACATACACGTATTCACTATCTTACAGGGAGCTTCAATGAAATCAATTACTTCATTCCAGGCCTGCTCTGTTTTCCTGGAAAGGTTGAACTGTAGCCTTGTACCTCCAAGGTAATAAGATACAAAGGCATGCAGAAAGAGCTTGTTTCCAGTTCTGGGCATCGCCGGCAAAATGCTCTAGAGATGTGCAGCATCACTGGCTGTTTTGATCTGCTTGAAAGGCGAGCCCAAGAGGCTCCTCTTTCCTCTCCCAGCCAGCATGTGGAGCATGTGATGCATATGATGCAGATTTGTCAAAGTGGGAAGGGAGGTGTGGGGGCAGAGGGGTTTACATTGTATACCATAGTTACACATCCTCATTTGCATACAGAGTCTGGGCTAGCAGCTGTTAGCTTATGATCGTGCATGTTTCTGCGAGTGAGTGTGTGATGAAGCAAGACGTTCAGGGGAACAAAGCAATCACACCCAAATTAACTCCACAGTGGCTCACGGATCAAGGGGCTACATGTGTTTGATGGTGAAGGGACGCTGTATATACACACAGTGGATGATTAATTATTGATACAACCGACCCCATTCAATTACTGCCGTCATTTCCAAATAGGGGCTCCCCTTTGTGTTGGGATCTGTGGATCCTCTGGGTTTTTTTCTTGTCTCACCACAACATATATGGCATTCTCCACATTCCCACACATTAAATCCCCCATGTGAAGTGTTTACTTTGAAAACCCAGAGCAGGGATTGTCACTTTTTATGAAAACCAAATTACCAGAAAATAAATGGCTGGAGGGCCGAGGGTGGATGCAAACACAGACATACCATCATCCAATCCAAAACACACCCCATACTGATGCCTTCTAGTTGTTTATGCAGTCCCATGGGGAATTGGAGAATGTTGATTTTGGATGTGAAAAGCAAGATAAATGTTAAATTGAACAAACTGTGCCATTTAAGAGGAAATCGCTGCAGGGTTTCAAAGGGACAGCTTCTCTGGTTGATAAACAAGACCATGCGCAGGCTTAGGGAGCTGTCTGATAAAGAGTCCATCCTCGGAAGTGCAAACACCCCCTGACTGCTAAAGCGTTTGCTGCATCACCACATGGCATCCAGGAGTACAGTGGATCTATCAGATTGGTCCTTCGTCTCCGCTGCCGTGACAAAGAAGTGTTTAGGAGGCGGATATTCATGTGTGACCCACTCTAACTTTATCACAGCATTTATAGCGTGTGCTTTCTGAAGCAGAGAAACTGTGTTATGTTGTTGTTAAATTCTTAATTTCTCCTAATTTGCCTGACTTTGATGTGTCCCCTCTGGCGCCACCATCATCAGCATCTTCACCGCCTGAAGATTGTTCCAGAAAAATATTTCAATCACTCTGAGAGACTTAATGAGGAGAACATTCACTGATTTTTTGGGATTGCCATGTATTTTTTAAATAACTAAAAGCTTATTTCTCTCCAGAGGAACGTGCCATTTTTCAAACATTTCTTCGAACATGCCCCAGAAAGTTGACGGGGAGGAACACGGAGGAGATGTTTGACATTTTTTGGAGAATCAGTTTGAGACACAAAGACTTTTTCTTTTCTGGATTATGTCAGTGAGTTGGAACATCTCGTCAGTTTAAGCCTTTGTGAGTTTTGAGCTGCACTTTAATCCTGACTGTCTCTCATTATCACAGCCAGGGGGAATGTGTGGAGTTACTGATATGCTCCATCAATCTGATACTCTCTCTCTCTGTCAGTGTCCTCTTGGTGAACACAATACATAGTCCGTTTTTTATCCATTGTTGATGATAGTCTTTCACTTCTATTGTGTATGTAATTGCCTCTAAGTGTGTTGTATTGCTTGTGAAGCATTTTTAAGTGTTGAAAACCATGTAAAGAATAGAGTTTGTTATTGTTGTCGACAAGCTACTTGAGAGGAAACTAGAAGAATAAGAAACACACTAGGTCAGCCTTTTTCTCTCTCTCACTCTTCACCTCTCACTTTGTCTTCACTTGAAACATTTTTCTTCTCTTTTTGAGCTCAGTTTCCTTTGTCGGCGCATTAAGGAGCTGCTCAAATGTCATGAGCTGTCAGACTTGCTCATCTCTGCAGTCTTATCTTGAAAGAGAGCGAGGGGAACAAGATGATGGGGGAGAAAAAGCAGCCACAGCTGTCAGGAGCTGCTCTGAGGAACCAACTGTTTTTCCGACACATTTACTTGAGAACCCATAAGAGCAATTAAATGGTTCTGTTGCTGCTAAAATCAGAGCCCAAATACACAATTGTATTCTTGCTATGTAATTTGGGGATTCGTGTACATAAAAGTAAGTAATAGTAAGCAATTTGTTTCAATCCAAATTTGATATATTCTTTTAATTCTCTGTAAACTCTCCTTATATTGGGTTTGATTTGGGCGTGATTGTGCTTCATTAAGAAAATTAATTAACAAACCAAAAGAATAGTCAGATAGCCGATATTTCGCTACTCACACCGAGCATAAGCATTTGATCGGTGCATATGATGGCTGTGTTTAAGTGTCAACTGCGGTTGTCTATTTTTGGCTGCAGGAGTTCAGTGCAGTCTGTTGATCTGTTTATGCAGGCAGGTGTTGAGCATCAACAAGGGGAATTAGTTCTGTTATATTATAGAACCACCATACGCTACAGAGCTATCATCTGTATTAATAACTTTTAAAGCGGCATGAGGCATCAAAGCTAATGTAGCCTGTATGCTAACTGTTCTGATTAAGCAATACTCTAATTCTGTCACAGGTAATCACAGCCGTGATGATATTCAGTACAACATCACGACCTCAAGTGTGATATTGCTTTTATAAGCAGCAAATTGTTGTAAAATGTAACAATTTACAACAGATTACTTTTTGCTTCACCAACTCAACTAGTTCCACAACTTAACTGAAACTGGACTGTTGTTGCCGAGCAACCCAAACGTTCTCCTGCACTCTGTGTCTCCAGGTTACCACAGATCAGCTGTTTTTATCATGTACATTTATCTGTTTGTTTCAATTGATCATCAACCAGTGAAATAAGAGTCTGCTGTGTGATTCAGAGGTACCAGCTTAATTAGTGTAGACATACACAGTCTGCTGTAATGTTAACAGTTTTCAGAACACCTGGCTGAGGCGGAGTGATACACAGAGTGAAACGTCCCAGCGATGTTGTTCTCTATATCAGCACTCATGGAATGTCTCTTGTCCAATCAGATGACTTGGTTGGAGCTAACAGTTGTACAATAAGGTTTATCTATAGCAAAGCATTTGTAACTCGGCATCCAGTGGCCAGTTGAAGTGGATTTTCAGATAGCAGTCTCGTCTCCTTCCTCCTCTCTTTCTGACTGGGTCTGCTCAAACATACTGCATTGGGCCAGACGACTCTGGCATGGTCGTGCCATTACAGTGTGTGCAGCCAGAGAGACGTCAATCGAAAAGTGATCTGCCACACTTACACAGTCTTGAGAAAATGGCCCAAACTGTGAAATTAGCTGTTCTTTCATAGTTTTCTCATAGTCTCTCGTCTCTCTAGTTTTCTAAGTGTTGATGCTCACTGAGACGCTCCAGTTTGATATATTTTTACAATTCCAATCCAGGCCAAATTTCCAGAGGCTTTGAATATACATTTAAGTGAATAGTCTCTTTGTATTTTTGTCCTTGTTCAGACAGAAGCTATGATTTCTCTGTAATCATCTTTAACCACAAGCCCAGCGATGTGCTGCTCAGTTGGTAGCCATACATTTTCCCATCATGGCACCATTGTACGAGTCTGAAACATGACAAAGACTGCCAGTTGTATCTGACAGTCTGCTTTGTGTTGGCCTTGTGAAAGCTCTGGACTCTGCTTTTTGAGCACATTGTTCAGTCTCGTTCTGCTCATTCTGCAGCAGATAAAAGTGGTGACTCAGTAATGGACCATTAGCATTGTGCTGGATCTGCCTCTTACGCAGCCATCATTACCGAACCACATTAGACATGGAAACCAGTCCTAAGAAAATCCATTTTGCAGGAGTCTGGCACGGCTTCTGAATTCCCTCTGATAGACTATCTGTAGTTACAGTGCTGTGGGTGCTTCTGGCTGATATCTGCATTCAGTAGATTTATGCTCTCTTGGTGGAGGTGCGTAGTCTGAGCCAGAGAGGTAGGCTGTCTTATCTGTGTACTCAGACCACATGATGAAAAAACTCCTTGGCGTAGCTTTACAGCTACGCTCTCTTGGGAACACAGCAAAGGATTATGGAGTTAGAAAGGGAAGATAAAAGTTAAACTCACGAGGCTTTAATCAGAACTTTGACGCTACTCCAATTATTTTTAATTGAGAAACGGCTTTAACTTCCATTGAATATTAAGATGAATACTTTGCTGTGCGCGTCTTTGTCTTGACTGTTTTGCGTATTGGTTACCCAGATTTATTATGCAGATCTAGAGTAACCTTCCTCGTTAAGACTTAATGCCAGCCATTCATTACCTCTGGCACAGAGACTAATGACACTATTAATCAGCTGTGAAAAGAGCTTGGCAGCAGAAGTGGGAGGCTGACACCTCCTTACTGTAACAATTCGAGGCATGCACGTACAAGACAGATTGTCAGAAGGACATCGAAAACTGCCCGGCACGTCGATTACCTGCAGCTGACAGCGTGTCTGAAGATGGGAACTACATCTAATGGTTTTATTTCCACTCCTTGGCCCATCCCATAATGCATTTCCCCCCCGAGGCTTTACTGTACCTCTTTGTCTGACCTGACGCTGATTTAGGGATTATTTTTGCTGAAGTGTGATGTTCTGTCCGAGAGACGTACAACCTTTTATCTGATTTCCTTTGTTCTGAGATCCACAGCGATGGACACGTTGACTCAGGGATTTACGGTAGTGACCAAAGTGCCTGTGAGGTGTAGGTTCCTGTTTCCAGAGCCTTTTTGGAGTGACCCCCTCGGCCCTTTGAGAAACATTTATAGCAGCACTCAACTTTATCCTTTTCTCTCTGATGGTGCACTAAAATGAAGCCTCTTCTTCAGCACTGTATGTCTTTAACCACAAAATATGTCTACTCATATATGTCTAAAGCTTGGTCTCAATCGGCAAGCGGTGGCTTAATTCCAGACGTGAAGCATATTCAGGACACGTGGGATCCTGTCCTACTTTTGCAGTTTAGTGTTTGCATATTAAACGAGAACGGCTTTAAAGGGAAATCATTGTATTTCTAATTACTGTGAAGCCTTCTTGTGTTAAACTAATTCCACTATTTCCTGTTTTCTATGACTGACTCCCTCCAGTCCTCCTTTGGCTTTAGTCTTAAGATGAAAGTGCCTATTAGTTTTAGTTTAGTTTCACATTTTAGTCATTTTTATAGTAACTTTATAGTAAAAAAGGGTCTCCCCAGTCTACCGCTTCTTGTTTTTACCTGTTTACTTTTGGCAAAATGAACACTTTAAATTTCAGTAGATCATCCATACAGCTAAAGGCCGATGAAGACACAGCATCTAAGGACACTGGATTACATTTTCATCGCTGACTGCAGCAGACAGCCAGTGATCGCTGCTTTTTGGGCAGAGAAAACGTCAAATGAGACATAATACGCCCCTTATTCTGTGAGCGCGCACAGAGCCTGAGGCAGAAAGAGTTAAAAGGGAAAGTTCATAACCACCTTTGTGATACGCGTCGTCTCTAACTGGTGCTTGAGGCTTTAAAATATCATGGATTTTAAATGTCCGACAGCGCACCACTAACATTTTAGTCCCGTCTCGTCTCGTTAACGGAAAGAAAACATACGTGTTGTCAGAGTTTTTATTATTAAAGGGTCAGTTTGCCCACTTTCAACCTCAGTCCTATCGTGCTATTATGGGGAGCTAATGCCATTTTGGTAATAGCTTATGGGCTGTTCCTTTCAGAGGGGGGAAGGGAGATGCAATGCATGCTAGGTGTTGCTTCTATCGATTGCAGAGAACACCAGCTTTGATTGACAGTGGCTTTTTCCAGTGGCAAATTGCTCCTTTAAGGATCTTTTTTTAGCTCGTCAACGTCTCGTCTTTGTCATGGTAAAAATGTCGCTGTCGATCATTTATCATCATAATTTTAGTTTTTAGTTTATCGTGCGGCATCCCTCTTGACTTCCTGTGTGGGGCTCATAAACTGCTTTAATCAGTTTTTTACTAATGTCTACCTGCTGAATACTTAAAATAAATCGTTAAAGAAATTGAACTCAAGAGTCACTAACATGTCTTTGATGCATTTTCAAGTTTTCCACCCGTGCCCGGTTTCCCTTTCTTTTCCTGCAGGTTTCCTTTTTCTCACTTTATCTTCTTCTCTGAAACCTTTTCATTGATTTAGACTCTCCTTGCATGCATACATACATACAGTATGAGCCTCCGTGCAAGCCTTTGTTCATAAAACACTTTTTACATAAAGGTCTGAACGCAGTCTCTTGAGGAGCACTCCCTCGCCGGCTCTGTGCGGCTACCATCATGAACTCTATCAGTACGTTGGCTTTGTTTATAGATGTAGTAGTTTGAACCAGTTTCATTAGCTAGGAGTTGGTTGTGCAAATCCAAGGTAAAATCTGGACGTCTTTATTATTAATTAATTACTTCGACTGCAGTCTCTTTCTGTTATTGATCTCCTACTTGTTTCTGTAGTCTATAAAGGTTCCCTATAAAGCAACATGCGTCAGCCTTGGTCTGTATTCTCTTTGTTTTAAAGTAGCTTTTTCTGACGTTCCTGTTCGTTGGGTTGTGTTGTCTTGTAGGTTCACATTTTAGATTTGCTTGAGGATCTTCCTCATCAACAAACAGGCTTCAAGCTGTTTACACTGTGTGTCTGTTTATGCTTACACTGTAAGAACCCTTCACCAGTGCGATGTGAGACACCAGCGTTTTCTCCTCTTTCTGCTGTGTGTGTGCAGCTTTATAAATGAGGATAATTGTTCAGCATCTGGTAATTTACACTGCAGTCACAAAGTATTAGGATGATAATATGTTTTCCGTTGTTTTTGGCGCTAATCCAGCAAAGTGGATTAGGAATGAAACAGTGGCTTTGAGGTTGAAGTGCTGACTTACAGCTTTGAGGTCGTTTGAGGCTGCTGAGTGAAGAGTCCCACAGTCGCACTTTTTAAACACCAATTTTTCACATACAGACAAGGTAAAGGATGATGTTTTATAGGACCGAGCAGTGGAATAATCCTGCAGGAGAAAACATTTAAAGGCAGAAAACATTAGATTGAAGCTAAAAGTAAAGATATCAAGTGTCCTTTGCAGCTAAATGATATATGATGAATTCATTTAGTTCTAGTTTTAGCACAGCAAGAATCCAAGAAGAAACACATGGATGGTTTGGTGTAGTCACTGTGCACACACGCATAAAGCTGTAAACATATATACAAATACCTTTAAAGCTCCTTCAGCAGTTTTTGCACATGCAGAAAGTCACTTCTTGGTAAACAAGCTGATCTCAGTGTGTGTGTGCGTGAGAGAGAGAGTCTGAGTGTTTGTGTACAGAAAAGTGTGTGCGGAACGAGTAATTTGTTCGAAGAAAAAAGCAGCAAATCCTTCATATCGCTCCAATCACAGAAGTCAGAGAACTCGGTGTATTTGAAATGAATACAAATATTGAAAGCGAAGTTAGCGGAGAGTCCACATGCCATAACAGACAAACAAGCCAGCAGCCGCTTTGCATTTCAAAACAATTTCCCCAGTAATAAAACAGACGGCTCTCGTTTGCGCGCCGCACTCGCCGAGCTCCTTTTCTATATTTCAGCTTTGCCCTCGAGTCCGTTTCTCCGACCTGCACACAAATGGAAATGTCACACGGACTGACATTCTTTCCGTATGGTTTCGCTTCGCCCACTTGCCAGGCAAATGGAAAGCAGATCTCGCTGAGTCCGACCGCAGATTGTTCCTCAAAAAAGGAGAAAAAACAACCACCAAGTGAAATCAAAAACATTTCTGTGGTTAGTCTGTGGAATGTGACGGGAAAAGTGTTTAAAAAACATCATCTGGTGTGTTATTTGAGAGACTCCAGAATCCACTTTTTTTAGGAGGGTTGGGTTACTCTTCAGTTGTTTTACTGTTTCTTAAATAAAACAGTTTATTTCCTTTAAACATAGACGGTTTTCTTGTGTGCATTTTAAAAGGTGGCTTTGTTCCTGTTTAAACAAACTCTATCTCTGTTTTCCATCGAATTCTGGCCGGACGTCTCAAAGAAATCCAGACTAATCATTTTTAATCACAGATTGGCAAGAAGGCCGTCTATTAAAAATGAAATGTATGATGCTGTGTTCTGCTCCCACTACCCTGACATTAGAGAGCTGTGTGTAGATCTGCATGTGTAGTCCCCTTGTATTGTGCTTTTATTTGTCAGCTTTGTGAATGTAGTAGAAGTGTTTTATTTCTGTGGTTCCTTGTCACGCCAACAGTCTTTTTTTGTTACGTTGTTGTTATTTTGTTTTTTCTTCTTTTTTTTGTTTCCTTCCTTTCTTTCGTTTCACTGTCATTTCCATTTCAACTCCTCTCCTCTCCTCGACCTGTTCCTTTTGAACGCCTCTGCGTGATATCTCCCCTCCCCTCCCACACTGCCACTGTCTCCTGTCTCTCCCCGTCTCCCTGCACCCATCCCCTCTCCATCCCTCCCTCCTTCCTCTTCCTCCCGACCCAAAGACGTAGCCCTGCCCTCTTCCCTCCCCCCCTCACTGACTCCTAACACTACTGACCATGTAACGCCAGGCTCCGGAGGTGTAGCCAGTCCAGCAGGGCCCACCCCCTCCGCCCCCCGGGACGTTGTGGCTTCGCTTGTTTCCACCCGCTTCATCAAACTGACCTGGCGCCCGCCGGCGGAACCCCACGGAGACGAGTTAACCTACTCAGTTTTCTACAGCCAGGAGGGCACCAGCAGGTAGTACACACACTACGATGTAGGACTGCCAGGAGGGTACTAATACGCACATTACTGCTGGAGTCAGCAGGGTACTAATATACATAATTCCTGCGCAGGAGTCTCGGACCACTCTGAAAATATCTCATTAAAGCAGTTAAAGCACTTATCAAAGCAGCAAGTGTTTGTTAATTAAAAAACAAACTTCCTTCCTCAAAGGATTACCTGTTAACACTGAAGTATGGACCCACAAAATCTGTTCAAACATGGTAATTTCAATTTTTTTCCTTCAAGCCCTGCGATGACTCTTCCACAGCTTTGTGTGTGGAGGATTTATTGTATATGACCGAGAGGGAAATTTAAGAAGCTGAGAGGATTTTCCACAAATTCCTCTTTTGGCTGCTTTTCATGCTTTCTGTAAAAGAGCTTCAAGAAATGTTCAGACAGAAGTGTTTTACTCAGTGCTACAGCTTGAAATGCAAATGCATACATTACTTTATGTGGAAATGCATGAAGTGTTCAAGTACATTTTACACAAACCAGTGTGACTGTGCAGATGCAGTCTAAGCGTAGACAGAAGAGTGCTTATATTCTGACCTTAACTTAATAATCAACAGAAAAAAGTCATTTTAGTCATTTATCAAACTAGCAAATGTTGTTTCTAGTTTGTCAATTTGTCAGTTTCTAATTGGTAGCTTTCTACTTTTAAAGTTATAATTTTGAAGATCTCAGTTTCATTCTCTTTGGCGCCACCTATGGCGATAAACGGTAATTGCAGGAGCACACTTCCCAGATATCCAGACATGTGTGACGTCCTCGGTTGGCTCCGGTTGTAACTCTTGACTTTCCTCGCTGACGGTCGCTTTCCTTTTTAGACTGTCATTTCACTTACAGCAGCCGCTTAGCTCCGCCTACCCTCTCTGGCAGACCAATCACTGCTGGCTGATGGAAAACGCGTCACTAACTGGGCACCGCTTGTGATTGTTTCTGCTAAAGTCACACCAGACACCCAGTCTGTAATACTGCAAATGCAAAGGCTTTCATCAGTGGGCCATAGGCTCAGTCACCACTGTGTGACCTCATTCGGCGATAGATAGTGACTTAACAGACATTTATTTAAATGAAAATCTTCGAGATTATTACTTTAATATCAGATTTCATGAATATGATATATCATGTTTTGATCTCATGCATAGCCAAAGCTCTTGGAACATTTTAGGGTTGTAAAAAATTACAAACACTAAAAAAAATCTGTTCCACACATTAAATATGTTCTTTTATTAATAGATAAGACAGATGCATTAGAATTTTTTTAATCTTCTGATGCGTGTGTGTTTGCGCCCAGGGAGCGGGTGGTGAACACCAGCCGTCCGGGGGAAATGCAGGTCACAATCCAAAACCTGATGCCAGACACCAAATATCGCTTCAGGGTCGTGGCCCACAACAGCAACGGCCAGGGAGAGAGCTCTGCATCGCTCAAAGTGGCCACCCAGGCTGAAGGTAAAGCCACACACACAGACACGCAAACACAGACTTTCATTTATATATGCCCAGTAAACAGGACACACTAAACATAAAGGCAAACTCCAGCCAGTTTGTTGGAAACATGCAGCACTGGCAACACTGAGGCAAACAGGATGAACTCCCAAATGTGCAAATAAACACTCACACAAACAAATATTCACTCACATACAGCATACACTCACTTCAAACAGGGACACCTCCTCTTTCCTCACACACACACACACACACACACACACACACACACACACACACACTCACTCATAGTCTGTTTATCGTTGTGCATGAAGGCAGACCACCCCACAGCCAACCAGAGAAATGCAGCGTTGTCTTCTCATGAGCCACCTCTTGTTTACACCCCAGCGTTTGCTATAAGCCCTCTGTGTGTGTGTTTCTTTAAACCATGCCTACCTGAGTGAGGAAAGTCTGAAATTCCAGATTTGAAACATTTCCCTCTTCCAGGCTGTACAGAGATCCTTTGCAGAAGCTCATTAGGATGTTCTGACTGGAGGACACATGAGAAAGACTGAGGGAACAAAGTGTTTCTCCTCTCCTCCTTCTCTCTTTGTTTCTGGTTGTGTCAGCCTCCACATGGCTGCTGCTCTAAATCTCTCTTTCACCTACATTTGAGAGTGCTGTGAAGGGGATATCCCAGCGCAGTCTCAGGGTGGACGTCCCTCACCTCCAGACTCGGCTACAGCTCAGTCACTGTCAGTTTGTAGGTCAGCCACTGTTACTCTACCTGCGTCCTTGGTTGGAGGGCGACGGATCGACACAGAAACACACAGTACACCTTAATGTCTGCCAGCAGGCGCAAAGCCCCCCGTGGGGAGAGCTGTGAGGGCGGGCTGTACCTGTGCAGTACATCTCTTACGTGTGTGTGTGTGTGCACTTTTAGTGTAAGAACAAGCTATGAATTGGAGCTAAAACTGTTGACCTACGTCTGAGTGCCAGGTATGTGCACACAATGCTGCCCCCGAAACACCTCCCCGCAGAGACTGGCTTAATAAACCTGTACACACGCACACACACACACACACACACTGAAATCCATACGTCAACATCAAGCTCACACCAACAAATAGGCGCTTCTCTCTTCTGTCAGAGACACCAGCAGCTAAAGCTTGCAACATATATACAGTATATATATACAGAGACATAAATCTGTGTCTGACAGCGAGCACTTTAACCTCATTGTCATTATTTGATTAAAATAAATCAACTACGGCAAAGACAACAAGAAATGTCACTGTCCATAAATACTAACTGACACAGAGCTCTGTTTACAGCGCTGTCGCAAAGTATTAGGGCAGTGATACGTATGTCGTTCTGATGGCTCTGTCTGCCAGCACACTGGATAAGAAATACAATATTTACTTACATGTTAAAGTGCTGACTGTCGCCTTTAATTTTCACTTGCAGCAGAGTAGAAATGGCAGCTCTATTTATCCATAAGCCCCTGTTCTCTGTGGATGTAAAGTAATCATAAGTCACATACACTTATATATCTATATATAATGTTTATCATCTCATCTCTTTAGATGTCTGTCCTTCTCTTATTAGCTTACATAAAAAGAGCTGCCTGACAAGGACATTATCAATCTAATACACAGACTTGTAAAGGATGATGTGCAGCAAGCAGGTTGTTATCGTGGAAATAAAGCAGGGTGATGCACGGCCCACACTTGAAGAGGTGGGGCTTGTCTCACCCTGAAGGAGAGCAACAACCCACACGCTCTACAGTATCCAGCTCATAACATGTCAAACTTTGTCATTTGGAGCCAGAGTTGCGCAGTAGAGATTGGCGGGTGGAGTCGCAGTAGCCACTTCAGCTAACCAAAACACAACTTACTGCAAGACAAAGATCCCACATGTCAGCGTGTTTAACAACAGAACAGCTTCTCTGTGTTGGTCTGAAGTTAACATTCGCAGATATGGAAACTTCAATGACTGTAGTGGTTTGTTTTAGTTACATCTCCTCTCACCGTTCATCCTCCACTCTGCTAATCCGGAACAGATCGGCTGCAATATTTGTCAACAGAGCTGTCAATCATCAATTAAAACTAAACTTATCGGAAAAATTAACACTTGGACGTAAATCATCATGATAAGAACTAACTATAATGACAGAAACCATGTTTGAGAAACATTTATTTGGTGTGTATTTTGATTTTATAGTTTGACTCATGTCCCATCTGTTAACATGGAGGAGGCAGGCTTTATGACCTATACTGCAGCCAGTCAGCAGGGGGCGATAGAGAGGGTTTGGATTCACTTTTAAGGGAGTTGTCATGTCGTCCATCTTTTTATACATACACATAAAAAAAACAGTCCAAATGTCCAGATGAGTGTAACGGTTTATTAAACTAAATACTGAACGGAATTCTAATACACAAAGCAAAATACAACGTAGCGTGATGGTCAACAGAAAATATCTGAGCCTGACTCTCCCTCTTTGTCTGAACTCCCACCACCCAACTAAACAGGTAAATAAAGGTGAGAACCCACCAAGGTGCCAATTTCCAGAAGTGATTAAACTATTAAAGGAGTGCAAATAAACAAATGATAATGGACATAGTAATAAAGCTCATTATGGCGCCTACAACCTGAATTGAAAATTGTTTTAATTCTACCTCTAGAAATTTTAATGTTGGAAGATAGCAAAGGTAAACTCTGTAGCCTCCTTAAGATTAGCCTATTTAGCTGAACATTTCCATTAATGGTGAAGTTAGACAGAGTGAACAGGGTCGAACAAATCAATTTGAATTGATATGATGATCTTCATCTGTCATTGGAGCTGTCTCTTTAAGTGGTCTGTTATCATAGCAGCCGTTTTCTATACAGAAATAACAGACTGTGAAAAATTGAGTATTCAACAAAGTCGTGCAAGAAACTGTAATACACCCTTCCCTACCAAACAAAAGCTAGAGACACGGTGATGTTTTTGTTTAGGCACACCTCCACTTTGTTTGACATGGGAATAACAGGAGAATCAACATGGCTGACGGCCCAGTCCAAACGGGACAGAGCGGCCTCCACAGAGCTGCAGACACTGAGCTGTCTTCTGGTCTGAGCTTGTGGGGAAATGTGGCCGTGAAGGAGCCAAGAATGTGTGTTTTTGGCAGCGGTGACTAGACACTGCTAAATTGAGTTCATGTCTTTTGAGATGTAACAAAATGCTTCACAAGCGTGGAAGGTTCAAGATAAGAGATTAAAAATCTGATTTTCTAATTTCTGCTCCCCTGCTTTATCTGTTTTTTTCCTTCAGTCCAAGTGCCAGGCCCTGCTCCGAACCTGCAGGCGGTCTCCAACACACCGACCTCCGTCTCTCTGAGCTGGGACAAACCGCTCACTGGCAACGGGGAGATCGTCACCTACAAGCTGTACTACACGGACAAAAGCCTTGGCAACGAACAGGTAGGATGAAGTCCTTATTTACTAGACTTAATTCATGTGTTTACAGGAATTCAGACTGTCAAACACCACTCCAAATATAATAGAAAGCTTCTGTTTTTATCTTTTATTGTAGATCAAAGATAAATAATGTAAAACCTGCATTTGTTTTCAGATTACATTTGTTATGAAGGAAAAGATTAAAAGACGGCAGCCATCAAACATGGAATATTTCCAGCTTTTCAGTTTTCTTTGTGTTTCTCCTTGAAACACGCAGCTTATGTCTCACTACCCACACTGCCTTGTAAGAGGAGAAAAACTGTATGTAGCTGACGCTTGATTTTGCAGGGTTCATTAGGTACAGTAAAAAGAATATGACTGTGTAGACTAATGTAAATGTGATGAGGTAAGGAGTTCCTAATCATTTTGCCCAAAGACTCTTTGTTCTGCTTTTCGCCCACACTTTTGATTATGCATCTCATACAGAAACACATTTTGTGCAGAAAAAGAGGGCAGATAAGATTCCCCCTGCTGCAGGTCTAACTCTGTCACAAGAGTGGAGTCTCGCTGGTCAGATATAGAGTCAGCCCCAGCAGTAGCAGTAACAGTGGGCAAGCCAGTGAAGCATTAAAAAGCCTTTAATATGATAATGGATGAAACGTCAGCCGGCGTACTGAGTAATGATGCCTCAGCTCCCGGGAGAGGAGAGCCAGAGATGAGGTGAAAAAGGCGAGAGATGAAGAGAGGGATGAGAAGAAAGAAAGAAGAGGTGAAGGGAACGGACAGAGGAGAGATGAAGTTAGAAAGATGCAATACTGGAGAAGACATGAAATATTAAAGGACAGGGGCGAGGCAGGGACGACCCATGATGCATCTCAAGGCCGACGTAGTCACAGGCGAACATCTGACCCGAGATCAGAGGCCGCGATCGGACCGCTCCGGAGGCGAGATTAGATTTCAACCAAGTCTCAGCTTTTTACTCTGAATGTTACGAGCGAGGAGCTGAATGCAAATTGGCCGGGAGTAATTGGGCATGTGCCAGCGTCGTGCCCAATTTGTAAAGCGAAAAGTGGTAATCACAGAACGCATAATTTGTGTCTCAGTGGAAGGAGACATTTTTAAACGGAATTACAAACAGAAATGTTAGTGTGATGAAATGATAAAATCAGGCGTCACATTTTGTTGCTTTGCAATATTTGAGAGATTGCTTTGGTTGCGAGTGTATCGGATCTGTCTTACTGACAGCATGTTTGTGCCACTATCTAATTTGAGCACTCAAACTGTACATTACAGCAGCTGTAATTCTGCCTCCGTCAACATGCTGTCAGTAGTGAAACACTCAAATAGATGTATGTTTTGTGAGATATTAGCAGTCACACAACTCTTTCTCTCTTTTTCCCTCCCTCTCTTTCAGGACGTTGACATCGACAGTCAGTCGTACACCATGACCGGGCTGAAGAAGAACACAGAGTACAGTTTCCGAGTGGTGGCAAACAACAAGCATGGCCCAGGAGTCTCCACTGAAGACGTCGTCGTCCGAACCCTGTCTGATGGTCAGTTGGTTACCATATACCATCTACCATATGCTTTACATACAGGTCCAGCAAGAGGCATTTGTAATCGAACTCTTACTGTGCTGTAGATTTATTGTAATAATTACTCTAAAATCCAGAATATAAGTCGCACAGAGGGGCTATCCCAGAGGGAAAAAGGTTTTCTGTAGCTATTTCAACAGTTATTTCAACACTATTTAAATTTATTTTAATTTAAAATATTCAAAACACTCACAAATTACAGCCTACCGTCTTATCCCGGTGCTTGAGCTAGCGGTAGCTGGCAGCCTACAGTAACGTTGATCGTTGTGAGGGTGGCTGCTACAATGGTGATCATGACGGTGCATGTCCGTGACGAAGCGTTAGCAACAGTCAAGTTAGTTTTTACTTACTTAAAACAGCGAGGAAAACAGCACTGCGCCATCTTGTAAATAGGATATGTTGCAGCGGCTTGGACCCAGAAACAGTTTAATGCAGAGGTGTGACATCACCACTTAACAACCGACATTTTTAACTAGATTATAGCGCCATCGTCTGGGTAAAATACCGTCACACCATAGCATACCTCTCTCTGCATTTTATGCTAGTATACTGGTCGCACCGGTATATAGGATACAGCTCACTTTTTAGATGGAGAAAAAAAAAGGTATTAAAAGTGCGTCTTACACCCCGAAATTTTACGGTAATCTCTAATCTTCGATTGGTCGGCCTGTTTTCTTCTACATTAAACAATCGATTTGTCCATGAAATGTTGGTAATGTGATGAATGTTTCTCACAATTTCACAAGATGATGACTTTTCTTTCTTAGAGCAACACTCACAAACCTAAAGTATTACGTTTACAATCACATAATGAAAAGAAAGGAAACAAATACCTTAAGTTAGCTGGACTAAGGGCTGGAGTTTTAGTTTGAAAACTATTATATTTCTGTCGATCTGTTTGTAGTTCCAACTCTACAGTCGGTTATATTTTTCTGTTTTGTTTTATACTGAAATAAATAAATGATGTTGTCTTTGTTTCACAGTACCAAGTTCGCCTCCTCAAAACCTGACTCTGGAGGTCCAGAACTCAAAGGTAAGACTTTGCAGCCTCGACTAGCTGGTTCACTTTTTCCTCTTGTCTCATTTAGGTCTTCAAAGAGTTCACATTTGTTGCACGCACTTCCTCGAACACAACATACAAATGAAATCAAAACCGCCTGCAGCTCAGCTGTTTGTTGTGCACTGTATGCAGCCGCTTCACTAAATCCACAAACACTCACTCACGCACACACACAAACAGAGGAACAGATACATAGCCTGCAGACCAGAGCACTGTTGTTTCTCTGTGTGATTATCTGCGTCAGAGGCCTGCAGCCCCAGCTGGTTAAGAGGGTGTGTGAACCCTCATCGATCCTCTCATCGGCAGGAGACTCGCCTGTCAGAAGATTTTATCCTCTGCGTCACTCTTCATCTGTACAGTATGTGGAAAGAAGACGCCTGCGGCTAAAATCTAAATGGATACGAAAAAAATATTTCTCTGATAGATGCAGGCATTCGAGATATAAACCTGGGGGCACCGGTGTAGCTCAGTGGTGAAAAAGAACGCGCCCCATGTATAGAGGCACAGCCCTCGATGCCTTCGGTTCGACTTCGACCTTCGGCTCTTTGCTGCACATCATCCCCACTCTCTCCTCCCAAATTGTTGGAAAGTGAAATATATTTTATCTTGATTCATTTTTTCTTTTTGGATCACAGATTGGACTTGATCACATTTCTCACAGGCCAGACAACAACTCCCGATGCCTCATGCTCTTTTTAAGTTTGATGTTAAATCAGATTTACTACAGTTAAACAAACTGTAGTTGCTGTGTGACACTCGTGATAAGATAAAGCTGCTGAAGCGGCTGCAGGCTTCACAACAGGCTCCTGATTACAGCAGGAAACTGGCCTCGGCTGCCTGTCTCTTTCGCCATTTGATCTTCAAACACGGAGCTGTAGGCCTGTTTATTGTATGTTTCCACCCGAGTGTTGGATTAAAATTGATAAAAGAGGATTCTCACTCATGACACGTGAGGCAGCGAGTGCAAACAGAGAGCAGCAAAGAGGAAGAAGAAGATAGGGAAAAGCTCAGGGTGCGTGCATTGACTACAAAAGCATCAGCCGGCGCTTTCAGCTCTTTGCTGGTCGATGCAGAGCTCGAGTGAGAGAGAACTGTCAGAGCAAAGTAGGAAAAAAAAACACTGGTAGACAATCCTATCGCACACCCCCAGCTTGAGTGAGAACTGGCCACCCGTGCTGCGGGACACTCAGCTGAGATTTGTGGAGAGAAAACCCTCATGCTAATGTTCAGAGGAGAAAGAAGAGGGGACTCTCTGCGGGGCAGGACGGGGATGGAGCAGAATAGTTTTCTGAATGGACAGTGTGCATCCAATTTACAACTGTGAAACGTCTGGCGTCCTTTATTCCTTTACATTATTGAAATTAGTAATCTTGTTGTTGTCATTGTGTTTTAATCCTGAATGTAAACAGTCATGAAGTCAGTAATCGTGGTTAAAGGATATAGATACAAAGCTTTTATCCAATTAGCTCTTTGATACACACAGCCACAATGAACCGGGAGGAAAAAGCTAATTAACATGCTTTTTATTCAGTCTCCTCTTCGCGCCTTGTCAAGCAGAACCTCTCATCTTTTATATTTTACCTGCAAGCCAACCTGAAAGTCATGTTTTGGGATCTTATTTTGCACCTTTTTTTCTCCCTTTGGCATCTGCAATCTCACCTTCCCTTGTGAGTTTCCAAGTCAATTAAAGTGTTTTTCATGATCACGGAGAAGAAGGGAGAAAAGCAACACGCATAACAAGTCAGGACTGATAGTGGAGTAAGAAAAATGGAATAATTGAACACACTTAACACAAATTTAATTTGTAGAATTCCCTTGACTCGGCTGGGGAGGAGCGCAAGTGTTGCCCTCTACATGTATTCAGGCTTTTGTGCATCGGTGCGACAGTGGGGAAGCGTTAATTAACTCTTCTCCCACGCTGGGCTACCCCCCACCTATCTCTTCAAACACACACACAAAACCTAGAAGCACAAATCCCGTGAGTTGAAATCCTGCATTCATCTCTCAGCCTCTGTGTGTCTGCAGGGTTAACCTGACCGCACACACCCGCTCATCAGGACCCCTCCTTCTATTATTCACGTGTTTATTCCTTCCTAATGCGTCAGTCTGCACTGCGTCACCCGGTGCTCAGAGGGGTGTTTGTTTTTGCACTGGGCCCTCCCATTTGCATCACTGTCAGGAAGAGGGGAGGGGCAGGTGAGACAGAGATCCTGGCAAACAGAACAGTAAAACCTGCAGAGTTACATTAACACAGTACCACATGCCAAAGTGTGCGAGAAGGTATGATGCTACCTGCTAAACCATGAGGTCACCTCTACAGCTGCTGGCCCACAAGCATATTCTCCCACATGTGCTTAACATAGCTTTTTATTTCTTTTACCCTCCCTCAGAGCATCATGCTTCGGTGGCAGCCTCCGCCTCTTAGCGGCCAGAACGGGGAGATCACCGGCTACAAGATCCGGTACAGGAAAGGATCCCGGAGGAGCGAAGCAGCCGAGATCACCGGAGGCACCCAGCTTTTTAAGCTCATTGACGGTAATGGTCACTGACTCAGCAGCTAATAGCGAAGCCAATGTCTAGAATAAACAGAGACAGGTTGTATGAAAGCTTTTGGGAGACTCAGTTCCCATCCACCCACTTTGTTGTCCCTCCGTTGCAGTGTCTCAGAACAGCTCCCAAGCCAGTGGGTGTGAATGTGGTAATTTCTTTCTCCATATGTTGGTTGAGATAAGCAACAGACCAAGTTCAAATCTAGCCCTTTCCATCCAGATTGTGTTTACATGCAGCAGAGACGGAAAACAATCCACACCTGTCACTTTTTTAAACACTCTTGAGACAGTACATGTGGTCAAATTGAAACTCTTACTTGTTTTATCTGCTGGCAAACTTAGTCTCACTGTGATTGATCGAGGACTTTAAAAGGTTGGAAGTATGGGTGGTTAACCCTGGTTTTTGCTAAACAAAAAAAAAAAAAGCAAGAATATTCATGATATATTCAGACTACAGCTGCAGGAAATGTCACTGTTTGCATACTGGAAAGACAAATGTAATTGTGACAGCTGAGAACGTTGGAGAAAGAGAAGGTGTTAATTAACTCTTATCTGATGCAGATGGTATGGAAGTGTTATTTTTATATAACACAATCAGACTCTTGTTTGTTAGCAAGAAGATAAGATAGAACTTTGTTCATCTCAAAGGAAATCATTGTGCCAGATGGCTCCAAAAGACAGTACAAATTAGAGAGATACAAAAAACTAGTCAAATATAAGTGGAAATATAAACTGTATGGGTTTATACAAAAGAGACGGTATCTAAAAAAAAAACTATAGTACAAGAAGTAGGCAGGAAGTAAGAGCGAGTCTAGCAGGCTGCCGCCTGGGACAGCACCGGCAGATAAAAGGTAAAGTACAGCAGCACTCTCCTCTATTGTTGAGAACCTTACCTAGATTCAAATAAACAATGAAAATATAAAATATTCTGACATAAAATGAGTGTAAGAGATCTATTTTTCAACAGTGTAATGAGAGAGCTGTGTAGTTCGAGCAGGAATGTGCAAAGATGCTGACATGGGAGTGTGTGAAACAAGGTGCAATGTGAGCATACTGAAATACTGGTGTTTACACTACACTACAAATATGGACACAAGCATCCTCCTCCAAATGTGGCCTGAGTCACTGTCTCCCACTGTGTCCTCAATATGTCCTGGAGTGTGTTCACACTTGTGCTTCTGAGCTGTCCACTTAGATCACTGAGAGTGTGTTGATGCTAAGTGCGAACACGGCCGTTGTGGAAGCGATAGCAGCGTGAGTCATCCGTTCCCTCGACTCAAAACAAAGCTTGTCTTCTGCAATATTAGATTGAAGTCTTCTGTGATACATTTCAGTGTAATTGTTGAACATGGATTTAAAATGATTGATCTGTGTTTTCTTAGGGGATCTTAATTGTTTCCTTTTGATGCTTTAGATTCGTCTCACATCCAAACTTTGTTCAGACTCTTTATCTCCGCTGGATGTATCTTAGACACTCTCGGCTACGTCTGCCTTTGTGCAATATTTAACATCTTGATCTTGAGGCTGAAGAAGTGTCTGAAGATCTTGTTTGGCGTCAGTCTGTCTGAGTATTAAGTCAACATATGAACTTCATCTGAGCACTTTGAGATGGAGTTACACGTCTTACTGTATCCTTGCATTACCCGCTGCTTCCACAAAATATGCACAATATCACCAAAGACACACAGCAATGCTGATTAATATTAGATGTTGTCTCAGCAACTTTCAAGTGGCCCGGCCTCACGCTGTGTGCTGCATCAAAGAGAATATACACTTAAAAGATGATTTTTGAGGAGATTCTGGGGGGTGAAACAGAGGGGTGTTTGTTGGTTCAAAAGCGTTTAGAAGGCGATGTTGTAGCCTCCGAGGCACACATAGTTAGGCAGTCTTCAGAAGCTACCCCCAAGGGTGGCCCGGAAAGGAGGGTACAGAGAGAAAAGACTACAGGATTAGCATGTTGCGTGCAAATGGGACAATATGACGATGATGAAAAATTTTACAGCAAATTAATACAGCAACACATCATTTGTCAGCGGGCGTTCCCCTCTTTTCTGAATACCAAAGCGGGCACCCAGCAGTGCAGCAGCTCGTTCTGAAGGAGACCAGGCTTTAATATATGGACGAATCCAGCCTCCAAAAGTTTATGCTACTACTCTTTTTAACCCCTTAGAGTTATATTCTTCGGGTTAGCTGCTTTTCTTCCAAACAAGTCTTAATAGCAAACACATTTTTACCAGAAGGGAGAAAAAAACTTCATTTTTACGGATTATAATTGCCCCTCTCTTGATCCTTCCCTAGAGGCAGACTGATGGATTCTCTCCTTTATTGTGCAGCAAAGTATCAAGCAGCTGTTTTAGATATTTATGCTTTCAAAATATTTATCGTGGCTGCAACTCAAACCCCAAATCGACCAGCCGTGGAGAGAGCACCAGTAAATTAGAAAATAAATCAGGTTTTTTGAATGAGAGAGGGAGAGAGAGCAGCTTTAATGGGAGTTTTTTATTGCTAGTTGTTATTCAATTCAGGAACAGCGCAGCCTAAATAGATGTGAATCTGACCTGTCTGTGTTGCCTGTGCAGCTCTGGAGCGTGGGACAGAGTACGCCTTCAGAGTGTCAGCAATGACTGTGAACGGCACCGGACCGGCCACCGAGTGGACCACGGCGGAGACGTTTGAGAGCGACCTGGACGGTAAAAACACCTGCTTTAATCAGTCCATACAGACTACACCAGCACCTGCTCTTTAGTTATTTTTCTTGTCTTTATACAGCTGCAGGATTAATCTTTTCTAGCTTTTAATTACTTTATTGATTAGCTGGAAGTGAAATCCCAACTTTCAAGTTCATTTCATTTTTATAGCACTTTAAAGACAAACCAATTAAACCCAAAAGTTCTTCACAAAGACAAACATATACACAATGTGTATAATATGTGGAAGAAGTGCAAGATTAAAATAGAAAGAAGCCAAACCAAAAGAATCAGATTAAATCACAATGAATAGTAGGATTATATAAATAGGTCTTAAAGTGCATCTTTAAAGCATCGACAGGAAGTTTTCCCTTTGTCCCCCTCACCAGAGTCCCGTGTACCAGACCAGCCCAGCTCTCTCCACGTCCGGCCGCTGGTCAACAGCATCGTGGTGAGCTGGACGCCTCCAGAGAACCAGGACATTGTTGTGCGCGGTTACACCATCGGCTACGGCATTGGCAGTCCTCACGCTCAGACCATCAAAGTGGACTACAAGCAGCGCTACTACACCATCGAGAACCTCGGTAAGACCAAACCACTATTACTCAGTCTGCACACGTTTATTAATTTGAACCACTCTGTTCGCAATGATTCTGTTTTTATTTAGATATTGATCTGATTGCTCGGATATTTCCCAAACACATGATTGCATCTAAAAATATCAGCAGCTTTGCTAAATGGCACTAATGAGGTATTGATGAGACCCTGGAGCGGGTGCATCTCTGCCAAAGCATTTAGAATATATGACACTGATTGTCCTTCCTAAAAATGTACCTGTGGTGTATCTGAGACTGAAAATCCTCTTTGGGGGAAAAATCACAACGCAAACCTCCTCACACACAAACAACAGGAAGCCATTCATCTCTACCTCATAGTGAGTATTCACAGAATTAATGAGTTCCTCTCCGCCACACGCTTCAGCTGCTAATTACACACATTACCCTAATGGGGACAAAATAATTAAAGGTCAAAAATGTTTAAATAAAACAAACTTGTGTTGGTGATTTTAATACTTGCTGTCATCTAAGCAAATGAGACATCAAAAATACCTCCCTTAAATGTTCTGCACGAGGGCCTTTTTTCAGCAGGGGATCAGACTAACCTGTGAATAAGTGAGACTAATTATTGTCAAGTATAACTTAATTCATTCATCATTTTAGGTAGTGAACCTTTCTTTTAATAAAGCTGAAGAAAGAATTGTTGTGACAGCTTTTACTTTAGTAAGAACAGAGATTTGACATAATTGTAGATTTATTTTCCCAGGGTAGAAAGGTGGGGTCCGGCCGGGTCGATCATGTTAGATGCAGTATTGGTTTGGAGCACAGAATTGCCAGGCCCATTTGAGGTGATCCACAGAATTTTGCGATGGTTTCGGTGTCTGTTCTCATTTTTTCCACTCGCTGTGAATCTGGCGAGAAAACACACTGAGAACTGAATAAAATGGATAACAAACACGTTTTCATGGCCACAGACCGAACTACAAAACACTGGTTACTAACACTGTCTATACTTTGGCCATTCATTCAGTGTTTACTCTGATAGCCTTTTCAGTTGCTGCCCGTAAACTCTGGAATGAGTTGCCCTTGCACATTAGGCAGGTCGACTCACTTCCTGTTTTTAAATCCTCTCTTAAAACAAATTTTTTCTCTTTGGCTTTTATCTCAGTTTGAGATGCTGGCTTTTATTGTTTTATTCTATTGTTTTAACTGTTTTGTGTTTTATGTGTGTGTACAGCACTTTGGCCAACTCTGTTGTTTTAAAGTGCTCTATAAATAAAGTTGAGTTGAGTTGAGTTGATCCAGAAGTGGACATACATGTACAGTGTTATCCAACAACACATAAAAAGCTTGACGCTATAAATACATGCCCCCGGACCCCCCTAGTTGTGGCAGGTTTTCTCTATCCACGCAATGTTCTTACCTTTTTAACCCCGTACCTGTTTGCATCCCTGATTTCCAGTAGAATATAATTTTTTGTCCATCGTTTTTCATAATGTAGGTCATATTTTACCCGAGTTTTTAATTAACGGTGTAATTCATCTCCATCAATAACACTGCAGTGTTGAAAGCTTCAACAAGGGGCCTAAAAGTGGATCATGAATTAGAAATAATACTCGTAGGAAATTGCGAGTTTTGGGGGAGGAATTGTTGTAAAATATCTACATGCACATAATTGAAGCCTTCATTACAATCACAGTAGGAGGAACGACTGTATTCAAATACTCATGCCGGCTAATATCACAATTATGACTCCAGAGTCTCGAGAGTTTCGCTTTGATTAGATGGCTGCATCAATTTGTCTCCCTCCTCCTGTCTCTCTCGCTCTACACTCTGTCTTAACCTCTCTCTCCCTCGCTGTCTCTCTCTCAGACCCCAGCTCGCACTATGTGATCACACTGAAGGCCTACAACAACGTGGGCGAGGGGATTCCTGTGTATGAGAGCGCCATCACCAGACCGCAGTCAGGTATGAAATACACACATCAAGATCTACACATAGGTGCTCTCTGTGTACCTGAAATAATCAGTTGCTTTTTCTACATTTAACTGTTTTCTTCTTAGCTCACACTCAGCAGAATCTACATATAATATGTATTATGGGATGCACTCACACTGAATGGCTGTAGTCATTCAGTGAAGCTATAAAAAGACTTGGACTGACATTTATCTTTTGTTCCCTCGAACCTGGGATCATTATCAGACAGAATGTGTCTGGACTCCAAATTACCGCAGAGATAACGGGTCATCAGGGTGTCTCACTGCTCTAATTAACTCTCTGCTTTATGGCCCCCGGTATACTCGACTTTCTTTTCAATCAAATGTTCCAAACCTCCGAATTTTGCCCTTAGATTGCCAGATGTATCTAGATTTCATGGTTTCAAGGCAAAGGACTCTCATACTTTGATGGAAGAGATATCAAACCGCAAAGAATAGCCAGAAACCTTATTGAGAGTGTAAACCATTAACAAACATTAACGTTTTTGTGCACAGCCTGTCCCGTATTTACACCAGGCGCAAGATAGTGAAGGTTAAAAAACAGAATACCAACTAATTGTTATCATGTTGCCGCTTCCCTATTTATTAGCAATTGAAAAGACAATGGATGGTGAAAGTCAGGTCGGACAATAAGCCATGTATCCAGTTATAAACATCATATTTGACTTATTAGCTGCTGTGCCACAACATTCAAGCATCATCTAGCTAGAACTTCAGTTTGATAATATTACATCATACAATAGGAAAGGTGTAAATTCCTAGCTAACAGTAATGTTAGCAATCTAGAGGTTATTTTAACTTTCTAAGAGCAGCGTTGGTTAGGAATTAGTTGAATGCTAACAACAGCTGACTATCACAAGCCCTTCTTACACTGCAGTTCCGCCTCAGCGCCGTAACGAAGCTCCGCCCTCATGCCACCTTTGTCATTTTACATTGGACCATGCAACGCCGGCACAAAGCCACCCCAGTTTCTGTTTTTAGATAGTGTTACGGCGTTACGGAAGCAAATTGAGCGTGAGGTGTAAACAAACACAATACACACACACAGCGCTGTTCTGCCCTTTTCTTTTTTCTTGAAATATGGCCTGTTTTTACTCAAGATTTTCACTATCCGTTGTCTTTTTTGTTGCTGATCAATAGAGGCAATTATATGACAACAATTTTCCAGATTTACTAAGTTTATAGGATTTGAAACCTGACCTGAAACAACAAATACACAAGAAGACAGTACAAAATGGACTCAACAGCAATAAAACAGATATAACAATACAGGATACAAAATATCCTACAATAAAACCAACTGTAAAACAGGAAGCACAAAATCAAACATGACTACACGACTGAGCCCTCTTTAAAAACCAGCTCTTAAGTTCCCCAAAGCTGGTTTGGGGATGAGGGAAGTAACAGTAGAATAAAACCCAGGAAACAATGACATTCTAACAGCATTAGAGCTTCCCATCCTGAGCGTGACGTAAGAGGAAAATGGCCGCCGTGTGAATATGGATATGTTGACTAACTTTGTTAGGCTAAAACAATTTAACCCTCCTGGGACTAAACGTGAGATAATGTCAGAGATAATATCAGTATTGTGGACATGTAATATACAGATAAGTAAAAAGATAGAGAAGTAAAATCTGCTCCTAAAAATTCCAAAGATACTGTCTGCTGGAAGTCATTAAAAAACACAGTACAGTATTCTCATTGGAAAATGGATATTGATTGAACAAAGGTTATTGGATTTTGGATCAATATTGGCCTTCATTTAAAGTTGGACTGAACTGTCTCGCCTGTGATGTAGTTATCTTTGCAAACCTGCCAGCTGCCAGCCAGACGATCCATAACTCTTTGTGCGTCAGATCACAACCCTGTTAACAATTAGAAGTAGAACTCCAGTCTCCGTGCACTAAGTTTGACAAATGATCTTAAAACACTGGCAGTAAGTCTGCATGTTACTGAGTTCACTCAGTTTATGCGACAGTGTCAGAAGACAACCAGCCCGTGCTCCCTGGGGTGTCTCAGAATGAGGGCTGCCCCCGCCTCCTCTCCCATCCCGCCTCCCACCTCCCGCGCAGCCTTGATCACTCCGGTTTGTCTCTGCCGCAGCACTATTGCTCTGTGAGCTGGAGAGGGGTGGGATGCTGGATGACATGAGTCACATCAACGTGCTTCGAGGGGGGGTGGCAGACTTAGTGTGTGCACACACTCGCACACTGTCATACTGTACAGTTCTCTCTATGAGGCTCCCTCTTCCTCACATCGTCTCTCTCGCACACACTCAGAACGCTGCATGCATGCGGACCCCCCGTGGTGGCTTTGGCAACCCTTCGTCAGATCCAAACGCTTCCTCTCAAAGCAGAACCAAAGCCCACCACCATCGTCTGCTGCTGAATCCTCTGGGGCGCGTTCCGTTCCTGCCAGTTTGTTCAAGTCGGGATTAAAAAGACGCGCTGACCTACATAGTACTTCTACTTTTTAAAAAAACTGCTGATAAACTTGCTGAACTTCGGCTGAGGGAGTGCTAAGTTTAATATGCTTTAATAAAATGACGTCTTCACTGACAAAGGAGGAAATAAAAGATTGTATCCCCGTCTGTTAAAAGAAACCTATGAAGGCAAGTCAGCCTCTTTGCTGCAGTGTATTGGACTTGTAAACACTGTATTCTTCCGAGCCGGGGAGAGAAAAGCAGCTCGCATGCCACTCCAAAAACCTCAGTGACTCTCCAAAACCACATGAATGCTTGATCTTCTTCGTACACACACCCTCACACACGCACTCTGACTCAGTCTTGGGAATATAATGAGGGCAGCCCTGCACAAAGAGGTGTCAAATGGAGCGAGGCGGAGAGGAGAGGACCAACAAGTGGTCGAGGAGGAGTGTCATCGCGGGTGACTGACCAAAGCTTTTTCTCCCATCTCAACCAAACCAACTACAAAAAAACCCCAGCAGCCACAAGGCCATCTTGAAGTGTTTAGCCCCCAGTGAGCCGGCCAGAAGCTGCTTGTTTGAGCCCCTCTTTTTCCTCCTATAGACCAACACACACACACACAGACCAAACTCTCTGGGATTTATGGAGTGTAATGGGCAGGTACCTTACACACAGGCACACTCAAGTGTTCTCGTGCAGGCCCATATACACAGTGTCCCTCTTACGTAAACAGATAATTCAGCAACAGGTTGTCGTGACACAACATAATAAATCCTTTATATTACACCTAAGTGCTGGACCATACAGGGTCTGTAAAGGGGAATAATACAGCTTAATTTCACAGTTGAATTCAGTACTTACTCGTACAATATGACTAAGATCGAAATGTATCATTCATAAGAGAGCATTATTCTATCTCTCCCAAGATGACTCTCCCTTTAATAACCCAACTTATTACACCGCTGTGTTAAATACTGGATTCTGATTGGTTAGCTCGGCATTCCGAGGTCTGTTATTACTCGATAACAGACCGTTGCTATGAAGAACAGACCGTTGCTAGGGATTCTGCTCTAATCACTCAATCCGGAGGATTAACTGTAATCATATCAATCCGCCGAAAGAAGTCAGGTAAATTTGAAGTCCGTCTGTTCACAGGAGAAAAAAGATGAGATGAGAACATTTGGAGAGAAAGCAATAAAGGTTAAGAGACGCAAAAAAACTGAAGGCTACAACAGAGAGATCTAGAGAACTGAAGACGGCACATGAAGTTAACTTTAAACAGAACACAGTACGGGAGACGGCGGAGTTTAGGATGGTGAATTGAAAAGAAAATGTCGACAGACTCTGACAGTGACGAAACCTCAATCAGGCACTGCTTCCTTACTTCACCATCAGGGGAAATGTTTCCGTTTAATGTGAATAAAAACAGCTAGCGTAGCTCATTTTAAGAAGGCGAGAGTTAAACATTGTTATGGACGTAGCTCCATTTTTAAATAGAAAATGGAAATAAATGAAAGTGTGTTAACTTTTTAATTTTTGATAATCTAATAACAGAAATCATAAAAAGATGTTACACCTTTGACCACAAGCACGAACTCCTTTGAGCTTCAGAACAGAAGCAGCACCCGACACGTACACATCCAACCACAGCCACCATGACCCTCTCCTCTCCTCTGCATGCAGGCTCCGTTGCTTAAAGCCTCGATATTCTCTCCACAGTTTTCAAGGACATAATGCGCCCTGTCAATGTTACTCTGCTGAGAGGGAAATGTTCCAGTGCGTACAGTGTCCTTCTGTTTATCCACTTTGCATTCTGAATGTTGTGAAAAGCTCCGTGATGTAAACATTTCTAAACGCATTTAAGCGTTGGCTCTCTCTAGAAAGATTGGGTGAACACTTGAGTGTGAGTGTTTGGAAAGTTGGCAGTAGGATTGTGGGTGTCTGCTTGCACTCTAGTTTTCCATTTACTGTAATCTTTTCTTATGAATGGTGTATCTCCTCTTCCTCTCTGTAGCGCTACAGTAGCTATACTGCTCAGTAGACTCTATAGCAAACAGGTCTGTAGATGCGTCTTATTGTAGAGGTCATGTCTGTTTTTCTAATAGAATCTTCTCTCTCTTTCTCTTCACCCTTCCCAATCCCATCCTTGTGGCAATTACTTTTTCTTCCTCCCTCATCGTTGTCCTTCCTTTTAACTCATTAACATTATTTCCTCCTTATTGTTCCTCCCTGCATCCTGTTCTGGCTCCACCGTGTGATCCACCACGCTTCTTTGTGTTTTAATTTTGGTCATTATAATTTGTGTGCTTGCATGCGGGTTGACTGCCTAACTTGCAGACCCAATAGACCCCGATGTTGACCTGTACGAACTCTTCCATGCTCCATACACCCCAGTACCAGACCCCTCTCCCATGATGCCTCCTGTGGGTGTTCAGGCCTCCGTGCTGAGCCACGACACCATCAAGGTGACATGGGCTGACAACTCGCTGCCCAAGAACCAAAAGATCACGGATAACCGCTTCTACACGGTGCGCTGGAAGACCAACATCCCCGCCAACACCAAAGTCAAGGTAAGAGATTCTTCTTCAACACACACTTCCTGATTAGCTGTGTGTTTTTTTCAATACAGGAAGAAGATTTCTGAAGTTTATTGGATTCAATAGTTAGTTTTTAGGGGGGAGTATTTATGGAAATACTCCATAAAAGACTTATGGTCTCATTTTAAAGTTTTATTCTCGAAGATCTTAGTTTTGTTCTCTTTGGCGGCACCTATGGTGATAAACGCTAATTGTGGGAGCACACTTCCCAGATATCCAGACAGTGTTGCATGTGTGACGTCCACGGTTGGCTCCGGTTGTAACTCTTGATTTTCCTGGCTGACGGTCGCTTTCCTTTTTAGACTGTTTGACTTCATCTGAGCGTCGAAATTTGTTTCTTTTTCTTTGGATTTTCACTTATTTTTGAAGTTGTATCTGTAGTCATCCATCTTTTCTTTGTTTGTTCAGCCATAGCAGATTACTGTTTCCTCGCAACACTTGCAGAGACAGGAAAAGCAGCCGCTAAGCTCCGCCTACCCTCTCTGGCAGACCAACCACTGCTGGGTGATGGAAAACGCGTCACTAAATGGGCGCCGCTTGTGATTTTTTCCGCTAAAGTCGCCACAGACACCCAGTCTGTAATACTGCAAGTGCAGAGGCTTTCATCAGTGGGCCATAGGCTCAATCACCATTGTGTTACCTCATTCGGCGATAGATAGAACAGACTCACTCTGTTTTTCCTGCTTCATCCCAGCACTTGTAAGCTCAGATAAGTTGTTTTCAGCTTGGTGTCATTCAGTTCAATACAGTTCAGTCTGATCAAACTTTTGTGATACCACTTGTTTTAATACAAAACCTTCTGCGTGGGACTCGTTCCTTCACGCCAACACAGAGCAGAGTCATGTATTGCTGTTCTGAAAATAAAAAGTAATGTCATACGATGATATAAAATACAGTATTCCCAGAGCAGCTCCAAAGCCCAGGGGCAGCATGAGGCTGATATTTGTCTCTGAGCAGTAATCTGTTCTCATCCACCGTCTGAAGCACTGTAAAGAGAAGTAGTCTCTCTGCACCCTTTACGTTTTTTAACCGAGAACTTCTCCCTCAAAACATTCAGCGTTTATCTTCCTCTCAGCAGGTTTTGGGTCGAGTAAGCAGGTGTTCACAGGAGAAATACAGTGATCTGTATCTGTAGATTTAGTGGTTGATTTAAACTAAAACGTCCAATACGTCCTTTAATAACTATAAGTTGTTATAGGGGTTATTTTCTTTATCTCTAAAGTTATAAACCTTAACATTTCTATCACCCTTGATTTGAAAAACATTGTAACAGTTTAACTATGTGCCGGCGTGCCAGTTAGGTTGCAGCCTAACACTACTGATACTGAGGGTTTGTGACTCATTATCTTATTTTTCTTTTAAAAGTCAACCGTACAAAGGTCACAGAAATAAGAAAATGTATTTAGAACCCAAAATAGACACAACCAAACAATTAAGCACAAAAATGTTAATTAAATTTAAATTTTAAATTGAAGAAAACAAAAACAAAAGAAAAGCGTTGCTTCCGGAAATTGAAAATCCAGCCCGTGATTTTTCTCCAACAGTCCACAAACAGAAACTCAGAAACAAGTCTATTCTATTCAGATCAGTGCACTCCAAGGTAAAACATTTCAATGTGAGGAAAAGTTGAGACAGGAAAAGAGAAACAAAGTAATGGATGCTCACGCATGCAGTCAAAAGTCCGGTCAGTCCATAAACAATGGCAATAAAATCACTACAGTCGTCGATGCAGCGGCCCTGTTTTCGACTCCCGTCCTCGGCCCTTCACTGCGTTTGCAATTGCATTGGAATCTGTGAAATGAACCTTTTTGCTCGATAATTGAAATCAGTATAAATGCATTATTAGTTGTTTGATTTCTTTTTATCAGTTGTTGAATTATGATCCTAAAAAAGCTCTTTTGTTGTTTGGACTGGAAGTATGACAGATTTTCTGAGATCAGTGTCGGCAGATGCAAATCTTGTGTCACTGTGTGACAGTCCTATGCAGGCGTGTAATGTGTAAAAAAGAGTGTCAATATTTGTAGTGAGTTAGAGTGAGACGCGCCTGATAGAAGGTGTTTGAGATTCAGCTGCAGATTCTTGAATTCATCATTCATAATTATGATGATGAGTTATCTCAGATTGCTGGATTACAGTGTGTGTCTGTGTATGTGTGTGTTTGTCTAAGTGTGTGTGTCTCTCTCTCTTGTGTGTGTGTGTGTGTGTGTGTGTGTGTTCATGGTTGTATGCATGTGTGCAAACCTGTGACCGAGCAGAGCTCAGATAAAGGCCTGCGTTTACTGATAAATTATTCAACAAGGACAAGACAAACTGAGAACTAGAAAAAGAGCGAGCTGATCTGACAGAGCGTTCTCCGTACAGCCTCGTCAGACGACACACACACACACACACACACACACACACACACACACACACACAAAGACACACAGAGTCATGTCTTGCTGCTATGAGTGGATGCTTAAATTGGTTGGATTCTCGCACTGTGACAGTAATTAAAGACTTCCAATGGCTCATTATGTTTCTGTCCCATTAACCAAACTCAATATATTAACAAGTCTATTAGAGAGGTCTCTCCTGGTGTCTTTTTATCAGTGCCGTGTGGACTCTACATCCTGTACATCCTGTATAAATGCAGGTACAGCTGTCCTTGAGCCCAGTCGAACCAACAGTGATTCACTTTAACGCTGTTCTTCACGTCCTGTCTTCTCTCGGAGCGAGTCTAGCCAGACGAGCTTTTACATTATTGAAGAGACGACTGCTCTCGAACTGCCAGCGTGTTTCTAAAGGACAGAGTGTTTGCTTTTCCTATCCCACTGCCCTCTGCTTGACAGCCCCCTCCGGAGAACTGCACTTCTGTCATAGCACGCAACGTTATAGATAGGGCTGTTAGCGACCCGACGAACCTGACTCGCTGCTGCTGCGACCCAGCAAGTTAAAGCCGCGCCGCCTCTCTCTCCTGACAGCTCAGGCTGCAGATTCAAAGACAAACGGTTACATAACTCAAGATTTGCTGACTATTTTAAAGTTTTTAATACCATAGCAATGTGACATGTAGCCCAGCTTATTCATAATCGCTACATTTGTCTTTGTTGGGCACAATATTTCACGTCGATCATGATTTAGCATCACTTAATTTAAAGGTTCTGGTTCCCCTCAGTGGTCATAGTGTGCAATGTATCCTTAACTCTGCACAACATTCACACTAGTGATTGTGTTCAGGATCAAGTCGAGGCAAATGTATGTGTGTAGCACATTTAAAACAACGTGAGCTGACCAAAGTGCTTTACAGAAAGATAAAACAGTCTAGAAAGACTTTACAAATTATGAAGATCACACACAAATAAAAAGATAATGAATGATATAGACAAACACATTTAAAAAAACACATTTAAACCAATTTAGGTAATTTCAAAGGCCAGGGAAAAGCGGTGTGCTTTGAGCTGTGCTCTGAATGATTGAATTGAGTTGGCACCTCTAATATGAGGAGGCGATGTGCTCTACTAATGGGGGCCCACAACTGAAAAGCGCGGTCACCCCACAGTTTCCGCTTCGCCCGAGGGCCAGCAGGGACTGCTCAGAAGATCTGGGTGCTCGTGATGAGGTATAAGGGTTTAAAAGATCAGATAGGTACGAGGGAGCCGATCCATAAAGCGAGTTATAAACAAGTAACTAGGGATGCACGATGCCGATATCCGATATGCCGATATTTTTCAACCCTTTTTGCCGATTGCCAATTTCGATACCGATATATTAGGCACGTGTTTTTTTCCACCTAATTGCAGAGAACATCGAGTTGGCCCACTGGCAGATGCAGAAATAACATAATACAGTGCTTTTTAAAATGTACACATTTAGTGGTGCACGCAGTTCTGCACGCACACTAGCGCCAATGTAATGTCGTAGCATTACGTCAAGCTTTTTTAGGGAATCATCGAGCATTTAGGCAAAATATGAGCGTTGTTTTATTGCCGGAAAATATCAGCAGCTGCCGATGCCGATGTGTCATTTTCAAGCCATAATCTGCAGATGCCGAAAATGTACCGATAATATCATGCATCCCTACAAGTAACATTTTAAAATAAATTCTAAAGTTGACAGGGAGCCAGTGAAGGGAGGCGAGTACGGGGAAGATGTGCTCACGCTTTTGTGTACCTGTTAAAAATCTAGCAGCAGTGTTTTGCACATACTAGAGACGTGAGAGGAAGGACTGACTGATCCCGACGTACAAGGAGTTTCAGTAGTCCAAGCGAGAAGTGATAAAAGAAACAGAATCATTGGATGGATAGTTGGATTAAGAGAAGGCTGAATGATGAGGACAATGTGATAAGCGTTTACAGACATTTTCAACACGTCACTTTTATGGATTTGCTGTTTTTTTTCTTATCTGATCGTAAAGTTAGTATGTTTAGGTTTTGGGGAGTTGGTCAGGGAAAACAAGTTGAATGTTTTCATTTTATTGCCTAAAATATGATTGAAATAATCAAGAAATAATCATCAGACATCAGAGCAAAATCCTGGGAAAAAATCCTTATTGTGTTATAAATGGTAACATCAGTTTGTTCATTCAGATCTTTCGCGTCCCTGCAGACTTCATCAGTGTTCAGTGAAAATAATCTGCCATCTGTGTGTGTCTGTCTCTCCCCAGATGGCCAACACCACCAGCCTGAACCACATGGTGACGGGTCTGAAGCCCAACACACTGTACGAGTTCTCCGTCATGGTGACCAAAGGCCGCCGCACCAGCACGTGGAGCATGACCGCACAGGGAACCACCTTTGAGACCAGTAGGGACACAAACAAACACACAAACACAGACACACACGATGTGCATAATCACTGAGAGACAATCCAACATGTCCTGTGTAACGAGCCCCTGGCTGGCTGGGAGTAACATTTGACTTCTTGCAGCCCAAATGGAAGGAGAGGACACGCCTGAGGAAAGTCAAGCGGTCACTCCGCAGTATAATATGACTGAAATAATATTAAGAAAGGTATTTATCAGTGGAACTTGTATTGATTACAACAGCAATCAAGGAAACCTGAAGGAAATTTGGTGATTGTGGAAAATAATTTTGGCGCTTTCCTGCTGTTCACTGAGTAAGTTCTAACTAACCCTGCTTCCAGGCAAGATACCCAATTAGACTAACAAACAACTTATAATAAGAAGTAATTAATCATTAAAATGATACCACAGTTTTGTGTTAAAACAAATTATTTGTTTACATTTTTCTCTTGATTTGCAGACCCATGGCCTGGAGTCTCGGCCTGAGGAACAATAGCGCCACAAACACAGACCTGACTCTGTTATGGATTCAAACTTAAATCAATTAATATATTTTGTTTTGGTTCATTATTCCATTACTGTTAAACCTGGGTGGGCTTGACTTCATGTTCCTCATAGATTGAGAAAAGTGAATCTACAACTTTCACCATAGCAACATAAAGTCATTAAAATCCATCTGCCAATTTGTATTGAAAGTGTACAATCCCCTGAGTATCTGCATAAGATAAAGATACTTAAATCTGCAAGCTGGGAGGTGTGTGAGCGGATACTTGTAGTATCAAGATTTGTTTTGCTTTTATCAAGAAGGGAAACTTCTGTTGTTTTCTTGAAGAGAGGACGACCAGTTTGCATTTCTGCCCAGCCAGGGGTTTGTTAAACAGTTAAAACACATATGCACAGATTCATACACACACAGTTTACTCATATCTTACTGCTGAGTTCATGTTGTTTGAATTTAAAACGATACTAAACGTGCACCATCTTGACCTTTTTATCTGAACGTTTCAACATCATGACAAATGTCCTGTCTCAACCCCCCCCCCCCCCCCCCACAGTCCCCAGCTCCTCCCCGAAAGACGTGACTGTGGTGAGCAAAGAGAACAAACCCCGCACCATCATCGTCAACTGGCAGCCTCCGTCTGAGGCCAATGGAAAGATCACAGGTGGGTCTTAAAGTCTCTTGTGTGTGTCACATATTTTTTAGTCTCACAGATAAATCCCATATTTTTGGCTCCCTTACCCCAAAAAAATCTGTATTCTCGACTGATCCAGCTGTCTGTCTTTGGTTAAATGTTTACACATTTACACCTCTTGTCACAACTCTTGACATTGAATAATGAAATCATCTTAAGGTGATCTACTGAAGATTGCATATGTTAAATCTCCAAAGAAAATGTGTTTCTTTGCCCTGTGGTGAGAGAGGAGCATCCATCTCCATCTGTGCGCCTCACTGCAGCCTTAAGCATTTCACTAAAAGAAGATATAATGCAGTGAATAAAATGATTCTGCACTTGGCAGAATGAAGCCATGTAACACAAACACATTGTACCCGATATTAATTTGCACAGATTTAAGACAACTTCATTTTAACATATTTGTTTTACGATCTCTTTCTGTAGGCTACATCATCTACTACAGCACAGATGTAAACGCTGAAGTCCACGACTGGGTTATTGAACCCGTCGTCGGAAACCGTCTGACCCACCAGATCCAGGAGCTGACGCTGGACACCACCTACTACTTCAAGATCCAGGCCCGAAACTCAAAGGGAATGGGCCCGATGTCTGAGGCCGTACATTTCCGCACTCCAAAGAGTAAGTAAACAAGACTAGGTCAAAACCTCGTATGTGGCTGACTGACAGGTCAGTGTGCGCTTTTGTGGGCAATGTGTTACAAGGACTGTCCTTATGAGGCCGATGAGAACGTGTTTGAAAGCAGGTGCGCACTGCAGACGTAGGTAAGAACAACGGACGAGCAGCGGTGGAGCAGCCCTGCCTACTCCCTGAACAAAGTATCCAGAGCCATGTAGAGAGTGTGCAGTCACGACGTCTGCAGCTGTAGGCAGCAAAATAACCTTGGTCTTGAGTTGTGTTATCCACAAAAACTTGGATACCCATTCACGGCGTGAAAAACCTTTTAAAAGGGGATGATTGAAGTGGAGGCACTGTCCTTATGAGGCCGATGACAACGTGTTTGAAAGCAGGTGCGCGCTGCGGACGTTGGTAAGGACAGCAGACGGGCAGCGGAGGAGCAGCCCCGCCTACTCCCCGAACAAAGTATCCAAAGCTGCATAGACAGAGAGTCGCGTCAGTGGAGGTCCAACATGCTCCATGATCCGCCATTGCGATGTCGCAACTCTCTCTCTCTCTACAGCTGTGAAAGTACTGTCACTCACTCACTCAGTCACATACAGACCCATGTGACAGGATGGGAACATGAGAAGGACCAGTGGCACAAATACATTGAATCTCCACTTTCCCTCTTTGTGAGAATTGATGGAACTCAAAACGAACGGAAAAAAGGTTTATGGATATTAGTAGGAACATGTCCTTACCATCCCCACCCAATTCTACGCCCTTGACCGTGTTCTTGCATGTATACGATTGGCCAACGCAGCGCCTTGCTAGATGATGTTACATTGTAATTGTTATGTTCTTTTGGGCCTTTGTTTTTTTATGGCACCCCTACATTTACACCCCTGCTATGTGACCACACTTGCAAAATTCAAATAAAAGAGGGAAGCTAAAGCAGGTCTCTAGCAGCCTTAGATGATGATGAGAGATGAAAGGGCTGTGGGGTGGTCCCCCAAGTTATTCTGCCTTCAAGTGTCCAAAAGAATCTAATAGTACAGCCTTAAGATTTGACTTCCCCCGCACAACGAAGGTCTTTGTTATTCAACAATTCTAATCTGAGAAAAGGATCTGCGTAGTCAGAATACTTAATCGTACAAACCCACCTGTTATTTCATCACAAATCAAAATCCAACATTGATTATCTCTAACAAGATGTTGCTCTCCAAGGAGGGATTTTCCAACAATCATCGGGTGTGCCAGTTCAGACTTGAATACATTTCCTCGTTAACACTTCAGACAAATTGTCGTGATGAAGTAGCTGTGAGAAAGTCTCCTGAGAGCTGAGACAAGGATGTTTCCCAGGCCTTGTTGATTAATTTGGGATGACCAAATTACTGAGAAGTCTGGTCAGCAAATCCAACACCTTACTCTCATTATAAAAAGGCCTTTTGAGGTTCAGTCTGGTTGTTTTGATCTGAATGTTCTGACATGCATCCTTTTAAAGGACATTTCTAGTAACAGGATGATTACTGAAGTATTTAAGTTCAAATGAACGTTTTGTACAATAGATGGACAATAAATTAGATGTTCCGCTTTAATAACAGCTTGGCTGTGTCTGTAGTACACTGTTGCTGTTTCTTCCTCACTTTATCCCGTTCTTCTAGTTCTGCTTCTCTCACAATCGTAATCTCTTGCTTCTTTTCTTTCTTCTTCGCTGCTCTTTCGGCTAACCTGTTTTTTGCTTTTTTATTGTCTCTCCCTCCCTGCTCTCCTTTGGCCTGTTAAGCTGAGTCCTCTGACAAAATGGCTAATGACCAAGGTAAACTCCCCCTCCAAACTTTTATCTTTCACTGCTGACTCTGCACTCCATGTATCTGTTTCTAAAGCCTCTCAACTTCCGGGCTGATGAATAACTTAGAAAATCTATTTCTGCTTGTAGAAATGTAGAGATTTGAATGTCTTCCATGAAAGTTTGACGGAGAAAGAATACATGTGACAGTAGAAGAGGCCTTGAAACACTTCAGGAGAGTGTGAGAAGTAACACTGTTCTTTTCACTTTGAATTAGCCTCAAATCTTCCACCAAAGCCGGGGCCTTCAGGCAACCAACATCCACAGGACCATGGAACTGCTGTTGGTAAGATTTCACTTCCCTTCATCTTTTCAAGCTGTCCAGTTCAGCTGTCATGCTGTCAGTCCAACACTATAGCCATTTATACCAGACTGTGTCCAGCAAGTGTGACTTAAAATATATTATAAAGAATGTCCCTTATATATCTGAAGGTGCATTTTAAATTCTGCATGTCCATATTTAGGTTTAAGTAATAGTGTTGAAGATTTCGTTCTCTTTGGCGATAAACTGTAATTGCGGGAGCACACTTTGTGGGAGACACGTTTTCCATCAGCCAGCAGTGGTTGGTCTGCCAGAGAGGGTAGGCGGAGCTAAGCGGCTATTTTTCCGGTCTCTGCAAGTGTTGCGAGTAAACAGTAATCTACTATGGCTGAACAAACAAAGAAAAGATGGATGACTACAGATACAACTTCAACAATAAGTGAAAATCCAAAGAAAAAGAAACAAACTCGACGCTCAGATGAAGGCAAACAGTCTAAAGAGGAAAGCGACCGTCATCGAGGGAAATCAAGAGTTACAACCGGAGCCAACCGTGGACGTCACACATGCAGCACTGTTTGGATATCTGGGAGTGTGCTCCCTCAATTACCGTTATTACCATAGGTTCCGCCAAAGAGAACGAAACTGAGATCTTCAAGATTACCACTTTAAAGTTATGTGTTTCATGTTCTCCAGAGCTGTTTATTATTGCATATTATCTAATCTAGTCTTTCATCTCTTGAGGTAAATCAGGTGTGGGAGGCAACAGTGAAAATCACATCCTGGTCATTGTCATCATCATCTCAGTGGGCGCCTTCACCATCATCGTGGTGGTGGTCGGGGCTTTCCTGTGCACGCGGCGCACCACGTCCCACCAGAAAAAGTAAGAAACTCAGTCACACTTTCACCCTTCTTGTTCTCTTTTTGCTTCTCAATACTCCTCCTCTTTCTTTAACCTTTAGTCTTTTAGCACTGATCTACTGCTCAGCTTCATCCTGTGTCCCTTCTTCCTTGCACTTTGGCCCCTTGCCGCCATCTTTTCTTCTAAAATGAGGTCACTTTTTCACCATTTCCTCTCTGTTGTCCCCTGCAGAAAGCGGGCCGCTTCAAAGTCTTCAAACGGCTCCCACAAATACAAGGGCAACTCTAAAGATCTGAAGCCTCCCGATCTTTGGATTCACCACGAGAGGCTGGAACTCAAGCCCATGGACAAGTCGCCAGACCCCAACCCGGTCATGACCGAAACGCCCATCCCCCGCACCTCGCAGGACATCACACCAGCCGACAGCGGCCTGGAGAGAGACCCTCACCTGCAGCAACGACGAAACTCCTACCGTGGTTAGTGTTGCCCAAGAGGGAAGACTTAAATTTGATTTAATGGGAAATAGATCAAAGTAAAATATCCCTAACTCTGCCTGCGCTTACGTGCATAATAATACTGAGCAAGCTTCATGAGTTTGGCTTGCAGACATGAAAGTAGATTTTTGGGGTTAACTAAGAAAACAGTCATTTTTTAGGCAGGAAATGTGCTAATATCCACAGATTACAGTACCTACATGCTTCCAGGAGCATGATGGCAGGAGTCTGGGGAACGTTGTTGGTGTTTTCTGTTGCTTTTTTTCATGCAAAACATTTCATGCTTATCATACATTTTACCCATTACCTGACATTACTGCAGTGCTGCAAGGACTCTACTACAACGTCCTGCAAATACTGTAACCAAAACCTGATGATATAAAATTGATTAAGGCTCCTGGAGATGGATCGCTCGCTAAAAAGAGCAGTAGAGTAGCACCTCTTTCTGATTGGCTGGTTTCCACCGTACCTTTTAGGCCACGAATCAGAGGACAGCATGTCTACACTAGCAGGCCGGCGAGGGATGAGGCCTAAAATGATGATGCCATTTGACGCACAGCCACCTCAGCGTAAGTGTGTGTGTGTGTGTGTGACAGAGAGAGAGAGAGCTTGTACAAAGGAAAAACAATTATATGCTACATTTGGAAATTAGAGCACAAAGAAAAATTACCTACATTTCAAATATAAGTCATTTCATTATTTCTCTAATCAGAAAAATGAATCCATTTAATTCTTCCTAAAAAAGGTTGATTTTATTTTGTTTCCAAATTTCTTCAGACAGAATATTAATGTGAGATTGTGACAGAGAACTGCCCGTGTGTGTGCGTGTGTCTCACCAGCAATACTTCACATCCTTCATTGTCATTCCAGCCGGTTAAACATCTCATCCTGTGTGTGTGTGTGTTTGTGTGTGTATCCATTACAGCTGTGATTAGTGCTCATCCCATCCATTCCCTCGATAACCATCACCACCATTATCACATGGGCAGCCTGGCGTCGCCGACACGCAGCTACCTCTACCACCAGGGCAGCGGGCACCTACGCCCGCACGCCTGCGCCACCCCCATCTCCCATCTAGACAGGGTGGACTCTGAAGGTGAGACACTGCCACCTGCTGGACAGCAGGAGAAGTACAGGGGAGGACAGAAGAGTCCTGATCATATTCATTCATTAATTTTTTGTTTGCTCATTCATTCATATTACGCTGCCATGTTGTGTCCTTTTATTTTCCCAGCGTGTTACTAACCTTTTATTCTCCTTTTGAAGAAGTATTTTATGCTTTCTTCTTAACTTTTATGAAGATTAGGCTAGACTTTGCCACCAAGATAGTATTTTCTTGCTTTTAAATACTTACTTATACATTATATACGTGAGTGTTTAAGGTACCTGTTCTGTAAAATATGCAATTTTTATTTAAAGGAGCAGTTTGCCCCTGAAAAAAGCCACTGTCAGTCAAAGCTGGTGTTCTCTGTAATCGATAGAAGGAATAATATTTTAAATTGGTGCTGTAGCTGTGGAGAAAGTTGTACAAACAGCTCATGGTTTCACTACTACTACTACCGTTTCGCTGCAGGCAATGGCTCAGAATGGTACAGAATCCTAAACGCGACGAGAACATACTGGTGGATTCTCTAAAAAATCTTCAGGTCTGCAGAATACATTTCACACCTGATGATTTTGAACGAGACACGGCATTGATGGTGGGTGTCCTAGATTGAGGAAGTGTAGTTTAGCGAGCTCCCTGGCCTCTGCCAGATGACGCGTTTTATGTAGTCTGGCGGTTTTCCGGGGCCCATTAGAGAAGCGGATAGCGATAGCACAGAGCGGAATTGCTTTCTTTTCTACCATAATGGCATTAGCTCCCCACAAAAGCATGATAGGACTGAGGCTGAAAATCAGCAAACTGGCCCTTTAATGGATAGTCGACTAATCCTTTAAGTAGCACTGCATTGTAGATTCAGATTAACATTATCATGTGTACAGTCTATTTCATAACAAGTTCTTTATTAAATGTGTGAATCTGTTTTATGTCCGTCCTCGACTCCCCTCTTTCCCCTCTCCAGAGTCGGTCAGGAACACCCCCAGTTCGGAGCCCCTCCCTCCAGCCACCGCCTCCTCCCAGGTCTCCTGCCCCTCAGAGATCATGGCCGACCCCGAGGGCAGCTACCACGGCTCCACCACCACCGAGGAGGAGCCCAGCTACTCCAGCAACCTGCCCCCACACCGCTCGGCCCACTCACACGCCCACGCACACCCGCTCAAGAGCTTCGCCGTACCTGCAATCCCACCCGGCAGCCATCCGACATACGAGTCGCCTGCTCTGCCCAGCACGCCTCTGCTGGCTCAGACCGGTGAGGAGAAACACACTCACTTCAAACACACACACACACACACACACACACACACACACACACACACACTAGGAGGCTCAGGTCAGATCATTCTGTTCAGGCTGTGACTGGGCGATGATGCATCATGTGACAATCAGTCATCAGGTACAGATTAGTTGTACGAAAACAAAAAAAATAATTGGTTTCATTGCATCATTAATGTATTTTTAAATGTTTACATGCATAACTTCGACGAAAAATGTACTTGACATGTACTGAACATTATGATCACACACTTGAACAACAATCCTTATTGTGAGTAAAGAAAGGGATATTTCGACTAAGCATTTTTCTTCCCCTTCATCCTAATTTTCTTAACATTTGGCTCACAGTATTATCAATTTTTGTCCACAAATTGCATAAAAAGACAAAAAGAAAATAGTGATTTTAGCTTTTTTCCTGATGCGTTCAGGCCTCCCCAGCCTGTCTGCAGCAGTCAGCTCTAAACCAATTAGGTTGTGATGAAGATGAAGATCCTGGAGTATTTGTTTTGGCCCCAGACTGGCATTATTTCTCTTCATCCAAATCCACTGACTTGTTTTAACTGCTTCATTGACATCTCCGAATGAGAAATCACTTTTGAAAATGCCAAAACATTGGTCATTGGTCAGCAGACGTTCCTCAAACACGTTTAAAACACATTAATACACATTTGGTGCTTGGCTGAGTATTTCTAGCAGCAGGACTGTGTATGTGGGATCAGCTCAAAATATGTTTTCATTCTTTGTTCATTATGAGGCAGACACATGTCAACGTGCATCTTCAATAGTTTTCACATATTATTGTTCGTTTTGTATATGTCTTTGTGTACTCATATCCATCCCCTGTTTACTGTTATATGTACCTCTCTGTATGTTTATATTTTACACTTTAAAGCTTTCGGCACTTCTGGTTAGATGCTAAACTTCAATTATTTCTTCTAACTTTTACTCTGCAATCACAAAGATGAATGTGATCAAATCTGATAACTACAGAAGTCCTTAGTGGACATGCAGGTCTCGACTTCTTTATCTCATTACCTCGAGATCACAGCGCTGCACCACCATAACGTCATGTGACCATAACGTCATGTGATCATAACTCGTAAGCCCAGAGTTGCAAAGGCACAAAACAAACATAGAAACAGGCTTAACTTACCTCATTAAGGTGGGCGATGGCAGCATGGCATGTCCTGTGACCATCACAGTGACCAGCCTGTTGTTTCGTTTTCAAGATCGCCAGAAAATGAATCGTTATCACGAGAATACAAACTTTGTTATACTGAGATAACGAGAAAAATGCCTCGAAATCTCAAGAAAAGAAACGGAAATTATTCGTGATCACGAGAAAACAGAGTAAATAAAATGTATGGATACATGTCCGCTAAGGGCTTCCGTAGATAACAGCTATATAGCACAAAAGAATGTGCTGTATCTGGCTTTGATGACAGAACGACAGAGGCAAAACATGTTTGCAGTGATCAATAAATTGTTTGTTTTGGTGTTTAAATTAGATTTTTTGACTTTGATAGAAAAAAATCCATCAAAATCTTACTCTCAGACTCATTCATGTCTAACATGTGTTGTCCAGTTCATAAACATTTCACTAAAACAGCAGAAAGCAAGCCTGGGTTCATGTACTCGCTGTTGCACTTTTTCATCCAGCAGCCATTTGTTGCCTTCACTGACTGTGTTGTGTGTTTGTGTTGCATTCAGGGCCTCCTTCTCACCCCCATGTTGTTAAAACAGCCTCTATTGGAACCCTAGGAAGGACACGAACACCGATGGTAGTCACTGTGCCCAACGCCCCCGATGTCCCAGAGACCAGCAAGATGCTAGAAGACGTAGACAGCGTGAGTATAGCGCCCCACACTGGCTGCTTGTAGCATTGCAGCCCGCCTAATGATGGTGATGTTTAATATTGATTCAGTCATGTCTTGTAAAATTAGACCTATCACACGTTCCTTCCAAATCCATGTCAGTTTTCTTTGGGCACTGGATTCAGAAGTTACTTGAAAGTAGACATTGATGTTAACCACATTTTCTGTTTGTTCTTTCTCTCTTTTATTCTTTCCAACTTCAATCTCACCATTTTTTGTGGCGTTGTCGGCTGCCTTTCGATCAATTCATTTAACTAATTGACCTTAACAAAACCCACGACTGGAATGACTTTACGTTACACCATTTCTCCACCTCCTAATCCTTGATCGTTTGTTGACTTCTCTTTGGTTTTGGATGTTTTGCTTTCGTCTGCTGCCTCTTTCTGTTGTCGTTCAAAGTCCTTTTGACGCATCCCCCCAGCTCGCCTCACCCCACCCATATGACTCCCCCTGTCCTCTGTGGAAGATCCCTGACTGACCCTCTCCTCCTCTCCTTTCCTCTCCTCTCTTCTCCTCCCTTCCTTCCCTCCCTTCCTCCTTCCAGGTGCTTGCCTCCCTCCCTCCCTGCCCCTCCCCCGCCCCCCGCAGTAACCCTGTTCCTCTCCCTCAGAGCTACGAGCCCGACGAGCTGACCGAGGAGATGGCCCACCTCGAGGGCCTGATGAAGGACCTGAACGCCATCACCACAGCGCCATGAGCACACACACAAACACGCCTTCACGCACACAGACACACCCTCTCTGTCACACACACTCAAAAACACACAGAAAGACACACACTCTTAGCGTCTAACAAACACACCCAAACATGAACCCTGGGAGCCAGAGGCTGGCGGACACAAAATGGCGTCCTGCGCCTGAAAAAACTCTCACGTCCCCCTGCAGAGAAAAAAACAAACTCCAGACTGAAACGTAGGAACTTTTTTCGGCTTACCTTGCTCAGTCTCAGGAAGGAGATTGCCATGAGAGGGAAGAAAAAGTGACACACTTCATCTTTTTATGAAGAACCATTCTCAGAGACAATGAACTTTTAAACATTGGTCGCTTTTAACCGGAAGATTGTGAATTTTTTCCTCGGCAAAAATACGTGCGATAGTTTTTTTTTCACTCGAGACGGTTGATTCAATGTCAAGTCAAAATGAGAAAGTCCAAAAAATATGCTGGTTTTTGATGTTGGTGCTCATGCGGCGCAGTCTACACACAGTGTTTGTTTGATTAGTGTTTTCTTTGTGCATTTTGTATATCTATTGGGCCGTTTCAGTGAAGTGAACATTGGATTTCAGCCCCCTCCTCCTCCTTTACAAGCCGACATTATTCATAAACCTGCTCATTGTTTTGTTTTACCCCCTCGTGTCGTATATTGTGCCATGACTTTTTATTATTTTCTATGTTATTGTATTATTTTTTTACACACATATTCTTATAAACATGTACATATGTTGTGTTTTTTTTAAACTGCCTCATTCTTTTGATGTTTCCCATATTTCATTATTATTATTTGGGATGAAAATGGGATTACAAGTGAGTCCTGACGCTCAGTTTTCATATCAAAAGGGGAGAGAAGCCGGATGTGTTTCTACAGTACATTCTTCTGGCATTGTGTTGCCCGCTTTGTACATTAAAACGTCTTCTTATTCAGTCTTTGCTTTGTTGTGGGAGCTCCGTTTTAAAAGCCTTACCAACGTGTTTGTATGTTGGACGGTGGAGACGACTCCACGGATGTCACTCAGAGTCGTGCTGTCGACTTTATAGTTCTGTGGGACTTGACAGAATCTCCTCACAGGTCAGGGGAACCCAGGACTCAGGGCGTGCTGACCCCACACCCCTCCTACAAAAAAAAAAAACAACCTCACGTGTCACCCAGTCAGTCAATCAACCACCTGCAACAGACGAGTTATCTTTTATACAAAAAGTTCGGTCGAATGTGTGTCGTTTCCAAAAAACCAATATTTGGTTTCAGACGTCTGTACTGCTGAACCACGTGTGCATTTTCCCCACAGCGGAGAGTGTTTGCTGTATTTCCTGCTGTTCTTCATCAGATGCCCTGGTTCTTTTACAAATCTTCTATGATGCAAAGATGTTGGCCTTTTGAATGGGACTCCCAGATTTTTTTTTACATGGTAGTTTTTGTATGAAGAAAAAAAAAAACAAGAAGCTTGTTCTGTACACAAATCCAACGTGAAAAAAGGAAAAAAAAAAGTTCATCTAAGAAACTAGTTTTTCATTACCCTCTTACCCAAAGAAATTTGTCATTTGCAATCATAGTAATTTGCTCTACTTTTGTGAATACCATGTTTCTCATAAATGTACATCGTCATGAATGTCAATATAACTGTAAGAGATTTTAAGTATGGATACAAACAAGGAACAAGTCTTTGGGAAAAAATCATTGAAAACAGGGGGGAGAAAAAGGACCGGACTCCATTTGGGAAATAATCTATTGAGTTGTAAACAGTTGAACCTGTATTGCACTTTTTCACAATTTTTGAAAAGTACATTTCTTACATATCTTGTGTTTTAAATATCAGAAGCTGTTTGTGTATCGTAGTGTCCTAGGTAAGCAGCAGGCAGCTGGTCTTGTTTTTTATGTATTATTTTTCTTTTGTTTCGTTTGCTTCAGAGATGATATGAATTTGAGCAGCCGGGTTGTTTTACTTCGCAGCTCATGATGAGGAATTCTGTTGTTGCTTGTTCATGTACAGAGCTTTTTTTTTTTTTGCTTTCTGTAGAAAAACAATCTGTGGCTTTTTAAAAAATGTTGAAAAAAAGGTTTGGAAAAAAAAGATGTTTTTTTATTGGTGCTCCTATACATTGTGTATACAAACTATTATGAATACTAACAAAGTAAATGTTTCTGCTCGTCTTCTTTTCATCGCACAAGATCAGGAGGCCGGTCAACTGTTAACATAGAACTGGTTCATCACTGACGTGTACAGAAATGGGTTGAATCTAAACCATATACAGCTCGATGTGAGCCTAATGAGGGAAGGTAAAATGATTAAGTAGACTGTAAAGAAAAATGCTGGTTCCAGCTCTAACATATCAATATTTGCAGCTTTTCTTTGTCCTCTGTGACACTGGGTGTTGGTCAAAGAATGCAGTTTAAGCATTTACAATTTTTTTTATGTACTTCAGAACAAATGCTGAATTAATTGATTGAGAAATTGTCAGATAATTCAATAAGGGTGCACAGTGGTGCAGTGGTTAGCGCTGTCACCTCACAGCTAGAAGGTTCCTGGTTCAGATCCCGGTTTGGACGTAGTGGGCCTTTGTGTGTGGAGTTTGCATGTTCTCCATGTGCATGCCTTCCCACAGTCCAAAGACATGCTCGTCTGGTTAACTGGTGACTCTAAAATTACCCGTAGATGTGATTGTGAGCGTGAAAGGTTGTCTGTCTGTATGTGTCAGCCCTGTAATATTTTTTTAATAGTGAGATAATATGACAACAAAAAATGTGACGTGAAAGACAAAGAGAAATAAAAAAAAAAGAAAATAAGACAGTGGACAGACAATTCACAGACATACGATAACAAACAATAACAGTTACAGAAATGTATGGATGAGAGTCAGAGCTGTGATTGACTGGTGATCAGGGTGAACCCCGCCTCTCGCCCAATGACAGCCAGGATAGGCTCCTGAACAGGATAAGGAATGGATGGATGGATGGATGGACAATCATGAAAAAAGTTTGTTAGTTTTGGTTTCACACACCTTGTACTTGAAGCTGTCATATTATCAGCTTTTTAGCCATTTTCTTTTAACGTCATTAGATCGCAATCATTATTTAAACGTCTCTAAAAAAGTTAGTGTTGTTATCCTGTTTCCTCTTAATCATTTTACCAGGAGTGCCAGAACTCATACATGGCATCTTGATAACTGTAGTAACTGATTTAAGCAGAAAATGTTCAGGTAAAAATCTCTCTCCCTGACACTCATGACAGTTATTCAGAGGGCCGAAATCACCAATTATCATGTGAGAAATTGTTTTTTTTATAGTAACAGATGTTAAGAATTAAGCCACTTTAGTACTCGTTTTTCTACATGTGAGGTCATACATTCTCTAAAGCACATTTCATGACTTTAGTTAAGCTCACTCACTCCTTTGTTATGATCTCCTTTTAGAATACTCCCACATTGACTCACCTCCTCATAGTTTTGTTTTTATGTACAATGACGGTGATGCTTCTCTCCAACAGTACGCTAATTGTTTGATCAGATTTCTAGCTTTATCATAGTCATTCCGAGTCTGGGTAAATTCTGGCTTTCTGCCTGCCTGCGTAAGTGTTGGAACTCACTCAGCATTTGGCTGTAATGTTGGTGTTAGTTTCAAGTTTTGTTGATGTCTCTGAAAAGTGGCATCATGTTAGAGTAAACCATGACATTTAAAAACACTACTACAGATTCGGTTAAGATTAATGTCAGTCCATTCAGTCACTGATTTGAAATTTGACCATTCATTACATGAGGAATCATGTGTACTTGGTTTACTACAGGACTTTAGTGTTCTGGTTTTTTAATCACAATGTGTAGCTTTTGAGTCTCTTCCTTTCAGCAGATGCCATCACTAAACCCTAAATCTGAGTCCATGTGTCGCAGCTGATGGAAGCTAAGCTATGAACAATTGGAAGAATAAATAGAATATTATTTAGTGGAAATTTGAGCTAGATTCAGAGAGGTTCTTTCAGCTGTCCACCTGTAAATGAAGGTAAGGTAAATTAATGAGAATGAGAAGAATTTACACACATTTTGTTTTTTGCAACCGCAGATTTTCTCTATGGGCCAGTTGGCCTCTTAGAAAGGTCGGTAATTTAGCTTTTATACAATGGTACAATATTTCTTGTTAATCTAGTGGTGAATAAATATAAAGACGCATGAGGTTAAATAATCACATTCACATAAAGTACAAGTATGTTCGAATTATGCATAGGTATATACACTGAGCTCCCAAAGCTAGGATTGTAGAAATATCGATGACATGAATCAAATGATTACAATAAAATCTATTCATACAGTCTTAAATTGAAATTAAAGTAATTCACGTGGTTGAACACCAATAAAAACAAGAGGACTAATGTGATGGACAATTAAAAATGGTACAAAAACAAGTGGAATAAAATGTTCAACATTCATATGAAAAATTATAGTTAAAACAGAGAGGCCTGAAACATGCTGAAAAAACCAGATGCGCTAAAAATGGTTTCTTTGTCTATGTTCCCTTTAAGAAGTTCAAAATGCTGTTTCAGTCAGAATCAGAAATACTTTATTTAAATTCGGTCGTTACAGTTTCTCTGATACAGAGAGAAGCATGGAGAAATATATGGCAAAAAAATAGAAGTAAGAAAAATGTCAAATAGGCTACATGCAGTATACAATAAAATAAGAAATACAGATTAAATGGATCTACGGTGATTTAAATATGAATGCCAGGATTAAATATAATTGCCAGAAGAAATTTTAATACAAAATAAGAGTTACGATGCAAAAGAGTTATATACAAATAAGAGTTATGCATAATATAGTCGTGTTTACCGTTATGTTACTTGGCGACCAGCAGGTGTCGCTGCAGCCGTCTGTTTTCTCCTTCCTCTCTTTCTGAACTTCCGCCTACGTCAGTCCCTCTCACAACACGGAATATGGCGGCCAGCTCAGATCGGAATCCTCCTCCCTTCCCTACCTCAGAGGAGCCCGGAGCTGGACCGCTGGACATGGCAGACGGAGACAGCGACGAAGGAGAGGACATCTTCGTCAGTAATGTACGTTTGCAGTTCATATATGTGAATTATATTCTGTGTGTGACGGTTAATCTGCATTAACGTTAGGTGAACGAGGCAGTAAGTCAGCCTCTTTATCTGATCTGACCTGCATTCATGGCATCTAAAATAACTGAGAGCAACTGACAACAGGCGAGAAATGTCAGATTTTGCGTTAAACAAGCAACGGAAATATTTTATACACGTAGCCAAAGTTAGTGTGCAGCGAACAAATGGAGCCGGGTTGACTTCTGTCTCCTAAGTTTTAGCATTGTTTTTGTCTTTTTTTGACCTGCCTTGATACTTTATAATTGATTTAGAGATGCTGCTCTTTCAATGTCAGCTGCAGACACCTGTATTTGTATTTTCCGTTAAGAATTTAAGCTTGGCTTGGCTGATGTCCAACTCACATGATCCAAACCAGCCACCCTCTTATTCTTGCTTATCAACAGTGGACAGAAGGGAGTATAAAGATCATTAACCAAAGTAGTAAAACCACTCTGTCAATGGCCTGCATTGTAAATGCAACCCAAGTTTAAGTATTTAAGTAATCAGGAAAATGTACATAAAGAATTTAAGATAGATTTTTTTCCATTATTGTTACTCATGCATTAATACAAATATTTTACTCTGATTAATTTAACGAATGAAGGATTATTGTTTATTTTCTCAATAAATTGACTGACTGTTTCATTTGTTGAAAGTCTGAAAAATGTGTCACATTTTCCCAACAGCCCAAGGTGACATCTTTACCCAAAATAGAAATAAATTCAATTGATTTAAAGGTACAGCAGTGAATTATCAGATTTGAGATGCTGGAACCTTAAAATGTTTTTGCATTTTGGAAAAATGTTTAAGTAAAGTAAATTGTACAATATGTCCATCTATAATGTAGTGAAGTAAAAGTAGAATGTGGCATGAAAAGAAAAACTCAAGTGCCTCAAGCATATACTGAACCACATTCCACAGCTGCGTATCCAAACATCGAAACTGTCACTGCAGAAGAAAACTTCTGTTTGTGTTTATACAACCTTATTAAAAGATTATATCCTTGTCTGCAGAGCAACCCTGTGGCTGTGAGTCGAGGAGTTTCTCAGCCGGACCGTGACAATGAAGAGCCTTCGGACATTTTCAGTGAGGAGAAGACGAGCAGCACCACTGCCAAGTCCAACGGAGTTCACTCCGATGATGACAACGACTTGTTTGCTGGTTGGGAGACATTTCCTTCTTACAATTTCCATCATGTTATGTCTGTATTGTGTTCATAGTAATTTCATGTAAGATGCGCTATTTTAAGCCTGACATGCCAGACAATTTTATGTCAAAGGGGCATTCCTCTGATTTTACACATGAGGTTTCCTTTAGTACTAATGAGGCTAATCAGCTAATCGACTAATCGTTTTAGCTCTAGCTTGGAGACTGCATATAACAGTTGGCCTGTGTAACAAATTTGGCTGTGGATGCTGGCATTTACCAAGCAGGGCAAGTCTAATCAACGATGCAATTGAGTTGCATTATGGGAAATGTAGGATCCAGTCTTTTTGGAGCTTGTTCCCAAACTTAGAACCGAAAGTTAGGTTATCTGTGCATCTGCTGCACCGATTTTAATGGTTGTTTTTAAAAAAAGATCTGTATTCCTGTTCATTGCCCCATTTCACACTGTTAGATCCAGCAGGGATTAATAAAAGCATCTTTACAGTAAGTTTATAGCTGAAGAATTAGCATAATTAAGATAGAAGTGCTCCATCTAGTGAAAGAATAAACAAGGCAACTATTATTAGAATGTGTAAAGCAGCAAGTAATATGTTGAATCTAGAACAGACACACAATAAATGACAATAAAATCTGAAATATTATCAAAAATATTTACAATATTAATGTTTTTTTAAATAACAAAGTGCACTGTTCTGGATAAATTCAGTGTGCTGCTATTGTTTGACATATTGTGCAGAGTGTGATCCTGTCAGACACGCACCAGAGTGGTCTTTTGTTTTTGGATCAAAATATCAAAGGTCTTGTCTTTCCCCAGAGGCGCATGCAGAGCTGAGCACAGACAAGCCCGGGAGCTCTGCTCAGAAGGAGCTGTCCGCCCCTTCCTTCTCCCAGAGCCCTGCAGCCCTGCAGCCAACCTCCTTGGAGCAGGTAGAGGTCAAATATGAGCTTGAGCTTTCTAGGAACTTGGAAACAACTCGTTACACAAATGCCATGCCAGCACAATGATCCGTCTGTTTCAGCCAGACTTTCAGCTTTGTGTTTTTTTGTTTATTACAGTTGGAGGAGGACGAGGCAAAGGATAGTTTTGATGTGGATGTTGCTGTTACAAACCCTGAGAAAGTTGGTCAGTGCCTTTTTTTGTTGTGTATTTTTTGTTTGTTAAAACTATGACACAGCTCTTTGTAATTTTGAAAAGTAGCTGGATAATTTTAACATCTAAAAGTAGGACTTGAATGGATATAGCATTATAACTATATATATATTTAATTTCAACTTTTCTGTGTTTCTAGGGGATGGCATGAATGCATATGTGGCCTACAAAGTATCTACAAGGGTGAGTAGTGAAGATCGTGTTGTTACATATTGTTTTGTGTACTTTTACTTGGCTCTTGCAGTTTTTCAAGTGTTGTGTGTTGCTAGTTTTCTGTCCCTGTGTCTACTTTCAGACCTCCTTGGCCATGTTCAGGAGTAAAGTCTTCTCTGTGAGGAGGCGTTACAGTGACTTCCTCGGCCTTTATGAGAAGCTGTCTGTCAAGCAGTCGCTCCACGGCTGCATCATTCCACCACCACCTGAGAAAAGTGTTGTGGGTGGGTGCTCATGTGTTGAAGTGTCTATTTTTTTTGTTGTTGCACCTTTTCCGTGTCCATTTTGTGACTTTGCTTTGGATCGACAGGAATGACCAAAGTGAAGGTGGGAATGGACGACCCGTCATCAGTGGAGTTTGTGGAGAGAAGAAGAGCAGCTCTGGAGAGGCAAGGATCCATTCTCTTTTTATATGGTCATATAATAACTGAGATGATAGCTAACATTCATATTAGGCTTGGTTCCTACACAGCTTGTAAAAGTATGAAGTTTGATTTGAGTCATTTTCAGCTCTGGATAAGTGTGGGAAAAGGAGGAGAGAGGGTATGAAAAAAAATATGTGTTTACAGACTCTTGGCCCTGGTCTTTTATTTTAAATATAAAAAATGTATGAGAATGTGCAAGCAAGAGTTAGCTTGAAACCATTGAGAGTAAGGCAAGTAGTTTGGCATGAGAAGTAACTCACTCCAACCCAGAGCTGACCATACATCTGTGCGTCACAGCCTGCAGGACAGTTGTGCCCTACAACCATATCACATCAAGACAGCAAACAAAATATTGGTTGATGTTTGAAAGAAAGTACGGAAATATCTTAATTCATAGCATCACAATTAACCAACTAATCTTTTCTCGTGAAATATTGGAGTATAGGCCACACATCCGGTTAGTTTACTTCTTCTTTGGGCAGAGAGGTTTGATAATGGAAAGAATGAGTGATGACTGACCAGCCACGATGGGTGAATTAAAGTTCTCTTTAAAGGCTTGGCTTGACAATTCCATAAGAAAGATAACATAGAGTATATCATGAATGTTAACTGTTTGATTCTGCATCCATTTCTTTAAATGATAAACTTATTTGTACTTTGATATCAAATATGGCCGACAATATCTACAGAGAAGTCTGAGTGTGGAAAAGTATTGAATTTTGAAAAGACTAGGTAAAGCAGAGATATGTTTATGTGCCATCCAAGGCTTTTTAAATTATTTTTGTTTTTGTTTGCATGATTTCTGTGTAACTTTTATATCTTACTCACTTAATGTCCCTGCCTTGATTAGGTATCTTCAGAGAGTCGTGTCTCATCCATTGTTACTGCAAGATCCCGATGTCCGTGAGTTCTTGGAGAGAGACGATGTGAGTATTTCTAAGATTTACTAGTAACAATAAGCTGGTTAAAGACTTTATCCCTATTTAGGAATTCAGATTAAGTTATGTATCTCCAGGAATGCTTAGTTGTTGTTTTTTGTGTGTGTGTGTGTTTTCAGCTTCCCAGAGCGGTGAACACTCAGACCCTGAGTGGAGCTGGCTTCCTCAAAATGATCAATAAGGCATCGGAGGCTGTCAACAAGATGACCATCAAGATGAATGAGTCTGACACTGTAAGGGGACTATGGATTAAGTGTTTTACTGTTGTCAAGAGAATGTTCTACATGTGGAAATATATTTTATAAACCCTGATAGATCAGTGGGGGCAGCAGAACACTCAAAAAACCATGAAGCCAATATATCCAGAAGCAGGATGGGGACAGGGACAAAAGGGACCGTGGGGAAATAACTGTATCGGACATAATAACATAAACTGTAAAATACTTTGGGGTTTTTCAATCAGTCATTTTTGAGGAATCCTATTCTTTTTAAATAATGACCATAATAACAAACTTTATTATAGAGCACTTTTCACTTTTTCTATAACATTGAGCATATTATAATTAATAGACACTTGCAGTGCACGATAATTTAATGTCTCTACTGAGTGATATGACAGTGAAAAATATTGAACAAAGCTGATGGAAGTTTGAACTGAAATCATGCACATTATTTAAAGGGCATATTATTCAACCTCAGTCCTATCATGCTATTATGGCAAGCTAATGCCATTATGGTAGGAAAAATAATGCAATTTCGCTCTGTGCCTTTAGAGGACGCTATCCGCTTCTTCAATGGGCCGTGGAAAACCTCCGCCAGACGACGTAAAATGTGTCATAAGGCGGAGGCAGGGAGCTCACTAAACAACACTTTCTAAATCGAGGATGCCCGCCTCTGATGTCATTTCTCGTTAAAAATCGTCAGGTTTGAAATGTAGACTGCAGACCTGAAGATATTTTAGACAATCCAATTGTATATTCTTGTCGTATTTTGGATTAAGATGAGATAAGATAGACTTTATTGATCCCCCATTGGGGGAAATTCAATTGTTACAGCAGCTCAAAGTAAAGAACAGGGTAAACAAAAAATGGATGAAAAAAGGCAAGACAAAAAGACAATAAAATACAATAACAATAATATATATCCACACTATGTACACCTTTCACTTATTGCGAATGGTCAAGTTTTTGTACAAAAAAATTGCACCAAATCATTCATCAATCCTGGTGATAGGTTGATGATAAGTAAAGTGACATATTGCAGAATAAATAACAATTGCTCATGAGACATAATTGCACGATATGGATGAGGTAACAAAAATGCAGGAGTATATTTGCCAAAGCTTGATATTATACTACAATAATATGTTACAGTAGGTTCTGTACCGCTCCGAGCTATTTGCCTGCAGCGATCGATGTCCTTGACTGGAAAACAGTAGTATTTAACTTTCAGAGGGAGGGGCGCAATGCACACTGGGTGTTGTAGGAATGTAGAATGGGCGAAACCACGAGCTGTTTGTACAACTTTCTCCACAGCTAAGGCGCCAATTTTAAATATTATTGCTTCTGTCGATTACAGAGAACACCAGCTTTAACTGACTTTTTCCACGGGCCAATTTCTCCTTTAAGGGTTGACTATGTTGCTGGTTGTTTTATTTTTATCAGTGTGTATAATGGCTTTATAACTGCAGTAATTGCTATGAGACCAGGACAAACAGATGTACCATTCTAGACATTATAAGGTTGTTTGCTTGTGTTTGTGTCTCAGTGGTTTGAGGACAAGTTCCAGGAGGTGGAGAACGAGGAGCAGCAGTTGAGGAAGCTTCATGCTTTGGTCGACTCTCTCGTTAATCACAGAAAGGGTGAGCTTCTTCTGCCTTTCTTTATTTTACTTTTTTTTATCACATTGTTAATACTGAGGAAACAGAGGATTACAGTCCAGCTGCCTGATCATTTAGTGAAACTATGAGACTGAATAAGTTCTCTGTTCCTCCTTCATAACCAGAGCTGTGTGGGAACACGGCGGTGTTTGCCAAAAGTATGGCAATGTTAGGAAACTCTGAAGACAACACGGCCCTGTCCCGGGCCCTGTCCCAGCTGGCAGAGGTGGAGGACAAGATGGAGCAGCTGCATCAGGAGCAGGCAGCCAGTGACTTCTTCATCTTTGAAGAGCTGCTAGCCGACTACATCCGCCTGCTGGGTGCTATGAGGGTAAGCTCGCAGTGACAGGATCGTCGATAAAGAGTTGGAGGAAGTAAAGATGAGATAAAGATTATTTAGAAGTAGTGAGGCCTTAAAAGTAGATGGTGAGTAGCTTCATCATGTTATTGTAAATATTAGATAGATAAAACTTTTCAACAACACAGTATGTGCATTTCTCATTCTGAGTCTGTCATTGTGTGAGAGACTGAACAAAAGTTACTCTTTCATAGTCTTTACTAAACATCGAATGTGCAAGGTCACAGTTTTACTGTGAGCGTACCAGCTGTTGTCTGCTGGGTAAGTGGAAAGATGTGCTAGTAAATCAGTCTTCTAATGTAAAATTGATGTCCACAGGGGTGCTTTGACCAGCGCATGCGGGCATGGCAGCGATGGCAGGAGGCTCAGAGCACACTCCAGAAGAAGAGAGAGGCAGAGGCCAAGCTGCTGTGGGCAAACAAGCCAGACAAACTGCAGCAGGCCAAAGAAGAGATCTCTGAGGTAAAGATGCACTGAAGCAAGCTTCAAAGCTTTTCAGACCAAATAAAGGGGAGAATGTGTAGTTGTTGCTTACAGTTAAATGATGGCCCACTTGTCAAAGGAGCAGATTTTTAAGAGACGTTATCAAGGAAAAAATACCAAACATTTGCTGATTCAACTTCGCAAATATGAGGATTAGCTACTTGAGAATTCAGGATAATTATCTGATGTGCAATTGTTTACTGCCATTGTTAAGAGTTTGTAGTGTTTTATGCTGTATACATGCTGGAAAAAACAAGATTTCAATTCTTTGTTAATGCTTTTTGTTTCCCTCTGCGTGTCTTCAGTGGGAGGGGAGGGTCACTCAGTACGAGAGAGATTTCGACAGGATTGGCATGACTGTACGCAACGAGGTTCTCAGGTTTGAGGTATGTTTATGCATTTGTAACATTTTAAATATAGTTTCAATGTTTTATCTTCTGACTACAACACTTAAAGGAGATTAATCTACAGAGAGACTTTTTAGTGTCTAAGTGATAATACTTTTAATGAGCACTGGACATTTGACTTTCTGGACATGATTGGCCTTTATATCCATGATGTATAAAGAATGTTCCAACATGTGTCCGTCTTCAGGGTCATCATAAAGCACACATTACACTTTAAATAACATTTAACATAGCTCAAACAAGTGCTTCAATAGACAAGAAAATTTAACTAGGAGCTGGAAATATGAGATCTAGAGTACAGTGCTCTTTCACAGTTACAACTTTGTACCGTCTAAAGTCAGCCTCACACCTGTCTGCGCCTCTCCTCAAGCTTTTTCACTCTGTGCTCTGTACTGGTTACAAAAATACCAGCACTGATGTCAGGCTCAGGAAAACAAACTCTAAAATGCTGGTAATTGTGCCTTTCAATTAGTTAGTTGTTTATCAGAAGGATGATTTCTACTCCTGTTTTTGGACAAAATTTGGTATCATTCATTTCCATCATTAGAAACACACCTTGCCTCTTTACCAGCTTAGAAGTAGGATTTTCCTAAAACCATATTATAAAACCATATTATACTACCAGTTATCTAATGCTCATTCTACTGATTGTGAATGAAGTAATGTGGGAGTTTTGACATCTATTTCTCTGGTAACCTTGAAAGTAGTTGAAGTAATGCCAGAAATTCCTCCGGTCGGCTTCAACATTGGCAAAATGCTCGAGACGTGATAAGAATCTTGTCTTTTCAGAAAGAAAAATCCAAGGACTTCAAGAGCCAGATAATCAAATATTTGGAGGCGATGCTGCAGTCTCAACAACGGGTAATGAATTATATATATATAAGTATTAAACTCAACATGCACACTTTACCCAGTGCGTTTAACATTATTTATGGGAAGTTTTCCAATAACTATAACATGTAATTATTGTTTTTAATAATGATGATAACTTTGAAATGTTTGACACAAAAATGACACATCTCTTCTTCTTGTCCTGATTGTTTTGCAGCTCATAAAGTTTTGGGAGGCGTTCCTGCCTGAAGCGAAGGCAATAGCTTAATGAAGAGGGAGACTTTTTTTAAAGACCCCAACTGCCTTTTTTGAACACTTTACCTCTTGACCAGAACTGAGAGGACAATTTTGAAACACACAAAACTTCCATCCATTTTTTTTGTCTTTTTAATCATAGTGTATTCTCTTAACTTGTACAGTTATTTGATATAATGAGCTGCCACATTTACACGACCTTTCTTTGGCAAGATTCTTTGTTTGTGTTCTTGACTTAAAAATGGTTTAAATCAGGAAGCCAACAGGGATGAACCCGGCCATAACATTACAAAAGCCCATTGATTGTCTGTCAGTGGGATATATATTTATGTTTCTCGCTTAAACCAATATATTAACATGGAGGTACTGCCCCAGAGTAACATTGTCTATAGTTTACATTAGAAGATAGACGTATGTAAGTCATTCCAGTCTCTTATAGCCCATGTCGATGGATGCATGACTGATAATGTTTTGATGCACTAAAATGCATTGCACAGTTGGAAAAGCTGTTTTTTTAATAAGATACCACTAAGGATGACTGAGGTCATTTACCAGGAGTATTAACACATTGTTGTAGTGTAACACACAATGCATAACAGATCATATAAATCAAGCTTACAGGCTTGTCAGAGTTGTTACTAAATGATAACAGAAACTTAATGTTACAGTGTATGCAGAGTGAAAAATGCAATCACTGCTTTGTTGGTATTTTCTATGATGATGTATTTACTAGAATCATGTTTATTATATTTATCCATTTTTTTCCACAACAACAGTTTTAAGTAGTTAAATTTAATGTGTCAGAGATTGAGGCCCAAAGGAACTCATTTGGAACTGCTGCAGAGATATTTGTCTGCCCATGTAAATGACTGTTGATGTACACATGTACAGTACTTGAGTACTTGAATTGAATCATGCAACTGCTAACTGAAATTTCATCCTTTTTTTTGGATACGTTGGTTTAACAATGACAGAAAGGCACAGACATTCAAGTGATATGGTCCCTTATTTTCTTATTCTGCATTTGTAAGTGTAGTTTTTCTGTCATGTCATATTTACGTAAGAATGTGCTTTATTTTTGTAACCACTTCGCATTAGCACACACATTTTCCTGGAAATGCTAAACAGGTAGATGTACAAAATAAATATGATTGGTTAAGTTTTGGGCTCGGTTTTCATGTCTGTTTTGTTGGTTTGCGTTAGGTTTCATTTCCTATTTCAATCACTAGCATTGATGAATTATTTGAAGGTTTGAAGTTAAAATTTCTGCTCTTCTGCGATATCCACACACTTAACATTCAGTATATTATTTCTGCTGTAGAGAAGATGTTTAAAACCTTCCCAAAACTTTGTGACAGACCAATTTATCTAACTCAAACTTTCTGACACCATACTGATAATAAAGAGCTTGTGACACAGGGTCTATTTTCATTAAGCAGAGCTATTCTTGTGTCGAACATATTGATATTACATCTGAAATTTTCTGTGCACAAGCAAAAGATTTGACACAAATTGAAACTAAGCTCCGGAGCAGCATAAAATGAGTTGAGTTTTTTTCCCCCATGTATTAATTCATTTAATTCATCTTCATTATTTAAGTTGCTATATGCCCATGAGAGTTAACATTCATAATTTTGTTGAATGCTAATGACAAGAAAGTGTATCGTGTATTTTATCATGCATTGTTTCATCAGTTATGGTCGAGCTAAACTCTGTGATGTACCTATAGTATACAACCTAAACAGCAGAAATCCAATTAGACTTATGTTGGATTTAGGGAGGCTTGTGATGCATTAAAAGTCAAGTTAAAACCTCTTATTGATGTTGAACAAATTACTTGTTGTATTTAATTATCTTTAATCTGTAGGTGTGTAAGTACTGAAGTACTGCTTCATTTTCTCAACAAGTCATTAAAAAATATATTTAAGCACAAAAATAGGAAAGGTCATGATTTGTTATTTATTATGATAGAAGATGATAAATAATGTTAAGTTTTGTTTTTTAAGTGTAACATGGACACTAACACTCATTATTTGTTGTAGATGCAAACTCATATGCAAGGAAAGTTTTATATTTTTGGAATAGTTAAACATAATATCTTTCTTTACTTTATGTCTGATGGTCTAATAGTTAATTAGTCTGTATCAGTCTGACCCGGAAGTGTGTGTGCCGAAGCGGGCGGTGCCGTGTTTCTACATCCGGTGTGTTCGACCGTTTCACAAGCAGCAGCGAAGACAGACGAACAGCGAAGAATGGAGAGAGACGATACTCGGCTGTTAGCGTGAAACATCAGTAACAACAAGTAACAACCGAAAACCTCACACCAAGCTCCGGGGATTCGTGCACATTATTCGTGAGAAACATACAAGCTGCATCGTCATCGTCTGGATTTAATCACAGCGAAGGTGAGCCTGTTGTGTTTGTTTGCGACGAGCTAGCAAAGCAACGTTTGATAGTAGGCTTTTGGTTGTTAGCTAATATTTTTGTTGCTAACGGAGCTAATTTCCTTGTTGCGCTCGCTCCAGCTGTCACCTAGCCATCAGTAGGTGTTAGCTAGCCGAGCCGTTAATATCAAGCAGTCAGTGTGGTTGCGTTATTTGCTAATCCAATGATATAAGGGAAATAAAAATATATACATTGTGAATTTTCGTAGAATGTTCCTTAACACCAGAAAAGCCACTGAAGATAAATAATGTTTGGCTAACGTTAGCTTTGTATGGTCAGGTTTTATGTATGGAAGGCTAACTTGGCTAACGGTTAGATCGCTTACTAATCGATGTGACCATCACTAATGTTAGACTGCCAGGGCTTGCTTTGTCCATGAAACGTTGGCGCACAACTGCCAACTCGCTTCCTTGTTTTGATTCAACCGGAGGCCTGTTTACAAAGGATCGGTCATCTTTATATTAGCCCAAGTTGCCTCTAACTAGCACTTCCTCACATGTAGAGGATAATCCAGAGGAGGGATGCAAAGACAGACTGGCACAGGAATATCAACTATGCGAATATAACCAAGGCCCCTCCTCAGCCTGGTCAATGTGGGCAGAGTTGTATTCAAGCATGTAGCTAGCTGTTGTAAGTTAGATTATGCCAGGTGCATTTGCAAGGAGTAAATGCCAAGTTAAATAGTAGCCAACTCCCAATGTAGCTACAATGCAAATCTCCCGTGCACATGGTCAAATAAGAAGAGATACTTTATTAATCCTCGAGGGGATATTAAATGTTTTCATTCCGTGATTACAAACATGCCACACAAACATAGGCCCGAAATACATTCATGCAAGTGAGGGGGCTGCACATGGACATGCGCCTGAGCAGTTGGGGATTTGGTGCCTTGCTCAAGGGCACCTCGTCAGTGCCCAGGAAAGGAACTGGCACCTCTCCAGCTACCAACCCCAATTCCACTCTTGGTCCTTTTTGGGACTTGAACCAGCCACCCTCCGGTTCCCATGCCAAGATCCTACAGACTGAGATACTGTCCATCCCACTAGAGTGATAAGCATAGATATTGTACCTTTCAATGTTCATTTTTCTTGCTTAGTTGCATAGATGGATTATTACTGAATCAATAGAGTATGTATGGCTCGTGTTCAGTTACCCTCCATCTACTAAAATAATTGATTAACCCATTTTCACTAAATAACACAGTGACATGCTCAAGGGAGGAGGACAAACCAGCAGTGGAGTTGACATTTTATTGAAATGTATGTTACCAGCTGGACTTTTTCCTCTAGCCAGGGCTGTGTGGAGCCACTGTAAAGTATTGCTGGCATAATACTAAAGAAAAGGCTGACTTTAAATGGTTTATTTGTTGCATCTATTCAAAGAACGAGATGATGAATTATCAAGAATTATTAAATGAATCGCCAACTATTTTGTTAAGCGATTTATCAATTTGGGTTAGGGTTAGGGTTTTTTTGGCAAAAAAGTCAAAATTTTGTCATTCCAGCTCCTTAATTGAGAATATATATTTGTTTCTTTATTTCTCTATGAGAGCAAACTAAATAGCTTCAAGCTGTGGACAAAACAAGACCTTTGGGGACGTCACGTGTGCTTTGGAAATATTAATGAACTTCTTTTATCATTTTCTGAAATATTTTAGATCGAACAACTTATCGAATAACGACGAAAATAATTGACAGATTTACCAATATTGAAAATAATGGTTTGTTTCTGCCTTAAACTAAAATGTGTCATGTCTTTACATGCTGTGGTAAGTGGCTCGTCTTTCACCAAACGCTCAGTTAATTACTACATAATGTAGGCGGCCTTACCCAAGCTAAATAGATGTCTTTTTACAAAAGTGGAGGATATACTTCTGCTGATAATGCAACATCAGGAAGAATTTTAAGATCAAAGCCGTAGGTGGACAAGTGAGATCACTGTCACGGATGTGGGGGCACACACCAGCCATGTATTGCATGTGTTGTTGTTCTGTATGAATTGATGGAGGAGGGAAATTATGGCTAATCTAAATTCCCTCCAGTTATATTTCACAAGAGCTGGCTTTAAGGAGCGAGGCAGCTGTTAGTTGGCACTGCCACAGTAGGTGTCTGCACTATTGGCAGGCCCCCTCTCAGGCTGATCTTTCCACTGAAGGTTAATCACTCCACTCCGAGCCTTTATGTTTCTGTAAAAATGAAAAGATGTCAACAGATTAGTCATTCTAAATAGATGCTAATCAGCTCCAAGCATCTCGCTTTCTTAAGGTATTTTGACAGGCAAATCTGTGGACTGTAATCAATGGCTTTGGAGTCTTATAAACATTTTCAATGCCACCTTAGAGTGCAACTGAAGGAAATATACAAGCAAATATCGCTGAATTTGAAAACTAGCAATTTACCAATTACGTCAACTATCCCGAAGTCTTGAAATGTTCCGGGGTTTTTTTTACCAGCATCATCAAACAAACCTTTTTGCCACTTTAAAGTCAGCCTTGCTTCTCTGGTTTTGCTGCCTCTGATTAGACTGTAAACAGTTGTGTTTATGTTTTTTGATACTCTCTCCACACTTCACCAGGATTTTATAGCAGCATTGTGAGCACCATCAGTAATATGAAACATTTTACTTTTCACGCAGAATAAGCTTCATTTCAAAGTGTTAAGCACTGAGGTAGCCTTATGGTACAGAGAGGCCGCTTCAATTGAACAAAATGACCCACATGACGATTCTTCAAAATATGCAGTTGTTTATTGAGATAGTGGTGTGTAGCTTATTATATGGAATAGGGATTGGGGAAATAATGAAATATTATCATCCATTACAATTTTGGTTTGAAACAATTAAGAACTCAGGATTATCCATAAAACGTACTTCAAACATAAATAACTTGGACTAAGGCAGAGGGTATACAACAAACAGACATCTACGGGATGGCTTGGGAAAAAACACAAATAGTTCGACAGAATCCCGAATGATGAATTATTAGCTTCTTGTCGTTCAGATTGGCGATGTTTTCACCTTGTGTGAGGAACCATGTAGCACCTCCACTAAAGGTTGTTTTGCAGGACAGAAAAAAGTTAAAATATTTTCACTTTTGATGGCAGTGCCATCTACTGTTACTGTAGTATGTAGTCTGCTCACCTAGCCCCAGAAACACTCTTTTAGCTTGAGCTAAAATGATCAATCACCAAAATATTGACCATCATAACCTTGATAATGATTTGCCATAATGAAGTATCTCTGTTTAAAATGTGAAACATGTATGTATTTATTGTTAAATAGGTTAATTGGCCAATGAATACACATAATGTTAATAATCAGTAAGCGCTCATACAGGCCAAGCAAGCGTCAAATTAAATGCCACTGTGCAACTACATCAAACAGTAGGCTGTGCTGACTTAAAACATGCACAACACTTTGACCACTTAATGTTCTCCTGTCCCACACAAAAGTATCCACTTTGAGACTTTGACATTCAAAATGGACACAGCAGCAACAACACAACGCTTCCTCAGCATTTCTCCTACATGATCATCAGCCAAAATGTTGTATTTCTCTTGACTGGAGAGGATCAGATGGCAATTGAGGATAAATTCTCATTTAGGACTGATTGTTAGTGAATTGCACATGAGTGTGGAAATGTTCTTAAAATTCTGCACACATTTTACCAAACAGGATGAGGGCTTGATGCGATATTTCCAGAACAAGTTTTAAGCCAGCCAGGCTAAACCAACATTTACTTAATATTTGTTTGCCATTCCTGACACAAGAAAAGGCTTAATCTCAAATAGGATTTGAGTTTATAAAACCCTTTCATATCTGCTCCTTCTGAAAAACTATATAACTTTTATAGGGTGCCAAAGGGTGTTTCCTCAAACGTATCGTCATTTATCAGACATGGCACCTTCACTGGGATAAAGGCCGGGGATTCCCCACATTTCATCAACGCTGAGAAAGCCTGTCTGTGTCGACCACAGTAACAGTCCAGTGAAGAGTGCTTTAATTTGTTCTTCACTTTATTAATGAAGCGATAGACTGATGGTAATCTACACAGGCTTAGACGTCAGTGTAATATGATATTTCATTTAATTGCTCCCTAGTGTCTTTTGCAAACTGTAGGAACACCTTCTAAAACTGCACCTTTTTATATTACATTGCATTGCATCCGCAAATGTAGATGTTACAGTATCCAAGTCCTCATAGGATGACTTTGACTGTATCACTTCCTCTTAGTTAAGCCCTTTTTCTTTATATTAACATGTAATTATGAATGAGCACGCACAACACATTAAATATATGTATGAATAACCAGAGGAAACGGTGCATAAGTACATAAATGATATCTAGGGGCTCATTACAGCGCACAGTGTGTTACACCTCTGTAATTAAAGGCTGCGCATGTTTTGCTGCCCTTCATAAAGTGTAGTTTTGCTTCCTTATGTACTCTGATTTTAAGTTCTTACTTGTCCCACTTTTATTTTTCCATCCTAATCCTCAGGTCGGGCATGTCTCAACATGTTTCAGATACAAAGTGGCTGTGGTAATCTTACAAGTAAGCATGTGACAAATGCATAAATCAGGCAGAGAAAATGCACGTTTAGTTTAGTGTTAAAAAAAACCCCCTGACTACTTTCTTTTGAGTTCACAACGTATACAGAGTGATTTTCTCTGATACACAGTCGTGTTATTTATCAATTCCACATCAGTAAATACCTCCCTGAATTTAAAGTGAGCCACCTCTCAAGTAAAGCTTAAAGACAAACTAATCTGAAACAAGGAGAACACAGAAGTTGCCTGGCGTGTTGGAAAAAAACAAAATAAGCTTTTAATATAAAGACAATTTCACAACATTACTGTGGAAATAAAAAGCACATGGGCAGAAAAAAACAACTGAACAACAGTGTAACAACACAGTGTCTGCTGACCGCCTACATGCTATTATTGCCACCTCATGGAAATCCCTGTGACAAGGAGAGAGGATGTGCTTAATAGCATTACAAACCAACCCTGCACATTTTATAAATAACCAAATCCAACATACTGTGCTTTGTATAAGAAAAATAACAAGAAATTACATTAGCCTAGATATACTTTATTGTCCCAGTGGGGAAGTTTGCCTTGGGCAAAAGTGCAACTTGTTAGAACATAAAGCAACCAAAGACGAGCAGCCATACAAGCAAGTCAAGTACACTATAAAAACTACTGTAGGTATAAAAAAGCAGTAAGCATAAAAAAATCAAGATACAATAGATAAGATTCTTAAACATGCACAAATGTGAAAACAATTCATGAACAAACAAGTAGCAGAGTAACAAACAATCACAGGGTTTCTTTACATACGTGCTCTCAGTGTCTGTGTAACATAATGAGTACACTTACATTTACGAGCTACACGCCTACCCAGGAACACACACGCAGGCCCAATACACATCCCCACTTATTATTTATAGTTCTAAATGAAAAGAAATAAATGTCCACTCTCACACACGACAATGATAATACACCAATTTAACCCAGGTTTTAAATAACTTACATTTACATTTACAGCAAACGATCATTGGGAGTGAGAGCAGAAATAATGAGTACCTTCCCATAGAACATCTGATAGACAAAGAAGTAATATAAATTATTATTATAAATATATATATAAATATAAAGCTTAGTGAAGTGGAGCCAATGTAGAATAAAAGCTTGCGAAATTGCCAGAATAAAATTCTGCTTATCTATAAAACTTTTTGCAAATGTACAATGCCCTGATCATAATATAGCGCAACAACACCAAACTAATATGAATGCGTGTAGACGTCAACATATGACTAAATTGAATAGATCACCCCCTTTATCCGATCAAGCTATTTGTTTCAGTATTGGATTATTATCTGCATCAGTGCATCCCTAATTATATTCCTTATTAGATCTTAACAGTTACTTTATATTGTAGTAAAAATTAGGACTTAACAAAGTTCAAAGCTCTGGTTAGCAGTGTTTCGAGGGCAGGTATAATTCTCTAGTTCAGCAGTGATGTGTTCAGGGTGACCAGGAAACAGTGATAGACGTCTGGTAAATGTGTTTATTATTGTGTTTATTATACTTCTATCACCAAGGAGTTTTGTCTTCACGAGGAGGAACACCTGGCTGAGCTAATCCTAACACTGGTGCGCACCTTGTTACAGTGGCCTACAAATGATTATGCACAATGGAAACTGTTACAGCTCACCATTGGTCTTTTGCCGCAAACCTGTTTTATAGCCGTGTTGTTCTGCTCCTGCTTTATGTAATAGCAACAGTGCACAGTTGCCCTTGAGAGCAAACTAGCTGTCTTTGATGCTGAGATCTGTGCAGGCAATACTGAGCATGAGTCATCCGGAAGCCCACACACACATACTTTTCAGCAGCAGCCTTTCCATGCTCAGGAATTACAGCGTTCAAATCAAAACATTAGCAGCTGTTGTTTTTTTATTTTTGAAAAAAGTAGTTTTTTTTATGAAAAGCAATGTTTTTAAAATGTATATTATTGATGTGTCAATAGAAGTGGTTACCTGTGTAATTTACAGGCAGCATTGTGTTTGCAGCTTCAGTCAATGTATGGCTGAGGATGAGTAACAGAATAGGAAGTCCCCAGAGAGGCCTGCAGATGATAAACATCATATGCCTAAGTGATGGCTGAATCATACACCAAACTGCCCTCATGCCTTTTAATGTGGGGGGGAGGTTGAACCAATTTTTTTTTACTGAGCTCTTGACGTCCATCTCGTTAAACTACGTTGTCCTTGCGAGCAGACACAGCTTTATATAATTGTTTACATAATATTCCCTGCTGATATTGTCTGCCGGGCGATAGCCGTGGGTGTCGGAGAATCTTAGATGCCTCCATGATCACAACAAACTATGACTTAAGATTTGTGTTGATTCTCAAACTGGTTTCTGTGTTGTCTGTGACCACTGTGATGACTATCTCCTCAGCAGTGCTGTTATAGTAGGCTGGTCCTGTCCTCCTGTAGTATCTCTCACTTGTAAACAGTGATTTAAAGCGTTTATGACTTCAGCTTAGCCAGTTTATCTACTGGTAAAGTAAAAATGTTGAGTTATTTTTACCAAATGGAGCCTTTTTTCGGTTCTTAAAATTAGAGGACAAAGGGCAATGTAGCCACCCTAACATGAATCACTGACTCGCCCCCCCAGTTGTACCCTGATGGGATTTGCTGCTCTTATTTCCACTTTTCCTACGCCTGCTTTGCATTATATTAAAACTTAGACGATTACATATCTGCCTTACGCTTGCCTTTGCTCTCTACCAGGCCACATCATGTACATTACTGTGTATCAAAGCGCAACTGGAGTCAAATTTCTGCCTTATTTTACTCAACTGTGTTGCTTCTATTTAATTCTAAAAGGCAGTAAGGCATGTTTTAAAAGATTTAAAGTGGCTAAAACTACTTTAAATTGACATTTACAATGTGTGCAATGCCGGTGCTTTCATGAGCCAGTAGTAATGTGTTTTCATTATAAATTCAAAAATGGTAATCACAGAAGCTTTCAAGTGAATCCAAATAAATGCCATGATGTGTTTGTCTTGATGTGATTGAAATTGTTCTTTATGCTTGTGAGAGCTACGTAGATATTTGTTCACTTTCTTTCTTTTGTGAAATCAGCGAACGTCAGCCAACATTTATCTGAGTGTACTTTATTAGAGAGGGACAGCTCCTTAGAACCACACTCGCATGTTTCATGTGCTGCTCTCTGTGGAAAGTTAAAGTCTTTTCTCTTTATTCTGTGTTTACAGGTCCTCCACCTTCACCTTCCTGTGACAAATGTTAAGGCCGGAAATCAGCCTGGTGAACAACAGTTAGAGGTGAAAGGGTGAGGACAGGGAGCAGTGTCGGTTTGCTGTACCACGTTTTGTCTCATGAGAGTGGCTGTGCCATCCAGGCGCTCCCAGTGACCAGGGCTGTGGCTGTGGGGGGCCCGGCCCAAGAGGCCTTCTTGTACATCAATCCGGGCGCCCGCTGACCTGTGCTGCTCTCACCATGGATCAACAGAGAGACAAATATGGCGAGCGGCCGGCCAGGGCCACTAAAGTGTCCCAGGGAAGCCGCAGCGGACACTCGTCACGGCCATCCGGCTCCTCCAGCTCCTCCGGGGTTCTCATGGTGGGGCCGAACTTCCGTGTGGGCAAGAAGATTGGCTGTGGAAACTTTGGTGAATTGAAGCTTGGTAAGTTGAGTATAAATCTTGTATCAATTAGTTTAAGACAGAACAGAATGACTGTCAAGGAGAGTTTGGAGGCTTTTATAGCAGGTCATAATGGTTCTGTCGGTAGCCTCTCTTCATCTTTGCATAGGTATTATATTAGACTGCATAGTTTGGGAAAATATGAATACAAAATCTTGTCTTCACCTACATAATCATTTTTATCCTAAATTCATAAGTGGTTTACTTTTAAATGCCGTCTTATTTATGCTTTTCATTTTTCTATCTTATTTCAGGTAAAAATCTCTACACGAACGAGTATGTAGCTATTAAACTGGTAAGTACACACTTTCTTCCTTTGTTTGATTCCTCTCCTCTGCACATATAAGAATAATTTTCAAAATAAAATTGGTCTAATGCATAAAGAGATGCCGCCATTTTTAATCAGTATTGATATGTAGGTATAGAACAATTAATAAAATCTGTATTTTGGAAAGAGTGAGTATTTGTTTCTGGTAATGTCAATATTGTTAGATCATTCTTTAATGTTAGTAAGACTCTCAGGCATGAGCAATCTGACTCTCGGCTGCTTCTAGTGTGGCAGCATTGGACTGTTGTGGTCTAAGACAGTGATGTGATGAGGTGTAGATGCTGGGCTACATTAGGTGTGTCCTTCCAGCAGCTGCCGGACTGGAAATCATGACTCCTGACTCATGCCTTTTATTATTGTTCACTAGAGAGCAGTAAGAACAGTAGCTACATTATAGTACTAATACATTTACCAGGCAGTATTCAGCTGCTCACACTACTGCATGGTCTGTATTATGTTCTGACACTGATCTGGTGGTTTTATATGACCTTTAACAAAAAATGAGTGTTTGCGTTCCAAAACATCAGTAATGTAGTAGGATGCTGAAGGATTTTGGGGCACAGTTAAGCAATCCAAAAATTTACAAATGTCTTTTTTTATGGGATTAAACATCTTCCCTACTCTAATATGAAGTTTGGGTAAAGGCTGCATGATGGGAAAGGTGCAAGCTTGAGTTTAGAAGATGCTGAAGTATAACCCTGCGAAAGTGATGGTAGTTAATCTAATTCTGTCTTTGAGAGGTGGACAAAGATTAGGTGCACATTTTAATCAAACATTGATCTGCACATCATTTACTTTACTCAAGCTTTTTGCAGAAGAAAGAGCTGTGTGTTGTTTTTGGAAATTGGCACGCCACTTAGTTTGGTAGATCTACTAGTGTTACATGATGGGAGGGTTTTTCCTGGTTCATCCCAAATCCTGTAATTACATCTCATCAGATGGCATGTAAGTATCTGCCCTTAAGTACACGATGAGTCATCAAAAAATCCTTACTTCACAGGCAACGAGGAGAATATAGAAAAGACATTTCATGTCTTTTTAAATCCATTCATTGTTTTTTAGACGCATTTGATTTATAATATACATTTAATTACGGATGTGAGGTTGTTATCTTAAAGTGACTGTTGTTTATGATGTGTCCACTGTGCAGGAACCAGTAAAGTCGAGGGCACCGCAGTTGCATTTAGAGTACCGGTTCTACAAAACACTGGGAACTACAGGTAAGGTCACAGACTTGTTATTTTTTGACACTCCTCGTGATGTTTTCTTGTGAACGCATGACAATGATTTGACTGTTTTGGAACTAAGATCAGCGCAGGAGATTGCATCATTTCCACAACAAGTGATTACTCCACTGAGTTTATATTATCCGCGTCAGCAACTTAATTTAATCTCCAGGACTTTGTGGACATGAGTGTGTGAGCGCCTACGTGCATAGAGAGCGTGTTAAACCGTGACCTTGCCGGACACTAGACTTACCAGGGGTGCAATTCAATATGAAGGTGTTGACATGAAGCTTCTTATGCACACCCACAGAACAGATGCAACTGCTGACCTTTCTGCTGCTCTGCTGTAAAGACTTCCTTGTTGTTATCTAGGCAGAACATGCAGGAAGTGTCGCAGGCTGTGTTTGAGGATGTAACTTATGTTCAGTGCTGTGTCTGCTGTCTCAGTGGTGTCCTGCTCACTGTAGACTTCCCACACGTGTCCAGTTCTGATTGAGCTCATAATCTAAACATAAATAGTGTTATTCAGTGTGAGTCTGCAAAGTGGCTCTTAAAACAGAGGTGATTAATTGACGTTAAAAACTCTCCTTTTATCTAAAGACCAAGCTCCCTTGATTGCATAAAGCTGTAACCACAAACATATTATCAACTTCATGAATTGACATGTTTTACTTCTTAACAAACCGTTGCTCATTTTCACATCCAGCTGGAGTATAATGCAATACTTCATAATGCAAAACTGTTTCCATCAACTACAACTAAGCAGGGGACCCAGAAAGTAAGCTAGGAACTAAAAGTCTGTCTTTAGTATTTCTACTTCACCTTGTGCACCGTAGTTGGGACGTTTGGGAAGGTTTTTAGAGCATTGTCATTAAAGAACAGCTGCTTATTCTGGTAGTTAACAATGCAGAAGAGAGCAGAGAGATAGAGAGGACAAAACCGATAGAGTTGTCGGCTGGAAAGTCAAGACAATGACTCGAAAGATGCTCTGCAGAGTTTGCAGACTTCAGTGATGGTTCTCTGTTGGTGTACCGTTATGATTACTGCTTTCACATCACACATGCTCATTGCTCCATCCCATAGTACAAATATTCATCATAGTCACATTAAGCAAATACACATTTTAAGTCTTGTAGTGTGCTGTTTTTTTCTGACCGGGGAAAATGCATTTCAATTTGCCCACAGGGCTGTTTAAATCTCCAGTATGAAGCAAGCTTGTACATGGTCGTGTTGCTGCGTGTGTCAAAGGACTTAACTTAAGCCCAGTTTAGATCAAAGATCCACAATGAGATGAAACCGGTGTTGAACGTTGTGGAAAGAAGTAGCAGCAGTGGGAATTGGTCCGTCTTGGCTTTACACATGCAGGCTGATAGTGTTGCATGAACGTAAGGAGCGTCACCTGTTTCAACAGCCAATCAGCTTGTGTGGAAGTCGTCCAGTCAACTCATACATAAACTCTGAGGAACAGTGTAGGACATTAGCCTTAAAGGTATCATGATTTTGTTTAACAGCAGATTTCTAATAACTTTAATTTCAGCATTGATGATCGCTTTTTATTTTAGTGCAAAAGTAGTTTGTTTCCAGTGGCCCTTTTATTATTAGTTTGTGTGATCGGTTCTTTGTGTCTTCAGTTAGTCGAGCACAAATTACTTCAATCTGCATTTCACCCTTCACCCAGTGTTTCCTGATACCTGACCTGTTATGGTATATATTTGATCACAGTTTTTATTTTACCTTTCTTCACACACAATGGCAACAGTTTCTCCCCCGCACCGTCTGGCCCTTGGTGTTGAATAGTGATGTCAACAATCGTGATACAACTGTATTTGTCTTTCCCAGATGTGTTCTAGAAATCGTGCCCTGTTACACTTCATTACTCCGTGTTCTAAACGAAAGAGGATACAATAATAGATGCCTCTTGATTTCTCTTTCCTTGACTCCGCTCCCTTGAGAATTTCTCGGTTTGTCGTAAAAGCTTAGTCAAGGTCTGCTGACGCATCCCTGCTACTGCGACCGCTGACAGGAATCTTGTGAGGATAAAATGACTACAACAGAGGAATATATTAAGGGCAAACTTTTTTAGTCACGGTCGTAGAGGAAATGGGTGGGAACGCTGGAAACAATGGACAATAGAAAAATCTTTTTTATAGTATTTGGTTGCTCTTCTGGTCAAATGGTCTAAATGATCATGCATACATTCTACTGGAGCGAGTGAGACAAGAGATCAGTTTGATCCTGCTGCTTGTGTATTTATATATTCTATATTTTTTCATACAAAACAGTAAAACTGCAGTTTACAGTTAGGAGTGCTCTCAGTTACAGTTTTGCATGAAAATAAAAGCAGCGTTTTTATGATGTATGGTCCTTGATGTGCTTTTTGGAGCCTCACATGCATATATGATAACCAGACTGGGAATATAATGGCTATTGTTTTGCAAAGGCAGGGGCTGGAAAAGGCCAACTGTGCGGAAACTCATTAAATATTTAGAGAGTGGGTCTGCCTCTCTTAGAGCTAACCTGCCTCTGTCCTCTCCTCCAGATGGGATAACGTGACCTCATTTCTTCTTGGCTGTGAGCTGTGCCACATTCCTCGCAGCCAATGTGGTTGTCACAGTGTCTGTGCGACAGCGTCTTTATGAATTAATGTGGTTTGACTCAGATGCTCAATCAGGTGTCGTATCTGGTGCATAACCAACTGTCACCGGATATTAATGAGTATGATTCAATTAGGACTTAAGCATCTCCTTCCAGATACTATGTGAGAGTATTTGTTGGTGCGGTCAATAAGAGTAGGATTGCTGCTTTAGTTTTACGAGACAGCAGACCGTGAGGCATTATTGTGCAGAGGGCGAGACAGTTATGGAGATCAAGAGGGTTTGTTCAAGGGTGGGTGGACGCTGTTGAGCTGTTGGAGGCATCGTCAGCCAGACCTCCTCATGAAACAGTACACCAGCTCTGTGACCATCGCAATCCCATGGAGTAAACATTTCCCACAGTGACACAGCTCACCAGATTTTACAAACATGTAAAAGAGAGGCCAGAGGGCTCATCCTGGGGATCTGTTCCCACTAATGCAAAGACATCGTCATTGTTTAGAACCGCATTACTCAGTTTTGCTCAAGTAAGAAACAAAATCATGGTGAGAATGGACAGAGTTGTGTTTTAGTAGACTTTAAACAATTTTACGACCCTGCAGTTTTTAAAGAAGAGGTTTAAAAAATAAATAAATAAACGCTTGTGCGTCTTTCCGTGTGAAACATGATAAATCACCACAGTCAGTGACGCTTTTGTTTATGTATTACATACAGTTGAGGTCATGCTGTTAATTCTGAAACATGTACATTCACATTGAAATGTAATTTGCCTGTGTCACGCAGAGTTTCATGGGCACACAAGAAAGGAATTTATTCTTTAAGTCTTTAATATTCAAAAATCCCCTCAGACACGCTCGGACACGTGGAAATGAGAGACAAACCACCATGTTTCTGTTGCTGTCTCCCTGCATACAATGGTTGTTTCTGCACCACAGTTACAGTATAATTATAAATGTTGACTTCTTTTCACCTGATACAAGCCTTAAAGCTAATTAGACACAGTTTTACTGGACAGTTTTATTGCATTTTTGCAAATAAGAATGTATAGTTAATCCTAGGACTGACATGATATGTTATTAAGGATCAGTTTGAACGATCATTTTAATTTTCACTGAAAACGTATACAAATTACAATAATGTAACATTTGTTGTTGTTTTTATACATCTGTGTAAAAAAGATTTGTAGGTCAGGGCAGCTCTGCAGCTCCACAGGACTTCACTACAATTAGGGCTGGCACGGTTATGTCACACTAACCGCGGGGTTGACCCAGTGACCATCATCTCCTGTTTTTTTAAAATATCATAGATCTAGTGATGTTGCTCGGTATGCGTCCTGCGTTTTTAAAGCATTAAAATCTAAAGGGATGCAGTGAACTCACTATCCATGCGTCTCAGGGAAAACCTCATCTTTCCCATACAGAACGATACATTATGAACAACAAACTTGTTTCTGTCAGAGCACCACTGTTTCAACCGTCGGCGCAGGCGAGCTCGTGTGCAGTCTCGCAACGTGCTTGTTAAGGCCGCTACAACAACAACAACTAGACTCTCCACGGCTTTCATTTCAGCAACTAAGGACACAAACTTAAAAGTGGTTAATGAACTCACGTTTCACCCATGTTGAGGATTTTTTACCGTCTGGGGGACGCACTCCAGCAACGTTAGTGTTTCACTGCTGTTAGAGAAACTGATTACCGTGACCGCCCTAACTACAATGCTGTTTGTTGTTTTTCACACATTTTACTTTTTTATCCAAAAAATTGCAACTTCTGCGTTTTGGATATTGCATGTGTCGTAATGCAATCTATTGTGTTTCAATTAATTGGGCCCTCCCTCCTATTGATGTTGAAATAATAAAAATCCAATTGCTTGGTAGGTTCTGCAGCTCTGTAATTCAAAGTATGTGAATGAAAATTGCACAGTCCTCAGATAAGTGATCAGCAAATGACCAGATTGACAATCAGTAGTGCATCAGAACGGCAGGCAAGAAACGCTGAACTGAGGCTAGCCAGCAAATATGTCAGAACTTTAATTTGAGCCACCAATCACAGGCTGTAGCTATCGTGCAATCAGAAGTGGATCAGCACAGAGCACAAAACTTGATGTGAGGGGGGAGCTGGCCGTTTTCCACCGGAGACATAAAACATTCTGAGTGCAGATCTCTCCTTATTCCACACCTTCACTTCCATCCCTTTATTTTGCAGTAAAACACCTGTCATAATTTTACAATGCGCTTCAGCTCAGGATGCACCCTGGACAGGTGACCGGTCTTTTCGCATGGCCGGCACGCACACACACACAAATGTATAGTTAGAAAGACACACACATCCAGTCTCACACCCACAGTCAATTAAGAGTCACGAATTCACCTCACCTGCATGTCTTTGTCTGACTGTGGGAGGAAACCCACACAGGCACGAGGAGAACATGCAAACTCCACACAAATATGCACCACGCACTGATCTCGAGTTAATTTCTGAGGCAGACATGTTTTCCTTCTTTATTTAGCAAAAAACAGGCATGCTGACATCGTGAAGAAATTGTGTGTTTTAAGCTTTCTGTAGTGTTGCTGTGAGCCTCGTCTATGTGAGGATGTGTAGCGTTGGCAGTAAGTTAAGGATAGTTTTCACTGTATTGAATGACGGATGATAATAGACTTTGAGTCAATTTCTATGACCCTCTTTGTCACTGTGATAGATACATTATTAATAGCAGAACAAGTACTGCCAGATGGTTAAGATATACATCCAACCTCAGGAGAGGTCTCATCACAGAGTCCAGAGAAAGATCACGTCCCTGAGAGCGGATTGAAAAGCCACACACACACAGGCGGTCGTGTGCAGACCGGGAGATTTAGGAGAGTGTCTTTCAGTCGGGCTCATATCCATTCATCACATTCATCTTGTTCCCTTTTGTTGTAAAGGACTGCAGCCAGCACTTCTATTAGATTACAGTAATACAGAGGAAAATGTCTTTTTTAATCCTTTGTACAGAAGACGGCCTGTTTCATTCAATGACAGACAGAACTGATACAACTCTGAAAGTCTTTCTTATTACGGACTAGCTGTTCCAGGTTATGATAAAAGCTTGTTATATATCCAGTATATTCTGATGCAACTGCATGTCAGTTACACTAACTATGAAATGAACGGCTCATTTGTGTACTCTTATGTCTGTGGAGAAGGGAGTGTCAGTTTGTACAGTGTGAGCAGGATTTGGGAAGACATCATTCACCACATGGATTAAATGCTGCAACTCAAAAATGATTTAACCCTTTGGACTCTGCAATCCAAATGACTTTGTCTACATTGTAATTTTAATTTATCGGAGTATCTTCCAATGCTTAATATCCCTAGAATGTGTTTATTTAGCAGAATCAGATGTTAAAACGTACAATTGACCCATCTATAAAGTTTCATATTCTGTAACAGTAGACAACTTAAAGTTAGATTAGTTTTTTAAGTTGTGCACTAGCTATATGAATTTGTTTTTGGATCAATTTAACAAGGATTAAGCAAACAATAAATCGCACGGCCTGATCGCGGGCCCCTGTGCATTTTAAACATGATGACAAGCAAGAGCGAGTCTATACAGACGACGTATTTGAAGCGTATTTTTGACAGAACCACTCCAGTGTTATTCAATGCTGCAATCTCCACCAGCCGCGTGCACAGGAGGCAGGCGTATATGTGTATCATTTTCTGCTGATCTGTTTGTTTTACATGTCGCGTCTATTTCTCCCTGCTGCTGCACGTCGATGGACTGCTATGTTAATACATGCCCACAAACAAGGAATCCACGTTCAACGATGTGATCTTTTACTTTTGATTTCAATTTGATTTCAGATTTTAGTTTCCTATTGAAGTTATTGATGGGCTAGATGAGCAGGCAACATTAATCTGAAAGAGCAATTCATCTGTACATTTCCTCAGCATCTGGGTCAATCCTATTAATTCATTCTCATGTGACTTCTACATCCTACATAAATACAGAATTTATGCACAATTAAGAAATAAGTCAGTTACAAAGTTGTCTTCTTTTACTGTTTCCGGCAGACTGCACACTTTTTGGCGTCACTGCCACCCCTATTGGTGTGAATTGCAGGCGGTGTAGATTGCAAAATAGATGCTGTGACGCTTACGTGTCACGCACGTTTGTCTGACGCTACAGTGTTGGTGTAGATTCCCAGTTAGCTTTCAGCTACATAAGAATCAAGACTGTAGCTATTATAATATATATTTTAGACAGACTTAAACAGGACCATGTTAAAAACAATCTCTTGCAGCTGCCCATGGGAGGTCCGTCTTCAAATGGTTTACAGTCAGCAGCTTTTAGTAGCATGGTACCTGCAGGATATCAGGCATGCTTTAAATCCCGTTTGTTCTGCTCATTCACTCTCTAATGCATACTGTGATTGTGGATGTTTTGTTGAAACTGCCGTCTCTTTTTTGTCCACGCTACATGCAGTTCACTAGCTTGCAACAATGTAGAAATGTTCTCAAGACCAAGTCAGCACTACACCCAGCCATTGCTCTCATTATTTTTGAGAAAATTGGAGGAGAGAAGTCAAAAGTGGTACCTAGAAAATTGGAAGCTTCTATCAAAGTCTCCCTGTACAATTAGGGTAAACTCTGCTGTTCAGGACACACAGATTCAGTCTCTTATGAGGACTGTTTCTCTGTAGATAATGATGGTTCTGCGATCTCTTTGCTAGTCAAAAGCTCAAACAAACCTTGTTTTCAATTGAACAACCGTTTATCCACTTATTTACAGCACATCTCCAATCTGACACATTTTAAGGCCTCCCACAGGCACCCGTGGTTTCAAGGCACTCATTCCTATGGTACAATTAGCAACCCACAGAACTGCATAATGGTGTCCAGAAACACAGGATGGAGCTCGGCATGACTCCTACATGCCCATATGCTAGCTGACAGCATCGCGCCACCTTTCATGCTGCAGTGTATTTCCCATTACCCAGCTGGCAAATCAGATGTCTTTAGCAACATATTCAATATGAAAATGATCACACAGGACATCGGGATTCCTGATAATCAGTGGCTGCTTATTTTCCATGAGCACAATAATCCGTTTATGATGGCAATTTAGACTTCTCACTTGACTTTATTGTGCAAGTCATTTCTTAAAGCTGTATCCTTCCTCCTGGCAAAAACATGAATGAACTGAGCAAGCAAGCCTGTTTAACATTTTGACCTGTGTGTGCAAATTAAGGTCATTGTTTAGTTTTTTCTGTCAGCAACTTAACTGTTTTGGTTCTCTCTCACCACTTCTAATAACATAGTTAGTAGCTCAGCAGCCAGCTGTTTTCAGTAAAAAGCTCTGATGCATCGTCTGTACCCTACTGATCGACTGACTCAATCGACTTCCTGATGAATAAAGTAGAGCATCTAACAGATTATTTCCTAAGGGTGGAGACAAAAACAAAGCTTGAATGAAAGTAAATATTGGACTTTCATTTTCCAAGTTAAACATGACCCTTAATTCATGCTAATGTTCCCTTCTTCCTACTGGATTTTTATTTGTCACATGCTCATACAGATGGGCAGTGAAATGCAAAGATTGTACCGCAAGACCATGTGATAAAGATAGAAATAAAGACACCTAAAGATGTAATTTTGAAGATTTTCATTTAAATAAATGTCTATGTGATAGTGACTTAAATGTTAAGTCACTATCCATCAGCGAGGTAACACAATGCTGGGTGTTGGGTGCGACTTGGCAGTGGTTGATCTGCCAGAGAGGGTAGGCTAGAGCTAAGCGGCTGCTTTTCCGGTCTCTGCAAGTGTTGCGAGTAAACTGTAATCTACTATGGCTGAACAAACAAAGAAAAGATCCGTGACTACAGATACAGATAAGAGTTACAACCGGAGCCAACCGTGGACGTCACACATGCAACACTGTCTGGATATCTGGGAAGTGTGCTCCCGCAATTACCGGTTATCACCATGGGTGCTGCCAAAGAGAATTAAATTGAAATCTTCAAGATTACAACTTTAAGCATAAACTCTAAGACACATAAATGTAGTAGGAATATAAGATAAACAAAAATAAATTAGAGTTAAAGTGCAGTGTGTGCATCATGTATCCAGCCACAGTCACAGTGTTCATATGTCAATACACATAGGTATACTCAACATATGGATGCACCTACAAATGTGCTTTAAAATCTATAAAGCTGGTCTCCATCTGTAAAAGCTAGCCTATCAAAGCTGCTGTGTGGTAATCTTTTCTCCCATACAGTTTTCTGGCAGATCAGCAGATACTCGATTTTAAAAGACTGTCTTTAGAATCGGGGACATGAAAAGCAATCAGGACATGCCTTTCCTTTTTTTAACTTCTATGCAATTATAATAGTTTTGAGGACTGAGCAGAGTTTGAAAAAGCCAGGTCTGTATGATTGGAGCGCCGGCATTTCTTTGAAGTTTCTTGAGGGGACCTTTTTAATGGGATTCTGACGAGCAGTGAGCGGGGGCAAACTTCGAATCATGCTTTCTCGAGGCAATTAACAGTTTGACCTGATTTCCTGTTCTTTGAAACTGAAGTTCAGGATGTGGTCAGGAGCTCAGCAAAGAACACAGATATCACCTGATACAGATGATTATTAATGGATGACAGTTGTATATTTATAAAACCTGAAACACATGATGCATTTCTTACTGTGTGTGCAGGATGAGGCTTTTGTCTCTAATTTAGAAATTCCTTTTGGGTGCTTTTTCAGTCATTAAAAACTTTAGGAAAAAAGTTTAAATTCTCAATTTACATAAAAAATTTATGCCGTTAATCTCAAACACTTGAAAAGTTTAACACTACTAGGAGTGTTAAGTCTCAGCTACAACCCATAGGAAGGAGTACAAGGGTCAGAGCACCAGCCCTGCCATTATAACCGTTAAATTACCATGGGCACACACGGCACAAAACTACACTGTCACAGGGAGTAAAATAAGAGCCAAGGTGACAGATGGAAGGGATTTCAGAGCAATTAGAGTGAGCAGAGCAGAGAGGATATGATTCAGTTGGGAGGATGTGATATGAGGCGGTGAAAAGATTCATTTCCAGCCTGCAGAACAGGAGTGACACAGTTTTCTTTCCAGGCGCTGTGTTGTATCACTTAAGGGTTAATGTTTACCTAGCAGCTTTCTCTGCTCTGTCCTCGGTAACCTTGCGGTGCCCCTCCTCCTATCTGCACACTTAGAGGCCTCTTATGGTTTACCTTGGGCTCAACCTAGAATTATCATTAGTCAGGGGAGACGGGAATAATAAACACATTTGGCACCCAAGCTCTCTGAATTCCCCATAGTATATACTGACTGACTGTTTGCTTTTTCTCTTACAGTTTGCTATCTAAGCTATAAACAACTTTCTTAAAGGCCTTTTTATTAACCTGAAAACACATAATTTAACAATAAAGACTCAGGGTTATTTAAGTGCAGGGTGCATTGACCGGCCTTTGATTTCTGTCTATTATACGTCTAATTTCTTCTTCTTGTGTTTCAGCTGAAGGCGTGCCCCAGGTGTTTTACTTTGGGCCTTGTGGGAAGTACAACGCCATGGTTCTGGAGCTGCTGGGCCCGAGTCTAGAGGATCTCTTCGACCTATGTGACAGGACCTTTTCACTGAAGACCGTCTTAATGATAGCAATTCAGCTGGTGAGTTCAGAGCTTTATATGACTCATTAAATTGTTTTAAAATACCTTCAACTCACCTCTTCTGACTGATAAAACATTAGTGCAACAGCCGAACAACAAACAGGATTATCTAACACACACACACACTTCCTGAAGATGTTTCACAATAAAAGCCTTGCAGGATTTGAAAGACTTCTGCCCCCTAAATCACTGGACGGGTTTTAATGTGAAACAGACAGAGGAACTTTGAAAATAGAAGCCTAAAACTTAATATAAACCAATAAACCAAGTCCTCAATTATCCAGATTAGTACTGTGTTATTGCCACTGCACAGCGACAAACCTGCCTGTCAAAAAAGCTGAAGTCATGGAAACCTGCAAAACTAAATGGAAACAAATCCGGGACCGTTACGTCTGTGCACGGAGGAAAATGTTGAAGAGTGGGGAGGGTGCAGACGGTGTTCTGTCCACCGAATACACAAAAGTTGTTGTTTTTCCAGCGTGATCTCAGAGTTAACATGATAAAAACCTCCTCGAGTGTCGACTTGTCAGTTTTTACATCCCACAGATAAGGTAGTTGCATACGGCCTGAGGTGGATCAAGGCACCAAACAGATTTTCGGATAGTTTTGGCAACATATGTCCCTGAAGGCCAAGTGCAAAACCAGTTATTTTGAATTATTTACTTATAAAGCTGTTTGTGTAAATAAAATATGTGTCTATTTTGTTGGGCTGAATGCACCAAAAATCCTGCCTGCTGACCGTACGCCCACAGAGCAGGTGGAAAGGCAAGATACCAGTGCCAAGCCTCCTGTAACCCAGCCTGCAAATTACCAATCTGTCCCTGTACACATATTAATGGTCAGAGTCAGGTTGGCTGGAAGCTGTCAAAGAGAGCAAAGCCATTACTGAATCTCATTAAGTGTGAGCAGCACAGAGGGGGGTCTGACCCAGTCTTGTAGGCGCCTCAGACATCTCAAAATTTCTAACATTTCATTTCATCAGCACAAAAATCTGCCTCGCTCTTGTAATGCAGATAGCCTCTGCTAATTTGTAAGGAAACCTATAAACCAGCACATCAGACGATTGTTGCAGAATGCAGATCGGAAAGGCCTGCGCCACAGCCAATCTCTGCTCTGTATTTGTCATGCAGGTCTCCCGCTTTATTTCCTGGCACAAATGAGTGATCCCACAATGAGCGCTGCGAGCTTGTACTCCTACTCAAGCTCCTCTTTTTGGTCTGATGAAGAAAGAAGTGTTTCAGGGGATCAGAATCCCTCAAACACAAGCCCATGTAACGGATCTTATTACTCACACCACCTCAACCATTTTCCTGTGTCTCAGCTGTATTCTTGTCTATTATAAATCTCTTCTTGTATCGTTGCCACAAAGAGCACTTGGTTAAGATATCTAATCCATAAGCACGTTGCTGCTCTGGTCCTAATCGCTGGTGCTTTTGTAGTCCCTGCAGGATGGTTTTGCATCCCACTCAGTGGCCTAAAAATCTGGGTGCACACCCACAGAGTATTTTAACTGGTTACAGTGAAAGACCACTATGGTAGCTGAAGAGTGGAGTGATGAAACAATTAATGAATCAGTTAACAGATTTGCTTAATCAGCATACATTATTTCATTATGATTAATCAGGTTAAAATACTACATGTGTTTGACTTGCAGCCAGACCTATCCCTAAAGCTTTAAGACATTTATATAAGGGTTCAGATTAAAACTTCAGAACATTGATCCTCACTTTTAGGGTGTATGAAGCCCACGTCTTCCAAACCAGACGTCCTCAGTTCCAGGGCTTCTGTTTGAGTTTGTAATCCCATCTGAAATATTCCAGATTATGTTACTTGAGTAATTATGTCAGACCCTACAGGGCTCCCTCCAGAGCTACAGAAGACACTATATAACGCTGCACAGTGCTAACCGTATCATAACTGATCTTTGGGTGTGAAATCAGTGGAACGGTTCTTTAATTGTGTCAGGAAGTTATGTATTACAAGTCTCTTTCAGTGCTCTCCGGCATATTGCTGCAGTGAACTTCAACTCAAAATGACATTGAATAAGTTTGATGTCTTGATTCCCGTTTCGCTGACTTTCTAACCTGGTTGGTGATTAGATCCGTCCTGATGTTTGTTCACCTGTACTTTTCTGCTGTTTTCTTTCTCACCAGATCTCTCGAATGGAATACGTGCACTCTAAAAACCTCATCTATAGAGATGTAAAACCTGAAAACTTCCTCATCGGACGGCAAGGGAATAAAAAGGAGCACATAATCCACATCATTGACTTTGGCCTGGCTAAAGAGTACATCGACCCTGAGACCAAAAAACACATTCCCTACAGGGAGCATAAGAGCTTAACTGGCACCGCCCGCTATATGTCCATCAATACACATTTAGGCAAAGGTAAGATCGATTCATTGCTTTGGTAACGTGGTGCTCTTAAGTGTTCTAAATGAAGGTGGTTTGGCACTGTGTTCTCGAAGTGAAATATAACTATATCTATTCATATAGAGCAAAGCCGGCGAGATGACCTGGAGGCCTTGGGCCACATGTTCATGTATTTCCTTCGTGGGAGTCTCCCTTGGCAAGGACTAAAGGTATGCTGAGTGCGTGGAAATGCTCCAAAGTCTGTGCCAAAAATCAGTTTGATCCTCATTAAGAAACACATAGCACATCTGGGAGCTGATGTGATGTAATGACAGTGTGAGACCTTTAAATTACAATAAGATTATCAGGTTTCGTCTGAGTTATTTATGAACAATTTTAGAATGTGTTGAGAGTTTTTGTTTTTTTGCATTTAAGTCCAAATTCAGTAATATAACATGTAAGAGAATCTAAATATGAATAGTTTAGTCCTCTGTGTTTTTGTTTTTATAAAAAGGTCTTCTAAATCAAGATCTAAATCAATCCTCACTTGGTTTAATCCATTAGACTTCAGTCAGGATTTAAGATGTTCTTTTCATTTGTCTGTTTTTAGAAAACAAAGAAAATGTTAAGAATTTGCTTTGATATAAGTCTGATTAAACTCTTTAGTATAAATGTTCATAGGTACTTATCTTTCTGTTTTTATTCTCCTGCAGGCGGACACGTTGAAAGAACGATACCAGAAGATCGGAGACACAAAACGAAACACCCCCATCGAGGTCCTCTGTGAGAACTTCCCAGGTACGCCGATGATGGTTCTGTTACTCATTTGGAGCATGTCATCCCCCACTCTCTACTCCACACATTTCCTGTCTCTCTTCAGCTGTCCTATCTAATAAAGGCAAAAGCCAAATAAGTAAAATAAAGTTATAACCATTCTTTCTTTTCCCCTTTTATGAATTCAGAGGAGATGGCCACGTACCTGCGATATGTGAGACGGTTGGACTTCTTTGAAAAGCCCGACTATGAATATCTGAGGACTCTGTTCACCGAACTGTTTGAGCGGAAAGGATACACCTTTGACTACACCTACGACTGGGTTGGCAGACAAATAGTAAGTAATGCACATAGGCTATTAACAGATAAGTCAGTGAGTATTTTTAGCAAGCATTTAACTGACTTTTATCCCCATCAGCCCACACCAGTGGGGTCTGTCCATATAGACTCGGGTGCATCTGCTGTCACGAGAGAGAGCCATCCTCACAGAGACCGGCCCTCACAGCACCAACCGATTAGAAATCAGGTAAGCCAGGTTTCGTTTTTCTAAAAGATAAACAAGGGAACTGTCACAACTTCGAGTATAACCCCTGTGATGAAAAGAGTTAGCCTCAGGATGACCTTTAACCTGACCTGCAAACAGGGAAAATTATAAAATATCTCAATCCAACAAGATTCTCCAAACATCAGAATCTCATTACCGTCACCAGACACCGTTAATGTGCATGTAGACTTTCAAAGCTTGTATGACAACATTTTTTTCTCACAGGATTTACTGTATGAGTGTTAAGCATTTGGATATTTGCAAAAAGATTGATTAAAAACTATTCATCTCAATGATCTCTCTGTTCGGGACAAAGAAGTGTGCAGTAAAATTATAATTTCTTGATTTTTTATCAAAACAGGTGAGTGTTTCTGCCTCTGATGCAGGTTTAAGAGCTGTGGTGCAAATAATTGTCCCGTTTATGTCTCGATATATAAGAATAGAAACAGTCAAGTTAATTAAAGTCACTTTTTCAGTGAATTGCACAATGTCCTCTGCAAAGTGTTCATTAAAGCACATCTGCTTTGATTACTACTTCTAAAACGGGCAGCTTGTTTCATTAAAAATATTTAAAAGGGTTTAAAGCCTGTGCAATAATTAGATTTAATGTATTTCTGATTTAAGTGCAATGAGATTGAGGCCAAAGTCTGAGATGTAAGAGCTTTCCTCCGTTTGGCTTTAGTCTCATTACTTCCTGGTTTAGTTCTCTGGCTGAAGCCTTGCTTTGATTTTGATTTACTCTTTTATTTAGTTACATTTTTTTTCCTTCTCCATTTCTCATGCTGCTTTGCATGTTACCTGGCCTCGCACACACCCAATTTACCCATCTTTCCTAACGCAATTATTCCATCACTCCCCCATCCCCACCCCCCTACCCATCACACCCTCAACCCCTCTTCCACTCCCATCACCGACGCCCCCGACTACCTGAGCAGACAGCGGTGTCAGATCGACGAGGAGCATGGGAGGTGCAGCCCACACGACAAGCAAACTCCTCCTATCTGACCTCCCACCTGGCATCGGACAGGCATGGGGGCTCAGTGCAGGTATACACCCCTCACCTGATCACCCAGCAGCCCCCAATCAATCTCTATGGAGTCAGATCTGTCTCATAGGATAAAATCTAGAATAAATATTGTTCAAGATTAAAGCTTACTCAGATGCATCATACTCAGTAAATCACTTTTTAACCAGATTTTAAAGTTTGGCATTTAAAAAAGCGATTCAGCATTTCTAATCAAAATTTAAGACTATTTATAGACACTTTAAGATATTACTTCAGTATGCATTATATTCTACTTTACATGTAAAATCATACAGGAGAGGCAAATTTGCACTGTCAACCCGATAAACATTTTTTATCTATCTACATAAAACAGCATGAATGTAATTAGTACTAGTATTAGGAGTAGATAGTATATGTCAGCCATTTAACCAGGCCTTGTGTGTGAGACAGATCTACACCCATACCCCTGACCCGAACCCTTTACCCCTGGCTGGGAAATGTTATTTTTCTGCACCACCATATGCATGACATCTGGAGCCACCCACCCCAGATGGTGAAAATGTGATTTGAGCTCTTTAAACAGAAGCCCGGGTTGTGGCATTTTGATCTCAGGTCCTGCGACTTTTCATGGTGCCTGGACATTCCTTGAAAGATCAAGAAGCCTCTTGCATGGCTGGGTGACCTGGCTTAGCCAGCTAAGTGCATGCTCTTAAGTCTTAAAGGGTCATTATGCTTAAAGGCACATCCTGGTGTAATTTTGACTACTTGCCATTACCCCGATATTGTCCCTGTCTGTGAGGAGCTCTGTTTGCACAGGTTAGTACAGTGTACGCATAAATAGAATGTTATGTTGTAACAGTGCATTTTTAAATCTGCCAGGTGAATATTCAGTATTTCATCCAAATAATAACTATTTTATGTCCTTCTTGTACATGGACGTGAAATTGTTTAATGTTACAGCTCCGGAAAAAAATAAGAGACCCTTCCAAATCTGAAAACAAAATAAGAAGATGGATGGTCACAAGACATCGAACAAAGCCGAGCTGCTTGAATTTTTGTTCCAAACGTGGCCTAACGTCACTCAACAGCAGTGTGAAAGACTGATGGAGAGCATGCCAAGACGCATGAAAGCTGTAATGAAAAACCAAGTTATTCCACCAAATGTTGACCCCTGAACTCTTCCTAAGTTAAAACTGTTAAGTTAGGAAGACAGCAGCAAATATTCTGTTGTTTAAACATGAACATGAACGTTTTCTTTGCATTATGAGAATATTGTATTTGGAAGTAGTTTTCCTGAGCTGTTATGACCCAGTTAAAGACACCAACACTGTTGAGAACATTATGTAGAAAAAGCTGATAATGAAGAAGACAATACCAAAATGTTACTGTAGGTCAAAGAAAACGATTGTCTTTCATTAACATCACTTCATAGAAAAGTATTTTATTAAGCTCAATTATGACAGCGTTGAACCCACACACAGTTGTGATTTGCTTGGTGCCAGTTAGCACACAGATTACGTTGGAAAGGATGTAGAGGTAGATGCAATGATTTGAATATAAGCAAAGGTGTTACCTTCAACCAGTAACTTAATCTAACGGAGATTTTTCTGCACTGTTTCAACATGAATAGAAGTGAATTGTGGCTGAGATGTACACTGTATACACCTTTGCAAACACACTTTTCTTCAATAATTATAATGACGTTTTTTCCTACAGGTTAATAGAACAATTGAAATGTGTCTGTGGAGGCCATGTCTCTGTTTGTTTGGTGTCTGATTCCTCATCTGTGTCTTTTTCTGATTTTAAATGGGTTTATATATATAACAGTTTTATCCAATCCTGAAAATGGGCTGCAAATTTTAAGAGGCATGAAATTAGTTGATTAGATTAGCAGTCCCGTTAGCCTCCCTGCAGATAGAAAAGTTTTAGACAGTTTTTTAAACATTTTATGTCTTTAACCTCCACCATCTATTTTTTTGCCGTTTGCTACTAAAAGTTATTTAAAGTTTTCTGGAAAAATATCAAAGTGATAACAAAAGCAGGCAACAAACTATATTAATGAGGCATTCTTTATATAATTACTAATATGAAATGAATGTTATTCACTTGTTGTGTTTTTATGTGTTGTTGTTCTGTGCTCCAGTGAAACATGTTTCCACAATGAAATAGGAAAAACAACATTTGTGCTCTAATTTTAATCCAGAGAAGCTCTCCATCACAGCAGGACTTGTGTTTCATATTTAATCTGTCCAACGTCTTTTTTTTAAAAGTAACACCCGTCTGTGCCACAGGTGGTCAGCTCGACCAACGGGGAGCTGAATGCAGACGATCCGCTGGCAGCTCATTCCAACGCTCCGATTACAGCTCAGGCAGAGGTGGAAGTGGTCGACGAGGCCAAGTATGTGTCACACACCCGCCACACCGATCCTCCATGTCCATCTGTCGCTTCCTCTCTTTCCCGCTCTCCCTCTCTCTGTCTCTCTCGCCACTTTATGCTACGCTGTATAATTGTGACAGCCCCCACCCCCAGCTGTCATCCTGCTCCTGCCCCTCTTCTGTCTGACTGTGTGGGTTTTTGATCTTTACTGCTGCCTGTCTCTATGCTCTTCTCTCAATTAGATTTAATAAGAAAGATGAGACAAAAGCCAGAGCAAATTAAGTTGTCAGTTGGAGCTAATTCCACTTCTCATACCTGAAGCGTGAGCAGTCGAGACGTCACTTCCCTTCCCGAGCAGCCAGACCGTCTTAAACAAATACCCCGCTAATGATCAACCAATATAATGTATTGATGTAGAAGCTAGTTAATATCACATGTGGTAACTTAGGCACACATACAAAGATTACACACATAACGTCACCTGCTAACAAACGTGCTAACTGCTGTTTAGCTCTGGCTGCAGTTTATCTAAGAGCTACTTGCAGCAGCTAAACAGCTATTGGTGCTGGTGTTCAGAAGCCACGCTGCATGGCTGGCTGCCCACTGTGCAAAATCTGCACTGTTGGCTGAACGTCACATGGTTCAGCTGACGGAGAAGAACTGAGTGGAGCTCCCCTGAGACACACAACTCACAGGAAAAAAGCTGTATATATTAATGGAGGAAATGAGTGCTTTGCAGTTGAAATTTGAGGCGGTTGGATATTACAGGTAACAGAGAGGCTGATTATTGTCTGATTAGAGGAGAGACAGGAACATAGGATGAAAACTTTCCAAGACTGGTTGGGATGTGGCTCCAGTCAGCTTTACTACTTAGCAAGAGCTAAATAGTGCATTTACAACCAGTTATCCTCTGCTAGCAGATATGGTTAAGCATATGATGAAAATGTTCAGATGCAAAATATTGTGATAAGTGTGATCTCCTGTCTGTTCAATTAAAATGTTTCTACAATTAAAAAGCAGTACAGGATATCACTGTATACACTTTAATGTACTTTAACACATCTTGTATATCTTGACATCAAATGTCTATAAAGTACTTATCTTCAGTTTGGCTCTCCCAGAGTTATTTTAATACTTACTGCAGGGATTTAATATCTCTCCATCAGTCCCCTTAAAGAAATGACTCCCTTTCTCTTGTCTCCTCATGAATCCTCGAGGTTTATTCTCCTAAATCGTGCTCGTTTCTATTTCTGCCCAGATGACAGGCCTCCTGTCGTCTCCATTCACACAAATGTTTGATATGATGATCGCTGTGTTTCAGCCAGTCTCTTTGAAACCTCATCAGACAAGTTCTGATTGAAGAACGTGCAGTAATGAATGGAAATAATTTATCTATCATCATTTAATTATTTTTGGCCTTGGTGAATTAACACCACGTGTATATTTGGCGCTTTTGGCTTTTAATTAACGTTCATGGGCTGAATTTTGGCTTCAGGTTATTAAAGCTGCTGTGAGGAACTTTCAGTTTGTGTTGATTTTGTCGCCCCCTGTGGACAAAGCTGTACCTCTTATCTCTTAAAAAAAAATTCCCCTGTACGTGCTTAACTGGTGGTTTTTAACAGAAAATCTCATCCTGCTTTCTTTAATAGTCACATGTATGACTCACTTTAAATTTTTACCCTGCAAAATGTAAACCGCGTGCGGTTAATCGCTTGGTCTGACACCTACCCCCGCCAGCAGTTTCAGGCCTGAAATGATCAATCTTGTCGCTGACGGTCTGGTTTGCTTTTGTAGGTCATATAAAGTAATCAGAATTAATTTCAGTCTGTTTCATAACCAGCGAAAAACTCCCTACAGGAGCTTTAAACATTATGCAAAAAATGTTCAGTCTGTAGAGAACAAAGTTGATTATATGCTTTTCTATCAGTGATGCAATCACGTACAGTTTGGTCCATTGACAACATTGTCTGTTTTATAAAACACAATAAATAAAACTCAGGGAAAGAACAACAGAGTCTTGCAGCCAGTTGCACCAGCTAATAAAGCTCCTTAGTTTCAATGTAGCCTACTTAAGACATCATTGTTCCTGAACTGTTGATTTAGGCTACATGTCATAAAATAAAAAGGGCTGCACCATCAGATTGTGTTTGCTTAAAGATGAGTTGTAGTTTTATATTTACACCATAAAGCCTGAAATAACTGGCAAACTGAACTTCCACTTGGGACACTGGGAGAATTTTAAATACTTTACAAAGATCAAACAATGAATCTAAAAGGTACAAAACCTGCTCTGATATCTAAACTACTAAATAGCTTCTCTTAGAAGTACTTCTGCATGTTAGTAAGTTCTATCTCTAAAACAAATACTTTTATTGTCCAAATACAGTGAGTACATATAAATAACAATTATGTATTATAATATTCTGCATACAGTGTAGGGGCCTCATAAAACTATAATTTGCACCAGTTCAATATCAGTTTACGATGCTGCATTGACTTCCTGGTTACATAGCTTATTGCTTTTGATTGGACAGAGCTACAGGTGTTTCGCAACCGATTAAGTTTTAGATAAATGTATTCTTAAAATGTGGGTCAAGTCCATTTTTGATCATTTTCATGGTGTTTTCAAGGTCTGCCAACCTTCGTCCAGATGGGGACATGCATTCAGAGCCTGGTGTTGAGTGATAATCGAAAAAAGAAACAATCATATGAGCCATTGATTTTAGTTTTTAGGCAGCAGACGAGGTATTTGCAGAGTAGTCATGTGACTTTTTCTCTTTAAACTCTCCCTCTCCATGTCCACCTGCGTCCCGTGTGTGTTTGTGTGCATGTTCGTGTGGCATGTGCCCCGTCCCATCATCTTGGTCTTGCTGTATTAATCTCTCTTACTTTTCTCTTTACACTCTTCCCTCTCTCTTCTTCTGTAGCTGCGTGAAAATGCTCAACCTGTGGTGAGTCCCTCTCTGCTAGTCTACATCAGACTCATGGGACAGGGAGTGGACCGGCCTAGGCTGGGCGCGCTGGAGTTGTTGTTAACAAATTTTTACCTAGACTCTCTCTGGTACAATAGTGCCAAATACCTCTGAGAACATTGTTTACTTTGTTAACTCAAGATTCTGCCGTTTCTGCTCACTACTTCCCGATACTGATAAGTGACAGATAAGTAAAGATAAACTTAGTTTTCCTTGTTTATTTTTTCTGCCCTGATAAAACATCTGCTAAAATGTAAACAAAATCTATTTTTGTAGCCCTCGGATCTATTTATAAAATTAATCACTTCTTTTTAGCAGCAAATTCGGCTTCAGATTCTTAAACTCCTGTTGCATGGTGCACCATTCTTCTTATTGAGTATTAATCTGAGAGCACCCAGTCACTGTCCTATGTCTCGGTCCACAGCTTTTTTCTTGTCTCTGTATGTTTTTACTGACCATTCAGGCTCACCGTGTCTTGTGCTCTTTGTGTGCACTGCTCCATTTTTTTGCATATGAGTAATTCTGCCTTCAGAGTCACTGCAGCAGTTTGTATTCCCCTCTGCCATTAATTAAAGAAAGCAAACACTTGGTGGATGGAAATGCATCCATCTTTATTACTAATCTTTTTCCAGCTGCACTTCTCACTATCATGATCCCAAAAACATGTATCAGTCCAGATTTGGAAGACCCAAATTAAGCTCTTGTGATATTTAACACATTAAAATAAAGTAGTCCGCTTGTGTTTGTTTTTTCTTTTGCTTCATCTGAAGCCTCTCTAATCTACTTGTTGGTTTAATATTTGTCTCTGTCCGCAGGTGCTGCTGTTTCTTCAAGCGAAAAAGGAAGAAGAACACGCCGAGGCACAAATGATCATCCAACACCGGCCTGAAACCTTCCAAGTGTCCGGCTCAGTTGATTGTGATTTCAGAAATCAATAAGGTCCCATTCAGAATAAAAGAGGGAGACGACTGAGAGATCTTGATTGAATTGCTCTTTGAAGGGACCAGTTAAAAATGGTTTGTTGAGATGTACAAGACGCTTGTGTCTTTTTGATGGGAGTTCTTTTTTCTTTTTTCTTTTTAATTTTTCCTCCTCCAAGATGTTTTGGAATGTTTAGCAGGCCGGTCGTCCAAACGGGGAACCATTTTTGTTGGATTTTGCAGAGGACGATTCTGTTTTTCCCCCTCTCAAGACACCTAGCATTTTTATTTATCATTTGTAGTTTTGGCTTCTTCTTTCTTTATTTTTTTCCCCCCGTTTGTCTTCTGTGGTATTACAAAGGAAGAGACAGACTTACTGTGGATTTTCAACCTGTTTTTGTCCCCTCTGTCAAGTCCCAGATCAAAGTGGTTTTCCCCTCGTTAGTTTTTGTTTCGGCACTAAGCCCTTTTGGTCTTTCCTGACGTGGGACTGAATGTAAACCTGAACACACGCGGAGCCAAGAGAGTAACGGCCTCCCTTCACGTACAGAAACAGAGAGCATCAGTCTGACACTTTGGCCCCTGCACTTTTTCCTCCAAAGAGGTCGACCGACCCCGGCACTGGGACCCGGGCCTGAGAGAACAGGAGACCGGAGACGCCTCCTGCACTGTGTTCTCTGAGGAAGATTTGTGCTCACGCTGCTTGGTTAAAGCACTTCCCTTAACCACGCTGCTGTCAAAACACACTACAGTCTCAGTTCTGCTCCTGTCTGCTTTGTGATGATGAGCGGCAAACTGACGCTTAAAGACAGGGCTGAAAAGAAAATGCTATTTATGCTATTTATCTCTTGTTTGCCACCAGTTTTCTTACTAATTCTTAAACATACACACTGAATGTATGGACAGAAAAGTAAATGACTTTGGCATTTATATAATCTGTCACGCGCATGGGAAGGAAATTGCAGTTAAGGAGTAAAGACCAATGTTTTAAACAGGAAGAAAGACCAAAACTATGTGGATTAGAGGTGGAAGAGTCTTAAATGTTCTTGATCTTAATAACGTGATGGTCAATAATGGACTCTACAACAGGACACACTGGGGGACGTTGCTTTGGAGTGACAAGAGAAACTGGAGAATGAATCACAGCCTCTCGACGCTACTGTCCAATGCCTTAACCCCCGACCGACCAACCAGTCCTCCACATCTCATCGCGGCTAAAACAAGTCACAAGTTGGCTTCATGATGGTTGTGGGAGCTCACAGCGCAGCCTTTTGGGGTCACCTGTATAATAGAGCCCAAAGTTGCGGACTGTTCTCAGCTTGTACCGGAGCAGTTAATGACTTCCCTTGTAACACTGAAGATGTATTCCGAAGAAGGAGAGAAATGCCAAAAGGAAGGTTTGGTGTAGTATTCGTCCCTGCCCCTGCGTGTCCCGTCTGAAGACCCCTGTGCTGCAAAGCGATGTTTCATGTTTGGACGACTCTGCTGAAACCCCCCCGATCCCTCTCCTCCACGCAAAGAGAGAACCTTCATGTGAGCGAGGGCGGAGAAGTGAACATGTCCACACCATTTTTTTTTACTTTTATTATTTAGTGTCATGGAGGACTGCCTTGAAAACAATATCCTCAACATGTCACCTTGCCTATCCTCCGAACAGAGAGTGAATTACCGTACATAGGTGTTTTATTTTTTTATTTTATATCTTGCTAATGTGAATTTTTGTTAATGCAATTTTATTTTTTTTTCCCATTCCAAATAGCCATGGTTTTATGGGGAAAGAGAGGGTAACAAAAAAAGCTTGAGACCATGACTGCACTACATTTGTTGACCCCGGCTTCCCCTGACGAGCCCCTGCCTTCTTAATACTGTACTTTAAACGTGCTTATTACTTTAATTGTAGCCGCCTCGTGTGCTAGGCCTTCCCTATAGGGTGCAGGGAATACATTTTAAATCCATCTTTGTCCCACCTACTCCTTTTTTTTTTTGTGCCATGACCCCCCTCCCCTCCTCTCCTTACACTCTGCACACACACACACACACACACACGCATGCACACACTCACACTCGCAAGTCCTTGATGAATCAACTCTCAGTGGAGCGTTTGATTTTTGTGGACCTGCTCCATCATCTTAAGAAATGTTGTAGATGTTGCAAACTATCTCAATGAATCAGTATGTAAACCTGCTCGTTGCGTGTATTTACACTGTATAGCTTTCGGTTTCTTCTTACCCCCCTGACATGTCAGTTACTCCGGGGTCTAAGTTATTGTGTTATTGAAAGTACTTGAATATGAAAATCTACGGGACCTTTTCTGTTTGTTTTTGCTTTATATTCTCGCTCATTGTCATAGTAATTCCACGCATAGGATTTGAGGGGGATGGTGGGAAAAACAGGCTATTTGAATGACAGGTATTCATTACTTTGAGATGTCTTAGTGCCTCTTGAGTGTGTTGAACAGGTGGTGTTTGTCAGGCTCACCTGTTAGGTCTGGTGCTAGCTGGTGTTGATGACCGGGTGAGGATTGTCGTTGTTTCCACCCAGGATAGACGCAGTTAGATGTTGGTTTGGAGGTTAAAATCACTTCTCAGTCTCTGTGAAACATTCACCATAACATATTTTAATCCGACGTCCGCGAATACTTCAGTTCTTCTTTTACAAACCAAACCTGTGACATCTTCTGCCTGTGATTCTCCCCACAAAACGTCAGCAGCACCCAGACAGTTTCATTCCAGCTAACTGAGTTAAAGTGAAAGTATTCTGTGTAGTGAGATGGATATCCAGACTATTTAGCCTTTAGTTTTCTCCCCTGAATTCCCCGAGTGCCATTCCTGAGACTACTACTAGCCCATGCCTTTTACCTGTGCCAGGAAAATAATGAAGTTGAATGTTTTTAGACCATCGCATTCCACCTTGTGTCCTCGACGTGTCCACTGTCATTTTGAGAAACCTGCAGAGCTACGTGGCTCGATTCAGTACCAGGAAGTGTTGTTGGGGAGGTTTAAGAGAAAGAAAAAGTGTTTTATGAGTCGTCTCTGTTGGTTTCTTTCTTTTTATGTTGTAAATTAAAAAGAAACCAACACAGTTGTATCCACAAAGTTTAATATTTCAGACTCGGAGTCGAATTTGTGACTGGTCATCTTTGCAACATCTGCTTCTTCTTCGAACTCGCCTAGCTCTTTAGCTCACGGCTGAAACGGTAGATATAGATATATTACTCTGATGTATTTACTTTTTACTCTCTGGGCCTCGTACAGAGCGATATAGGAGCACTCTGTATGGTTCGTATCTGCATGGCTTATCTGGAGACGACAGCGAGCGATCTCTCCAGTGAACTTTCTCACCTGTAGGGCTCATATACCTGTCGGGTCAGTGAGACGTTATGGCTTCCAGTCCTCATGTAAAATAAGTAACTTTTTCATGTCTTCTCACAGCGCGTTCCATTTCACCTCCCATGATTTCTGATATACTTCACATTAGTCACGTCAGACTTGTGTTTATGGCTTTGGTTGTGTAGCTCACGTTGCTGTGTAAATCAAAGCAAAGGACAGTTCAAGTGTGAATGAATGGCTTCGGTCTCTTTGGGTTCTCTGGCACTTTTTCCTTGTTGCTGTACTGTAGACTTGTCTTGGATTTACTGTATATTTTCCTTTGAGGGAGAGGTGTAGGGTGACATTTACTGCAATATTGTGATGATTATTTGAAAATTGTAAATTGTACAGAGCTCACGATTATACTCTTTGTTCTTTCTGTTGGGATTCCATATAAAGATGTATTCTTTGATTTTTTTTTTTTCCTCCCTCTCAGACTGTGGAAATTGTACAGCTCCAAAAGTTTATCCTCCCCTCAGCATTGTTTTTTTTTTCAGAGATATGATTAAGAGAAATCTTAAAACTGTAAATAAATATTATTGTGTTGAAATATGAATGTCACTTCAAAAATGTATTTGAATGAGTTAGTCAAGGGCTTCAAGAATGAAGGACCCACATTTCTTCTTTTTATGGTTTCATATTTTTAATTTACAGAAAGGTAAAGGTCCTTTTTAACTGAGATGCCTATGTTTTGTTTTTTTTTCCTCCTTGGATTCGTATAATACAATGTTTCACACATGAACCTTATAAAATCACTTTTTATTCCCTCCACACCTAAAGGGAAACTCCAGTTTGCACCCTTTTTTATGTAAAATAAAAGATCTCTCCACCTTGCGGAAATGTCTGCTGTGAGGTCATTTTGTACTGACTGCTTCAGATACTTTAATATTCTGATTTTAATGCAATGGAAACCTCCAGGTTAAAAAGCTGCTGTTGTGTTAATGGATGAGAAAAAGGCACATCTTCTTGTAAAGCTTATGAGACAACCTGTGGAAGAACTTGGTTGTTTGGTTAGTCTTACATGTTTTGAGCATATCTCTCTAAAATATGTTAAAACACATAGACATTAAAAGAGCAATGTCTCTCAGGTTACATGCATTATATCAATAAGTTATTAGATATTTATGTTATAAGTAGCTTTTTGAGGCCTTGGGAGGTCTAACCAGTCACTCTTTCAAAGTAAAAAAACAGTTGTAGAAGTAAACCTAATTTTTGTTTAAAGTGCTTTTAATTATGTCATTCCCATAAGATTTATCATCCCATTGGAGAAAACCTGACTTCCAGGTTGAGAACTGAACCCTTAGTAAAAATTACATTAGGATCAAAATGAATGACCTATATTTGCTTATGCTTGTTTCCTAAAATCATTCTATGTCTAAGATCATCCTCTGTTGTTAAATTTCTTAAGTGTTAAAAATAGTTTCATCAAATCTATGAAAAATAAACCTTTAATCAATATAGATTTAGAATAGAGAATACAGATTTTTTAAAAATTGCACCCTCCGTCATGTCCGAGGAAGTGCTTTCTTAGATAGAAACCTGAATTCAATTGTATACTTTCTTACATTGTTGGCCTAATTTACAACTTCATAAATACAAATGCCTTTTTAAAATACCAGTTTAAAGATATTGTTAAGACACAGATATAGCTCCAAATCTAAAAAAAAATACTAATGTTATTCAACACGCATTTTCCTCGCTACATTTTAGTCCAACTTGTCTGTGATTATATATCTATAAAAACTTCTGGGATGTTGCCTGTAATTGATTAGCTTTTTTTCTATTTTGGCATTACTTTTTATTTTTTTTAAACCTACTATAGGTAGGTAGGTATGATCGGTATAAATGTGTGTGAATCTGTTGCCTTTCTCTCCTGCACTTCCCTCCTCCTGCCGCTAGTAGTCGCTGTTGGCAGTGGTGTGACAGCGGCGGTTGCAAACTATAAACTTCCTGTATGAACTTCCGGTGCTTCTCTTCCACCGGTCCAAGTCAACATGGTGGGTACCCCGAACACTTCACTTCACCAGCCCTTAAAATCCTTGTCAATCCTCACTGTGTGTCTGCCTATCGAGCGGTTTAAAGCTTCAGTTTGCACAAAAACAGCACAAAAATGTCTAAAAGCAGAATTCTGATGCACATCAGCGGTGTTAAATATGTGTAAACAGCGGCTTAACGGTTCCTTTGATAGTAGCGGTAACGGTCAACAGCACAGTCAGTATATCACCGGTACACACACTATAAACCGATTAACAGTGCTGGTTTGCTTTGAAGTGTTAAATTTTTGCTATTTCAAATGCGACGTATCATTGTTGCTGTTTATTATAACATAAAACAGCCCACCTAACTGTCTATTGCAAGCTAAATGTAACATAATGTCGGGGGTTTAACGTTACAAGTCCCAGACAAATCTTACATTTATTTTAAAACTAGTATTTTCGCGTCTCAACCAACATGCTGGAATCGTTTGAAAACTATGCGTTGACGCAATATTTTATTGTGAAAATCTAGTCTAAAGCGGCTATGATTTTCCGGTCAAAAAGTAGGCATGCAGAGTTGCTGTAATTGGCTAACCTATAACTTTTTAATAGGAAATTTAAGTTGACTTAATGGTCCCAATATTCAGTGATTAAATTGCACTTAAATTCGCATTCTTCTGAGCCCTAAAACAGATGTAATATCCTATATATTGTTTGAGTTTACAGACCATAGTAAGATGCCCACTGCAGAGATTTAATGTGTTGAGGAAATTAATGGATTTGGTAACATAAAGTAGAATTTTAAGGCTGTTATTTTAGGCTGTTTATATTTTCTGATACTGGTTTACTGTCAAATTTTACTTCTAAATATAGCTGTATTTGTTTCTTCAATAGTTATATTTTGACATGAAAAAGCAGTAACAGGTTTTTCCAAGTTATATCTAAGATGATATTCCTGCTGAAATATTTAAAATTTACTTGTACATCCCGTTTACATTCTCGTGAACGTAACCGGTTATATGATTTCTTACTATATTTCCCTGTTTTGTCCCTGTTTGATTTTTCTTTAGGGGCGTGTCAGGACCAAGACAGTCAAGAAGGCCGCCAGGGTCATCATCGAGAAGTACTACACCCGTCTGGGCAATGACTTCCATACCAACAAGAGGGTGTGCGAGGACATTGCCATCATCCCCAGCAAGCCTCTGCGCAACAAGATTGCAGGGTAAGTTGAATTTATTGCTTTGACTTTGCTTTGCCTGACATATTTCAGACATATTTCATTTATATGTTGTTATGGGCTTCTTGCTGGGAATTTCAGTGGCAGCTTAAAACAGGTTATCTAAGGTCAACAGAGGAGTCAGTATTGCGTAGTGGACTTGCATGGTGGCCTTTAGCAAGAGAAGCTTAGGAATTAAAATTGTGTTTCACTGAGCAGATTTATATGATTTGCAGTGCTGTGATGATCAACAGTCCGAAGAATGTTTTGTAGTTAATTTCCCAACTACTGATGTGTACTTGTACTGTAATATTAGTCTGTGGGTTGCAGTAGTGAAGAGCTGCCATGCTTGCTATTATTGCTTGAGCACAACTTCATTATTCTAAAGAAAAGATTGATCTAAAATAGCTTTTAAAAAATCACAGCTGAGGTATGTTATAATCGCTGCTTGTGTTAACTGTGTTCTGGTTAATGTAAGGATCCTACACATTTAGAAAGTCATGTGTCAGCTGTCATAACGAGGAAGATATTAAATGTTCTCTTTGCTGCAGCTTTGAGTCTGCAGGGTTGATGTCTAATTGAAGACTCCCTGTCTCCCCTTAATGTTTGAAGTCAGTGGAAGTGAGTGCAGAGAAATTTCACAGTGAGTCAGCAGGCAGTAAATTCCCTCAGGGACCTGACTGATGAAGTTTCCTGCAGCTGTTCATCTAAGTTAAACATTTACCCTCTTTAATTGAGTTATTCTTCGAAAGGAGGCTTTTGTGAAGAAACTGCATTTAATTTGTGCTGAAGAAACAGAGGTGCTGCCTTTAGTGTTGCTGCAGTTATTTATGTGTTTTGATTAAAGTGTGCTTATGGCTCCCATTGTTTGTGTTGACCAGACTTCATTACCACATTGTACTTGGTCTTGGAATCTGTAGATCAGTGTTGTGCACATTCAGCATTGTACGCAGAGCCTTTCATTTAATTAAGCTGTTTTTTTGGCACACTGCAAAGTGATTATTACTTGGTTGATAGATTTTTGTGCTTTATAATGATTTTGCAAACTACTTATAAAACATGGCTTATTTTAAGTGATTGGATAATTTTTGTATTAATTTACAAGCAGTTGACAATTACTTAACATGACATTCATGAACACAAAACCTCTCATTCAAGCTGCAACTAACGAGTGTCGTACAAATTTTAATTGTTTTGAATTGTCCGAAATATTAGTAAATGGTCTTTATATGTTACCAAAGTTATGTCTTAAGATTTCCAATAAAACAAAAGAATTAGGAATGTGAAACTGAGAAACATTGGAATATAGCAAGTTCTTAATCTGTAACCATTTTATGTTGTCTAATTTTCTTGCTAGATTAAAGGCAGTTATTAAAATACATCACGTGTCATCAACTCATAACTCATGCATGCACCTCACTATAGAACTGAATCCTGTATATAGTGTTTTGATGTCGACTTGTTTCCTTAATAAGCATGTGCTCCTGTTTGCCTCTCAGGTATGTGACACACCTGATGAAGCGTATCCAGCGCGGCCCAGTCAGAGGAATCTCCATCAAGCTGCAGGAGGAGGAGAGAGAGAGGAGGGACAACTATGTCCCAGAGGTCAGATTTGTTGCTTTGGTTTAAAAACTCACAGAAGGCTGTGCAGTTTTAAATCAGTGATTTTGTAATCTAATTATTTTTAATGAGGCATTCAGCAGCTTCTGTATTAAATAATTTTCAGAGCACCTTTGTGTCACTGACAGAGACAGACTGAACACCTTTTTAACTTGTTAGCTGTTGCTATAAAACTCTTAACTTAACACCTTGTAGAAGAGGCACAGTTCAGATTGAAAATGTGTGTTTTTTTTTAACCTCCTTTAGATTTCTGCTCTGGACCAGGAGCTCATCGAGGTGGATCCAGACACAAAGGAAATGCTCAAGATGCTGGTAAGTGCACCGCACACCATCATGAGATTTTGTTCTATACCTGAAAGATGTGACTTTTCTCTTCTGCAGACATTCTGACTTGTAAAAGCCAATTTATTTGAGCTCATTTAAAAACATTCTTTACAGAAAGATGGTGATTACATTCAGATAGAAATTGTCCTAACCACGTTATATATAATAATTTGTATATAGTTGTAGGAGGACATGTCAAGTGCAAGTTATCCTTTTACTGTCTGGTTAACTCAGGTTGGTGATTGAACCTGCATGCACAGTTCTGGTCTACCATACCAACGACAAACATAAAACAATTTTAATGAGTACCACCTGCATTTCACAAGTAAAAATGTCTTTCAGAAAAGCTTAACATGCTTAATTATATTTACAGACTACAGCATTACTTCATACATGTATGTTTAGCAACCAACAGGCAGCATGTCGATGAGGTCACAAGCTTTCTGTCATAACAGGATCAATCAAAGCAACCTTTCAGACTTCTCCAGATACAAATGAATAAGCCTGTTATTCTGAATCATCATCATGAATACTTTCACTTCCTCTTGCAGGACTTCGGTGGCCTTTCCAACCTTCAAGTCACTCAGCCAACTATTGGAATGAACTTCAAAACACCACGAGGACTGTAGAATCACGTGTAACACTGCTCTTAATAAAGAGATAGAGAACAATGGTCCCTCTGTTTTTCATCCAGGATATGAAGAATGATTTCCTACATGAACAGTATCATGGAACATACGATTTAACATCCAGACAGTCTGAACGCAGGATTTGGACTAAAATAATCTGACCTTTAAATACCAAACTGGTTATTTTCATCATGTGGCCTGAGTTCACATTCAGCTTTTCATTTCTAGCATTACCCAACAAACACAATGAAAGGGACAGTTTGCTTCTGAAAAACAAATTTAGGAAATTAATTTTGCCATTTCATTCGACTTTACATTGTGTCCATTTACTGTTCCCTCTGCATGTTATTAGGCTGACCCTGAAACAATCTTTGTGTTCCTGTTGCTGCTCTGACTTATTGACTTTAACATTTGTGCTGTCCTTTTTGGATGTTTTCCTTTTTGCAGTGTAAGAATTAAGTGATATGACAGGGATGCATTTGAAACTGGACTAGACCATTTAAGCCATTTTAGAGTAATTTATATAATTAATGCAGATATGAAAAACCAGGTTTTTCAAATGTACTAATAGTACTGAAAAGGCTTGAGACCCCAGGCTAAATATGACATAGCTAATAGAATGACAGGGGCTGCACCATGGTCCAGTGGATAGCACTGTCACCTCACAGCTAGAAGGTTCCTAGTTTGGATGCAGCGGGCCTTTCTGTGTGGAGTTTGCACGTTCTCCACGTGCAAGGCTTCCTTTCACAGTCCAAAGACATGCTTAATTAGGTTAGGTTTAGCGGTGACTCTAAATTGCCCGTAAGTGTGAAACATTGTCTATGTGTCAGCCCTGTGATTGACTGGTGATCAGTCCAGGTTGTACCCCACCTCTCGCCCAATGACAGCAGGGTTAGGCTCCAGCCCCCACGCGACCCTGAAGAGGATAAGCAGGTTAGATAATGGATGGATGACTGGGATCTGTTTTTGTACAACCAGTACTTGTTACTTTTGCAGATTTGTACTTTTACTTAAAGTGGAAATATCCACAGACCCAAGACAGCTTAAAACTTGCCCGACAAGAAAGTTACATTTTAGTGTTGAGCAGGTTAACCATGTCAAACAATAAAATGTGTTTGTCAAGAGAAACAGGTCAGCTTAGCATTCAAAGCAATATCGGCATACATATCAGCAAATAGCCAAGCTTCGCACATAAGCTATGCATTAGTCCTAGTTATGAAAGTAATGTCAGTGGGGACTACATTAGGTATTGTCAATGAATTGAAAATGCACAACTCAAATACAACCCAATGACTAGTAAACTGGTACTAACTCAGACTCTGTGCCATACGCTCGATGACTTGGCTTTTAAATTTTCCCTAACAGCAGATGGTAAATGAGTTTCCAAATTGCCATCTGCACAGACAGACACGAGATTAGAGACTTCCGAATTCGAGTAAATTTAAAATAACAGCCACCGGTTATTTATGAAGCTACATTTGAGTTATTTTGACAGAACATGAATGCAAGGGAAGTTTCTAACTGTAAACGTTGGCATTAGGTTTTAACAGTTACTTGCTTTCCACATGCAAGTAACCTAGAATTGCTGAATACGACATCTTTTTCGAAGCATGATATATTTTTCCACGATACAACTTAAAGCTCTTGAATTAACCTTCCCGATAAGAAAATGAAACCATCCGAAGAGCATGTAAATGCAGCGGGTTAAAAGACGAGGATTTCTACAGAGCAACTTCAATACAACAGTTACAAATCAAGAGTCTAGACATTGCAGGTAATGCTTAAACACCTTTATTGTGCCCAATCTGAACATACTCCACAACTGTAAGTAGCAGCAAACTTGGCAGACCACAATGAGGTAGACTTTCAAAACTCTAAAAAGCAGCTGGGCTAAAGGGACAACAAGCTCAGCGTGACAAACTTAATGGATAAAGAAAAGACACCTTGTCTTTGGCACACAGCTTATTATGCATCAATGTTCAACTGGAACAGGAAGGCAAAATGGGATAAGAAAGCGTGGAATCGATTTACTGGGGTCTACTCAAGCTCTGGATAGATTAATTTATCATCATCAGCTTAGTGGAAGTTCTTACATTCAACAGGAAACAAGCAGCTGTTCTAACATAGGCGTGTCCCCCTGCTGATGTACAAAAGTGATTAAAAACCACTGCCACCTCTCCAAACGTGCAAATTAAAAAGTGCAAAAATCAAACTATGTACAATCAAATGCTCATTCACTCTACTCTAGTCTCAACATGGTCCATCAGTTGCTTTGAGAAATGATGGATGGCCAGTTGAAGTTTATCCAGTACTATTGTTACATACATTTAATATAACTGGACCAATAAAGCAAGTTAAAGAAGTACTTTTGTGCCCGTTCAGTTGAAAATTTGGGAGGGCAAAATTAAAAAGAAAATAGCCACTGAAAAATGTATGAGAAAAGGAAAAAATAAAAGGGGGATTTTCCCATAAACAGCCGCCTGGTAGAATTCTGTTCAAAATTTTCATGTCATGACTTAAAACCGTTTGTGTACAAATTAGTAAAAAACTGCGTAAAAATGTCTGAAATGCGACTGGTTAAATGAAGCCCAACATTCAACTCCCAAAAGTAAGAAACACCAGTTGGCTTGCACAGGAAAAAACGGACGCCAACTGGGGGTCGGGGAGGGAGGGAGGAGGGGAAAAAATAAAAATTTAAAGGCACTGTATGGCATTTGCCAATGAACGGCAATGAGACTTGCGTGATTGCTCTTCACTATGCAACACATGTAAACAAAAAGAAAAAAGAAATGGCATTTTCATCCACTTCTTAACCTTAGGCTGACTCCCATCTCTCTGTCTGGCCACAAGTCTTGGAAAATGCATAAGTGTGAAGGGCCCCTTGTCTCTCCCAACAAGGTCACTGTGCATAGTGCCACTGTGAACAACAGCAAAAATGTAGCAAGTGCAAAAAGTGAACATTTTCTACAGTGATATCCCCAGTGCCTGGTGGAGTGCCATGGAGCCCTCGTTCTGAGGGTCGTCCGGCACACGTGCTCTCCTTGGCGTGCAGCCTCGCCCCGTTTAGAGGGGGCTCTTCCTCTGGCCCTTCAGAGCGTTTCCATCCGTCTGCTCTAGCTGGAGTCCCGGTTCTTCTGGTTGCGCATGAGGGGCCGGTGGTTACTCAAGATGTCCATGGAGTGCTGCCAATGCCAGCAAGAGCGGCAGTAGTACTTGAAGCAGGCCTGAGGGTCAACAGACGGCCAGTGAGTACATTTGAGCCACGTCAATTGATTGCCATTTACATTTCTGATGTGTGAAATATCAGACAGTAATGGATCAACAAACTCATCTACAGACAATTGCTCCACATATTGTAATAAACCAGAATTTTATTTTTAAACCATCAGTCTTTATGCGTGGCATTGGTTTTTCTATGTACTCAACCATAACTATTTAAATGCATTCATTTTACTGCATTTGCCTTCATTTATCTATTACTTTTTTGATGAACTAGTAAACATTATATACAAAAGAAAGTTATGACCAGCAAATCATTCTGCCAAAACTTGAGCCCTCCAGCTCGTCTCCTGCTAATAGCCGTGAGACGTAATGAATGATCTCAGGACAAAGATTCATTAAAGCACGTGTTTTCACTGACCTGGTCTCTGCAGAAGAAAGGCCCAGGTTGGCGAAGGCAAACTTGACACATGGAGTCTTCCAGGTAGGGATCAATCTGGACCTTTTTTTAAACAAAGAAATAAATATAAATTCAAACAAGCTTTAGGAGCATTACAGGCTGTTTTACAGAGTTTTACAGGGTCCCTCTCTACAGCCACAGAGACGTTTGATTTATTACATAAAGTAAAGAGACGCATCATGGAGCATCATCTTACCTTCTTTGTAAACTTAGGGGTCTTGATCTCCACGAATGCTGCACACACAGCCTTCAGGTAACTGCGCTGATTGTTAAAAGTGACACGTCCAGAGCCTGTACAGAAGAGTAAGTTCATTCAGTGTCAATGGGATTATTTGGCAGAACACACTGCATATTAACATAAACCTACTGTGCAGAAATATTTAATGGCATCCTCTGACTGTTGCCAAGCACTGATGAAATGCTGCTAAAGGGTTATAGTTTATGGCGAAGCTTAAATTTACAGAAGATGCCTCTGCTAGTGTAGCGAGTACACTGATCACTGTAATTCCATTGAAATTGAGACTTTGTTCTGCGATTCAGCTGGAATCCCTTTTTGCATAAGTTGCATTTCATGTTTGCAATCAAAGCCGTTAGAAACTAATTGGATTCAGCAACATTGGAGGTCGTTTTTAACAGATGCTCTTCAGTCTGTAGCTCAGGTTGCTTAGATCGTATTTTGGTTGCGTCTTCAGAATCAGAAGCAGCTTTATTGGCCAAGTATGTGGGCACATGCAAGGAATTTGACTTTCTGTGCTCTCAATGTACAGACACGCTTACTAAATTTAAAAACAAGGACAGGTTAGACAAGGTGACACTTAGACACTAAAAACTAAATCACTAAAAATGTGTCTTTACCACATTTCATTTAAAAGAAGGAAAAACCAGAATATCCGATTCAACACCGGAGGTCTCACCTATGGGGTACTTGTGTTTGTCCGTGTCGATGCCAGCGTACATGACTCCTCCGAACAGGTCGTTCATGATGCTGGCCAGCGCCTCAGCGTTCAGCATGCCATGCAGCGCACCAACAAACACCGTCTTACTGGGGTCCAAACGCTGGGCAGGGCAGCGGACGTAGTTACTGTCGGAGATCACCCAAGGGATCACCTGCACCTGTGACCGGAAAAGGACGAGAGCGACAGGATTTACTTTGTGGATTACTTATCTTTTGATTTATTTAGCTAGATAACTGAACTTATAGTAGGACATGGTGTTTATTATACCAGTAATTGTGATTAGACAAGAGTTGAAGGTACATTTCCCTGTGAAGTGAAAAATCAAAACACTCCAATACTGCACTAAAGTACAATTTGAGGCAAATCTTCTTTGGCAAATTTCATTCCACTGACTTGCATAATTGCGACTCGTGTTTAGATGCTACTCACATCCTTGCATCTCATCCTGCGGCTGGACATCTTGAAGTAAAACTCTCGGTTGTCCTCCGGGTGAAACGGGTCCTGGGAGCAGGCGTGGAGCAACGCCCGCACAGACTTCTCATTCTCAAACACCAGGTAAACATAGCCTGAAAACAAAGCAGAACACTTAGGATATGGACAAATGTCACCCCCTACTCGTATTATTGAGAATTTAGACTACAGTTAAGTTGTGGCAGCTTGTCTCAAATCATAAATTTGCCATAAAACCAGCATTAGGAAAACCCAGCAGACCTTAAGACCCTAAAACCTCAGCAGACATTTCCTACAGCTCTAAAGCATTGAGAGGCATTTAGTTCACTCATCTACTACCATGTTTTTATGCTAAGACCCAGTTTTTATGCTAAGACCCAGTATCACCGATCCAAAGTTCCTCTAAAGACAACTCACCAGCATCCCATGTGCTCACCACAGTGCCACCCTGAAACCATGAATAAAAAAAAATAGCCTACCAGCCTGTTGTTACCTTTGGCCACATTACCTTTGGGAGGACAGCGAGGGTGCTTTCCATCCTTACCGGGCCATTCCACTGTCAGAGGACCGTAACCACTGAAGGTGTTGATCAAGCCGGCTGAAACAGAGGGAGAGATTAAAGTTGAGGTGAAATGAAAAATTTAATTTTAATCCTTTTAGATCATATCCCCGGTAATATTGTGCATCTAGTTGACAATATAGGCCAAAAGAAATACAGAAAATCCATTTCTTCGTATTCTTATATCAAAATCTGACCATTTTTTCTTCCGGTAAAACTAAATTTCACGTGTGCTTACGTAAGTTAGCACCAAACAATTTCAACCAATCAATCTGCAACATGTAGCCGCAGAGCACCAAGAACGCTCGGTCAGTTAGCTAGCTACTGCGCTGTGGAGAACGTCTGTCTACGCCCACTTCTCAATGATCAAATCAAATCCCTCTAATGATATGTCCCGCCTGCACGTCCTGTTTCACTCGGAAATACGTCACGATACGGAAGCTAGATACTCTTGAAAATGCGGTTTCAGCTCGACTTTATGGAAGACTCATTGAAACTTACATTTAAAGTCACAACTTCCCACATCACATATTAAAACTAGAAATAATACAGACAACACCCCTAAATCTGTGTGGTATATTTGCTCAAATGCTTATTAATTTAAGCATCCAAAAATGCACACTTCCATTTCTAAGTTTGAAAGCTTTAAGGAAGACATTTGCTTAATTCATCACTAAGATACAGGGTAAGTAAATGGATTGTAATTTAACAGGAATAAATTAATAAATGAAATTCCACATTTTACATTCACATTAGTTGTAATTCCTTTAACTTGTACGGACACTGAAGGTCATTAAAACATAAAAAAAAGTGATCAAAAAGGACAAAAACTCTTACACTTCAATGCACAGGAGTAGTGCTAAAATTAGAACGTTATTCAAAATCTTGAGAAATGCACACAAGACAAAATTCCCGAATTTCCCCTGTGCGGATCAATAAAGGCTTCTCTTTTTCTACTGCGGCTGTAGATCAACATTAGTTTTTCCCTTTGTTTCTTTTTCTTCCCCTCGTCATCTTTTAAATGATTTAGACGTGTCACACATCGTGGAGCCTTGTGGTATCAGAACAAAGATCAACTACTTTCTGATCAACTTTTTGGAAGAATCTCATAACATTACATCCAAACCAGATTATAGAAGTGTTGATTTGAGAACAGCTTGTCCTCACTCAATTTGCTGCAAGATGAATGCAAAAGGTATCTTTAAAATCCTTGTGACCCAGCACTGTGAAATTAAAGCAGCATTTACCTTCTGTGATGTCCCAGGGCACGCCACCAAGAAAGACCTTGCAGGAGTACAGAGGATCCTTGTTGTTTCTGGGAGGCAGCTGACCACTCCAGGTGAACGTGGCCTCATTCACAGCTGAGGAGTCCAGAACAGAGGTAAAGTTACCATATAATCCAGTAAAGCAGAGCTATGACAATCAAAGTGTATACGTCAGATTTGAACATCTTACCTGCAGCCTGTCTGTGAAGGCGGGCCTCCCTCTCAATACTGAACACATCATCCGACTGGTCGAGCACATCAGCACCAGGCCAGGGAGAGCCTGTACGCCAGCGGCGGGAGATGGCAGAGGAGGCGGGACTGGCACTGGATGGTGGAGTGAGAGGAGAGCTGGAGTCTTGGGGGTCCAGACGGGAGCCCAGTCGCAGCAGATCCTTCTGCATGTTTGATGCCAGGTAAGGCAGGGGAGGGGAAATCCGCAGATTCGACTGGGGAGAAAGAAAGTGCAGTGGAGTGTACGAATATATGTAGAGTATAAAGAACTTAAATCATATGTTTAACAAATTCTCGAGCAAAAAAGGTTTAAATTATTGAGGCAGTAGTGAAACCTGAAACAAGAGTTCAGAAAATGTAAACATCCACATCACTGCTTCCATCAATGAAAGACGATTTTGAGCTTCTGTCAGTTAGACTCGGACTTCCTGTAGATCTTTCACATTAAAAGTCCTGAATAAAAAGAGATTGTGTCCTAACAGAGTTTTGACAGTCTTTAGCTAAACTCTGCCAAACATGGTAGCAATTTTGGCATTAAAGTGCTATACAAATAAAATGTAGTATTATTACATAAAAAAGGTGCTCAAAGGCACTTTGCATGAAAAAAAACAAGACATTAAGAGCATATACAGTAAAAAAAAAAGTAAGACTTACAGTTAAATATATGAATATAAAGGAAAGAAAAAGGTTACAATGACATAAATAGAGATCAGATTAAAAGCAGATTTAAATAGGTGGGTTTTGAAAGAGGGTTGCTTGTATTGCAGTGATTGAATTAGCCGTTTAGCATAACGTACTTTTCCACAGCACTAAAAATAAAGTATTTACTAAAGCATTACCAAACAGCTACTTAAAACAGGATCAGAAAAAGCCAAATTACGTACCAAAATAATAATATACTGCATTAGAAAACCAGATACAGACTGTATACAAAAAGGAAGTCACTATTTATCCAGTTTTGGTATCAGCCGGGCTGTTCTGTCAGCCTCAATATCTGGTTAAAGTAAGATTATTAAAACAGATGCTCTCTCTAATAAGTGCCTGTTGTAAATAAAGGCCCAATGCACTATTAGATTCATGGTGCCAACAAGTCAGCCAGGCTGAGGAAAAAAAGAGGGTAGGTCAAGGGGTATTCCTGTATGAAAATATTCCTCATCCGACCGGGTCCTAACAATCCACAACAAAGCAGGAGTTACCGAACAAGTATCATGTGCCTTACCAGCACGTCACAGAGGTGGTCCGAACCGGAGCTGAAGCCGCTGGTCTCCGAGTCTTCCGGACTGCTGGAGCGAGAGTCCAAGAAGGAGCTGGAGTCCAGTCGGTTTGCCATGCGGGCCATGCTGGGGAACTTCTCCAAGAAGTCAGCAGTCATGCTCATGGACTCAGGGGGCAGGTAGCCTGGGGGCTTCCCGAGGATGCTACTGAAGGGACTGTTCAGTATACCTAGCACTGGAGAAACAAGACAATTATATTATTTACTGCATTGAGATGACTCATTTCAGAGTGATCTGTACAAGTAGTCATGGTAATTGTACACTTAAAATGTGAAACAACATATTACCCCCGCTTTAAGACATTTATATAATTTTACATTGTTGAATGTTCAAACTAAACGTGGGTGAAGTTTCAAATCTGTGGGTAAAAATATGTTGGAGTAATCCCCAGGCTTCTCAGCTCAGTCTGCAGGCTGCTGTGAACGCCAGGTTTCAGGTTTACAACATGTGTATTTTATGATGTCACAAATTCAGCCTCAGCAGGCGTCGGAGAGCTGGCCAATCAGAAGAAAGTGGTGAAATATGAAGCTTGAAATTCGCATAATACCCCCCCTTAAGCTTGTTGATGTTGGTTTTGCAATAGGATAAGCAAACTGAAGTAAATGGGATGTGTGTGATGAACATACAGAGCCATACAAATCTTTCAAGGGGAAAGTCAAATTGCAGCTTCAAGTTTTCTGAAAGTGTATTTTTTGCTGCGTTTCCACCCAAGTAACTTTTCCCCAGGGACTGAAATTCAGTGCACTTCAACTGCAGGGACCAGGGGACTTTATTTACCCACCCAAAGGTCTCTGCACTGAGGTAGAGCTTTCCAAAAGTCCAGGACCTTTGTGGTGGGCCTTGCAACATTCATCATTTCTGATTTGTGGGATACAGATGTGGCTTTTTCATGTCAACAAATTTGCCTGATCCCCACAGGACTTTAGACCTCACAGAAAATGTAGACAATTGGTTCATCCAGTTGCAAAACAGAATTTCCTCAAGGGCAAACTAAAAAAAGAGCAAAGTAAAGAAAATTGAGTTTGTGTGCTGAATCTACAGACCCATATTGATTTGTGAGGACAGAAAGGCTCACTCAAAATTTGCATCTAGAAGAGGGTACTTAATGTGCAAGCTGGCTGCCAACCACAGCCCAAAATGCCCGAGTTGATGCTTGAAGCACTTTCAATTTCACATCTGATGTTTTTTTAACTTTGCTGCTACTTATCAAGCCAAAACACAATCTCGTCTCACAACCAAACGCCTTTCCCTTTCGCGAAATTACTGCAGGCCTATTCGACTGACACCTTCCCCTACAAAACCCAGTGGGCAGCAATTCCTCAAGTATTAACAAGCATCTTCCTTCCTCTTGATAACCAAGTGACTCAGCTGGCAACTGTGACAGATATGAACTGTGCGGCCTGTAACAGCGAACATGAGGCTCTGGGGGGTGGTGGTGGGGGGGATTATTCAGCTGTAGGCCGCATTCAGAGCTCTGTCCCAGTTTGTTACGGGCCCAGTTTAGGAAGCTCTAAATGAAGAAATGCAGTTTGTGTTTGGATGTGAGGCAATAAAAAAAATATATATATGGCACCACAAATGGGTCACGACAAGTGGGGCATCATTACAGTGGGTGGTAGGGAGTCAAAGACAGACTTATGTCAGAACTGTGTGACAAAATGTCAGCATTCAAATCATCCATGTTCACGCATGTTTAGCAGTTCAGTAGGACAGTTAGGTTAGTTTGTATCCTAAACAAACCTATGCACTTACCCTAAGAATAATACCCTGGCATCAACAGGTAATACGAAATATTCGGACAAATCACTCAATTTCTGGGTTATAATAAGAACACATCCTCTAGCTTTGGGGAAAAGAAAAGTAGCTTCACTGGCTTGTTTTTGTGCTTGCTGGATTGCTAGATGCTGCAAAGCAAAACTGCTACATCATCCTCCCTGGTGACGCTACAGCTTGTTCCCACACACAGACTGCTGCTAATGACAAAACCACCACTTATTACATTATAAATGAGGGGCTACACAAAACAAGTCACAACCACAGATGCTGAAATGTGGACTATAATCAAATGGGGTCACAAGAGAGCTAATTAACTCTTTGGAAAATAACCACCACCCACCACAGTCTGGGGCAGTATGTGGTATAAAATATTGGATTTAGCAGCAGGTTTTGCTCTTATTCTTTCATATATTTAAGCAGACAACGGATTTTGTACTCACTGGAGGGTGAGCTGGTCTGAACCTGGGAGGGAGAGTTGTGTGTGTCCGTGTCCTGGCTGCTCCAGGGTCTGTCCCAGCCGGACAGCCGGAGAGACTGGAGGCCCAGGCCCAGGTCTGTGACACCCGGCGGGCCCCTGGACGACGGCATCTCCTGGGAGCCGGGCATGCCGCCACAGTTGGGGAAGAGCATCCTCCTGCTGCCCACCGCAGCCAGCTCCGACTCTTTTATGTCCAAGATCCAGTGCAGAGATGTAGAAAAAGAGAGGGGAGAGGAAGTGTTAGACAGCTAAAGAGAACTGTTGTTTCAGTCTGCGTTACATAGAAAAGACAGTTAGGCTTCGTCACACAAAACTGCTTCAGTTAAGAGATCAAAACTTCCCTCATCTCATCTCCCCCTACCCTGGTTGACGGGGGAGCTAACCTGCTGCCTCTGTGCTCGGTGAAACTGCCATGCATCTCCGTCCGCATCACTGACCCACCTAGCAGCATGTGACATGGCTGCTGATGCACTCGCACACCCCTGCTAATGACATCAGCTCTCCCCCACCTCCCTGCTGCCTTGCCTAACAACTGTGTAATGAAAAATTCCTGTCGGAGCTATTGGCTTGTTGATAGAAGTACTCCCCTCTCTGGTAGGCACAGCACGTCGGTAAGTCGGTGGGAAGACAGCTGCCCGTGCTGCCACTGTTACTGCTTACTCTGTCTGGTCTTGTTTCCTGAACGAGCTGACAGAGAGGCAGGAGGGAGGGAGGGGAGGCGAGGGGCAGAGCTAAAGCGGCATGGTGGGAGGTAGCATGGGAGATGGGAGTGAATGACTCAGCAGACTTGATTTAAAAACAATTTCAGACTCGAGGATGCTCAATAACTAAACAAAACACTGGATTTAAACAACTATCTGGCACACTGGTTGGTGTATTCCTCTGACTTTTTTTTTTCCACACAAACACACAGTGGAGAAAAAAAAAAAAAAGAGCAAACGGAGCCTCGCTGAGGAAGAAGCAGCTGACTGATCAGATGTTGAGGGCGAAGCGATTTGCACAGCCAGCTCCTCCCTTCCCTCTCCAGGCCTGGAAAGCATCCAGCTGCCGCTACAGCCCTGATTCAGCAACACCAAGCCAGGGTGTTAGGGCAGAGAGGCCACATCGGAAGTTTAAGTCTGTTTGCATGAAGACACAGCTCACTTTAAAACATAAGTGTTGCACTGCTGCTTATACAAAGCTGAGTATCACGATATATTATAATTATCAGAAATGAGGCTGCAGGTGTAGACATGCCTTAAGCAAATTAACAGTTCAAGGACACGACGCAGGCGCCTTGCTGAGCTTGAATCTTGGCAAATCTCACTCTTGGGGTAAAAAAAAAAGAAACCCTTAGAAGTGCTGCAATGCTGCAGACCAGCGATGCAGCATGAATCAGCTGTTGGCACCAGAATGTTAATGACAAAGTGAAGTTTAACAGATGGCAACGCCGGCTGAGAAAGTGAAAGACTTCCACTGTGAATGGGATGTGACTTTTCACCTAACAAAATAAAAGTTCATGCTGTTTCAAGTGAACTAGTGTTACTCTACATCACATTTGGAGGGTTTTGTTTGGAGTTTCCAGTCTAAATTTGGGGCTACGATAAAAATGCAAAGCAAAGAACAGCAGCAGGAGAATCCAACATCAAACTCTGAGCAGCAGCCAAGACTGAGGACGCAGAGGTCATGTCCTCCCTCATAATCAGAATCACAATCAGCTTCAATGGCCAGGTGTGTACACATACAAGGAATATGACTCCGGTTAAATTAAGTGTTTGAAATTCTTAGGAGACCAAGAGGAAGTCAAAAATGTTCTGCAGATTCAAAACGTTTTAGACTCCATATATTCACATTTTGTTCTTGTACTACAGCTGAAACAAATTTCAATGTCAATTTGCAGAGAGTCAATTCACAATATTTATACGGCGGCCATTTTCCTCTGAGGTTCCACTAAGGCTGGGGTGTTCAAATGCTTTTACAATGTTGTACTGCTGTGTTCATGGTTTGCAAAACACTTGCACATAAGGAATCTGAAAAATCATTAAGTTAAAACAATATTTATACAATTATCTAACCTGGAACACAGCAGGACAACATTATAGCAGCATTTGGCTTACCACCTTTAGCACAATATTATAGGGGAAAGGCCACTGTGTGACTATGGTGGATTTCCAGCTAATACACGGGCAATCAAAGGCCTTTATCTGACAAAAAAGCCAAATTTCTAGCTTCTCATAATGCACGATTTATTTTTATTTGTTTTATTGTCATTGTAAGTTAAATATCTTTGTTTATCTTACATTTGGTCAGCCAAAGCCATAAATCTGGAGGTCAAATGGGGCTTCTAGGATCTTTCACAGAGTTATTGGCCAAAATATTAAATGTAGTAGAACTAAATCAAGATAATGCACATAAATAGATTAAACTGCAAACACTATGATGCTGCTCAGAGGGGTCAGGTCCAGTGGAAGGACTGGGTTTGTATGCATGTCAGTGTTTCTAAAACCTGCAGCTAAAATGTGTTCAAACACCAGCAGTGTAACAAAGCATGTGTTTTTTTTAGTAGCCAGGTCCACCTGCTGCAGAGTGAAACAAGTGAAGAGTTTTACCACACAGCAGGTCTGGCTTTCCCTTTGGGTTGTTTGGTGTGGTGCACACACCGGTGAAATCCAGAGCGTTGCCCAGCATGGTGTTCATCCTGCGGAAGATGTCCGCGTTGCTGCAGGTGGACAAGGCCGGAGACTCGGAGTCCGGGGTGTCCGGCCTGCGAGGGTCGTTTCTCTGCAGGAAAGAACCAGAGGAGGTGGGGAACTCAAAACCTACATTCATGCTAAACGTGAAGTCAAGCTAAGTACACGTTAAGGAAAGTAAGGACTGACTTTTTGACCGTTATTTAACAGTTATAGGGAGTTATTTTCGGTAGGAATTAAAATGGTTTGTCTAGGAGACACGTCGGTGGTAATTTCGTGTCACACAAAAGGTCATTTGATAACGGTAAACTAATTCAATTCACAAATTTCATTTCGTTTCTAACTCACCAGGGAAAACGCCATGATGTGGACTGACAGCCTGTGAGAAATGTCACAATACTAACCGCAGTCTGCAATAAAAGGTCATATTTATGAAGTCTGCTAGCTGGCTAATTAGTCTCAATTTAGTGAACGTGTGCTCGGCGAATGAATGCAGCTCAAGGGCCACAGACCGTTCACGTGCTCACATCAAAGGGCAGACCGCAAAAACAAAAGATCACGTGACCATAAGGATTGCATTTTGTAAGGTGATACTTAAAATAATATCAGTTGAATTATTCAAGTTTTCTTTATGTTTTAGGTTATTTCCTTAATTTTATATTTTTATTTTGTTTAACCAGGAAAAAAGCTCTTGAGAATACAATAAAAGACCTGAAATAACAAGTGAAACCAAACTTTGTCTAAATCAACCACAATCATAAATATCTCAAGCAGAACATCTACAGCCAGATGTGTCTGCCTCCAAGTTATTCAAGAGCACCTTAAAAGCATCCAATGAGACCAGTTCCTTTAGTTCCAGGTCTATGTGTAATTCATTTCAAGTGTAGGGAGCAGCAAATATTTTCTGAAAGGGCAAAAACATATTCTGTACTTGCAGTCTGCAGTTATGGTCTATCTATAAGGTTATTAAGGGATAAAAAAGCCGACTCAGAGTAGCCTAATATTGACTGCCCAATGCATTCTGGGATATTCTAAACAAATACTATGATATCCAAACAATAAAAGGTACACATCTGCTTATTTTGGGCCACATTATCACTAAAAGTCTACATCACGTAATTATCTAAAACCAATTTATCTCACCCATTAGCCAAAGCTTTTGCTACTGCCTGATAATTTGACTCAAATGGCATTTAATCAGTGGTAGAAAAATACCTCAGCTCCTCTAATAAAGTAAAAGAAGCAGTGCCACACTGGAAAAACCTTCACTATAAGACAAAGTCCTGGGGTGGCTGGTTAAGTGATTTAATGAATTGTCCTCTAATCAGATTGGCTGTTAAATCCCTTGTGCAGTCAATATGTTGAGCTTCCTCTGGTAAGACACTGAACCCCAAATCACCTCCAAAGGCATAGGTATTGTTGGGTGAATATGATAACATTAGACCTTGCAGGGCTTTGGTGGTTCTTTGTATAGAAGCCTCTGCTGTCAGTGTATTAATGTGTGTGCTATAAAAGTGCCGTCCATTGACCATTCGCATTCAAAAACTTACTTGTAGTAGCATTATCAATCTTATATCACTTGATTACCATTGCCCTTTACATTGAGCTGCTGTAACAAGTGAATTTTCTTCGGTTGTGAATCAATAAAGTCTATCTTATTATTTTATCTATTAAAGTAATATATAAAATTTCATATTTTCTTCCACCACTGCAAATCAGATTGTATTTAGTTGTATGAATCTTTCTTTTTGAGTCTCCCCACCGTGTTTGTCGTGTTGGAAGTTGCAAGTTGTCAGCCTTGAGAAATGTAACTTGTCTATTGGGACCCTCCACTGCTGGGGCATAACAATAGTTAAACAATGGTGAGAGAAGAATGCGACTTTATTTTCCAATAGAGAGAAACTTTCTTTGTCTAAAAACATAAAAGCAACACAGATTGATATGATACATGATTGATATGGTTACAAATACATGTCTGGAATGTAAAAGAGTCCATTAGTAAGAAATAGAAATGACATGTTTGTAACAAAGCATAATCTTAAATTAAAATAGAATTTAAAAAAACATACATTTTCACAGTAGATGCTCTTCATCCTTCTAACAGCAGTTTGGAAAACCTGTGTAAACTGTGTTATCCTTTTACTTCATGTAGAATTGACACTTCAGAAAGACTTCAGAGGCAAGATATGTCACCTGACTGGAAACTGGATAAGATGAAACTTATTGATCAACATTGGAAATAAAGTGGGCAGCAGCAACTGAGGAATTATGTCAGAGAGGGCAAATAGTAATAGAACACAGGCACAAAACACAATTTATAGAATAAGCAATAAAAAATACAACTTAAAAACAAGAGAGAACAGAGTTGTGTGGTTTAATGTTTAGTTGTGTTGGTTCCACCTTAAACTGATAAAGCAGAGAGTGTTGGGTAGAAAGGTACATGTTACTATATCAACATACAGATAATTAGCAGCATTCACCAATTTAGAATCATGTGCTACAAAACAGAATTAAACATTAGCAAAGCGGCACAGAACAAATGTTAAACTCAAGGACACACAATGCAGTTTAGTGGTTAAAATGCTCATGTGATTTGAAGGTGAGTCCTGATGTTTTTGAGAGGTGATAAAGAGGCCGTTTTAAATACCATTACGACAGGTTAGCTTGTTAGCTTCCTCTATTTAGCTGCTTCATGCCTGCCGGTCATGTGGACGTTTAGCCAGAAGAGGGTGCCAAAGTCCTTCAGTAAAATCCTCCAGGCCTCTTTGCTCAAGCTTCCTGCTGTTTTATTGATTTAGAACGAAGATTTTTTTTCATCACATATACATGAAAGCACGTATAGTAACTCGGCAGGGCAGAATATGAGTAGAAGACATTTTAAAAAAGCTAAGCTATAAAGGAAATGTCAGACAAAATACACCAAAAGAGGCAACACATTTATAAAACTGGCATGATTTAAAAAGTGTGTTGTGTCAGCACAGTTAGTGATGTTTTTTTAATTGATACAATGACATGAAGGGGAAAAAATGATTAGTTCACAATATATTGTTGACATAAGAAGCAGGTGCACGCATTTGCATTGATATACAAAAACTGTATCTGTTAAAATATGAGAAAGGAAAAGCAGAACAACATTTTTTCCCCACACTGATTATAACTGATACATGACACATGGTTGCTTAAGATTTTATTACATGGGATCCACTTTTTTCAGCCCTCCTGTTATTAAGAAACTAGATCTACATATATGTAGGCAGAAACAGAAATGTCCACATATTCATTTAAACAGACACTCTAATGTTGTCTTGTTCTGTTGAAGGTTTTTTTTAGATTTTAAAGCAGAAACCACAAATTTTCTAAAGGATAATTTTGACTTCTGAAGCCACTGCAGCCTGCAGATGACAGCTGTGAATAAAGAATTTAAGATATATAAAAAATGGCATACGGTGCGCCTCTTTTAGCCATTAACAAGTCCTAGTTAGAGACCAAAATATATCATATATTCTGAGAAAAAGAAGGGATAATACATCTGTGTTGAGATGTGTATCTGATTCTGGCGTTCAGCTTGTGTAAAAATGTTCCTCCTTCCAACCCACAGCCTCCACATCTTCACACTCTATTGATTTCATGTCAATCCAAATCTTCTGTGTCAAAGTGATGTCAAATGACCCGTTTTTTTCCATGAAAGGCAAGTGGCCAATTCCTGAGAGAAATATTATTTATTCTTCTGAACCGTGTGTGTTTTGTTTGGGCTTTAACCTTTACGATTAAAAGATCAGGTCTGTCAGACTGAGGCAGCGTCCATTGAATTTTAGAGACCCTTTTGAGGCCTTCAACTTATTGTCAATTAATCTGCGGAGGATTTTGTGATCATTTATTTTCAGAGAATGTCCATCACAGATTCTCCGAGCTTTTGGTCTTTAAAAGTCTTTGTATGACCAACAACTTAAACCAAAATATGCTCCGTCTAGAATATAAAAAAGAAAGCAGCTAATTTACACATTTGAGAAACTGGAAATAGGGAAATGTTGACGGTTTTCTTTTCTGCACTGGCTCACTTTGTTCTCCTTGTTCTTTATTTTTGGATTACATTTAGTTAAATTAAATTTGAACCCCAAATATCAGTTTTAATGGTTTAATTTCATGCCACCAGTCAGGGGACATGATTTATGTTCTATTAAATATAAAAGTAAAAAGCAACATTTGATGCAATAACAACCAACTTCATACAAGTGCAATAATTTAATTTATAATTAATCTTTATTACACTCATACTTGTGCCACAATAACACTTATTCTCGGGCAAAGTTCAACTATTCAAAGGCAAAATACACTGTGTGCATGTTTTACTCACCATCTGAGAGCATGTATGTGTCCGCAGCAGTTTGTTTTGTGCTTTGTCTTTTACTTGAACTGATCAGGAGTCGAGTTTAATTCACTCGGTACAATGACAAAGGCTCTCTATTCTATACCATAACTTAATTTGCACAATATGGACCAATGTTTACAGTTCAGCAGCAGCACCGTCACCGGCACAATTAGGCAGCTGGTGGTATGGAGTCACTTAAGAGTCCCTGGAGGAGCCGTCACGGTCGGCTGAGCAGCATCTCACCAGCTTATGAGGGGAGAGTGTGGAGGTCAACTCCACGCATGATGCAAAGAGACACTAATGCAGCGGTGCATTACAAATGAAAAGTTATCGTGAATTATTGATGTCAACATCTGATGTCCGCGGCGCTCACTTGTCGGCGTCAGCAGTGACAGAGCGTTTGTTTACTGTGATTGGCTGCAGAGACAAATGACAGATGCCCAAACAGGAATGCATTCACTTCTTTTATTCATAAGATGGGAATAGTTTTTACATCTTATGCACAGCAGATACAAAGACAAACATGTTCTAAACCACAAACTAAATTCCTCCATCACTCTAATCCTGCTTCCCATTTCAAAATGGCCGCCCAAAAAAAAACAACCCATTACGTTTGTAGTCCAGTTTCACATTCTGAAAGATCGTTTTACAGCAATCTCATTTAAGCAGAATGGCACGAGCCACCTTCTGAATACTTCCATTTTTTTTTGACAGATACCCATTTCCCCTTTAAACAAATTGCACTTTTTTCTTCTTTAAAACTACGTCAACAGGATTATAGGATCAAAAAGTAACACCAAGAACACAAGAGACGACTAAACCATCCAACTTATACAGGTTTCATTATTTAGTTGCACAAAAATGCATAAATATACATTACGCAAAAAAGTACAAAAATACTTGTACTTTCCTTTGCTCAAATAATGACAGACACTGATATGATCATAAGGACTGGGGTTGTCATAGAACGAAGGGATGCATTCACAAGGTCCATGCGAGATAAGCCATTTACACAACAGCCTAGCTTTCACAGAGGTAAGACCAAGGTTCTACAGGAAAACAAAACATTTCGCTGTCTAGGCCAAGGTAGAGCGAGGCAACACAAACACTAAGAAAATTAGGATACACAGAACTCTGCGTTCTAAATTCATGCCAAAAAGACTAACATGCAATGACTCTTAACGCTTCTAAACCTCCCAGGAGCAGCGGTGACCCGTGGAAGGACTAGCTTAACAACGGTAACTTCAATTTGTCTATTTTCCTCAGCAGTTATGATCCATGGAGTTTGACACTAGGCCCTGCGTGAGGTTTCTTTTTTATGAAGTGCTAAGATGGTACCGCAATAGTTGCCAAGGAAAAGCTCAGATTGTCGACAGCAAGATGGTTTCAACTCAGACTCCCCCCACAGACAATCGGGAGGAGATATAAATACTGTTTGTTTATAGTAATGCACATCTGTCCATTAAATAAACCTGATTAAATTAATGAAGAGCTTGGCAAACCTCACTTCAGCTGGACAAAGGTGTGGTTCCCAGAGGCCTGAAGACACAGGGGAAACAAGGGTTAGTTCAAACAGGTCAATAAAGACAACAACAATGTGTTAGTGACAACATGTTAAACACCGTCAGCCCCTCAGACACACAGTCCATTAAAAGGCTATAAGTAGTAGGTTTTTTACAAATATTACTCAAACAGCAGTAAATAGTGCACTTGTTGGGGACTATTTTCAGCAGTGGATGAACACGTATTTGTTGTGCCATTATAAGTATCTCATAGCAGGATGGTAAATGTGGAATCAACTAAAAAAACTACAGTTTGAATAAGCAAAGTCAGAAGAAGCTCGAATATAACCAGGATAAGTTTGGCGATTGTGTTGACTTTTTTTAAACAAATCCCATGAAAAACAATTAATTGATGCCACTAACTGTCAAATTCTCTGTACCATGGGAGTCCAGAAACTATTGAAAACAGGATGTTGCACTGTGTATGTAGGGGTGTAACGATACGTCAATCTGGATCGATAAAGCGATTCAGTGACCAACGCTACGTCATCGAGGCAAAATTCAAATATTGATCCATATTGCGATCCGCCATCTTAGGTGCGCCTTTATTTTGAAATTACCGGCACGGCTTCACCATTTCCACAGCTCCGACGTCAGCAAGCGCTTCTCACTCCACAATAAACGAGAACAATGCTAACAGATAATGGCAAGCAGCCAAGAAAAGGACATTGAAGATATTTGCTCCCCTCTGCAGTGTGGACAACAGCTTTGTTTTATTTATTAAAAAAAATAAAGATTTTAAATTTATTTTATGTTCAAACTTTTGTTGCTTTTTGTGAGTTGATAATATAAATGTAATGGATTGTGTTAACAGGGATATATATATTCTCTCATCGATTGCAGGCCCCTGAATTGAATCGAAATTGTGACAGACTTTGTGACATCAGCAAATATCGTTTTGTTGTTCAAAGAATCGATGTATCGTATTAAACTTGTGATTTACACCCCTGTTCTTTTATTTTAATTAACTCAATCTCATGTTCACCGTCCTGCTACTGCAAATATGCACTCATGCGCCAGATGCGTTAATGCACAGCTGAAAATAGAACCTAACAAATGCTTAGTTTCCTCTCGTCTTAAAAACATTTTGTAGAAACTTAAGTATTCAGCTGTTTGAGTAACCAAGTGCCCTTTATTATGTGTACATATACAAGGTATATTCATGTTCTTTTTTCCACATATTTTTGTCTTTTATAGGATCAAATGGACTTCGGAAGTCAACCAACACATGTTGTTTTCACCTTTGTTGACAAAAAAAAAAAAAAGATGTACATGAAATATCACAGGCCGGTTTTTTGGACATTTACGGCAACACATTCTGCAGTCTTCTGTCAAACATCGTGTTAGTGTCTTTGTTAGTTTCAGTTTGCATGACATCATTTTAGCAGTTAAAGGATGGTGTTTGGGGGTTTGTAAGTCTAAGAAGAGAAACACTGTTTGACCAAAGGTTACTCACTAAATATCTAACAAAACTGCCGGGACTTCCATCCAGGCTGGGAAGTCTCAGAGGGAGTGGGGTACCAGCGCATCTAAAGAAACACAAACATAGTCATGTACAGCAGACCAGAACCAGGCTTCAGAGCTTCAATCCTCACTCCTGCAGATTTCATACATTAACACACTTTAAATTTACTTTTGACCAGCAGGTTTAGGAGGACTGTCCCTTTAAGCCCTGGTCACTGAAGCCATGGGAATGTGGGTCACGTAGCTGCTCATTGAGGACAATGGTCCTCGAGTAATTAACAGCATGGAAATGTGGAGAGTCGACCTCTCCATGTGTTAAACATTTCCACAGGGTGATCAGCTGGTATGCCTGAAACCTTTCATACCTGTGACTAAAACCCGGGCAGAATGAGGCCTCACATTTCAACACAGTGAAGGAAACATTACATAGAAACAAAACAACTTCAATACGCTCAGGAGGTTATCAGAAGTCGTTTGGAAACACTGGAGACAGTCACAGTCAAAGTAAAGAGGTGGAGAGTCAGTGGGAAGAGAACTCTGGGCTTTTTTTAGGGATCTTTCATCAGATTGCAATTAAAAAGGCTCCCTCCCCTTTATGTGGCTACACAGTCGGCTTATATTCCAACAGGAACGTGGACAGTAAGTTGGCACCTCCAGAGAAAGCCATCAAGTTCTGACAATTTCTCCGAGCGAATACCTGACATTCCTCTGCCTCCTGTGCCCGACAGAATGGCCCATGTAATCGCTGCCTACTTCGCAGGGCAGCACTCCCCTCTGCTCTTACATGGCTCGAGGAAGTTAGATCACAATGAACTTTAAATGACCCAACAAGAGAAATATTTTCCATTGCTATTGTTAACCAAAAGCCCTGCCCACTGCCTTGTAGTTAGCTACACTACAGCTGGAGCGTTTAGGCTGCAATTAGCTTACAATGTAAACACTTTGTGCTGCCCTCTCCTCCCATCCGATGTATTTTCCGTCGCTCCGATAGAACTTGTATTACAATGTTGAAAATGTAAACATGCTAATAGATCTGGAAATGTAATAAAACATGTTTTAAATTAATTTCAGACCAAAATATTGTGTTAAAATGTTGCTACAGTCTAAATGTAAACCTCTTTCAAAGTCTTATTTGGGATAAAACTCCATCCGAAGGTTCAAATTGGTATTTTTCTGCACACTAGGGATCAAAACCAGCTAATTCTATCAGGAATAAGCACATTTATCTGCCAGCTCACGGACAGGACAGTGATACATGGAGCTCCATTAAAGGAAAAATTTATACCTCCATGTCTGGGTCTCGTCCATAAAAGGAAGCCATGAGCCAAAAACAGCCAGATGACAACCACAAAGAGGGATTTAAGCTAAGTGCACAGTATTGTAATGTTTTCTACATCAAAGAATGCACACTTCACTTCCCCTTGAGACATTTTCCATTTTAAAATGACAGAACCTTTTTATTGCAATATAACTCAAGCTGCTGGTTTCGTAATATTAAACTGTGCAGCCAGATTAAATGATACTTCAGCAACACGTGCTGTTATTGTTGTACCTCAAAGCACTGGGAAGGTCTCGATCTCTTCTTGTTACAGCTGCAGAACTGCATCCTTAATTTTCTCAAGTTTTAGGATTACCTAACAGACCACTAAACCATCCAAGTTATTAACGAAGCAGCTGCACATAAAACTTTGACAAATCATTCATTTAACTGCAGACCTGCATCATCTTCAGTAGCCAGCTGCAGGTTTGAGTTTGTGTCGCCGTATTGTCAGAGCTTTATGTGCGCTAGAGGAGAGTGTACTGAAAAGGAAATGGAAGATAAGAGAGACACACACCGGTTGGTCCCTCACCTGGGCGTGGAGGGCTGCAGCAGCGGCAGCGGCCGCTGGGTAAGTGAAGGCTGCGTGAGGGAGGCCCGGGGTCAGCTCCGTGGTGTACAGGGGGTACGGAGTCCAGGCATCCGGAGATGCTGGGATCAGTGCTGCCCCCGTCAGATCATCTGGGGAAGTACAGGGCGGGAGGAAACACAAAGCTGACTGACCTGACCTTCAACGTACAAGCTTGCATCTTGTTATCAATAATTACTACGGCTAGAAATTTGAATAAGGAAGAAAATGTGTAATCAAAGAAGTTTTGTGATGATTTGTGTCATTATAAAACGTCTAGGTTTTCTACCACTTGGTAAAGAATCTTGTTATAGCTTGTACTGTCACAAAAGCAACCTGAATCACTTACTACCCCAATAAGGTGCAGACAGACCAGATTTCATTTTAATATATGTGGCATTACAAAGGACACAGTCATGTCATCTCTATAAACGTTCCATTCCATTTGTGGTCCTGCAGTATGTTCAGTTAGTGATGGAGCAGGTTGGTTTGAGAGAATCCATCAACCTACATCTGATGAAGATTTAGCATTTTAATAATCTTTATAAACAGAAACCGGTTCTAGATATCCGCTCTCAACTCCAACACAAGTCTCTCCACTCAAGTTGCTAGTCAGACTGAAAAAATGCCAAGCACATGTAAAAGGATTTGTCACAGAACTAATCGAATCGCTGGTTACACCAGAAGACCCAAAACTTGCCTGAGATTGTAAATTGAGCCACCGCTCTGTTCACACAGGTGAATTATGATAGGACTTTGGATGCAGTGAGTGCAAGGACAGAGACGGAGATTCATATGGTTAAAAAAAAAAAAAAAGATTTTTTTTAGTTTTAAATTTGGTGAATTGCTATTTCCATGCTAAGCCTGACAGCACCCAAAGTTTACAGCTGTTCCGACATTTACTGTACCATTCTACCTTTGCCAAAGCAGACGGGTAAATTTCAGCGGGTGAAATCTGGTCTGAATGCATTTTAAAAATCAACCAAAACCTGTTTAAACTACTGAATCCAGCAGGTTTTAAGGCCAAAGAGAGCAGCGACACATCTGCTGACTAATCCCTGTGAGAGCGATATTCCCCAGCTGGACAGAAGCAAAGCAGCTTTCTGAAGAGTCGAGATGGCACATGCATGTGGAGGTGAGTTAGTCCTTCATTTGTTAGACTCTGTTTTTAACCCCTGCCCATTTGTCTTTAATGCCATAACATCTTTAGACAGATTTTAAACAAGGGTAAGAAGGGTAATCGAGTTCTGGCATTGCCAAGGTGAGAGTGGATGAGAGAGCCTAGAGTGGTGCAGCCGTACAACTTACATGGGTCCCGTGCAATGAAGTGTGCTCCTAGAGCGGGGTGGATATTTGTGGGGTTCGGTGTGGCCATCAGCTTACTCTTTGCCATCTTCGTGTTGGCTTTAGCAAACTCTAAGCGCAGGGTCTGGGGGCTTTCGGGGTCAAAACGGATACCCTGGGGGAGAGACGGAGGAGGGGAGGAGGGGGACAGAGTATCGTAAGGGAGGTGGGCTGAGTTTGAGGGGCTGAAGCTCAGTAGTCTCACATGGCCTCCTTTCCTGAAGCCGTGTTTTAATACTCGGGATGTATCCTTCAAGCTTCCCTTTAGCTACGCACTGTTCTGTCCTCCTGTGGGATGTTAAAAAACACCCTCTACACCTGACAACCGTTTTAAAAATGGTCTTCAAAGAAGGGAAGACTGAAGGATATGCTCCTGAAATATCTCAACAGGCTTGCGTCTCCTTTTCCTCATGACGAAATCAAGAGCAGCAGCGACAGGAGGAGGAGGAGGAGTTCCCCCATCGCACGAGCCAGGAGGAGAGGGAGACGAGGAAAAGGGCCGATGACAAGACTTTAAGTGTAGTTCCTTTCAGGTGGTTTAACCCTGCTTGTGTTCTTGTGCCCTAAGCGTTGTGCCCACATGCAGGTGAGTAGTATTTTGGTGTGTGTGTGTGTCTGTGTGTGTGACTGCTGGTGTGTCTAAGACGTGATGCTCATAAGGAAGGCTAAAGGCTATGAGAGAGAAGTGTTAGATACTGCCAATGTGGGCTACTGGGTGCCAAAATAAGAGGTTACACTACTGAAGTCGTGTCATATAACACTACACATGTGGCTATGGAACAGGTAGTACAGTAAAGCAGTGATATGCAAAATAAGGAAAGCTATACCAGGCTAAGAAGGGATGTGTATCAAGGTCAAAGTAAACTACCGTAAGGCTACGGGATTCTGGCCTCTTTCCAAAAATGGCCCTGCCATTGAATTATAAGAAGACAAAACGGGTTGGCTTTGAGAAATCTTACGGGAAAGAAGATGTTTTTAAAGTCCGAATCATTCTTTTCTCTTTAGGTAGAAGCAAAGGTTAGAAGAAATCTACGAAATAGACAGTTTTATAGCATGGGGGAAATAAAAACAGCAACAGGAAGGAAAGAAATCCATTAAAAAAACACGGCAACACTTACATTTAGTGAATTTTTCGCAGCTTCAGCTCCAGAGCGACTGTCAAAGGTTACAAACCCGACCGGCTGCAAGGCAAAGAGGGAAGAAACAAACTTTGACAAAAGACCACAATGGAGAAGCACCTTATCACGAAATGAGCTGCTTTTGTCTGAAATTCATGGATTTTTATTTAGCCATATAAGTATCTTCACGTTCATGCGCTAAAAGAAAATAATTTGTTAAACAAAAAAGCAACAAATGAGGATAATTCAAGCTTTTATAAGGAAAACATTTTTCACTTTGTTTTAAAATGTAAACACACAAGAACGTGCATTTTTATCAAACATCCTTCCACAATTAATGCATCTTAACACTGTGATATTTACGCTGTTGTAGAACATCCTCTGTCCAAACAGCAAGAAAAGAGGGATTTATACTTTAAGTACACGTTTAAGTTGCAAAGGGAGCCAGCACAGCTGGCTACATGTTAAGTATTTCAGTGTAGCATTAAAGCCGTTCCCTCCGCTGACGGTAGGCATCTCACCTGTTTTGATGTTAACTTAATCAGTGACCCTTCATAACCCTGTGGGGAAGAAAGATAGCCAATTATCCACCCTGCAGTCACATGCAGGAAGTCAGGCATGAACATTTCTTGCTATATCAAGAGGAAACTGTTAGTGTGCAAACCATCATGGACCCTCTCCGCTGGGACAGCTTTTTACTTATATTTGCTGTGGTAAAAAAAAAAAACATGAACTTTTCCAACATACGCAGCTTTCAGAAAACTATGTAAATGTTTTCCACAAAGCTAGAAATAAGATACCGAGTATGTCGAGTGTAAGTAGAGATAAGAACATGTTATCAGATATGTGAGGGTTCTCTCTTTTGCTTTAATTTAAGATTAAGCATGCTTTCCAAATACACCAGGTTAAAAAGAGCACAGGGTTTGGTTAAATCACGTGCAAACTCCAGAGAGAGGAAGAGGAATTTTGTCTGACGACAAAACTGATCGATGGGATCTCTCCTTATCCTGATTTACAGCTACGGAAAATTAAACAACTTGCACTGGCTGTGATAAATCCTCAGCAACAGTCCAAACCAGATCAGTAATTCAAGGTGAAAAGTGAGTGAAAATATAGTCAATATTGGAGGATTCGCTTGGAAAAATAAAGGTTTAATTTGTATCAAATCTTCACAGAATTACACGCTGCTGTTTGCCTGCTGCAGAAGCAAAGGGCAAATAGATAAACCTGTTACGCCGACTTAAGAAAACAAATCATTTCAGTGGTTTCACAATCTGTGAATGTTACGAGGGGAAATAAAAATGTCCCTGCACAGTGAGCGAGCTGGGTCACGGAGAGGGTTGGTTGGCCAATCGCGAGGGCTACTCATTTACACATTCCACACGATCATCCATGTGCGAGGGATACCACTTCCAATTTGGTTAGTTAGGACACGGGTGGGAGGGGTGTTTATGGAGGTGGAGTCCGGTCAAAAACAGAGCGATGGAGAAACAATGATGTGGCCTCATTTCCATATATGCAAATATTCCCGGACCTCCGTTAACAGGGGGATTGTTTGATGCGAGAACGTACAAAAGAGGAGCTCTGATAAACTTTGTGAACTGAAGCAGCAAAAGGATGACAGTTACTTCCTCAATACTCTAATACAATCGCAAAAATTTGAATGGTCGATGTACAAATAATCCTTACAGAAACTCCAATGACTTATTTCCTTTATTTCCCTTATTTCCAGCAACTGGTGAACAGCAGCCACCTTTGCTGTATTTCTAAGAAGAGCAAGAAGTCAAGTCTTTCACGTTTATATTCCCTAAATCAAGAAATTTCCCTCTCAGGGCTTTACAATCTGTAGAATATGTTGCATGTCGTGACTCACCTTGAAAGGTCTGAAGAGAAGGTAAAGTTCCCGAGGTTTGATATCGACCGGTAGGCCGCTGACAAACAGGGTTCGTACCTGCAAACATAAAAGCAAGGCGGCAATCCATCAGTCTGAAGAGACAAACGTAATACTCAGGGTCTTGTCTTCATTCAGCATGTGGGAGAAGAACTGAGCTGCAAAGATGAGGTATAAAACATAATACAAATCATGAAATTAAAGGGTCACATATTTACAAAGGATTGTGTTAGAGGTTTTCTGTATGGATACTGAATGTCTCCCGTTAACTATCCCAGCATCTCTTCTTCCTCCTCATTAACCAACACAAAAGGACGGGAATATTTACAGTTGAACTTGACTATGAGCAGCAAACATTCATGGTTATCAGGACCAGAAAAATCAGAAAAGGAAAACACAGAAAACATGTTTTATTGTCTGAAAGTTAAAGATAAAAACAAGAACACTGCACAGCTTCAGTTCACACACAGCCTCTGCTTCAGTGACATATGACTTGACCTCCAAACAGGTCATGGGTCAAATGTCTTATTGGTCAGGGACTCTAAGCTTTCTTAACTTTTAGCTGAAATGCAATAAATTAGTTCTGTCGACCCTTTAAACCCACTGGTTTCAAACCTTCTCTGGAAGGAAAACTACATCTTCTTGGGACCCTCTTGACATGTGCATTTAACCAAAGTGCATCAATTATATACAAGATTTCTAATCTATTTGAATAAAGTTTAAGGCCTGAAAAGAGGTAAAGCATGAATAAGCAGATAGAGGTTTTTTGCTGCTTTATTCCTGTGACTCCTTAGATTTATGACGTGACCCCTCGGCTGGGTTCTGACCTTCAGGTTGGGAAGAAATGTTTAAGCCCCATTAAGATCCAAACGGCTGACGTCTTGATAAGACAAATTTCAAAAGAATCCTTTCATATCTAATGTTTGCCTCATTAACAGAACTGAAAGAGAATTAAATATGATCAAAAACCAAATTTATAACATCCCATCTTTCCTGCGACATGTTACGAGCTAAACGGTTAACATTGATCCTTCTGAGGGACCCCTGGATCCCCTTCGAGGAGTCGCCCTGACCAGATACTGAAAGCCGAGGCTGCGTACAGTCCAGTGCAGCCGAGGGAAAGCGTGCAGAGCGAGGCCCATTAGTTCCCAGCCGGTGGGGAGGCCCTCAGTACAATGGGGCTGCCAGAGGAACAGCAGTGGACAACAGAGCACAGCGTGACACCATTTCCTTCCTCTGACCCGCGGCCCCGGCCCTGCTGGCCCTCCGGCATTTTTCAGGTGCCGCACAGCAGCATTTCTCAGCCCTCTACAAGCCAGAGCATACAGCAATATACGGCCGCACAGCTGGACTCAAAGTCAATGGAGATGTTTTAATGTGTTCACTGGCTTCTCTTTGACTGGGAATTTAAACCCTCATAAACCCCAGTCTGTGTTTTTAATAAAATCTGACACATTAGTTTTAATTTCAGTGAGCTGCTTTAAACAAACGCATCTACTGGTGGCTGAAAAGATACTGAATGTTAACCTTACAGGGCTCTAAAAACAGACTTAATCTTTAACACATTTCTGGCCTGTTTGTTTAATCTTTGCGTTTAAATACAAGGAGAAAGACGACAGATCAAATTAGGCTAAGAAAAGTGGCCACACGTGTCTTTGTTGTAAGATAATGGGAACAAAGGAGGAGCAACAAAAGGCCCTGCGCTCCCCTCAGAGTGTCTCCATAAGGAGTCATTAAAGAGGAAATACAGCCGGCCACACAGAGCTGAGAGTGACAGCTGGACAAAAAGTCAACATGGAGCACTATGGAGGGAAGTCAATTAACAGAGTTTATTTAAATATAACAAATTATATACTAAAATATTTAAACTAAATATTGCAAATAAGGATGTTGTTAGCTTTATTTTAGGTTTCTGTTTCATTACGTCTCAGAGCCTCTTCACAAATCAGAAGTGGAGATGGTGAAATTACACCGAGATGTTTGTATGACGCATCTTATTTTGTTTGGCACGTGAATGCAAACACGCAGACAAAGTCACGACAACATACTGAGGGGGAAAAAATTTAAGGGATATTTGGAAAATGAAAAAGGCCCTAGTTATTAATTTGCCCTTTTATGAATGCAGATAGGAAGCTCATTTTACAATTTTATTTGTAATGAATTTTGTCGTTTTTTTTCCTAAACATATTTAAAGCTAAAATAAATCCTCATGACCCTTTTGGAAGCGTGGGTCACAAAGAAACGTTATCAAGTAGATGTCAGTTTCCGGTCTTAAAAAAATACAAACAGGGAGAGAAGAAAACGATTGATTGAGCAGCTTAATTGATTTACTGCCGTGGAAACTTGCTAATTAGGCTTTTCTACACCTGGAGGAACACCTTTTATTTTGTCTGATTAGAAAAAAAAAATCGACGTCACTGCAAAATGCATTGCGAAATAAAATGTTTGGAAATTTTTCCTTATCTTTTATCTTTCCAGTGGGCTAACTTTGATACTCACCACAAAGTTGGTTTCAATGCTTTCTTATAAAATGCTCAGCAATAAAGAAAAACGACTAAAAGGCGAATATTTAACACAACTTGCAAACTTTAAAGTCTTAATTTGTAACCGGAAACAGTTATATTTGGCTGAGACTGATCATAAAGACGGAGTCAAACTTGTGTTAAACTCACCTCCTCCTCGATGGAGACGTTGTTGTTGGGCTCTGCGTCAGCTTTGAGACTCATGTTGACGGTCGCCTCAGCTGCTGCTGCTGCTGCTTCAGAAAGTATCAAGAGTTTCCTCGTCGAGTGATATTTCCCCCAAGTGCGGCTGAAGCTGCAGTGAAAGTCCTGGTGGCGTTTAAACTTGACGAGAGAAGATGTGCCGAGGTGAGGTCGTGAGGACGAGGACGGCGGCGTAGAGGAGGTATCCGAGGATATCTTAGTAGAAGAAGTAGTATTGCGAGAGAGAATCATTCATAAAAGGGAGGAAAAGGAAAGAAAAGAAATTACAGACACGCGCTAAACTAAAGGTGAGAAGGTGGATTTGTGCTCCGTGTGTGAGGGTGAAAGATGGGGGGAAAGAAGTGCGCGTAAAAAACACGAAGCCTCTGCGCTCACATCAATGCCCTCAGCTGTGGGACTGTGCGGAGGAAGAACAAGTAAACTTTTCTCATTGGAGCGCGTCTCTCTCTCCTCCTGTCCGTGAGTGAGCCCCCCTCCTCTTCCTCCTCTTTCTCTCTCTCTCTCCTCCTCCTGCTTTTCAATTAGGTCATCAATTATGTTGGAGTCCGCTGTGAGCCGTAATCAGGCTGCAGATCCGCCTCAGCTGTTGCAGGAAGGGCCGGCCCCTTCGCCGCCGCATCACCGTTTCTATGGGAGCCGCACAGCCAATAGTCATTTCTCCCAAAACTAACAATTAATAATAGCTGAACATGAAAATAATTATTATACTTTACGGTAAATTCAACCTTTTTCTCGTGTTTTTGTAAGTCTGTATCATCACTTCCTGTACATCCACAAAATAAAATAAAAATAGGCCTTCCCATGCTTTACCAAAGAATAAAACAATAATTATTTTTCTATATTATTTCATTTTTTGCTTTATTACTAAACATTTAAAGGGCAATTCAAGACAAAATTATGTTTTTTTTAAATGTATGTTGCACATTTTATTACAGATAAATGTGCGTTACATCAAAGTCTATACAGAAAAATAATTTATTGGTGACAGGACATTAATTTAAGTATATATATTAATGCCTAAATACTTTACATTTAGGCTGAAATATCCCAAAAATTCAAAGTAAAAGACTCAAAATAAAACCGACATGTACTATTTTCTTTTATTTTTAGATGATCAAAACAGCAGTTTTTATTCTTTAGGGTTCGGGAGAGCTTTGTCTGCAAATCCTGACAATGATGAATAAGAAGGAACTATGTCGTCAGCTACAGCCACTCACACACACACACGCACACACACACACACTTATACGAGGGATGATCGAGAGGGGAAAGCTGTATTTATTTATTTGACGTGCATGAAATGATTGGATTAATAAATAATATTTGACTTTGTTTGCAGTGTTACACTGTAAGTCAATAGATCAAATAATAATAATGATAATAATAATAATGGCTGTGTTTGAATTGGACCCAGGTTGACGTAAGAGTGGCGTGGGTGGGGAAGCGGCCTGTGCTGTGCGTTGAGGCTCGGCCCTGGACGTGAGCCCAGCATGCAGCGCGTTTCCTCACAACAAGGCAGCTCTCAGAGGCCACACGGCTTCCTGACTTTGTATAAGAACACAATCAGGCCTGAGGAGGGGGGCGGCCGTATATTCTCTCTGTACTTCTTCAGATTTGATCTAAAAATAGTGAAGCTGTGCTGTGTTTTCAGTTTGTTTCTGTACGTACTGACTGAACCCAAGTGGTGACCTCATCCTATAGAGGGAAAGAGAACTGGTCAGGCCTGGTCAGATATTAAGCATCACTGACACTGGAGATATTAAAGTGTGAACAAATTATATGAGTTCAATTTGTCAGAAGTCATTTCATACCGCGTAATGACACAGCATGTTGAAGCAGCTATCAGAATTCTCTACATGAACTGAGAGATGAAACAGCAGTGAGTAATTGATAAATGAAGCAGCACAACATTTCTGTGCAACCGCTCACTGTTTACATTATCCATTATTTATTGAGGTAATTTTTAAGACACAAAATGCCAAACATTCACCAGTTCCAGCCTCTAAATTATAATCTTCTGTTTACAATCAATATCTTTTGGGGTTTAGAGTGTTACTCGGATAAAACAGAACATTTTTAAGACCTAAAAAGTGCAGACCTTTCAATTCAAGGAGGAATAAACCTGTCAGATTAATCAATAATTAGAATAATCATTAGTTACCTTAAAATCAAGGTTGTTGATTGTAAAATTGTTTAAACTAATTTTAGAATTACGCATGTTTTTCAGTGTTTTAATGGATCAAAATCTCCTTCATGTGAGACATTTTCGGTCCATTTGAATTAAGAATGAGCACCGTGTGACTGATCTGTTCGCATGTGAGGAAGCTGTAGGCCTCTGATGTTTAAAGGGTCTGCTGCTGGCTGCTCGGATGAACTCTTTTTATCATTGTGAGATTTTGAGAGTGCGGCAAGTTTAACACATATTTAATACTCATCTTAAATGATTTGTTTTGTGTAGAAGTGTTTTATGTTTTATGGAAGAAACGTTTCCCCCCGAGGAAAACCAGGAGGACACGTGCAGATCTACGTTTCATAACAAACCAGAGGTTTGCAGAGACGTAACTCTATTCCACCTTCAGTCAGCAGAAGGATCATACTTGAGTTTCGCGAACGTTAGGAACAACATACATTACGCTCTATTTGTCATTTTAGTAACACAGCGACTGCTTATGAAATATTGACTGTGCTGCTGAGTGTTCATTAATTCATTGAGCACATTTCGTTCGGACAGTCTGAACTATAAGGGCTTCATGCACAGGAGGACGCCATCATGCCCCTCCTATACATGAATTCTAACATTGTTCACTCAGTAAGACACAGTATGATCATAAAGCTGCATCTCTCTCAGTTTTAAGGAATCATATTTATCGGATATGTGATCACATGACTTTAACATGTTATTCAAACTTCTGTAATCCAAGTTGGAACGATGAAAAAAACATGTTGTCGCTTTTACACATTTAGAGTTTGATTTTTAGTTGAGAGTTTTAATTATTAAATAGCTTGCACATTTGTTATGATAGAAGTAGGAAATAAGATTAATTGGTTATAAATATCAGGATAATGATGTATTTGCTGCATATGATCAGTTAAATGTAGGGTTTGTTAGGAACAAAGGCAGAACATTTCCATTGTCTGAGAGCCTGAATGTAGAAAATGTAAACTTTTGTATCGGCTCTCTACAATTATTTCTTAACTCACTTTAAACGTTATTTCATTTGTCACGTCATTTTGAGCACATTCTCTAAATGTTGCAGCCTGAAATGTTTATTGATGCTCTTGTTTTCTGTCTGTCGCTCTCTCTCTTCTAAATTTAAAGTCATAATCTTGAAGATTTCAGTTTTGTGTGGGAGCACACTTCCCAGATATCCATAACTCTTGATTTTCCTCGCTGACGGTAGCTTTCCTTTTCAGACTGTTTGCCTTCATCTGAGCGTCGAGTTTGTTTTCACTCATTTTTGAAGTTGTATCTGTAGTCATCCATCTTTTCTTTGTTTGTTCAGCCATAGTAGATTACTGTTTACTCGCAACACTTGCAGAGAGCGGAAAAGCAGCTGCTTAGCTCCGCCTACCCTCTCTGGCAGACCAACCACTGCTGGCTGATGGAAAACACGTCACTAACTGGGCGCTGCTTGTAATTTTTTCTGTGAAAGTCGCCACAGACAGCCAGTCTGTAATACTGCAAATGCAAAGGCTTTCATCAGTGGGCCATAGGATCAATCACCATTGTGTAACCTCATTCAGCGATAGATAGTGACTTAACATTTATTTAAATGAATCAAGATTCTATCTTTAATGAAGGATTTGTTTGAGACAAAACCAATATATATATATATATCTATATATAGATATATATAGGTTGGGGACCTGCTATAACAAAACATAATATAAAAAATTGAAATTTTATTATCATCTCTTATTTCAGACAAATTTCATTCACTGCACATTTTGTGAACTTGTCATCCTGATTCTTTTTGATGTCTTTGTTTTGTGTGTCTATTCTTCCAAAAACGCTTTAATACAACAGTCTTAAAACGCAGAAGTTCCTTAAATATGACCAGTAGTTGAAACACGTGGACCACCTGCATGCAAAGAGTTAAAACGCAGAAATGAGTCACTGAGGCTCTGAACCTTTTATGCCCAAAGATGTCACTGCCATCCTCCCTGCCAAAGATAGCTGTGTGGATGTTCAGAACAAATATGTCTTATTTATACGTCTCTTTCAGATTTAAAGGAACGCTCGGGCTTGTTTGGAGCTAAACTCACAGACCTCTCCCTCTAAGTGTTGGCATGGAGGCTTTACATAATTGAGAGCTGGGACTTTTATAGTTGAAATTATCAAGAGATGTTTGTTTTTTTTTAGTCTAAATGGACTCTCAGAGCGTCAGGACTTAGAAGACTACAGGCGATGCTGCTGCTTCTCATTAATCAGGAAACAGGAGAATAGACTTTTTTTTTTTTATGGACCCGCTGGATGTCTTGTGCTTTTACATCACAGCTCGTCCCACGTGTCTCAAACATCAAATACTTCAGAAGCACGATAGATTGTTCGAACTAAAGGCTGAGAGTTCAGGAAGCCGTCACGTCCATCAAACTGCAGAAGATATTTTACTGCAACCAAAATAGAAGTTTAACATATAGCTTATATAGTTGGAGAGCATGTCAGTGGTTGTCCATCATCTGAGCACCCCTTCTAACATAAGCCCCTTTCATGCACTATCCAACATTGTCCGGTCAGTCTACATGTGTGCAAACAGCCAAATTTTTCCTGCCAGCCTCCAAGTAAAATATCCGCAAGAAGTCGGGGTGAGCAGATGTGTGAATCAGCAGGTATTAGTCAGGAACATTAATCGTGAGCGAGTGGGTAGGGTTATGACGTTTATATCATGCGATCGGTGCAAATCCAGGAGAGCGACACATAACAGGATGCATAAAAGCATCCGAGGTTGAGGAAGAAGGATCAATTTAAAGATGACATTAGGAAAGATGTCTGCAAACTGGAGAGGGAAGAGATTCCGGAGCTTTGTTCGCCAGTTGCAGAGAGCGCAGCATACTTTTTACATCGTCTGAAAGGGAACCTCTCCGGCTGTGAGGGACATGTCAGAAAGGGCCTCTCTGGAAAGTTTCAGAGGCAGACTGTCTTTAAATTGTCAGCGAGCACACTTTGGAGGAGGTAGTGTGAAAAATTGTGCAGATATACTGCAGGTGATGTTGTGGCGCAAAGAGGTTATATGATTTTGACATTTTAGTTTTATTCCTACTGTTAGATAGAATGTTATATATATATTTCTAGGTCAGATTTTATTAAGGCTTACAGTAACAAATGCCATCATTCAAGATTTTGGGTTTTGAACCGTGTCAACCAGTCTCGTGTCATCCATGTCGACCGCCGGCTGAAGGGGAGCAAAAAAAGACAAAACAGTGAGCGTTGATTTTAATCAATAAATATAAGTTAGACCTGTAGAAAGCGCATGAAACTTTGGGGAAATAGAGCCACTGTGTGCAGTTTTTAGAAAAGGTGACACATATCTTTTTCATCATTTTCATCGTGAAATACTGAAACAATACAACGCGTTCATGTCCCAGCTTTTCCTGGAGCTTTGTCACACCTGTGTTAGGCCCAAAACTACATTTCTATGGTTCGAGAAAACATCAAACGCGATGTTAACTTTTGGATTCACTCCTGACTCGAACTCACACTGCTAAAATAAACGTCCTATTAGGGGTTTGATTTTTTTTAACTCTTTAGCGTCCATATCTGTTTTCCTTTTTGTGCTTTTATTCAACTAAATGCAAAAAAGCTCCTTTGCCAGCTTTTTTAACCCATTAAAATTTAACTTCTTAAATCCTCCTTCGCGAAAGGAGGGTTTTCCAAACAACTACAGGACTTTAATTCAAAATAATTTGAGTGCAAAGTGTCTCAAAGATATCAATATATTCAACAAAAATGTGGTGGGAATGTGAACAAGATGATACACAAGAAGTATTGAATGTTTCCCTTCCTCTCTTAAGTTTGCATATTTCACTTGATGTAAATATCGTTCAGCTCCATTAGAAGCTTAAACAGATTAAATTAAAGTGTAAAACTGGATGTCAAGGTGTTAATAGGATCCTGCATGTTGCCAATAGACGACCTTTTTCACTGAATTAGCCGCCATTGTGTCCACCAGATAATCCAAACCGTTCAAAAGCATTAAATCAGACCCCCCCCTCTCTACCCACCGACACCTGACAGAAACAGAGACTGTATAGCTCAGAGGCTCTGGGTAAGCCTCATGTTTTATTTGCGAAAAGCGGCCCCATTGTCCCATAAGTCACCTCGCACAGCACTCTTCTGCTTCATGCCACACTGAGCCTGTCCTACTGCGTTAGCGTCACCCGCTGCTAAAGCACTTAGCTTGTGTTCTCGGTGTCCTCTGTGGTACAGCCAAACATCCATTTGGAGGTCCTAGGAAACTTTGAAGCTTTTTCACCCACACACTGCGCGAGGGAGGCACGGGATGCATTTGTGACGTCTCTTTGTCCAATAAGTAGCTCTCTTCACGAATACATTAAAGCTAATCAAGGACGTGGATGTAGCCGCGCTTCCCAGCCCAAACAGCATTAAGGGTATGAAAGTGATTTGTTCCAATGAGGGATTTTATTCACACAGTAATATCTGTTATATCCTATAGCGAGCGATAGCACCAGTAATCCATTTGGTTGCCACATTTTATCTGTTGCCCTGTTTTTCCTAACACTTGTCAGACATTGTCACACCCGCTGAGAGAAGCAACAAGGACTGAGGGAGGGCGGAGAGGCTACTACGACTGCTGGAAATCAATCAATACACTGCACGACTGATTCATGTATCAGACATATCTCAGTTCATATCGTTAGTATATTAAAACTCGGAGAGGACATAATTTGTATCTTAGCAGTAAGAGCTTTAAGTGGAACAGCAGAGTGAAGTTGTTCCAGCAGATGACATGAAAAACAATTTAATGCTCTGCTTTCATTTGATGTCACAGCTGCACTCCAAAGAAGTTTCACAGCTGCCTTTTTACATCTGCTTTCTGTTGTGCACAAGAGAGGATTTTCACATGAGGCCCTGTTTTAATATCGTAAATAAAAAAGTGGAGCAAGTAAACAAGTTGTTTCATTAGCAGTTAAGTTATTACTCTCCAAGCCGGAGAAGCAGACAACATGCGAGCTTGTGTTTTATTTGCTCTGGCGGATGCGTCTGGTTCCCCTCCAGCTCAGACAGATTTAAAGCTGACCTGGCCAGGGTCAGGCCAATCACGGCCGTTTAACAAGTATGAGGCGGGGTTTGATAAGATAACTGTTCAGCAGAGGCACGATTGTAAACATACAAGATGGCTGCCGCTAATGTGGGGCATTCTGTTGAACCTTTATCAGGTCAGCATTAAATGAACTGGACAGTATGTTTTTTTGAATTCTAGAAAAACAAACAGCTGCACCTGAAGCTTTTGTCCACTAGAAACAAAAAGAGAGGTTGCCCGACATCTTCAGCCCAGTTCACAAATGCATGTTACTTTGGCAAAGTCAGGTTATTAATTTCCACTAATTTTACAACAACCAGAGAAACGGATTTACTTAATAAAGCCTTGATTTGTAAATCATGTGCATCACCACCAGCCTAATTAACCCTGTCCTGCCATGACAGCTTTTTTCTGGTTTATCACCTAGCTAGGATACAACGTATTTACTCTGATGTCAAGTTTAAATGCTGTTTCATTTTTGTTCGAATGCAATCCAAGATGAAGGCCATATAAATCTAGGAATTCTGTCGAACACTTTTTGGTTAATCAGCAACTGAAACCACTCTGGACGGTGAAGATGTGAAGTAGTGTTGGATTTACGTCTCTTTGAGTCAGATTTTATGGCTTCGTTCCTCTCCGAGAGCAGCTCATTTTTTCAGGGGGCGGAGGTTACTAGCTTTATCTGCAAAATAATCAATAGGAAAAAGTCAAGGTAAGATTTGGATCGGATTCAAACTTAGACATCCCAGCAATATAATTTCAATTTGCGTGTGTGAACTAGGTTTGGCAGCACTAAATTACTCGACCCGCATCGTAAACATTACACAAGGTGGCGCCATATCCCTCTGCTCTGTCAGTGAATTTACCACTTTAAATTTACCCTCTGTGTTAAATGTGTTGTAAATAAAGGTGAATTGCACACTTGAGCTGCGGAGTTGCAGTTGCAGTTGCATTTTTATGCAGAATCTGTAAAGAGAGATTAACACGAGACAACAGCTAATGTTAGCATTCAACCATTCCGAGCTAACAATGCTGTTGGCTAATAGTGCCAAATTCTGGCCAGAAGGTGGCAGTGAAAAAGGTTTATTATAATCCAGTATAGCTATATAGTTTAGCTAGTTGTAGCTTTTTCAAAACAAACCATCTAACCCTTAAATCAGGTAAAGTGGGAGTTATAACCGCCGTACCAGTGGTGTACTCAAGGCTGCCCCCATGTCTGTTGTTGATTTTAAAAATGGTAAAGTGCCCTCTGGGTGTCCTTCCAGTGAATAAATGATACATGTTGGAAAATTATTTGGCCTCCGCACACTGCCATGTGTTAGACAATGTGCCCTCATGGGATGCCTCTATAGTTAAAAATGCCCACGTTGTTGTTTTGCATCACAACTTTCTGCACGCTGGTGCCCCTCAAACAGCCTGAGAACGCCACTGCTCTGTACAGCAGCATTTTCTTTCTCCAGCATCTCGTGGTCCAGATGTACAGCCCCGTCTCTTCATCCGTCCTGCCTCTGAGCGGCTCGCTGTGAGACACAGTTCACAGCTTCTCTGCAGAGGCCTCTGAACGAGGTGCCTCAGTGTCACTGATTATGTAAACTATTGAATTCAAGCAGGCTGTGTTTGTGTTCGGCTCATCAGCGTTAATCATTTTTACATCAGAACTTCACTCACTCACTATGAGAATCTTCTGTCACTAACATTAGTGAACGCAGTAACCCCAGTTCATTGCCTCCTCCTCTCGCGGATCTCAGGACTGTTATGTTTTCTACAATGACAACAAAGCCGGTGCCAGCAGGGACTGTGTTTATTGTTTCATACAAAGCACAAAACAAAACTACGAGCTGAAAAATGTTCCGAAAGATTTGCCAGATCGGGGGGGAGACTACTGTGAGATTGTGTGTTACAAATTGTTGCAACTCAGATGCAAAAACAAACCTTTTTTTCCCCTGGCAGACTGTTCTTCTCACACTATTTTATTGGATCTTGGAGGAATGACAGAAGAGAGACGATCTTATTGTGGATCTTACAACTTTAACGAAACAGATTTAATATCAAAATACTTCCTTTTACGCTACAAAAAAACACCCACTCTCAGCATTCCTATCAAGAGGAAATGCTGAAGAAACGACCCACTGGGACCATTTAAGTCATTTTCTCATGAAGTGAAACGAGCAGATAAAGAGAAACTCCTCTGAGATTTCCCTCAACATGGGAAAAACATGTGAAAAAAAGGTTTCTGAATCACATTCTTTGAGCTGAGAGTCATCCAAAATTAAATAGAAACACAATAACAACTGAATTAACTCCACAAAGCAGCCTGTGCCGTATGAAACGCAAAGTAACTGCAAACAAATATAAACACTTTCACAGCATCCTCCCGCAGCAATAAGGTCCTCACTTCCTGTTTGTGTATGAATATGGGACATGGAGGGTTATGCTATTTAAACCAAAGGGCAGCAGATTCCCAGCTAGCGGAGGCGTGGTGTGGGAGCTGAGAGTCTGCTGCCAGCTTCTCAGGGGGATTGGAAGTGGGTGGGAAAAAGGCAGAAAGCAGGAAAAGAGGGAAAACAAGATAATAATGCAAGAGAGAAAAAAGGGATAATTAACCAGGGGGAGGGGACACAACATCATATCAGATCTTTAAACCTCCAAAATACTGACCAAATTCCTCATCAATAAAAGGCTAATTTAAAACAAAATGAATCAACCTGTTTGCTTCCTCTGTGGGAGTGAGATAAAAATATTTATATTGGTTTTGGTCTGTAGAGATTTTGACCTTGAGTAGTACTTCGGAGCAGTTTTTAAAGGATGGCACACATGCACACTCCTGCAAATGGTTCCACATAATCCCACTTGTGGCCAAAGTACACAAAGAAACGTAGCAATGCACAAACAAAAGTAGTAAAGAAGAAGAAAAAACACTTTACATGGCTGTACATATGAGGAAATAAAAGCATTAAATGCAATTTTATTAGACCTTGAATTCACAAACTCAGCCCTAACTGTCAACATAACCTTTGTTTGTTTACTTGTCTTTTTTTGTAAACAAACAGGGGAAAAACATTGTGACTTTGTGTTGGGATGTTGTTAGCCTAGCTTAGCATAAAGACTGGAGCAGAAGGAAACAGTAAGGCTTTGTTCAGGCGATAAAGTTGTCTAATAACACCATTTAGCTTGTTTATCCATGGGATGAAGAAAAATCCTTTTGATTCTGATTTATACATATGTTTGATTTAGTATGTTATTATTTAAAGTGTTAATCTTGAATATCTCAGTTTCATTCTCTTTGGCGGCACCTGTGGCGATAAACGGTAATTACAGGAGCACACTTCCCAGCTATCCAGACAGTGTTGCATGTGTGACGTCCACGGTTGGCTCTGGATGTAATTTTCCTCGCTGACGGTCGCTTTCCTTTTTAGACTGTTTGCCTTCATCTGAGCGTTGAGTTTGTTTCTTTTTCTTTGGATTTTCACTTATTATTGAAGTTGTATCTGTAGTCATCCATCTTTTCTTTGTTTGTTCAGCCATAGTAGATTACTGTTTACTCACAACACTTGCAGAGACCGGAAAAGCAGCCGCTTAGCTCCGCCTACTCTCTCTGGCAGACCAACCACTGCTGGCTGATGGAAAATGCGTCACTAACTGGGTGCTGCTTTTGATTTTTTCTCTGTGAAAGTCGCCACAGACAGCCAGTCTGTAATACTGCAAATGCAAAGGCTTTCATCAGTGGGCCATAGGCGCAATCAGCATTGTGTTACCTCATTCGGCGATAGATAGTGACTTAACAGACATTTATATAAATGGAAATCTTCAAGATTATTACTTTAACTTGCTAGTAACAATGTGGTTTCTTCCAGCTGTATTAAAATGATACAACTGGATGTATTTGTATTTGATTTACCCACACAACCTCTTTGTCACGAGGCCGTGGACCCCCTTTGTAATTGTCCCCTTTTGGATGTATGTTGATGCTGAAACCAAGTAAAGCAGAGCTCTAAGAGAAGTTCCTGGACTGTTGTGTTACTTCTGGTAACATCCTGATTTACAGGGTTTTGAAATCCATACCCTAACAGTCCATAAATAGAAAGAAAAAATTACAATCAGTGGTCTTTGGGAGTCACAGAGTAGCCCACAGCTGGGTGCAGTGCATGTGCACAGCTTCTTGACGTCTCGTCATCCCAGTGAGGTTTCCAGGTACCACCATCATGGTATTGATCTCAGTCTCAGAAAGTCAGCCGAGCGTATTACCCGAAATGTTAAATCTTTAAAACGCTGGAGGCAAAGAAGAAAGTTTTCAGTCATGGCTGCAGCTGAGCGAAGTTTTCTTTTAAAGATACAGGATACAAATACTTAATTTGTCTACAGTCATGTATAACAAGTGTGATGTCTTCAATTCATGTTCGATAAGAAAATAACACTATATTTAAAAACTGTCTCACGACTCTGTCCTGTAAAGTCAACTTATAAAAAGTCTTGGACCTGCTCTTAAAACCTAATTTCAGTCTTTATCAGCTCGTTGCCGGACTCTAACTGAAATCTTTTAATGACGTAATCCGCTGTAAACAAACGGATAAACAAACGGAACCAAAAACAAACCAAAAAGAGGAAAGAAATGTTTAACTGAACCACTTTGTTGCTTCCTCAGTCAAAGATTCCTGCTCTGTAAATAAAGTTGATGCACATGATAAAACAGAATCTTCTCCAGGGACCAAATAAAAAAGATTGAGATTATAAAGACCATAAACAATCTGATTTATCTCGCTTGACACTTTAATATGAGCGTTTTAAGTCATTGATTAGCATGAAGCTGTTATATCTTAACCCACAATAAGTGTGCACTACCCTGCAGATGTTCAACCAGTGCAGCGATGTTAAACGCAGGAAGGCCTTTTGATAACGATCCCGTAACGCCCTCTCTAACTGTGGGCACCTGAACACAGCAGAAGATCTTCATCAGAAAGTAATGTTTGGACACTTTCTGCTCGGCTCAGAAACACGCTCATGTTCTGGTTTCTGGGCAGCGTCTCTGGAATGTAAACGACCCACTACCCCTCTCATAAACACGGGAGGCTTCATAACAACTGTGTGATGGTATGAGCACGGTGAAAAACCTCACTTTGCACATGTTTAATTCATCACATGATTAATAAAACTGATTAAATTTAACATGATTTGAAACAACAACAATCATTGTTGCTGCTGGATGTTGAGAACTGTGGTCACTCCCACTTATTGGATTAGCTGTGTGTGTGTGTTTGTGCACAAATGTTGTGTTTGAGGTCGTCACGTCGAGGCAGATTTGTGTTTATTATGTTTGGATGCAGATGATTTTGTCAAAGTGAAGAATGAAGCCACTAAAATGAACTTCTCCATCTTCTCTCAGCAAACTTTCAGTTCCTTATCTGCGTGATTTCTTTCCGTTTTTGGGACGGATTCACAAACACCACGTATTGCATATTTCTGCAGACACGCTGCAGTGATTAAAAGCAAACAAACCTTAAAACACAACTGAGATAAATTTCCTGCAGCTGTCAGAGGACATTAAAAAGAAGAAGATTGTCCAAATAGTAAAAGGAGCTTCTAAATCCTGTGCTCATGAATTTTGATTGCTGTAAGAAAATGCACTTTTTACCACAAATACATCATTCTTATGTTTTTTTTCTCTTCAGAGATTTATGCAGACTGACGGTAAGAGGCTTTCAGAGCATTGTGATGACAGCCCAACATGCTTCTGTCTACCACCAGAGTCGGCTGAGAGCTGCAGCGTGCTATTTTGGTGTGGTGAGGGAGGAGGCAACATCGGGGAGGATATTAAAGTTTCAGCTCATCATTGTGGAGTTGAACCTGTGATGTGATGGTTACCTTCCAGTCAACACGCAATAATCAGGAGAAATAGAGCGTGGTTTGCTACAGTAGCTCAACAAAACTGACGAGTTTATTTAGGTTATTGTAAAATAAGTTAGCCTGTAGATTTTTGTAGATTCACTGAGTATGAGAACCTTGCTTATATCTTCTCCTGACAAAGAGGAGCAATGACTCTTGTTAAGCAGTGATGGTGGCCAACATTGGGGGGGCACAAATCTGCCAGGGGTTCTGGGGTTTTGGGGTTCTGGGTTCCAGGTAAGTTTGCCGTGATTTCTAACCCAGAAATCCTTGATTATGACTTGTAAATTGGCCTGTTTTCAACTGTTTTCATGAAGCCAATGTGAGAGTGCAGTTCCACAAATGACCACTTGAGGCTGGCTCCAAAAGCAATCCGTGGAGGCCTATATTGAAACTTCAACTCTACAGCAGAAATTCACATATTTACAGCTGCTTAGATGCTTATTGTAAAATAAATGTATGAATACTATTTCAAATTGCAGTTTAAAACAGAAAAAATCGAATGCACATTTTGTCCTTTGTTGTGTCTGATAACTGAGTATGAGCCTGTAGATTAGAGACTGAGAAGCTTATAAATGTATCTTCTCCATACAAAGAGTAGGGGGGTGCAAATCTGCCAGCGGGTTCTGGGTTTCAGGTGATTCTGCTGTGATTTCTAACCTAGTAATCCATGATAATGACTTGCAAACTGGCCCATTTTTAACATGAAAGTTTGCTTCAGGCAGAAAAATAAAGTTGGAGTGCAGTTCCACGAATGGCCACTTGAGGCTGGCTCCAAAAGTGAGTCATTCTCCATAGAGGCCCATATTAGAGTGCCCAACTTCACAGCAGAAATTCACACAGTCTGGTACAATGAGCAGTTTTTTCCATTCATATTAACTTTATAGGGGCGCAATTGTTAAATAAAACATTTTTTTTATTGTAATAGAGCTTCAGTAATGCATTACAAGGGGTGTGGCTGCTCTGAGTGGCAGGTGGGTGCTGCCAACCTCTCAGCCAAGTGTTCGACGTGGCTTTCTGTGTTGTTAATCGTACTAATAGGCCAAGACGTCTCTGCTCCAGTCTTCTCTGAGTGTAAAGCTGGCATTGTATAATAAATGTTAGCTGCTCTAATTAGCAGTTGTTGGTGTCCGTGCTTACTTTACCTGGCTTGTTAGCTTTTTCAGAGTGTCTTTTACATTGATGTGTTTGTGGCAGCTCGGTAATCGGGAGTCAGGACTGTTGTAAGCTTTTGCTGGCAGAGAGGACAAGAGACAAGACAAGAGAAGACAGTTAACTAGTCTGATTCATCAGCCACAAAAGGCTCTTCCAACGGAAATGGGGACAAGCAAGCAGTGTGTCTGCTACATTCGACAAGGTCTTGTAGCATTTAAGTTCTAAACAACCTCGCTCGGCTATAACCACAAATAGAGTCTTATTCTGTGGGATACACTGTGGTTAACAGTCCTGTTAGCTCTGGTTAAGACTGTAGTTTAGATAACTTAGCGTTTGCCAATGTGAACTATTGTGAGAAATATGCTCAAATGTATGGGCTACTAGTTAGCCAATGCACGAAATGTATGCTAGTTTGCTAACGTAAAAAGAAAAACCTTCGTTAAATCATCATCTTTAAAACACCTTAGAAAAACGATGAAAACATCCCAGTTTTAGAGACAGTCGACAAAGCTCTGGCGGACGTCACTGTGGCTATATAGGGCAACAGTAACCTTCTTATACAATCTGTGATTTAGTGCTGATTATGTAACGTTAGCATGCTAACCTGATAAACTAAAATGATGAACAAGTAAACAATGTTGGATCTCACTTAATCATTTTACAAATCTATTTGATCTTTTAAAATTACTAATTGGCTTGGCACTTAGCTCTGAAACAACATCTAACAGCTTTATTGGCACACTCTTCATCTCTTCTTCTCAACAAGTAACATTTCCCATGTCCTAAAGTTCAGTCCTCAGAGCAGTACGACCTCTGTGTCGGTATGTAGATCTCACAAAGCATCAATCACTGGTTTCCAAACACAAGGTAAGAGCACATTGTTCCCTCTCTGCTCCGCAGATCCGAGGCATGGCTCTCATCTAACGGACAATAACAAGGCTGTTAACAGCAGCAGGACGTAGTTCAGCCCCACTCTGAGACACTAAATCAATCTGTTCCAAATAAACAGCCGGCTTTTACGCCACTTGCTCATCCTGAAACCTGAGTTTGGAGTGAGACATTTCTGATTTATTACAATCTAGTGAGAAACAGATGAAGACTTTTTTCTACCTGGACAGAAGACAGTGCAGACTGTGTGCCCGTAAAGTAAAACATCCTCACTCTTCCTCATTTTTCCACTGCTGTTCATTTCTCTTCTCTCTGAGATTTAAAGTATAAATATCACTTCCTTTGTCTAAGAAGAGCTATCAAGTAACAGTGAGTGTACTTTTATACGTCTTGTCTTTAAAAGAAATGTGATGCTACCTGAATAAAGTTTCCTTATCAATTCTGAGAACATTTTTTATTAATATACCCACCAAATGAACTAGTTGTTTTTTTTAAGACAATTAGTTAATTAACTATATCTGCAAAATAAGCAATATCACATGTGAGCGAGTGAAACCAGTGAAATAAGAGTCTGCTGTGTGATTCAGAGTTACCAGCTTGATCAGTGTAAACATACGCAAGTTGTGTCCCAATCCAGGGGCTGTATCCTTCGAAAGGACGTATTTGACGGCCGATTGCGTCACAGCGGCGCGTCGAAGGCTGTCCCAATTTGACGCATTTGTCAGAGGCGGCTGACAAATGTGTCCTCCTTTTCCCGGGCTGCGAAGGATCCATCGGGTGCATCCTTCATGGCCCAATGTATCCCGAAATGCATTGCGCGTCAATTCAAACAAGATGGCGGACTCTTACGTGGCCGAGGAATACACTTTAAAAAGTAAAAGTTTATGGTTTCAACTCAATCGAATAGCTAGAGATACACATGTTTAAAAAAAGCAAAAGGGCCCTTGAACCAAATTATCTTTAAAATAATAGGTTAAGTTACTCGACGTTAGTTATCCTAGCTAGTTAGCCCGCTAGCTACCTGTTGCTAGGCGACAGGTGCGGATTTGTTAAGGGCGGGAAGACTGGTGACGCAGACCGTCTCATTTCAGTTCAGCTTAAGCGGTCTACGCAGGCTATGAATGATGCATCCTCCATGGACCGCCTCCTTCGAAGGCTGCAGCCCCTGGATTGGGACACAGCTACGCTCTGCTGTAATGTTAATTAACAGTATTCAGAACATCTGGCTGAGACGAGTGAAACTCATGCCTCCTATCTAATCAGATTACTTGCTCATAACTAACTGTTATGTAATTGTTATTTATCCTAAAATATTGTAAAAACTAAAACATTTCATTTTTAAAGATAATATGGAAGTCATTAACTAATAAGACCCAGAATCACAATCTCTCAGTTCTCTTGCCCAACGGGTTTTTGTTGCTCAAACCTAATGGGTGGAAGTCCCTGGAGTCTTACCCAACATACACTCCAAACTCCTCTTAATGACTTGTTTTATATTTCTTTTCAAATTCTTTTGAGAACAAAATTACAAGACAGGGTTGACTTTAAAAATGGTCCTGAAGTTGTTTTCCAAATTAGTATATATGTGTTTGTATGTGTTTATTTATAAAGAGAAAGCAAAGTGAGACATACATGAGTTCTTAAGAATATTCAAAAAGAGAAAACAAGTCAAATCTCACGTGATCTAAACTTAAAAACAAGTTGGATTACCAACAAGGCAAGGTCACAGGGTTGCATGAATTGCATCTTGGGAATTGTAGGATTCAACATTTCCTTTACCTAAACAAGATATCTTGACATCCACTGCATCGATTTATAAAGGATGGTGCTTTATGTAAGTGCAGAGCTACATCAAAGCACTACCCTTTTATTATTTAAGTGTAATCTGCCAACATTTTACTAAGTAAAATTGGTGCTAATTTAAGTTGCCACAAACTTATTACTTATTGCTAACCAATACATAATGCACAGAGCGAAAGAGAGAAGAGACTGGGGAGTTTGAAGGGACCCCACAGTGGGTAAATCCCGTCTGGTCAGAGAGCGATGACAGAAAGAACATGTCATGTCTGTAGTGGAGTTAGTTCTACGTCCATATACACCAGCGTTCATTTCTAACAGTGAACTTTGTTTCTTGATGACAGTTATTTGTTTATAACTATACTTATAACTCATCGCTTACACAGTGTAAGATATATTTAGACACACCTTGAAGCTTAAGAAGTTTTTTCCCGGAGGAGGCAGATTTACTGAAACTATTTATTTTAAAGTTCAGTCATGCAAAGACTTTCGAGAGAAGCATTAAGCCTCAAAGGTTCACCAAAGATTCTGTGTAAACATCCAGATTTCAGTGCTTTATTGTGGTTATAATCTATTTTAATGGCTTGTTTTTGCAAAATGCCTGTGTGAACGTTTTACAAAGCTGTGGGAATCCAGTCCTCTTCAACAGTTCCTCTCCTCGTTGCATGTGAGAGTCTGCACACGCATAATGTGAACAAACATTTACTATTTCACAAAACATACTTTGTCTCATTCAGTGTATTTCCACAGGTCGAGGCTGCCTCCTGTGAAAGTTAAACATGTTTCACAATGACGGCTACCTGTGCACATATCAATGAGGCTGCTGCTAAAATTCCTTATTTTTCTAAAGGAGGAATTTTCTCTGCAAATTGCTTTAAATTGTCACTCATTACGAGTGAAACACACCAACCATTAACTAAAAAGAAAATTCAGGTTGCAATTTAGGGCTGGGAGGCATTCAGCAGAAGTAAAAGAGCAGGAGCAGCGAGCAGAACTAATTTCATCAAATATTAAACTTGGTTAGGAGACTCGGCTGAGCCGAGCAGGAGTCCTGTGGGATTTCTCTACAGAACCTCTGCATGAGGAGAGCAGGAGGATCATGGGATATTTCCTACAGGAAGCAGACCTGGGTGGTAGCCATTTTGAAAAATAATTTATACAAAGTATTTGGAGAAAATATCAGATCTGGTCTCTTAGTTTAGCACAGTCTCAAAGAACTTTGTCCCCAAGCCTTGGAGCCTTCAGGTCACACTGTCCCAAACCTGTGACTTTATCATGCATGTATTCATGATGATGCCGTGTCAGTTGAGTCTGATGAAAGCAGTTGTGCTCTTCATTTATTTTTTTTCATGGCTGTTTCTATAATGCTCTGCTAATGCTAACATGTCTCACATCCTAGCCAGTTAGCTAGTTTTTGAGTACATTTCTATTATCTAAGTGCCATACATATTGTTCCCAAAGCATGTGTCAGCTCACCTGTGACATATGTGTATAACCAGAGTTGTTCTGATACCAAAAACAGTATCAGTATCTTCTGTTACAACCTAAAATGCAGGATCGAGGATTAGCGAGTTCACCACTCAACAATTTGATATCATATTTTAGATTACATTTGTTTTTTTCTTCTTCAAAACGTCAGCCTACATGGCAAAATATTATAGCTGCAGTTAGCACTGTTTCTGAGCAACAAAGAAAAACTAGTATCAGGTAATTCGTCATGCGATGGTAGCTAACAACACTGCTAGCAGAGACTGTAAGTTTGGTCAAAGCTAGCAAAATATCTAGTTATGATCTGGTCAAAAATTCATTTACTCTGCCATTAACAGTGTTTTTACACTGTTAATGGCAGAGTACATTGTGTCAACCTCATCCTTTTATGTTTGATTCAGTTTTAGTCGACTAAACCGGGAACATTTAAGTGTAGTATAGACCAATGTTGGGAACATTACTTGTTATGTTAAAAGATTACTGCCATTAAAAAGTAATTTGTTGCCTTACTGTGTTACCTAAAGAAAAGTAAAGCAATTACTTTTGTGTTACCAAAAATTCAAATCCCTTTGTGACTCCTTCTGCATGTCGGTTATATTGTCAGGATGGGGTGTAGCCTACTGTACGTCTACACTTGACTGTGTTGACTCCACCGTCACTGCAGAGCCTCGTTTATGGCCCATAATCTGTAACTCTGCAGCCAAAAAACAGGAATGATAGACACAATATAATGCAGGGACCTGCTGAGAAGTAGGAGAGAAACATAAACAGTGCTTCAGGTGTTTTCTTTTCAGATTTCTTTTTATGAAAAATTACCTAAATCACGGATTACTTGAATTGTAGAGCTAACGCTTTACGTTACTCGTTACAACAACAAAGTAATTTGAGAATGAGCAAGAATGAGCATTTAAACCAAACTGCAGAAAACTGCAGTGTGCTCGTGTCTGGTGTGTCAGTGTCCTTGAGTAAAAGTTGTTTTTATTCTTTGTATTCATGTGCTCACAACAGTAAGATAAAGAGGAACATAAAAATGCATCATTTGTTTAAAAAAAAAAAGAACATGACTGCAAAATCAGAGGGCTGAAAGAAATGAAGAAACATGTTTGAATAAGTATTCATTCAATAAACCTGCAATCTCAGTCTTTGTCTTTACTATCAGTGGGTCAACATTACTAACTAACACAGTGGAGCTGAACGTTCAGGACGCAGGAAAAGAGGTCATAAGGGGACTTCTTTTCTGTTTTGGAAAAATATCCTGTAATGACATGACTTCTGAAGCACTTACCGTAAATCTAACACATCTAAATATTAATAGAGGAAATGACACACAGTCTCAGTTCAGTTTATACTTTAGAGAAAATGTTTTAGATGAATGTAAACCAGATACATCATGTGCAGATACCTTCCCTCTTACAAAGTAAAGACAGTGCTGAATTTCAGCTTACAGGACGGCTTAAAAATAAACATAATATTACATTTAAGAGGCCGATAACAAAAATTGTTAAAGAATATTTGTAATTCACTAAAGAAGAACAACCGATAATTGTGTGTGCCTCCTAAAATACAAACATCACAACATAAAATCTAGAGTAGATGAGACAAACTTTATTGACTCTACACGGGGAAACTGGGGCTGAGTTACTGAAGAGTGTTCATCTCGAAGATTTTCATTTAAATAAATGTCTGTTAAGTCACTATCTATCGCCAAATGAGGTAACACAATGGTGATTGAGCCTATGGCCCACTGATGAAAGCTTTTACATTTGCAGTATTACAGACTGGGTGTCTGTGGCGACTTTCACGGAAAAAATCACAAGCGGCGCCCAGTTAGTGAAGCATTCTCCATCACCCAGCAGCAACAGTAATCTACAATGGCTGAAGAAACAAAGAAAAGATCGATGACTACAGATGCAACTTCAAAAATAAGAAGGCAAACAGTCTGAAAAGGAAAGTGACCGTCAGCGAGGAAAATCAAGAGTTACAACCGGAGCCAACCGTGGACGTCACACATGCAACACTGTCTGGATATCTGGGAAGTGTGCTCCTGCAATTACCGTTTATCGCCATAGGTGCCGCCAAAGAGAACGAAACAGATGTTCGAGATTAGTACTTTCAAGGATTATTTTGAATCCTCTTTTGTCACATAAATAGAGGTAAAACCATGTACTTCCTGTCATTGTTCACTACAAATGCAATAATTTTTTATTCCTGCTTTCAAAGTAAAACTTCCTTCTGAAGCACAGACGCTGGAGATCTGCTGAGTGCCTGCAGTTTTTTTTAAGACACTCTCAATGACGTTCAAGAACGCCCTGAACGCCTGAAATATATGGATATGATCAAACAAAAACAGAGTTTTTAAGTGAAAGTCACCTAAAGAGCCCGTCTGAATCACTCTGAAAATCCCTCTCACTCCCGGAAAGTGCAGTCTATTACAATCTATTAGTCCTCCGCTGCTCTCTTCATGCTGCAAAGCGCCTGCATGGATTTTATTTTGGAAAGTGGAGCTTCTTCTTCTGTACCTCAGGTGGACATTTTAGGGCCGAGGCAGGTGCTGTGTTGAAAGGCGGCTGCTGTAATGGGGGAACTGAAGGAGGGTTTTTTGGGATTAAAGTGAAGTGCATTACCCGTGGGCGGCCAATAGGTTGGCACTATCCCATCGCCCTCCATCGCCTCGGCTCAGCTCCTCCAGCTGAGACGTACTTAGCACCATTCATAATGCATGGTCACCACCCCCCCACGCACAGGCCTGTCAGGGCTCGTTCCCTTCGACAACTCAGCCCAACTCTACTTTTTCCCCTAAGAGGAAGCGAGCGGTTGCATAATTTAGAAGCCGCCCGCTGTTTTCTGGGCTCATCTCTTATCAAAAATGTAACAGACGGAGTTTCTGGGGGAGTTTTATCTAAAGGGGGGCAATGGAAGATGTTCCAGTTGAGACAATGGACGTAGGCGGGGGCCAAAACTTCTCCAACTTTTCCTCCGAAACTTTTCTGAAACGGGGTGACGTCAGTGTCATGCAGGGCTGACTGCACACATGCATACATGAAACAAAGCTCGCCACAGGATGGGGAACAGAGACGTGCTGCATATTTCAAACCAAAAAATGTTGGATTGATTTAAGAAGACAAACAAGAGAGGCTCTTTTTAATACAGCCTTCCGTCTTCTGACATATTTGCTTATTTTTGATGCTTGTTTAACACTATTAGAGTAAATGTAAGGCTGACCTAACGTCTGCATATGAATATTATGTGTCTGAGCATGTGCGTGGGGGGAGATCAAAGTATAACATATTTAATAAATCAGAGTATTGTTTCAGAGGAGTTGCTAAAAGGAAACAAAAGGCCCATTGAGGGTAACTCTGTGTGCAGCTGGACACACCGGCTGCAGCTCTGCAGGTCAAGGTGACTGAGGTCACGAGGAGAAGAAAGATATTTAAGACAGACGACGAACACCTGCTGAAAATACCTGACTCAACTCTATTGAAGAAAACACATCAGCCACATTAGATTTGCTGACTTGTCTTTAGCTGTTTCAGGGACCTGAAGGTGCCAGAAATGTGCCACGATGGGAAAACATGCAACACAGGTTAGAAAGGAAAGACGATTTACTTCAGACACTGTGAATCATTCAGGAGTTAACCAGCTGATATGATTGGTTGTCTGGACATTACTGCATTTACAACACTGCTGGCCTCTATCTGATCAACAAAACACAACAAGAGAAGCATAACAATTGAACCCACTTCAATTCCAGCCTGAAGAGTGGATGACTTTGCCTCCTATTTTGTGTTGTAAAGACTCTCTGTAACCGCAATCTCAGAACCCATCGGCCATCGCCTGATGATGATATAGCACCTGGAAGCGACAGACAGCATTTCAGGACTTCCAGTGTAGCCAGCAGTTAGCTTTACAGCTTAAGAAGAAAGAATGGAGAACATATACGTCTAATAAAGGATTGTCAGCTGCACTTGCATGCAGATGTCTGTTTGTAGAGATGAATAAAAAGCTAAAAGGTTGTCAGATGACCGCCGATGGGTGCCTGGATCGCCTTAATCAGGATTGTGTTTCGACTGTTTTCCTGTATTCAGCCAAATCCTACTGAAACACTTGTGGACGATGCTACTCGGACTACAAACAGAAACCAAAACACTTTGGTTACACCCAAAATTGTATCACTTGCCTACAGATTCTGCATATTTACGCTGAATCTCTTAATGAGATTATTGTTACCTAAAGGTCAGTGCAACTGTGCACATGGCAGATTTTCAGTAATATGTCCAAATCAATATTCAACATTTTCCGTACAAGGCTGTAAACATGTTTAATTCTGCTGTAAAGTTACACATTTTAATATGAGGCCTAATGGGGATTGACTCACTTTTGGTGCCAGCCTCAAGTGGCCATCTGAGGAACTGCAGCTTTGGCAATTCTGTTTTTGGCTGACCAGCCGGGGTCAGCCCTACACACGGGTCTGTGTGTGACTGACTGAGTAAGTGAGTGACGGTACTTTACAGTTGTAGAGAGAGAGAGTTGCGACATCGCAATGGTGGGTCATGGAGCATATTGGACCCCCACGGACGCGACTCTCTGTCTATACGGCTCTGGATATTTTGTTCGGGGAGTAGGCGGGGCTGCTCCTCCGCTGCTCGTCCGCTGTCCTCACCTACATCCGGCAGCACGCACCTGCTTTCAAACACGTTGTCATCGGCCTCCTAAGGACAGTCCTTGTAACACATTGCCCAAAAAAGCGCACATTGACCTGATGTGGTCAGCCACACATTAGGTTTTGACCTAGTCTTGTTGCTAATTGAATTAAGTGAATTAGGACTCTGCACATTAATCAACCTGTCAGCAATACGCTTCAAAGTGCCAGACTTAGCTATATTTCATCTTTGGAGTTTGCTGCTTGGCTAGAACATCACTCAGCTGTAACAATTCCTGTGATAAACTAGGTGATGGCAGTATGCATCCCTTAAAACGATGGTCACAATCTGGTATAAAACAGGAAGACCTGAGACAGAATGAAGGATATATGTTGTTTTGCACTCAAAATGTAGTAGGGCAGGACCCCCGAGACTTCCGGTTTAATGTGTAACAGCCCAGGTGTTGAAATGAAGCGGTTATCACAAACCTGAATAAGGTGTGAAGGTCATTATTGTGGTTTCCAGTCGGCTATTTCTCTTGAAAGGATGTTTAGCTTAAATATCACAACACAGAACACTGTTAAACTCTGATCAAACAACGATATTAGTGTGAATATAAGCACACTCATTACGTTGATATGTGTTGTCTCATAGTTTCACACGGGTTTGTGTAGATCAAGTTGCTGACTGTGAACTTTCTGTGCCTGTTTCAACAACTTAGTCGCTTCTCAACGCAGACGAGTTCATCCTCAATACCTTATTAGGTAAGCAGAGAAAAGTGGCCATTGTTCCGAAGCAGAAGCAAACCAGAGCGTCTGCATGAACAACAAGCGAAAACGATGAGAACAGCCGATGTAAACAGACTACAGATTCAAATAAATAACCACTGATAATCATAACAAACGGCCTCTATGCTGTTTGTTTGAAACCTTGTGTCACCAAAGCTTCAATCCTTTTTTCATCTTGATATCACTGAGTCCTAGGTCGTAATTTGTTTCAAGGTCATGCAAATATTTAGCCCCCAAAAGAATCAGACTGTGCGAATATGTTGCGTTGTCCCACAAAACCTGCTTTATGTGCCAGCAGCAACAGTAGCCTCATATACCTCTCCATAATAGGTCACATCAGCAGCTCGGCATGTAATTATTGTTTACTGCAGCTCGGCTCCATTTATGGTGAACTGTCTTGATCTGGTGCTGAGCAGTGAGTCTGTAATCTCAAGGATTTACGTGCTGCTCACAAAATTACTGTCATGGATGAAAAGATTATTTAATAACTCCTGATTCCCAGTAAGGTCAGGATTTCACACACCAGTGAGTGGCCTGGGCTTTAAATAGGAGCTTGACAGTAAGCGTTAGAGTCAGTAAGAGAGGTAATGCTGCATTAAGCTACTAGCTCCTTCTGTCCACATGTACTGCAGGCTGAGCGCAGGAGCTGCTGTTCGGGATACAAAGGTTGAACACTCTATTGTTTTTTGTTTTGTTCTTTAAGTTAGAGTTCATAGCTGAAATTACACTTGGCATCACATGCGTCACTCTTGATAATACCAACAACTCACTTCAACCACAGGCATGTTATTATTAAGCAATAGCTCACAAGACAGAGTGCTGTTATACTGAGTATAAGCACGGCTGTGTTCACTCATAGATAATCACTGCTGTGCTAATATTCAGTACAACAGCATGACCTCAAGTGTGATATTGCTTTTATACAACAGTTCTACTAGCGGGATATATAAGTTAAGAGTAATAAGCAACAAAGATTATTATTTTTTGTTTATTTAATAATTAATTTGGCAACAAAAACAAAACTTGACTGGAACTGGAATTTTGTCCATTTTTCCAGTGACGGCAGTTCGATGTAACGTTAATTTTGTGACGTTAATTAACAGTACTCAGAACACTGGAGGTGGAGGGATACATAAAAATAATGAACTACAACATCCCCAGTTTTTATCAGAGAGACTCTGGATTTCATTCTCCATCTCTCTCTCTCTCCTCATTTTCACCTCTCCACATATTTCTAAAAAATTAATGAATATGCCCCCAAAATATGCATTCATTAAAAGTAAAAGACCCATATAAAGTATTTAGTACCATTTTCATCAATGGCCTTAAACGATAATAAATGATGAACTAAAAGCTTTTTGAAGATGAACATATTTGATTTTCAAAGGTTTTTCTTAAAGACCAGCTCCAGTCATGTTTTAAGACATATAAAATGCTCGGCTTGAAATATTAAATTGTGTCTGATATGTTTTTTTCCTGCAAAATACGTTTAATTACCGAGGCATCTCCTCCTTCTCCTTTATTAAAAATTCCTGAATCTGCATAGTCCCCGCCCACTATGCACATTTCCAACCGCCCCCTCCATCACAAAAACAAAACACGTGTCTGCCATCGTTTAGCGGTAACTTGTTGAAACTTAGCTAGCTTGAAACGTAGTAATTAGCTGTAGTAACGTTAACGTTAGTAGTCAGCAGTGAGTTTGCAAAAAACACGGTGACGGTTACAGCTGGCTAGCACATCGCTGAAGTGGTTGCCATAGGTTACACATAATGAGATGCATAGCGTCACCCCGTCCATTAACTGGATTGGCTCCTTAGCTTTGTGACATCTCAAACCTGCCAATCTGAAAACGTGTTGTTCAGCCTGTCCTTGGTACACTGCAGTTTAAAAGCAGACAGAACCAGCCATGGAGATGACTGCTCATGTTGTCCCTGATAAGTCTTGTAGCACATGAAGAACACCACATGGAGATGTTTACAAGGTTAAACACCTGATTTGCACTGGAGGGGGGCTTTAAACAATTATTTGTTGTCAACCCATAAAGGACACCCCTCTCTCCCAGTAATGACCTTTTTCACATTTGCAACCTCAAAGAATTTTTAAAAATGATTTGGAGTTAAAGAATTCACACACAGTGACACTAACATTTAAAGCATAATCATTTTTACAAGGCTGTACAATAAAATAAAACCTCTAATAATAATAATCACCTCTAAATGATGTATAATTCTTACCACGGATTTCCAAAATGTGGGCAGCAGCCCCCTGGTGGCCTGTGAGGATACTGCAGGTGGGCCGTCCTTTAGAATACATAATTCGAAGCTTAATCCAATCTTGGACTGTCAGGAGCCAATCTAGTTTAGTTATGTTTTTGTCTTGTATTTCAGTGTTCAGTTATCATTTCTTGTTTTACCTTGTCTCTTTGTCTCCCTGTCATGAGTTCTTATTGTTTAGTTTTGTATTTAGTTTATTCTGTGTTCTTGTCAGTGTTTAGTCTTGTTTAGTTAAGTATTTCACTTGTGTCTCTTTGGTTAGATCATTTCCTGTTTTACTTTGTCACCTTGTCTCTCGTGTTGGTCCACTTCCTGCCTTTGTGTGTTTTCCCGCCTGTTTGATTCTGTGCCCTGCCCTGATTGTTTTCACCTGCCCCTTGATTGTCTCACCTGTGTCTGATTAGCCTCACCTCCTAAGTTTATTTAGTCTTTGTGCTCCCCTGTCTTGTTGCCTGTTCATTGTCATCCATTGTACGTGAGTCTATGTCATCCAACGTGTGTTAGTCTATGTCCATGACCTTTCCCTGGATATTCTTTGTGCTTCCCCTGACCCCTCGTGTCTTTTGGATTCCCTGTTCCTGGTTTTGTTGTAAGTTTTTTGCTCTGCCTTTTGATTTTCCTTTTTGTCTTTTGTTGGATTTTAGATTTTGTTTTTGCATTTTTGCCTTTTGTTTATTAAATCCATTATTTCAGTCTGCATCTGGGTCCTCACCTTTTTTGTTTAAATCAAAACCCTGACATGGACTTAATTGAAGTTCTTGAAGATGTTTCACCTCTCATCCAACAGGCCTCTTCAGGTCTGAAATTGCAAATACAGAAATCTACTTTGTTTCAATTTAAGACGCAGACAACAAAATATCATCCCCAACAGCCTATGTGTGAGATCAACAATGAAAGGATTTAAGTAAAGAAGTAAAGTAAAAAGTTTGTTTTTCCATTTTAGTTGACTACTTGCACTTATTTTGTCTCTTAACAAATGGTTACATGTAAGTGGCTGGATCATTTATTTCTGTTATAAATAGAAAATACTTTGAGAAGTACTTCATCTTGGTCCCAAGCGTCATCAGAGTTATGCGATAAGAGGTTTGGGTGGGCCAAAGAATATTTTTAGATCAAGCAAACTGGACCAAAGCTTACTTGAGTTTGGGAACTGCTGATGTGGACGATTTACAACAACAAAGTCAGTAGAATATTCTCGATCAGTTGTCTGAGATAAAAACAGACTGAAAGGCCCACGACTGTATCAGTACGACTAAAACTACACAGTATTAGTTAACATGAAGCCCTTGAACGTTTACTGGCTGGACTACAACATGCTGTAAATCAGTTGTGCTCTAAACCATCTCTGACTTGCTGCCAGTGATACGTGGCTAAAACTCTTAAGATCAGTTACTGGATCCAGATCAAAGGCTCTCAACTGGCAACCAGTCTCATGTCATGTTTAGCTTCATATGCTAACTGGTGTTTTTCTCCTCTGGGACTGAGATAGAGATGGGACCTTGATTGCTTTGCATGGACACTCCTCCTCGTTCCTGTCCGTTTCTTCCACCACTTTTCTCTCTTCCTTCCTCTCTCTCTCCTCCTCCTGCTCCTCCTCCAGCTCTAGCAGTAGGATAACATACCGCCTGCCTCGTGTTTGGATAAGTTAATGCTGAGATGTCAGCCTCCGTTCTGATGTATACCACCTGCCTTGGCCTTCAGCTGACCTCGTACTCCAGCTCCCACTGCAGAGACATTCCTGTGCTTTTCTGGGGCCGTGTTTACGCTGCTGCAGATCGGCCTGCTCTGCCTATCTGCTTTATTATGGCAGACAGTGGAGGGCCTCTAGTACAGAGTCATCCCAAAATGCAATATAGAGTGTATATTTCAAGAGTACATGAAGTTTTGGAAATATAAATTATGACTCTATCTCTATCCTTACTGAAAAGCTAGAAGAGGGGGGTCAGTGGACTGGACATCTCAGCCTCAGGAGGGGAGGCCTGCGAACGGCTCCAGTCATTCAGATGCCAAGACCCTCCCACTCGACGCTGCGCGAGCTCATGTGAACACCATGACCTCACCGCGGCTGCCCTTTAAATAAATTAGCCCTGTTGATTTACAGGTTTAAGTCCACGCAAGATCCTAAGCGAAAGATTGACGTCAAATGAAAAGAAGTTTTCATTTCAGGCAGCAGGCCAACTCTCTTATCTTGGATGTGACTCAAATAACTCAAATCTCTAATGGGACACGGCACTTACAGTCTCCTAATAGAAACTTGGCATGGAAAAGGTTTTTTTTTTTGCTGTTAGTTAGTTTATATAAAGGGAGACATGTTATTCTGCCACCAGCAATCAGTTTCAGATGAACATTCTGTTGCTCTGGAACAGTTTGCTTAGGGTCAGCAGGGCGTGTGCATTTATTCACTCCCCTTATTCAAACTTACATTCTGTATTTTCAGACAGTCTTATATTCAAATTGACAGCATAATTACATTGTCTGCAAGCTACTCTAGTTCTGTGTAACTGTCCTAATTTAGTCATATTCTCTGATAATAAATTGCATTAACTTTTATTGGAGGGGTGTTGACATGCATAGTGAAGACAAAAGACGTGTTTAACAACATGAATTATTTTCAGATTAGCGAAACCACCTAAATGCCTCCATGCATTAATGCTAATATTGCAATATAGTGCAGAATAACAAAGATAATAGCCTGAGGCGCTATCAGTATAGACGACAGGGGAAATGTCCAGGTAGACTTGATTTGTATTATTTTATGCAGTTCAAAAAACGGCCATTAAGTATTGAGTATAGAATTTAAAAATGTAGTGTGGAAGTTACTACAGAGGATACTGCTACCAGAACATGGTCAACAGCATTGTCTCTGGGAATATGAAGAGGAGGAGTTCACATTCTACAATTACACGCAAATGATGTGTTTTCAAATTGAAATCATTTGTTGGAATGTTTAATTCCTCGTTATTGTTCATGAGGATAAAATGTAAAAAAACCCCACATATATTAATTGACAGTCAACTTAGTTAATAAGATTAAATCTGAAATTTCATTTGATCTGTGGTGTCACATATTAACCATTTAGCAACTGTGGACATAGTTGGAGCTTATAATTGGCTGTGAAGAGATCCCTTTGCAATCGATCACACATAAACTTCCATTTGTTTCATTACTTGTCTAATACAAGAAATTTGAGATTACAGAAATAGTTCTCCACATGAAAGGACGCTTGGCACCAATTTGGACATGCTTTACCTTGTAATGCCCGTGTCACTGCAGTATGTGTGTTCCAGCTTTTACAACAGCTGGTTTAAGTCCAGACGTGACCACCTACATGGTGTCTAACAGAGCAGCCGTTACTGATGGCTCACTGATACAGCAGACACTCAGTTTGTCACCGTCCCCACCTGCTCTTTGACTCAACTAAACCCACCAGATGACATTTAAATCAACAACATCAACAACACAGGTTATTGTTTAAGTATGCATAATATTGATCATCATAATATCGACTTATAAACAATCTATGTAACCAGTGCATTTATGTTTAAAGATACACTACAGCCTGTCAATGACTCACCATTGACAGACTGTTGTTGTGCTCAGTCAGTCTTGTTGATTGATTCAATATAAATACAGGCCTTTAATATAAGCTGTTAGACCTGTAACACATTTTCACCTCCAGCTTTGCACAATTTGAAGATAAAATACCTTCAATGCTGTTATCTTAAAAAAAAATTAATCAGGCACTTTTCTTGAGTAGAGAACAGGAAATCAACCCCTAGAAAATGTCATCAGTGAACACTACCGCCATCTAGTGGTAAATAGAAGAAATAACATCAAAAAGGGAATCGGGCAGAGATGCAAGACACTAACTGGTAATGCAAACTGGGCCTCTGGACACAAGAGGCAATTTATTAACGTGCATCCACAGGAGTAATGGCTCCATCGTGTGGTGATTAAAAAACCCCCTCAGATTTTCAGTTAAACTGCAGATTCTCCTGCTTTAAAGTGACAGAAAACTTCTTGGATCAATAAAGAAAATTTCCTTTCAAAGGATGAATACGAAATATAATATTATCTGCTCAATATCAATGACAAAAAGCTGTTTTACTGGTGGTGTTGAAGGTGTAAATAAATACACCTAAACAAGAATTATTGAATTTCAAAACTTTTAATGTAAAAGACAAAACAAAACAGGATTTGATGACATGAATGAGAAAAAAATGATTATTTGTCCTTCTCCTTCTGCTCCTTCTCTTTTTTGTCTTTCTCAGCCTTGGCCTCCTCCGCCTCGTGTCGCTTGATGAGCTCCTCCACGTCTTTCTGTTTCAGCACCTTGATCTTTGTTTTGCCGTCTTCCCGTGTCAGGGTGGCAATTTCCACTGAAACAGTCACACAAAACAAATTAATGTTATTATACAAGTCAAGCAAGTGCAATTCAAATACTTTAAAATAATAATCTTAAGGATTTTCATTTAAATAAATGTCTGTTAAGTCATTATCGCTGAATGACGTAACACCTTTGCAGTACTACAGGCTGGGTGTCTGGTGCAACTTTCACAGAAAAAAAATCACAAGCGGCGCCCAGTTAGTGACACGTTTTCCATCAGCCAGCAGTGGTTGGTCTGCCAGAGAGGGTAGGCGGAACTAAGCGGCTGCTTTTCCGCTCTCTGCAAGTGTTGCGAGTAAACAGTAATCTAAAATGGCTGAACAAACAAAGAAAAGATGGATGACTACAGATACAACTTCAAAAATAAGTGAAAATCCAAAGAAAAAGAAACAAATTGGACGCTCAGATGAAGGCAAACAGTCTGAAAAGGAAAGCGACCGTCAGCGAGGAAAATCAAGAGTGACAACCGGAGCCAACCGTGGACGTCACACATGAGACACTGTCTGGATATCTGGGAAGTGTGCTCCCACAATTACGGTTTATTGCCATAGGTGCCGCCAAAGAGAACGAAACTGAGATCTTTGAGATTAACATTTTAAGAAACAATGGAGTAAAAAAACGTCCATATACTAAAGCAACTGTTGAAGTACGGCTGGACGGAAGTGCTACAAATTCATACTTTCAAAAACCCACTGTTGAGCCTCACCTTTCTCTGCTGAGAGCTTGCTGACATCCATTGTTTTGTTGAGGACTTTGACAGCCAAAGCCAGAGCAGAGGTCAACTTCATCTCTCCCTCTTTGTAGTCCTGCTTCAACATGGACACTGCAGCCTGACGCCAAAGAAATCATCACATCAAAAAACATACATAGGACAAATATATAAAAGTTCATCATAATATGTTGCCAAATTTATACTAAAACCACATAATTGTCACTGAAAATAGCTCACTACATAGCTCATACTAAACCTGACATTCACAATAAACCAGCATGCTGACTACTAAATCACTTATGTACAACACTGACTGGTGCATCTGTCGAGAGACTTACAGCACTGTTGTTGCCAATACAGGTTGCCTTCCAGCCTCCATAGTTGCCACTGGGGTCACTCTGGTACAACTGGAAGCCGTAGTGTTTGTCCCAGCCCATGTACAGCAGAGACACACCAAACGGCCTCTTACCTGTTAATACAAACCACAGAGCTGTTACAGAGTGCTGAAATCCATCCACCAGTTTTCACAAATATCAGAGGAAACCATCGATATTCTTTTTTTGTTTTGTTTTGTTTATCAAAATGACTTGTGATAAGGTTGCATTAACCTGTTTTGGGCAGATGTCTACCAATGACAAAATGTTGATTCTAAAGAAGAACTCTAATTACCCTGCTTCATTGCATCAGCAACAACAATAAATTAGACAAGGAGACTGCATTGCATCATACCTCCAAACTGTGTGTACGCCTGCTTGATGTCACACAGGGCTGTCACCAGCTGCTCACAGGGTATTGGCTCCTGGTACTGCAATAGATATCTGAGGAGAAATGATGTGGCTTAATGGTTGGTGGTGTTGAGTGTGATAAATGGGTAGAAACTGAAGCACAAACATTTAGAGGCAAGTCATAAAAAATCTGCAAATAAGCTTGTAAATATTTTTCATTTACTGCAACTGACTAACTCATGTAAAAATTATTTCAAAACTGTCTGTAAAATATCTAAGACGTAACAGATATTTATGGGACAACACTAACATTTTACTGGCTGGCATATTCACTCTGAAACTCACCTTTGTGCAATTAGCCGCAGCTCATTTGTCAGTACATTAGCATCTGATGTAATGCCAGCAACACTGCAGGCCAAGTCTCTGAAAAAGATGTTCACATTCACAAATGAGACAAAAGTAAATGTTAGCACATAAGACAGGATGATTTTGATGTTTTGGAAGAGGAAGAGTCCCTCTGTAGTTCAGCTCACTCACTCGTTGAGCTTGTAGATCTTCTCAGAGAAGAAGACCTCGTCGAGCAGCTTGTGGATGTTGCGTCTTTCTGCCGCTAAGAGCACGCCATCATTAGCTAGAATCCCCAGGCATGTTCCAGCGTGCCCGATCGCTTCCATTGCATACTCCACCTGATACAGGCGTCCTGTAGAATGCAATCACAAAGTTTGTACTGATCATACTTTGCAAGAAACAACCAAAACCCTTAGAGATTAGTATAACTGAAACACACGGGCCAGTGAGATAAAGTTAACTGTATACAAGTTTTATTTTCCAGTGATTTCAACTGTATTACATGGCCTACAGTTGAGATTAATTTGTAAAACAAATGATACCAAGTCAAACAAAAACTTTTATCTCAAATTATGTAAAGTAGATTCACGCCAAGAGTCTGAACTAAATGTAATGCACTTGACAAACCCAAACAATCCTGGAGAAGTGCTGTTAAATCCACAAAACTTTAAGTTTGATTCAAGATTTAGTATCTCTGGCAAAACAAGATGCCAAATACCAAAATATTGACCATACCAGGTTTATGGATCAGTTGTTTAATATACTGCACAAGAAATATAAGGTTTTTAATACGATGTAAAGCTAAGGGGGATAATAACAGGCATCTTGGATTTTATAATGTCTTGCAATATTATTACCAAGTAGTCCAAACGAAATGAGACTCACCCTCAGGAGAAAATATGGTTGTTCGGGAGTCATATCTTCGAGACTAAGGAACAACAAAAATATGTATAAAAAAAAACAGGACTTATGAAAACAAGCAGTAGCATGCTATGAACATGCGGAATAATTATATTTCAGTATAAAAGCACCTACCATTTTTACACGTCAATCAAACTGTCCTGCAAAATACAACAGTTATAACATGATTGGTCAAGCAGCAGCATTTAAAGAGTAATAATATAACATTTGTACTATTGTATAACACTTTTTTAAAAAGTGTTACATTTTTTATGGTTTTGTACACACATTAACTCACAACAACAGTATTAGTCGTTTAGAATCTACTTTTCTCTGTGCCTCAGGACATGACAGCTAGCTAGCTAGCTAGCTAACTTCAGTTGAGCAGAATGAATCTGCAATATGCGAACAAGCTAGTTTGTTAGCATGCTAGCTAACTAGTTCACAATGAAGAAAGTCCGATTTGGCGCTGTCAAACTGAACGTATACTCTAAAATTGTGGTAGAATAAAACAATACTGATGTTAAAAGTAAAATATAAATATATTACCTTGTGTGAAAGAGTCTTACCTTGCGTACTTTTCCACAGGCTGAGAGGTCCACTACTTTCAGTTTAATGCTTCCTAGACACACACAGACCGGAATCCTGTGGCGGTGGTAGCCGCTCAGCAGCGCCACCTTTCTGTAGGAGGACCGATCATTCTGTAATATTAGGCCAACCTCACAAAGATGTGGATAGTAAGGTGCTTTCCACTACCAGTACCAGAAGTACTTGGACACTATTTTTTAAAGGTTTTAATCTCCTGAGACCCTGCATCCTCATACGGGGACATTACATTTTGGCTTCACAGCACCATAATATTTAATTCTGCGAAACTTAGACTCGTTGGTCTCATTCATGGACACTTTGTCCACCACCTCTTCTTTGTTCTATATTATTCAATACTATCATATTTATTTAAGGCCCATAACTACCATTAGAACCATTTTTTTTGTACGATATATACAATTCCTTTTATTTGTATTATTATCCAAAACATCGGTTATTATCCCTGTACTATTATGATACCTCATTTTTTTTTTAACATAAAAAAGCACTATATAGGTAGTCACTAACTACCTCCAAAAGTGAAAGAATCCCCATTGTGATGAATGTTTTATGATGGATCTAGTGAGACGTGGTGTTTTTCCTCCAGCCCAGGTGGTCGCAGTAAAGTCACCACTGGACACATTATACACTTTAAAAAGAGATGAAGAAGAAGAAGCTCTGCTCCGTCGTTGGTTAGTTACGCGGCATAGCGTTTGAATGGGAACAGGAAGTAACTTCACACTGAGCTCGCTGGCTAGCTAGTAAAGACCTAATTCTCATGTCGCTATAACTGTATTAGCTTTAAGGGTCTGAATGACAAAACTCAAAATGTATTAATCTGCTGATGACACGAAAGTTAAAGATTGATCGAAATTACGGCGATGACACTGAAATAAACATCTGTCCGAATAAGTAAGTGCCTGTTAATAATACCGATGTTAATGCTAAACTCGAGGCTAGCTTAGTGTTAGCTAATACAAGCCTCAAGCACACCAACATTCAGTGGGTGGCGACAGCAACATTTTTTTTAAAATACCCGTGTTGCCTTTGTTTGGCTTACTTTGTTGAGTTTGGAGCGAGCACACGGCACTGTCCCGTAGATCTCAGCTGACTTCACATCGTTTCGGGAACACTGTGCCCTCTGACTGCCACTGGTGTCTATTAGCTAACGATGTTCAGCTAACGTTTCCGTGGGACCAGAAAAACGAAATTTGTAAGAACACGGTCATAACACCGACATGTCTCGCTGTCTTTGCCAAAGCTGCTTGGATCTTTCGATCAACATAGCTGGAAAGCTCTAACATGACCTTTGAACTGTCACTTTAAGACAACTCGAGATAAATGTCATTGATCAAGGAGAAGAAACAGCACAGTAAGTGTTTGTGTTACCATGTCAATTCAAGCTAAGATCAGGGAGATTAAAACTGCTGTCTCTATTTCGATACTTTCATTAGGAGGGTTTTATTTTCATATTATGTGGGAGCTTAAAGAAATAAAGAGGAGCTTACAATTACTTGCAAATGTTTTGTGGTAATACTGTGGTACTCTAATGTGTCTATGTTAGTGGGCAGTGTTTAAAAAGTGGTTCTTTCATAGTTTTACTTGTGTGTGTTGTGTAATAACATTCTCTTGTACCTTTTCTGCCATGCTGAAGATGAGAAAAAAGAATGACCTTGAGTGTATTAGTCATTGATTTATAAAACTATAGTAAGACCTGGATTACTGACCTCACTGTTGTTGTCCATCCTGTCAGGCGAGAATCAGTCTGATGAGGGGGCACCTACAGCTGACAGGATGCAGCAGAAAAGAAACATCCAGATCATCGAGTGGGAGGACCTCGACAAAAGGAAGTTCTACTCCTTTGGGGTGTTCATGACGATGACCATCCGGGCCACCGTCTACCCGGCCACACTCATCCGCACTCGGCTGCAGGTGCAGCGGGGCAAATCACTCTACAGCGGCACATTCGATGCCTTCTTCAAGATTCTGCGGACGGAGGGCGTTCGGGGCCTTTATCGGGGCTTCATGGTCAACACCTTCACGCTGATCTCAGGCCAGGCTTACATAACCACCTACGAGCTAGTGAGGAAGTACGTCTCCCAGTACTCTGAGGACAATACGGTCAAGTCACTGGTGGCGGGCGGCTCAGCCTCCCTGGTTGCTCAGAGCATCACCGTTCCTATAGATGTTGTCTCTCAGCAGCTGATGATGCAGGGCCAAGGGGAGCACCTTACCCGCTTTCGACTGAATGCTAACACAGAGGCAGGAAAGTCTAAAAAAGTGTTCGGCCAAACCAGGAACATTATGTCTCAGATTTTTGCTGCTGATGGTTTCCGGGGCTTCTACAGGGGATATGTGGCTTCTTTACTCACTTATATCCCAAACAGTGCTGTCTGGTGGCCTTTCTATCATTTCTATGCTGGTAAGCAGATGGAATTTGAGTTTTCTTAAACCAATTATTGCGCTTTCTCTAAAGACCTTGAGCTTGTGTTTTTCAATGTCCCCAGTGCATTTGTTTATCTTTAGTAAGAATTGTTATTCCACCACTCCTTGCCATGTGGTTAATCTACTATCTGCATGTGTAATGTTTTACAGAGCAGCTCTCTAATCTGGCTCCAAGCGACTGCCCTCATCTGATTCTACAAGCCACGGCCGGACCTCTTGCTGCTGCTACTGCCTCAACTGTCACCAACCCCATGGATGTGGTCAGAGCCCGAGTACAGGTAACATAATTTACTGTGCATTTGGGGTCATTTAGGGGCTGTCATGTTGAATGATTCACAGCACAGAGATAACTCGTACAAGCAGCTTTAATCTATGTTGCTTTTCACTCAAAATAACCAATATAAGCATTTTTAATGACTCAATGTAGACATTATATATTGAAAACGATTACATATATTACCCAGCTCTGTGGTAAGTTGTGACAGTAGGTTATGGCCTCAATTAAGCAAGTCAACATGCTCTGTCTGTGTGTTTTGTTTAGGTTGAAGGGAGGAGTTCAGTCATCGAAACGTTCAAACAGCTGATCAAAGAGGAAGGCTTCTGGGGAATGACCAAAGGACTGTCTGCGCGCATCATTTCTTCCACACCCACCGCCATCGTCATGGTGGTTGGCTATGAGACGCTAAAAAAACTGAGTTTGCGACCCGAGCTGGTGGACTCGAGACACTGGTAGAAGAATCTTAGGCAAGGATATATATGGACCATGTGCCATTTTAGCCCTCACATTAGACCTCCTGTGAACACTGAATATGAGAGAGGTTTGTTTTAAACGACAGCCTGGGGAACAAAATGAAGTATATTCAAACAACAACTCCTGTGACTTGTCTCACAGCAACAGATTAGTTTCTGATTAAACAGCAGTCAACATTCACATGAGACCCAGGTTCATAGTTTGTTTGTGTCGCTGCTTAACATGTTTGTTGTTGCTTTTTAGGGCAAACAAAAGTTGTGACTGAGATGTTGTAACACTGAAAGATTCACACAAATCGTAGCTTATGTAATTTGTTATCTATATCTGGTCATCAAACTAAAAGTTAAAGGCAGAATGAGTAGGAGTTTCTTAATAATCCCTCTCATGAGAAATGTGTGGCGACATCCATATATATTAGATATAGATATTTGTGTCCCCCGCCCTGCCTCTGTCACCATGGAAGTGCTCAGCCCCAACAAAATGTAGCAAAACATTTATTTTAATGGGAATGGTGTTGTGTTAAACACCCTGTTTTGTATGTTGTGTTACGCAAGTGCGCTGCCTTTTTTAATACGACTGGTCTTAATGACTTAATGCACCTGATTGGGTAGCATTCCAACAAGAAAAAAATGTACCTCAAGAATGGGCCTTTTGAACCGTTTCTCACATAGTCTGTACAAAAAGATGGACGACATGACAGCTCCCTAAAAGTGAAGCCAAAACACGTTCAAGTGTTCATTTTAATTTTAATTAGTTATTTGATGCTGTCAAAATGATGATTGACAGCTCTGTTGACAAATTCGGCTCCTGCAGCCGATCAGTTCCGGATGAGCAGAGGTGAAACGTAACTAAAACAATCACTACAGTCACTGAAGTTTCCATACCTGTGAACGTTAACCTCAGACCAACACAGAGAAGCTATTCTCACGCCGGTGTGCAGGATCCTTGCTATTTTTTCGGTAAGTTAAGTGTGTGTTTGGGTTAGCAGAAGTTGTTACGGCCGCTTCACTCGGCAATCTCTACTGCGCAGTCTCTGGCTCCATATGACGTCACCATCGCAAGATGGCAGCGCCGATCACAGGGGCTATTTTGGCATCACACCGGCACACCGTCTTCAGATTGTACATGTCCCAGCGCTCTACTTGTGATCACAACAACATTCAGCAAAAACGCTGTTGGATTCAAGATTGCTGAACTTATTGAGCCAGGGAGGAGAGGCCAACTTTAAAGTTTGCTGACAAACTACAACTGGCACATCCAACTCATTCTGCCTTTAATGTGTCACTCAAAAAAAGCTATAAAACAGTCAAGCGTCTTTGCAGTGGAGAAGAGTTTGATTGCTAACTGACTGCTTTTACTTTCGATGGTTTATGACACCACATGGTTACTGTTGTAGCCTGTGTTTGGGCTGTTAGACCCACATAAAAACCAAGTTTCGATCAGGACCAGGAGAGAGGTCGTATAAACCACGATGACGCATTCACCTCAGCAGTAAACAAGTCTTTCCTAAGTATTTATTTCCTTAAACTCGCCATGATGGCTTCTAAATCCGCTCTGCAGTTTCTTTCGGCCTTTTTAAATTGCTGCCTTCATAGTGTGATCAAGACCAACAGTCTGCTCTTTGTTTTTTTATTGCTGAAAATGTGTAAGAACAGTAGGTTTAGAATCTGTGCATCATGGCAGCCTCTGTGTTTGTATTTATTTTACAGTAGTCTTGTAACCGGCTCAAACTGAGTCACAAACTGACAAATTTTATCTGCACTCTCCTAACATGTTAGTCTGCTGTCAGTCTGGCTTTGTAGATATTGCAGTGATGAAGCTGATAAATAAACGGCCCATTTGGTGAGCGGGAAGTTGAACATAACTGACGTAGTTCTTTTTTAAAATCGGTGAGTTCAGGGAGATTGAAGAGCAGAAATCAGGAATAATGCTGTTTCCCTGTTGAGAAATGTTTGAGTGCAATAATGTAAATGTTTTATTCTTTTCAGCACAAAATGTGATTGTATATTTCTTGTAAATCGTGTGAATAACATGTTTAAAGGAATGTGTTCTACCTAATGTATTTTCTTTTTTGGGGGATTGTGAGCACTGAAGTGTCCAAACATCAAAATCAAACATTATGTTTTTCCTCCATTTGTTCCAGATGCAGCTTGTTGCTTCTTTAACTTGTGTTTTTCCTAATGACTCATGAGAACGGGTGATTCTTTTCAAAATAAAATCAAGTATAAGAAAATATTCAAAGAGAAATGTAAAAGGCTGTTTTATTTTGATTGAAGGAAAACGTGTGTTTAGGTGATGTCATCACATCCCATCGTGTTGTCTGAAGTTACAAACAGATTTGCTCAGGTTTTATCAAGATGAACTCTGGAATACTTTGTAGATTCACGCACAGATGTTAAGTTTATTTCAATTATTTTCCTCTTTTAAATGCATATTTTACTAAAACCTCAAGCTGTGTGGGAGAGAGGGGAATCAAACAAACAATAAGATCTGCAATAGATCAAAATAATCATTTGAGTTTTGGTTTTCTCTGCACAGCTCTCGTCTGATCTAAAAATGTCGTCCGTGAGAGGGAGATTATGTCTTCTGTTGTCAATCGACCGACTGTCATGTACAGAAAATGTGGTTTCACTCCACGTTTTGTCTCTGTGTGTCTTGCTCAATAAATCTTCACAACTGCTCAAAGTCTCATCTTTTTATGATTTGCAGTTCAGAAGAGGCTGTTGAACCAATCAGCTTTCTTGGCCAGGTGTGTGCACATACAAGGAATTTGACTCCCGTTTACGGTAACTTCGCTCTCTGTGTACAAGAATTGAAAGATTAAACTAATATGCACAACATACATTAAACATTAAATGTGAAACTAATATGTACAAGCCTACATGAGACAATGGTGCAATGATGAGTGCAAAGGTTGCTGAAATAATATGGAAAAAAAATAAATGTTACAGACGTGTTAATTTATATGAGGTAAATCGTTTTTCAGTATTTACAGTAAATAAAAAGGTGTGTTCATACAATGAGATGCACAATCTTATTTAAGGGCATTCTTATGAATAGAATAAAATCTGTTGTTTTATGGATATATATTTTGATTACAGACGTCCTGTCTTATCTGATCCCATTTCAGAATGTGAAATCACTGAAATATGGGTTTTGACGTGAGAATTTTGCATAAAAGGTTTGTTAAATGAGCCCAGTTTAAGCCCAACATTTTTGAGGCAGATATCAACATGAATATTAGTGCCAAGAAAGATGATATTGTTTTTCATTAAAAAACATTTAACATATTTTTAAGACCGAGCCCTTAAAATCAGGTACGGAAAAAGAAAAAAATATATAGAAATGTACTGAATGAGACATGATATTATTAATGTCTCAGCTCTCTGGCTAACAGGTTCAGCCAACTTACAGTAAATGGGAATTTTTATATCTCTGTGGTAAGCTTATAAATCTCCCTGTCGGATTTATAATATAGTGTTGTGACTTTTGCGAACGATCAGATTCTTTTGAACGGCTCTTTGGTGCGGACGACGGGAACCAATCGTAGGTAAGAGCCGTTCCTTTTATCGTTGTGCCCAACATAGGGATATGGCGCCACCTTGTGAAATGTTTACAATGCAAGTTGATGCTAAACCTAGTCCATAAATGCGAATTGAAATTATATTGATGGAATGTCTAAGTTTGAATCTGATCCAAATCTTACCCTGTCATTATCCTTGTGATTATTTTGCAGATAAAAGAGAAAAAAGAACAATGAACGGCTATCGGAATGGACGGAGCCATAAGATTCGGCTCCCGTCAAAGAGCCGTAATTCCCAACACTAATATAATATACAATCCAGGTGGGCTGTGAACAAGTTTATAAGACGCTGAATGTTAGTTTGCTGTCTCTTTATTGTCTGTGTTTGATGTGAAAACCCACCAAAACACTGAAGAGACATGACAAGCTTTAGCAGAATCTGTTCTAACCTTTAACAATGCATGACATCACTACAGACAAAGCACAGCGACCGTTTGACTGATGGTACTTCCTGTCAATGAATACGAAAAAAATAAGTACGGGTTAGAAATGGTAAAAAGTGATTGAGGGCTAGTGTGTGTCTGATTTACAAATGTTACATAAGAACAGGAAGAGGCTTTCTGTGACCACATCGATATTGTGCGTTCGTGTGTGCACGGGGGGGTTTGTTGTGCAGATAAGGAGGTGTGGGAGGAGTTAATGTGTTCCCTTGATGTTGTCATACATCTTATTGAAGGTGACACTCCGACACAGAAGGTCACGTCTCATTATGGTAGTTAGGTCATGAGATGAAAGGATCTACTGCGGCAAAGACAGCAAGGATTAAATCCAGTTTTTACTGATAGATTTGTCTGATTTGGAGGTAAACAGATCGCTGGAACAATCAGTACGAGTACTAGTACCAGGATTTTTAAGATTAAGTTGCTATTATAAACATTACAAAAAGAATACAACCGACTTTATATCACACAAAAGAGATACTTTTTTGGGCTTTTCAAAACGGTCCTGAATAAAATGGACTGCTGATATTTGAGGTTTTTATGTTGTTCAAATATCTGATCATGTGTCTTTGTGACACTTTAATACCAATAAATTTAATTGAATTTAACCTTTCAAAGGGATAAAAAATTAAGTGAGAAAAAGTCCTATTTTCCATAATCAGGGCGATAGATGGCAGCAGACGATGCTCTCACACCTCACATTTCCTCCTCGAATGTTCACTTTCCCTTTTGGAAATAAAACCAGTGAGAGACAAATGTTCTGATGAATGAAACAAACAGGGAGGCCTTCTCTGAGCTGACACTTCATGGTGGGATGACAGAGTGCTCCCTGTTCTGCTCTGTACATTAATTATCCAGCCGTGTCTGGAAGGCACTTTGTCAAAGAGATGGATGAGGGGCCGTCAGAGAGGAACAAATCTGAGCTGGCCGGGGTGAGAGGAAGGGCCTCTCATTCTCATGGGATGTAATAGTGGCAGCTGTGTGTGTGTGTGTGTGTGTGTGTGTGTGTGATAAAAGGTGGGGTAGTCAAAGTATGAGGAGAATTGCATTGAAAAGAGTGTTGTGTAATCTTCTTTGCAGAGGACAGAAGTATCACAAAGGAGCTTCTTTTATCTGTGTTGTAAAATCATTATTACCGTGTCCTTGAGTTGCAGTGCCTTGAGCCCTCCACGCCTGCGTACAATATGAATTTATATAAATATTTAATCTTTAAAGGACATCTTTTTAACTCAGTCTTCAAACACTGCTTGCATGCATGTACATAAAAAAAGAGACTTTGGTTGCTCTAATCGTTCCTCCTCTCCATATTGGTCAGGAAAAGATCCCCTCCTAATGTGATTTCAATCGAAGTTATGAGGGAGAATTTGGGGAATTTTGCCCTAAAAAGCTTTCAACTTTGGAAGACGCCCACTTGGTTAGTGTAACTTACACTGCTGAAGCCTCAAATTAACAACAGCTGAACTAAAGTATGTTTTTACACAGAACGAGCAGGGATGGATTTTGTTGTTTCCTTTCAGTCTGAAGTTACTGTATGAGTGGATATCTTTCATGGGCAGGAACATATAAAGCAACCACAACTGTTTATTGTACTTAAGATATATGAATATTGAATGTATAATTAGACTCCAAGCATATGAATCTCTTCTATTTGTCCAGATCTCGAAGTGGTTACCACAGCTGTATAGAGGACTAAACTACTAGACTCTTTTCATCTTATTTCAGGATCATTTAATCCGTTAATCAATTACAATAATAAAAAAACCAAAACTTTAGTTCTCACTTATGGAAGTATATTTCTGCCAGAGAGAAAAATGATCCAAACTCAGCCTGGATAATAGAAATATCCCAATAGTAGTTCATTATTATGAGATAAAAAGGTTTTAATTATGAGACTAAAAGTTCATTTTAGGCGACAAAATGTCACCATTGTGGGATAAAAAGTTTAAATTATGAGATAGAAAGTTAAAGTTGAGATAAAAGATCCTAATTATGAGTCAAATTCTGAAAGTTAACAATTCATATTCAATAAATAAAATGTCATATTTATGAGCTGGAATGGCACAGGACAAATTCAATTCATCTCGATTGTACTGGGGAGGAGACAAATTTAACTAATACATTAACACCTGGACAAGTAAAACCATAACTGTCTGCATGACTAGATTCATTGGATGGTTAAATTGACCTTTTAAAACAGGTTCCTATAAACCCTCTAACTCAGCTGCGAGTGCCACATTAGATGGATACTAAAAGGCTGTAAGACTAAATATCTGTTTACGTGCACCATTAATTTCCTCCTAAACCTCAGATCAGATGACTGAGGAGATGAGATGAGACATCAAGGCGATCCAGCTGAATCACAATTTAGTACAGTCATTAAAATACATTTCTAATGAGAATAAACCATTAAGAACGTGTGTGTGTGTGTGTGTGTGTGTGTCATTAATGTGTGGGAGAGGGGGCAGACAGAGAGGGGGGTTTGGTCTGCTGTGTGGGATCACTGATCACAGGGAGGAGAGAAGGAGGGAGCACAGGGACGGACGGAGGCAGAGAAAGAGTCTGAAGAAAAGGAGCAAAGGAGACGGACGACAGGACGCACATCCAAAACCCCGCAAGAAAAATGCCCAATTTTGAAGGCACCTGGAAAATGAAGAGCAGCGAGAATTTTGAAGAGTTGCTCAAAGCCCTGGGTAAGAATAAATTACTTTTTTCCTATTATGGTTTGAGTTGGATTAGTGAGTGAAAATTAAATGGATAAACCTTCCAGAAGTCTATTATGTGCACTGTAGAGGACTACACCTGGAGAACAGATATTAAAGTGAATGTTTATTTTTGAAATGCATGCAGTCTTTTGATTCGCAATTGTAAAAAACTGCAAAAAACTAAAAATGCATCACACTTGATAATAAATTTGACTCAATGTGTAGACTGTAAGAGTCCTGGACGGTGAAAAAGCCTAAGAATTGATTAAATCCACTCAAAAAACTGCAGTTTTAAATGTTCTTGTAAACCGTTTTGCATCATTTTTATGAGTCCAATTTGGCTCCATGATAGCATTTTATTTTCTGCAGCTTTAATAGTTTTTCATATTAAAATGTGGGTGCAGGAGGCGTATTTTACAGCAAAAATGCTTCTTCCAAAGTGGACTACAACTGGTTTGCATCACAGATCAAGATAATGAAGTCATGCATTGTTTAAATGATGGACTACAGGGAGGATGGATCGGAAACGGACTGAAGCATTCTCTCATCTTATTGTTTGCACTGTAACTGTGTCACGGAGAGGGTTAATGGTTTTTTTCCACTCGATCGGAGGACAGAATCCGTCATGATGTACAGGAGAGCTAAACAAAGCACTGCCCAGCAGCATTCCACCCTCTCATCACCTTGTCACTGCACCCTCCACATTTGCAACATCTGCTGATAACGATCTCAGTTGCAGCTGCTGGAGGATCATTTCTTTAATATGAAAACAAACTGCTTTATAATCTAATATCTCCACCTGACAGCTTAAAGGTGATTTGTTTCCACTGTGGCGTGACTCTGCCTGAGACAGACACCTCTGCCTTTGTGCATTCCTGAAGTAAATAAACAACGTGTCACCTCTGAAACTCCATTTTTTTCTTACCACTCTTTTGGCGCCAGAGGCAGACCGAAAAAATGTGAGGCGAGAGCTCACTGTGAGATGATTGGATATGGAGTGAAGTGGAAATTGTGTGAGGTTTTGTACATCAGGTAAAACTTGATATCTATACTTTGGGCTCACAGGTAGCCGTGTGTGTGTTTTCAGGTGTGAATGCCATGCTGAGGAAGGTGGCAGTGGCGGCTGCATCCAAACCCCATGTGGAGATAAAGCAGAACGGCGAGCACTTCTACATCAAGACTTCGACCACGGTCCGCACCACGGAGATCAACTTTAACATCGGAGAGGAGTTTAATGAGGAGACGGTGGACGGGAGAAAGTGTAAGGTAAGTTTAATTTAAAGAGTGAACTTATAAAAGCACATTGAATTTATATTTCTTTGTGACATCTATGAATTAATTAGTGTGGCCACATCTTTTGAAAGGATATTCTCATATTGTGCATGTGGTTCACATTTTTGGGTGTTTATTGTTCACAGTGAAAAAGTGAAAACTGAATAACTCCGCCTTTTTCCAGAACAACATGTAGCCTCTGAAATGGGCCGTTCAGAACAGCTGCAGGTTTCTACGTAGAACCTTCAACCAATCGTCATTCACCTCAGGCGGCCTTCTTGCACGAGCTTGTAGTCAAGTCGTTGTCAAGATTTCAACTTACAATTCCGATACCTCCTGTCGATTCTGGCTCGTACATATAAGGCAGAATAACCGATCCTAGAGCAGCCATGTTTTCTCCACGAGGGATCCCACACTCGAAAAATTAAAATATGTATATCATTTTTAAAATGAAACAAACTTTACCAACAGAGAATAGAAAATTGATTGCAAAGCTAAACTATGTCCACTTTAACATTACAGACGGATATTTTGACTTTTTCCTTTCCTGTATAAAAAGAGTCTTCGGGATACCCAATAGCATCTGAACACATATATTTACAGGACTTCTGAAGAGCTGTCCAAAGCACTGTTATTCAGGGATATTGCTTTGAAAAAAAAACAAAAAACTGGACAAACAGATTCAATTCTTTGCGAGTTAAAGAACGAGGGACTGGCCAATACTCTTTTGTCAAGTTGGGGGACTTCAGAAAGACAGACAACAAAAACAAAGCAGCAGATCCTGCCTGTACGTCCCTCGCTTGTGTCAAACTCCCCAAATATTAGATCCAACATTTCCCATAATGCATCCAATAGCACTTTTCCTTAGATAATGTTCCTCCAGAGCCAAAGATAACAAACAACATGGGCGAGGTAGGGCTCCTCTTGTCAGTAAAATAGGTTGAATATCCCTTTGAGTCACATATTTCACAGAATTTACGGAAACTGGCTTCAGAGAAGTAGCTAAAAATGTAATAAAAAGGTGAGCTATAACATGTAAAACTCCCCTGTGGACTGACGGGACAAAGATTAACACACAGTCCTCATTGATCTCCCGGCTATCGGCTAGGTGAAAGTGAGAGACTAGATATATGAAACCTCATTAAACTGTGCTTTTCTGCAGAGCTTGGCCACTTGGGAAACAGAAAACAAGATTTACTGCAAACAGACTCTTCTGAGCGGGAACGGCCCGAAGACCTTCTGGAGCCGAGAACTCAAAGGGGACGAACTCATACTGGTGAGTTGGTTTGTTTAGTTTACTGCAACTAGAAATATAGTTGTACACCAGACGGAAAAGTGCAGCTGAAGACTCAAAGTAATAAAGCATATGAGGCGTCTCTGCACCCGGAGATCATTTCAGTCTCTCGCTTCTATCGCTACACGTCTCTTCATCGTCGTCTCTTTTGTTTTCTCGGGTAAAGTAAAAAGTTCTCTTGCTTGTTTTCTTTTATAAAATTGTCTCCCAGATGCTCTAATCCCACCTGCCCGAAAAGGATGTCCAAACAATGACTCCCATTTTCATCTGAACTCTCTGCAGATCAATGAACAGATGTTCGGATGTTTTGTGGGATGAGGTGTCACATTTGGAGATCGCTGTCTTTCACCACATGGGCCATTTTCTGATTCTCTTTGTGCCAAAAAGAAAACAAGGGATCAGCTTAAAGATCAGCTTGGTTAGAGTTTGAGGAGAAGGTTGATACATCTTTCATGTCTGTAGGAGGAATATGAAAGTGCAGCTAATTGCTGGTTAGCTTAGCTTAGCATAAAGACAGTCATAGGGGGAATCAGCCAGGCTCTGTGCGAAGGTAAAAACAGCTTTCAACAAGTTTTCAAGCACATGTGGCAAAAATCACAAGGTCTAACTTCACAAATATTAAACCTTTCTGGTTTTCTTCATCCTCTACGAAAGAACTGAACTCATCTTACTCTTGACAAGAAAGCAAATTAAGATTATTTACAGTGTTGATGGTCAGGCTGAATCACAGCAGAAGCAGAAACCAAACAGAGAGGCCATATCTGGGTGGTGACACCAGATGTGGGAATGTTTAATGATCTGGTGAATATTTCTCCAAAATGCTACGTAGTTCATAGAAAATGCTCTGATCTCTCATGGCCTCTGGCATAAACTATCCATTTCCTATGTTTTGCCAAATGTGGGTGTGGATGACCATGCCTGTATCCGTGACACAGCAGATTAAAATGCTTTGATTTGAAGGAAAAACAGGAAGACATCCATTTAAATCGTACTAAATGAAATATTCTCATAAAATAAATTGACCAGAATAAAAAAATCTGAGGTTGTTTTGCTGTTGGCTGCAGGATCAACATCAGCAAAGAAAAAAGCCAAAGACAAGTGAATGACTTGTTAGTTTGCAGCAACACATTCAGAGACTCCACAAGGAAACTTCTTTTAGATTTCAAAGGACTAAATCAACATTTCACTGCCATAAGTTTGCTGTTAGACAGCTCTTCATGATCTTACATCCATCAGAAACACTCTGGTTCCTGGCAGTTTCAAGATCTCAGAGACAAAGCAGTTTTTTTACTGTAAACATCTGGGCCTGGTTGGATTTATGGTCCAGATGGACAACAAAGCCGAGTCCAGTTTGGCTGCGATGAGATCTCTTCTTTACGGCTACGTGCCTCTGCAGAGAGGCAATCAGGAAAATATTTGAGAGGGGCTGAGAGTTGGACTGAAAGCAGAGCTTTGAACGGGACCAAATGTGTTTTTATTCAAGATAAGGGTGTGTGTGTCCGTCCATGTTGGCGCGATGAAGCTGTAATTTGACAGGCATGTGGGGTTTGGATCATTGGTGAAGACATACATGGAGATCAGATAGATTCCCTGATGTTCTGTTGTTTAAACATCACTCCCTCAAATTAAAACATCACTCCCTCAAATTAACACATCACTTGATGCGCTGCTAAGAAACAAAAGGCGTAAACGCTCCTCTGTTCACTGCTGTTATATTAAATAGTACAACTTTAATACAGAGAGGACTGAACACATCTTCTGCTGACATGAGTTCCCTCTCCCCTCTGCTCGCAGACAAATGTGATAAATTCTTTAGTGTAAACAGAAAAAAGATACATAAACTCGAAGAAAAGCGCGGCCAGCAGATGAGGAAATTATGCTCTCAGGGAGAGACGGATGGATGTGAGGCTTAATGAAGACAGCATGTGGCTGACTGCACTCGCTCTGAGATGGGAGGACTATAATGACCACTGGGAGAGTCCACAGTAAAAGGGAGAAACGGATAAATGCTTGAGAATGAAAAACTACTCTTTCGCTCATCCATGCAGGGGACCTCATATACGTGCTTTACATTTCAAGCCAATAACCATTGATTTTTAAAGATTAATTCAGTCCTGCATCGGCTACTTTATGATGAGACGGGAGCCAGTAGAGATTGTGTGGCTGTGATGGTGCCGGCGTCCAAATCAGTGTGTGTCCTCCTGCGGGCTTTAATTGGTCTCATTGATCACGATGTTGGGAAATGCCAATGGACCCTGGTGTTACCCCTGGTTAATGTCTCCCTCGGCATCGCGCCACGTGCCAGATGGAGTCGTCTCGGCTTCATTTTTTTACAGCGCCGGCCTGTTTCACCCTCCGTCCCGCTACAGCTCATAGCCCGAGGTAATGATGATGTGTGGCGCTGCAGTGAGCCGTAACGCTACGCCCCTGGGACTCCCATAAATCTTTGGATTCAGACACATCCACCCGTAACCCGGGGCATCCAATGCTTCTTCCCCGTTTTAATATCAGTTTTTTGTCACGTCTGTTTCTGTAGCAGGCAGCAGTGTCTAATTAAGGTTCTGGTATTAGCCAGCATTTAAGTTATTTATGGTGGAAATTTAAGAAAGCAGCAGAAAATATAAATATTAGGACTCTATCAGAGTATTTACAAATCTAGGGGCTACAGCCATGAAGTTTAAACTCAGAATACTAGAGAGAAATCTTTATTGATTGATCTGCAGCCACTTTTTCCCCAACTGTCCGATGTATAATATATTTTAAGTATTTGTTTTATTGTTGGTTATAGGTTGTTTAAGATGAGCAATTCGCCCCCGGAAAAAGCCACTGTCAGCCAAAGCTGGTGTTCTCTGTAAGCGATAGAAGCAATAATATTTGAAATCAGCACCACATCTGTGGAGAAAGTTGTACAAACAGCTTGTGGTTTCGCCCATTCTACATTCCTACAACACCCAGCGTGCATTGCGCCCCTCCCTCTGAAAGGAACGGCCCAGTGAGAGACGCTGGAGTGAAATACTACCACTTTCCAGTCAAGGGTCAGAGCCGTTCAGAAATATGACCAGAATATACCGGTGGATCGTCGAAAAAAGTCTTCAGGTCTACAGTCTACATTTCAAACCTGACGGTTTTGAACGGGACATGACATCGGAGGTGGTCATCCTAGATTGAGGAAGTGTAGTTGAGTGAGCTCCCTGGCCTCCGCCAGATGACGTATTTTGTAGTCTGGCGGAGGTTTTCCAGGGCCCATTGGAGAAGCGGATAGCGTCCTCCAAAGGCACAGAGCGAAATTGCATTTTTTTGCTACCATAATGGCTTTAGCTCCCCATATAGCATGATAGGACTGAGGTCGAAAGTGTATTTCTTTGGACAAAAGACACATTCTGAAAAAACAATGGAGAAAAAAAAAAAAGTGAAACCAGGCCAAATGCAGGTGAGGTGACGAGTTAATATCTTATTGTAGTGAGTTATTCCAGCACTGCGGTAGCTTTAAAATAACATATATAGGAACAGTTACTTTGAACTGCATATTGTACACACAGAATAAACAGGTGTGTCTACAGTTTGGTCTGTTTCGAAATGCATTGTCCTGTTCAGAAAGTCTCTGCAACTCTATCAAAGGGATGAAACAATGTCAGCCAACATGTCGGCCCAAGCCTCCTACAGGTGTTCAACTGGGTTGAGATGTATTGACTGCAAAGGCTATAGTTTCGAATTTGAATAATTTCTTAAAGATGGTTTTGGCCTTTTATGCCTGTATTTATTAAGAGGACAGTGTTGGAAACGGGGATGACAGGCGGCAAAGGGCCGAGGGTGGGAGTCGAACCCAGGGCATGGACTGAGTCTTTGTACATGGGCCGCTGATTTAACTGCTGAGCTAAACCGGCGCCTCAATTCACATCATTTTTATACTCAAACAATTCATTTACCCACTGCCAGGTGGATGAGGGCATTGTCATTAGAGGAAGAGACCCCTCCCATCATTACAGAAATTGATATGAAAATCTTGTGTGCACAAGAATAAACTGAGCCTGCTCAGCATTTTCAATACATCTCACATAGCATGTGTGGATCTCAATTTCTTTCTCGTGTTATGTGATGCAGCTGTGCGGAAGCATCTGTTATTGTTAAGTTTTGTTCCTCGCTGTGTGTGCGTGTGTAGAAGTTAGATAATGAGTCTCATGATGACTAAGATGCTGCTTAACCTCGTTTCAGATCTTTGGAGCCAACGATGTGGTTTGCACGAGGATCTACGTACGAGCGTAGCAGACGTCCATGTCCTCCAGATTTCAAATCTCCTCAAAGAAATAATCCTTCAGTATAACAATTGTCAGTGTGCAATCTTAACATCTTTAGCTGTCTGTTTTTGACATTAAACAGTTTGCATCTTCTTGAAACATTCACATTTCCGCCACACTTTGCTGCTTTGACACCTTTTTGTATATAATTTTTTCAGATCATTGGAAATAAACAATCCTGATGTGAATATGATGGTCATGATGATTTCTTGTATTGTTCTATTCATGCTACAGATCTTGTGAAGGTGTAAAAGACAAACCTGATGTCAGAAATGAAAAAAGAAGTGGTCACCCGAGTTTCAGTCTATTTAAAGGATATTTTAATGCCAAACACCATACTAACACTCATGTACAACATCGTAAAAGTCAAGAGAAGAGACACATTAAACGAGGTACAAACAATGTTTTATGTACAATCAGCTCTGTGGGACTGCCTGTGCTGTAAACACAGGAGATATAAAACTAAAAACCCCGGTAATAAACTGTTCCAAGATTGTCTGCAGCTGGTTATGTTACTGACCATCGCTTCTTAAAGTTCAGGACAATGTTGGAAGGATGGATTTAGTCTTACTTTTTCCTCGTTATCTGAGCTTCTTCTCAACTTTTGGTGTGTTTGCTTCTATCCTGCTCATGTCGTGGCTGTTTTTCCGAAGGTTAATATAAGGAAAAGCCTGTTTCTTATACGTCTGTATCCTCTGTGAAACACTTTACAGCATTTAGTGTGATGGATCTCTTTCCATCTTAACTTACCTGAATATCTACAGGGCCGATTCAGGTTCCTTAAAACAAACAGCAAAGGCAATAAAATGCTTAGTTTCCATCCCTCTTTGAAGGGAGAACAACATTCACATTTGTATTTCAGCAGGAAACACAAACTGATAGCTTTGATAAACTGCCACAGGGAGAATTATTGCTTGCTTTTTTTGTTAATCCTTAAAACTGTACACAAGTCACATGGCTGACATTCACATATAGACACACTATACAGTCAGTGTTCATCGCCAACACTGGGCTTAAAAAAAACATAACACAGCTCATGTACAGTCTTTATAGGTGAGACACTGTGCGAGCACTTGACCTGCAGCACAGATTCTAATCATTTGGTAAATACAAGAGAAAGTTGATGGTACTGCTAAGACTTCAGTACTTTGATGAACGGACATAAACTGAATTTTTAAAAAAAAGGAGAAAATGCTGCTCAGCTACATTCAATCATCTTAAAACCACGAGTGAAACCGATGCCAAAGACTGAAGGTAGAAATGCTCAGAAAGGGGTCAAAACACGTATAAAAGGGGTCTTTTTTTCGACTAAACTAAGACTTTAAGGACAAAACGTTCGACAGACCACAAAGGAAAAAGGTCTCATTAACATCCTTTGGTAAAAAACGGTTAAAATTTTGCATTTTCTTAATAAACCTCTCTGCGGACTCTAGCGTAAGATCGATACTATGTGTGTGTTAATGTACGCTACACATTAATGACATCTGATAAAAAAAAAAAAATCTAGATATAAACAACATATTTACACAGAGTGTTTGGGCGGTCATAAATTATTGAATATTATACAGTGCGTTATTGCACCTTTACCACCAAGAAGGGAAACATTCACAGGCTATAGAAGTTTACAGCTGGAAGCCAGATTCATCGTAAAGTCTGACAGCAGACATTTTGACAGAAGGAACCGGTTCTTGTTGTTCTTAAAAGACAAAAACTGAGGCTGTTTGTTTGGATTTCCTGGTAAATGGTGAGGTGGTCCTCAAAAATGTAATGTCTTTCATTGTTTAGTTAATGAGTTTTAGTTATGAAATGTTTAAATCAGGTTAGTTTTTGTTTAAACTGTGGACCGTGGAGAAGATGCAGGAAGGACTGTTTCACTGTGTATATATATATATAATGTAACATCTGTATTTAGCATACATGATCATGTGATCGCTGAGACAAGTTGGTTTTTAAATATGTGAAACTTCTATTTGACATACGCTGCACACTTTGCAGTTTGAGCTTGAAGGTTAGAACAACGTTCCTGACTCGGTTCTGAAACATTCGGAAAATTTGATGATTGACGACCCAAAGAAATTTGGCAACTGAATCCAGCAACAGCAGGTTGGAAAAATCCGCATGAAGCTACGGTGTGTGTGAAGTCATCACTGGCAGTTTGTTGTGTGAAGACAGTTCATCTTTCCACAAGAGAGACTACAGTGTTCTGTACTTCACCCGGTACTTGTTAATGTTGAGATAATGGAGGACCTCGGGGCAGCGAGTGGTGGTGCAGGGCAACAGGCTGTCTTGTTCCTCTCCCATCAGCCACCTGCGGTTGTCGGCAGCCATGTCACTGGTCACATGCTCTTTGGCCCAGGAGTCCAGCCGGGCCTGGAAGCGTCTGTGCAGGCGAGTGTGGACCCTCTCGTGGGACTGAAAGAAATATCAACAAGAAAAACAGCTCATTTAGTGCGACTCAACTTCAAAGTAAAAGAAGAATAAGACACTTTATTATTCCCTGAGGGGAAAATACATTTTTTTACTCTGTACAAACATGATACGCACACATAGGCCCGAAATACACACATGAATTAATGGAGGGATGTCAGAGTGAGGGGGCTGCACATGGACATGTGCCCTGAGCAGTGGGGGATTCGGTGCCTTGCTCAAGGACACCTCGACCGTGCCCAGGAAAGAACTGGCACCAGCTACCAACCCCAATACCATGCTTAGTACGTACCGGGACTTGAACCGGCCACCGTCCAGTTCCCAAGCAAAATCCCTACAGACCGAGCTAGCGTCTACCCCAAAACATAGTCACAGATATAGATCTAGTTTTTTAAAAATAGACTCGTTTTAATATCTTAGATTTTGAAATATCTCTACTGGTTGAATCATTGAACAGAGTAAGAATAAAGGGATAACCCCCGACGAGGTGTCCATTGTCAGGAATTTATGGATGTCGTCCAAGTGCACCTGGAAGGGCCTTATCCTCGCTGGTACCATGGCCACATGCTAAATTATGCATTTTATTATCATAAAAAATTATGATTTTTAACTCTTTTCTTGCGTTTTGCAATCCAAATCTTTTTTTTTGCCTTTATTTGATAGGACAGCTGAAGAAAGACAGGAAATTTGGAGAGTAGAGAGTGGGGGACGACATGCACCAAATGATTGGCAGACCAGGAGTGGAGCCTGCAATCAGTGCATCGAGGACTGTAGCCTCTGTACATGGGACGCATCCTCTACCAGCTGAGCTACACCGGCGCTCCCCAGATCTTCAGCTTGTTATCAAGTTGTAACATAGTTTCTCTAGTAACGCCAAAATAGAAACGAGGGTTGGCTGTGGAAGAGATTTGTAGTCCGCACAGCTCCGAGAAACTCCTGGCTCAGAGAGCTAACTAGCAAGATTCAAGGTCACTAAATTTTGATGTGGTTGACATAAAGTAAACTAATTTGACAGTATGCTGGTTAACCAGCTATGTGGTTAACAATGACATCATTGATTCATAAGTAATTTCAACATTAGGAAAAGATAGACCAGTTGAATGGTAAATAGGGATGTGAAATGATCACTTCTGTGATTCAAAGTATCAGTAAAGCAGCGGCGTTTTGCAGCTGGTGTGTTACAGTCAGAGGATGAGGCGCTGAAGGAATGTACGTCTATAAACTACACTCGGGGTTGAAAACAACAAAAGTTTCCTTCTTTTCATTTTCTATTTGTTCAGCTGTTTCCCAGTCATCAAACACGTCATGTTCTCAAAATGGGTAAACAGTCAAAGCCTTCTGTGACAATTTATCGCACTTTTCTTGATTAGGAGGGACTTCAACATTTCTGTGTCTCTGTTGCTATGGTTACTAATTCAGAAGATAGAAGCTATGTATATAATGTAGACTGTGCATAAATTTAGAACTGTGAACAGACTGGAAGTACTTCATGTGTGTCCATGATCAGCAATTAATTGCCCCCTGCAGACAACAGCAACAACAACAACTGAGTATTCAATCAGATTAAGGACTAACTATTTATAATGGATTATGGATTATGTATAAAACTATCATCTGTGCTTACCTGATGAGCCCGTGTGAGCGCTGTGTGCCTGTACATGTAATCCTCTGACTTGCAGACGTAAACCATCTTGTAGGAGTTCAGTTTGAACATGCACTCCATCTTTAGCCCACTGCTGCCGTCCTGCGACTTGTCCGAGGGGCCCTTATTCATCCGGTCCTGCTGCAGTTGCTCCCATCCTCTCTGGCACTTCCTTATCCGTCTCAGATTCCTGAAAGCCAAAACCGATCAAGAGACTTGAATAAAACTGACTGATGGCTGATGATTCTTCTGATTACTCCACACATCAAAAGGGGTGCATCACGTTTACAGGGAAAGTTCGCACAAATTTCTAAAATCTTTAAACTGTTACATATGGCACAATTTTATTTTTGACAGTATGCACTGTGATTGTAAAGCCTAGGCGATGTGGTCAGGCACATGATATCAAGCAGATTTGATTACAGTATAGGCAAATTTGAGAGGACTGTCCCTTTAAACAATTATTTTGAAACCCATGCATTGCAACTCACCGAGTAACAGAATTAGAAAGGGAGTCAAATCATTCGGGGAAATGTGGATCTATAAGAGCAGCAGAGGCAGCAGTCGTAATATTTCTGTACAGTGCACTTCCGTTGCACAGCCACATTAAGTTCAAATCTTCAAAATGCTTGGCAAACATATTTCTCATCATTGGAAATTGATCCCGATTTTGTGCAGGTAATAAAAATGCAATTATTCACCCCACCTGAATGAAAGTTTTAAATGTGTACTTACCACTGAGGGTACAGGTGAGCGGGGACTGAAACCATGAAGCATATTTTTGCATTCAGGGCTCCACTTAAAAAGACATGACAGGGAGGCCAATTTCAAGTAAAAACTGTTAGAAACAAACACTAGGAAATCGCTGCCTGATCGGAAACCAATCAAAAATATGAGCTGAGGATACTTTGATGTGCACAAACTTTCACCAACAATGTACAGAGTGTTATGATCATGAGATGAAGACCCAACACAACTGGAAAAGAAACAGCTTGATTCTTTTTTTTTTTACTGCCATTGAAGTTATTTGTGAAGATCGGTCTTCTGACCTCTTGAGCTGCTGATCTCTCATAGATTTTATGGAAAAAGGACAAGATGTGGGTGAGCCCACTGATAAATCAGTAAGGTATCAGATTTATGCAATGGGTTAAAGAAGAGTAAACTCAGATTGTTTTGTTTGAAAAAGCCCTTTTGAAATGTTTATGGTTATGGACAGCCATCTCAAAGAAAAAAACAACTTAAAAAGCAATGACAGACAGGCCTTATGTGCAACACTCAACTGGAGCTTTAAGATAGAGCGGACACAAGCACGCCTCCATGCACAGCTCTGAGGTGTCAGGAAAGAAATACACCAACATGAAGATACAATTTAGACAATCATTTTATTTACAAACCCTACTCCTCTGTACAAGTGTTGCAGATAATGTGCTTGACCAGAGTTTTTAAAAACTTATGAGCACGAATTTCTGTCAAACCAGTGGAAAAAACCCTCACCCACAACAAAAAGTTGCAACGGGAGTGCACTGTTTCCACTGAAAACTATTACAAACATAACACTGAGTATAACAGACTTCAACAAAATGGACATTTGAACATTTACATTTGCAAACAGTGATTAAGTCACATACAGGACCTTTGATCTGAATACAATCACAAACAAAGGGCATGATCAGGTAGAAAAGGAAACCATGACTTCACTGTCCTGTCTTAACAAAGTTTTCAGGTCCAACACAAGAGCTTCAGTCTCTCAAACTCAGGGCAAAGACATCGTAGAAAGATGAAATTATTATGAAACAAAAAGTGAAACCCATTTGTTTTACTTTCAGTTTGTGCATTCAATCACTTTTGCTCTTACATTACACAATGAAAATCATCATTTAAATTTTAATACAACGAGAATAATCAAACCAAATGATTCTTTATAGCTGTCTGATAAAGGTGGAAATTCAAAACCCACGATCTAGCCGAAACCAGTTTAAAAAACATTACTATAATAAATAAAATTCCCATTAAAAAGGAACTGAATCAATGAATAAATAAATTCCATTATTTTGTTTAAAAAGATGGCCATGTAAAGTGCAATCTTCCATGTGGAGCATCGTTCAGAAACTGAAAAAGAAGTCATGTTCACGGCCAAGGAGACTCTTAACAGACAGGAGGGCATCAGGCACTGCAAGCACTTTAATGTAACGGTGTAGTTACTCTTTTAATCAACCTTCTCAAACCCTGGCCCACTTCTAAAAAAGGGAAGAGCTCTAATGCCCAAAATTGTGTGGTCAGAAAAAGCTTCCTAAGTGCCTCACTGTTTCTATCTCTGACAAAAGGAATTGTATTTGGCAGCTGGTTTGGCTTTTCAACAGTAGAGCTGCTCGGCTGACTAGAACCTCAGGACAGAAGCTTAAAGTGTTCAGACAAGAGGGAGACATGGCTGGAGCCTCACCTGGGGAGGAACACCGGCTTCTGGGCGAGATGTTCACGCAGCTCAGGGGACGCAGAATCTGAGTTCAGGTATCTGCCCACATAGTCGGACCACCTCTGTGGAAGACAAAGCAGACAAAGATAAAAAATTACTTCATATTACAGTATTATAGTGTACTAGTATTACAGAGTTGGTTGGTCCTCTTTGACACACTATATACCGTCTATGCGTAAATGGACCCTACTAAACTCGCTCTACTTGGAACTTGGAAAATCCGCCATTATTTTTTGTGCTTCAAAAGTGTGGAATTATTTACAACTAAAGATTGACAGTCTAGCTTCTCACTGTGAAATTGTTTTCATTGAATATTGTCTTTTTAGGTTGTTTTAATTGTGTAACTTTCTGTAATTGCAAACGACTGAATCCTCAACGATTTTCAAGGCTAAAATAAAGGTTTGAATTAATTGTGTGTTGGTGTTAATTCAATGATATTTCAGCATCAAGGTCATAATTGGAGGTGGGGCTGCACTGAGCTGCATTATATTATATTGAGGTGTTTCTAATGCTCTGGCCCCCTCATGTATGTAAATAGGAAGGACAAAAAATTAGAGACTCATCTGAATATAATTGAGTTCAGTACAACAGCACCTTTAACTGTGGCCTCTTCCGACTCGCAACAAAACAAAAGTCAACTAAAACTTCAGAAAAGCAGAATCCATGGCAGTGCTGTTGTACTGAACTGCATTGGATTGTACAGGTGTACCTAATGAAGTGGCCGGTGAGTGTATATAGCATTGGCTAATACAAGCTTATTGCAGATATATTGGTATAGACCTGAAGTATATGAAGTATATGAGGAGCACCAGAAATATGAATAATGCATTTGAAAACCAGTGACAACATTAAACTTAAGAAAAGCACTTATTTTCTACTGTAGTATTCTGCTGAGCATATTTATCAGCAACAAGTCTTAAACTTGAACACTGTTATCATATATTAAACAACACTGGTCTATTCATTTCAGCATATAGAGTAAAAAAGGAGATCACTACCACTTGAGTCTGATAGGACTTTGCAAAATTACTAATTTTTTTCCAATTTATCACAAAAAAAATCCATCCACTTCAATATTAAACACATTAAAGCAACACATTCTTATATTTCAACTAGCTAAACTCAACTAGTGAACATTCGAGATGATCCAGCATTCATGCTACATAAAAAGAGGTTGACTTGTAATTGACTAAAAACAGTTTTTAATGAACTGAATGTTTCTGCCCGAAGAAGACGGAAGGATATTTGGAACACGTTACAACACAATGCAAACAATTCACCAGCATGAACCTAGGGCTCAAAAACATTCGCATAAAAGTCATTTTTCCCCCAGCACTGTTGTAATAAATAACACAGTAGATTAGAAGTACTTAGAAGTATCTAATAAACTGGCAGCTTAGTGTATTAACTATTGTTGAATGCTGAATGAGTCTTACCTCTGCCTCCGCTGGTTCATCAGAGTTCTCCTCTTCTGTGTCCAGCAGCTCCATGGCCAGACTGACAGACCCTCGGCTCTTTACAAACATCAACTGAAGGAAACGCAAGAGAGGAGAAGAAATAAACAAAGTGTTCACTGCAGCCTTTTATGTTAAATATCATCACTAATTTCAGGGGTTATCGTACTTTGAAGCAGTTCTCATCGGACATTAGCTGCTCTGCTTTGCGCTGGTAGGCCCCCTCTGCTGTGGCCCTGGATGTCTGCGTGGACAGTGTGCCACCGTTGGCTTTATTGGCACTTTCACTCAGGTACATGTCCGTTACACGTGCACAGACATCATCGGTGACAAGGTGCTGGAGCTGTGAAAGACATAGGTTTAAGTTTAAAATTATAAAAGCCTCATCGGTGCAAAGGCAATAAGAGAAAGCTTCACAAGTTACAGGATCACTCATCACATTTGAGAGATAAGTATTACATATTTAGATTGTGCTTTTGCTAGATCTGAACTACATATAAAAACTTCAATTGTAAAACACCAACATTTTTCTTTCTTGCTTTATCGTGCCTCCTTAATCCTGTCATTCCTGCTTTTCTGAGCTTAAAAATGTGCACTTCTTTTAGCATAAAAGACCAAAAATTCATTTCATGCATCCTGTAAAATTGAAGCTCAGCATTACTTGAAATTAATTGCACAATTAAATTATGTACTGACCTGCCGGACAATGCTCTGGATGAGTTTGTCCATAGTGAAGGCAATGTAGGCATGGATAGTAAACATTTCCCTCAGCGAGTCCTCGTACTGAGTTGGCTCCATGTTTCCATCCAGAAGATTACGCACCATTTCCAGAAACACGGAGTAGTAGTCCTCCACGTCAACATCCACTGCAGAAAACAGGACATGTTACAAGGTGAGAAATTACTAAGTAAGATACATCATGGTTGCTTCTTGTTTTCTAACTTACTTGGCTCCTTCATCTTTAGCTGGATTGCTGGATTTTCATTTTTCTCCCTCTTGAGCCCCAACACTTCTCTTTCCCAATCTCGTTCTCGGGTATCCTCTTCAATCTGCTTCTCGGCTTGCCCGTAGATTCGAAGCAAGCGAGAACAGAGGATGTGGTGAAGACGGAGGAAGATATACCAGTAGTTGTTCACATAGAACATGTTATAGGCCTCATCTGTGCCCCGCAGCTTCTGAGCTGCCGTGTTGCTGAAGAGGAGCTTGGACTTTGATGGGCTGCTGCCTGGCAGGCCGTTGTGCTTCTTGGGGCCTTCTTGATCCATCTCCATGTCTTCTTCCTCCTCATCTTCCTCTTCCTCCACATCAGACAGCTCCCCTCGCCGTGCAAAAAGCAGGTCGGGGATGAAGTGGTGGATGATCTGCTTGATCTTGTACTTGTCTTCTTTCTGGATGCCCACCTGTCTTTTGACATGATGGATGATCAGAGCAGCCGCGTCCTCCAGGATCTGGCTGTCCTCGTAGGTCAGGGTCATGTGTGGGCCAGTCGGTGGGGGTGTGGCAGTTTCCTCTGATGCTCGCTCCTGGCGCTAAAGGACACAGACAGATTTAGAAAGGGCTGAATGTTGAGATAATAATCTCATTAGACAGCAGCATTCAGTATGAGATATTTAGACAAATGAATCTCTATTGTGGAAAGCAAATTATGTTTCAAAAGCACCACCAGAGAACATGCGTCCTTACGTCATCATATAGCATCTCTATTTCATTCAGTAACGTCTTGGAGCGCAGCACTTTGGTGTCATTCTGCTTGAAGTTGATGCCTTGATGGTCGAGTGACTTCAGGTAATACTTTTCATTCTGCTCCCGCCAGATTTTGTTGAAGCCTCTCTGCGCTTCTCTCCATTCCTCCTCCTTCATTTTTAATCTGCAACAGACATAAAAAAAGTAATGAACAACCTTAAATCTTATAAAGTATGAACACTAAAGAAATCAGACTATTTACCTTTTCAGCACTATGGGGACAGACACAGCTGGGTTCCTCTTGAGCCCGTCGATGATGTCGTGGGCCTTGTCTCCATATATCCTCTGGATAGCTTTTCGGTGAATGACCTCTGAAGAGCCGCCCATTGTGTTGTCCAGCTTGAAGCGCAGCTGCTCCTCAGCTGACATGCGAGACAGCCTTCGCTGCACAGTCTCCAGAGCTCGTATCGTGGCCAGGTTGGCTTCCAACACAACATCCAGCTAAAGGAGATAAAAATAATGACAGAAAAATGATTGAGAAACTGTATCTAATTTTGGGTGGGGATGCCAGTTGAAAGGTTTTCATTGGATATCCAAATCTTTTTTTGTTGTCTTTTGACTCCTGAGCATAATGCATTATAGAGACAGTAGTGCACACAACACAACCATACAAACACAGTTTATTCTTGAGTGTAAGTGCATGGAGTATTTCTCACCTCAAAGCGCTCATCCTCACATCTGTATATGTGCTCCTCGTATTGAGTCTTTTTGGAGCTCACAAATGTAGAATCCTCAGACCAAGATGGAAATGACACCCATGTGTCATTCAGAACCTGCAACAGGTGAATTCAAATTTCTTTGAGCAAAATAATAGATAAAGTTGTGCGAAAGGTGTTGGGGTGGATAAAACCTGCATGGTGCAACGTGCATGCCAATACAATGCACATTTTTATCAATTAATGTAATTAATTGATAAAAATACAATCTCACGTCTTGTTAGTCACCCAAAATAACATCACCTTAAAGTTCTGGATTACTAACTTAAAGCTCCTGAGAGGAACTTTTGGTTTGTGTTGATTTTGGCGCCCCCTCTAGACAAAGCCGTACTTCTTATCTCTTTCATTTTGTCCGGCACATGCTTAAGTGGTGGTTTTTAACAAAAAATCTCATCCTGCTTTCTTTAACCGTGATATGTACAGTATCTCAAACTTTAAATTTCTGCCCTGGAAAATGTAAACAAAGGCAGCGTGCAGTTAATCGCTTCGTCTGACACCTACCCCCCCACCAGCAGTTTCAGGCATTAAAATAACTATATAGAGTAATCAGAATTAATGTCCGTCTTTTTCATTACCAGTGAAAAACTCCTCACAAGTTTTAAAATATTAAACATTTTACTTTACTTTACTAAAAAGGGGAATCAGAAATAAAGGCCTGTCTTTAACACAAGCCTGCTTCAAATCAAAGGCTTGGAACTGACTGCAAATGCGATTAAAAAAGTTCTCTATTTGAGGACAGCCAGCAATAAAACAATAGTATTTTGATGGCTTTGTTGTTTATTCTGAATAATCGTCTCAGCCAAAAATCCCATTACTCAGAATTATTAGTAGAAGTATTTTACTCTGAAATGACTGAGCTACTTTTCTGTTGTAAAACAAGTCAGACAAAATAACAAGCAGAAGTCAATGAAGTTTTGTTAACTTGTAATGGGCGTTTGATGTTCAGTTTCTTTAAAGTAAATACTCAAACTATTCACCTACAAATTCATCCAAAATTTAATAATTTAAATGTCTCCTTACTTTGTTTGACTGTCATTGTGTTACTTACTTGTGTTACTATAAAAAACACAATTTACTAGCATGTGATGCTTCTAAAATGTTAGTAACACGCAACAATTAAACACAACAACAACTCCTACTACTACTACTCTGGAGGCTATCGTTTAAGCCAAATAGACTAATACCAGCGTACCTGGTAGCCCTGTTAGCTGAGAATAAATTGGTTATGACAGAAATACCTTTAATAAGCAGACTTCCTTCAGTGACTCACCTCTCTGCACAGCGGCGTCCTTCCTGTGCACTTGGGCTGCTGGTAGCTCTTCGGCAGTGCTCTGTAGCTGGACCCCAGCCTCTTACAGGAAGCGTAGTCGATCTCCATGGCGATGCCCTCTGTTGCACGCTCCTTTGGTAAACTCTCTGCGTGGCTCGACTCCCCGTGACAAGACTCCCGGTAGCCCAGGAAGTTTTTAAACCATGTAAAAAGCTCTGGGAATTTTCTGTTAATCAGACAAGTATATGAAACAAACAATTAATAGTGATGCTACAGACATATTGAGGAACACTGGCATTAGTAGTACAAATATAAGCATTATATGTGATGTGTATGGATGTTGAAACAGGTATGAAATCAATACCTGATGTGTGCAAAAAGGACTTTATGTTATAATAGTAAAACATCACAATATTTTACTCATTGCATTAAATACCTGTTGACAACTAATATCTTTAAGTGTGGAATTATCATGAAGCTAAAATGCTAAACAATGACGTTATAGAGACAATACAGCATTGAGGTTTGTGTACCCCCAGCACTGAGAGACTGTGTAGGTTTAAACTCACCCAAGAAATGGGATGACTAACTGGACCAGCTCGGCACGGGAGATTACTTCCTGGTTGAAAATGTGAAGACAGCGCAGGAAGTTGTCGTACGCCTCAGAGCTCCGAAGAGCCTTCTTCACCTGTTGAAATGTTTCAGTGATGAACAAAAAGTTAACAAACTTTCCCTTTTCATATCTTTAATGTTTTAATAAATCTTGTCATCTCATCATTGTGCGACTTTAAATGAACAATTTTTGTACCGATTAAAACAATACTGACCTTTTCAAAGAACATCGTTTCAGTGCTGGTGCTGTGTTTGCCGACTTCAGTTAAGCCATGATCCTTCCCCAGTATTTTGGGTTTCTTCTGAAAGGTAATAAAGACATGATAAAGTTTTGATTGCTGCAAGCTCCCAAAAATGTTTAATTTTGAAAATATTCAAATATAAGAGAAGATTGTCCTTCTATGGTTTGATACACACAGTTAGCAGAGGGACTAAAGAGAGGTTGAGTTGAATCATTTAACATTAAGTCTACTCTCATTAATATGAATTGCCTTTGCAGCACACATTACTGACATCTAAAATATATTAGAAAAACACAAACAGTACAAGCAGTCAGAATGTTGAGTGGTGTGTACCTTAACAGGTGGTGTGGCTCCCACTCCACCGGGTCTCCTGATTGGCAGGCCGTTCTGGCTCAGTCTCTGTTTGTTGTTCAGTAAGGGTCTCTTTACTGTGCCGCCATGATCATTACGAACCGACTCTGCTCTGTCTGGCGTAGTCTTTCCCAGCAGCTGAGAAGAGCATAACATCTCATCATAAAAAAACATATAAACAACAGGAAGCATCACTGTTTGGACAGTTTGTTTAAATATGGTCGAGATTTAACGCAGCTCAATTTGATAAGGGGCATTTATTCTATACACAACACATGTTGCTTAACAGCGCTGCCAAATACAGCTAAACCACTCCTGTGAAACAAAATAGACCCTTAAGATCCAAAAAAAGAGAAATCTTAACAAGACTGTTCCAAAATTTTCAAAAGATACCAAATTCTGTGTTATTTTCTGCAACTACAAGACAAAAAGATTTAAAGCAGAAAGACTTTCAGACTTTTTGCTTCCACGGCTGAAACTCACCAATGAGCTGTTTGCATCTGGAAGGAACTGTCCAAACTCTGACAGAAGGTCCTCCTGGTTCTTGAAGAGTCTTGCCACCTGAGTGTAGACCTCCTGCTCAGTCAGTGCTGGGGTGTAGTTACCGCCCGCCTCTTTAGCATTTCGTTGTTCCTTCTGGAAATTACCAAAAAAAAATTCAGATTTAGTTTAAATCATGATAGGCTTGTTGCTTGGTACCTACAGTTGTGTATATGCTACATTTCCCTTTGCATGTATTTTCTCACCTGGTATGTGTGCAGGATTTCCAGGAAGGCCTTGTAGATGTCCGGCTGACCCTGGAAACGGTTCTTGATCTTGTTGACATAATTAATAGCGTGGTTGAACTCCACAGGCTGGTTGTTCTGGAGAGGTGGTGCACCGGACGGCGTGCTGCTCACTGGAGTGTGGGACTGAACCGTAGGTGAGCGTGGAGAGGCGTAGGATGGGATGGATGGGTTGGGCTGGCTGGTTGGTGTGTGAGCTGGAGACTGAACTGGCTAATTGGGTTGACAAAGAAGAGCATACGTATCAGTCATCAAGGAAAGACTCAGTTCGGTGTGCAAAAAAAGCTACATCTCTGAGGCATTCAAAATTAAAGATGAAGTACATTCTGGGACATATGAATGATAAGAGGCCAAGTGTGTATTCTAATCTATATAACACAATCAAGTGGAAAAGTATGGAAACTTTTCTCTACCTTGCTGGTTTTATTTGGAGCAGGTTGGGCAGGGGCCGGTGGAGTGGCGGTGGTGGTGGTGGTAGTGTGCGGGCTGGCCTGTGGCAGACTCTGGTGCTGGTGGTGGCTCGCAGGTTGGCTGGATGCTCCACTTATAGGGAGGTTCTGAACAGAAATCCCATGAGGGGTGATGTAGTGGATCTGACCTGGTGTGGTCACATTGACTAGATCGTTGGTTTGAACCTCAATTTTATATCCGGGTGGCAAGAAAGTGTTGAAACCCATAATGAGGTCTGGGTGGCCCTTGAAGAGCTGGGACACACGGTTGATGACTCCAGGGGTGTCTATGCTGTAATAACACAATGAAGGACATTCAGTATTTGGGGTGTTATCAGCTTGGTCCACAGTTATTTTTCTGCATGTTACAGGTTAAATGTGGCACATGATGTCAAGGAAAACGGCAACACAATTGGAGCTCACCTCTGTGACTTGAACTCTTTCATAATATCAAGGAAATCATTATAAACTTGTGGCTGATTCCCAAACTGCAGCTTCACTTGATCCAGATAGGACAAAGCATCTTCAACCTATAAAATAAAGAACGATAAATTAATAGCAGATCTCCCCTACAAAAATCAGACACTTCGTAACCACTGAGAATACAGAAAATAAAAATAACACTTTAAATGAGTAAAGTCAAAAAGTATAAGACAAGTCATACAAAAACACTAATAACTATATATAACTTGCACGTCATTTTTTTAATGTTCTTGTACTAGGTTGTTGCTGTTTTTTAAGTTAAACTTGGCAGATCTATTTTAAAGTTTGTATATTTGTGCATTTAGGACTACCTTCAGCCGCTGAAACTGCTGCTGTCCTTGGGTTGAAGTCAAGGGTGCGGGTGGATGAACGTGTCCTTGGACCACTGCCGGGCCCTGGGACTGAACTGCCAGGCTGTGTGCGTGGGGACCGACATGAGGAGCGGTATTGTTATGTCCGTGTCCATGTCCACTTGTGCTCTGAGGCATTGTAGGCACCTTTTTAAGGAAGAGAAGAATCATTTAATGGCTTCTCCACAATCCTAAAGACAACATTTACTGGAACTTGGTGCTTGGTAACAATTTATGACCAAACAAAATACAAAACCAACTTCTGCCAGAAGGCTGTTGTCTAAGCCAAATGCATAGATACTATCATACCTGGTAGCCTTGGGGGAGAGAATACTGGATTCCAGTGGATGGCTGCATGTTGTCTGAAGCTGCCTCTATCACAGTCGGGGCCGGGGCGAGGGCCCGGTGCTGGAAGCTGTCTGCAATACCTTGAACTGGTGGGCGGCGTGGTTGCTGTTGCTGGGGCGCAAATATTGGTTCCTGGTCCTCCACACGCCTCTTCATTGTATACACATACTCAAAGGGGCTAAAGTGGACAGAGGCAGATGGACAGTAAACAAGCTGTTTGGTCTGAATTAGTCTGTGAACTTTTACAAACTAATTAGTTCAAGCATTCTTTAAGAGTGTGTAGTCTACCCAAACTTCTACTCAAGTGTGAGAGGGATAGGAAGAATCAGGGATATGCAGAAATACCTACTTTACTGTTAGAAAAGTATTGAGCAATGGAACTGAAAATAGAAAATCTATACTGTGATGCCTAGAATTAGTTAGGCCCTATGTATGTAATTCTTTGAGACATGAATACAGTCCTTGTAAGTGTTTCTGCACACAGTCTCTTGTTCTTTTTAGCAGTCTTAACAGAATTATGTTTAAAATCTGACTAGAGGACAATAAATCAAAATCTAAGAATTTAGCAGCATGTCCACATCATCAAAAAAATGGGTGTGGCACACTAGGTTTTTTCTCAGATTGTTTCAGAGAGGTGTTGATTGAATTTTATGGTCATTCCAGAAGGTATTTCATTTTAAGGTAATACATTAACTTTGTTACAAGTGTCACAGATGTACTGTACTTTATGACAGAAAGAATCATAACAACTGTTGACTTTTACAAGCTGACTGAGGAGCTCTTAAATACAGTCAAGAGGAATTTACATATTTAGATATGCATATATACGTGTGAGTCTTTTATAAATGAGCTTTGAAAGTAAACCAAGCTTCTCTGTTTCATAATGTTTCCTCAATGTTGCCCAAGGGAAATGATTTAAAGCCTGAAATACTGGTGTTTAGCGGAGGCTGAAAGAACTTAAACTAGTGTGGAATGTTTTCCAACCCTGCAGCCACCACACTGACATTTTGATATTTCCTTTCAAGAAGTTACTTAAAGAAATGTAACCTTAAGTTGCGAGTTAAGATGTAACCTCAAGTTGAAAGGTATACTGATGAACAAGAGCTTTATTTTACAAGACCAATAAATTTAAAGTAAAAAAAAAAAATCTACAATTGCAAAAAACAAACACGCACAAATAAATATAATTCTATTCAGGGAGACTTAAAAGAAAAAAATAATTTAGTGCATCAAAACATGAGGCTATGAAGAAACTATTAAGACAAAATGATTGTCCATGACAGTTCCTAAAGACATGCTGTCATGGTTCAGCAGAATGGCTGTGGCAGCTGGTTAGGGACTGTCTTACAAGTAATTGTCATTGGTGTTAAGATACAAGGAAGTTTTCAGTGTTAAAGACTTTTTTCATTGAACAGATGTAGTTTGACAGTACTGTAAAGGAATTCATGTTCAACAGACGCATCCAATGAAATCATCCTAAATGTGTGTTATTTCATAATTTGGTCTCATTGTGTCCAGATGTCACCACTCCCCACTACAATTCAGCTTACAAATTAAGAAAAGGGATTCACAACTCTGACTGTAGAGATGATGTTGCATAAGTAGACCCTTTCTAGGGACAATTAATTATACCATAAAATAATAATAATTACAATAGAAACTTTTCAAGCATTGGCTGTGCATAGCATAGTTGATACAGTACTTTTTGGCATCATTTTTGTTAATACAAACTTTTTAAAGATATTTCATAAAGAATTAGATAAGATAAGCTATTATTGATTCCCCACAGGGGAAATGTATTTGTTACAGCAGCTCAAGGGAGGCAAATTATAAAAAGTACTCAAGTAATAAAATCAGACAAAAAGTACAGGTTGCAATAAAAAACCTGACAATATAAATAATAACAGTAACAAAAATAATAGTAATAGAACTATACACATCATGTACAAATTTTTCCTTGTCATTAGATCTGCATGGGACTATTTTTCTGCACATAAAATTGTACAGCCATTTTAGTATTGCACAGTGTAGCAAAGATTATTGCACATCTTTTATGAACTTTGTATGTAGTAAAAGCAAAATTGGAAGTACACTATGTATAATTGTAGTATGAACGTTGGATGATAGCTACAGTACTGTTATTACACTATAATGAGGTGTTATAGAGTCATATATAGATTTAGTTATTGATGCAGCTGATACAGTATTATACAGAAAGATGACCCACTGTCAGCAGATTGTGGCTTGATAAATTAATATATATTTAGTAAAAGAAAGATAGGCTTTCTTTGATGATTGCATAATTGCTAAAACATGCTTTAATGCCGTCTATATGGCTCTCGCATAACTATCCATGTAATCATTTCTTACATATGAGATTTAATTGGGCTAATAACTCATAGGATGTTGTGAGAGGGATACTGAGACTGCAGAGCATGTTTTCTTCCAATGTGAACATGTACAGAATTTTTGGCTTGCATTTCAGAATCGGCTTCATTCTAAAGAGATTATTCTGCACTCTCTAAATGTCATATCAATTGAAACTGGAGTATTTATGAAGGTGAAAAGTTTACATTTTTGGATAAATAATTTGATTTTATTGGGAAAACACTTAAATCACATATGTAAATAATTAAAGGTGAAACCCCATATGAACGGATGGAAGAATGAACTTGAAATATTTGCAAAATCTCTTCAATATATGACGAGAAAAATACAGCAAAAAACTTGCTGCCATATTAGATATATTTATGTTACTTGATTTAGACACTACTATATTTAGTTCTTTTTGTTTATTGTTTTATTTCAGACTGTCCCAGCACCGGCTATAATCTGAGTTGTTAAAAATGTGCCTTAATGTTTGTATTTGAATATTGTACATAAAAATGCGGCTCTCGCAACACTTTGCGCACGTATAAAGAGAAAAGTAATTTGTCGACGTTCCCTTAGCAAACGTCACTGCAGTTGGTCAGCGCGAGCAGACATTGTGCTCACTGTCCTTTTCGGAAAACACGGCGGCAGAGCGTACGGTCTTCAGTCGCCGAAATCGTGTCTGTCGCATATTCAGTTTAAATTTTCTTTTCCAAAACGCGAAGCAAATACGACAGACAGCGAAAGAAGGCGAAATTTGTTGACTAGCGCTACAAAAAAGGCTAATATTTAGCTGCCAGTTAACACTTTACAGGCATGTAGGCGCTGCCTCTCTCGCTCTCGCTCGTGCCTCATCCCCTCCCCCTCTCTGCCAAACACCGAGCTTAGCTTAACGCCATCCGCTTTCGGTGAGCTGACCGCTTTCGCTTGTCCGATGGCTGTCGTCCGAGCTGGAAATGATGTAGCAAGGAAGCTAACCATTATCTGCACATTAAAGCGCTTATTGCCACAAAGAATCAGAAAGTGTCGGTTTGTGACTCTCGGGTCATCGCTGGCAGTCATGAGTATCCGGGACTCCAGATGATCTGAACGTGTCGGCTAACTGACGTTACCCTTGCTGCTAGGTTCTAGATGTCGAAAAGAAAACAACCACGCTTTATGTTAGCTGACAGCTCGATAACAAAGTCGGCTGCTTAGTTTGTAACATAATGGCCACCACTAGTCCAGGGTAGTTAAATAAAGTTACAGTATTTATTCTAGCTATGTTAGCTGGTTGGGTCAGGAAGAACGCTAGCTTGCTAAAAGGCTAGCTGCTACATAACGTTAACGTCGCATTAACGTCAAGTTATGCGAGAAGTTCGACATGAAAAGATTTGTTAATCACAAAAAAGCTTCCTCTCCCAATAATGAGTGTATCTTCAAAAAACCCTGACTCAGACAGTGAAATTAATTAAGGCAGGAATAAACTTAACAGTAAAAATGCATGTTGTCAAGTCAGTCAGCTCATCGTTAGCATGTCAGCTAATTCATGGTCGCCGCTTAGCTTGCTAGCCTCAACACTAGCTTGACAAACTTATCTGCGCTGCAAGCTAACGTGGCCGCTGCTGAAACCCCACTTGTTATTTTGTTGAAAGACAAAATTACATTAAAATAACAGTTCATTATAGAAAAGCAACCAGTGTTAGATCACCATCTGGTCAGTCCGGCAAGGTTATATGCCAGCTAGCTCAATGCTACGATAGCACAACAACCAACCCCCATCAGTAAAGGGTATCATCAGCTAACAGGCTAACACTTCTTCAACTTACCTCGCAGGACTGCCACCAGCAACAATGTGTCACACCAGTGTAACGGAGCCCAACCAGTAAACCGCTACTCGTGCATTCACCTGGCCGTGATAAAAAGTGAAGTTCTGAGAAGAAGTCGCAAATGGAAATGTCAAAAATGAAATTGGCCGTAGAGGCTACGTCGCTAACAACAGTGTATGTATGAAGCGGTGTTCCTTGAACATAGAGGCGTGTCTAACAGGAAGGCGGGTTTGTCTCCTCCCAGTCTAAACTGGGATTGGTCAGATCTCCAGAATGAAAACAAATACACTAAAGGCATTGAGCCAGTACAGTTTTTTATACTTGCTAAGTTTATAGTCATGCCAAGTGTAACTTTATCTGCACTGTGTGCACCACAGCCTCCATGTTGCTCGTTTGGTACACATTATATACATTTTGTGATATAAATTTATCATTTTCAATGCAAATTAAAAATAACTTCATGCATTATGAACTAATGGGCATTTCAGTCAAACATAGTGACAGAAACTGACAGCTCTTCAGGAAACGCATATCTTTGTCCAGCAAGGTATAGTAGGTATAGTATCAGGAGAGGTCAGTGCTCTGTTTCATATGGAAAGAAGATACAAATTAATTAGTAAGTTAATAAAACCTTTTTGTTTTTAAATATTTAGTTTAAAATTTCTAGAATGCAATGCCAATTTAGGGTGTAGAGTTGAAAATATGAACAAAATTCAGCATTTGCAACAACTTTCAAAAACACTGGTACCAAACCTTCATGTCAAGAGTTTACATCACATTTAAAAATGGTAAATGGACTGTACCTACATAGCACTTTTTACACTAAATGTCACATTCACCCATTCACACACTGATGGCAAAGTGCCATTCTCCAATCAGATCTATGCCCATTCACCAGGAGCAATTTGGGGTTCAGTGTCTTGCCCAGGACACTTTGACATGTGGCTGTAGCGGTCAGGGATTGAACCCTCCACCTTCTTGAGAGACGACCAACTCTACCACTGAGCCATAGCCGCCCACAAGACATTACTAGTCAAATCGCCACATCATCAAAACACTGTTTGCCTGATAGAGTTTGAAATAATAGTAAGAATTCAACACTTACTAAAGTTTTAGTGACTTCACTTTAACTACACCCCCCCCCCCCCACACACACACACACAGGTTTAATAAATAATAAATTATGTAGTTGTTCCACTGAAACTGAGGAATAAAATGTATTACAGTGCAGCCTTTAAACTGTCTATATGTCCAGTGATACAAAAAACATTTTAAGGTTTTACTTCAGTCCCAATCTCTGCAGACCGTTACCCTTATAATTAAAATGTGAACCAATTGGTTTTGGGGAAGTAAGCTGTGGAAAGATGTTATAAACAATTTTATATAGAACCTTTTAATGCTAATGTTTCATTGTTGGTTTAAATTGATCTGATGTGAGGTGCTTTGTAACTTGTTTTTTGAAAATTGCATTATAATAATAAATTATAACTAATATTATAATGTTGCACACGATGAGTCTTTCTGCAAGTAAGACTACATTTAGTTTTTCCCTCTATTATGGCTCCTTCTTAGTTTGTGCTCCAGCAATTGTTCAATTCTTGAAATAGCTGGCTAATGGATCATCGGCCTGTTCAGCTTTGTAACAAAATGGATCAATAAAACACACAACTCTGTTTGCACAAGTGTTTAATAGAATAGTCATGTTATACAAAAAATATATTTTTCCATTTACAGTAAAGATGGGTGCACATCACACAACCATAAGCACATTTTTTCTGTCTTAAGGTTTTTAGGTCTGGGACAAAATTGGATCTTAATCTTGGGTTAAGTGTCTCACTCAGTTCTTGAGGACAATTAACTTTTAATTGGCAATGTCCCATATAAATAAACATTTTAAAAACAGCGAGCAGCAGCCAATAAGAGGAGGGGTATCCTTCCTCCTGCTCAACATCAACAATTTACAGACTGGTTAGATTTTTACTCAATTTTATTATCTACACTTTTCCATTGTCTTGTAATATTGTACGCAGACAAAAATCTGCCTGTATGTGCCAAATGTTTACAATAATAAATCCTTCATGTATAGCAAGTAAGGTACACTAAATAGTTCAGAATAATGAAGTTTTCTTTTTTTAAGAAAACATACTTGTATTTAATTATATTACATTTATTGTATATATATTTTTCAAATTCCATGGACTCAAAACAGGGACGCCTAGATTACATTGCCAGGTCTGCATGACCCCTTTTCTGTGTCACATGCTTCAGCATCCTACCATAACTCTCATAAAGAGCTGCAATTGTAGGAATCATTCAATGCGAGAAGTTTAGCACCTCTTTTTCATGACAGTCATGTAGTGTTCTCCTGCTTTTATTTGTTGTTTTTCTTATATAAAGCTCAAAATATACACTGGAATTATGTGTAGGATTCAACACTCAAATGTCCCAAACAAGGCTAATGCAGTGCGCCATATTCTGACACATCATTGTCCAGCAGTGTGTTCAGTAAAGGAAGACGTTTTGAAGGTATATGCAGATTATCGCCGAAATCACTCCTGCTGCCGTGGCTGAGGCCTGAACTGGAGCTGCAAGACAGGAGAGGAGAGGTTACAGGAGTTGCATTTATACTTAATTTTATGCACATTTTAAATTTCACAAAGGTATCACATGCTTTTTATTTTTAAAGACATAAAAAGTGTAACTATCTATACTTAAATTTTAAAAATAACTAATTAGAGAATGCTTATTATGAATTAGGGACTAATTTTGGAAACAGTCGACTCGTTTGTGGCTCCAGCCAGCTGAGCAGTCCGATTAATATCAAACAGCTAAATATGACCCAGTGCTTAGTGTGTCCTCCAAAACAAAACAATCTTTAAAGAAATCTTAAAAGGTTAAAAAAGAAAAGGTTTATACAGATAAAGTTGAATTCACTCTACAGTTAACGATGTAATTCACAGGAAAGTGGAGTGTTCATGTCATGTATAATCGCACATTTAAAAATAAAGAGATGAAGGCCAGTTAAGAAGATAACATCTCACCATGTGAGGTTGTGGTGGTTTGGGCAGCTGTGGCGGGAGCAGTGATAATACTGGTAGTTTTTGGTTTAGCAGTGGTCGCTACACGAGTTACAACAGTTGTAATGGAAGGCGCAGCAGTGGTGACCACAAGGCTAACAGGTCCTGAGCGGACGGTGTAGGTTTTGGTATATACATTGCCGATCACGGTTCTATGAGTAAAGGTGCGGGTGCACATGTCAGGGCACTTCTGAGAGGGCAGCGTGGTGATACACAGATTCACTTGGCACTCGACGTACATCTGCAAAGTAAACAGATATAGAACAAAGAGATATATGTTAGCTGTTTTGGAAAGAATGCTATCAAACATACTTTCAACTTTTTAATATAACTTGAAATCTTTACAAGACACAAATCACTGGTAAAAATAATACAGTCACATTATCAGAGCTGTGGCAGAAAAATGGAAATATGTAGTAGATGTAATAGATTTATGTAGAATTAAAAAGACTTTATTTTACATGCCAAAATATACTTTTAAAATTGCTGATACGTTGCGACCAACTTGGGTCTGGATCTTGGCCCTGATGAAGATCCAAGTTGGTCGCAACCATAGACTGTATAAAAAGATGGACGACATGACAGCTCCCTAAAAGTGAAGCCAAAACATTTCGAGCGCCCCCTGCTGCCTGGCTGCAGTATAGGTCAGAAAGCCTGCCTCCTCCATGTCAACAGATGGGACATGAGTCAAACTATAGTCAAAATACACATCAAATACATTTTTCTCAAACATGGTTTCTGTTATTATAGTTAGTTCTTATCATGCTGATTTACGTCCAAGTGTTCATTTTTCTGACCAGTTTATTTCTAATTAGTTATTTGATGCTGTAAAAAGGATGAGTGACAGCTCTGTTGACAAATCAGGCTCCTGCAGCCGATCTGTTGCAGATTAGCAGAGTAGTGGAGGAACAACAAGAGGAGACATAACTAAAACAATCTACAGTCATTGAAGTTTCCATTTCTTTGAACGTTAACCTCCGACCAACACAAGAAGCTGTTCTGCTGTTAAATATGCCGACGTGCAGGATTTTTGCTGGGGTTTTTTCGGTGGTTAAGTGTGTGAGTTTTGGTTAGCGGAAGTAGCTACGGCGGCTTCACCCGCCGATCTCTACTGCGCAACTCTGGCTCAAAATGATGTCACCAGCGCAAGATGGCAGCGCCTATCACAGCGGCTATTTTAGCATTAATTTTGTACAATGAGAGCAGATGGAGACGTATCGTCATATGCAGTCATTGGTCGCAACAACTTTTTCAAATTATAGGCTATTATTTATTTATTTTTATGCAATGACCCCTTCAAAAGATTAACCATGCTTTTTATATTATCCACGATTGTCATCTTACCTCTTACTAGCGCATAATATCATGCTAACATTAGCTAACTAATGACAATCATACTTAACATAGTTAGGCTGATGCTAACTGAAGCAGCTATTCAATCATAATCTAAAATCTTAAACACCTGAGGATGGCACTTGAAGGAAAGTTAATGGGTCACCAAAGTTATTATAGTTCATTAAGAGGGGAACAGGGATGTGTGTACCACATTTGAAGGCAGTCCATTCTTCAGTTGTTGAGAAATTTCACTTGAACCACATCGAACTTATGATGGAGCTAGACACAAAGCAATGGCATTCGTCCTCTGGGGACCATGAATATTTATAACAGGTTTTCTTTCTAAAAATGCATCCATTAGCTGTTAAGATATTCAGTCTGACCTAAAGAGGTTGTTCAAATCCAAATAGCCTTGTTTATGATGAAAAGTGGATTTCCAAATGTTTGTGTCAGCTTTTTCAGCCGGCCTAATCAAGGCAAAATAACTCCTGTAATCCTGTTAAGTTACTCTGCACTTCTGTTGTCTACATGAGTGCCATACTCAAAGATTCAAATACTATCCACCTTAAAATAACAATCTCAAACGTTTTCATTTAAATTAATGTCTGTTAAGTCACTATCACCGAATGAGGTAACACAATGGTGATTGAGCCTATGGGCCACTGATGAAAGCCTTTTGCATTTGCAGTATTATGGACTGGGCGTCTGTGGAGACATTCACGGAAAAAATCACAAGCGGCGCCCAGTTAGTGATGCGTTTTCCATCAACCAGCAGTGGTTGGTCTGTCAGACAGATGACTACAGACACATCTTCAAAATTAAGTGAAAATCCAAAGAAAAAGAAACAAATTCGACGCTCAGATTAAGTCAAACAGTTTACAAACGAATGCAAGGAAAATCAAGAGTCAGAACCATGACAAAGGGAGCCAGCCATAGACGTAGAAGTGTTTAGATTGGGAAGAGTGCTCTCGTAATTACTAACTATTGTCAGTGGGAGGTGCTCAAGAGCACAACAATTTAAAGCTTTGAGATCGTATCTGCATATAAACACTGAAATTAAAATCAGTTTTCTCATTAGACTTGTAAATGGTGATTACTTATTATTTGATAACCACTCCCAGAAGAGGAAAACTGCTAAATTTTAATCTATGCATGTGTTGCATGAGAGTACAGACCGTTGATCCTTTGGCTTTCACGGAGCTCATATCAAGGCGGTAAATCTTTGCCTGGGTTCTTGATGTAATAACCTCTAATGTGGAGTTGGAAGATGAACACCTGAAAGACACAGAGTGATATGCTTCAAAGTCAGGGGTGACTTCTGCAGACAAGACAGAGTAAATATTTCATTCATTATTTTATATTGTATCTGTTCTGTTCAATGTGAAGATATTACAGTGGATGGTCACTGACCCTTGCTCCAAAATAGGCTGGGATTCTGCAAAGTCCGCTGTCTCAGACTGAATACAATTGCCCACTTGCATCTCGGCTCGATTGATGGTGCAGTTGGACATCACATGGAGGTCCAGCACATTAATTTTGGACCCGACAGGCGCACTGGTAGTGCCGCTCGTGAAGTTGAAAAATGTATTATTATACGTGACACTGGTGGGGTTGGTGTTAGGGGAGCTGGTGGAGTGAGTGTTAGGAGATCTGGTGGAGTTGGTGTTAGGGGATCTGGTGGAGTTGGTGTTAGGGGAGCTGGTGGAGATGCTGTCATTGGCTGAGCTGGGGATGGTTATGATGCTCTCTGATGGTGGTTCCACTTCGCGACGCACTCGTCCTGGTGCCAGGCGGAGGCGGCGAACCTCAGGGATGCGAGTGAATTTTGCCATCGGCCCCTCTCCTGGCAAGTGAAACTCTATCCAGTACCTCACAGTGCCAAAGGTCTCCGTCTCTGGGGGAATGCTGATCTTGTAGTTCGGCCCCTTCGCCTGGACTCCAGGAATACGGCAGGCCAGAGGGAGAATGAGGATGGGCGTGCGTCTGACCAGAGTGTAGGGATGCACACTTTTCAAGGTGTTGGTGTAAACCAGCTCTGAACCAGAGTGCTGGAAAAAAGAACAGGATAAGGAAGAATATGGATGTGATTTACCCTCAGCTGAATAATGTGTTACTGCAAAGTATATCTGAATTTAACACAAACTTAACATCCGACTGAAAAACAGTGTTTTACTGCTCTTAGATGTGGAAGTGTGCTGTGTTGCACCTGAAACCACACTGGTAAGTAGCCGACGCCTGTGACGTCATCATTTTAAAGCCTTTAGTTTGGCCTTTTGCACATTGCTACACCTCTATCCTGATTAACATGTCACACTTGGTAGCGACTTGTCAAGCACAGGTAGCCATTCCCTAGAGCATACCCTGCTCATCTATTCAAATCTAAATAGGACTATAATATACAAAACGAACATCATGCTGTATTGAATAAGACTTGAGAGCATAAACTCATCAGTAAAATATTAACTGAGGTAATAAATCAAGTGAGAAGTAAAGTCATTTGCTCATCTGACTAACTTCGGTAACCTGAGCAGGCGCCCCCTGCTGGCTATTAGAAATGATGCAGGATCAGGACACCTCCACAGTGGCTTCACTTTTGAAACCAAGCGGCTATGTCAAATTTTTCTTTGCAGTCTATGGTCAGTAGAGACAATATTTACATGGGGTGTGCAGTTTTCCTTTAAGCACTGCTTTGATTCTTTTTCTTAGTCATTCATAGATGGATACAGGAAGATATAAACTATACAGAATTAGACAAACACTGTTTAATTCAATGATTTCAAATGTCCACATAAAAAGCATAAAGTATTTTGGATACTCATTTATCATAAAAAGAATTGTTAGTTGCAATCTTTTGTCTTATGTACTGTCTAGAAATTTAAGTACTTATTAAACATAATCCCTCAAAACTAACACTAAAGACCTTAACTCATATGGATGTTAACACCATTAAACATCCTTAAAAAGATGCACCATTGGAAACTAGAAATCTCCAACTATTAATTGTTTGTGATGAATATAAAAAAGGTAGTTTTATCCGTTTGAAACTTGGTGTTAGGTGTCAGGAGGACATAAAGAGTCTAACAAAGAAAAGAAAAATGACGAAATGAAGGTCAGAAAGATAAAGAACAGCAGGTCAGAAAGGTGGGGTATGTTACCACAGCTTTGGTGCCGCAGCCATCCAAGGAGATGGTTGCAGTCAGGTGTGTGCTGTTGTAGGTGACAGGACAGGTGGGGCTGTTGAGCTGCAGTTCGGCCAGGTTGATGTTATTCAGGGTGGTGACAGGGAGCACCAGAGTCATTGCTTTATTTTCACACTTTAGCTCTGCAGGCAGACAGCAGCAGACTCTTATATTTTTAATGCATTCGAACACACAGACATTATTTATAAACTTAATTATTGGAGAACACACACAAAATATTGTCAAAATGTATCAGTGTCAAATTGTATCTACCTGTTCCTGCAGGTAGCGTCCTCATCTCCCCTGAAAAGATTAAAAAAGAACAGAGTTTTTTTAAAGAGTTGTGTATTCGGCGCTACACTGAAGCATAACTTTCACTCTTGAGCATTTCTAGTAAGCAGAAGGTCTTACTTTGGTACAGCCACACACATCTGGGCTCTGACTGCAAACTGGAAAGACAAGAAGGGCAGATAAGTCATGTAAATCAAAAAATGCAAGCGTAGGAGCACTTCCTGGACTCAGTGAGTGTGCTGAGGTGCTGAATCCTCCAAGGCACTCTTTTCTTCTTGTGATTAACTTAATATACTCCGATCAAGACATGCACATTTCCCTTGCAGTGTAAGCAGGTGTGTTTGTGAACAATTTACTGTTATGTACATATAATTTTGTTACATGTTAGAGGAAGTAGACATATAACAATGAGAGGGAGGGGCACGGCGTAATCACAGGCCTCTTGCTGAAATGAAACAAAAGATGTTCCAGTTTTACAGTTCGTGTATTTACCCGCGGGCGACAGGACGCCTCATAGTTTCGTGTTTTGACACGTCACATGTACATTATGCTTGTTTCTCAAGTATCTGCACAAAGGTTTTTATGTGCACACGAGTGAGAGACAAAAAAAGTAAGTAGTTATGCGGTAAAAGAGAAAACACTTTTGGTATACCTGCGTATGAAGTTATTATGTGTAGATGTTGAATGTGACACCAAGGTTGTCCAAATGATCCTGATGGCTTACATTGTTTGTTGAAACATGAAACAATCCAAGTAGGAACTGGTTTTCAGCTCAGCCCAGTCACAGTGTGTTACTCTATTGAGTTTAGTTTAGAGTTAATTACAGGTTTTATGAGGAAACTTGTTACGGTAATAGAATATTCTTTAAAGAATCCTTACACTAACCCCCTGAGAGTGAATTACATCACAATGTCTGGCTTAATTAGTGCTGTTCAGTTCACATAACTACCTACCTCTTGGTATTCGCGGCAAAGCAGATGGGCAGAAGGCGGGCCAGTTTGTTTTCAGAGCGGACCCAGCCCATTTTCATCGTGGACAGGGGTCCGACTGATTGAAAGTCAACCCTGAAGAGTTCCGGTGGACCGACCACTGCTACCTCTACAACGCTGCAATGAGGAGAGAAACTTTTAAGACCAACTTTCAATGCTGTATTTGTGGCAGTTTGCATTAAGACCCTGTAAACCCTGGGCTAATCCATGGTTATGAAACAGACTGAAATTAATTCTGATTACTCTATATGACCTACAAAAGCAAACCAGACCATCAGCGACAAGATTGATTATTTATATGTTTTTTTTCAATGCCTGAAACTGCTGGGGGGGGTAGGTGTCAGACGAAGCATTTAACTGCACGCTGCCTTTGTTTAAATTTTCCTGGGCAAAAATGTAAAGTGAGTGATACAGATGACTGTTAAAGAAAGCAGGATGAGATTTTTTGTTAAAAACCACCACTTAAGCACGTACAGGAGAAAATCAGCAAAGAGATTAAAAGTGCGGCTTTGTCCACAGGGGGCGCCAAAACAAACTGAAAGTTTGTGTCATATTAGACCTCATCCACCCCTCCATGGACATGTATGTTTTACTTATGAATCATCTTCTTACTGACAGGTGGAACGTTTCCCAACAATAATAAAATGTGGCACACTGAATGATGTACATGCTATGTACTCTGCTGTTTTCTTTCCATTGCGTCCCACTCAGATTTCTGACACTCAAAAGAAGAGACACACCTCTCCCGCTGTGAGCGGTAGTTGATGTCGAATTTCACCTCCTGGTACGGCATCACAAACAGCGTGGAGTCCTCTCTGGGGTTTTCATCTGTCGCCACAGGTTCATCACTGCAGCTAGTAGACGACTCCTCCACTGCAAAGAAGGAGAATAAACTTTGTTTCAACTGCAAGAGGCATTGAAGGAACTTTGAGTGTTTCCACTGTATAGACCAGCGCCTCAATTTTGTTCCAGGGAGATTATTTTACCCCCCAAAAAGTCTCTGCATTGGGGATAATATTTTAAATAAGCAAATATCCTTATGTCTAATTCCAGTTGATGTGTTAATAAGAATAAGAATAAGACATTTTATTTGAAGGCACCTTTCATGACACCCAAGGTCACCTTGCAGAGCATAGCAAATATAAAATAAGCGAGGTTCAACCAAACAGTATTAAGACAAGTAAAACCAGTATAAAACTACGAGTAAATGGTACATGGATACACCTGATGTAATCCTTTAAAAGATGGCATGGCGGGTGGAAACGCAGCTAAAGAGCAGAGAAACTGTAAAACACAGGACTAAAATGGGACAAAGCCTAAACTAAAATATTCTTTAACCAATGCTTATTTATGGTGTTAAGAGTCCGGGGTTAGTTAGTCTTACTAGTCTTATTCTGTAAGTCTTTATGTTTGCTGACACAAAGGCCACATTAATCCTGTTGTTACACTGTATGTTTGACAGACTCACCGGTGAGAGACAGGTGCACGGGGACAGAGCTGAGCGGTTTGTTTTCTGTGAGCTGGATCGTTCGGGGAACAGGAATCCAGTCCTCGGCCATCAGGTAGATGAAATACTGTCCTGCTGCTGCTTTTCCAGTGAATTTCAACGAGCATTTCTCCTGGTGAAAGAGGTCAGCCAAACAGAATGTCACTAATAATTCATAGTTTCAACCAACAAGCTCAACAAGGAGGTTTGTGTCTGTGTTTGATGGTTATTCAAAGTAACTGGGTCTTATTTTCGCACACTGTTGAAGTTTTTCTTTAGTTAAATTGGCACAGCACCCAGAGGGGTTTACATTCTCAAATCTACAAACAAACAAACTTCTTTAGAAATGCTGAAACAAGAAGAGATATTATAGGTCAAAATGTCTGGACAGAGTTAGTAAAGTGATGGAGGCATTTCCTGTGGTTTTTAGTGAGAAAAACAATTTCAACTGCAGACATTTCTATGACTATGATTTTTAACTTTATTGTTATAAAAAGGAGCGAAATGCCACCAAGATAAGAGACCCAGTTGGGTAATTTGTGTGTCTGTCAGTAGACATCCGCACAAAGACATGAAAACCAGTTTCGATGTATACGTGTGTACGTGTGTTTTGTAAGTATGAGTGTGCGTTCGTCTGTAAAATTCCATCAAAGTTAGAAAAACACTGGGCAAATAACCGAGCATATGTAACATGTCATAAGTAACATTCCCCACATAGAGAAGAAATCAAGTCTTTCTATGTCAGTCATTGTGTTATGCATATATAAACATGTATGTGCGATAGGTAGATTTAAATAGACAAGGCAGGTTTATTTATATTGCACATTTCAGCATTAAAATAGCATTAAGTTGTGCATTAAGGATTACACTCTGAAAAAAACTCCCATTATGAAAATCTTTTTGAAAATAGATTTATAAGTTTAAAAGTATGCAAGATACATTTAACTTAATAATAGAACAAATGACCTCCATGACTCTTGAGTTAATACCTGAGCCTACTGCTGACTCGTTTCACTGACAGATGTCTGCTTTTTGGCCCTGTCCATACTCTCATAACATGTCATTCAACATCTTTCGCTTTACCTGTTCTGCTTCTTTACTGTAAAGTACAGCTTTGTACAACAATCGCTTAAAGTGAGGGGAATGCTTTTCTGTTTCGCTCTTCAGTTTTGAAGACAGTCGCTGGAAAATATTTATTTTACTTTGCTATTGACTTTACAAAAAAATACCAAAGAGGATACTTCACATTCAAGATATGTCCATGTCTGTAATTTGATGGTGTATAAGGTTGTAAAAAGGAAAACAACAGAAAAAACACTAATTACTCAAAAATCTGTTTGTCACATGCTTATGTGACGGGTGTGGTCTTGTGTTGTATCGTTTTAAAAGTTTCACAGACCAGGATTCCAGTTTATTTGTTTATTCTTGCGGTGGACAATTGCGATCGCTGGAATGTTCTCGAACCTGCATTCAGGACTGATACTCTTACATCGGCAAGTTAAACTGGGAAGAAAGGTAGGGTGCGTCGGTCTCTTGTGGACAACCACACATGTTTTTTTAAGTGACAGAACACTGAACCAAAGTATATATATATACAAAATAGATAAGCATAATACATATATCTAGAGCTGGCAGCATGGCAACCGTGTTACACTCAAACAGTTGAGCACTGAAATGCAATGACTGTACTGCAAGGCCCTACATTAAAAGATCCAGACTCAGTAACAGAAAATGTATACACAGATATCTAGTGGAGGTTAGTAACTAAGTACATTTACCCAAGTAAGTACTGTAATAATGTACTTTTTATTAGGTTACATAAATCTGACAGCTGTAGTTACTGGTAACTTGGAGAAAAAGACTCTATTAACAAAATAAAGCCGTCAATCATCCTCTTACATATGATTCATTGTTTTACAAGAGTGTTTAAAAGCATATAAAGAAGCTCAAATAAACTGCATCAACCAAATACACCAAGTGAACTTAAATCGAGTTGTTCTTCCTTTGCCAAAAGTCACAAATATTGATGACATATTTAAATAATTGTGTTGTCTTACAGCTGGGATCCGCTCCAGCCCCCCCGAGACCTTGAACAGGGTAAGTGGTATAGATAATTGATGGGTGGTGTTGTGTTCTTGTGTGCACTGCTTAATAGTGCAGTCACACTCACCTCATGCAGCTCTATGAAGGAGTGCTGAGTGCAGTTGACACACTCTCCCAGGTCCTCGCGAGCAAAGCGACACTGCACCCTGTCCCCGTCCAGGTCTTTCACCGACAATGGGAAGTGGTGAGGGCAGTTCACACGGGCCCTGATCCAGTTACACAGAAACAGAGAGATATTCAGCACCTTAAATCACAAACACCGACTCAAAGGAGGGAAAAGAAAGTTGATATGGTCAAATCAGTACAACTGAAAATAAAAGCATGCTGTATTACAGTAAATGGTTAGATGCTGGTGGCTAAAACCTGGCAGGATCACTAACTTCCTGGAGTCTTTGCTGTTAGCCTGACAACTGGTGCTGGCCAACAATTAACAATTAACCACCCTTAAAAAAAGTACCTGAAAAATGTTGTAATTTTTTTTATATCGGTAAGTTTTGTGTTTTGACATGAAATTTAAAGGCCCCCTCCAGTGCAAATCAAATGTTTAACCTTGTAAACATCTCCATGTGGTGTTTTTCATGCGCTACAAGACATATCAGGGACAACATGAGCAGTCATCTCCACGGCTGGGCCTGTCTGCTTTTAAACTGCAGTGTACCAAGGACAGGCTGAACAACACGTTTTCAGATTGGCAGGTTTGAGACGTCACAAACCTAAGGAGCCAGTCCCGTTAATGGATGGGGTGACGCTATGCATATCATTATGTGCAACCTATGGCAACCACTTCAGCGATGCACGAGCCAGCTGTAACCATCAGCTGTAATTTTTGCAAACTCACTACTGACTACGAACATTAACGTTACTACTACTGATTACTACATTTCAAGCTCGCTAAGTTTCAACAAGTTGCCACTAAACGATGGCAGAGACGTGTTTTGTCTTTAGCGGTTATTTTACGAAAGGAGAAATACAGTGTATAGTGAGTGGGGACTATGCAGATTCGGGAGAAGGAGGAGATGCCTTGGGAGGATTTTTACAAGGTAAAAACATATCAGACACAATTTATGATTTCAAACAGAGCATTTTGTATGTCTTAAAACATGACTGGAGCTGCTCTTTAAAGTACTTCCTTTGAATAATTACAGTACAGGACAGGTTGGTAGTCTGGTCCTTGCATGTGTGCGTACATTACCTTAGTGGAGGAGGGAGAGCAACATAAGCAGGCTGGTTGAGTCTCCCGCTGTTTTCCCGAACCACGGGTCCTGCTTTTATTGATACGTAAATTTCTGTGTTGGACCTACACATTTAAGAAAACAAACATATGTTTTAGAGTCAACGATAATTAACTAACCTGGTTTTAATCACCACATCAAAAGCCCCATTAAAAAACACAAAGCATGGATAAGCAATGGAGAAGGGGCAAAAGTGACAGAAACATGGACAAAGCGAGAAATAAAATAAAGACTTGAAATGATACATACCAAAAAAACATTTTAATAAGAAACACACAAACACAAAAAAACCTTAATTTCAGTCAGACAACTCCCGTTTGTGATCGTTTGAAATGTTTTTTGCAGCAGCAGAACATAGCTTGTGTTTGGCGTCTAGACTCAGACCTCATCGTCCTCGCAGATTTATTTTACATGCAGAAATTTGAGGAGTGATGAGATGATATAACACCCCCAAAGCCACAGCCTGCAGGTGGATGCTGGGGTGGTGGTGGGGCTGAAAGTATGAGCGCAGTACTGGTGCAGGGCAGCGGGGGCAGTGACAGAGCGGAGGGAGAGACCGGAAATCTTGCATTTAAGAGGCATGAAAGTATGAAGACTAAAGATTTTAAAGTGGCCATCTTTGTTTAGTATATGGGCTACATAAGGACAATGTGTGGCTCTAAAGGTATAATGGTTTCAGATGTTGGAGGTCAGAGGTCACAGAACATGTACGTATGTGTATGTAGGTCACATACCCTAAACTGATGGTCCCAGTGTAATTACTGGCGACAGTTTTCTGCCACTGGCGCGCACACCAGCCGGACCCTGGTTTGGTGCCGACGAAGGGTAACGAGGTTTGGTGGACCAGACAGTCCTCGCCTTCAGCACAGAGTCCTGTCAAATCTGGACACGGAGCCGGAGCGATGGCACTGAAGTGAGCGCGCACCTGCAGAGAGGAGCAAGGAGACAACATGACAAAATGACAAAAGTCTCTGTTGTGTGCAGTGACTGATAACGGACAGATCTGACTGAAGCTCAGGAACCTGTAGGGCGAGTACAGTCTGTCCTCACTCACTCACATATTTACTGTCATTGTGTGGTTCAGGAGGTTTCAGACTTTGGCTATTTTTGATTCAGTCTATCAAAACAAAACAAAACAAACAAAAAAAGGTTTAAAAAGTTAAGCTAAGGAGTGTTTTTGGTTCACCGACAGCAAATGGCACAATGAAAATGTAACAAAGCAAGACAAACACTTTACAGGAAAGCACATTACCCTTTACTTCCTCCAAGAAGGAGGGTTTGTTTTCTGTGCTTGTTTCTGTCTGTCAGCAGGATTACGGGAAAAGTACAGGCCTGATTTTTATGAAACTTGGTGGAAGGATGTTGCACGGGCCTTGACATTGACCTTATATATAGAAGTACATATTTAATTGACAGTTGAAATAAGGGCACTTCAGCAAGGCACAATCATATTTTAACATCCGTGTTACAGAAGCATATCGAGACATATAGAGAGGCTGTGCTTTCTGATTTGCATATCATTAGAGACTGGACAATCGGCCTTGGCGGAGGTCTGCACTCTCACAGTGCCGTCCTAGTTTATTAAATCAAGAGTGATCATTCATTCAAATTCCCATATATTACAAAAAAGGTTACTATTATGGGGTTAAGGAAGACATTTCATTCTTATTTCTGTTTGGTACATATTTCCCAGGGATTTTATACAAATTCAACTTTAACTTTATTGACCCAGAGGGGACCTACCCCCTACTCTGACATTAGTTTCATTAAGGGTCAGGTCATTAAACAGGTCCAGCGTTATAAATATGTCCGTTCTACAATTTGTGCCTGCAAAATAAATCGTCATGTGCAATAAACACATTGCAAAAGCCTGCTGGAATTATAATGTAAAAACCTTTTTATGTACCCATGCGCTGCATTCACGTGCACACATCTGACCAATCAGATGGAGACCTCAATACACTGGCACACATTTACACTAACCGGCCAATCAGATAAAGTCCGAGTAAAGCGTACTTCTCTTAGAAAAAATGTAGCTGAGGAAAATGTGGCTGACAAATACCTTATGGTAAAAAAATCTGCCTTTCAGAAATATTTTGGATTCAGGCGAGGGATATGTAACAAACATGGGGGCTATATTTAACATTCAAACAACAGGTGGATTTACAAGCTGTAATTTCATAGCTCTACGCACACGTCAATGTTTGTTGTTCTATCGTAGGTCATATCATATCGCAATATCGAGCAACATTTACACACAGTTCATACTTCCTCATATTGTGCATAAGTGTTAATAAGGTGACATTCAGTAACAGCACAGCTGCAAAGAAGGAGTTAGACAGCAAAGACTCTTCCTTCAACTGGAAGCTTAACTGGTTTGGCGCGAATACTAAATGCATGACGCGCTTCCACAGCTTCGTGGTAGTCATCACCTTCTTCATTATTACTTTGGTTAGGTAATACTTCAAGTTTCTTTAGCGAGTCACTTGATTTTGGACTGCTATGGCTGCAAGTACAGCGAGCCCCTCTGCACCATAGGGAGCTGAATCTGCACCCACTGGATGGTACAGTGACGTGGTAACACCATGTAACAGGTAACAGCATATGAGCGTCAGACATCGCGTCACATCGCGTGACATGGATGTGTGATTTCCTGGGCTTGAGTCTCTGCAAAGCGAGTGATGGGCTCACAATTGAGCTCTGAGAAGCTTGGGTGTGGGGAGACCAATTATCTTGGCAGCAGAGTCGGTAATGGGTGTGAGACTGGCGCGGTGGTACAGCATCAAGTATGTTTAAAAATAAAACAGGTGGATTAGTTGAGCAGGATGTTTTGAACAATACTTCGGTGCCAGACTTTATGCTTGGCTGATTTTTGGATATCCATTGTATGAGCTTTATGTCGAGCTTTTTGCTGATTGTGAGATATCTGAAGCGGTCTACCATGTTTATTGGGTTATATATGACCATTAAATAAAGATGAAATAGATTCCAATCAATTTCACCATGAATGGGACTTTATATTCCTAATTAGACCACTAAAAGGTTACATTTCCTGTTAAAAAGGCAAAGAGCATGAGCCTCTTCATACACACTTATAACTGTGAAATGTGTGCTTTTAAAGTAGATCCTGTCTCCATTAAAGTGAAAAGACAAGGGGTAACTTGTAAAACCTGCGTGAAATTATTACGTACCTTCTCTAAAAGATTAGCTAAAAATAATAAGGTGATTGTAAGATATCTGGGGTTTGATGAGAAATAAAATCTGAATGGAAATGATGAGAAACACCTGGAAAGGTCTTCGTTTGGATGGTTTAAAAACATTTAAAATGCAGATTTCTAAATACTTTATTGCTCATGTACCATGTAACTTTTATTACTCTTATTGCATTTATCACTGCATTTTATTATTTGTTTTGTATCTCTGTATTGAATGACCTGTCTGTCTGTCACTCTATGTTGTTGCTGCAGTCTAAGCAGGTTTCTCTTGAGAATGAGACCACGTGTCTTAATGAGATTATCTGTCTAAATGAAGGCTAAATAAAAATAAAATAAAATGCGTGATGTTAAAGTTATGAACCTGTTACTTTCAATCAGCAGATAAATGGTTGGTTTGTGCTCAAGCTGTCTCCTCAGGTGGCACGAAATGTCAATAAATAAAAGAAATGTAAGAATATAAATGTGTTTGAGACGCCATGACAAAGACGTTTTTAGAGGAATGTTGCTCACCGTTTCTCCACTCTGGTTTTTCAGGGGCACGACGTGGACCGTCATACCCAACGAAGAGGCTTGGCAGGCCGGGCCCAACAGGAGCAGAGCCAGGCCCTGCAGCAGGATACTCAGCTTAGATCTGTTCAGCATCTCAGCTCCTCAGGGAGGTGGGAACCTTTGGGACATACAGGTAGTTCATCAGTCAGGGCTTTTTGTAAGAGGGTAAAGTAGCTTTTTTCAGTGTATATTAAGCTGAGCATCAATAAGCAAACGATAAAAAAAGCTTGATTTAGACACATCTATAATCATTCATTTTATGCAGTTCACACATGTATACTAAATCAACATATTCTAAGACCTACCGAGCATTATGAGTGTGGAGACTTTCTGAAAGAAGGCTGCTGTTTGACGTCTGTCAGAGGGGATTGTGGTGTGACGAGGTTGTTATAGAATCACAGAGTTATTGTCTAGGAAAAAATGTGTGTAGTGTGAATCGCTTTGAAGTTAATTCTGCATCTTTTTACAAAGTATTCTGATCATTGGAACAGACATATGCAGAGTCTGTAAGAAGAGTGCTGGTACAAATGGTCACTTTAGGTACCAACCATCACCAAAGGTTGCGACCCTTCTCACATTCCAGAGAAGATAACTCACACATCCTTTCTGCAAAGAATATAAGGACTAAAGTGACTGATTCTCCTATGCAATTGTAAAAGTAATGTTATGCTGAGCTAACATATTTTAATACTGTGAAAATTGTTTTAACATGAATCTGAAACTGCAGTTCTCCTCATCCTCCTCCTCATGTCTGTCTCCTAACAAAGGAAGACCACATGTGGACAAGTGAGATCATTTGATCCTTTTATTTGATGTGCAGAAAGGTTTACCTGTGCATATGCAGACGTGTACGTGTACATACTTTTGTCGTCATAACGGATGTTGCCATCAACCTTGTTGTTTAATTAACTAATTATAAGTTTTCTCTGTTTTGTCAAAATTGGGTGGCGTCCAACACTGAATTTAAGGTAAACCTAAATCCTGTTGCTATCAATTAGTTATTAGTTATTAATCTTGCTTCCCATTTACGCTACATGTGAGAGAGATGATTTGAGTGATGACTGATGTGGAGGTTTAAGCAGACACGAAATGGAACAATTCATGGTGCGGTATGAGCAATTTGCGGTTTGTGACGCCCGATGGTTTACATGCTAAGAACAGGTTGAGGTAAAAATAGACACAAGCAGAAAGATAAGAGGTGAGTATGTAAGAGGTTAACATGTAAGAGGTTAGCATGAAAGCAGATATTACATTACAGGGTGATACAAGGAGACATCGACCAAAACAACCAACACAAATGATGATAATAAAAATAGAATATGATATTTAAAGGAGCCCATCACTGAACGGCATCTGTCGTGGACTTTTTTAATTGGACAATAGGGATCATGCGACTTTTTAATGACAACTACAATACTCACTACCATATCTCATCAGTTGATTTTTTTAGCAGTTTTTTAGCATATCTTTAAACATGTTTAAATCATATACATTTTAGTTTGTTCCAAATACAACCTCAGCTCTTTGCTGCCTTTATATGCCGATTTATAATGTTACTAGATTTATTGGTTTTGTGTCATAAATGTTTTTCAGTCAGTAACGCTGATTCTCTTATAAAGTTTGATCAAACTCTTAATCAACTATCTTTCAAATGTTACTAATAGCAAAAAACACAATGTTTTTGTATTTCTTGTATCTTTAACTCACATAAAAAATACAGGTGTAACTTATTACAGGGGAGGGCTGGGGAGGTGGACACTTACAATAAGATGACACAGCATATGACCGTCATGCCAGCGCGATCTACCCGTATGATCAAACTGTATCTTTATCGTACCATCGTTATTCTATTAGGAACTGTCTATTTGCATTTAATCCATATTCACTTTAAGTTTTATATCAGTTGGTCTTATTTGCAACCTGGCACAATCATTTCCTTAGGATTAATAATGTTCCACCTTGTCTTATCTGACGATCAATACCATATCTAATGATGTCTAAAGTTGTATTAAACAAATGATAACAGGTGTAGACAAAAGAGTTAGCATACCATAAGACACATAGAACATACTATAACTATGTATGATACAATAAAACGTCACTAATGTCTCCATCATGAAAAGGTTTTGGTGCCATCGTTCTTCACATTTCAGTCTTTAGTTGAATTTAAACTATAATGCAGATTATTCTGGTTCTCAGAGGAAGTTTAAAGGTTCAGTCTTAGATTTTAATACGTCTGCCCTCCATCTCTCCATAAATAATTCTCTTTCGTTTTGTTGGTGGATGTGTTTTTTGGTTTAACGTTCCAAACAGAAACTGCTCTTTCATCTTTCTGCCATTTCTTTTTTTCATTTCTTCTACTGCTAGAGGACGAAACCTGATAAGATTAAGACTTGCTGCAGGTTTAAGACAATAACAGACAAGCGTTTTTTTAGATTTCGAGTCATCAGTTATTGCTCGTCCTCTTAAATGTTTTCTTTTATAATTTGCCAAAATCAAATTAAGAAACACAAATGCTGCATTAACTTCAGGGCACTGAAGCATCCGGAGGATAAAAGACAGTTTCAGATGAAGGTTATTTAAACATCTTTTTCAATAAAGTTATTAAGGTAAAATAACAAATAACTCTGCGGCCTGAAACAAACATTTGTATCCATCCATCCCTTTTCCACTTCAAAGGGTTGCCCGCCAATTGGAAAGTTGGTGGTTGGATAAGTAATGATTCATTTATCAGTTGCCTTACATGCCACTAAATTAGTGTATGACTGCGACATGTAGTGTAAAAGCACTTTGATTGGCCTAAAGACCAGAAAGATGCTCTATTAGTTACAAGCACTGTTACATTTCTTTTGTTTACATTAAGTAAGGTTGATGCCAGGGCCTATTCAATATTTTGTTTGGGGCTCTTCAGCAGGTTAACATGGCCCCGATCTTATGTAAAAACACGTCAGAGATGTAGAACATTCAAAAGGTTTTCAAACCATCTTATAAGTGGTTTCACCTCGTGAAGTAAAGCTCAGCTCTTACTGTCTGAGGATAAAATGGTTGAGTGTTTTGAGAAGAACTGGTTCAAACCTTTTTGTTATCACAGAGTGGAACAACTTTTGTCTACTTTTGTTCTCTTCAGAGATAATTTTCTAAAACAGGTTTAAAACTGGAACAGACACATCTCAGCTGCATGGCTGACTGTGTGGTATGTGGAGCTCAAACACATTATTTATGGTGGGAAATTATTCAACCTCAGGTACACGACAGTGGTTTTCAAAGCTGTGAAACAGATTGTTCTTTAACTATTGTAAGATATATTTGATATTACTGTTGATTAAACTGAAAATTGAGTCGCATGTTCCTTACCGAGCTTCTTATTAGATTTACTTCATGGACTAAAGGAAAAATCACTCTGTTACAAGACATAAATCTGTGCAAGTCCACTAATAATGTCCTTTAATTTAAAGTTAATCCGTTTTAATTGTATGAAATACTTAAACTGAACCTGTGAAAGCATTCAACAGACCAATCCTCCAAGCTTTGTCGTCAGAATTACACTATTATGTTGACTTAAATCTCCAGAACCTCCACAGAACAGTGCAAAATTAAAACATATCTGATATAGACGTGAAATAAATTTCCTACCTTAAGCCACACGTCCTTTTTAAAAGCTTCAAAGTCCCTGCAATTGAGGTTTTACCCCGAGTGAAACAATCAGCATGATGAGTTTTCAGTGACGATGTTCTTTATATACGTCTGGTGAAGTTAAGGTGGAGTTAAGCTAAGTTAGCAACAGAATGGAGTTAAACCGGCCCGACCAGAGTCCATGTAAGTGGCATGACAGAAGTTGCACGCCAGAGACGAGACGAGACGAGGGTTTGTGAAGCTGAGAATCAGTCAGGTTAATTGCCGAGTTGGTCTTTACGTAGAACGAATTTCCTGAGGTAGTTGGTGCGCAACGATAAATAGAAAGACTATAAGGAAAGATTAGAATGTTCCCTGTTTACCTGAAGTGACGGCGCTGCCATTCAAAATGCTTTGCATGGTTTTACTGACACCTGCTGTAGCTCTCTGATCTGTCAGCACACACAGGAACCATGTAAAAAAACACAACATAACTGGAATGACTGAGGTTTTATTTAATGAAAGATCAAAGTTTTATATTCTGAGGAATGATGGTACAATGGTCTTGATAGCAAAACTGTGGTCAAAAAGTGCTCATGGTCTTTTCAAGTAGTCACATGATCAGTAGAAGTCTCATTAAGGAGGGTTTTCTGCAAACTTTCTTCTCTTTATGGTCAAATTTCTGGTAAATATAAGACTATTTAACACAACAAATCCACACCCGCATTAGCATCAATCACTTTCTATGTTTGGTCACAAAACAAAGAGGCAGTCCCAGCTTAAGAGAGGAGAGAGAGGTGTCCAATCAGGAGTTAGATCCCTGGAATTTGGTCAAATGAGGAGAGCGTTGGACCTTCCCTCAGGTAGTTTGGGACGTAGAAGGCAGCCTCCTAAATACTCGTACTTCCTGTTGATGTGGCGCCAAATCTGTCCACTACTGGCCGTTTTTCACGTTCAGCATTTTCTCCTGTAAATTAAAGAAAAAGTCAGCACAAGAATCTCTACAAACAAAATGAAATCAACTCTACACAGACAGCAAAAACTGCACGACATGAGTATGAGTGCACACACGAACTAAACCCTCTTACTTTGATCATGGTCTCCAGCTTGATGGCGTCAGCAGCGAACTTGCGGATGCCGTCGGACAGTTTCTCCACAGCCATGCGGTCCTCGTTGTGCTCCCAGCGGAAAGCCTTCTCATCCATGTGGACCTTCTCCAGATCGCAGGCCTTGGCTGCAAAAAACCCAAAACATCAACAAGGTCAAGGAGGAAATAAGTGCAAGGCCTTTAGTTTTCGATTCTCTGGCACACACTGTCAGAGAACATATCCATATTCACACTGAAGGAGGTCCAGCTGAAGAGAGATCCGGACTACCGGAACTCGTCCTACCCCCAGTCAGGCAACGGAAAGAGCAGAAGACAAAGCATGCTGCTTTAGATTCGAAACAGTTAAAGGTTACTCATGCTTGGGCGGTATCCGTTTTTTCATACTGTAAACCTTCCTGCCATAATACCAGGTATATGAAGTCACTGTCACACATTTTTGACATAGTTATGCAGTTACTTGGACATGTCTTGCTACACAACACGGGATTATATGAAATGTTAACATTATACGACAATTCTAGGACTTGCATATCTCAAGGACGCACATGCACAAAAACAGCTTAATTGGTCCCTGATCTCTTTTCCTTTTCTCTCCGCTCTCCGGGTCACTGCGCGTGCCTGTTTCAAGTTTCCAGGGCACGTTCCCGCTGTAACTCTCCGAAGTCAGACATAGTAAACATAAGCCCATTTTACACTGTGGTTCCGCCTCAGCGCCGTAACGAAGCTCCACCGTCATGCAGCCTTTACCATTTTACATTGGACCACGCAACGCCGGCATAAAGCCGCACCAGTGTGTGTTTTCACATAGCGTTCCAGCGTTGCGGAAGCAAAACGTGCGCGAGGTGTAAACACCTGCCCTGCCGGCTCCGCTGTTTCACCTCTGTTACTACCTCTGTTGCCGGCTCAGAGGCGGAACCACTTCGCCCCACCATGGAAATGTAACGGAAGTGTAACAATCCCGCCTTGAACTGGCAGCGTATACGGGGCTTCATCAACATCAGCTGGCTCACCTATCATTAGGTCCAAACCCAAAAAGCTCCCGAGCGGGGGCTGAGGCATTTTTCTTTTTCACAAGTTCTTACTTGTGGTCGCCATCTTTCCCAGCTCTGCCGTTCACCCAACCCTCTAGCAGTAGCCTGACCTCTGATATCTGCATCGGTTTAAAAAATAGGGTCTGGATTTTTGACGGTATTGAAATTCATACTGTCGGGATTTCTTAATACACTGTTATACCATAATACTGCCCAAGCCTAGGTGGAGTATTTGTAGTTTAAGTAATAAACTACAGGCAATTTGTTTTCGTGTATTTGAACTCCCATGTAAAGCAAACAGAGGTTTCTTGAAGGTGCTATATTAATCTAAGTTATTATTAATAACTCTTGCTTTAAGTTCAATAATCTCCTAACTGCTATTTTCTGACAATGATATAAAGCCTCTGGGAACAAAGGCACATTTTTCGGTAGTGAACTTCTGGTGTAGCCAGCGATTATTCAAATAAACGATAAGGATATCCGGGACAAGACTTCATCATTGTTTACAATCCAACGAGCAACTTGAGACACAAGAATAGAGTTGACGTGAACAGATGACGTCTGTGACCAGACTTTAACCTGCACTTATGCAGATATCTGTTAATAGAGACTAAAAAGCTAAATCGTCCTCACTCGATAGCTGATGGGTTTCGGGATTACATCACGGCTGATGCGTTGTTCTCCACACAGACTGTTATACAACCAACACCTGCAGAGACGCTAGTGTATGATGATACTCAAGACTATAAAAAAAGTACGTCTTGTTTCCTCGGGACTGTAGGACTATAAAAGTTTTAACATACAGCTCATGGTTTGAATTCCATCTTCCTATCATTTACGATCTTTTTTTGTCTCTCTGAGCCCTCTGAGGTTAAGTGATGACAACCTGCGCTCTTGAGAACAACTCCTGCAAAAACAACATTATTATCCCTCCTGACGCAGGATGAGACATTTTAATAGCTGGTGTCAGTGAAAAATTGTTTGCATCAACACGCAGATCAGCCGGTTCACACAAAGGCATACTTTGTATCACAGAACACTACCTTTTTCCATGTTGAGCATCTTTGTGACGGTGCTGTGGTCCTCGCTGAGCTCCGCCAGCAGCCCAGGGGAGATGGTGAGCAGATCGCAGCCTGCCAGGGCCTTCACCTGACCCGTGTTCCTGAAGGAGGCGCCCATCACCACCGTGCTGTAGCCATACTTCTTGTAGTAGTTGTAAATCTTGGTCACACTCAGCACACCTGTGGAAGGAGAAGAAAATTACATATATTGTTTGAGAATTTGAAGCAAGTCTGCAGAGCTTTCAAGTTTGTACCTTTGAGTCCAGGAAAATCACACATTTTTAAGTGATAAAAAATAGCAGATATTCCTATTTAAGGCCACTGAAACATTTCAGAAGCTTCACAACAAATGCTTTTAATCTCTGGAGAACCCTTGCATAATGAGTTTAATAATGAGTTTTTGTTTAATTTATCTACCACCATTAAAAAGAGTCATGGGCTGGGGTGCTGGTTTATCTCAGTTGGTAGAGCAAGCGCCCATGTATAGAGGCAACAGTCCTCGACGCACTGATCGCAGGTTTGACTCCCAGTCTGCCGATCGTTTGGTGCATGTCATCCCTCCACTCTCTACTCCCCACATTACCCGTCTCTCTTCAGCTGTCCTACCTAATAAAAGCAAAAAAAATAAATAAATAAAAAGAGTCATGGGCGACTTATTTGGTTTGGTACTTTTTTTAAATCCCACCCACATTCAAGCTGATATTAAAGGGATAGTTCCAAATGTTTGAAGTGGGGTTGTATGAAGTGCTTATCAATAGTAAGTGTACTACATACAGTAGATAACCTGTATGGAGAAGCCGGCTGGAGGTCATACATGGAAGCAAAGCTAAAAACCGCTCCAGACAGGGTCAAGAGTAGCACGTACTTTAGCCAATTAAAAGAGTCCTACATATAAACAAACATTTCAGTTTAAGTGTACGCTGCATTTGATTTTATTGTCACCACTTCACGTTGACGTCAGACAGCCCCTTCACTCGGCACTATGTCTCGTGAGATTGACATGTAGCAAAGGGCCCGGGGAGCTGCTGTAAGGACTTTGATAAGGTACGCTCTTCACCAGGTGAGGTACAGTTGAGCCCCAGGAACAATCCTTTTCCTGTTGCACTTATTAATTTACACACCTTGATGCTTCCAGAAACGTGCTTCTTTTCATGACTCATGTTGCAGTTGTATGACACCTGATGGGACTTTAAGGTCTTTACTGAAGGGTTAGAGACAGCGGCGGCTGTGGCTCAGTGTTAGTCGGTCGTCTCCCTATTTGAAGGTTGGCGGTTCGATCCCCGACTGCCTTCGATGTATAAATGTTAGTGCTGTCGGGTGATTAAAAAAATGAATCTAATTAATTACAGGCTTTGTAATTAATTAATCATAACTAATCGCGTATATCAATTATATTTATGGAAAGCATCACATCACGTGTAGACTTACTGAGTCTGCATTACCGTGTTTCTAGATGGTTGTCTCTTACTTCCACACTATAATTGTACTCTCTTCTTCACCTTATTAAGTGTTCATTCACAAATAGTCTTCCGTTCAGACCCCCCAACACACCTGCACGTTTGCACACAGCTGATTGCCGCGCCCTTCTCTTTCTGTCTGTCTCTCTGTCTGCTTTGTTGACTGTCTTCATCAGCAGTCTGCTTTGGTAAGTCACAAAAGTTAAATATTTCCTCTCGTGATTCAGGTTTCACAGCACGTGAGCCGCATGTGCACGAGGGGGGTCATTAACGATGCAGCTCAAAGACTGTTATCAAACGACAGCAGCACATTTAACAAACTTTAAAACTGCGACTAAGTTTAACTTAAAAGGAAAAGGCCGCTGCTTAATCAATGAATTTACAGAAGAGATGTTCCAGGGGATGTCTTAGTGTCTGTGTTTCTCTGCAGAGTGTGTGTGTTGACCCTACTTGCGACACGTAGGCTACGGGAGGGGGAGAGAGTGAGGGGAGATTGTCCACTTATTGATTGATCTCAGATGGATAAAATAATAAACTTAGGGCCTGTATCATTTTAAAAATCTAATTAAATGCTTTTTAAAATCCTTTCAAGACCTAAACAAATATATTTGAAGACACAGGGATTGCTGCAAGTATTTAAGCTCAATATACGTTCACATTTTAGAAAATGTACTGAATTTTTTCCTCTTTAATGACTTATTAATTCACAGACCACAACCCATCCAATATTAATCTGAATGTTACATTTTGTTACCTGGACTGATGGTCTGGATTATCTGTGGATATAACTGCAATCCATGGATCACAAATACACACAAAAGCACCCAAAAACAAACATTCACTGAGATCAAGTTTAAACGATTCCCATGCTCTTTTCTGTGTGAACTTTCAGGTCTGCTACCTGCAAACAATGCAGGCATAGCCCAACTACCACTTGCCGCTGTTGCGCAACAGTACGGCTTCTGGGATCTTCAGTGGGATTCAACATCTTTCACTTCCATGTTTTCTCTAACTAGAATGTCTTTCGGCATAAATTGCATTGCACTTGCGTTTCTTGCTAGCGCCAACCATAGGGCTGGGTTTGAAAAATTGTTTTTTCGAATTTTAATCGATTCTCATTTGAATGACCCAATATCGATTAGTAAATCCCCAGATTGATCTTTAAAAATGTGTCTGATCACTCACGTTTCTGAGCGCTCCTGAACACAGCACGACTGCCGAAACACGGCAGTGAGGGAGACATGCCCGGACTCGTTTACTGCACCTACTATGGAGACATCAGTGATCGCCAACGGACTCTTTTTATTGTGTGTGCGTCCATGAATATTTAAGTTAGTTTTGCACTAATGTTTATGTTGTTCTGTTCGCGTCTCCTTTTGCTGCAAGTGTGTTTTCGGCATGTTGTTATACAGTATGCCTTTCCCCATAACCCTTAGTCTCGTGTTTTTGTTCTTTGTGCTATGAGATCAAAACCCTGAGCCAGATGTACAGACTAAAAATCTGAAACTGGACAAAAAGTTTGTTAGCTGTCTAATTCATAAAATTGTTATTGTGTTGACTGCTGTGTGTTTTTCATGTTAAATAAAAAGTGCCTAATGTAACTTGTCTGGGGTCAATTCTTGTTGTAAACATTAAAGATTTTGATAATGCACCAGGTTAGAGGTGCATTGATATTGTAACTGAAATACCCCCAACCAAATCAATATTGAATCGGATCGGAAATTGAATCAGGACCTTGTGAATTGGAATCGGAATCGAATCGAGAAATCCTTATCGATACCCAGCCCGAGCCAAACACCTCCAACACCTCCCTCCTTCCAATCATTTTTCGCTAAACCTGCATCTGCCCATCTTAACTCGTCTGTATTCAGCCACAAACCACGACTGACGACAACAAGACAATGTCACACAGTCAGGCGTCACTGTTTGTAGCTAGCCTGTATAACATAAACACGTAAAGCTTGCAGTGAGACATTACAATTAAACAACTTACATTGACTTTTTAAGGACCCGCGGGAACCCTGAACGTTGTGCCATGTGTTTCCATCACGCTTACAAAGCTGCCGTATACGGCTGTATGATCAGTGAAGCATGAGGTCGGGGGATACGACGCGTTATTTTTTTCTGTAATGACTGAATCGAAATTAAAACTTTATTTTAACAGCCCAAGTAAATGTAGTTAGTTCCTGATTGGACTGGAGATTGGGACTTTGCATAACAGCCCTTGCCATCAGTGTATGAATGTGTGTGAAAGGGTGAATGGGACATGAGAAAAGTGCTATACAAGTCCATTTACCATGTTTGATTGAAGGACATAATTTGCCAAACATGCTTACATGACTGTCCTGCTCTCTCAGGATTTAATATTTAATATATAATAACAAAATAAATAATAAAACCAAAATGATTCCTGCAGTCATAAGTGAATGTAACCAAACGATTCAAAGCAACTGGTTTTCTACAACACATTGCTGATCAATCTGGCTTTTAGCTACGACCTGCTTCCCCTTGTGACTGATTTTCACACGTCGTGAGGGATGTTCTAAGTACCTGGGTCTTCGTGTGGCTCGTAGCTTTTGCGGTCTGTATTCTCCTTGTACCAGTCGAAGATGCGTCCAACGAAGGGTGATATGAGGGTCACCTTTGCTTCTGCACAGGCCACAGCCTGAGCGAAGGAGAACAGCAGGGTCATGTTGCAGTGAACGCCGTGCTTGTCCTCCAGCTCCCTGTACAAAAACATAAATAGATTGTATTAAAAAAACACCAATATGTCCGTCCTGTCAGTACTCTTGCTTCTCATTTCAACTAGAACCTCCTAAAGATGGAAAAAAAACACAAAATATAAGAAAAGGGCTCATTACAGTTCCTTCAAGGAGAACTCCTATTTATTTTGCACTGAATAAAATATGTAGAATCGAATTGAGGCAAACGAGTAAGCAATGACACGTGCATCAAGGCAGATCAGTAGGTAAAAGTCAGGTGTTAAAGTGAGCTAGATATGTAGAAACATGTGGGCACGTTTTCCCCAAGGAAACCATGTGTATGCTCAGATCACGCGACACAGACCCCCCTGATATCATGTTTCCTCCTCATGACATTGCCAATACACTCTTGAACCCTTTGGAATGCAGATCAACAGAAGCCTGATTCATAGTCACTAAATGTCTCTGTGGATTTAAAGCCCATTAACTGCAAATCATCTGTCATAGTTTTTTGTGATATCCAAGTATTGCCACCAGCTATTTAACTTCATGTGCTGCCTCTCAGGGGGGCTGAGTGTGGCGGCGTTCATGCACACAGACGGCACGTGTTTATGATTTACACTTCATGTGTCAGAAATTACAGGTTGTACAGTCGTCTCCCTCTTCACGATGCGTCTTCAATATTTTAGTGTCATAGCGATTACTTCATTTCAAAATCCTTTAGATGATTATATTGACACTGGCTCTGTTATCAAAAATTGTATATAATAAAAATCAAACATTTGACATCGTGGCACAGTGGGTCATTGTGCCTCAACAGGCAATATAGGATACAGCCAATCCCTTTTTCTTAATGATATGTATTAGAAGAGCTTTTAGGTTAGTTTATTTGTCAGTTGACATTGACACCGTTTGTTTCTCTGTATATTAAAGAAATATGTAATAAATTAAATAAATGAAGGAAAATTTCAAAAATGTCCAAACATGTAAGACGTGTAAGTTTCTCCTCTTTGAATTGTCTAACCCCAAAATGTCATACACCTCTGCTGTGGAGGAGAGCTTCTATGAAAACGGGTTTATTTGGATTCTTCCTCTAGAATCATGCACCTATCGGTTAAAACAACTGGATTTGCGTGTGTATGCAAGGGGGCCCACTCTGGGTGAAACTCAGTGCAGTGTGCCAGAAGTGACAGCAAAACGTAACTGAAGCATATCTTCCACTTCTATTCATCTTACAAGCTCTACTGAAGTCTTACATTGGTGTGGAAAACCCTGCTGTGTCTTCCTGCATCATGCTGGCTTAAATGTTGGTGAAATTCTTACGAAAACAAAACAGGCAATATCGAATTCAGCATGAATGATAGAGCACCAAGCAAAATGTGCAGTCTGTATTCCACTCATAAGTCATGGGAAATGAGAAGCTTGCTAGTTTTCATTGTGTATCCAGCAGGAAAACTGTTGTTTTTGAGGCAGTTTGCCTTCTGGGTAGTCTGCTCCAGGTATTTATTGACATTGCACCACCTGAAACGTGCACAACATAACAATTTCAATGCAGAAATATTGACAGCCGTATAAAACTCCACTGAACAAAGTAAAAAACTGATAGAAATGTTTTCTGAGCCTTAAATTTTGAATCACTTAACTGCAAATATAATTTAAATCTCTGCTTATGGTGTAGATAAACTCAGGGACTTTCACAGGAATAAACCAAAGAATACAGCATGCAGTTTTCAGCCTCCAGCTTCTGTGTTTTCTGGGCACATTGAACATGTGCCTGTCTGGCCGAGCCGCGTGACTTCCTGCGAGCTTGCCGCACACATAAATGGCATACAATTTTAATGATGTACAGCTCTTTCCAACATTTAACATCACTACACAACATGCCTTCACTTTTGTTCCTGTGTAATGACTGTGTTCGAGGAAAGTATTTGTGGTTCACTGTGCAGAATGTGAGCCTGCATACAGAGTCTGCTAATTTGCCATAATTTCCTCACAGTTAAGTGCTGTTCCTTGGAGCTTGCTTCACATTCATGTCTCAAGAATGTCTTTATTATTTAAGTATTGTTTTACTATTGTTCTGTTCATTTCACCATAATACTGGTGAAATTAACAGTACAATCGTATTAATTGTAAGGAGTTGACAAAAATGAGAGAGAAAGACTTTACACACTTCTGACTCTCAACAAAACAAAAGTCAACAAAAACTAAACTTCAAAAAAGCAGAATCAACAGCAGTGCTGTTTTATTATACAGGACATTCCCACAATTGTGTTATTTGTGTACTGATATACAACTAACAATCATAATATTTATATATTTATCACATGGGAACAATTATTGTGTATGGATCTATTGGCTTCAAACAAAACCCCTGTCTCACTTTCCCCACAATTAGTTCAACCCTCTGCTAGTTACTGACTCTTTTATGGACAAAGAGAACAGGTTGAACAACACATTTCTTAACATGTTACTTGCATGTTATTTTCTCTTTCTTGCGATGTTCAAATAGAGGCCAAGGAAAGGATGTAAAACTCTCAAATGTAAAAAATAGCACATTTATCTGTATGCCAGCAAGGTGTACATATAGATCTGGATACTGTATGTTTTGTTTGTGTTAAGAGTTTCTAACATTAGGGTACCAATTAGACCAGTGACACACTGTCTTGTACTGCCATGCTGTACGTGTGCTGCAGTGAACCAAAAGGATTCATTCTCTACTTATTCACTCTATGAAGGGTGCCGATGATAACAGAAATACTCACACTCAGAACCGTTCTTGCATACTGTGCATCTGCCTAAATCATCTACACGACATTATCTGGGATATAAGTTGTGACTTTGCATGTTTACAGACAGCTGCAGCCCTTCAAAGCACAAAGTGAAATGTGCATGCAGAATCTGTATTTCACTTGTTATTCAAAAACAGAATTTTCTTAAAAATAAGTCATGGGAAATGAGAAGCTCGCTAGTTTTATTTTCCTTTTGTACCAAGCAGCAGAACAGTTGTTTTTGAGGTAATTTAGCTTAAGGGCAGTGTAGCCGAGGTATTTATTGATACTGCACAGCCTGTAACGTGCATGTGACATGACATTTTGAATGCAGAAACAGTTAGCCCCTCCTCTTTAGCATGCTGTGAGAAACCCTGCAGTACCCACCATCAATCAGAAGAAGATTCAAAATGCTTCACATATCTTTAAGACTATAAAACCCCTCAGCATCACGAGGCAGTATAGCCGACACAGAAACGATAGAAACAATAAATGGATGTCTAGCATAGCGAATGCATTGCTAACACTAAACACTCACCTGCCAGCCTGGATTCCCTCCCATGTTGAAGACAGCTTGATGAGCACACGGTCCTCGCTGATGCCTGCCTCTTTGTAGAGGGCGATGAGCTTCAGGGCCTTGGCAACCATTTCATCTTTATCGAAAGATAGCCTGTCAGGTGAAGAGAAACAACACAACCATTCAGCATTCCAACATTTAGCATGAAACAGGCACTATTTATTGAGTTTCATTTAAGACTAGTTTCAATCAAAAATATTGCACGATATTGGAAAAAACTGACACTGCGATGTCTTTTTGTTCTGCGATATTTATTGTGAGTTTAAAAAAACACAGGAAATTATACCAGATAAATGCAGTGTGTTTTCATGTACATATAGACAATTAACAATCACACTTTTTATTCTTTAGGACTTTCAAGTGTATTATCTTCTAACAAAACAAACCGCCTCATACTTTTAACACTCTTGGTTCTGCGACTCTGACACCCACATGAAAAAGTAAAAAGGGTACAGAGTACAGGTGGAGTGACATGTTTCAGATGGACTTTTCCTGTAGATAAGTCACGGAAAACAACTTCCGGACACTTCCAAAACTTTTTTCCCTCACTTTTTTCCCCAAGGATGTAAACAATTAAATTGTATATGCATACTCAACCATCTCTTCTTTTGTGTTTTGTTTTTTTCCTCCCTTCTTTTTTAATTTTTTGAATTGATAAAATATTATGGAATAAATGAATTTCCTGTCCCCTGAGCATGAAACCAATAATAATAATAATAATAATAATAATAATAATAATAATAATAATGATAATTTAGAAAAAAAGAAGAAACTCGCGAGCAAAAATAAAGTAGCAGCTTGACGTGTTTCACTATTTGCTTTACTACTGCACGTCCTGCGATGAGATTATTGCACATTGCAATCGCAATTTCTAAGCGATGTATTGTGCAGCCCTAATGATTAATATTTGAATCAACAAAGTCAATCTTTCTTTAAATTAGTTAATTAATCTAATAGCAAATTTATATATTGTACTAAAGGTCTTTTTTAGAACATTGATCTATTTGATCACTGGAGCAATATGAAGTTAAGATAATCACTGACAAGTGTATTTTTTATCAGTGTATGTATAATTGAAACGTTTTACAGACAACAGCGTTTGTAACATTAGTTTCATCGACTCTCCACTTATGCATGGCTGATACAGTACACTGAAAATATAAAACTGCAGAATTACAACCTGACATGATGCATGTCATGGTGGAACATGTGATACTGTTACAATAACAGCAGCGGTGCAGAAAGTACTCTTAACATGGAGGAATGAGGAATCATTTAGAAAGTCAAAGTAAACGTGACCGTGCTGTCATGACAAAGCCCTCCGGGACACTTTCACTTGAAGTTTTCCTGCATAGCAGTTTTACTGATAAACTATATCCAATTTGTAGAGCAACACATTGGGTTGGGTTGTGTTTCTGAAATACTTCCACACATTAACCAAAGAAATTCATGGGTGAATATTTTAGTTGCAGTTTGTTCTTTGAGGGAACCCATGCTTTGACGTTTTATCAGCCACTGCGCCAGCCATTGCATTATTTAAATCAATGTATTGATGACATTAATTACATAGATGAATGGCCCCAGCTCTAGCATCAGAGCATAACTAGTAGAGCATTTCTTCAAGTAATCATGGGGGTGTTTTGACACTTGGTACCCCCTGTCCACATGTCCTTGAGCAAGACACTGAACACCAACTGTAACAGATGTTTGAGAAATTGTCTTAAAACGATATCTGTGTTCGAGTTTATATTTGAGTAGATAAATAAAAGGTTAGCCATAAAGCCCAAATCTACTGTGTTTTCTCGTCATTATTCAGGTACCCAATTATGTATCAGTCATGTTGCTGCCAACTGATTCAGGGAATAACTTAAAATTTCCATCCTTTACTTTAAGACATTAAACTGGTGTTAAAGGTGGAGAATAAAGTATATTGTGTGACTGTAACCAAGGGGACAGTAAAATATTGCAGAAGGATTAACTTAATCCCTACAAGATTCCAAAGTGTCTGCAAACTACATCTCGTTATGTTTTTCATGACAGAGTGATGACAAAACGAATAACTTGGCCTGTAAATACCACTTGTCTGTTAAGTTTACAGGTCTAGCCTCATAAGTGATACTGCATGCAGTTAGATACTTCGAGTCCACGTGTTGTTTCAAGAAGTTCCAGACAGCGAACATTAAGAAAGAAGTTCCCTGTCATAATTTGCACCTAGTGATGTTTGCACCTACCTGGCATCCACCTCAGTAGAAACTCGTCCTGGGACCTTCTTCAGGATCTCTAGACCGAAACTGACAAACAGCTTGTCCATGGTGTTTGCTACCTGCTCCTCTTCAGAGCTGAACAGAGAAGGAAACATAAAGCAGATTAAGTTAATGTCAAATTACACTGACAAGGATATTTTGTAAAAAAAATGGTCTCATGTTATTCTTAAAGCTACAAACTTTAAGTTTTAAACATACAATTTCATTGAATTTGATGAATCTTCTTTGTCTGAGTTTGACAGCTTCAGTATTCAACCAGTGGTGCGCAAAGTCACAAATCTAATCAACTTCTCAAAATCAGAGAAGACAGAGAGAAGACAGTCCCCAAACACTGTATATGCAGTTTTATTTAATATTTATTGAAACGATTACTCGACTTATAGGATAATGAATTGCACAATTACTTAATGGCTCTTACTAAGCTGTCAGCTTTTTAATTTAGTTCAAGGTTCTTTTAAGCATGTGCAAACTACCACCAAAGACAATACATATGAGTTCTTCATTCATAAATATGTCTTTATAAACTTTGCTGCTGATTTGGCTACTACTGATACAAAAGATAAATAAATACAATAGATTAAAACAATTTAAAACCTAGAACAGACCACTGACATAAAAAATAAATAATAAGCATGGTTTGCGTTACAAATCTTGCAGGTGATCCTTTTTTTTGCAGCGTTGAGGGTGAAATGCTCCCAGACTTTAGAATTTTTAGGACGTGATGGTTTTGCATCGGCCGCCACCATTTTGCTATGTTTTGTTTACCTGTCCCAGTTGTCGTTTTGCGTGTGCAACTCTCAACAGAGATAGTAAGGATGCAAGATGGCTCATCCCTCAGCAATTCAGCTCCAGGAAAACTACGTTATGTCCGCACACAGCATGAAAAACATGTGCGCTGACATAACCAACTAATTATTAACAATTAAGATTGATGGCAACTTATTTTGTCCTTGATTTTGGTTGAGAATATCAACTAATCATTGCACCCCTATTACAATTCAGCGCCTGATGTAAAATAAGAAACTTTGTTGACACCCTACACAGAGGATTTGTGTCCTGTGCAACATCACCAAAACAACATCAAATGTTCCATTTTGTTAGCAACTGACTTCCACTTCAATCCTGTCTACATTTAGGTTCGATCTCTAATGGTATGAAACGGCTGCATAACTCAAACATTGTCTAATTTTGGGTTGTTTGGCTAAGCTAATTTGTGCGTGACATCTTACCCTCCTTTGGCGATGCCGTATTTAATGGCCTGATCCAACAGGTGCTGGTAGGCTGGCATCTTCGCAGCAGCCAGGATAAGAGATGGGTTTGTGGTGGCATCCTGGGGCTTGTACTCATCAATGGCTGCAGGATGGGGAGAGAGAGAAGAGCAGTTAAAACTCAGGTACAAACACCAACAAGCCCGGTCCTCTGATAGAATTCTTTTGAATCTGAAATATCTAAACATGTACTGACATCTACAAGCCCAGAATAGAATAGAAATAGATGTCCCAATACTTTAGCTAGATGAAATATGAAATTAATGTATATATTTTAAATTTCTGGATGTTTTCTGATCAAATAAATTAACACTACATGGTTAATTGAATCCCTTATTCTTTGTAGGTGTAGGCAACGTTAAGGATAATTATCCAACAAGATTAACACAAAACTTCAAATCATTAGACAGACATCCAATATTTCTAACTCCATTATTTTAAATATACATCACTTACAAGTTAAATTGAATTAATAACACTTTAAATACCTTCAATCACTTTAAGTTTATTGACATTTCAAATCATTATGTACTAGCACAAAAACAGTTTAATGATTGCTATTTAAATCAGTTTAATATGCCAGACCAGTCTAGTGCAGTACCTATGCTGAGAAACCATAAATAATAGTTTTCCTATTTCTCCTCACTCAAAATAAGTTCCTTGTGCAGGGTAAAGGACATGACAAGAGTAAAGGGAGGAACTGCCAGGTGTAAACTCCAAACACTGCCTCTGTCAGGTTAGAAAATGACGCCCTCTACTGTGGAAAAATATTATTACAACTTTCTCTAACAAACAATTCAGAGTCAGAGCAGGCAGAGGGATTTCAGTCTTCCTTGTGTTGATAAAAGAATACTTGTCTAGCATTTGTCTTTATTGAAATTGTCTTAATTAGGATGAATATAAATTAGTGCATTACATAAAGTTGTCAATATATTGTTGGGAATTCAAAGAACTCCCATACTTTGTAAAGAAAACATTCAAAACTGCTCGACACAACTTAAGCATCTTTAAAATTATTGGAAAAATACTGACAAAGTGATCACTTACCAAAAAAACAAGTGCAACCCTACTTAATAAGCAGCAAATTACCTCTAAAGTGCTGAAAAATAGCAGCAAAGCAATTGAGTAAAAAGTTAAGAGAAATTGCAGCAACAAGTCACAAAGTCCGTGTTAATATACCGTATTTCATAAGCCACTGAACTGTAGTTTAAAAACATCCTGCTGCATTTGGCAGCACTGTGCTGCAAATTTTAATTACATATGCATGAGCAACAGAGCCTTTTCATGAAGCACAAGGGTTTTTATGTCAGCGCTAGATTGTGGCAGCAGAGTCCAGTCAGTGCTGCCAGCTCTTCAGTCTCGGAACAAAGCCCGCCTCTGTTCTCTCAACAAACTCCCAAAAAACACAGGACATCATTCAGCAGGTCAGGGGGTTTGGACTGGATACTTGTGACCGACATTTCACTAAGATATTGTTCTTACATATGTGTGATAATATTTTTAAATAATTTAATTTAAGTATTTACTAGTTTTACATTTTTCCACTGACGACAACATTCCTAACTGGGCAAAACGTATGATAACACATAAAACTATAACAATACTATAAAAAACAAAACATACTTGTCCAGACTTTAATGAGCAAACACATGCCCAGGACGTTTTTTTATTAGTAGCTCAGAAAGCTGATGCAACTTCCTTTTTGGTCACTTATTGAGGTATGAGGAAAATCTGCAATGTTCAATATCAAACGGTTTGTCAAACTGCTGTGTTTGAGTGCATGTTGCATGCATGTGCTTAAACACTTTTCCTACTTCTTGCATTTGTGTTTATTCTGTATGTACATATGTAATGGAATAGAAAGTAAGAATTATCTTGCAGGCCTTACATGAATATGCAGCAACTAAATTAACATGCATATTACAGCACAAGTAATGCAAATTAGCAACATTATTGTTCTAGTGCAGCTGCTTGTTTAGGTTTGTAGCAACATAATGGTCTGTTAGCTGGAGCATCAGGTTTCTGTCCAGAGGGATTTGTGGGAAACATCTAATTAGCCACAAAAAAAGAGCTTCTTTTCACATTGATGGATGTTCCTGATTTTCCTGTGAGACATGCCATGTCTGTGTACAGAAAGACAGGTTGACAGGTTTTTCCAAATAACCTTGAATTACAGACAAAAATCTATGATCTACTAATTTTCAGTCAGATCACTGCCTTAATCTGAATGTGATATTAGTATGTGCATAAAATCCTCAATCCTCAAAGTCGTCTGCCTAAGGACAATACCTGCAGGCTTATTGTTTAACAAGTACCCTCGTGCAAAGTTTCTAAATTGCCCTGTCAGCCCCCTCCACTTAAAGCTATTCCTGCAGACTTTTTTCCCCCCAACCCAACTGTAGCAGAAGTGTGGTTGAACCCTCTGTCTGACCAAGTTCTTGCATTAACTATGTGAAACATAGCATGTCTAAACCTGCACACAGTGAAACCTGGGTAATCTTACAACATTCATGAAATACCGAGACCACGTAAACCAGAAGTGCTAGTGTTTTTTAAAAAAGAGCATCAAAAAAAGAGAAGTCAATGTCATAAATCTTGAGTAACCACTTTTGTTGTCACTATCACTAAGTTGTTTTTCAAAGCCTGTGCTGACTCACTGAGGTTGAGAGATGTTATGATTGAATTATTGGATCTGTGCTTTTGGCCAGAGCTGTAAATGTTCAGGGCTTTGATGTTCGAAAAAGTATTTGCCACTGCTGAAAAGTTAAAATCGCCCTGCTTAGGTTGTAGTGTTGTATTAGACAAGATTCAACTTAAAAATATTTCATTGTCATTTGCTTTTCTCAATAATAGTTTTTTGTCTATAAACTATTGATAAAATACCAATTTCAGTCCGCTGTGATGTATTTAAGTTATTCTGTGTGCACTACACAACAGTTTTTGTACTGCTTATATTGGACCATATTTAATTATTGCTATTATGAACTTGTCAGCCTATAAAAGAACTTAAAAGTTGTAATAACCTGTATGATATGTACCCAACAAATTAAGTTTGTTTCTTAAGTTTTGTCAAAACAGTCCAAAACTTTAAGAACTTCAACTTAAAATAACAAATAAATAAGAGAGAACAACAGCAAACATCTGCTTTAGGGAATCAAAGACGGTTTGGTATTTTTACTTGATGATTGTGTGAATATGGTAACAGCTTGTCAGAGGTGCTGTCATATGACAGCACTATCTGATTGCACTAAATGCTACAGATGTCCATGTTACTGTGCATGTGTAGTAGTTTGATGTTGTTACAAGTTATCTGAGGGCATTGTACATTCAGAAAGAGATTACTGTTTGAAGCAGATTTTTTTTGAAGGTGGTCTGTTAGCATCTCCCAAGCACGTCTTTAAAGTTATGTTAAAGTTCTGTTAACTTGTGAAAACTAAGTGTATTAACATGTTGTATCACTTTTTGTATGTAATGTAATTCGTTTCATGCATAAATCTACTTACTATTGGATAGTGTGCCAAGGAACGTGTGTGAGAAGTCTGCCGTGTAGCTAGCTAGTGTACTGTTGAAACTGTGTATGCCAGCAAGTTGCATTTAATGACTTTACTCATGATGTTACATATGCCACACAGACACTTTCATTTGTGTAAATCACTGTTTACTTTGTGTGCAATCTTGCTAAGGACATACTGTCACATCAAAACATTCTCTGAGATCAGTGTATGCAGCTGTGGTGAGCCGCTAAACTGTACACTATAGGTGAGCACTCCACCTACTGTCATCATTAGTATATTCTAAATCCAGAAACTTCCTTTTAAAGAAAGCAATTCATAAATATTTAATATGTTATTGGGTTTAATTTTCACACTCTTGCCATTTTGCAACTTTAACTTTATTCACCAGTGTATTTCAGTTGTCCATTCCTTCTGTTTTTATTTTTTGTTGTTTTCTGCTGGTTTTCTCTGTGTAAACTTGCCAAGAAAAAAGCTATATAATTAATGTTTTGTATTTTATAATATTAAAACAGTCTGTATACATCCACCAGTCCCGCTGTGTAGTAAGTGTAACATTATCCGCTTACACAGTCACAGACCAGTTCTGTCATGTCATCCTGACTGTGCGAGCTCTGGATGAGGAACTAACTGTGTTTTGCATCACAGTACAACAATATTACGGCGCACAGTTCCTCATTCTGACCCATTGAGAAACATGACCTCTCCCTCTGTTGCATGAACGGGACAAACGAGGAAGGCAAACCACATTTTACTCATTGTTGCGTGTTAACTCTGGGTGCACAGCAGTCTGTAACTTAGTTTAGCCAACACATCTTCTCTATTTACCACATAAACATGTTCAACAAGTGCAAGTTGAGGTTAGCTTTAAGTTATGTCTTTTTAAAGGTCGACGAGAGGTTGATGTCAACAAAATACTAGCTTTCTTAATTGAATAAGCAAAGACGTCATGTTAGTAAGCTAGCATCGTTTGTTAGAGCGGCTAACGTCCAGTAGTGTTACTATGTTAGGTAACGGTAATAACAAGTAATTGGATTAGTCAACTTTAGTAGAAAACTAACGTGAAGCTAAAATCAGAGAGTTGGCTAGCTTAATAGTTAGCCTGGTAACATTAGCCAGTCGGTCTAAATGAAACGATGCTAACATTTCACGCCCCCTAACTGAGTGATATTGGCACGGCGGTCATTCACATGAAGTCAGGATACTTCCCGGTCAGTTAGTTAGCATGCTAACCTGCTAACATTAGCATATGCTAAAGGTAGAGATTTACGTTACCGTTAAAATCTCCAGTATCTGCCACCACCACGGTGTGTTTCTTCAGCTGGTTCAGCGCTGACTCCATCTTTCGCCGTTTGTCTGGTGACACATTGGACATGATGAGGGGGGACTGGAAGCCTTTTATACACAGAAAACACGTGAGAGCAGGCGGACTGTCAGAGAGGCGAGAGCGCGCAGCACAAAGGGGGAAGGAGGAACCGGGAGCGCGCCAGATACACAAACCTTTAAGGAAGTTCGTGCCGGAAATAAAAGTATGGACGAAAAGGAAAAGTATATATTAAACAGTAATGACGTAATAGCCAGTAATGTAGCTTTGCAATAAATAACTATACCACACATTTAAATATATCTTACAGGTGTAAGTTTAAAAAAACGAACCTGGTGAAACAAGTTCAGTTCCTTCCGTTTACTTGAGTTGCCTAAAAGTGACAATTCCACACAGAAATATAATATAGGCTCCTGAAAATACTCTACTTCAAGAAAAAGTCATGTAGCATGCTCAAAACCTCTCTAAAGTAAAAGTTTGTGAGAATTATCAGCAACATTTACTCTAACTTTGTAGTAAAATGGTTCCTGTCATGGTTTAACTGTTTGATATATGAGGTTTTTGGATTAATAACTGTTCTTGATGTTTCAGGTTGTTATTTTAACTACTTTAGCCTACATACTGTGGGGTATTTAAATGTACAGCAAAGCATATGAGATTATATCATGTATTTGTAATGTGCGATTTTATAATAATTTTGATATTGTTTGAGTGATTATTGTATTCAAAAGTGTTTTGTCTGCCTCCTTTCTTGCTGTCTCACTCTGTGAACTTAAAAGAACTTTGGATGAGCTGTGTTGTATGGAAAGGGGGCAAATAAAGTTCAGTCCAGTAAAGTTAAAACTTTTGACGTACAAAGTTGAATCAATACCTAATAATGACTAATGAGCTTATATTAGCACTTGTGTGTTTTTGCTTCTTAAAGAAAATTGTTTGCTGAGAACAATAAGAGTAAAAGTCACAAGACGCCTAAAATGTTTCAAGCAAATTATTCTGAAAGCATATTGGAGTTTGTGAGAGATTTTGTACCGTAGTGTGAAGGCCAAATAAACAAATATGACAATTTATTGCAAATGACAGACAAGGCAAATGTCCCTTAGCCTACAGTTCCTCCAAAAGGAAATCTTACAACAACCTCTGAAGGAAGTACATTAACCTTATTGTTACCTTCCTGTTTTTCTTCTTTTTATCTGTTGCCACCATCTGCAGAGATGTGGCAATGGCAGCTTTGTTATTCAATCTCTACTCATCAAACCGGTAATGCAGCTCTAAGATAGAAATAATACTCTGCTGGAGAAATACCCAAATCCCTTTAATTCAAGACCTGTTTTTGCCTTAAACAGACCAATGTAAGAAGATTTGCTCTAAAGCATCGTAACTTGTGTGTAATTGTAAATTCTAAAGTTCTCTTGAGATTGATAAAACCTAAAAAACGCTGATGCTTTCTCAAAGTTAGCTATGGCCTTCATTAAATTTGAACCTTAGATATCAGTAATATATCTATGAACGTACAAATGGAGCTGCTGTTTATGCCGCATGGCCACATTTTATTCATATTACGCCTGGTTCTGTCATGTTTTGTGAGCCCTGATGATTGAGGAACATCTCTGAAAATAATTGTTGCAATAAAGTTTATTGAAGGAATTAAGTTTCCATCATTAACTTACCTGATATGCAATAACATTTAAATTAGTCGGTGAAATCCAGAACATCACAAAAAAAAATATGTGGAGCATTTAATTACACAGACTATGCTCAGCATTTCAGCCATGTATCATTACATTATGTGATTTTGATTGCTTTGTTATCTCAATAACAGCACTGAGGCACCTGTTCCTGATTCATCTTATCGCCCTCAGACAGTTGAGTTATTTGCACTAATATGGGAACATTTTAGTATAAGAAATTATTACATTTGGTGTAATTGCCCTCCTCTGACACGAAGCACGTGTGTCTGTTTAAAAGCGATGCTAAAACCCTCAGGCTTTAACAGCATAATGACACTGTCACTTACTCCATTACCTCCCCTGTACGTCTGTTTTACTTACATATTAATATTTAATAATATCTCACAGTCGGCATTGTGACAAATATCAGACAGGAGTCGACACCAGGCAGGTCTCCAAACATTTCTAATAAATAAAAGATGAGTTTCAGAGAGCACCATATTTTTCCATGTGTAAAAACCTTCCTTCAACAAACTATTTCCACCCCAGAGGCGAAAACAAACAACAGGCTTCATCAGAGCAGTTAGGATGTACTAAACTCTCTCACTCCTCTCTGTTTGACACAAATGTTTTTACACGTCTTGTTTATTTAGCAGGAAAGTCAGGTTTGTCATGATTGTGTTTATTTTGTGCTTATTCACATTTTGTATTTTACATTTATAATACTACTGCACTCAGGAGGACTAAAGGAATAAACCTGTGAAATAGCTGCAATATGCAACCATTCTTATTTGCATGAATATTACATAAACTCTGTTACAATGTATTAGAAAAAAAAAAGACCTGTCTACGATATTCACTTTCAACTAGTGTGCAACTACACTACTGTGCATATCCTCTCAATATATGCAAACAGTGACGACCTCAGGGCTTGTATGTGTGTGTGTCAGGGTTGTAGGTTCCTGGTTGGTTGGAGCTGGAGGCCATTAGGGAAATGAGGGCATCTGGCCACTGTCTCCAGGTCCCCTGTCTGCATATCATTATTTCTTTTTCTTTTTTGGGGGGGGACTTTTTTTTCTGCCTGCATTGAATATTCAACATTTTTGTGAAGCCTGGGCTGAGCTGGTCTATTACATTACATACGGTGCCAATCAACCTGATATGTATATAGTTCAATGTTCAGCTTTTGCATGTATATAATATTTTTAATTCAATTTAAAAAAATGAAGCAACGTTCGTATCATTTCAACAATTTTATGACCAAAAAGGTCTGTCCAGAATAACATCGTGCATGTCTGTTTTTGTTCAGGTCAAGACAAAAGGTGAAATACCAAGCAGAAAACATCATGTAACTTGGAGGTAGAAAATGTGTGCCATTGTTAAAATGCATTCCTTTTAAAGTCGTGCTGAAACGGCATTTCCAGAGTATCTAGCTTCAGTATCGTGACGTATTTCCGAGTGAAACAGGACGTGCAGGCGGGACATATCATAAGAGGGATTTGATTTGATCGTTGAGAAGTGGGCGTAGACAGACGTTCTCCACAGCGCAGTAGCTAGCTAACTGACCGAGCGTTCTTGGTGCTCTGCGGCTAAATGTTGCAGATTGATTGGTTGAAATTGTTTGATGCTAACTTACGTAAGCACGCATGAAATTTAGTTTTAGCAGAAGAAAAAATGATATAAGAATATGAAGAAATTGATTTTCTGTATTTTTTTGGCCTATATTGATTGAAAAGATGCACAATATTACCGGGGATGTGATCTAAAGGATTAAGATTACATTTTTCATTTCACCTCGACTTTAATTTTTCTGAGTAGTAATTCATTAAGCTGTAGTACTGTATCTGTATTGCCTTGAAAAGGACTTGTCTGCACAGTTTGTGAGTATATGCTGGGAAAGGGAGGGGCTTGTTTTAACCTCCTTTGCCATTGAAGTTGACACATGTTTTGAGAGTCTCCTCAGGCAAACCATAACCTTTCAAAAATCCTTTCATTTTACCCCACCAACGGCTCGGGGTTGATCTGGTTTTGTAATATTCAGTAAAACCTGCTAACAAGAACAAAACGTATCTTTGTCAGCCAACATCTGCTCCTGTCACTCATATAGCATGTTAGCATGCTATTAGCACCACTGTGCCGAAGTGAATTTTGATGCGTATTTATTGTTCACTTATCTTACGAGCTCTGTACACTCGGATACACTTGTTTACTTATTTATTTTTATATGCCCTTTATTGTAATGTTGCACTGTGCACTTTGCTCCCGTATCTTATCTTATCTTACAGCCTCTTTGAGCAGCTAGACTGACTGAATTCATTCTTTCGATATGAAATAAAACCATTCGTTCTTCGCAGTGAAACATGGAGTGACCTTTTGTGCTGCATCTTTTATACAACAAGCAGAATGAAAAAGCGAGGAAAACAAATATTAGACAGAACAAACACAAAATTGACTCCCGAAAACATTGACAAATGTCCAATCAACAATGTTCACAAAGCAGTGCCAAGAGGAGATGGCTGTGTTCCAGCCCATACTCAGGGAAATGTTCAAATACATTAACCAAATACCACCGTGTCATGTTTGTCCTCGTCTCTCTGACCCTCCCTGTGTTTGTTTCCCATTATCCATATGTGAGAGTTCGACATCTATTGTGTTTATGTATTCGTCCTCTTTCAGTTCTCTGAGTGGAGAGCAGGTTGAGCACACTGGGCAGTGCTTGTTTGGTGACCTTCTCATTTCCATATCCATATATCTAACATGCTTTACATTACATTCTATCCATTGTTTGTCATCCTGGTGCTGCCTCCTGTGATTTTATGTTGGTCTATTCTTTACATCTGGCACATGCACAGAGACACCCTAAAGGGGGCTTGAGCCCTCAACCTTTGTCCCTGAGACTCCATTAGTGCCCTCTTTGCTGGTGTTACTTGTGTAAGGCTTATTTTATATGTATTAATTTATGTAATCAGTGAAATATATTGTCAACTATTGTTTTAGGCTTTTTGTGGTCTACTCTAAACGAATCTGGCCAGTGTCGCATATCATTGAGTCTTTTCAAATTTTGCTCCGTTCTGGTTTTAAGGTGGGAAAAAACACAAGAAACTAGGAGCATTAGTATATTCATAGTGGTGGAAAAACAATATCCATAAAGAAAGTGTATTTTTTTTGATCTAGCTCAGAAACGGACTATATCTACTTCTGTATCCTGAATAGTTGAATAGTTCTCCCTTAAAATCAGTATTGATTGTCTACAAAAAAGGGCAAAAAAACAAACAAAAAAAACAGGCAGGCTCTGGTACATAACGGAAATCTCTCAAAGAAGCCATTGATGATGTGTTATGAATAAGGCTGCATGGTGGTGCAGTGTTTAGCGCTGTTGCCTCACAGCTAGAAGGTTCGAAGTTCGAGTGGGCCTTTCTGTGTGGAGTTTGCATGTTCTCTCCGTGCATGTCCCTCCGGGTACTCCGGCTTCCTCCCACAGTCCACAGTCAAAGACATGCTCGCTCGGTTCATGAGTGACTAATTTAAATTCAAAATTTCCCGCAGGTGTGTATGTGAGAGTAAAAGGTTGTCTGTCTCTAGCTGTGTCCCAATCCAGGGGCTGCAGCCTTCGAAGGCCGTATTTGAAGGCTGATTGCGTCACAGAAGTGCATCCTTTGCGGCCCACCATATCCGGAGATGCATTGTGCACCAATTCAAACGAAATGGTGGACTTTTAAACGGTTTTTAATTTCAATTCATTCGAATAGCTTACGCATGTTTAAGAAAACGAAGTTAGTTAGCGAGTTAGCCTGCTAGCTACCTGTTGCTAGGCGACAGGAGCGGCGTTTGGTGACCCAAGGGTAGACCAGACCGTCTCATTTCAGTTCGGCTCTAATGGTCTGTACCGCCTATGAATGACACATCCTCCGTGGACCGCCTCTTTCGAAGGCTGCAGCTCCTGGATTGGGACACAGCTCTTGTGTCAGCCCTGTGATTGACTGGTGTAACCCCGCCTCTCGCCCAATGACAGCTGGGGAAGGCTAGGGTTAGGGTTAGGGTTGACTTGACCTGACATAATGCTAATGTGACTCCCCACCCGATGTGTGCAGGCAACTCGCTGACTTAGTTATTTAATAAATGATGTCGGTTTTTTCGGTTCATTTCTTTATCCTTCCTCATTGTCAAGACCCACAGGCCCATCACAGCCCTGTTGGACTTCATTTACAATAAATTAAATCTTATTGACAAAGACGGATTAAAAAAACAAACTTGTTATTAAGTTGAAATGTGAAAACAAGCTGTTACATAATAATAAGCTGTAAGATAATAATGAAAACATCACTTTTGGTTCCTTTAATGAAAATAATGAGCTTTTAATAGTTTGTTTACGTCCTAAACTATTTGTTGTTAGCACAAGCAGCTGTTTGTATTCAACAGCCGTGCCTTTAAATCGCCCCTGAATCGGAGCAAATTAGCCTATAAATGACTGCTGGAAACTGTCAGCGAGCCAACAGCTCCACAATTGGATTACTATTGCTCTTAAGTGCTTTACCTTTTCCCACCACAGGGTGTCGCCATTTTGCTGCTAGGGGGGGCCGGTGACAGTCACATGTGTGTTCATGCTGAGAGGGAGAGAGAGAGAGAGAGAGAGAGAGAAAGAGAGAGAGAGAGAGAGGGGGAAAGTCTGTGGGAAGGAACAACTTGGGAAGTTTTCTCATACACTAAGGAGAGGAAGAGGAGTGCACAGAGTGAGATAAAAGAGTGGTAAGTCATTTTAACATTTATAATTCAATCAAACATCGAAAAGGCTTTTATTTCCGACTCTGCTTCTTCCCTTTTTATCTTTCTTTCTATATTCTTGGTCCAACACAGATGTCAGTGACCTTGTTCTGGAGATTTAACTCTGATAAATAGTGTGCTCCTGTGGGCTGAGTTTGTCTAATTAACAAGGATAAACTGGATCCCGGTTCCATTTGTCTTGTGTGAAGTGGTTAATGAAGGTTGTTGCTCTTGGTTTACTTAAGGAGAGGATTACATTTATCATACTTGAGCTGCCCAGGAGCGTGATTTGCTCTTAAAACCACTCTGGTCAGTGTGTTTTGTTGCTGTTGTTGTCCATAAGATCCGTCGTGATATCAGATTGTGGGGATGTGAAAACAGAGCTCTCTGATTGGCTGAGGAATGTTTCCCTGGACTTCGATGAAAGACAGAAATAAACTTGTGGAGAAGAACAACATTTGAGAATACCAACCATTCCTCAGGCGATTCCCTCCCATCAAGCTTTCCTTTTTTCTGGAGGGGTTACAGGAACTTCAGGCCTCACTGGCTCCTCACAGCCGTGGCTGGCTGGCAGAGTGCAGAGGAATCCACTGCTATACAATGTGCCCTTATGTGCGCCTGGCAGAGGTTTTTAAGAGTCCCAGATGAAGCTGCTCCATATTACATGTGGCACATTAAAAATTAATCTCAGCTTTAATGAAAACTGTAAGGCTGTATTAAAGGGAGATCTATCCTATAGACAGTTTAAACAGCAGATGGTGAGTGTGTTTTAGGGCCCTGGTGTGTCTTATCGTTGCATCAGAAGATTTAAACATTTGTTGTCCAAAAACACATCAAGTAAATAAAAATAAATGATTATTTTTTTAGACACGTAGAGAAATATAATCATAAAGAGTTGCAATGTTTTATGTGCACTGAAAGAACCCACAAAAGACCAGAATGCAATGCAGCTGCAAGACACTGGATTGAGAGCCAGCTTTCACACTTTTTCTGAGTAAGAAACAACTCTGGAAAAAAAACAGCGTTTGTGCATTCAGCTATCATAGAGAGGATAAAAATACTGAAAGTTTACAGCCTTGGTTTAGGACTCACTGATTGGTGTCTGAACTTTGTTATAGTCCTGAAATCCTGCTCACGTCTTCTTCTTTTTCAGCAATTCAAACACAAATAATATCATTATAGCCTTCAGCTGACAGATGTTTATGTACATCCAAAGAAGTGTTCAGCGTGCAGTGGTTAGCGCTGTTGCCACACAGCTAGAAGGTTCTTGGTCCGAACCCCAGTTCGGCCTTCCTGTGTGGAGTTTGCATGTTCTTTCCGTGCATGCGTGGGTTCCCTCTGGGTAAGACATGCTCGTTAGGTTAATTAGTGACTCTAAATTGTCTGTTTCGAGAATTGTCAGATTAAAAGGTTGTCTGTCTCCGTGTGTCAGCCCTGTGATTGACTGGCGATCAGTCCAGGGTGTAACCCGCTTCTCGCCCAATGACAGCTGGGATTTGCTCCTGCCCTCCGTGACCCTAAACAGGATAAGCGGTATAGATAAGGGATGGATGCTCAGTGTTCTTACAACAGTTTTAGAAGAGTATTGCGTTTGTTATATTTGACATGGACATGTCAGTAACTTTGGAGCTGCAACACACAAATGTGCAAAAGCATCAGATGGTTTTAGTGTGTAAAGAGAAATGTACAGGTTATTTACAACACCTGTCCACAGGAGGGTTTAACAGTTAAAAAAAGACAAAAAAACCAACAATAAAAATACAATAAAGGTTTGAATACTATGCCTGTAGTTTAGGTTATTATAGGTTATTATTTTAGCCAAAACAAGGACCATTGCCTAAACCTTACTAAGAAGTTTTCCTGCTCAAACCAAACTGTGACAGTTTCCTAAAACGAGACTAAACCGCCACAGAAACTGCTTTGTTGTGACGGTCAAGGAGCTTGCCTTATCGTGCACTGCCACGTCCTGCATGACTACACACATTTGCTCGAAATGTCATGTTTTTAAGGGAGCACCCTCCTGGATTTTAAGGTCACGAAAACACAAAGATTCTTCCTTTCAGGTCATGTTTAACTAAATAAATGGATATTATGATCCCCCGATCTTACATACTGGCTCTTTACATTGGTAATGTATTTAAATAAGGATGTAAACTAGGAGATGTATCCCTTATCAATATAAATAAGCAGATATGTCAGTAATGTCGAGGTTCAGCTTGGGGATTGTGGCAGACGTGGATAAACAGGGAAAAATATTCACATGAAGTAAATGAGTGACTAACTCCTGAAGTGCTCACAACATTGTTGAATTTAACTGCATAAAACAAGTCAGGGACACCTTTTTCCTGCATAAACACACTCAGCTCATGTTTTATATATAACATGGTGACTGCTGCTCATGAAATCTCCTCTCAGTGTCTGTCAGAGCGCTCTGACACTTTCCAGGACGAGCACAGAGACAGTGAGGAGCAGGAGGAGGACGAGGCAGCTTCCCCTCTCCTCATGTCCTCCCACATTTCATCAGCTCCAGCCGGCCTGAACTGACGGACTGATGGCTGCGGACAGTTGGCAGCTGCGCGCTGTTTACATTCAGATGGCAAACTCTGGCCGAGACCAAAGCTGCTGTCGACACACACACACACACACACACACACACACACACAGTTTCCAATCTGACTGGCTCTGCTCTGCACATTGCATCTTGCTGTTTTGATGGAAGCAGTGAAAATATGTTTGGGAGAGGAGGTGTCGAGTGTTTTCTTTAATCGCCGCAGCTGGTGTTGTTTGTCCGGCCCTGGCTCTGTGGCGTGCTTGCGGGCTTCTCTAGGTGTGGTGGCCCTCTGGATAATTGCCCTGAACACTGGCTCTACTGAGGGTAGATGTAACAAGGCTGCATTGTGCTGCTGCCTGCAGGCGTGTGTATGTGTACGTGCACGGCTCTGCTCTAAATTCACCCGATTTCCCCTCACTTCTATGTTCCTTCACTCCTCTTTTTTGCCAGGTTTCAGCCGGTCCTCCTCTCTCACTTTGTTCCCTCAGTGCATTTTTTATGCCTGCAGTTTTTAGCCTTCTCGCAGCACACTTGTCCTGCCAGTAGAAGAAGAAGAAGAAGACAGGGCTGGAAAGGGAAGGGGTGTATGTCATGTTATGAATATGTGCGAGGTTGTTTCTTTTGTTTCCTGTTCTGATATGAGCTCCTGTCCAGGTAGAAGGGAATGAAAAACTTGTTAGCTTGTTAAGGAAAATCTGGATTTAGGTAGCATGCCGTGATACAGCTGGATGTCCAGTTCGATTTTGTGCAGCATGGATGCACAGTGAGAGGTAGAGCACAAAAACACAATGAGAAAGGAGAGGGAAGAAATATCAGTTTCCTATAGTATGAAAAATGTGCGATGCAACACACCATACTACAGCAGATATGAGACACTACAAAGTCTGATACAGCCAGTGTAAATGAGCTCTGTGTTAGAGAAGATAAAGGTAGATTAAGCCTTCTGTTGGCTAGTTAGCTGCAGCATCAGACATTAATAGGATATAATAATGAAAAGCAACAGTAGAAGCAACCAATGTGCTCACTCATTTCCTGTTCTTAAAGCACTTACTGTCTTGTTAAGGGAAGCGTGTCCAAAGTTTATTCTGGTTACACGACTATGGGCAGGATTCTAAAAATTTTTGTGGGTCATTTTTGCCTTTATTGGATAGGACAGTTGAAGAGAGACAGGAAACACTGGGAGGAGAGAGTGGGGAATGACATGCAGCAGAGGGCTGAGGGCGGGAGTCAAATCTGCAAACGATGCGTAGCCCCTGTATATGGGCCACCTGCTCTACCCGCTGAGTTAAATCAGCGCCCGGATTTATAAAACTTTGTGTTTTGTAAAGTACTTATTCACTGCCGTGACAAAAAATTTGGTCCTCTAAACTGTTAATCGGCAGCAGCTGTTTAGCTTAGCTTCGCATAAAGACTGGAAACGGAGGGAAACAGCTAGCCTGCTCAATCCAAAAGTAAAATCTGCCTTCCAGCATATTTTCAAGCAAAGAAATTAACATGAAAATACATCTAAAAATGACCTATAAAATATATAATTTGTGGTTTTACAGGAGGTTATGTTATTAAGTCTTCCATCCATCCCATCGATCCATTATCTATATCTCTTATCCTGTTCAGCGTCGCAGGGGGCTGGAGCCTCTCCCAGCTGTCACTGGGCTAGAGGCGGGTTTACACCCTGGACCGATCGCCAGTTAATCACAGGGCTGACACATAGATAGCAATTTAGAGTCACCAATGAACCTAACGAGCATGTCTTTGGACTGTGGGAGGAAGCCGGAGTACACGGAGGAAACCAGCGCATGCACGGGGAGAACATGCAAACTCCAAACTACGTCCGAACTGGGATTCAAAGAAGGAACCTTCTATAAGTGAGGGGACAGCGCTAACCACTGCACCACCCTGCAGCCCTTAATAAAGTCTTACATCACCTTATATATTTTGAATAAAAACAGAATAAAGTAGAATAAAATGAACATATTCTCACCCACTTGTAGATTTTTAATGTATATTTAAACATAATGTTTATATGTCGAACGATGTACTTTCCCTTTATGTTAAGAGGGGAATAGTTCAGTGTAAGGCCGCTCTGTACAATGAGAAAGGTTATAAAGGCAGAGTGTGTTTGACATCCATTGTCACAGTGACAATAATTTGCACTTAACTGCGCATACTTGATGTCACACTGTGGTTGTTTTATGCTTCCGCCTGTCCTGTCTGGATGCGAGGCTCCAGCTCGGCCTCTTACATTTTGAAGGGTCTATTTTGTCCCCTCTGCTCCGTTCCTCCTCGCTGAGAGCTCGGCTGAGACGTTAGTGCCGAGTGGAAGCCACAAACCATAACCGCACTCTCTCAGTGCTGCTGCCTCCCAGTCTCACGCCCAGTTTAACACAGAAAAAATACAAGGCAGGGGTTTTTTTTCTCCCCCTCAAAACATTTCTTGATGTCTCCTCCCGACTTCACACCCTGTATCTCTCTCTGGCCACCATAATTTACTGCTGCTGGCTGACTATCCCTGTTATATATTCTATTTAATCTTTTGTTTGGACTCTCTGTCAGTAAAAATAGCAGCAAGCACTTAAATTCTTTATGTAGTCTGTACTTCTGTATGTGGTATTTTAGCCCTCTTTATGGTGCAACTGCAGACTAATCTTTACATAACATGTAATTTTGCATTGCATGAGGAATTCTTGAAACACGGAGGCATCCCACAAAGTCAAAATATTTCCTGTACATTTCTGTTTGCACGGTCAGAACTACCTCATACCTTCCTGCTCTTAGTCTCCATACGGTTACATTTGAACAAAGTTCGTCCGAGCAGCCGACGCTGAGTGAAACATCTCAAAGTAAGAGCTCATTTGCATTCATTTCTGGCAGCCAGTCGCGGCCAGCCTTTGCTGATCTTAATGGATTTAGTCTAACTTTATAGAGGTTGGCTCCCTGGGCGCGGATCATGCTATAGCCTCAGAGTGAAAATCAATTTTCATGACTTTAAAATGGAGAGCGTCTGTCTACTAGATTTGAAGTACACTGCCTTCAGAAAGTTTCCAACCCTCCCGACGTCCTGAATAGGGACACGCTTTGAATACAAAGCAAATTAAGATTTGTTGTTGACAGCCGACGCAGAATTCCTTATAATGAAAAATGTAACACAGCTTTATTTTCTCTTGTTTTTCTCACTTGTTTTGTTATAAAACATTATCCCATTTAAACAGAGTGGCTGGAATTACAGCCTCAGCGCTCCTTAGATGTGTCTTTGTTTGCGTGTCCCATCTGGATTTGGAGATTTTTTTTTAACTGTTCAAAATGAAAATGAAGCCAACAGGGAGTCTGTGTGAGCAGCAATCTTCCAGTCAGTGCAGAGACTTTGAATGGGGTGCATTCAGGCCTGCTTTTTTTTTCCTGGCACGGCCTCTCCAACACTTAGACATTCTGCTGAAGCTTCTCTATTTTGTGCTACGACTGGTTCTCGTGCACTTTTTAAAATGGAAAGCTGTGTTAAACTGTCAGTTGGAGCTTCTTAACCAGTCAGTTATCTGCCTTCTCTCAGTGTGATGTCGTTTTCGTAAAATAAATAGACCTCTAGAATATTTACACAATTCCCCCGATAAGAGATAACGTCCAAACTTTACAGATAGTGTCAGTTTAAAGGTATATGCAATCAAGTCCATCATAGAGAATAGAAGTCATGAACATGGAAGGCACTGAGACAGATATTCCCCTCAGGAGATGGTGGAGTCGAACACAGAGCTGAAAGAGAGTGAAGCTTGGACTGACAGAACATTTATAGAATAAAATAGATGCTCTTTATTGTCACTGCAGATTGTACAATGACATTTACTGTGCATCTCTACAACAAAATGACTTTCACCACATTACCACATGCATTCAGACACACTCACATGTGTATCCATAATACTTATGCTAACAAGGTTGCATCAACAATTTAAGGTTATGAAATTAATTCCCTATGGCCAAAAATCAAGCCAAATATTTTTATTAAGATTGCGCTATTATCAGTCTCGGGTCCCATCGGCTATAGTCTTAGACGATACAGCCTCTGGGGACACTGGTGAACATGCTGGGTGGTAAGTGATGAACGACTTCCCGTCAAGACGTTCCTTTTCTGCGTGCTGCATTGTTACAGAAAGAGAAACCGTTTTCTTGTGATTTACTTGTTATTAATGGGTCTTACCTTTGCTGAAATTTCAACATCATGATGAAGATTTGTAAGAAGCAAAAATTCAAGCTTTGTCAGGTCTGTCCTCACGAGGAGAAGAAAACTTTTAAAATGCTCGTTTGTTGAACAGAGGTCGGCTCAATCTGATGCATTCGAGGAAGTCGGGAAATGTGAACACTGAAAGGCTTTCGTTACACAGCGTTCAGGGAATTCATCTCAAGTTAAATTTTAGATCTAGGGCGGATTGTTAGCTGAACTTGCTGCAGATGTCTTTTTATACAGATTCATAAGAAGCTAAATCGTCAGATGGGAGCCGGGATGTCATTACAGCGGAAAATGTTTTCCCTGCATACGCCGCAGCCTGCTGATACGTGATTGTTCAATATTACTCGGACTACAAGCGTAGCTCAAACAGAACACAACACAACACAATCAGGTGATATGTAAAATATGTAAAACATGCAAAGGACAAAATACTGGTAATAATAAAATAGAATAACGTTTCACTTATGGAACAATAGATCAGAAAAACCGCACATTGTTAAAAGCACATGGTGTGAAGCATATCGATATGATGAAGTAAAAATTGTTGGTACTGATGTACTCTTTCTTTTTTAAGTTTCTGTAACTGGTAATAATAATAATAATAATGATGATATATATGAAGCAGTCAGGGATTGAACCCCCGACCCTCCGATTGAGAGATGACCGATGATGTGATGATGATTGACACTGCTCCTCCGCCCCTCAGCCTCGGCTACTGTCTGTGTTCAGCAGCTTTTTCTGAGCCTATTCTTCCTTTACTGTAAAGAAGTGACTCTAATGTCTTATCAAAGAAAGTGAAGGCCTTTTGTTTTTGAACTTGTGGAAAATGTAACGGATGTCCTCAGAAGACATTTTTCTGAGCTTTAGCATCTGGTGGCTTTTCTTTGAACTTCACTTATGCAGTGTGACTGACTGAGAGAGCAGTATTTAATGTATAGTTTGACGCCTAAATGATGTTTCCAGCCTCTTCATTATGTCGCTGCTGAATGACAGATAAAAGGTTGAGTTCGCTGTTAGTTTTAATGTTAATTCTGACGACTTGCTTTCAGACTCTTTCATCTGCTGCTCTGCTTCTGCAGGCGGCTTTCATGTGGACATTTTGCCAGCTGTAGCTTCACGGCGACTTTACAGCTCAGATTTAAGAACGAAAATGATTGTTGTCATTTTGTCAAGTTTTTGTACGACATCAAAGCAGCTCGGTGCCATTTGTGATCTGCAGCCTGACCTTTGCCGACCCCTTTGGGAGGACGTTTCGCTTAGAAGAACTGCGGTTGTACTTTTTCTGTTTCCTAATGATGCCACCTGCTGTGCCCTTTTTAACGTTTTGTTTCTAAAGTTTGTTCTCTCTGACTCTCACGGCTCCTTTTGGACCATTTGTGAGATTTTCGCTGCTATGCCCATTGGCTCGGCCCTGTCATTGTGCTTTATTGCGCTGCGATCCATTGGACCGTATAAGCTGTGTTTTATTTTAAGACACGTCCAGCTATTTGAAGTGAACACAGGTTGACAAGCTGATTCAAGTTGCAGAGAATCGAGAAGTATTTTGAGGCAAGAACGGATGCACAAACTTAAAGTAGCGCTGTGAGGCTTTGAATCGTTAGTCACTGAAATATTTCAGAAACCACCACATAAATCAACTTAAGAGAAAACACTGCAACCTTTATATACATGAAGAGATGACAAACAAAATCCTCCTGATTCCATCGGTTCAGGTTGTGTCTCCTGAACCGTAACTTTCTGAACTGCATTTATCCGGTTTAGTAAGAAAATCTTTATTCTGAAAACCCCAGAGAGTTGTGAACACCGCTGCGTGCAGACCACTCCTCTCTCTCTCCTCAGAAGTGCTCATTACTGCATTTTCTTCATTTGCTAATTCTTCTTTTTTTCGAGCAGCGCATCACTGAGAATATTAACCAGTGTAATATCTCTTTTTCACGCAGTTTGAGGATGATTCATCTAATTATATCCCCAATCAGCTCACAGTGGCTAATGACACACATCATTAGCCCCTGTTAGCGATAATTTCCCAGCACTGTAATCAACCCTCATGTCGAGGACCGTGTGGCCCTGATTACTTTGCCCTTTGTTCAGTCTGCTCCAGCCAAAGCTACACACACTCACATACATACGAGCTCTGTTAATCATCACATATACATGCACAGGTTGTATAAGACTGGACCAGGGCGTTGATTGAAACGACTTGTGTCGCTCAAATTAGCACAAAGAGGAACAAATGAAACACAAAGAGCAAAGCAGCCATAAAGAGGCAGGACATGTCTACAAAGGGATGCAATATGAGACGACACGGATGCCAAATGTCCATAAATAGACACAAAACAGACATAAAGAGAGTCAAAACAACTAAAAAGGACACAGAATGACCACAAAGAGATGCAAAGAGACTCAAAAATGACTACACAGACACAAAAAGACGATCACAAATATTCATAATCACCACCAATCATCGTTAACTGACCACTAAAAGAGTCAAAATAACCACAAAGAGATGTTACGGTTAATAAAGGAAAGCATACAACACACAACAGCGCACAAAACGATCCGCAAAGTGACACAGAGAAATATAAGGACAACAAAGACACGCAAAGCAAATGACACACAAAGAGATACACAAAGAGATACACAACCACTACAAATTGTCACAAAAAGACAACAAATAGACTAAAAATAACCACAAATAGAATTAAAATGACAACAAATAGATGTAAAGCCTATTTTATATTTTTTATGCTCTGTAAAGTGACCTTGGGTGTCATGAAAGGCACCTTCAAATAAAATGTATTCTTTTTATTATTATTATTAAAGAAGAATTAAGGAAAGTAAAAGACCAAAAGCTAAAAAAACAACAACAAAAAAACCTTGAGGAACAAAAAGAGAGCAACACATTGTCAAACAACAAAAAATTGATTAAAAGACTACAGAAAAAGAAAAAAAAAAGACTAACAATAAGTGAAAACATCAACAAAGAGACACAAAATCACATTAAGAAACTCAATAAGAGCACAATATAAAGTATGTGTCTCTATAAAAAGGGACACATGAAAGATAAAAGAAGCAGCAAAACAAGAGACACTTCAAGGACGCTGATTTTCAACCTCAGTCCTATCATGCTATTATGGGAAGCTTAACGCCATTATGGTAGGAAAAAAATGCAATTTGGCTCTGTGTGTTTGGAGGACGCTATCCTCTCCTCCAATGGGCCCTGGAAAACCAGGGAGCTCGCTAAACTACACTTCCTCAATCTGGGACGCACACCTCCGATGTCTTGTCTCGTTCAGAATCGTCAGGTTGGAAATGTAGACTGCAGACCTGAAGATTTTTTAGACGATCCACCGGTAGTATTTCACTCGAGTGTCCCAGCTGTTCCTTTCACAGGGAGGGGCGCAATGCACGCTGGGTGTTGTAGGAATATAGAATGGGCGAAACCACGAGCTGTTTGTACGACTTTCTCCACAGCTATGGCGCCAATTTCAAATATTATTACTTCTATCGATTACAGAGAACACCAGCTTTGACTGACAGTGGCTTTTTCCAGGGGCGGATTGCTCCTTTAAAGACCCCAAAGAGACACAAAACAACCACAAAGACATGTAAAAAGATTGATGAAAAAAACAGAACAAAACAGAAGTACAGCAACGCAAAACAATGACTCAGAATGACTGCAAAGACACATAAGGGCAACTAAAAAGGCAAAATGATCACAAAAAAGCAAAACAACCACGGGCGAAACACAAACCACAGAAGAAAAGTTTCAAAAAGACACGCAAAAAGGATCATAACCACAAAGATTCAGTTCAAATCCCGGTTCGGACGTAGTGGGCCTTTCTGTGTGGAGTTTGCATGTTCCCCCCGCGCATGTTCAGGTTCTCTACGGGTACTCCGGCTTCCTCCCACAGTCCAAAGTCATGCTCGTTAGCTTCATTGGTAACTCTTAATTGCCCATAGGGGTGAATGTAAACATGAAAGGTTGTCTGTGTCTATGTGTCAGCCCTGTGATTGACCAGTCCAGGGTGTACCGCCCAATGACAGCTGGGATAGGCTCCAGTCCCCCACGACCCTGACCAGGATAAGTGGTATAGATAATGAATGGATGGAAAACAAAACCACCCAAAAAGACTCAAAACATCACTATTAACCAACCAGAAAGAGACAAACTCTCTTAATAAGGCCCCAATATATGTGTCTCACACAACAGATACAAAACAAAAGACACTTAATGACCCCACAGAGACACAAAACAACACAAAGAGACTTTAAAAGACCTCAAAGAGACGCAGGGGACTCCAACATTTCTGTGCCCGAGGCCCATCATCCGTCCATGCATACAGTAATGCTGTGTGTGTTTTTTTTAGGAAGGAAAGGAAGTCAGACGATGTCTTTCTGAAATACTTTTAGACAGTTACACACACACAAACACGCACACACAGGAGGGAGGTGATAAAGGACAAAATGCTTCTTTTGCTCCTATTTGTTGTGCTCTTATCTGGGCCTGTGCTATCATTAACATTCACAGGCTGACACTCAACAGTCCACAGCGACTCGTTCTCATTGAGAAGTTCACAAGGTACTTCTTTACTGCCACAGCCTGCGGATTAGCTGCCATGGAAACAAAGCTGTCGGAAGTCAGGACGAATACGTTACCCTGCTCTCGTGTTTGCCTCCTCGGCTGGAGGATACGTTACAGGAAAGTTTGAGAGTGTTGTTGACAGAGGCTCGGAAACTCTCGGAGATGTCTGACAGGAATGTGTTGGAAAAACCTCGACATGTATTTCTCCTCTTCCAGCTCTTCCCCCCCGGACTTATTCATGACGTGTACTTTTTATGTTTTTACTCCTAGTGTGCAGTGATTCATTCATTCATCATCAGCCAAATGGAGAGCGTAAAAGCAAACTGTGTAGTGTTTTAGAGAGACTGGACCTTGCATTAATAACCTGATTATTCCTTCATGAATTATTCACAGAGGAGCTGCTGCATGTTTGCTTTTTCTGTCCAGGCTGTAGTATTCTCGCCTTAACCTTGACTTGTTTGCCCATTACTCTTATCACGTTATTATGATTGTAGTCTACAGTGCTTCAAAAAGAATAGCCAGTCGTGCTGCAGAACATGCCGGATTTTCAAAACAAAAGGCAGCACATCCTGTTGTGTTACAAGCAAAACAAAGGCAGCATTAACACCCATTTTTTTCTGTCAGGGTTCATCAACAGCTATTGTATAATCACCTTTTTTCTATTGGAGGTGACACTATAGAGTTTACTGCCTGTTTATGATGGTGATACTGGTGTCACATGAGTGCCAGCCTGCAATTCTGCAGTTGGCCACCGGGGGCCAAATGAACCATTCAGTCAGTCTGTGGTGCAAGGGAAGAGCTGCAGGGTCTCTCTGTGTTCATGCTCAGTGGCTGCAGATGCAAATGGGAAATAAAATGTCACATGCAAAATAAATATGCTAAATATTTTCAACGTTTCTTGGTGTGCAGGAAATAAATCAGACAGACTCTATAACACCTCATTATAACTGTGCTATAACCATCATCCAACATTCATACTACAATTATACATGTTCTCCTTTCCATACATAGTTCATCATGCTATGCAATAATTCCTGCTACACTGTGCAATATTACAGCAATATCTTTGTATGGTTTTCATCATAATACTACACACCATGTGTGTTTTGATTTTGAAAAAATAACTACTATTTTCTGTGCAGAAAAATGATCCCTGCATAAAATGTGTACAAAGTGTGAATAGTTTTTTAATTATTTTGTTACTGTTTTTATGTTTAATGTTTTTATTGCCACCTGAACTTTAAGTCTATTTTTATTACTTAAGTACTTTTTTAATTTGCCTGTCTTGTGAGCTGCTGCAACGAGTAAATTTCCCCTGTGACGGATCAATAAAGCCGATCTATTTTTAGCTTTTGTCCTTAAAGATAACGGTTGGTAGAATTCAGAATTTCCTTGTAAAAAGATCCTTTTAAAAAAAACACAATGAGTTGATCCAAACCAAAGTATTGCCTGTGCAGTCAAAGCATGTCACACACTGTATCTGTTCCACAGACCAGAGTTTTCCAATCGGAGAGTTTGGATCAAAAAAACAAGCTTCAAAATACATGTCGGGGTCATGAGATGATTAAAGGAAAGGACATATTTGTGCTATACAAAGTTATGATTTTTTTTTTTTTCAGACTTTAAAGCCCCTGTGAGCAGTTTGTATCTTGTTATGAAACAGACTGAAATTAATTCTGATTATTCTATATGACCTACAAAAGCAAACCAGACCATCAACGACGAGATTATTTCTATATAGTTATTTTTAATGCCTGAAACTGCTGGCGGCGGGTAGGTGTCAGACGAAGCGATTAACTGCACGCTGCCTTTGTTGACATTTTCCTGGGGAGAAATGTAAAGTAAGTGATACATGTGACTGTTAAAGAAAGCAGGAGATTTATTTGTTAAAAAAAAACACTTAAGCATGTACAGGAGAAAATCAGCAAAGAGATACGAGGCATGGCTTTGTCCACACGGGTTGCTCCTCACAGGAGCTTTAACGTAGTCTCTTTTTTTTTTTAATTTACTGAATAATTTTACAAAGAACAAAAAGTATTTATTTAAACTGCTTTAAGCAGCTGACACAGGGTTGGAAGACACATCACTATGTTTTAAAGTGTGCAGATGCAAAAAGGTTGGGGAGAACAGCTGCAGACTTCCATTGTTGTCCCAAAACTAGTAAAAGTTCTCCAGTGAGGCCACACTGTTCTGGATATGATGTTCCCCAATAACCATGAATGTGTCCACACTTCTTTATTGTGAGTCTCACAAACAAACTGATCTAGATATTCACCAGAGCACCAAATGTGTATCAAGCTGCAGCTGAAAATAGTCCCTGAAAAATGCATGCAGAGCACAGCTGTTTTACTAAATTAGAAAGCCTTTTTTCAAACTTTAAATAATGCAGAATATTTGTTACAAGATTTATGTTTTCAGCATGAACAGAGAGTTATTCAGCTATCATCAGAGAGGTTTACATTTTATGAGCTTGATATTTTATTATGAGGGTTTATTCTGTTAGCTGAACCCACAAATATCAGAGATCATTTAAAAAACAATCTATGATTTCTCCAGTCTACAATATGAACATTAATGATTTAAGTCTTCAGCAGCACAAAACGTTTGCTAAGTGGGATATTAAGATTTAAAAATTACATCTTAACAGATCTTAATCCCTGACAAGCTCACAAATATCTCACAGATCAAAATGAAAACTGTTCATTTCTTTCCTCTTCCTGCATATTGTTTATTGTTGTTTTAAATTTCATTATTGATAGAGAGAAATGTTTAGTAATCAGGTCTGTGCTGCTGATGTATACATAATTCATCAGCCCACATCATCACATGATGATCTGAAACATATGACTGATATGACGGCCTGCCTTATGAGAGACTTCTGGCTCATCATGTGAAACTATTGATGTGAAGGTTAAACCATCAAGGCTGTCATGGTGATCACACACAGCTTTCATTGCAACAGACCTGCCTGTCAATACGAGCTGCACGCATTAATAATAGAGTGAATCAGGATCAGATGTAACGGGTTGAACATGTATGTTTCACTTCCCGTTGAGACTGTACGAGCATGGCTTGGCATGGCACAGGTAAAGCTGACTGACCTGGGTCAACGGAAAATAAAGGCGAGTCTTGAGGCTGCAGACAGAGTAGGAAAGAGATTAGACTCCTTGTGTTTTTATGGTGTTTGATGAAAATTTGAAGGATATGGAATCAATCAACACTTTAAAGAGCGGGACTGGACCGCACTCTTTGTTATATTATTTACAGAGACCCAACATTAATCCACCATGAGCAAGTGCTTGGCAACATTTGGCAACAGAACGTCCCGTTAACAGGCAGAAACCTCGAGCAGAACAAGACTCACTGGTGAACAGCAATCTGATGGACGGAGGAACTGGGAATAAAGAAAGCCTTAGATTTTAAAAGAGAAAGATTTAAATCCCTAATTGATGAAACCTGTGGCTCGATGAAAGTATCTACAATGTTACAATTTTATTTAGCAGACGCTTATGTCCAAAGTGACGTACATATGAGAGTTAATACAACACAAGCAACGATCAAGACAGGAGGGAACGAAGTCAGTAAGTGCGACAAAAACAGCTTCAAGTGTGATCGGACACTGGTGCCGACAAGCAGTGCACAGAGGCAAAGCACAGGCTGGGCCTGTCTGCTTTTAAACTGCAGGGTACCAAGGACAGGCTGAACAACACGTTTTCAGATTGGCAGGTTTGATACGTCACAAAGCTAAAGAGCCAATCCCGTTAATGGACGGGGTGACGCTATGCATATCATTATGTGTAACCTATGGCAACCACTTCGGCGATGCGCGAGCCATCTGTAACCATCATCGTAATTTTTTCAAACTCACTACTGACTACTAACATTAACGTTACTACTGCTAATTACCACATTTCAAGCCAGCTAAGTTTCAACAAGTTGCCACTAAGCGATGGCAGGGGCGGGGACAAGCAGATTCGTGAGAAGGAGGCGGTTCAGGGTTGCGGGGGGGCTGGAGCCTATCCCAGCTATCATTGGGCATTAGGCGGGGTACACCCTGGACTGCTCACCTGTCAATCACAGGGCTGACACACACTCGCACCCACACCTATGGGCAATTTAGAGTCACCAATTAACCTTACGAGCATGTCTTTGGACTGTGGGAGGAAGCCAGCGACCCCGCAGAGAGCCCATGCATGCACGGGGAGAACATGCAAACTCCACACAGAAAGGTCAACTTTGCCCAAACTGGTGAACCAGTGACCTTCTAGCTGTGAGGCAACAGCGCTAACCACCACCAGAAAAAACATATCAGACACAATTTATTATTTCAAGCAAAGCACTTTATAAGTCTTAAAACATGACTGGAGCTGGTCTTTAACTGACATTGTTCCACAGGTTGATCAGTTCCAGAACAGTTTGAACACCTCCGTGTTCTTGTGCGTTTCCAAAAGCATTTGTGAAAATGTTCAGTCAGCCCATATTTCTATTAAAGCCTCACCTCGTCGCTCCCCCACGTCTGTCCTCTACTCATCTGGCTGCCTGACTTCCTCTGCAAGTGTCAACAACCGTTAACAACCCACAATGCACCATTTTGTGGTTTGCTTCCTATATTAGGTCCTACTTTAAGTCTCTTTAAGTCATTATGTTCTCAGCTGAATTGAACCGGACTATGGTTTATTTGGAAACGGACCGAGTCCCGTCCTTTCTGGCAGACCATGGTCCGATGGTTTGGTCCGCACCGAGTTCAAATGTGTGTTCTCATCTGTCCAAACAAACTGGACTTTCAGAGAAAACTCCAGAAAATCCAGACCAAAGCTGTCAGTTGTGAAAGCACCCTTAGGGCCCTGTTGTGATGGGAGTACCGGGCGCCTTCCATTGGCAGAGCGAGTGTAGACCTGGATGAGGGAGGTCAGGTAGGCAGGTTTCGTTTTAGTTGCTGTTTTGTTAGCAAGCAACAGGGTTTTGAATTTGATGCGAGCAGCAACTGGGGGATAAATTAAAACACCTAGGCAGAAGCATACTATTAAAGCAGTAAGGTGTCCTTCAGTGTCTGCCTTTGTTATAATTTACACTAATTCATTCAGAGAATTTGAAAACATGCAGGGCGGCCCGTTGTTGTCCTTGAGCATCACTTTTGTTTTTTGAGTTTTCCCATCAGTCACACTTTTGTTTGCAGTATTTAAAATTCCTTGAAACATAGCGTACAATCACAAAGCCGCCTACCTTCTCACATTCACTGTGAAACACTCCCGTCTCTCAGCTCACAGTCATGTCAATAATTGGCTACGGAGGCGTCCTGCGCACTTGAAAGACAGCCTAAGAATATCTGTTGTGTTTCAAGGCACACCAGATAGCTACAGCTGTTATAATGATTACAGGTTATCATGCAGAACAACATGTGTGGATGTTTTACAGTAGGAGGCAGATATCAAAGACAGTTTGATGTCCTTTTATTTCTTCATGACATTATGTAACCAATCAGCCGCCTGGGAACAAACTCTTTTAAAAAAATGATTCTGTTCACTGAAACATGTAATTGCATTCGGATAACATTCGCAGGCATTTGATCATCAATCCTTTTTGCTGTTGGAGCAAATTATTTACTCCGCAACACTGACCGCTGCTAAACAGCTGAGCGGAACGGGATCAGGATAGATCAGGTGCTCTGCAGAGGGCCCTCTGTCGCTTTGAGGGGCCCATGTTCAAAGGAAACATTCACTTGAAGAGTGTGACAAGGGTGCTATCAAAGTGAGAATGACTCGAGCTTCCCATCACTGTCCATATTATTGATACTGAATACTGTATTGACAATCATAAGTAGTCACATAGAGTCACTGCAGCCGAACTTGCTGTAAAATGGCTGCTTCAATAACAGTTCAGAGGAGCAAACAATACACTGAACTATCAATCCATAGTTTAATATAGCTGGGCACAGCTGTGACCGAGGTAATATGCATTTTTAGTGTCCATCCCGTTCATATGAGCATGATGTCTATTATGGTGATCAAAGGTCAAGGTCATGTTGACCTCCCATCTGTCCTATCCTCGTGAACAAGATATCATCACTCCAAAAATAAGAAGATAAATGTTCGTCAATGACCTTTTATCTATGGCAAAGACGAGACGTTGACGAGCTAAAGATAGATCGTTGATAATAAAAACTTGTTAACGAGACGGGACTGTTAGTGGTGGGCTGTCGGACATTCAAAATCCATGATATTTTAAAGCCTCAAGCCCCACTTAGAGATAACAGGTATCACAAAGGTAGTTGTGAACTTTCTCTGTGTCACCCAGGCTCTGTGCGCGCTCACAGAAAAAGGGGCGTTTTCCTCCTCATGTGACGCTTCTTCGGCACAAAAATGAGCGATCATCGGCTGACTGCTTCAGTCAGACCGTTTGAATGAGAAGCGATGATGAAAAGAAACCTTTAGATGTGGTGTCCTCATAGTTCTGTTACTGTTTTGACGATCTGCTGAAATTAAAGTGTTAATTTGACCTGAAGCAGACAGGTCAAAACAAGAAGAGGGGCACTGGAGGGGTCGTATTTTCAAAAGAGAAAACGTTTTAACTAAAAGTAATGACTGAAATGGTCGACCAAAACTATAAAGGGTAAAAATGACTAAAATAGCTGCCAAATTTAACACTGCACAATGTCTCAGTAACGCCGGGAGGTACATCTGGTTTATTTTTTTATTTCTATGCCATTTGCAATCAGTTAGTGTGCATTTCCCCTCACTTCTCTCTGGGAGTGGACGTAACCTCCTGGTTGAAAAAGCAAAGTGCCTTAAACTTGCATTCTTTCTAATGGCCAGCAGGGGGCGAGTCCACTGGCTGCAAAAAGAAGTCTGTTTGAAACCAGAGTAGAAAATGATCCAACTTCTCAGTTGATTTACCACCTCAGTAAACATTTTGCCCATTAAGTTTATGATCATAATCAATCAGTGTCAAATCTTCTTTAATACAATGCAACATTCAATTTGTAAATCAATTTAGAGTAAAATAGACCACTATAGTGTATCCACCCTCTTGTCCAAATATGGACACTTCCTGCGTCCAAAAACTCTGATGTCATGGTGTCTAAATGAATTTCTTCAACTAACATAACTTTCCCTCACAAGCTTAGAGAAATTTCAAAAAGTTAAACTAGCATATTAATATCCTGACAGTGGTCCATGTCCATGAATATTCACTTTAGCTTAGAGCCATCATTCACCCGAAGTCTGCCGCCCTGCTTCAAATCCTGCCAGGTTTTTGCTCGACTGTCTTGGCAGGAAGGGGAGGTGACATGAAATCCTTCCCTCAAGGTGGAGAAAATGTAAGTTGTCAGGCCAATTTCATTAAGTCACTACAACTTGAATTTCCTTTTCAGTCAATTCGTGCAGAAATTTAAGTCACACAGAATAAAGTTGATGTAATTACCAACATTATTAAGTCAACAATACTCGTTTAAGTTATGTTTAGGACTAAAAATGTTCGTCTAAATCTATAGAATTTGTATCTTGCAACAACGCATCTAATAAAGTGGTCGTAAAAGCTCTCGTGAATTACTTTGGAGTGTATGTGTAGAAAAGCTTGTGAAACAAAGCGCTTATAAAACTCAGCTAGCTCATTAAAAAATGCAGTATTCTACTTTAAAGGGACACGTGAGCACTAAAACCCCAACGCCGTGTTATATTATGCCACGTGTCGGCAACCACAACAACATAACTGTTGTGGCAGAACACTCGACTTTGCTCACTCTATCAACTCTGCCCACTTTTCAGATGGTTTGGTAAAAAGCAGTGAAAACATGGACCTTGAGTTCTGTTAAACTTTTATTTCAAAGTTCAAGAATTAACTTTTAAAACTCAAGATGCTCTTTTTCTTTTAGATCAGACGCATGATCTCGTTCAGCTTCAATATTTGCAACACAATGCACATCTAACCCGCTCTAATGATTTCTTAATTTGAATCTAAACCATGTTTGTCAGGTTTGTGGTTCCCTGACGGCCGCACTCGCTCATTTCTTGGAATCCGTGTGAGCAATAAGCAGACCATGTGTCAGCGGATGCTCGTAATCCACTGATCAACATGCAAACAAATCATTATCGCTCGGTCTCCTTTCGTTCTGGAGCTGCAGTTTTGTCTCTTTTTGTTCTCTTTACTTGCCGACAAGGATTACACATCATCTTTAGGCTGGTTGTGTAACGTCTTCATAAAAACGCAATCAAGTAATTGCCAAGGGATTATCAAATTATAAACAGCCCCCAAAACACCTCATGTTACAGTAACTGTGAGTGCAGGCATTGTTTATCTAAGAGGGATTTTTTTGACGTTTATTCCAGTATCTTGACAAACAGGGGTTCGTTAAAAAAGCTTTGTGTCATCATTTTGCAGCCACTGAACTGCAGCTCTCTCCGGCTGAGCTAAATCCATTTCCGCCCTGTCACTTTCATGAGAGAAGTTGCATAAAGTAAGTGTATTCTGCACCACAGACCACAATGACTCTGTTGCTTGAAAGTCCTTCTGCATGGAGTGTTTAATAGGCTTAAAACAGAAGCACATGCATGATACATGATGTGAGTTTAGCATTAGCAGACATTACCGGCTCAGCAGCTCGCAGCCTGTCAGGTTAAATAAGGCAGCGGAGGACGCCTTTGGGACTCAGACTCCTTCAGTTGTATGTGTGTGTTTAAACTCTATTGACAGCCTCAGGAGAACATGATGGACCAAAGTCCTTGAGGAAAAGCTCTCACACACACACACACACGCATGCCGGCACAAACACATACTCACACAAAGACAGACTGGTGCATCAATTGATGTGTCCTGATCCGAGTTGTTTCATGTCTGCTCGGGGGACTCTATCACCGGTTATCTCTCTGCTGCTCTCTGTCTTGTGGATCAGGCAGGTTTGCCTACACACAGCCACCTGTGTGAACGCCGCTCTGATGAGATTACTCACACTGGGAGTTCAGCCGTGTTTTACTCAGTGCTTGTGTTTTGATGTGAAACTCTCTTAATGCTGCGAATGAGGGAGGACAGATGTCTCCGCGTGTTTCCGAGTTGATGTGGGTCAGACTGAATAAATGAAACAGTGGATTTATTTGAAATGCAATGCCTGTTTATTACTCTATACTCAGGGAATTCATGGAAATATTCCACATTGAATGGAGCGAATGCAAATGGTTAGATTCAGTGCATTATGCACACATTCAGATAAATTAATATGTTATAAATTCACACAACTCGCTGCATCTCATTATCGCCTAAAAGCATTTGTTAAACAGTCCAAACACTCGCAGACATGAAACCATAATAGCATTTATGCTAATCAAAGACGCTGATAAGAAAGATGCTCTCTGAACACGCTGTGACTGCACATGTAGTGTTGATTTAAGGATGCAAGAGTGCACATTTTGTAGTGAATCTATTCGGAGTAATGAGCGACACCAGTGAAACAATCACTGACTCGATTGGTGGTTACATTTTAGATATTTCATGCTTTTCAGTCTGGAACAAAGACAGCACACAGAAATTGATTATCTTAAATCAGATTTCACTCATTGATTTGATAGTCGCCATGGATTTGAGGAAATGTCTCTAAGCCTGGCTGCACAAATCAGATTTCAGCCTGCTTTGTGTTTGTGTCTGTGTGCATGCGTGGTGCTGAAATGATCTTATTGGCTTTCGATTTCATACCATGTAAAGAAAACACTATTGCAAAGAAAACCTTAAAGCAACACAGCTCATATAATTTTACCTGCTTAGTTTGATCATTTAAAGGGCCGGTTCGCCGATTTTCAACCTCAGTCTATCATACTATTACGGGGAGCTAATGCCATTATGCTCTGTGCCTTTCGAGGACCCTATCTGCTTCCCCAATGGGCCTCCGCCAGACTACATAAAATGCGTCAACAACACTTCCTCAATCGAGGACGCCCGCCTCAGATGTCATGTCTCGTTCAAAATCATCAGGTTTGAAATGTAGACTGCAGACCCGAAGATTTTTTAGACAATCCATCAGTATATTCTCGTCGTATTTCGGATTCTATACCGCTCTGAACAGTAGTATTTCACTCTAGCGTCTCTCACTGGGCCTTTCCTTTAAGAGGGAGGGGTGCAATGCATGCTGGGTGTTGTAGGAATGTAGAATGGGCGAAACCACAAGCACTTGCTCCACAGCTACGGCGCCAGTTTGAAATATTATTGCTTCTATCGATTACAGAGAACACCAGCTTTGACTGACAGTGGCTTTTTCCAGGGGCGAATTCCTCCTTTAAGTAAAAGCTGATTTAGAAGAAGACAAACTTAATTAATCCCCGAGGAGAAATTCAATTTTTTGACTCCGTTAATACAAACATGCCACACACTCACAGGCCCGAAATACACACATGCACAAACAGGACCCTATGGACATGCATTAATGGAGAGATGTCAGAGTGAGGGGGCTGCACATGGACGTGCGCCTTGAGCAGTTGGAGGATTCAGTGTCTTGCACACGCGCCTTGACCGTGCCCAGGAAATGAACTGGCTTCTCTCCAGCTAAGAACCCCGATTCCACGGTTGATACGTACCGAGACTTGAACGGGCCACCCTCCCGTTCCCAAGCCCTGCAGACTGAGCTACCGTCTACACCCAAATTATGCAAAACTGCTACAATGTGAAGCAAATTTATTGTGTAAGAAAAGTGGCTGACATGGAAGCATATATAAAACATGACAAGATAAAGCAGGGAGAAAATAACCAGTAACAGCAAAGACAGCAACAAGACAAAGTGGATAAGATTGCACAGCTTCAGTGGCCAACAGGAGGTGTCTGTGTATTAAAGAATGAAATTACTAAAAACAGAAACAAATGTGTTGTGCAGGAGTTCTGGCGCGTGCAGGAGGGTTGAGCGTGAATGCTAAAATCAAATAAAAATGTAAATGAGTGGGGGAATAAAAAAGGGGTGAGTGTGTGTGTGTGTGTGTGTGTGTGTGTGTGTGTTGTATGGGTTTGGTTGGGTGTGGGAGGGGGCGAGGGGTCCATCTTCAAGGCACTGGTGGTATTGAAGGTTTTTTCCATTGAGTATAATCTGGGAGTGGGAGTCATGTACTGTATTCTGTCTGTCAACAGCCTGTCTCCATGTTAGCACAGTGGGGGTGGCTGTACATGCATAGAAACGAGAGGTTTTACATGTGAGAAGCATGATTATGTTTGGAACATGGACGGATGAATTTACAGCAAACACACATTGCTTCTCTTTCACTCCCCGGGGGAGATTTTCCCTCCCCTTCATGTCCATAAATACACGTCCACACAAAGCTTATTTGTCTGTTCTTGGGCAGCGTTTGACTGGCAAGCCGAGTAATAACCATCCTGCTCGGAGGGATTAGCAGCAGCATTCAAATGGCAGATGCGACACGTATGCATACATCATGTTCGCAGAGGCTGGTGTTTTCACGCTGAGGTGTCGAGGAGAGATGAGAATCAGTCATCAACCTGCTGACACCTCGTATGACAGAAATGTTTGATGCATTGGTGGAGATATTGATGGAGATTAATGGTTGGAGATATTTATAGCAGTAAATTAGATTCCAAAGATTCCCTCAGAGGTGTTGGCGGTGTCGACGGCTGATTAATGCTGCATCTGGATGCCATTTGATACTTGTCAATTTGTAAAGTGGAAGAAATTACAACATGATTAAGTCAGGGATACTGGTTGTTGGCATTTATGTGATTATCAGTGATAGGTAATTATATTATTGGAGTTGGACTAATGAGAGAGTCACAAGGTGTAAATAATGGAGGCCAGTCATCCACAGTTAATGTTTCTGTCTGGCCTGCTACCATCTATTCATATACACACAGTGACATAGACGTAGACGTGAGAACCATAAATGTGTTTGTCAGAAGTGAATGTTTACTGTGCGTACTGTAATGTGTTCATTTACTGCCAGCTACCACTACTGTGCACCGCTGTGTTGGCTTTATGACTGCAGCATCTTAGTGCGATTTTTCACCCTCAAACGTTGATGAGGATGGATGTCCCAAATGTACTATCATGTTAACATGATGAGATGTGTTTCTTTGCTTTTTTAAAGTTATAATCTCAAAGATCTCAGTTTCGTTCTCCTTGGCGGCACCTATGGTGATAACCGGTAATTGCGGGAGCACACTTCCCAGATATCCAGACATGTGTGATGTCCACGGTGTTGCTTGTGTGACGTCCACGGTTGGCTCTGGTTGTAACTCTTGATTTTCCTCGCTGACGGTCGCTTTCCCTTTTAGACTGTTTGCCTTCATCTGAGTGTCCAATTTGTTTCTTTTTCTCTGGATTTTCACTTATTGTTGAAGTTGTATCTGTAGTCATCGATCTTTTCTTTGTTTGGACAGCCATAGTAGATTACTGTTTACTCGCAACACTTGCAGAGACCAGAAAAGCAGCAGCTTAGCTCGGCCTACCCTCTCTGGCAGATCAACCACTGCTGGGTGATGGAAAACGCGTCACTAACTGAGTGCTGCTTGGGATTTTTTCTGCGATACTCGCACCAGACACCCAGTCTGTAACATTGCAAATGTCAAGGCTTTCATCAGTGGGCCATAGACTCAATCACCATTGTGTTACCTCATTCAGAGATAGATAGTGACTTAACAGACATTTATTTAAATTAAAATCTTCGAGATTTTTACTTGAAGGAAGAATTGATGTGAAGATTGATACCACTCTCTGATACCACTGTACATGTTTGTACAGTAAACAAACGAAGCTACTGCTAGCAGCCAGCTAGCTTAGCTTAAAGGCAGGAAAAACTGCTAGCATGGGTCTGAAATCTGACAGCAGTAACTTGAGAGCTACCAAAATAACATAATTTATCTCATTTGTTCAAACCACATAAAAACCTAAATTTAAAAATGACACATTACAGTTTTACAGGGGATCATTGTCCACTAATGTTTCCCCACTTTAGCTAGCACTGGTAGCCTGTATATGTTCAAGGCTCTCTGCCAGGAGCTGTAGTTGTTTCACTCAGCAGGACAGCGGACCACTGTTTGTGTCTTGTGTAGCTTTGACTCATTGTTTTAACCCAAAGCCTGATTTTCTTTCTAAATCTACCCAAGTAAAAGTGGTGATTCAATTAAACCAAACAGTTTCATTACCCGCAAACTTGTAGCTTACGGCGCAGAACCGCGTTTGGCTAGTACCACTGTGTTGTGAGTAAAACGAGGCTGAACTTTTTTAAGACTCAAGGAATTTTTTTAAACTTACGACAGTCAGGCAAATTCCTCTATTTCCAGCCTTTGTGCTGAACTCAAGGCCTTTTTAACAATAGTCTAAAGCTCTTTGAAGCTAAGCTAATCAGTTGCAGGCTCAGACCTTACATTTAAAAAGGACAGATATGAGTGGTATCAATCCGCTCAAATACGTCGTGGCACAAAAGCAATAAGATGTATTTCGCTAAATTGTTAGGAGCGTCAGGTTCACAGAGGAGGAATCAAATATAAAAAGAGGATTTTTAAGCACAAATACGAGAAATGTTCTTTGACTCAGGGGGAACACAATGAGAGCAGAGCCGTGTGCAGGGGCACAAAAAAATTATTACAGGCACTTATTGAGAAAGGCTTTTAAACTTGAAGTAATTAAATCCCCAGCGAGCACAAAGCTACGACACATCGTTTTGTATAAACTCTGGGTTCCTCATGTTCTCTTTTGTTACTGGCAGTTGGCGCCGGATTTTTCTCTTTGTCCATGCAGTTAAAGTTGGGAACATTTTGTCATGACTTTTCAGGCTTTTCTCCATGGCAAACCATGCAATGTATTTTAAGTGATGCAGCTGTGGTTTGGTCACAGATGATTTGCCTTCTTAGAGCTCATTTGTAAATCCACGTGCTGATTACCTGATCTCTTTATGGCTAATAAATGCTGCTGATTAGCACTAATTTTGATGTACCTATTTAGGTAGATTTTTAATCATGATTAAGTTACTTCTAAATTAATGCCATAGTCCTGTTTGTCACTATTTGTCTGCCTACTGTAGTCTTCTTCCCAATCCTGCGAAGGACAGCTCTGCAAGCAGCTACTAAGAATCATAAATACTGTAAGAGTCTCAATATTTCACGACAAACATCGTTTGAATTACTGTTTGTAGTGTAATCACACGTCGACAGGCCTTCTTAAAATATACATGGGAATTATGCTCACGTCTGTTATTATGTACTTTATTAAGGGAACATCTTTGCATCATTGCTTGTGTCGTCTCACTTGAGAACACATTGTGACACGTTCCTGCTGATAACAACTTTAAACCTAATTACTTCTCTGTTTTCTGTGGAGGCAGCTTGAGCTATAAACACTGTATAAATAATTAAAGTTGCATTTCCTCAGTTCACCTTTCCTGATGATAGCTAATGTAGCGTTAGCTGTCTGATGCAGCACCAACACAAAAGGTGCATCCTGGTCCTCCCTTATCCTGGACTGCTGCCGCCAACATTCAGACTCTGTCCAGTTCAGGTAAAAAACAGGACAGAAGTGACATTATTTTTTAGTGTTAGTCATTTTATAGTGACAACAGATCGCTTGAAAAAAACAACAACAACAAGGTATTTGCCCGTTTCTATACTTTACAATTAGTCCTGTGATGTTATGTGCAGTGGTTGAATGTATTTACACACATCTACCAAAGTATTGTATTTGTTTCACTAAAGTAAGCTCTATACAGATTTAATAATACTGCCCAATTTACACAAGCCCATCACATGGAGAGATGACAATAATGCATTTTCTCTACTTCATTCTGTCCGTCGTTAAAATTACCTAAAAGCTAATAGTTACATTTAATATTAAGAAATTACACAGAAAAAAAAGACTACTTTTTAAGATATTATGGATTCCAGTTTCAGAGTTACGCTGCGTTGAAAAAGTGCTATGCAACGTTCAAAGTCAGAGTTCCTACTTGTGAACTCGGAGCAGATTCATCTAGCCCGACTTCGCAGAGAATCAGATGTCTGACGTCACAAAACGATGGCTGCAGCCATGGAGAGGCACATTGTTAATGGTAAACTATCAACTGAAAAGCAACATAATATATATTTGCCTGCATTTAATTGAAATAACAACTACTATCATATAGTAACACATGTTCTGCATTAAATTTTGTATGAGAAATGTTGGCAATATGATAAGGTAGCTGGTTACTATAAAAAAAAGTTACAAGTTATCTTCTCTCCACTAAAGTTAAGTTAGGCAAGTAGGCAGAACTGCTGACTTTTAAGTTGGCTAAAGACTTGCCAAAGAAACATCAGTTCGTCACGGTCGGCCATGTTTTTTTATTTAGATTTGGCATTGTGCACCTGGAATGCTCCGAGCTCGGAACTCAGAAAATTTCTACTGGAAGTTCTCGAGTTCCCAGTTGTCTGGAACGCAGCATTATTTCACCCTGTTCATGAATACAAATGGCTCTATGACCGACGAGTCAACATCTTTGCTCATACAGCAACATAGAGCTAGTGCAACAACACATAGCTAGCAAGGTTAGCCAGTTATTGATATAGACCAATAGTGATACCTTTGGCTAGTCTTCTGTCCAACAACAATAGCCGGTCTGAGATTTGCTAGCATCGTCAGAGCGCACAGTGGGAATGAAAGCTCAGTTTGTAGTCTCCATTGACAACTAAATATCTGGCTCTACTATGCTCAACAGTTAGTTGCTAATACTAGGGATGAACCAGTTGAGAAAATCAGGGCCGATACCGATACCGATGTAAAAAAAAACGATTTTGCAAATGGCTGATTTTTTTCAATAACTGTAAGTTTTGTAATTGTTAATGCCCTCGTCTGGATAAGGGGCCAAAATTAACTATAAATTTAATCATGCCTTCATCACACTATTTGAGAAAGCATGAATTCAATCTTTCAAATTCTCAATACATCTTTTTATTTAAACTTCTTTAACATAAAAATAATTTTCAAAAAATAGAATTTGTTTTAGATTCACCTGGTCACAGTACAAACATGTTTCAGTGCGTACACAGTCGAACAAAAATCTTTCTGAAAACACAAATACTTCTATGTTACAATTAAATTTACTGCACAATTAAAGCAGTTAAAAAATAAAAACATCGGCTGCTGCCATCGGCGCATGCCACCTTATATCGGCCAGTTCCAATGTTCAGCCGTTGCATCGGTGCATCCCTACAAAATACTTTGGATTTACTGAGCTTGTTGGTGGGTACCTGATAAAGTCAAAATAGCGCTAAGAAAGTGTGAGTGTTAGCTGTCTTAGCTGATAGATGCTAAAAAGAGTCTCTATAAACTGCAGGAAACTGCAGAATGGATTATAGGTTAATCATTACTCGCAGCGTGCCTCAGATTGCACATCAGTTGATCAGTTTTTTAATGTTAATATTTTGTTATAAAAGCACCTTAAAAGTTATTCAGCTGGTCTTACATTTGGATTATGTTGTCAGACGACTATTTCTAAGGTCAAGAGTAAATGTAACAATATAGTTTCTCACTAGCTTTAACCTTTAAACAATGCATGTGAGAGCACAATGTGCTGGCTGTCAGGTCTGTGGGCAGGCAGGTCCAAAGAGTGTAATTTCTACTTAAAGCCACAAAGCTAAACACATTAAGTCGACCGTGGCAGCAAACAGCAGCTACTTTTTAATGTTTTTTATCCTCATACACAAAAATACAAAACATTTCCTTCATTCTGTTTTCTTCTTTACAAAATTAAAGCAGGTAGGCGTAGAGCCAGTGTTTTCTGACGCCCACATTCAAACACTTTGCATATGCAGAATATCTGTGTGGCTCTAAGTGTGGAGAACAGAGTGATTTCTTTCTACCGTGTCGGGTTACACAGCTACCATCATCAATGGGCTTATCCACAAACACACGACTGCTCTTTTCATGGTTGATTAATTGTTTTGTGTCCCCTCATGTCAAAGCCGCTTGTTCACTGATATATTAATTTAATCTATTATTTAACAGCAGTAATTAATGTTAAGTCCAAAAGAACAACGGTATTAAGGCAGCACATTCAAGCAATTGTGACCAAACTGAGACTCGTTCATTTTTCACTCTCATGCTTTATGTATTCACTTTATTCTTTCATGATAGTTAAGCAAGTTTTTTAATTCATGTCTGACGTTCAATGTCAAAGTGTTTTTATGAGTATCAGAGCGCTGGACTCATTGTTACCTTGAAGTCTATTGTAGTGTTTGTCTGTTGTGAGAGCCCTGTCAGTCTTTTCACAGGTCATTGATCAAAAGACAAATATCTTGTCCTCTGTTGGATGAATTGCTACAAAATTTGGTACCGCCATTTTTTTTTTTAGAGTTTTCAAACTATTTTCTAAGGCAGTGGTTCCCAAAGGATGAACTGTGGTCCCCTGGTGGGCTGTGAATGTGCCGCAGGTGGGATGCAAGATGTCCATCTATCCATTATCTCGACAGCGTATACAGCTTTGGGGTTACACCCTGGACTGATCACCAGTCAACCACGTACAGACAGACAACCTTTCACACTCACATTCAAACCTACGGGCAATTTTAGAGTCACCAATGAGCCTGACGAGCATGCCTTTGGACTGTGGGAGGAAGCCAGAGTACTGGGAGAGAACCCACACATGCACGAGGAGAACATGCAAACTCCACACAGAAAGGGCCCACTGTGTCTGAACCGGGATTCGAACCAGGAACCTTCTAGCTATGAAGCGACAGTGCTAAACACTTCACATGTAAATAACAAGATAAAAAGTAATGTAAAAGTTTTGAATTGTTCTATTTGACGTTTGGCTGCTTTACAAATTGTTACATCTATTTAGTTTGATTTATTTACACTTCGTTTCACAAGGACTTCTTTCATATAGAATTTTTTCGTTCATGAAACATAAATATACTGGGGAAAACTTCATCTTAAGCGGGGCACACACTACAAAATAATCGGGCCCAATTTTTTGATGCTCGTAAAGATGATCTCTCCAGATGTTGGTTGTGGTGTGAGGGATGTTAAGAGTGATTTTACTTCCCCCGATCTGCTCGGTAGGCCGTCCTGGCCGCACCGATTTCAAATCATAAATATTAAACATGTTCAATATTTACGATCCGTTATCCTGTTGTGTGGGGGGAACCCCAATGACAGCCGAGCACGCAGTGGATTGTCACGTGAAATGAAACAATAGCCAATGGGGAAGCAAGCTGACTGAAGAAGGAAGCACAACAACTGCATCCATGGCGACATAAGCAAACGGAGCATAATGTAACATGTACAGCCTGTGTTCACACCGTCTCCACCACTTCATCCACAGTTTGTTCTTTTTTCTTCCTGAATTTTCAATTTTCATCATCGCCAGTTCTTCCTGCCCTTCGTCCGCAATGTTTGTTTACTCTAAAGTTGTGTTTGACCGCGAGAGTTTTGCAAGATTTCCAGTTGTGAGAGTCGGACTCTGTTTGTTTGTGAATTAATCTGTTGGTGTGTGGTGTGCTGTTCTGGTGTAATCGATGCTCTCCACACACTATCGGAGCAAAGCTGTTAAATCTATGATTATATACCTCGTCATGTGTGGAGTCTCACACATTTTCAACACTTGTTGAGATTTTAAACATCTTTTAGTGTGGGCCAGGCATAAGTCTAAAGTGTTGATGTGAGGTGCATGATTAAAGGTTGGGTATGGGGCCCACAATAATTGAAGCTGAAGCATTCTTTGAGAAGTCTGAGAACTCAAAGGTATAAAAATACTAAACTCACAATTCTGCTGAAGTAAAAGTACATAAGAAACAGCCATTAAACACACTTCAGATATCAATAGTGAAAGAGGCGGCTAGTAGAAGTAGTAAAAATGTGAAGTCAAGTTTTCTTTTTAGTCATTTGAACCATATGCAAGTACACAGTGAGATGAAAGTGTGTTTCTCTAGGACTCTGATGCTACATAGAGAAGGAGAAAAACAAGGTGACACACAGTGCAACAATCAGTTAAAGGGGCAGAGCTAGTGTAAAAACAGACCAGCATAGGCCGACCTACACAGTACTTATAAAATGCAGCGAGCAAACATGTATATATACACAGTATACATTGTGCAATTATTGCAATAAATAGACTCAGATATAAATGGATATTTAAAAAAAGGAAATTACATAATGTGCAAGTTGCTAGGGAGTGGGATGTTTCATGTGTTGGAGCAGAATGTAAATTACAGTACAGACTTTAATGTATGCAGTTATTTTTCACCATTCATGATTCACAGTTAATTAAACCTAATTTCATCTCATTATTCGGACAATTTTCATCAAATGTCAACATTAAAATAACTTGTTTTTACATTACAATTCACCAAATATCAGCTGAACTTCCAAGTAACTATTTTTACATCAGGTACTCTCTAATCCAGAATCTGACTCATCTTAAGTCCCCCTGATCTAATCCATGTAGACGTTTATATTTGGACATACGTTTAAGTGCACTTTACTCATGAAAAGAAGATTCTCACGATATTATTCTTTGGAGCTCTGCTGTTGAAGTGTTGAAACCTCCTCACACCTCTTCTCTCACTTATTCAAATCTAAATAAAGTTCATAACAATATTTAATTGGACCTTTGACTTGCCATCTGTAATGGTAACAGGCTGGGTTTGAATAACACCTTTCATAGTGAGTTAACTGCAAACAGCTGCTTGACTTGATTCTCACATCCAGACTGGAGGCTTTGAAGCTTCTGGTGTTTTAATGACCCTCATGATCGTTTCTATTACTGGTAATATTGTTGTTGTTACTTGCTGTCTGAATGTAAAGTTTTTTTTTTTCTCAGGTCTGACTTTAAAATATATCTTCATCTCAATCGTCTCAATACAATCTTGTAAACATCGCATTTGAAAAGCTGAATGAAAGTCAAATTTCTCATATTGAGGTGTTTTACGCATTTGTTGAAACGGTCTGATGCTGCTGATTAAGTTGTGACGTAGCCATTATTTAGTTTATATGACTGATCGACTGTTTCTGTTGATCGGCTCTGAACCAGACTTCACTCACAGACTGTTTGTGTCTCTCCCGTCAGGCAGCAGGTTTCGCACCATGCTACACCATTTTGAAGTCGAGGTGAAATGAAAACTGTCATTTTAATCCTTTTAGATCACATCCCCGGTAATATTGTGCATCTATTTGACAATATAGGCAAAAAAAATACAGGAAATCCATTTCTTCGTATTCTTATATCAAAATCCGATAATTTTTTCTTCCAGTAAAACTTAATTTCAAGCGTGCTTACGCAAGTTAGCACCAAACAATTTCAACCAATCAATCTGCAACATTTAGCTGCAGAGCACCAAGAACGCTCGGTCAGTGAGCTAGCTACTGCGCTGTGGAGAACGTCTGTCTACGCCCACTTCTCAACGATCAAATCAAATCCCTCTAATGATATGTCCCGCCTGCACGTCCTGTTTCACTTGGAAATACGTCACAATACGGACGCTAGATACTCTCGAAATGCCGTTTCAGCTCGACTTTAATACATAGTACTGTTCCTACAATACGTACTATTACTTACACACTGTATTTATATTCATAACAATATGTATATTCTGTATGTCTACACTGGATAAGCACACAGCACCTTATACACCATAGTCACACGCAGCACACCTGCTTCTGCAGTCTTGTGTGTCTCATGTATGTTGTTTGTTTACTATGTGCACTGTTAGCACCTGGTCAGGGAGACACATTTCGTTCATCTGTACACCTCATATGTGGATGAATGACAAAGATGACTTGACTTGACTCAAAACAGTACAATGCATCTTAAAGCTGTTTGTCTCTGGACAGGATGAAACATGAACGATTAAAACCATCACATAAAACCACATTTCTTGGCGCCGCATTAGCTCAGCGGTTAAATCGCATGGCCCCTGTACAGAAGCTATAGTCCTCGATGTGACCCCGGGTTCAACTCCCTTCCTGCCCGTGTCGTCTCTGCTCTCTTCCCCTGTTTCCAACACTGTTCACTGTCCTCTCCTTTAATAAAGCCATAAAAGGCCAAAAACATAATTTTTAATAACCTGCCTGGGGACTACAGATGAAAATATGCCTTCTGGCTAACTCTGGCACATTTTCAGAAATGTTATTAATATGCACTGTCCCTGTCAAAGAAATAAATAGATACAAATACAAAAAATCTTCAGCTCTGTTTTTAGTGGCAGATTACAGACATGTGTTAAACCTAGCCTACCACCGACAAAACTATGTTTAATTGCGCAAAACCAGTTGACGAAAACCTGCCTTATTCCTATTTTATTTAGAATATTTCAAAAGTTTGCTATAAATTTGCTGGTTTAGCTCTAGAGTTGGGAAGTACGGTTCTTTGAAGAGAGCCTTTTCTGAGAGCCGTTTTTTTTTCTGTTTTGGTTCTCACCCCAGCCCACCCTCGAGGTACAGATTGGTCAGACTCGCAAACGTGCTTGCACCATATTCTCTGGTGTCAACATGTGCATATTTAAAATTCTGGGCTTTTAAAATGTAAAAGGAAACAGCAGAATAATGTAGGAACAATTAATCAATGTCATTGATTTGCCAATAATTTATGAAACAACAAACAATCTTGGTGGAGGGTTATAATGTCGCTCACCGTCAGCACTATGTTGTGGTGACATGACTCCGCTGCACATGACCTACTGTAGTATAGCAGAGTTGCAGTTGAAAAAAGCTGCCTGTGGTAATTCAGCTTAAAGGGGAGTGGATCTCGGGCAGGCAGCGAAATTTGGGCACAACTATAAAAAGAACGGCTCTCACCTACGACTCGGTTCCCGTCGTTCGTAAAGAATCGAATCGTTCGCAAACGTCACCACACTATTTAGCTCGGTCGGTAGAGCAGGCGCCCGATAAACAGAGGCTGCAGTCCTCGACGCAGCGGCCATAAGACTCAGGCCCTCGGCCCCTCGCTGCAGGTCATTCTCCACTCTCTTCTCCCCACGCTTCCTGTCTCTCTTCAGCTGTCCTTTAAATAAAAGGCAAAAGTGCCCAAAAATAATAATAATAAAAAAAAAAGATGAAAATCGAAACCCAACTATCGAGCCTACAAAGCTTTTGCCATGCCAACAGCACTCAGCACCATCTTTCTGTTTCATCAAATAAAGCACCACTTTATATCTCTGCCTGCCTGTTGTCAGGTGTGTGAGGCCTCCAGGTAAATTTAGACTCAGTCAAGGTCAAACCTCTTAACAGCGAACATTCACAGACAAAGTCTCTCTCGCTCTGTTGTCACTGTGTATTAAAATGATATCTATCTCACGGGTTTAGTCGTACTTGAATTATTAATAACAAACATTACTAGAACTCTTTTTATAGTTATATCATGCTGTTGTGTTTTGAAGACACTGAGAGGCTTACATTAGATTTAATATTCTGTCTTTTTGTATATAACTCTCATGTTATTATATCCACTAAAAGGCTTTTACGTCTTATTAGATCTTGTACTTTCCTCTTTTATTAATTCTGCAAAGCTGGTTTCAGTTTTACCCAAATACTCTGTCATATCTTGAAGCGTCTGTTTTTCTTTTATTGTCCGTACATCTCTATTTTGTCAGCGGAGAGAATCTTAAATCCCTCACGAGTCGTCAGGGTTGTGTAAAACATGTTTATTTCCCGTCAGAGCTGTTGTTATTAATCTTCATGCCTCTGATTCCTCTGTGATCTTTGCTGCCGCACCTTCAGTCGGCTCCTCTGCGTCTCACAGAAAGTGACGTCTTAATAGCACCTGAGGCTGGCAAATTCTCAGGTTGATAAATTAAGACTGGTCACAAGCTTTTACTATGGTGTGCAGATAATTCATGAGCAGGAAATGTGAAGAGTTGTTATGAACTATAATGAACTTTTAAGGTGTTTTTTAATTTCGTTTTAAGGGTATTTGCTCTACATGTGTTTTGTTAAATGACAAAGCTGTTATTTTTGTCTTTAAAAATGCTGTTAATAACAGGAGGAAGCACGTTACCACCGTCATAAGCAGCACATTTCATTTCTGGATCCATTAAGGTTATTTGTGGACGTTAACGTAGAGATGACATCATGTAATGGATGTTTTCTCTCCTGCAGTAGTGATGACTAACATTGTTTTTTTTAAGGTGGGATCTGTTTGAGAGTAAAAAAACAAAATCCTGTTATATTAATACGTCAAATAATGTCTTGTAGGCCAAAATAACAAACAGATTTATTTGGAAATTTCGTCATAAATACAAGAAATGAAAAGCAAAATACGAAAGCACTGAGTTGTGATCAAAACAAAAGTTTTTATCTCGGCATAACTTGATGATAAAGATCTGAAATAGACATCCGTCCATTATCTATACCGCTTATCCTGCTCAGGGACACGGGGGGGCTGGAGCCTATCCCAGATGTCATTGGGCCTAAGGCGGGGTACACCCTGGACAGATCAATCACAGGGCTGACACAAAGGCTGCACTCATACTGCAGCTAAAGTGATTTTTTCAAATCAGTGTGAACATCAAAAAGTTGCATGTCGCATTTTTTAATTCGGAACTGGGCTACTTGAATATGTGGTACTAAATCGGAGTCCAAAATATGCGACTTGTATTTGAACACTCAAATCGGAGTTGGTCCGCGTTGCCTTGCTAGTGCGCACATTTCCAGGAGTGATTCTAAAGAAGAAGAAGAAGACTTCCTTTTTCTGCTTGACCTTGGAGGACAACGACACGCAGCAGTGGAGAGACGGCGAAATAGCAGATTCAATCAGCCATCCATGTTTTACGGAAAGCGAATGTCAGCTGATGTGACCTCTTTTGTTATTCTTGTTTGCGCACGAGTGTCTTTTTAAAATCATTTTCTGATTACATTAATATCTTACCTGGGTCACATTCTTAAATCGATAGAAACAGTGACCACAAAAAATCTTATATGAGCCCCAAATCTGAATTGAGCATGAAGGCCTGCAGTACGAATGCAGCCATAGAGAGACTGACAACCTCTCACGCTCACTATCACACCTACGGGCAATTTTAGAATCACCAATTAACCTAACGAGCATGTCTTTGGACTGTGGGAGGAAGCTGGAGTACCCGGAGGGAACCCATGCATGCACAAGAGAGCATGCAAACTTAGGTCCCCTAAGTCCAAACCAGGATTTGAACCAGGACCCTTCTGTGAGGCATCAGCGGTAACCGCTGCACCACTGTGCAGTCCTGAAATAGAAGTATGAAAGTATTACAGAGCTGATAAGATCAGACCAAGATCAGATAACGAACCCTTCGTTGAATCCTGATGCTGCTACCTTGATTTATAACCTCGTATTAACACCGAGGAGAAAGAAAGTTACAAAGATGGCAAATAAAATCTGAAGATGTAACGTTCCCAAAATAGCGTTGCGTTAGAAGTGGAACTGAAATGATTTTTTGTGGTTGCGTAAGCAAAAACTCCAACAGGCAAACAGCTCTAAATAATTTGCCAGTCTTGTGGAGAGCCATTCTCATTTCATATGCTCAAACTGCTGCTCGACGCACGCTGCAGCTATCGTTGTAGCCCGTTTTGTCATTTAGCGGAGGAACTCATTGGAGACTCATATTCCAGCTTTAAACAAGAGACAGCCAGCCAGACTTCTTCCTCTTTATGGCTGCACAGAGACAGACAGCAGCTCACACACCGTGTGTATCTGACTGAGCGTGTCAGTCAGTTCACCTCCTTGTTTCACATCACAGCGACTCAGGAAGGCGTTTAGCGTATTTAGCATGTGGCCCTGTCTATAGAGCTTAACAGATTAATTTCATCATGTGGTGTATCGCGTCTCCTCGCTGCAGCCAAAACCTCCTTTTTCCTCCTCCGTGTGTTTGTACGTACTGAGGACATCAAAGCAACCGGCACCCCGGGGTGCCACTGCACATTTACTTTGTTTGTGTGTGTCTAAGAATCTGGGCTGAAGCTGTGTGTGTGTTTGCATGTGTGTGTGTGTGTGTGGCGGTACATTTGTCAGGTCAGGGGACAACATAAATGACTAGCTGCCAGGTGTTTTGCTTTGTGGCGTCACAGTATGTTAATAGAATTCCACTTATAGGCACATAATGAGTTTCTCCTGCATGATTCATCCCCGTGTGCATATTTCATGAAAGTGACAGCAGATCGTGCCAATTACTGACATAACTAAGTGGGATGCAGCACACACAGCATAAATAGGACACATTTACACTATGTATTACGATATGGGTCATGTATGAAGTAGCAGGCGAAGTGTGACAGATCTTTGTTTACATTTAAAGTGAGCACTTAGCCGCTTTTTGTCAACGTTAAATGGTAAAAATCCAGCTGTCAACACTTTTCTGGCTCAGCAGAAATGTGTGCCTGCTTTTATGCACTTTTAAAATGTGCACATAAAAGCAGCCAAAAAGGTGGAGACGTTTGTAGATCAATAAATCAAATGTGACAGAAGTGCAATGGAAACAGACATACAGCAGTGAATCAATAATAAATGTCACTTGAATGTCCACTAAAGCTCTGACTCAACTGAGGAGACACGAAACAGCAGCAGATGAAAACAGCAGATCTGTGCAGAGCGAGGAGGAGACTGTGACCTTCCTCAAATGCACTGGTTCTGCATTTGATGGGTTTGGGTGGGGGGTCGGGGGGTACCGGAGAGCAAAGTGTGAATTTGAATGAAATTGGTTTGTGTGAGGGCATCTGGTGCTACAAAGCCTATCTTGCAAACCCGAATGATTTCTTATATCGAATAAAATCCAACTAACTATAACGGCTATTGGAGCATTAGCATCATCTTCCTGCTCGTAGATTTGCCGCATATCAGCAGTGAAAATGTGCATCAAAAGGCCACCTGTTAAATAAGAATGATGCTTCTTGCCAGCATAACTCATAAGATAAATTAAATTATAATGAACAGAATTTTAGTCCAGTTTGCTTGTTAACCTTGCAAACTAGCTTGTAACTTAGCAAACATTAGCTCAGTCCCAATTCAGGAGCTGCATCCTTTGAAGGATGTATTTGAAGGCCGAGTGCGTCACAGTGGCGCGTCAAAGGCTCCTTCAGATGCAGCCGACAAATGCGTCCTCCTTTTTCTGAGGGCCACCGGGTGCATCCTTTGTAGCCCAACGTATCCCAAGATTCATTGCACACGCAATTAAAAAAAGATGGCAGACTTTTAAACGGTGGAGGAATACTTATAATTGTAAACGTTTTTGGTTTCAATTCAATCGAAGAGCTAGCGTTAGAAATGTTAAAAACAAAACAAAAAAGGAAACTTTAAATTATATTTAAAACAATAGGTTAAGTTAAGTGACTTTAATTATGTTAGCTAGTTAGCCCCCTGGCTACCTGTTGCAAGAAAAAGAACAAGAAATCCTCTGTAGCCCAGACCGTCTCGTTTGAGTTCGACTTAAGTGTCTACACAGGCTACGAAGGACTCATCCTTCGAAGGATGCAGCCCCCGAATTGAGACACAGCGGTTGTATTAATGAGAAAACTAGCGATCCTCAAAGAATTTACATGACTTTTTGCTACAAAGAACTTTGTTATCTTTAGTATCTGTAATCTTGAGTCTTGTCCTTCTCTGACATTTATGCAGAACTGATAAAGTCTAGACTTCCTTGCACAGGATTTCCATATTTGTGCTTTTTCTGGCAAATCCAGATGCCTCTCCTAAATTCATTTTGCCAAAGCTAAAACTTTTCAACCTTTACCCTCTGCTAGTCTGTCCTGTGTCACCTGTAATTGTTGAACAGCAGCTAGATCCGGCATGATGTTGGGATATTACTCTGAAAGAGGCTGTTATCCAAGATTTTAATATTGGTAAAGTATAAACAGTAAATGATCGCAGCACTGATGCAGCTTACATATAGCCTTCTGTAACGAAGGAGCCAAATCTCTGTCATCGTTTTGATTTAGCACCTTATCCAGTAACATTTGGGGAAGACGGCAGTCGCAGCTGCTCTTTAGAGTAATGTCAGCCTGTCAGTCACATTCCCTCTTCAAGGCCGCTGCCAAAAAGCACGCTGGAGACAAAACAGAAATCCATTAAATACTTGATGCAGCCGCAAACAAAGTCAATACCTTTGCATCTTTGAAACGTCCCTGTGGATTCATAAAGCCACTGACCCGGACGTCTACCTGGCTGCGGAGAGCGTGTAGTTATTTTGAGTGAATGTCAGCAGCAGTGTGCTCTTCACTGCACAGGAACAGGCTTTAGGTGAGTTGTCTTTTGTATGGAAATCTGTGTAAGGTGCAGCTACATAGATAGTGTATGACCCAAGAGGAGGTCCGGTGGGAGAGAGGGAACATGTGAGCGGCTCGGGCTGCGTGCAAGAACAACCTCTGCATGTGGAATTAGTTCTAGGCAGAGAAAAGAGGAGGAGGAGGAAGCACTAGCGCAAGAGCAGCAGGCTTCTAGTATGTTAACAGCACACCAGGTTTTCTGTGCGTCAGTGTGTGCATGTACATGTTGTGTGTGTGTGTGTGCATGTGTGAGTGTTATCTGCTAGATGGTGAGGCATGATTGGCGTGCGCACAAGGGAGGATGGGGCTGCCACACACTGATTGGTTGTCCTCCCTCGTAGGGTGTGGCCAGAATATGAATGACTGCTCCTGCCTTTCGCGCTGCCAGGTTTTGGGGACAGTTTCCGAGGAGGGATGGGGTGTTTGAGATTGTTAGTGTGGAGGGGAGAGCATCGGCGCTTGTGAGAGAAGAGAGGAAAGAAAAGGGGAGGAGGAGGGGGAACAGAGAGAGAGAGAGCAGGAGCTTTTGAAGAGAGAGAGGGAGGGAGCTCGAGGCAGCGAGGCTGGACTACCGCTCAAACACTGCAGTCTTTCTTTGGCTTCTCTGAGGAACTGTCTCTCTTCTTCCTGCCTGTCTCTTCTTCTTCTTTCGCTGCTTGGCCATGACCCCGCTGGACACCTTGCTCTCCTTTCCCACCTAGAGAAAAAGGATAGCGGAGAAAGGGAGAGGGACGAGAAGAGGGGACACCGCCGCACACTTTGCCTCACTGATGAGAGTCTGGAAATTAATTAACAGCCGCCAGCAGAGAGGAGGGAGCGCACAGAGGGGCTCAGAGTGAGGTGCAGGACGGGAATAAGAGGGAGTTGAAGAGGGCGAGTTGATAGATGTGTGAGGAGAGAGGCAGAGACACTTTTCAGAGGCGAAAAAAAGGGACAAGTTAGGGCAGCGAGAAAAGACGCGACGGGGAATTCAAGCCAAAGAATTGTCCGCTCTCATGCTGTATTCATCCTTTCACGCTTCTTTTCAGCCTCCCTCTCACATTGGTAACACCATCCTCCCCTCTCATCTTGTCTTATTAAGTTCTTCCCTTTTTTTCTTTTTGCATGTCAGCAAAAGCACATCAGCCACATGCTGAACACTCAGCCACCTCTTAGACCACAGCGTAGCAATTTTCATTCTCACTGGACGTTACTGAGTAAAAGAAGTTGATTGGCTGAAGCAGGGGTGCCGTTTCCTACCGACTGGAGGCACCTGCTCAGGAATCTCTCATGAGACCAGGTAGGACGTTTCTGGATCATTTTGCCGAGCCACGAGCAGCTGGAGCGGTCCAGCAGAAGCTCGCCGGTCTTTTACCTGATTGAACTGTTAGGAGATGAAACTGCAAACCAGCTTATCTCTGTGAGCGTGACACCTGTGTTTGAGCGATTACAGGGATGTGCAGAAGTGTGTGTGTGTGTTGGGATTATGTCCTAAATACACAGAATTACACAGGTGTTGCGTTGGGATTATGCAAAGTCTCCTGCTCTATATAGCGGCACTGTAGGATTAAAGAGAGGAACTCCAGTAAAGTGAATGGCAGCACATTCTCTTCCACAGATTAACTCAGATTAAGTGTGATCACACCTGGGGTTTAATTAAATCAGCCCTTCCAGGGTTTGATAGGGGTCATAATTATTTCGAGCTAAACTGGAGATAGGTTGAATTAACTCTGGAATCCATCTGTCAGCCCTCGGTGGAATAACTCCTGGTCCCTCGTTGTGGACTTTTCTCAAACCTGAAGCACGCAGAGTGACTGTTAAAGACTCTTAAAGACTCGTTCAGCTTCCATAATGAGACGCTCGAGCACAGACGAGACTCCGTACCGGCGCAGTCCGTCTCTGGACAGCAAACCTGACACGCCGCCGTTCAGTTCCGGGTTTCACCGCTTCAGTGGGGAGTTTGAGTACAAGCGGCCACCGTTTGCTTTCGGCTTCCACACGACAAAGGGGCCGCAGACGTCCAAGGGGCGCTACGCCCAGGGGAAGAAGTATGTGGTGTTTTACCTGGACCTCTCCTTCATATTCCTCCTAGAACTGCGGCGCTGCAGGATGGCCGAGGGTTGCATGATGGCCCTGCGATACGGAATGGTCTTCTTCAACCTCCTCTTCTGGGTGAGTCCTTTATCTGATCTCTCGCTGAATGTGTTTTTGTTTTGCAGAAAGTGTTGCTTTGCTTTCTTTCTCTGTTGCTCAAATGTTTCTTATCTTGTTGGAGGAAGCTCTGATCTGTGTGTGTCTGTGCAACCAGAGTGGTGTGAGAGGAGCGAGGAGGGGGGGGGAGTGTGAGAAAGAGGCAGATCATGCATTTAGATCATGTGCACTGTGTGGGTGAGCCAGCTTTTTCTGCTCCCTATACAGTATTCTGAGTGTGGGCGTGCTCTGCATTGTTGGCCCTGTCAAGCTTTGGGATATTTGGAACTTGCATTATGTGCAAACAAGCTAATCAGTGTTACCGTTGTGCTGTGATTCTTTACCTTTACCTCTTCTTCACCCTCCTCCCAAGCCCATCAAAGCATCTGCTGTCAAGCAGCTCCGTCAGGATGATGGTATCTGTGTGCCGTGGGGACGTTTGAGCTTCAGTGTCTGTCTGCTTCTGTCAATCCCACTCCGATGGCCTCACAACAGATCACTTTCATTTGCAGTGTGAGGCCTGTCATGAACCACAGCTGGGTTTCACATTAAAAGAGGCGCAGTGTCTTTATGAGGGGTTTTTTTTTTCTCTCTTTTCCCACAGACTCTTTTTTGTGCAATGCAATGCAAGTTGTTCAGAGTTATTTAGGGATGCTATAGACTCTGTGGTTACCTGACTGGGATTACTTTGATTTGTCTTGTGTGCGTATTGGTAATGGAATGAGCTGAGACCTTGAACCATGGAATGCAATCTAGCAGCCAAGACGCAATCTCCCTCTGGGAATGAGTGACCTCTTCACCTCTACATCTTCTGTCAGCTGTAAACTGCTGCGAAAGAGGGCTGGCGGTATTTCTTATTAGGGCACTCTGTGTGTGTGTGTGTGCGTGTGTGTGTGTGTTTGTGTGTGCGTGTTGCCTGGGGATAAATAATGACTGCATGACCAGGACGAGCCTTCTCCTCCAAGAGGCCAATCACGTTATGATCCTCCAGGTAAGAACAGAGCGGCTCTTCCAATATAACGCCTGTCTTTGAGAATACAAGTTTCAGGAGCAGCGGATGGCTAATGTCACACCTCAATGTTTCACCATTTCAGCAGCAATTTACAAGCTGTTTCATGTCGATCCAAACCCAGTTTCTGCACATCTCATTCACAATTTAGCCTTCTTAGCGGGTGCCTTCGCCAGTGTCGAATGTGACCTCAATATTGTGCCGACAGCAGAGTGGATGGGACAGCTGCTCTCAGCCCCGACAGTCAACACAGATTAAACGAACACTGGGCCAATCAAAATATGTTTAATTTGCGCTGTACTTTCACTTTCAGACTGGCAAAGCAAATGAGGGTTCACATCCTGCAGGGAGAGGAGGAGCACAGCAGGGGATCTAATTAACAACAGCTCTCACATATATAGATTACTTACATCAGTGAGATTCCCAAGTCCACGAGCTCGATAAGTTCTGACAGAGTTTCTGGGGAGGGGTTCTCCTCTAAAATAGCACTACTTCAATCAGTCAAAAAAAAAAAGTCACATCATAGAGTCACGTAAATAGCAGCCGCTGCACTGTGCTGTGCCATGACAGAGATCATTAGACCTAACACAGAGTGTGAACGAATGTGGTGGTGGTTTTCTGAGCTTACCCAGACTCACACGGCGCCCTCGCATGTGACAAACTAGTGTTTCTGATTTCACGACATTAATTTCAATTCAAATGAAAGAGAGTCGTCGGTGCGTACACCGTGCAAGAAAATAAATGTCCATACTGACAGGAAACGCCTGAGGTCTGCTAAAGTCATTCTCTGCTTACTTTGCAGTGGACAGAGATCACTCCACTTTGTGATGTATTGATTATATATTAACGGCTATAAAGTTGAATTGTATTGAGCCCACTCCCCCCTCCAATATTGCAACAATAAGGAAACACACCCAGGAAACCACGTTTTATGAGATAGAGATCATGACCCTACAGGACTGTCTACAACATCTAATGGGCTTCTCACGGAAGGGAAGCACTCGAGTCTGCCTTAAAACCAATACTGGATTACTAACACTAATAGATAATGTTAGTTGCACCCCCACTAGTGGCTGCAAACCAATATCCATGCCAGAGAAAGATCGAGTACATGTGTGTCAAAGGAAACCAATAATACCAATATGGCCTGCTGTGTCCAGTAGTTTACAAGCGATGTTTACATATCAAACAACTATGAACATATTGCTGAGAGAGAAATGAAAATGTAATGAAACTGTTGTGAACATACACTGTATAAAGTACAAAGAAACAGCAGAGCTCTCCAGGTTGACCTCTGACATTGAGTTCAACCAATCCACGACGTTAAGACCCAGGAGTGTGTACACATTGATTGCACATTGCATAAAAGAGTAAAGAATGCAGCTTTTCTAGTCTTCCAACCACTCAAAGCTGCTTTTACACTACATGTCACATTCACACTTTCACACTCACATTCACACACTGATGACAAAGACCAAAGTGCCAGTTTCCAATCTGGATCTATGCCTTCACACCTGATGGCTCTGCCTTCAGGAGCGATTTGGGGTTCTGCGTTTTGCCCAAGGACACTTTCACATGTGACTATAGCAGCCAGGGATCAAACCCCCATCCTTCCGATTGAGAGACGACCCACTTTACCACCGAGCCACAGCCGCCCCACGAATTACAAGATTGCCACAAGTGGCCGCAAGATGTGTCGCAACAATTGTAATCGTGTGTTGTGTATTGAAGCGTGATCATCTCAATTTCTGCATACTGCCTGAAAATGCAGAATCAGCAGGCAGATCAGATTTCTGCTTTTTTTTTGCCTTTGTTATATAGGACAGCTGAAGCGAGACAGGACATGCGGGGAGTAGAGAGCGGAGAATGACACGCACCAAATGATCAGCAGACCGGGAGTCAAGCTTGTGATCAGTGCGTGGAGGACTGTTGCCTCTGGTCATGGGGCGCCTGCTCTACCAGCTGAGCTAAACCAGCGCCCCTTTTAGTATCTTTTTCTAGTGTGTTTGTAGTCCTAGTAGTATTGACCAATCATGTATCAGCATCAGCAGGAAATAGAGTCTGTGTGGATAGCAAAAGGTGCGAAACGCAGTCCTTCCAAATACCATGACGACAATTTACCTTTTATCCATCTCTATAAACTGCATGTGAAAGCAGCTACCAATCTGTTCTTAGACGTTGTTTCTCAACCCCAACTCAGTGCTTGCCTCTAGTCGGACTGTAAACAATGAAACTAGGTGCATAAAAAGGTGGAATTGGCTGACGTCCTTTATCGCTAACCATTGTCTGCACAGGAAGCCCTGAAAAGTTGCCCGTCGCTCCCTGAGGCTATATTGTCGTCACACGATGGCCGATGGGTTCCATCGTTGGTATCATGGGAGCACACGCTTGAAGAGCTTCTACTGGGTACGAAAAGAAGTGCGATGTGTTCTGCAGGAAGAGTCGCAGCCACTGGGAAAGGAATGGAAGAACCAGGAAGTTATGTATACATGTGTATGTGCAGTGTCAGCTCTCGCTGAAATGACAGAAAGTGTCACTGAGAGAAACTCAGAGAGGAAAGTGAGGAGATAACGACAGTTCAGTCCTGACTGTTTAAATCACGGAGGAACTCTGTGAATTGTAGAGCAAGTAGTGCTTAGCATCAAAGACTTCCAGTGTATAACTAAGAGAATCTCACAAGGTAGCGCTAAATCCACTGACATTGAAAACCAATTTTAACATACAGCATGGTAGATAGCACTCGCACCAGGAGAGCAGCATCGACGACAAGAATAATTAAGAGCAATGGCAGTCTCTCTGCCAAGTGTGCTTAATGTACAGGAAGTCGTCATGCTGCAGATACACACTGACAACTAGATTAGAAAGCGACACACTGCTCTCACACAGAGGAAACCTTCCAGTGTTAATATGCTTATATATATATATATATATATATATATATATATTTAGCAGCGAAACATTTAGACGGTTTCATTGTGCAGGTATGGATCCTCACTGTGACTCGGCAGGCTGAGTGAGAAGATGTGGGGAAACGTGACAGACTATACATACCCGCCTGCAAATGTACAGTACAAGCTGTCTTGAATACTTAATGCATGCAGGCTGAAAAAGCAGCTCTGAGAGGTTTGTGTCTCTTCTGAACTGTGGTCGCCTCAGACTTCACAGCAGTTAGAACTGAAGCGACATCTCAGAGTCATATAGATCTTTCCTATAGCTTAAAATTACCTCCAAAAAGTGCATCTTCTTGGTGCCCTGCTCTTGTAGTTAATGTTTTATTCCTGGTTATTTTCCCCATCTGTCATTTTAAGTACTTGCAGTGCCTTTTGTAATATCACTGCAACTATTTAAACACTTATTGTTTTATTTCTCAGCTTTTCTTTTATTACCTCACATGTTGTGTCCCCTTTTATCCCACTGAAACTTCTTAAACCACTCCTACAGCCTGACCTACTTCTCTTTTGTCCATCTGCACTCTCAGTATGCCCATATTTTCACCCAAAAATGGCGGAATTTACAGCTTCTATTGGTTTATAGCCTGGTTATCTATCTTAGTCGTACCACAACTATGTGTGTTTAAACTGGATCACTAACTATGCAGTAAACAATGTCAAAGCTACGCCTACAAAAATTCTGTTGATGAATGATGGAGTTATCCCAAACTCAATCAGCTATTGTCTGATGATGACATGGCCTCCAGGAGCAACGGTGAACATGTCGGGCATTCCGGTTTAGCCAGCGGTTTCTCGCGCTGCGTTGTTCACAGTCCAGTTAGCATCTTGAGAAGCGACCGTGTGTTCAGATCCAAAGTGAAGCGAGATTGGCCCGTCTAAATGTGTCTGCAAGATAAACACAGTCATTTCTTGGTTCATCACATCCCCCGGAGGAGCGCCCGCTCATCTGTTTCTGGTGAGTCTCAGTTTCACCGTAAATAGTGAAGTTACACAGAGGCTTCACTCTGGCTTACTGCAGCAGTATGAACCCGAAAAAGAAACAGATTTTCTTGTGATTTATTTACAATTCACAGGTCAAAAAATGATGCAGATTAGAAAAAGTCAAAATGAAGCTTTGTCAGGTCTGTCGTCAAGAGGAGAAGAAAACTACTTTTAAAATGCTTGTTTGTTGAACGGAGGTCGGCTCGATCATTTCTGATAAATTCAAGGAAGTCGGGAAATCTGAACGCTGAACATCTTTCGCAGCGTCAAGCGAATTTATCTCAAGTTGAATTTTGATCTAGAACGGATTGTTAGCTGAACGTGCTGCAGATGTCTATTGGAGATTAATAAGAAGGTAAATCGTTGTCAGATGACGCTGACGGGAGTTGGGATGTCATTACGGCGCATGACGTTCTGCCTGCTTTTGCTCTTCACACTGTTCTTCCTGGATACGTCGCAGCCTGCTGATTGGTCGATATTACTCGGACTACAAGCGCAGTACAAACGCACACCAGAACAATTCCTGTACTGAAGTCCAGTCGTGTGCCTACAAACAGAGCTCACCCCAAACTGGATGAAATAAATAATTTAACTCCTAGCCTGGTGGAGTGTGAGCTGTGAAATGTTTTCAGGTCAACTTGGTACTCAGGTGTTTAAGATGGAAGTCAGACCTCCACGCTTTGTTTTCCTCCCAGCTTGGCATCACGCCGCTCCGTCGTGGTGGGCAGCAAACTGCCAATCACACACGCTGTGCTGAACTGAGAGCAGCAGGAGGCGGAGGAGAACCGAACAGTGGTGGAGGAGGTCAGGAGGCTTTTTGTTCAGGTGGCTGTAAGAAAAGACCTGCAGAGAGTGCGAAGCTCTGGCCTTCCTGTGACGTGATTTCAGTACTAAACTGGAGATCTGTTTTTCATTTCAACCTTGGTGGTGATGGTGGTAAGAGGTAGTAAAAGTTATCGGCCTCTGTATTCAGGTAGAAGGCCAGAAGTTTGCGAGATAGTCTTATTAAATCTGGCACAGGTTGTATTTTCTAACCTAATACTCATTCACAATGCAAACGCCGTGCTTTGATTTAATATAGGCAGGTTATATTTCCACCTCCTCAAGCTGTGAATCTCATCTCTCTCGCTCTTTAATATTTTTATTTGCATTTACCTGAGCTGTATTTAGTTTGAATGCCACCGCCCACCTTTTACTGGAGGACAGAGCGTTTCATTTAATGCAGGAAATCAACACAAACATCGACAAACTACAGGGTCTATGCTTCATCTGATGCTTTTGACCTGCTGGGAGCTACTGCAGAATAAAGAGATCCCTTTTCTGTGCAGTGAATGAAACGATTGTGCAAAAGTTTGTGGAGTCAAAGTCATACGTTGCAAACAGAAATTAGTGGTTACAATGTTACAATTTCATTTAGCAGATGCTTTTGTCCAAAGCGACGTATATCTGAGAGTTAATACAACACAAGATCAAGACAGGAGGGAACGAGGACAGTAAGTGCCAGCAAACAGCTTCCAGTGTGATTGGACACTGGTGCCAACAGGCAGTCTATAGGGCATTTAAATAATAATAATCATTGTCAGCAAGATCAACAAGATCAGTATAGTCATCATCATCATCATGAAAATCCTAGTCAACATCAACAACATCCTCGATGTCATCATCATCAATAGCATCAATATCATTAAGGTCAGAGGTGTTCATAAAGAGCTGGGTCTTTAGCTTCTTCTTAAAGGTGAAAGGGACTCTGCGGACCGAATGGAGTTTGGCAGCTCGTTCCACCACCGGGGGACGACTGAGGAGAAGAGTCTAGTTAGAGACTTAGGGCCCTGTTGTGATGGGAGTACCAGGCGCCTTTCATTGGCAGAGTGTAGTGGGCGTAGACCTGGATGAGGGCGTTCAGGTAGGCAGGAGTCGTTTTTGTTGCTGTTTTGTGAGCGAGCAACAGGGTTTGATTTAATGCAAGCGGTGACTGGGAGCCAGTGGAGGGATATGAGCAGTGGAGTGACATGTGCTGTTTTGGGTTGATTGAAGACCAGTCCCGCTGCTGCGTTCTGCTTCATCTGCAGAGGTTTGAATGTGCATGCAGGAAGGCCCGCCAGTAGGGAGTTGCTGTAATCATTGCGCGATATCACGAGAGCCTGAACCAGCGGTTGTGTTGCATGCTCTGACAGGTAAAACTGTAACATTTTTACAACTTAGACAGGCTTGGATGATGCTCTCCCTGAGACAATCCTGACGATAGCCACAACTAGGGCAAATTTTACCTGTTGCACAGAACAAATACAGAAAATGAAATCAACCTTGCTGTCCGTTTCTGAAACTTTGAGAAAGTGCCATACTGCAGACATCTTGCACCTTTCTTCAGTGCAGGCAGTGCGCTCGCCGAGTTAATGTCGAGCTTTTTTAGGGAATCATCGAGCATTTAGCCAAAATTAAAGTGTTGTTTTATCGGTGGAAAATTTTGGCAGAAAATATTGGCATATCTGACGATGCCGATAGCGTGCTGATAATATCGTGCATCCCTAACCACAACAATATAAGTACAATGGGCTGTAACTGCTTCTAACTTCACTATTTCAAGGGAAAGAAAAATCTGTTTCCATCTCATTATTTGTGCTTTTCCTGAGTAACACATTTTGATTCAGTTACATCCCTTCTGGCGGTTCCTTGAAAAACCAGTGACTGAATTCATAATTGATCTCCTGTGATGTAAAACAGGAAGTCAAGCAAGTTATGACACTGTTTTTCATCAGTTTGTCAGCAGCAGTTAGAAGAAGAGAAGGACCAATTTTCTGCTATCTCTTGTTCCCCCGGTGTTACCGACACGTCAAACCATGAGGAACAAAGTAGAGAAAAAAATGTGTAATGTGCAAACAAAATGGATCTGGATTAAAAGTGCAGGTTTTCTTCAAAAGACGTCATAAAAAAGGAAAAAAGTTATTATTATTATATATATAGAGTTTGTTGATCAGTCAGTTTCCTGACACAGAAGGTTTATTGGAATTTACCCAGCATCCACTTCTTGTTGGCTACTTCTCTCCATTCACTCTGATTCATTTAATATTTTGCTCACTGTTGCATATAAAGTGTCAAATAACAGACTCATTTAAAGCTCCCCTCTGGGTCGTAGTGGTTGCATCACTGCACAACAAAACACCATTTGGCAAACATCTAGAAATGTCTGAATTCCGACAATAAGGCAGCGGCACATTTCTGCAGAGGGAGGTGAGCGGTAAAGGATCGGTTCATGAGCAGAATTTGTTGGAAAATAGAGAGAAGTTGAAGTGGCTTCAGTCAGCAGACAGACTCATGTCACTGCAGACAGAAGTGTCAGACTGTCAGCGACAAACTGTCCGCTCATGTCGGTGTCACCGGCTCATTTTCTCTCAAGGCAACATCGAGAGGTCAGCGAGTCAAACTGAGACGGGTGTGTGATATCGGTCGTTATGATTGAGGTCAGAGCTGCTGGTCTGCTGATAGCGAACGAGCCAGGAAGATGGGAACAAGTGCAGATGGCAGTTTTCACGGGAGAGAAGATACTGCTTTCCTGCTCGAAAGGGGCTCTGATAAGACCCGGAACTTTGCGCGTGTTTCTCTGCAGGACGACGTCTGAAACATGTTTCCTAAACTAATCTGTGTCAAACTTTAAATCATTTCTCTTTTGTCATGCTCCTCTTTATTATTCGTATCTGTCATTTTGATTGCTTACAGCTTTGAGTGTAATGACAGCATTGTTGATAATAATGCTCTTTGCTCCTTTGTTTTAAGCAGTCTTTCTAAATGAAGTACAGATAGGAGCAGATAGGTTTAAACTTAATTTTATGTCCCCAAGCATCCACGTTATGCTCCCTGCTGCACTTGTCACCTCTGTTTACATTACATGAGGCGTTCTTGCAGAGTTGACAGCGAAGACAATGCTTCTGGTAATGGAAAGGGAAGAGAAAATGGGGAGAAAGAAAACAAAATGAAGCTCTAATTATGCATCAGAGTCGCTCTAAGTTAGTTGAACAAAGGGACATTTTACTGCGGAGGAGCTGCGGTGTGTTTGTGCTGTTTTTCAATCAGACTTTCACCTTCATTTCTTTCCTTTTATCTGACATTAAAATAGGGAAAAAACATCAGTAAGTCATTTGTTTGTCCATGTTTCATCGGCTACATTTTTGTTGTACTTGTAGTAGATGCAGTCATAATATTATAGTTATTACAACACATGCATTCTGTCGTGTCTGTTTGTTTCTCTCTGAGCAAAAGCGCGGAACAAAGCCATTACTCAGTCTGAATTCACATGTCATTAAAAAGGTGCATCAACTTGCAGATTGTCATGGAAACAAGTCTCTTTCGGCGCTCTGCATGAAAAGGAATCCCAAGGTCCGCTTCTGTGTGTCGGTGTTTGTGTGTGCGCTCAGATACTATATGTCACACACTTGTGCCAATAGTGTCAACAGCAGCCAGCACGCCTCACTCAGAGTGGATTCCAATGACTCTACACTTACTCGGGTCTACAGTCGTTTGCTCTCGATACCCATTACTGTAAGTGTGTGAATAATGTCAGCTCTCTGACCTCGTGCATCGCCGCCTGTGTGGGAGAGAGCAGTCCAAGTATCTCTGCTTCCCAGACAATGCAACAGCAACAGAAATAAATAAAAAGTTAAAATGGAGAGATGGATTTCTGGGCTGCGGGACAAATGCTCATTATCCCCTAAAAGTAGCAGCAACGACTGCACCATAAAAATTGCATCATCGGGCAACTGAAGAGAAATAAAAATACGACGATGCACAACGCTAATTGTCCTCAGCAGAAAACCACCACCGAGATGTAAAAAAGCGCCCCACAGCTACAAAATACCAAACCAAGACGTCTCATTTACAGCCACTTTTTAATTAATCTTGTTAGCACAAACGAGGCTTTTCCACGCTGCAGGGAGGCGGGCGGGCGAGGGTGGAGGAGGGCATAAAACCCATGAAGCAGCGGGTGAGGCTGGGACGGAAAAAGAGAAAGATATGAAAGAGAGCAGAGAGTGAAGAAGACACGTCCTCTGAAGTTGTGTTTACTTGTCATCGTAATGTAGGTCAGAGCCCAGTGGAGGAATCATGGATTGCCGGAGTTGTGAATGGGTTGCCTCTGTCTCCGCTGATTTAGCCCGATCAATAGAAATTGTCTTTCTACTGATTTGAGATCTGTCAGCTCCGCCCCGCCCGTCCTCCTGCCGCCGCACGGACCATCGATTCGCAGCGGGACCCAGAGACGTGCACAGCATGACAGGCCCAGATAATAGGCCTGCAGTTTGCATTTGCTGAGTTCGGCATGTATGTGCACAAAGCGTACAGGCGACACTCTCACACACGCACGCTCCATTGTGAGGAAACTCCTGGAAATGGGAGAAATGCCGGGGTCATCATTTCTTTTCTTTATATCATCATTATGTGTCGGGATGACGGCATATTGTTGTCTAAGAATCAGCAGTTATCTGTTATTTCAGTGCAGGAGGTAATCTTGGGATATAAAGTCCTGCAGAATAAATTAGAATATCTATGATTAAATAAACCCATAACACATTAAAGTTTATTTTCTGACAGATTTTGCTGAAAATATCCTCTAATAAAACTCTCTGGGGTTTTTCTTGGCTCAGAAAGAGGCTTAGGTGGCGCCTCGGCGAGGCTGCTCTTGCTTTATCATCGCTGCCAGTTTAATACTCAAACCCCTTTGATTCGACTCCTCAGCTTTACAGACATCAGATTTTGGCATTGCCATAACACTGACCTACTTGAGGCATTCTTTAGCTTTTTAAAATCCAATTTCCTTCATGTTTCCATGGTTATGAAAGACATCAGTTTGTCAGTGAGAAGTCATGACTTCATTATCAGAGCTATTTATATGTAAGCAGGGAACATTTAGTTTACTTATGTTATAATAGGATTGGCACACAGTGACACTGTTTGGGATTATTATTTTAAAACTGCGTTAGCCTTCATAATCCTGAGACATGTTTGACCTTTGACCTCCCTAGACTGTTGTAGGAGCAGAAAATACAGTCATTAACTGAATTAGTTTGAGTTTTGAAAATGCATCAGTATGTGCATCATTTATCTATATTTCCATGTGATGTTATAATAAAACGTCCCGTAAGTTTACTTTTGTTTCCATCGTGCGTGCAGCTGTGCGATAGGCTATATCTGTTTACGTTCGATGATGTTTAAAGAATTCATGACATGGCATGCAGGAGCAGGAAGTATGTCAGTGAACGGCCTGCATTCAGTAAATACACCTTACATGAAGCTGGTCTGTTTTGGCTGCCAGCTCACTCTTGAAGGCGGTGTTTGAAACTGGATCAATACTACTGATAACATGACATGTGACATTTATGAGCTGCCAGCTAACCTCACACCTTTGTGCTCTCTAATTGCCCTCTAAACAGATCTCTCTCAAACACATTAGCATTTCCATAAGTTATTCAAACGTGCTCTAAATGTGTCCTGAGGTAGGTTTATATTAATAAAAAAAACATTATTTTTGCATTTTATAGTCAAATGGATAAACATACTAATGTCTTCCTTTATTATTCATGTTATATATATTCTGTGTTAAAGAGCGTGTGCGAGTGAGTGAGTGTAACCTGGCTGCAGACGTCTGAATCACCGCCCGCCTCTGACAGCTCTGACGTTCAGTGAAGCCTGTTTAGAGAAATAACAACCAATCAAATCTTAGTTGTTATGACAGAAAAAGAACAACAAACCAGGAGTAGTGGAGCAGATGGATGCATTCACAAGCTCAAGTCTATGTACAGAAATAACAACACTTAAAGCAACACGCAGTAAATGTAATTGATCGACGTAAAAAAGTAACCTTCCTCTGGAAACCGCTGCTGCAGCTTCCATGACAACCACGGACTGAGGAGGACGTGGACGAAGAGTCCGGGTATGTAAAGTGAAGCCAATGCAGACGTGCCCTAAACCTGCATTCTTTCTAATGGCCAGCAGGGGGCAGAATACTATTGTAAAGAAGTCTCGATCACCAGCTTTGAGTCCTCTTTAACACAGCATGTTGTTTGTTTTTTTGTTGAAGAAACAATAGCTGTGTCCCAACTCAGGGGCTGCATCCTTTGGAGGATGTATTTCAAAGCTGATTGCGTCATAGCGGCACGTCAAAGGCTGTCCCATTTCGACAGCTCCTTTAGATGCGGCCGACAAATTTCCCAGGCAACGAAGGACCCATCGGGTGAATCCTTCGTGGCCCAACATATCCCGAGATTCTCAAGCGGCTGAGGAATACAACTTTCTTCTTTTTTAAAATGTTTTATTGATGTTTTCAGGTTAAAGTTAAAAGGAAAAGAAAGGGAAAAAAGTAAAAAGAACTGATTGCTATAAACCACACACTAGTACACATTGGTACAGGTAAGAGTTATTCAAATTAACCAGACAGGGGGTTACACCCTTTGGAATATGTAATCAATTTTTCCAGTATTTTATAGATTGTTCAAAATAAAGTCTTAAGGAAAAGCTCAGTCTCTCCAGACAGTGTATTTTCATGACGATCGCAGTCCTGTCGTCCTCAGATGGTGGGTTTGTCTGAAGCCACTCCGTGTGATGGCTTTCTTGCTTGCAGGCAAAAGTACTTTATAAGGATAATCATCCCGGGCCATGAGTTTGTCTGAGGTTTTACCCAGGTATAATATGATAAAAGAGCAATCAACTTGTAATCCAAAAATGTTTTTTATCTCTAGCAATCCTCTGCCAATATGGATGGATTACGGGGCAGGCCCAGGCCTCATCCTTCAGAACCTGCATCCTTCCAAGGCTGCAGCCCCTGAATTGAGACAGAGCAAATAAGTTGGTGACTATGTCTGTGAAGGTTCTCAGTCATCCAGGTCATGGTAATTCTAAGGTCAATCCAAAAGGCAACTGGACTTGGTTGAAGTTCAGAGGCTGTATTTCTAGCTTCGTCCACCAGTTAATGTAGAACTGAAGAAGCATTTTGGACGAGAGGTGAAACGTCTTCAAAAGTTGCCTTTTGGATTAAGCTTGGCAGTTTGTGAACACCGTATACCTAAGTTGAGGCTTCAAAAAAGGTTGCCTTCAAGTCAACACCAGTGGCGACCTTTACTTCTTTTATAGTCTACGATGTCAACTGGTAGGACTTTAGCAAGGAGATGTGATACTAACAAGAAATCTGCTGACATGTAGACAATGCCCGTCTGTCCTGGTCTCATTATCCAGATCATTTGCATCAATTAGTGCAGCTTCAGCAGGTTGTTAATAGCTTTAAAGGTGTATTTTGTTACCTACATACCGGGTCATGGTAGTCTTTTTTAGTCTAAGCTAAGCTAAGCTAAGAGGCTACTGGTTGTAGCTTCACATTTGCCAGAAACGTGTAACAAGAAATCCTTGTCTAATTAGCTGGCTAATTAGCATAAGTTAGTGAGCGTTAGTGGTGTTTGTAGCTGCATTTTGTTACCTACGGACTGCGCCACATTAGTCTATTGTCTATGCTAAGCTAAGCTAACAGGCTGCTATGTGTAGCTATGTATTTACCACACAAAGTGGTAAGAAAGAAAATAAGTATATTTCCAGAACATGCTGTAAACGTAAACAACCGCTACCCTTATGTTTACAATTACGTCTGTAGGCCATAATAATACCGTCTCTCTTTCATAATGTCCTCCCTGGCAGTAAACATCTTTATAACTATTCAATGAATCACCTATTTAAAAAGGGGACTCATTGTCAACTACGCTTTACTCACAAAGAGGAGCTCACTTCACTCCAGCACTTTTCCAGATTAGCCCTGAGAGGAAGTGCTCAGTGAAAGATGTGCTCACTATTTTGTCAGTTTTCTGACAGTGAATTATTTCCCCCACTGCATCAATGTGGCAACACTGCAGTGAGGCTGCTCGGTGTACACAGGCGGCCTTGTCTACTCAGGCAACAAAGGACATCTCTTCAAACAGGTAGGAGTATATATTTGAGAGAAAAATACTATATATGGTTCTGCGTTTATTAAGAGAAACCCCAAAGCTCTAACCAATATGTGAGAGGCAGCCTGCTGTACTTCAAAAGGTCTCTGCCAGTGTGCTAAGACTCATACTATTAAGTAATCACAGCTGACAGATCTGAGTCAGGAAATTTTTAAAATATTCATAAAGGACACTTGAGGGTGGGATGTGTCGATGTGAAGTGCAGAGCAGTGAAGGAACGCGTGTAGCTGCTCTGTCGTGGTGGTGTTACACTGTACAGGAGACTCTCTGTTCTAGGTCACAATGAACGGATTAAGGTGTCACATGGCAGGTGAGCGATATGAGCACCAGCCCACACGGGGACATCGGGGAATACAGTGATTTGAATAATCATCTATTTCAGGGAGATTTAACCAGAGTCAAGAGGCTGCTGGTATAATCCCCCCCCAGTTCTACTTTGTTTAACTCAGCCAGCCGTGTGCAGCCGGGAAAGATAGAGGGAGGTTTCACTGCTGCACAGAGGTGGCGACAACATTCTTTACTCAAGTGAAAGAAAAGTACTAGAAGTAGTAGTAGAAGATACTTGTGTACAAGAGGAAGTAGTGATTCAACTTCTTTGCTAAGGTCAAAGTGAAAAAGTATGAACTGAAATGTACTCGCAGAATAAAAGTGAAAAGTAGCTCTGTGAAGGACATTTCTGTCAGATTTGGGAGGTTATTAATCCTAAATCCTTCGTACTAATTAAAGCTCCTGTGAGGACCTTCGGTTTGTGTTGATTTTGGCGCCTCCTGTGGGCAAAGCTATACCTCTTTACTCATTGCTGATTTTGCCCTGTACATGTTTAAGTGGTGTTTTTGAACAAAAAAACCCTCCTGCTTTCTTTAACAGTCATATGTATCACTCACTTTACATTTCTGCTCTGGAAAATGTAAACAAAGGTAGTGTGCAGTTGATCGCTTTGTTTGCACTTTCAGGCATTAAAAATAACCATATAGAAATAATCAATCTTGTCGCTGATGGTCTGGTTTGCTTTTGTAGGTCATATAGAGCAGGGGTTCCCAACCCCCGGGCCGGTACCGGGCCGCGAAACCCAATAGGCGTCTGTGAGATTCCAAACATAGAATCAGAATCGTCGCATGTGCTCTGTGAAGTGTGCAACCACACGGGACAGTTGCAGCAACACTTCACAAGTTGCCCAATTCAGCTGGAAAACCGGAGACCTGGCAACCCTGGCTTCGCATCCAATGAAACTTTGATCATGAAGCCTGATGCCCCTCTACAGCTCTGTGCTATCAGTGAAATATATGAACAGCATATGGGCGTGTGACAGCGTGGAGATGAAGTTTATACTTTAACTGTACGCGGAAATACGGTCAGATTGCGACTCCTCCCTGTGCGCCATAACTCTGATAAACTACGCATGGATCACCTGCTGCTCTCCTCATTCACAGCATGTGGTGGAGACGTATTTTATTCTTTATAAAGGTTGTTCACGTAAATACTGGAGCGATCGCGACCCTATTGACTCAGGGGCAGAGCATGAGAAACACACACAGGTCGGTGTCCTCACTGCGCTGCATGAAACTGCTCACTGCTGGATCACATTGTTATAAACTCCACTAAGCTGCTTGTAGATCTCACTCTGGATCATCTGTCTCTGACCCGTGCCGTCTCTCCCTCTAGTCGGATCGACCGCCGTAATTAAAATTAATTTCAGTCTGTTTTATAACCAGCGAAAAACTCCTCACAGGGGCTTTAAATTAAGAAAATATACTGAAAATAATGAATATAAACCTCGCTCCGATGAGTAAATCAGTATCTTCTTGCTCTTAGTCTACTGTGACCTCTCTGGCAGTGTCCGACACTGCATTCAACCCATGCAAGTTTTCCTTTTGTCTGTTTCGCCTTTACCAGTTTATGCCTGTCGCGCTTGATGTGCACTGATGCGCCATGGTGTTACTACGCTCTGTGTTGTTGTCACATATATTTAGGTGGAGATAAATCTAGGGAGCAATTTGCCACAGCTTAAAGATGATACAGTCTCTTTAAGTGAAGTCCAAGTTGGAGCTTCCACTGCAGCCAGCAGTTTTACAGACAAATGATTCACTGTTTACAGTCCATTGTAACTCGAGACGTAAGAATGGATTGGAGTTAATAAACGTGTGCGCCCGCTGGCTGCACTTATATCCAGATATCTGTTTATATAGATCAATAAAAAGCTAAATTATCGTCAGGTGACCGGCGATGCATTCTGCCCCTTTTCCTCTGCACACAGACTGTCAAAACTCGCAGTAATGTTAGTGGAAAATACAACTATGACTACAAATGGAAAGCAGAACACATCCGACAGCAAGAAAAGGGTTCCTCGCCTTCAGATTCTGTATTTATATGCAGAATCAGATTATAGAGATTAGGTGGAAATTGCTATGGATGTGGGGAAGAAATAAAAATGCTTCCTCTCGAACTGAATCACAGCTAAAGTAATGAGCCTGTTGTGAAAATGTATGGAGTAGAAAGTAAAGGTATTTGTGTTCAAATGAAGGATGTCAAAGTGAAAAGGTGCCTGAAAAGGCTCAAGTAAATAACACCCGAATACTCAACTTATGTGCGTTTGCGTATCATTACTGTGCATCTCTGATCCCTCTAATTCCACTTTGTTTGACTCACCTGAGCACGTGCAGCATTAAAAGGTAAAGGGTGTTTCACTGATAAAAGCCAGCTGGGGAATCGAGTCTGTTTGTACGCTGAGGTGTAAGATGTGTCTAAGATGTGCATATGGAGAGATTTTGCGTGTTATCATACAGCAGCGGGCTGTTAACCCTCGCATGAGACCTCTGTCGGCCGCGCTCATTACAGATGGAGAGCAGATGGAGGCGGCGGGCTCTAACACTCCACCAACTCCACTGACGTAGGGAGGAAGAAAGCAGCTCGATACACCTAATTGACAGCGTGGTGTCTGGATGGGAGCTGTAGTTTAGGGTGCAGCGGAGTCCCAGGTGGAATGCGTAAACAGCACAGTGACGGCGATCAGAGCCGAAGCGGATCCTGCTGCGGCCGACGCGGAGACGCCGGAGGGACCAAACTTCTTCTTCTGTGATGCAAGCAGAAGTGGGTGCTAATTATCAATAGTTCTCAGGGCATTGTGGGAAACAGGAAAGGATACCCTGGGAGAGAGGATCTCTTGCGTGCGAAGACCGATCAAAAACAGGCTCGTTTTACTATTTAGCTCATGTGTGAGTATTTCTAAGGACGCGTTTTAGTCTCAATGAGGCATTTTCCGGAAAACACAGGCATCAGTAGGAGTTGGAGGGGGCGGATACAAATCTTCACTAACATTCATTTACTCCCGAGAACAAGCTGTGGTGTAATGTCATTTCAGGATAGAGAGAGAGAGACTTTCTTTGTGATATGTGGTTGTGATGTTCCCACGCACTTAGTAGTCTCTCTGTCTTTCTGTAAAAAGTGCCTTTCTATTGATATTCTCCTTCCACTCCGCGCTCTCCCTCACCTCTGCCAAGACGCTGTGCAGTGGCCTCCATGCTGTCAGGAAATATTCCTGCTTGTGGGGCTTATTCGGTTTAAGATAGGACAAGGCAAGTCAAACTTTTATATTTTACATTTCATGCATGAAGGGAACACAATGAGGCGCACATAAAACATTTAAATGCAGAAGAATTGGCAGAGATCGGTTTAAGGAGAATACAAAAAGAGAAGCTCTCAAGGAATAAAAAGAAAAGAATGATTTTTCCTTTCAATTTTCTTGGAGCACACTTCAAACCCACGTTATTAGATGATGCCACTTATATATTCTGCATCCGCCTGATCCGGTTATATGAAAGATGTATATGACATGAAATATTGAATTCCAGAATGCCACTTTTTTACGCTTGCACTGTCAAACGGATAAATTGCGTGCGTCTTGGGCACACGCATTCTGCAGAAAAACAACCTGGAACTGGGTGTGTTTTAAGATTGACTTACTGGTATATGGAGTTTATTATCTGAGAGGGAAATCGCTTTGCAGTGTCGGCCCCCTAAATGTAACATGCACAGTGAAGGGATAGATCAAACAACTAATGGACAAGCCAAGAAATCTCCATATTGCAAACACCCACAGTAATCAGGACAAAAACTACACCATACTTTACTGCTGTGTTTATGAAAGTACAAGAATTCAACATGAGAAAATAGTGAACAAGAAAGACCCAACATGTTTTACTGTTATAATAATGCCTGACCATGATTATGGCTCAGTGATAAACAGGAGTACTGCACTGTAATAAAGCCAAACTTGTCTCCTAGAAATGATGGTATTTAATACTAATGTGCATCCCCAATTATGTGTTGGGAGACATATTATCACCAGCTGTAAGCCATCAGCATTATGAGCAATAAAAGCATGAAAAAGTGCACAAAAACAAGACGGTTATGTGTTTGAACCCGCCGCCCGGCTGGTGTGTGCAGTCTGTATGTCCTCCTTGTGTCTGTGTGGGTTTTCTCAGGCTACTCCGGCGTCCTCCCACAGTCCAAAGACACGCAGGTTAGGTTAATTGGCTGCTTTAAATTGCCGGTGGGTGTAAATGTGAGTGTGAATCATCGTCTGTCTGTGTGTCAGCCCTGTGATTGACTGGCAGCCTGTTCAGTTTGTACTCCCCCTCTCGTCCAATGTCAGCTGGGATCCGCTCCAGCCCTCCAAGGCCCTGTAATGATTAGCAGTACGGCTGATTGATGGATCAACGTAATTAGGAAATGTTTTATTGGACATGTCAAGTTGCAAAATGTTATATCAAATAAATATTATAGCATGTTAATGCTGAATGTATTTGCAAAATGTTCACTTGCAACATTCTGCTTTCCCTACGTAGTCTGCCTGTTGGTTCTCTGTGATTCACACTTCAGGCTGTTTGGTTTGAGTCTTCAAATCACTTGGTCAAAGGAGGGAAAGATTGCTGCCTTGTTTACTTACTGAAAGTCTAAAAAATAAATGTCCTTTATTTAACCAAAACTACGACCTTTCCCTCACCTTAACTTAATTAAACCATGCGGGTGTTTCTGGGTGTCACAGCCCTTCACTTTCCTTGACCTACACAAAAGTGTAGCACTTCCTTTATGTGGTCTTGAAACATTATCCATTGACTGATTGCATCTCTCCATACATGTATTTGGTGATGCAAATTATTGATTATTTCCAGGAGGCAGGTTTGAATCAGGGCTGCATGGTGGTGCAGTGGTTAGCGCTGTTGGTTTGAATCCCGGTTCAGACATAGTGGGCCTCTCTGTGTGTAGTATGTCGGCTTTCTCCCACAGTCCAAAGACAAGCTCTCGTTAGGTTCACTGGTGACTAAAATTGGCCGTGAATGTGAGCGTGAGAGGTTGTCTATCTCTCTGTGTCAGCCCTGTGATTGACTGGCTATCAGTCCAGGGTGTAACCCCCGCCTCTCGCACGATGACAGCTGGGATCGGCTCCAGCCCCCCGACGACCCCGTACAGGATAAGCAGTTTAGATACTGGATGGATGGAGGTTTGAATGAACAGAGGTTGAGATGTTCTGACATTTAGTCTTCAGTGTGGTTATTGTAGGCGCCTACACTTTCAATAACAAACTCCAAAGTGTAATTTCTTTCATCTGTCTCTTATTAAGCGCACGTCTGCATAGATTTCCTGTCACATCATTCTGCTCTCCAAGCACAATAACACCTGATGACACTGCCAGGATTATTTTCCGAGACTTGACAAAACTCAAAAGACACAAACTGTTTTCAAAGGCTCAGTGTTTCTCCTGGTGTCAGGTAAACATGACCTTACGTGTAAAACCCCATTTAAATACACACTGCAGGTGCAGGAACAATCAATAGCTGTACACAAACCTCTGACTCCAGTCGAAGACAACAAACAGAAGCTGTTTTGGGACATAAAATCCCTTTAATAGTGGAAAACAAAGCAAAACAAGCTGTCATATGTATGCAGGGGTGGTGTGATTTCTCACAATGACTCAGTGAAAACAAACTCTTTCCTCGTGTCGAGGAAGTTTGGCACTGACCGACACACGCCTCCACATTAGCTACAACACCGAAGAATCCTTTTACATGATCAAAATAAAGTCTTGAAACCGCAGACTCACACGTACAACCTCCCCATCACTCAGTCTTTGGCACAACCAGAAGTTGTCGAGCTTTCTGCAAGGTTCACCTCGGTCAAGAGCATGCATCAGTTTAATTAGATTATGCCAACAGGGTTCACTTTGTAATTACGCAGAACACCTGCTTACCACATGTCACGCTCCTTCAGAATTACAGTCAGAGTGCAGAGAAAGGGTAATACTCTTCCATTTGCATGTATTTATCATTTCTTTCCTTGTCAGAAGCAGCTGCACAAAGCTCCGGCTCCACACGCCTGGTTGTTGACGAGCGTCTTTCAATTTGGTGCAGTAACAGACTTTTAAATAAAACCCTTTCATTGGAGACATGTTGGACCTTGAGGTTTTTAATGTTGCTTTTCACAGTGCCTTGATACGTGTGATTTGTCTCCAATGACACACATTTCAATGCCACATTGTTCCCGTTGTTTATGCTGCATTTTAACCAATACAGTTTTTCGACTCTCTCCACTGCATATAGAGCCGCTTTTTTATTTTAATCAGAGTTTTTCTTCTTTTGCAAGCCCCCGTGCAGCCATCTCTCCTAGAGATTACATATACACACGCACAAGTAATTTGTAACAGCAAATATGTTTCAAGGGAATCATAATCCCATACGAGTTGAGTTTTTCCGTTGCCGCAGAAAGCTCATTTTGTTAATTAAAGTACCTGGAAAGTTGTGTAAATGTTGATCCTGAATGTGTCGAGGTCGGTAGTGCAGGCAGGAGGGAATTGGACCCCAGCTCAGGCGGCCACAGGTAGGCTGCTGTAATTTAGTGTGCATTTAATGGCTTACAGGGAGAGGTAGGCAGGCAGGCCGGTAAGATCCAGGTAAAGGTAAAAAACAACAACTCAAAAACTCAAAAGACAAAGCGGGACAGCAACAAAAAATAGTTACAAAGCGCATGGCAATGAGAGAGAACTGGTCCATATATATATGGAGTGAGGCTGATGAGTGAAGTGGAGAGGTGAGCATGTACGGGGGCGGGGAAGGTCAGGGCTGATTGGAACAGGGAACAGGTGTGTAGACGGGGAAGGGAGGTAAAGTCTGAGGGCCTCTGGTGGAGAGGTGGAAAAGGGCAGGAGGAACGGGGGGGAGGCGATGCCCTGGGAGAAGTGAGCATGGTCTGAAGACAGACACTCGGCAATCTTGCGATCCACTTGTAGTGATAGCTTCATGAATCAACTTTTCTCAAGGTAATGTTTAACACAGAAGTAGTCAGCAACGACTTGAGACGTAGGAGTTTTTATTAACATTGAACTGGAATCATAATGTTTCTGTAACTATAACCTTCAGGCTGTCGAACGCTGGAGTGAGAGAGTCCTGCACGTTGGCTGTCTGACTGTAAAGGCAAAAAACACTGATTGATTTTTAAGTGGGTTCAAATGACAAAAGGTTACATTTTCATAGGCGGTCCCCCCAAAGGTACGTCTGTAAAGGTCTTCTATGCGAGCAGCTTATTAAGACCCAAATTTATGTTTGCTAATAATAATAGAGAGCTACAAACTCAGCCTGGGGTGGCAGCGGGTGGGCCAAAAACACACTGGATTTCCACCTAGGAGAGCAGGGTTAGATTCCAGAGGGATAAAAAACAACAATGGCTTATACAAATTACTTACATGACGTGACTAAGAAAGTCATAACATACAGATTTGAACCCAAACCATCATCTTTTCCTGAAGCTAAACATCCGTTTTGTGCCTTAACCTCACCAAACTGCAGCCGGCTCTCAGAGCTAACCATGTTTGTCAGGTACAACTGTTGCACTCACCTTGCTGCAGTCCTCTCTGCTACTCTTGAACAATCAAATATGTCGTGTTATGTGTTGGCAATTTCTTCCCCAACCAGCCTCTTGCACTGCTATAAATGCGATGTTTCATTTACTCTAGCAACCACTTCTGTGGAAATAATCCAGGCAGCAATTATGTTGTCATCACATTGTTATTAGGCAAGCAATTTAGTAACATTGAAACCTTATTTTCAGGACACAAGGTTGCCCTTTTAGCGTGTGTGTAGCCGCCTGAGTGCAAACGCTTCCAAAGTTCAGGTTTAACCCAGCTTTCTGTCCGTCAAAGAAATCACTTTATAAGACTCAATCTCTCCGGTATAGCTCGCAAAGAGCAACTCCTCTGACTCTATCCGCGCCTGCTCTCCACTGCTTGCCCTTTTGGACCTCCATCCACACACAAACATTCACATCTGACATCGCTCCTTGTTGTACACACACACACACACACACACACACACACAAACATTCCTCACACTCGTGCACATTAGCAGCAGTGCGAGGATGCAAAGATGAGGCCCTGCTCTTTCAGCAGGCTATAAAAATAGAGGCTTTTATTAACACTGATAAAAAATTCCATCTTCTTATCGACAAGCGAAAGGGAGAAGGGCGGGAGCGTTTTGCTGCAGCGCCGCTCAGAATACGGATGCTGCTGGGCAGAGGGAGAGCTGGAGACACCGAGAGAGGCAGGAAGGGAGATGATCTGGGTGAGGAGAGGGGGGAGTATCTGTATTAAACTAAAGCCAAACAGAAGCAAAATGAGTCTGGACAATGAGAGAACCAGATGGTGGTTTGGTGGGGAAAGGACCGGGCATTGGGAGATGGAGGATGAAGGTAGAACGCTAACTACCAGAGAGAGTTGGAATATGAGAGAAAGACAGATGGAGAGAAAGGAGGGAGTCGAGGGGGGGGTGGGGGCTGCTGGGGGGTGGGTTTGTCTTCACTGCCCTTGTTCGTTTAATCGAGGTTTGGTTGTAGCAGTATGGAAAAAACCACTGCAGTGTGGTGCAGCAGAGTCCGAACAGCACGGATGTGCAAACGCCGCGCACCTTGGGACCTGCGCTGAATGCAGGTGGAGTGGTGCAGAGCGGGAAGAGGTGGAGAAGGGGGGAGGGGCAGGAGGGGTGGATGGGGGATGAAGGAGGAAGGAGCGGGCAGGAGGTGGAGGTTGCAGGAACAGGTGGGGGAACAGCGGGTGGGGACGGGGGGGAAGGGAAAAAAAATTGTCCCGGTAGCAGCGCAGGCAGGTTTCATCATAAAGCACCTTGATGATGCTTTAATGACCCAAAGAGCTTCTGAGTGAAAAATGAGCTAAAAATACACGTCGATCATTTATTGAGTGTGACATTTCAGTTGATCCACTAATGACTGATGTAATTAAACTTATCTTTCCATGAGAGCTCGGCCATGAGGGAGTGTACGGGATGGGGAAGGAGGGGATGAATGTTATATTTCACTACTATAGAAACATCACCCTCCCCTTGACTGCCCTCTTCTAAACGCCTCAAAATATAATTGACTTATTTTACGAAAGAGAACTCCACCAGCGTCTTTTTTCAGGTCTCGTGGAGTACTACTGCATGTGTGAGAAATGTTGATAGAGCATTCTATGGCTGCAGAGGGAGCTGTGTGTGAAGACTGATAAAACTGACTGAAGCGAGACTTGAGTCAGCATCAGTTGAATTTGAAGACCACAAGTCTGAAATGAAAACAGGCTGGGGGTTTGGAGATAGAAAGAAGTGAGCTCGCCACTCCTCTGGAGCCAGGTCCTAATCTCTGCTTCAGCATAGCGGCAGGATACGCTACGGTAACAAAAATGCATCTCAAAAAGAAGTGTGAGCGAGGCGCATTATGAGCACCAGGTTTTATCAAAAAAGAAAATGCATGGAATAAAAAACAGAACATAACGCTCTTTAAATAACTGTCCATTGTGGCATAGCGCCACGTGCAGAAGCTAAGCATCATCCCAGTACAAAACTATTCTCTGTGTTTCTCGACAACAGCAACATGTGCTGTCGTGGACCGTTTTGTGCACAATCAGGTATGTTATTACTTTGAGATGTACTCTAATTAGTTTGCACTTTGGAAGGCCAGCAGCAACTAAGGTCAAAGTTGAAATACATTAACGTTGTGCTTGGGCTCACAGGCAATTTGTAGTGGTTCTCTGTGCCCAGGGTTACACTGCCTCTTAGTTGGCCTGCACTGCTGCTCCAGTAGGAAAACAGCACAGCCAGTGGAGAGCTGATTTACCAGAAAGCCTACAATGAGAACCAGACTAAATGTTGACATGTCCCATTGTGTTGCCTACGGAAGCCCTAAGTGGACATGCATCCATACATTTTATTTACTCCGTTTTCCCTTCATACCGTGTCATTTCCAATTACTTTCTCGAGAACTCAATTTATTTATCTCATTATCTCGAGATAACAGCGCTGCACCACTGTAACATCAGATGATCATAACTTGTATTGCCAGAGTTGCAAAAGCACAAAGCCAACATAGAAACAGGCTTAACTAACCTCATTAGTGTGGGCAGTGGCAGCATGGCATGTTGCGGTCTGTCCTATCACAGAGACCAGCCTGTTGTTTTGTTTAGTAGAGCGCCAGAATGTTATCCTATCATCTCAAGAAAAACAAGCTTTGTTATCTTGAGATAGTGAGAAAAATAAACAACTGAAATTAACTCGTTATCACGGGAAAAAGGAGTAAATAAAATGTATGGATGCATGACCGCTAAGGGCTTCCGTAGTTGCCCAGTGTTTAAGCTACATCTCTTCACCTAACAACAATGAGCTGCTGCAATGCCAAAGAGTTCTATTTAATAACTAAAAGACGCAGAGCATTAATACATTCAGGTGATGTAGTCTTATATAAATATTAATAGAATGTGGATTTTCAATGCAGCAGGTAGGGATAACATAAAATGGCAATATCCAATCCCTCTGAGCTTTGATAGACTTCCACAGCTCCTTTCACCACCGTACTGTGTCCTTATCTTTGAATACTTCATATCTTCTACAGAATATCACTGTTAATATAATTCCTCCTAAACTTCAGTTCCCAGTACTTTACACCATAGGTAGCCTATCTAAAAAATGTACTTTCAGAGTATAAATGATGTCACATTTCCCCTATAATACTTCATTCTTACTGTCTTGTTCTCCATAGTCCTGATTTCTTGCACTGTACCTTCATTAAACTTCCAGTCTGAACAGAGTAGGCCTATTTAATTAGTTTCAGAATCATAAAAATAAATTACACTGTGAATCAGGGGCTTTATTACAGTTCTCCATATTATATGTTGGTCACCGACAAATTGGTCCTATTAGCTAGTTCAGTGTGATGGAAAAATAAGCCCTGAGACAACGACAGGATTGTTGTCCTCTGCGTATGAGAAGCACCTTTTTAAATTAATCTCACCAGGGAGGAATGGCAAAACAATTTTCTCCTCTTATTGACCTCCTTCCTCCCTAACAATATCTGTAAACACCCCCAATAGGTTTGATCACATTGAAGGATGCTCAATGCTGTTGTCACATTTATCACATTTGAGCCATCTGTCTCTCCTCACCGCGATGGAGGCCTGCCAAAGCTGGACCTCGCTGCACCTGACACATACGGATGTTTTAGTATTCCGGTGTCTTCCCGAGGTATCCGAGTTATCTTCAGCTCCATCGTTCCCGCTCACTCTTGTCTTGCGAGGCAAAAAGGCAGAGCCTGAGCCTTACACGCAATAATACGCTCAGGCGAGATAGAGGAATTGCTTCTCTAAGGACTCCAACACTCGTCCAATCAATCCCGCCACAAAGCAAAGATCTGCCTGAATTTTTCCAAGAGGCACCCCTGCCCTGTCCTCCTTTGTACCCGCCACAATAAAGCCCTCAGAGGAGTCTTGTACTGATCAAAGGCCGTTCTCTCCATCTTTTAAAGGAAAATGAAGGACATCCATTCTCATTAGACCCTGTGTTGCCTTTTGTAGAGACAAGTCTGAGTCTTCAGGGCAGGCGTCACATGGGCACACAGTAGGATGTGAAGTGTTACCGCGGGGCGAAGCAGCCTTTAAGACAGCTTTGTTAAGTGTTGACACGATAAACATTGAGTCCAGACCAAATTGTCCTCATGAAATATGTATCTGTCCAAAGGGATACAGGCTGTGTTTATCTACAAGGCTGAGTGCTGTGAGGGCTAAAATAAGACTATCCACCAGTGGCCTTATTTCCTTCAATACCAACTGAGGCTCTGATGACAACGCTACATTTCCTTGAACAAGCTGGATGTGAACTTCAGCAATTTCATGTAATACTGCTGACTGCCTTCAGTTTTCACTATGCGTTGGTTGCAGATACAGTGAAGTAACACGCGGATCGTAACACTGGAAGGAGAATGTTTGGAAAGCGTAAACATGTAAGGAAATATGAGCCACAACTAATGTTTTCTTTGATATGTTTAATGTGATTTTCTACTTTATGTTCTGATATTAACTGATTGCATTTTCAGTCTAGAAAATGGAAGACAATTGTAAAAAATGCTCGATGCAGTTTCCATAAAACTCCAACCAAACAGTTCAAAACTCGTGTTGTTCTTTTTATTGTAATGTCAAACGTCATTGGCTGCTTTTACAATTTAAACCCCCCTGGGAATGAATATATCCAACCATCCATCCATCCATCCGACCAACTATATATCCATATATCCATTCAACTATCCATCTATCCACCCAGATATTTATCCATCCATCCATCCTAATATTGAACTCTAGTACTCTGAGCCCTTTAAACAGCTTAAAATACATACTTCGCACTACGTTGTTCGACTTATTCCTTCTTTTTGCCTTATTAACATGATGTTGAACTGATGGTATGTTTTAGTTATTTGCTACACCAGGCCTCAACAAACAAACAACCTCACTGACTGATGTTAAAGGTGTTAAAAAGACCAAAAATTACGTTTTCGTTGGCCGGATGGATCCTCCCAAATATATGCCTGCATAGGCCATCTATGCAAGCATTTTGCATTACATCAATCCATCCATCCAACTATATATCCAACTACATATCCATCCATCCGTCCATCCATCCATCAACTGTATATTCATCCATCCATCTATCCAACTATATATCCATCCATCCATCTATACATCCATCCATTGGCCGGATGGATCCTCCCAAATATATGGCTGCATAGGCCATCTATGCAAGCATCTTATTACAACCCATACAAACCATACATACAACCCATAGTACAAAGAGCTACCAAAATTCCCGCCTGTTTTGGTGGAGTCACAAGAAAACCAAAAGTCAACGTATACCTGTGTGAGACATAACTGAGGTACTACAAACATACTTATTTAAACCCAAAGCAGGATCTTTTCCAAAACCTAAGCAAGTAGCCTGGTGTTTAAACCGAAGAAATCTGCGATGGTTTCACAATACTCCCCGTGTCCCCAGTTAGGTCTATCATTGACCGGCGACCTACATCTCAGTATGAGGATGTGTCGGCCAAACAAAATGTCACATTCTCCTGATTAGGATCCCAGAGACCTCGCCTGTAAAACATTGTTAAATATAATTGATTTTCATAATCTCTAAGGGCCACGTGTTATTTCTGTAGATATTTTAGATAGATTACTTGTCACGCACCACTACCACTTCCCAATCCTAATTAAGTTCATATTGATTTCTGTTAATAGAGTTAAGAGGTCTAACAGAGTGTTAAACCTCTGTGGAGTCTCACTGACCTCAAACCTCATTGACATCCCAGTGTATGAGAACATGTGTGTGTGAATGAGATATGACAAGAAGGGATGAATAATGTGCTCATGCTTGTTTACCCAAAACTTTAACACATATACTTTTCCAAACACCAAACTTGAGCAGGTAAAATCCGGTAATTTTTAATCAGGGAGGTTTTTTTGTACTAAAAATAGTTGCAGATCTATATTCTGTCAGTCAGCGAAGCACTTCATGGTTGCGGCTTTAAATTAAATATGCTAATGTTTTAATGCATTAATAGAGTTTCTCCAACCTTGACATAGAGACGTGGGGACGACAGAAACATAGATAAAGTGCTATTCTGACCTATAAGGCGGCCAAAAAATTCAGTTTTTTTTCAAATCATTAAGTTGTCTAAATGATACATTTAACCAAAGGCTAGAAAACAACCAAAAGCGGTGCATTAGCTGGTTTACCATCTGTCACGCTGATAAGGCTCCCGTGTGGTTTACTGATAAATACAAGCAGCCGGTGATCACCACTTTTAATTATAGATCTGTTTTTTCCCCAAGTGCCTGGGAAACTAATTAGGGCGTGTGGAGCACACCCGTCACACTGATGCTCTGATACATGCCGCGGCGTGTTATTTCTCAGCAATCTCTCACTGCCCACAAATTATGAGACTCTGTCCTTTTAACAAGTTTTCTAATTTAAGTCGGGACAGTGTCGCCGCTAATTGATGTGAGTAAATATATACTGTCAGGATTCTGCACGGAGCTAATGTCTGCTTAATTATAGATGCCAGAGATTAATAACAGATTGTTTACTGTGGGGAAGAGATGCAGAGGGAAAGTGCATCTCATTGTAAATGTGTAACCTGGAAACTGAATGCATACTGTTATACGCTGCTTTTAAGAGCCACAAGATTTATGACTCTTGACCAAAACCATAATCGTTGTCTATCCTTTATTAAAAAGACATTTAACTCAAATTATGGTCTTTCCCCAAATGGTTTTGGACCCAAACCCAGACCATAAAGGAAGAGTTGGATATTTGCTTTCTATTTAAGAGTCAGATGAAAACATCAGTACAGTCCTCATGTCGCCACATTATGGATAGTAAGCTTAGCTTAGCATAAAAACTGGAGACCCAGGGGAAACAGCTTGCCTTGCTCTTTCAAAAGGTAATAAAAATCTCCCTATCAGCCTTTTTATAACTCAGCTACTGAACATCGCATCTTATTTGTTTATAGGTCAGCTGTTTGATTCTAACCTGATACATGTTTTTTGTGAAATATCTCCTCACAGTCTGCTAGCTATCTCTACTGTGCCTTGGAAATGCCAGTATTTCAGTATTTCAACACAGCCTTGCCTCTGTTAATGTGAAACAAACAAAGAGGCTCGGAGGGAGACACAACCTGATTCCAGCCAATTAGCAGCAGGTAGAGTTCCTGTACTGCCCTCCAACCTTGGCCTCTGCAGACTACGCAACTAACAAAGTTATACCCTGGTAATAAAACATTGCTTTCCTTATCGGGGATAACTCACCCCCGAGCAGCAGATGCTCCTGATTCAGCTTATTAGTGGGATGTTAGGGTCATATCCCTGCAATGCCCTTCCCCTAAAGAGCACTGAAGGGGATGGTTGTAATTGTTGGCTGTTAAGGTCAAATATCAACAAACTTTTTCCACAGTGGCAGAACCTATATTTACTGTTTGGCAAAACGATGGTTTAAAAATGACAAATAAGGTTTTCAAGCAGTTATCCTGAAGCTGCAGAGTCTCAAGGCTAGCCAAGAGATCGTCACAGGCCTTTATTAAATGGCATATGTCGTATTTAGGCTTTGTTTTCTACATTCAGTAAAAGGGAGGAAAGAAGCCAGCACAGAGCTTAAGAGAAGCTTGTAGGTGAGTTCTTACCTTCAGACAGTGAATTGGTGATTGTAAAGGACTGTGTCATTTGGCTGGTTGTTAATACTTACGTCTGCCAGGGGGCATCGGTTAGAATGCTCTCCAGACAAGATGTTCCTTTTATATATGTATTGATATTAGTTAAAGCAGTTGGGCGCGTGTGTTTCTGTAACACACAGAGGGGGAAAAAAAGTCAGAAAGCAACAATATATGAATATTACTACAACATGTTTTACGTGCTTATAGCATACAGTGCAATAGCATATTTAGCTGTTGAATAACATTTCTCTCACTTAAATAAACAGGTTAATTAACCAAGAAATAATAATAATGACTACGGTCAAATTAAGACATCTCTGACCCATATTATGTGCGGTAAAGACCAGTGCAACAGCAAGGCTTCTTTAACTTAAGGCTACTGGTATTTTAAGCTAGCAAAGCAGTACTACATACAAATATTAGCAAACTAAAATAACAAAGAAATAAACACACTGATAATTCTACATTAAGGCGCTTAAAGTTACATCTTTACCCCTCAGTATACAGACAGTAACAAGTGTTTATCGCTCGCTCCAACATTATCCACCGAGCAGTCTATATAGCGAACGCTATTACCGTGCAAACAACAACATATAAACATTATTGTGGGCAGAAAACTAACAACAAACAGCAGGAGTAGTTACTGGGTTTATGGACGCACACAGTCTGATACGGAACTAATTTCCAGGGCATTTCCAGTCATTTCAATTTTCGACTAATCTAATTACCTCATGAGCGAGTAATCGAAAATATATATTTTTTACTGTTAAAAAAAAACATACATGGGACACGGACCTCCTGGCCCGGAAATAGTAGGCTATATGCCTGCAACAGAACATTACTATCTAACACCTTTGCATTACTATAAATAAACTGCCAACAATAGAAAGCAAGGGCAATTTCAAAGCACGGAACAACCTTAACAGGCCCTTCAATTAACGTTGTTGTTACATTCTGTTGTCAAGCGTCACAGCAGTAGCCGACTGTATGGACTTCTGTAATGTGTTGCTGAACACGTAACTCACCTGTTTTCCACTCTCGTAGCTGTCGTCCGGCCTGATGGTGGCTTGAAATTCAGCTAAACAAACGCCATCAGCTCACGGAAGCCTTCTCCTTCCACAACACTTAATGAGAGCATATCTCTGGTCAGCATGTCTGTTATTAGCAGGCTAATCTTCCCCGAGACTGCCTGTTGTGTGTCTCTGCTGGCTTCTCCTTGTGCTTTAAGCGCATGCAGTTATCGAACTAGTATTTATGTGATATACAAGTTAAACACCATATATCTTGCACAGCATGTTATCGTCGTCTTTTCCTGGTCACGGCTGACATGGTGCAACTGAGTTAAACTACTTTAGCCGAAAACAACGCGTGCGCAAGTAGTGTGACGTTACTCGAATAATGACGTCAACAACGAGTACTCGAGTACTCGATTATTTGTCCCCATCCCTAATACAAACACTGCCGTCTTTTGGCCCAGCACAATCTTCAGAACTTTTTTACTGCCTCAGCATCAGGCGTCATCCTTGAGGGCAGCAGCGTGCTGCACTTCTGATTGGCTGCTGCTCAGCCAGCTAGTTCGCCACTGCCTGCGGAGGTCATCCTTTGCTACAGACAGAGCCATGTTAAGCTAAGCTAAGCTAACCAGCCCCTGACTGAGAATAAATAGATTATTCACTGATATGGATCTTCTCATGAAACACTCAGCAAGGAGGTGATTAAATATCCCAAAGTGTCAAACTATTCCTTTAACAATAGCAGTGTCAGATCAGAAAACAAACGGTTTAATTTTCAAACAGTGATTTAAAAAGGATTTAAAGAGGACAAATGATGAGGCCCTGCTGGTCGGGACGTCAGATCAAACAGAGCTTTTATGTCTCGCTATGGATCACAAAGGACGTATTCTGTCATTAAATCTGAAGGGCTCATTGTTAGTGTCGGTTCCCAGGATAGTCAGGACACAAAGAAATTAAAAAGTAATGAAATACAGATCAGCGTACACGTTTCTATTCTTGTGTCTATTAAAGCAGACTGTCAGTAGGTATGCGTACACCAAAGCAGCCTTATTGAGTGTTTCTGCATAATCATACATTTTGCAGGGAAACAGCACGCTGCCAGGTGAAGAAAGAGGCTTATAACTGCATGTTTATCAGAAGAGAAGCAGGGTAGTTTACACTCTTCCCGGGGGGTCGATAATGACAGCGGCTGTGGTGTGAATTGGAAATTTGCCGTGACTAAGACTGGCACCCAAATAAGGAAAACATTTAAAAGAAAACGAAAAAATCCGGATATGAAGCTGCGTTTTCCATTTGTGGCAGCTGCTGGCCAGTTAAAAATCGCTGTTGGCTCCAATCTGAAACTCTCAGACCTCTCTGGATTTATCCTCTGACATCTCTTTTGTGACCGCGCTTTTATCCTACCTGTGGCGCCTGTTTCTATCTGCTCTCCCCAGTTTTCAAAAGTGGAAACAGGAGGTTGCAAAGTGAGCTGTCGAAAGCAAGAAAACTCATTTCGGAGTATTGATCTGTGAATGCCCAACTGAGGTATCGTTTGTGCAATAAAGCAGTGAATATCTCGCTTTGTGCACCGTCGAATAACACCGACAATAAGTAAAAATTGGCCGTCGCAGGAGACATTTAATGCAACATGTGGAGGATCCATGGGTGTATTAGCAGCTGTTAAACTCTCTTGAGACTAGAAAGGTTTGCTAATCTAGATAATTATTACAGTGAGTGATTGGGCAGGCAGGAGGGGGCTCTTTAATTAGCAAACAAGACCCATCAGTTCTTTGGAGGCTGATTGGCCCCTTGACATTCATGTATCTGCACTGATGATACTGAGGAAAGTTCAGCTATTAATTAATCTGAGCTCAAATTTTTCCTCTTTTCTGGCATGTTTTCTGTGACCAGCTCGAATAACCTGCTGAATGCAGATCTGAATCAGAGTTTTCTCGCAAAACTTCCGCTTCAGAGCCAAATTAAAGTCTACAAACCGGGCTGGACTCCTCATCCGAGAGCCGATTAAACCAAATGTCTCAAAAAGCAGCGTCAGGAACACACTGCACAAACACTGTCTGCACCTGGACTGCAGGGACTGACAGGTTTTATAACACAAAGCCGAACACTGTGTCAGTGCTCCCTCCTGCCTGATCAGGAACTGGGCTGCGTTTGATCACTCCTCTCCTCTTTTCTGTGCACCAGATTTACTTCCCTGGTGCATTCAGAGCCGTTTGATTCTGCAAAGTAACAACACAACCCCCATTTCTTTCTTTTTACCCCCGTGTTTTCTGGTCCGCCCTGCTCCATTTGATGCACGGGCCTTTTGAAATATTCAGAGCTAACCCTTTCCATCTTATTACCTGCGTATCCAACTGGATATACAGTGGCAGAAGGCGCCCTGCTATGCAGCTGCAGTGTGGGCGTGTATATGAGCTGTGAAAGCTCAGAAGCCGTCCTTTATTTGATTAATCCTCCTCTTAACACGGCCCTCTGTGTGCTCTTCAGGGCAGCGCTGGGCTGGTTGATTCCGCTCCAGTCTGGGACCTTTTCACCCTGGGTGGATTTGCCATGGTTTGAAGAGGCTGGTGGACACGGTGGTGTTTTTAAACGGGCGACTGTTGGAGGAAGATGAGGGAGAGGAGAGGGGAGGTGAAGATGAGATGAAAGGGGAAGGGCAGATAGGGTAATGGATGACAAGGTAAAGCAAAGCAAAGAAAAAGACAGGCAGAGAGACGGATGTGTGAGCTGGTGGGGAACATTGAGAGCTAATGATGGGAAGAGAGGGAGAAGGAGGAGCAGGGGAGGCTGAGGTGCAACAGAACAAGGAGGAAGGCTTGGGGGAATGAGGTGTTAATGATTGGAGAGGGGGAGGAGGAGGAGGAGAGGTAGGCATGCGAAAGAAGGGAAAGAGCACCACAATTAAGCAACAAGGAATTAAAATGTCAGAGGAGTCGACCGGGACGACGAGAGAGGCAGAGTGAAGGAGTGTTAGAGGGTTTATGGATGGCCTCGCTCAGCTGAAGCGTGAGAACACACACAAACACACACGCACACACACGCAGAGGTCGGCAGCGAGGCTGAGTGACACAAAACAAAACAAACACACTCCGGAGCACATATATGACTGAGAGAAGAGGGCTGCAACGAGTGAGTCAGACATGGGACTCACTGCTAGATAAATCTGTTATGATGAAATGATCATTTCTTTTGTCGGCGAAATGTCGGGAATGCATGCAAAGTGCCCAAAACTATTTCCCAGAGGTCAGTGAAGTCTAAAAGTCAAGGATATTCCACTCAAAGTCATGTAACACAGACAAAAAGTAGCAAATCTTCGCTGGAGCTCGTGAATGTTTGACATTTATTTCCTTAAAAAATGTCTTAAAGGTGAATTCTGAAGCGCCTTGGTGGCCTTGAGATTAAGATGACGACCACAAAACGTGACGTCTCTGGTTCCAGCGTGGTTCGGGGCTTTCGGTGCATGTCACTCCCAATCTCGTTTAAAGTCCCCTCTCTGCCGTGATCAGCCAAATGGTGCCCTGAACATGGCACTAAAGGCTTCCAAAAAGGGCCTTAAACAAAAACAACAACAACAACAAAACATTTGGTCTTATTTTTTAAAGGTCTGGCCATTCATCTATGAAACCTTTGTCCTCACTGAAGTACTTTCAGACATGCTGGAAGACGACAACATCACTAAAAGGCGAGATTACACATGAAATGTTCAACTCCTGCACCAGTAATGTTTGTTAAAGTTGAACCAGGTAGTCTGTCAGTAAACTATGATTTCTATGTATGACAGACCATTACTATTTTACAGACCGCTTTCATTTTCTCCTCTAAATAAATTTGATTTATCCAGCATTGTTCGGATGCTGTTTGTTCCTTTTAAAATCTTTTTATTCTCACACTGGCACATCAATGTATTCTCGTACACGTCAGGGGTATTATCAAAACAAACATCATCTTGTGACATTTGGGTGTCATGAAAGTGTGTCAAAAAGGTTCCCCAGGTCTTTTCTTCTTCTCAGAGCCACCGACCGAGACGCGCACCATCTCCAAGTTAAGGCAGGACATAACGTCTCGGAGCCACTGACTTCTTGTGGGTAGGCCAGCATCCTTCCACTTGATCAGAATTCTTCGTCTAGCCGGAAGTAAGGCAAAAGCAACCATGTGGTGCTGTGCTGGTATCAGATGAAGAGCAGAGCTATCAGAGGGTCCGGATCAAGATTCCGGATGCTGTTTAATAAGCAATGAAAGAGACATTTTTCACAGCAATTTTACACAAATAACTGTCGGCCAAAAATATGTCCCAAGGTTCATATATTCAAAGGATCATTTAAAAAATTAATACAAAAATCTAAATTGTTGAATCAATCAATGGACTTCAATGTCCAACCCAATTACTGGACATATTTTTTTTTTTTCCAACTCTTTTTATTGACATTTTTCATTGAATAATAAACAAGTGAGTGGCAATGGTACAGCTCTGAGGTAGCATGTCAACAAACCCATTAACCCTACCTCTTCCAACCCACCCACCCACCTCAGGTCAGAACCAACCAGGGACATATGACACATACATACACTCATTCAGGCAGCACACACACAACCACACACACTCACACAAATGCACACACACATACAACAAGAGACAGACAATCCTCGAAATGATAGAATGAATGGTAGTAAGAGGCAATTACTGGACATATTTTTAAAGATTCAGAAAAACCCTGAATAACGTTCAGTCCTTTCTATCAGCCCTATGTGTGCTTGATAAAAATGGTACGGTTAGGTAAAGGTTAGGTAGAAATGGTGGTTGAGTGTAGCCCTTCACACACATACACTCCTCACACAATTTCCCAAAATTCTCATTGTTTTCAGTGAGAGGGACCCTTTTTGCACGCCGCTTCTCTGTTGCAGAGCGCCTTGCGTATTTCCGCTCTGTGCGCCTCGCGTTTTTGAGGAAACGCTCTGAGCACCTCGAGCTGACAAAACTTCCGACGTCATGGGCGTTTTTTCTCATTGTCCAATCAGATGAAAGGAGAGGCGGGCCTTCTGTCAGTTTACAATATAACGATTAGGTTAATGACAGCTGATGATTCGGTGGTTGCCTTAACAACAGGAGAAAAACAGGCTTTTTTTAACCGTAGGCTTCAATAAAAAATGCTGCGCGCCTCGCATTTTACAGCCTGCAACACTCTGCTCTGTCTGAGCCAGGCCCTAAGGATCATTTCAAATAAAGTTCTTGTAATGTTAAAACTTAAACTAAGACAAAACGTTTTAACTGCAACATTCTGAAGATATGTTCAGGATGTTATTGAGGCCTGGGATGTCAGAACGCCTTTTATAAAACATTTGATTGATTGATTGATTGATTGATTCTTTAATGACCACATAGCCAGGCTGGTGGAATTTGTTTCCAGTACAGCTTGGTACAGGTTCCAACATTAAACATTAAACATATAACATAGATATACAAACAGACAAACACATTTCATGCATAAGGCCATGCTTAATGCATTTGCTCAATGTTACATAAAATGTTACATAAAAAATGTTACATAAAAACAAAGGTAGAACGTGCTCACTGCAACATTCTGAGGATCTTTTCAGGTTCGTGAACATTCTCGCTGCAACTTTCTGAAAATGTTTTCAGAGAACGTTCTCCTACTGTTAAAAGGAACATTCTTGGAACCAAATAAAAACTTCCCGCTCAAAACATTACAGGAACATAGCACGTAACATTCTCAGAACAAAACATTTCCAGCTGGGCTGCCTCTAAAATTATTTAGAATTGCCCTTTTACACACGTCTCTCGAAGTGGGAGAATTTCCTGACGGATGGGGGGAGGGGGGGGTGGTCTCATGAGGCAGGACATGATGGAAAAAGTATGTTGCGCTCCCCGCAACTGGCGAACAATTTCAGTATCAGCCCTCACAGCCAGAAGCTCCAGAATCTCTTCTTCCCTCCAATTTGAAATCCAATTTCATCTTTGCTATTGCCGTCTTGTAAATAATCCTTCCTCTTCAACCCGTGATGTTTTTAATCATCCTGTTTTGTGCCGCTCTTCTGGTTTCGCACCGGTTGCATGATATAAATGTCATAACTCCGCCCACTGGCTCGTGGTGAATGTTCCTGACTATTACCTGCTCCGTTCACACACGCTCGCCACAACTTCTTGGAAGCATTTCACTAGGAGGCTGGCAGGAAAAAGATGGCATAAAGCTGTGCTGAAAAATTCAGCCATTTGCGTTCTCATCACGTTCACATTTCGACGACTCGGACAACGTTGGGAAAGTTTCAGGAGTGCAGTGCATGTGTGAAAGAAGGCAAACATTAATTGCAGGTCTGTGACAGAACAGTCTCCTGCATAAAGGTCAGATGTGCTGCACGCCACGCTGACCCTGACCGCACCACTCTGACTTTCTGCTTCTCTTCATAACACTCATTTCTACACTGGATGTAAAAGACGACTTCAGTTTTTTTTCAAGTACAGGCCGAAAGTTACACCAGGAGTCTGAGTTGTTTTGTGTTGTAGGATTCAGGAGTGATGAGCAGCATCCGTTACTGTAAGCGAACGTAACCGCGGCCTCATGAGGACTCCCCGCTGTTTAACAACCCTGTGATTGAACGACGCTACTCGTCTATTTGTCGCCTCTCTTCCCCCTCTCCTCTCCGCTTTGTTGAGTCAGTCTGATTATTTTCATCCCGCTGCCTGCCTGTCTCTCTCTATCTTACGTCTTTTTGCCTTCTTGTCAGTAACTGACTGCCACTGCATTTTGTCATGCATGCTTTCTACCCGTTGTCCCTTTCCTGCGCCTCCCTCTCTTTTCCCATTAATAATTTGTTATGCCACTCTTGCTCTGCGGGGCAGTTCTCATTGGACTCCATTTCTCTCTCTCCCAGTTCTGATTTGTTATGCCCCTGCCATTCCCTCATACACGTCTCATTGGTCACTGTCCGCTGAGCTTTCTATTACCTTCTCTCCCGCCTTCCTCTATATTAACCCCCCCTCCCCGTGTTGTTTGATCTCATACTTTTGCTGTCAGAGATTTGTTTCTCCCTACAGCATGCAACGGAGGTGTTTTTCATCTGTGACGCCTTTATCAGTAGAGAACACAAAGCGTGTGCAGCATAGGGAGGCTGCGTGTGAGGCCAGCAGCTTCAGTTTTGTCCGTCTTTCTGTTCAGGGGGAATTATTTAGTCACACAGTGCAGGTATTGCCATTTCAATCTGTCATTAGTACCACCTGAACGCACCAGAAGGCATATTAGAAGGCTCACTGGGAATATGGAGGCCATTATTGGAAAACAGAGAAGGGATACGCTTTGTGAAATACTGCACTCCAGTTTCCCCGTTAGATGTGATTGGATGTGTGTGTGATTGAATGTGTTTGTGTGTGCGAGTGTGAGGGAGTAAAGACAGCGAGGAGAAATTTATGGAAATACCAAATCATGACAGAGGAATTTTACCTTTGAAGTCACAGTGACGCAGGCAGTTTCACAGGCAAACTAGTTCCTACCAAGTGATTGTAAGCAGGGCTCGTCAACTATCGAAGATGTGTAACAATCGTCTGTGTAATATGAGAGTTTAAATAGAGAACAAAGGGGAGAAATTAGTTTTGTACAAGCTGAATATTCATTTCCCGTCTTTACGACATGTGCTCTCGATATTTAACAGGATGGTTTGTTACCTCCGCCACAAGGAAATGACACTAATGTGTCTGATACGCTCTAAACGAGGCACTCCTCAGCAGAAGAATTGACAGCAGCATTTGTTTGCTCAATCAGTTCAAATGATTTATGTTCAAGCTTTTCTGACGCACGATGTTGAAGGAATAAAAACTGTCTAGAGAAGCGAAGGCACGAATAGCAATGCATTGCTGTCATTGTTGCAGGTGTTGCAAGTGACGCAGCAAAAGTGGTGCTATGAGGGAGCAAATGCTTCATTTACACAACATTAGGAAAGGAAGAGTAGGAAAAAGAAAACAATTACCGCAACTCTGGAGGATTCGTGTTAATTCAAAGAACCAGATAAATATCCTGAATCAGCTTCTTTCACTGTGCTATGTATTTAGAGCTGTTTGTTAACAAGTAAAGATGCTAATCAGCAGTGTATAACTCATTTTAAACTAGCTGAATTTATTCTATCAGTGTTAACATTGAATTGTATTTGATGACACGATGGTAGTTGTTTTGTCCCATGTGGAGGTATAGTAGGGGCCAGGAATATTCTAGCAAGTATCTGTTCTGAAACACAATTACAATTGGACACTTATTTGAACCTTCTCCCCTCTCTTAACCACCGTCTGAATGATAAACATAGCATAACTGGCTACATTCTAGCTAGCCAGTTGTACCCGAGCGCTAGCCTGTCACAAAAGCTCATCATAATAAATGGTCTCCTGATTTCCTAACATGCCAGCTAGCTTGTTCCAAACAAAAAAAAATTTAGTACATTATGTGCTGAATGGTATGACATAAACGAAGCTCATGGGCTACGTTCTACCTAGCAATTATACCGAAGCGCTTGCCTTTCACATAAGCTCATCATGCTAGCTGGCTTACTGACATCCAGTCAACCTGCCGGCTAGCTTCTTTGCTAACCTGACAAAAGGTTTGCACAGCTTACTTGAGAGATGTGGTGTATGTGCAGCTTATGTCCCGAGACTGACTGAAAATCAGATTTATATTGAGGAGCAGTTTATTACTATAAAGTAAGGAAGAGGGTTAGCTAGCATGTTAGCTTCTCTTTGTTCCCTCAAAGACCAGCTCTGTCTACAGTCTACAGTTTGCAAAATGACCAGAATTAAATGTCAAACTGAAAAAAATGTAACCAGACAGCTCTGCTAGATTTACTTTGCCTTTGTGAGGAAATCTAATGATTTCAATATTTTACATCAAAGTATTATCGTTATAAATGGTGGTTTGTTCTGACTCCACAGGAGGTGAGGGAGGATGGTTTGATAAAAAAGACAGTGTCTGACTTTGAAACATTCAAGCTGTTTTTGAAACAGTCATCTGGGTCATTTCAGGAGAAAGTTACAAGTGACCTCGTCTTTGCTCCAGTGTGAGGGCTTGTTAAAGAGGAAAACATACAGTGTACTGTTGTGAACTCAACAAGCTACAGTGTGTCTGTGAGCTGCCATTCTCAGATCAATATACCCAAGGTTGACTGACAAAGCTGGACCGCAACACAGTGGAAAGAGTAGCTGTGCACTGTTGAGTTTTTCTTACATTCTCGCAGGTTTATGTTCGGTGAAAGCAGCTTTTACTCTGTCCGTCAAGCCCTGCTGCTGCTGTTAAATAAGGGGGTGGATCCGTGCTGGTGTTAGCGTCCATCTCTTGGGAGTCATTAGGTCTCATGATTGCTCTGCACAGTCGTATAAAGGCCGGGGTATATGAGGGCATTTTATAGCACCAGGCGCACTTTAAAGTGCAAACACTGCTCCCACCTGATATTTTCAGATTCCAGAGACATTAACTCCCACCAATTTATCTGTTTACAATTAAATTCAAGGGTGGCTTTGTGGACACTTAGTTCCCTTCATAGCTCGCTCAATGGAGATCTAAACATCGGTGAATGTTTGTTTTTATGTCTTTATTGTTCCTGCAGGGAGTGTTCGTGACCGACATAGTGAAGGACGTGAAAAAAGACTGGACACATTTATTTTCATGATAGCGTCTTCTCCAATATTCTCCTAATACCTAATGACACAGGTGTCGTCTGTCTACGAAGGTCCAGTATCTTGCTGCAGCAGTCTAATCTGGATTAACCACCTGAATCTCAATGTTAAATGTCCCCTTCAGAGTCTTATAATGTCACAGATTCATTTTGTATCAACTTGCCCCACTGCTTGCTGCAGCCATGCTATGTAATGCATAATAAAGGGAAATATATTGTGCATGTATTTATGTATGGCATTCAGCATGACATGCGAGGCACCCTGGGAACTGAGTACAATTTCAAATAAAGCGATGTGGGTCTCAACAACGCCTGCATGCGCATTTATAATGAAGGCTCTGCTGAAGAGGTTAACCCTGTGGTGTCTGAGGGCAGTTTTGCAATTTAGCTATTCATTAAATATGGCCATTGTTTACTGCCTGCTCCCATCTACTGAACACAGATAGGAGGCTCTTTACACCCTCAGGCTTTAATTTAGGATTCTTGGGTATAATGCTGTAAATGGAGTGTATCGATGTGTTTGATTGCCTTATTGCTTTGGTATTGATTTATGTTTTCATCTTCTCTTATGCCTCATCGTTAAATTGAACTGCAGTTCTCATGAATCAGATCAGGTGAGCTCTATTCTGACTCATGAAAAGGGGTTGGATTTGGGTAGTCTTTTTTAAATATACTGCATATATTATATTAAAATAAAAACGATAAGTCTGGCTTAGAGCTGTTAGACTTCAATTACAGACTTTTATTATGAATCTAATTTCCCTGAATTATGTTTAAGTCACATAATTATAAGAAATTCAAGCTGAAATTACAGATAATTTGTCTTCTTTTTAACAAATCCTGCTCTGCAAAGTCTCTGCGTGTTACTTAATTGCACCTACAGTATATCTTACACTGGATGAATATAGAAATAGACGTCATAAAAGTTTGAAAAAAAGGCCATTAGCGCTGGTGATAAGTGCTACTTCAAATTCTAAAATTATCCTAAAGGCAATGGTTTTCTTTTCTTCACCTCATCGCTGTTCTTTATGTGTGTTCTTGCACCTTTGTCATTGTTTATACACCTTTGTCACAGGGGAGCGTTATGTACTTGTGTGCATACGGCAAAGCGTCTGGAGCACACAGAACCTGTTCGCAAATGAGGGCACATTAAGATCAGACAACACTTGAGGGGGCTGGGGACTGAGGCTAATTTGCTTCAATAGGGTTCCTCCATAATGAATTCAAAAATGGCTGCTCGGAAATTGGAAGAAATTTGCAAACTGAGAGCCCTTGATGATTTCTCCTGCTCTGATGTCGAGTCACAAATTTGGGCCACGAGAAAGCAATCTGTGCAGGTCAAATAACATGACATCTCTCCATCATTCGGAGGAGGGACCTAAACAGTTATTTACTCTAACAATAAGCGTGCATTACATTAAATAACAACAGTGTTTATACATAGCTGCTGGTCTTAAATGAATGGTTGCCAAGCTGGATTCACTTTAAGGATGTGCATGCATGATTTATGGGGTAGTTTTAGTGCCTGGCGTTAGGGAAATAAGCAGAAGCATATTAGCTATGTGTGTGAGCCGTCCCTCCGCTCTGACTTTGCCCTGGGACTGGATGAGTGCTGTCACAATGTCTGACAAACCGGGCGCCTCTGCAACAAATCAGTCTCCTCCCAATCCTAGTCGATATAATGAGCGCAGACCTGCAGGCAGCTGGAGGCGTGTGTGTGTGAGCGTATCTGTGTATGTATGTGTGTGTTCCTCGTTGCACAGAGAGATGGGGGAAGAGAGAATACTCAAGAGATTAGAGATTTATTGATTACCCTTTGCTGCGTCTCCCCCCTCTCCCGCCTCCTCCCATCTTCCCTGGGTCTTCCATTCTGTGCCAGTTTATTTATAGCGAGTTTGTGGAGGCCAGTGTTTTTGGCTCTGCAGTGTGTTACAGACTTCCAGTGACCCGCCTTCTCTTAAAACATCATTACAGCAGCTTATCGAGTGCACCGACAGCAGCGTCAGAGTAATGGAAGGAGAACATGAAGGCAATAAGCTCTTGAATCCAGCAGACCCCCTCCTCTTTAAGTCTTTATAAATGCACCATGTTGTCTCGCGCTGCTGCTCTTTGAGCTATGGTAAAATGTAAATGTGAGATCCACCGAGCGTTAGAAGCTCTGATGAGCATGAATAAACAGCAACATGTAGACATGTACATGATTGTGCTTGCACAGTTTGATAATGTGTGTTTAGAATATGTATGAATGGGAGCGCAGGGGGCGGCAGGGGGGAACAAGAGCGCGGGGGCAGGTACTGGTTGAGGCTTGGCAGTTTATGTTTAGATTCACTGAGGCTGCAGGCTGATTTACATCAGGATGTGCTGGCTCTGGTCTACAGAGGAAGACCTACAGAACAATACTGAATCACATCCTTGACAACAGTAAGGGCAGAAAATACTAGACTGTTCTCCCAGCAGCAAATGTCTAAATATGACATGTTTACATGCGAGCTGCAAAGCCCTCTAGCAGCTGCTGTAATTATGACTCTTATCTGATGGGAGCGAGAGAGGAAGTCCAAATGTTGAACTGCATCAGTTTCTACTGAAAGTCAACATTGCTGCTTTTAAACATGACATGTTTTCTATCCCAAGGTGCCAATTACGGCGGCTCGGTCTACGTGCAAACCTAGGGTCAGTTTTTCCCTTGCAGTGCTCCAAGGAAAAGTTAGCACTAATAACATGTATCCCAAGTTACTTTCAAAGCCTTTCAAAACAAAGCAGTCAAAGTAGCAACAAGAAATAGGAAACATCTATCTGAATGGACTTTTGGTGCAACAATCATAAACATGTGGTTAGCTTCGCGGAACAGTTGCTGTTTGGTTATGTTAAGGCACCAAAGCTACTTGGTCAGGTTTTGGGGAAAAGATCATGGTTCAGGTTTAAATAAGAACTAACAAAGTTAGGTGCATAACTAATGTAGGTCATGCTGCATAAAAAGAAGTCAACATTAACTTGTTGTTTTGGACAGACTGCACTTGACCAATTCGCCTGCACTTGCTTTCGCAAGTCTTTTCAATCAAACTACGACCCCACAAGGTTTATTTATTAAACAGTGCATCACCGTTTCTTTAAATGTGTGATTGTGACATAATAAGGTAGAAAAGCTGATAAAAAGTGGCGCCGCTTGCCTGGTGTGTCGCTAGGTATCCCAGCATGTTTGGACGATACTTAGCGACGCATAGCAGTCTGGCAGCGTCACTTTTTAACAGCTTTTCTCACTTAGGCTACGTCATAGTCATACATTTTAAGAAGACGGTGTTTTACTGTTAAGTATACAACCTTGTGGGGAGCTGTTTGGATTGAAAAGACTCTGGCGAGGCTAGGCGGAAACAAGTGTAGGCGAATTGGTAACATGCAGTTTGTCCAAACCGTTAGTGTCCTGCATGAAAGTCCTGTGATTATTTATCCCATCCATCCCCCCCGACTGCCATCCCAAGAGGACTTCCAAACTTTTCATACCACTTCGACTGACTTGAAGAATGTCCAGACACTAAAAGGAGACCTAAAGGTTTATATTTTGACACATTGGGCTGCCGTACTTTGGAGTGTGAACCATTATCATTACGTGACCTTCACACAGTGGTTACTATTATTCTGCGACCTCCTCCAAGATCACAGCCCCTCCCGCACCCTCCGCTCAGCCTCTGCTGGACTATCAACCATCCCCACATCACGCTTCAGCACCATGGGTGCCCGAGCCTTCAGCTGCTCGGCACCCAGACTATGGAACTCCCTCCCCCCACACATGAGACAGTCAAACTCCATCACAACATTCAAATCCAAACTCAAAACCCACCTGTTCAAACTGGCATATTCACTTTGACACTGTGCACTGCACTTGTTTTAGGTTGATGTCTGGTTTTAATAATGTTTGATGTTTTATTGTATGCTTTTATTTCCTGTTCGGTGACCTCTGGTGACCTGAGAGGCGCCATCAAATAAAATTATTATTATTATTATTATTATTATTATTATTATTATTATTATTATTATAGCCATGACAAAAAGGTCCCCTATAATAAACTAAATAGTGATGTTAGCCAAAGTCAAGTGACTTTTGTTGTTTAATTTGGAGCACCTGTTGAAATCTCTCCATAAGAGAGTATATTCATTTTCATCAGTCACTTCTTTGGCTGGTGCTGCTTTCTTAAAGAGACCCCTTCTTACCACAGAACAAAGAGACTACTCCAGTTAAGTAGGAGGAACATCTGATCCACACCCAGTGAAAGATGATCATGAGTGTGTCAGGCCCTGTACATGTCGAGGGAGATTCCAAGGCTTCATCCAAACACCCCGGGGGTTTGGAGATTGCCTATTCTCCAGCTTGGCAACAACTGCCACATTTACACAATGCCTCAGCCCAAATGAGTATTCTAATGTGTCCCAGACTCACCGAGTGGGAGTGGGAAGATGACGGCGGGAGGCTTTACAGCACAGCGGAGGCTACATGGTAATATTTCTCTGCTTTCGCTTGTGTGAGAGCTGCTACAGCAGGATTTATCGCAGCGCATCAAAACACCTGAGGGGGAGTATATTTCTCTTTGCCCACTGCACCCTCCTAATAGATTGGAAGATATTAAGGCTCTGAGTACAGATGTCTTTTTTATAATTCTGTGCAGAGCACACATAGATTATTTAGTGAAGATGCTTTAAGGTTAAAAATCTATGTGCTTAATTAAATGGAAAATGGCACGCTGAATGTGCCTCACAGTCAGAAGCAGATAGATTTCCCCTCCATCCCTCCAAGTGTGTTAGTATGGATTTTTGGACAGGCAACAGACATCTGCAGTGCTGTTATATTTACCAAGCGGCCCTCCTGTGTGTATTCAGTAATGGTATCTTAATGTAGTTTGAGAGTTGAGACTTCATTTGGATGATAAACAGAGTTTAATCCTCTATAACATGCACACACACACACTCACAGATGAAGCACCTTGGGAATAAACTACCAGCAGCAACGTTTGACCCGCCAGGTGAAAAACCTTTTCTTGATTTACATACTGGGAGGCTGTGAAGTGGAACCAGGCCGAGTAATAGCCTCAGCTACTTCTAAAGTCTGATGTAATTGAAGTTTTTTACCTTTGGTGCACTGTCTCTACGTGTAGAAGGAAGAAGTATCTAAGTGCCTGGAATGAAAATGAACGTGTGCTAAGTGGACAGAAAGGTGGAAGCTCGGGAGGATTAGAGTGACTGTAAATCTGATTGCCGTGATGTAAGATCACAAGATCATTCGCGGCGCAAGCTGACGATTCGCATCACTTCCTGTTCTTCTTATCCGACACCTCTCTTTTTCGGCTGACCAGACCAGACCGCACCAGGCCTCTTAAAGACTCCTTCCTCAACAACTGATTTCCATCCTGAGTAGAGGCTGTCAGGCTATAATGGTGGAAAAGTAGGTCAGCATGTAAGAGCCAAGTGTGCCCTTTCCTCCAGGTATAGAGTGGCTAATACAAGCAGTGAGAGGTAACACTGTGTGTGTCTGTCTGTGAGCTGGCAGGGCTTTATGAGATGCTCAAGTCTCAGTCAGGGGGGATGCTGGGATGCCAGAGGCAGCCTACAGCTCTAACAACCACTCCACTACTACACTGGTGGGCGTATTTTTATTTATTTATCCCGTATTTAACCAGAAAGGTCCCACCGAGATACAATATATCTTCTGCCAGGAAGGCCTGGGCCAGATGGGCAAAAAGTAGGAATAAAAATGTTTCCTACAGACATAAACATAAGAAACAGACAAAAAAGCAGACATGCATCAGGGGCCGAAGATCCGTCATATGTACTTTATATTTCTACTTCACCGCATCTCAGAGGGTTACATTGTGCTATATGGTTTATTCCACTACATCTATCAGCCACTTATTCTTACTAGCTACTTTACAGATAAAGATTTTACATAAAAAGCCCACAATAAGCTCATAAAACACAATGCACTGTTAAAGATGAAACCCGTGTTTCCCAGCTTTATTGCTTATAAAAATGCTATCTCGCTTGGATTCCTTGTCTTCTTTAAGATGTCTACGAGTTGTTTGTAGCTCAAACAACGCATTATGTTTTATATTAAATCATGTTTTATTGCGTATGAGCAAAGAAACTGCAGGAAACGAGGACGACAGCCAAAGCGTTTGTAAAATGCCACCAAAGTAAGCCAGTAATGCTGCTGAGGAAGAGTTGTTGCATACCAGGATATCAGGATAACTCTGAACTTCACGACAAATAAACCGAGCACAGTGGATAAACAGCAAGCAATGCTGCTGGACCTGATGATGAAATCAAACAAAGAAGGACCTAATGAAAGAGAAGGATAAGACAATTGACGGCCTAGAGCAAAGAATTAAGGAGAATGGAGGATTTCATCTTAAACAGGCTGGATACCTCACACCAAATCTATGCAAGTGCTGCAGCCGGAAGTAAAGATGGGGAGGTTGCCCTGACAGAGGAACTGCAAATCCTTCCTCGATAGGATGGTAAAATATAGCCAGACATAAAAGTTTAGTTTGTAAGTGAAAATCACAAGATTGAGCTACTGCAGCAGGCGAAGATACTGACAAAGAAGAGCCATGACATGAAGGCAAAACGAGATAAATATAGGTATGGATTATCCTGACGCCCCTACAGTTAGAGTGTCTCTTGCTCACCACTCAAAGGCCAGTCAGAGGTTGACTCTTGTCCAGCCTCTTGTTCTGTCACTCTTTTTTTCGTCCTTGGCCCCTTCACCTCTGCCAGGATGTCCATTACATGAATACGGATCCAAGACCGGTAACAGGAGAAGTCTGCCTTCAAAGCTTTCTGCCAGAAAGACGTGCCAAAAAATGTTATCCACTTCTTGCAGGAGATTGTACCTGCTCGACTGAAGTAACACACAGAACGGGCTTTGGAATGGGGAAGTAAGAGGTTGCAATTCTCCCAGATACAAGTCAGCCACTGAAAGGATTTTGAAGCTGTTAGGGCGAGGTATTTGCATAATGCCGCTTTAAGTAAAGGATCTAAAAGCCTCTATATCCTGAGATAAGTGTATGTGAATGTTGATATGGAAGAATAAGTTGGCTCCACTCCCCAAAACGCTTCAGGGGTTGGATCAAACTCTGTAGTTCTTACACACTTAGTGGAAGGAAAACATTTTACTCACTCTCCTCAGCCTGTTACTTGCTAAAAAGTCAGTTAATGAAACCCCAATGCACACAGGGGATGCTTTTAAGCCCAAAAAGGTTCCTTTTGTTCCCACCGTCAAATGAAATGAATGACTTTCTGCTGGATGCCAGGACGAGCTGCACACTGATATTATTCATAATGGTGGGTTGTCATGGCGGCTCAGCGGCTAACCTTGAAGCCTCTCAGTTAGAGGGACTTGAGTTCGATTTTTTTTTTTGCCTTTCTCTTTGTGTGCAGGAGATCAGCGGGCTTTTGTTAAGTGTGGTTATTGTTCAGGTGTCAGATTAAGTGGTGCTTTAAGAGTCTGCAGGCTGTAGCTCTGTTTCATATGACCAGCCCTAAGACCCCCCCCCCCCCGTACTTGTTGATACGTACCCTGCACTTTATTTGACTTTCGCTCAACACATTAGCGCTTCAGCCCTCAATTGAAAAAGTGTCAAGAAAATTGGCAAAACATTTGTTTTTCCACTTTAAAAGTCCATTTGCTTCTTTTCCCTTTTGATCAACAAGGAAATCCAGGACTTAACTAGAGTTGATAAATGTTGCTTGTTGATTTAAAGCTAAAATACATCTTTTTAGGGCTCAATCAATCAATCTTTATTTATAAAGCAACAAACAACAACAACATAGGTTTTTATTACCTGAGACCAAACTAAATCCACCATGAACAAGAACTTGGCAACAGTGTCGAGAAAACTTACTTTTTACAGGCAGAAACCCCGAGCAGGACCAGCGTCACTGGTGGAGAGCTATCTGTCTCGAGCGGCTGAGCTGAGGGAAAGTGAGATGGATAAAGAGAGAGTAAGGGACAGTCATCGACAGGGAGACAGATACAAGCTGACAGCTAGTCTGGAAAATGCTAACATGTTCCTGTGGACAGTCTTTGTTTTTAAATATAACAAAAAGAAGTTATTACATGCTCAGTGTGACATAAGCTCCTGTCACTAAATAAAACACTCATATTTACATTACTTTTTTCAGTTTACATGAAGAACTTTCTGATCCGACAAAAGTTAACAATTAAGACAGTGAATCTGATCACACATTTAATGCTAGCTTTGAATCACCAAGTCCTCCAACACCCACTAACAAGGCCCACAGGAGCAGTAAATCAGCACCTCCACCGATGGTGTTTCACTCGTGATTAAAGTTGTGGAACAGGCGCAGTTTGGTTCTGTTCAGGCACAAAATCCTTAAAATGTTAAGAGATGTGGTGAGTACATTAGTTATATTGCAAACGCAAGTTACTTAATGTGTAGGACATAAGTGACACATGTAACTACATCACTGACTCCTATCATAATTAATACGACCCTTAGAACTCTCCTTTCAGGACTTAGAAGTATTTTATTTTCTGTTCTAAGATTACCCTGTGATTTCTGTTGATAAATCACACTGTTAAAAAAAAATTGTTGTTAGTTAGTGTCCAGGCTGCGTTCAAATTCAAAATCTGTTTTGTATTAATGGGGGGGGGGGACTGGTCGGTAGTCAGTCACAGGGCTGACACACAGAGACAGACAATCTTTCGCACTCACACCCCCGGTCAGCTATTTAGAGTCACCAATTAACCTTACAAGCATGTCTTTGGATCCGGGGTTTGAACCACTGACCTTCTAGCTGCCACTGCACCGGGCAGCCCTACAAACAATAAATACATTAATAAATTAATCAATTTAATAAGCCATGACAATCTTTCCTCTTCTCCCATTGAAAATGTCTTTTTTGTACAATCATTTAAACAGAATCAAGTTTGTGCTTTGCTTTAGTTGGATGTTCAAACGGTTCCACAAATTCAGCCCACAGATGGTTACGCACTTACTCTTCATTGTTGTGCGAGCACAGAGTCTCTTCAGGTTAAGTTTTCCCCTTCAATTGTAACCCCTCCTCTCTGATGAAAAACATCTTTTGAATATCAAACAGTCAATAACTCGATCGGCTGTCAACGATTTGTGGGTGCATCATTTGCAAATGCATGCGAGTAAATATCTGTTCAGATGCTGCTTAATTCTGATCGGTGCATGTAAATATGTGACATCACATGACGCTGAACTCCGAACCAGTGACTAAGGCATAAAGAAACATGTCAACATGTTGTAGCTAAGGAGCTACTGTGTGTTTATATCAGACTCAATCACGGATGTAAGATGCTGATTGAGAAAAGGAGTTTTGAAGGCCTCTAATGTTGGAGGTGAGGTTTGTTTACTCTATGAGAGATAAAAACTTCAAAAGGGAGACTAAGGATCACGCAGTTGTTTGACAGTTTTAAAAGCGCTGTGGGCAAATATTCACCCACATACTTGTTAAATGAATTATTAAAGCTCAGACAGAAAACAGCGATGCTTAATGCCTTTTATTCTGCTGGTAATAAATGAGCAGGCTTCTGTTCTGCACGACCTTTGCGCCCAGTCGGCTCCATTGTTGCCTTGACCGAAATCCCATTACAGACACGATGGGGAACTTCTCTGCTAACGTCATAAAACCAGCGGAGACATCGTTTCATGGTGTCCCTCTGAAAAACAAATCAGGAACCAGTTGAGCTCACAGAGACCTCTCTATCACTGTACAAATGAATTGAGTCTTTTATCTAATGTTTTATCGTTATTAATCTACTCTTACTTAACTTAACATCCATTTTTCCTGTATCATATTACACTGTGCCTTCTGTTTCAGGCCCACTTAACATGGACTTTATTGTATCAGTGTAATATAGAGACTTGCTTGATGGTATAACCCATGCATCCCTCTTCCTTTGATTGAATTGTATCCCGCTTTATCTGTGCGACCTGTGCCGAGCTTCTGTAAACAAAAGAAGGAGAGATTTGTAGCTGGAGGAGGAGGCATTCAGGGGCGGAAACAGATTAAGCAAAATTGCATCGCAGAATATTCAGAAAACACCCACATCAGGTAAACCCACAGTGACAGAGCAGCACTGAGGAGTTTCTTTGGCTTCTTTGGCCCCGGTGTAAAGCTCGAAATGGGTGGATTTGTTTTTCTTGTGATGAATTAACCATACGTGGGACTTTTCCAACAAACTCCTTCGCATAATGTCACAGTTCAAAGTTAGTGGTAGCAGGGATTAGGACCCACATGCAGACAAAGCAGTAAAGGCAGAGTAGGAAGGGCTTGGGACTGCTTCTAAGAGAGCGTGACACGGTTTTATACTGGAACAGATAAGCAGGCTGGGATGTCATGAGCATTACATGGAAGCAGCCAAACGTCACCTACTTCTTTTAGGAACGACCACGCCCCCGTTTGGGTGAAAACAAGTGAGAACATGCCTGATGGATCAGTGTTTTTGAGACTGTCAGTAGTACACCACACACACAAACATGTGCTTTAATAGTGTCACAAGTGTGAAGTATAAAAAACACTTCTTGCAGCGTGACAAACTGAAAGATGGCTGGATGCATGTTTGCAAAGCGGTGGTGCCAGATGAGCCCTCGCTACACTAAAGGTACACCAAGAGATGTAGGTGGGTCTTGGCATCGTGACTTGAAGCTGCTGCTTAATGTTTTGTAAAAAAAGTTTTATTTTAACAAAGAGAAAAGAAATTCTCTCTGCAGCTTTATGCCATCAAAAGAAAGGATGAACGTGGGGCCCGGTGTTGTGTCCCTATGGTTTTCAAACTATTGCTGAACTAAAACAACTGGTTCACATAGTCAGGAAGTCAAGGTTTTGCGTGGCAATATTATCCACTTCATTACAGGACACCACTTAGGAGTCATGGCACTGACTGGGTTAAGCTCAGATGGGCACTTCTTGAAGTGTTTATTTATCTGGTGGATTAACAAAAGATGTGACGGGCCAACAAACTCTTTCCATGATGTCACAGAGCAACGTGACTGGTAACAGGAGTAAGGACACAAATACAAACCAGCAGAGTAGGACCATTTGGGAGTGCTGTTTTAACCTCCTGAGACCAGAGCTTTTGTTTGGTATGCATTTGTGATTTCTCCGACCTTTTGGGGATTAATAGGACCTTTAAGTATAAAACCAAAGAATTGTCTTTGTGTTACATTGAAAAAGTCCCAATGTCCTCATGTGAGTACCTTGTCGTAACAGTGTTGTATGTTGTTGTTATGGATAAAATTAGTCAAATGTGTCTGCCATATCAAGCTACAACTGTTAATACGCATTAAATAAACAAGTTTCAATCATAAAATCTGAAGAGGTTTTGTACCTGGTTGAGTTTTCTGTAGAGACTGACTGTTACACATTTTGGTCGGGATCACGGCCATCTTGAATGTACACTGATCACTGAACTTCGGTGGACAAAGTGTCCATGAATGAGACCAACGGGTCTAAGTTTCGCAGAATTAAATATTAGGGTGCTGTGAAGCCAAAATGTAATGTCCCCGTATGAGGACGCAGGGTCTCAAGAGGCTATGGAAGAAGACAATGTTACATACTGGAACAGATAAGCAGGCTGGGATGCCATGAGCATTATATAAACGTCACTTGCCTGATTTCAGATTGACCACACCCCCCTTTGAGCGATAACAAGTGGTGGTGCTACTTTAGAAAACACCACCATGCCCAAAAGCAGCTGCTTTAGGTTTTGTACCTCAAACAATTAAAAAAAGATATTGAGGTTTTTTTTTCTTTACACAAAGAGCAAAGGATGGTAAAAAGAAGAGCTCTGCAATGTCAGGCAGACCTCTGAGAGGATGAAGATCGCAAACTGTATGGCAAAGTGCTGTGTTTTTAAACTATGTTACATTTTGTTTGACGATCTGAAACGGATCCAAATAATGTCACAGTTCAGCGTGACTGGTAACAGGAGTAAGGACCCAAATGCAGACAAGCCAGCAGAGTAGGAACAGTTTTGGAGCGAGTTTCTGAGAGTGACAAGGTTGCATATTCGGCATGATAGGATGTCAGAAAGTCATCAGTGAAATGTCGCAAAATAAACAACATGGCCAACAAGGCAGCTGACAGGTAAACAGAGTACAGTGACTAGAAGAAAACAAGCTTAAAACCAGTGCTGAGGGTCAAGTGGCTACATTTCTCCCAAGAACACACCCAGCTCTGTCCATAATTTAGATTTCACTTCTAGATCAGGGAAGCAAAGTAAGAAGACAATCTAGAGGTGGTCAGTAACAACAACAAAGCACTGTAGGTTGAGCATCCTTTCAAACTAAACATGTGTAGTTACCATGGACCTTCAGGGGACACGGGGGAGTCTGACTGACCACTGTAAAGTAGCACTGACAGCGATGTAGAGCTGATTGTCAGAACTAACCAGCAGTGAGCAGCTATTGTCTCACTCTCTGTTTCCCTTGTTGAAGTAAGAGGAGTGTGATGGCGCTTTGACGATCACTAGAAGCACAAAAATGGCTCTCTGAGAGAGTCACTGAGGGTGCTGCTGTTGTCGCTCTGATATTGGCTCTACTATGAAGGGCTCTAGGAAGAGCAGAGTGTCAGGAGATGGTCTGTTTATCACGGTTAACGTTACTCTTCATCTGCCCCTAATATCTTTGTCTGCAGACCTGAATATAGCACAGTTACCGGCAGGCCCATGTGTATACAGAGTAATATCGTTCTTATTGTTGAAGTTGTATCTGTAGTCATCCATCTTTTCTTTGTTTGTTCAGCCATAGTAGATTACTGTTTACTCGCAACACTTGCAGAGACAGGAAAAGCAGCCGCTTAGCTCCGCCTACCCTCTCTGGCAGACCAACCACTGCTGGGTGATGGAAAACGCATCACTAACTGGGCGCTGCTTGTGATATTTTCCACAAAGGTCTCCACAGACACCCAGTCTGTAAGACTGCAAATGCAAAAGCTTTCATCAGTGAGCCATAGGCTCAATCACCATTGTGTTACCTCATTCGACGATAGATAGTGACTGAACGAAACAGCAGATATAAGAAATGAAACAGGAAGTTTGTGATAAGCAGTCTTTGTGCTCCTGAAATTGCTCGATATATTTTGTGTCTGTAAAGGATTGGATACATTTTAGTGAAACTGTTACACATGCAGTGCAAGAATAAATCGAAGCAGGAAAGTTAAAGGTAAATTATATCACTTTGTACTGAATTTCATCAAAGTTCCTCATACTCCTCACACCTCCTCATAACGCAAACATCCACGGCAGATTTACCGTAGGTTGTACTAAGAGGCTTTTGCATTTGAAAATGTTTGCAGAGTGACAAGATTAGGGATGAATGTAACAGGTTTATGTAAATCTCAACAAAGCCTCATGAGACTCCAAAGAGTTTCTAAATGTAGAATTTAGTTTGAGTGTCTGGCGTTTACAAAGAAACTTCAGCCTCCTCCTTCAGGTCTGTGAAACGTGCAGACAAAGCGAACCTGGATGATGTTTTGTAATTTAATCTTTTATTCAGCAGGTTTCTAAACAGCCTTTTACGCCTTTAGCATCTATGATGGGCGCATAATAACCTCTCCCTTCTGAAATCCAGATCAATGTGACATGAAGGCATTTCACTGCTGCTTTATTCCTTTATTGACTCTGTGATTGAGGACTCAGTCATGTGAGACCGTGCTTCCCTGACTCATGAAAAACATGCTATTGAGTCTGCTGCAAACACAGAAGTGTTTTAGTTATTTTCTCCTTCCTCGCTGCTGGTAAATATATGTTTGTCAAAGTGGGCAGAAGTGGGGGGAAACAGGCGTAGCTGTTAATTAATTGAAATGAAAAATTGTTAGAGGGTTGGGGGATTGGGGGGAGGGGGTCGTTATGAATTATTTCAAATGAAGTAATTTGTCTCTGCGAATGGGCTGCTGCTGTGAAACTTGATTGGTGTTAATTCTCTCTCACTGATTAAAGAAAGATTCTAGGACAAAATATGCGACGCAAAAAAAATGGGTAATTGAAAAAATTAACTATTTTATTCGGGTAACATATGTTCAGCTACATTTGCTTAAAGACGTTAGCGTGTCATAATTTCATTAGCAGTCCTAATTAGCTGTATGTTCTGCTGGTGACATACATTTAATGGGCTGCTAGCTGCACGGCGTTCAGTGTGTTTTTCTCACAGCGTCAGAGCGCAGAGGAGAAGCTGCTGGAGGGCAGCCTGGTGTTTGTGCTCTCCTCTGCAACAAGGGCCAGGATGTTTAGCATCTTTAAAATTCCCCATCTAAAGGCAGCAAACAGCCCCGGGTTTCCTGTTTGCACCGAGGACTCCCGACACAAACACTACTTTACGCATAAATTGGTCCTTTAAACTTACAGTTTATTTTTCTGTGTGGAGTAAGAGGATGAAAGCACTCACGAGGCTCGGTGCTTGTTAGCAGACCGTACTCCATTGACATTTGATGAATTCAGACAAACCTACTGTAACTTAAACACACAGCAGTGTAATGACATTCTAAAGATATCATTATACAACTTGTGGCAAGACTCTGCAGATGCTTTTAATTTCAACGTTAGCTGGGCTCCTTAATCAAGCCCTCCGGGGTTTTCTTCATCCCACCTGTGCATTTAATTATGTTATTGTATATTTCTGCTTCTGGGGCGGCTGTGGCTCAGTGGTAGAGTTGTTGTCTCTAGATTGGAAGGTTGGGGGTTCGATTCCTGACTGCTACAGTCACATGTCGGAGGGTCCTTGGGCAAGACACTGAACCCCAAATGGCTCCGGGTAGGCATAGCATTATTAACTTTCAGATGTACGTCGCTTTGGACAAAAGCTAAATGAAACTGTAACATTTCTCTTTCATGTGTCTATTTTTTTTTTTTGCAAAGATATAGAATAAGAGAAATTACCCAAAGAACTAAAACACTACAGCATTAACCATGTTCGAAATGTTTCAGATGGTACAAATCCTCAGAAGTGATAAAGCTGTTATATTTGTATGTGCAGAGGAGATTTTATCCAACCAGATTAAGTTAAAAATTCAGTATCTTCTTCCCGCTCCTGCATATAAGGCCTCCATAAAGCCTCCTTCACAAAGCGACTCCTATAGGGGGGCGCCCAGGACGATCAAGGATGACATTTTCCTTGCTGAGCGGATGCCCTTCAAAGGCTCCATCCAGCTGAGCCAGACTTACTGATCTTGCAGGGTACCTTGGAAAATCTCTACAATCTTTTGTGGAGCAGAATCAGGCTCCAGAACCAGAACCCCAGACTTGAACTTAAACAAAATAACACACTATTTCACCACAAAATCAATAATCATGTCCTTGGATTTTCAGACAATCTGTTTCAGATGAAATCTGTCACACCAGAGATCAGGCTCATTCAAAATTAGACTGTATCCATCCTCTGCCCCCAGAAGAAGTCTTAACAAGATTAAATGATCAGCAAACTTAATAAGAAACAGTTTCCTGCTGACTGTGACATTCGTTTGTATTTAAAACATGAAAGGAGAGCATGCTCAGCCCTCAGGGGGGCTGCTGGATGAACAGATCATCCCCGAGGATGTGAGTTTATATCCTAACACTTCCACCTGTAAAACCCACAACAAGAAAATCTGCTATCAGGACAGTAAAGTTCACATTTGGACTCCGAGGTTTTCAAAGCCTTACAGCCAACAGAAGTGGTCGTACTGTGTTTAAGGCTGATAAAAAATCAATAAGGGCCTTAAGCCTTCCAGGTATAAACGTAATGTTGACCAGCACCTGCTGCTACAAAAGTAATAGATCCATCACCTTCGCAATGCTCTCGCAGAAACACTTGTGCATTATTGTTTCAAATGCTGCCAGTACTTAAGATGTGATGGCAGCTCTCCTGCTGCAGCAGAGACATTGCAGAAATAAAAAGCCTTCTCTGACAGTTTTCTGGGGACTCGGTCGCATCCTGGTTGGTGAAGAATTTATTCTGAAGGTAAATATTGGGAAAACAACCGTCTGCAGAGCTCACAGCGGGACACTGTTTCTGTTTTTTATGGTGCTGTTGAGTTTTTTTTCAAATGTTCTTTTTCACGGCTGTGAGAGCCAGAGATGGAATCCCATTTGCCTTCACTCAGTTTGGTTGACTGCACGATTCTCACTGGCAGAGATTGCAAATCACCAGAAAATACAACCAAAAATCCCCCAAAGTGTAAATTCTGCTTCAAATCTTCTCCACACTTCCAGGAAATGACCATCTGGTGGGAAAATACTACAGGCTTTATTATTGATTGCCCAAATTGATCGTCACTTTTAAACATTTTGAGGCCAAGGAATTGTGGAATCAGCAAAGAAATAGGCACCCTGTGTTAGCTTACTTTATTTTACCATGTGATCTCTAGGCTGCTAAAAAAAGGTCAAGTTCCCAGCGCAAATTTATAACAAAGAGCACCTGACCTCAGGAACCTTTAAGGCAGAAAAATGACAGATCTTTCTGCAAGCATAACAAAGAGGTTAACTAAACTTGGCCTAAACCCGACCTCAGTAGAAGAAGAAAGGAGAATATATACTTTATTATTCCCAGAGGGGTTTTTGCAAACATGCTACACACACATAGGCCTGAAATACACACACATGCACAAACAGGACGCTATGGACATGTAATAATGGAGAGATGTCAGAGTGAGGGGGCTGCACAGGGACATGCGCCCGAGCAGTTGTGCAGTGCTCAAGAGCGCCTCGACAGTGCCCAGGAAGGGAACTGGCACTTGAGCTATCAGCCCCAATTCCATGGTCGTCCGTCCCTACAGACTGAGCTACTGTCCACCCAAATACCTCTGCCACATCAAAAAATATGCCAATCTGAAATTTTCATTGTTTCCAAATGTGAACTTCTTATTTTTGGCAAAATGTGCTGGGCTTTTATTTTCACACTGTGATGTTGGAAACTGATATTTACAACAAAAATATTATCAAGCAGCTCGTTTCAGACACGATCTGCAGCCACAGTTTAATGCTGGCCGCCTCGTCTTGTTCCCAAAAGTTTCTCATTACCGACACCAGAGAAGCGCGTGGGCTGGTGTGGACATAAATACAAATGTCAGATGTAAACATTAATAGAATGAAACATGTCGACCAAAAGAAATTACACAAGCCTTATAGATGTTTTTAACTGCCTTACTTTTATTAAAATGTAGCTTGTGAGTAGCTCTTATGGCCTTTTGATGTTTGATAAGTTGAGGTTTAATTTTGTGCCCCACCAGGCAAATCCGTTTCATTAGGTTACACCTTTCAAATCAAATTAAATGAGTCTAAAATGAAGTCAAAGTGTTGCTATTAATTCCACTAGATCCACTAGAAATCATCATTTAACCCAGCTCTACAGACTTTAGCAACTTCAACTCATTGTTGTGACTCTTAAGCTGCCCACCAACTCTGTGTGAGTCTGTGAGGTTCACACCAATGCTTCCATTTAAACAACGGGCTGCTAATAACAGGAAAACAGTTTATACCAGCCAAGTACCTGCACTATCTGCCAAGAAAGCAGAGGGGCAAATTGACCAAGTGGCTGGTGGAGAAAGTCCAATATCTAGCAGATATTTCTCTCAAAAGGTGGAGCAGACCAAACCAGAGCTAAAAGAAGACTCAGCTTGAGAACAATGACAGTAAAGCATGTGACTGCCATAGGAATTGAGACTGTTGTTCATCTGGATTAAAGCAGTATTCAGCCTCATGTTATGGAAGCTGCCAGTCTGCATATGGATGGACTGAGGCTGCTTGGATTGGTCAACAGAACACTGTTAACAGTGCTGTTTCCTCAGTCAGCTGGTTTTATCATTTGTGAAAGCAGGTGTTTCTACTCATCATTATCACTTGCAATATTACTTCCATCATCAGGGGCCACGTTTGTAGTGTGCAATACTACTGTTTATGAGTACCATGTGAAACATCACTGCTTATTACCATCATGTACAATTATGTGTGATATAATGCACAATCCTTACGTTCATCATCTCAGGTAATATAGGGTTTTTATGACTTCTTATCATCACTGCAAATACTACTGCCAATGTAATTTCCATTACTACTCTGCTTACATTTGTATACCATTTGTTTTACTATTGTTGTTCTGTTAGGCACTAGGCATTTAAGCCATTATACACTCCTATTTTGTATTGTAATTTTGAAGCAACCTGGCACTAGAACTTCCTTCAGGATTTTTGTAGTTCTCTTTCAATCTTGTCTCACTCTAAAGAAAGAACCTCCAATCTGCAACACAGCTGTAAAACGATGAGTGCTTTTGTTGTTCCCACAATGAAAAAAAGTGCCACGTCTTTCTTTTATCGCGTCACATGAATTTCAGCTTGACATTCAAGCTCGACAACTTTTGTTTGTCAAATCAATAATTTACCGTATCAAGTTTATACTTTCAACCAGGATAAAGCACCAGAAATAAGCACCTCATACTGAACCGGATAAGGTAAATGTAGTAAGCCACAGCTGCTTTTTCAATGTGTCAGATAAATAATTAATCACCATTGCACCTATTCTATTGCTTGGTAAACATCAGACTGGATTCTGTATCAGCAGATCACCAGACTTAAAAGACTTCTCAGGATCAGGGGCATAAAAAAACCTTGATATCCCAAATTGTAACGCCAATCACATTCCGACCTCTGACCCCAATCAAGTTTCCTCTTCAAACAAGAAAACGGTGCAGAGAGATATACTCCACTTTTATAGATAAAATGCAGTCTGAAGTTAAATCAGGTGAAGTATAAAATATATCAAAAACCAACAACCTTCGAACCTCATCAGCGGACTGGAGAGCAGATTTAAGGAGCTGAATTCAGTCTTTTGGGACAAACTTCATACATGGTTCAGACATCAAAGCGTCACAAGAGAAATAAAACATGAAGCATGTAATGTTCCTGACTGAGGTGCCCATGAAAACTCTTTTTCTGGCTAATCCTAAACCCGAAGAGAGTCACATTTTATTCATGTATGTAAAAGAATGATGACCTTAATCATACTCATGTTATAATAACATGTATTCTGGACCAATGCTCATAATTACAATCAGAGCAGAGCGCTGATCGTCCTGTGCTGTGAATGTAGTCATTAAAACATCTATATGTATTATCCATTGAAGCCCAGGAGTCAGGTACATCCACTGCACATGTATATTTTATTGGGGAGATCATTCAGAGACGTTGTTTCATCACCAGATTATCATAAAGATCAGTATGGAGATTTCTGCTCCTCTCTGATAACTATTGTGATATCTCTGATGCATTGAAGGCTGTTTGGTTAAAAGGTAATGATTAAAGAAAACCGTAAGCTATGTTGTGATCAGAGTCTCTGCTTCAAACCTGCTGTGAGAGGAGGAGGCACACCAGATGGCTGTATCAATTTATACGCTGCGAATCAGTGTGGCTGTAAAGATTTAAGCCGCTGTGACCGGAGTGGAAGTGAAACTGGACGGATTTCTGCGAAACCTCAAAACAAACCACACAAACAAGACCGCATTTTGGAGACTGTGGTTATGTAACGGTAAAAGACGTCAGTCCTACTTCTGCATCATCTCTCATGCACAAAGAAAATAAAATCAGTTTAATAAATCATAAGAAGTCTTTGTGGTGCGGGGACAGGAGAGGTTCAAAAGTTTCCTCACAGGGATTTCTGACTGGAAGTGTTGTGAATGAGCAAGTGTGCAAACATCAGATAGTTTCAATGTTTCCCAATTAATTGTCCTAACCTGCTTCTTGTATCAGCGAACAGAGTCAAGGTTTGGGCTGGCTCTGTTTCTGCTAAGTTTTGCTCACTTGTGTTTCTGTTGTAGTGGATGAAATCGCAAGTGACACAAAAAAAACAAGCTATCCCCTCATTGAACTGCAGAATTACTCATAGTACATCTAGACTATTCATGCTCCATCCACTATAATACGCTCACTCTGTAGGTTAGGAAGTGGTGTTATTTAAGCAATAGCACACCCGATGGATCCTTCGCGAAGGAGCCTTTAAAATGGGACAGCTTTCGACACGCTTCTGTGACGCAATCGGCCTTCAAATACAGCCTTAGAAGGCTGCAGCCCCTGGATTGGGACACAGCCTATGTCACCATTCAAGTTATAAAACAATGATCCTACCTATATAAAACAGAGAGATTCTTTGTAGACAACATGTGACCAAGCATCGTTCTACAATTGTGCACTATTCAGTGTCATAAAAGGGCCACAGAATTTGAATAAATAATGGAACTGAGGTGCACAAGGTGTTGTGTGGATTTGCATGTGAAGTAGGCTCATTGGTCGATACATCAAATATCAGAAGGTGGGTCCAATTCGATAACAAAACAGAAATCTTAAAGCTTCTGTGAGTTTTTGGCTAGTTCAGTCACACATCTCACGTTTGTAATACTTTGAAATGTTTATATAGCAGCAGAACATAGCTTGTATTTGGCGTCTCGGCTCCGACCTCATCTCTCCTGGCAGATTTATTCTACATGCAGAAATGTGAGGAGTGATGAGATAATATCTTAAACCCACCTAGCCGGAGCCTGCAGGTAGATGCTGGGGTGTTAGTAGGGCTGAAAGTATGAGCGCAGTACTGTTGCAGGGCAGCAGTGGCAGTGACAGAGCGGAGGGAGAGACCGGAAATCTTGCAGCTTAAATAGAGCGCCAAATTGGAAGGAAGTGTTTGCCGGGTGATTTTGGAAAATGACGCATGTCAAGTGTGAAATCAGCGCAGCTCCAGTTGTCTGCCTGAACAAGCCCCATTTATGAGACGGACTGAAATTAATACTAATGCCTCTACATGAGCTACCAAAGCAAACCAGACTATCAGCTACAAGACATTTCTAATGCCTGTAACCGCTGCCAGCAGGTCGGTGTCAGACGAGGCAATTAGCAGACACAGCCTTTGTTTACCTTTTTCACGGTAGGTTGCACTTTAGAAATTTAAGATTAAGCAGGATGAGATTTTTGGTCACAAAATGCTACTTATTTAGAGGACAAAATCAGCAAAGTCCACAGGGGTCGCCATGATCGACACAAACCGAAACTTCCTCAAAGTAACTTTAAACTAGTTTCACAGTAATGTCATTGCACAACCTTGTTGTTCTCACAATGGTCATTAAATATGACTCAAAAACAAGCTAACTGATGCAGCCTTTGAGAAAACAGAACCCCCCCTTTTTTAAGTCCCTGCTGGTCTCAGTGCTGCCTCTGCTTCCTCTTGGGTACCAGGTGCCACACATATGGCTCTGTTACATTATTAACGTTAACTGGATAATGTCAGCAATGGAAAGTTCTATCAGTTAATCATATTTATGTCACACTGCTATACTTCTTTTTACTGCTGTGGCTAGAGAAAATGAATAAACATGCCCATACAGCTAAAATCTTACATGTGTGAACTCCACCCACGTCGATTTATCCTCCCCTCCAATGAGCTCAAGTATCTGACCTCGAAATGTTCACCGGCATCAATTCCCAGCGCTCCCTTTTCATCCTCCATCCCTCTTACTGCGGCCAATCTTCATTAGAGAATAATGTACACTCTGGGGCATAATAAGGCTCCTTTGTGAGTGACAGTGACCCAAAGACACTTAATTTAAAAGCAGCTGAGATCTCCGAGCCGTGCTCGATAGTGAACAGAAACCTGCCTTAGTGAATGGAGCCCCATATGAGTGCTTTTCATTCCTGCCTTGGCCTACTTCTAGCTCAAAAGCTCATTAAATAAGATCTTGCGTAGAAGCTGGAAATAGAAAGAAAAGTTGGAGATGAAAACAACAATCACGTATGAAGCCGAGTAAATCGTTTGCCTTGGGAGTTCTGGAGAGTGGCTGCAGAGAAAGTGAGTGTCTGCGTGATTGATGCTTCCTATAGATGAATCTTAATGTCCTTACTCATGTGCATCGTGGATTTGTTTCTGTTTTTCTGCCACACTTTAATTCTGTGACTTTGAAGGCAAACATGTTGTGGTTCTTTAAAAAAGAAGCCAAAATTCAAAGCAGAAAAAAACAGCATCCACACTGACTTTGGAGTCCCGACATGAAAATATCCTCTCAGAGCAGCTGCATTCTTCAAACACTGGCCCCAGCTGACTGTAATTGGTCTCACTTATTAAAAAGCCAGCCTCTTTAGTGGAGGTGATAATTGGTCTTATATCACAATTCAGTAGGTTTAATAGGAAATTCATACCTTCTTACTTTGAAATATTAACAGAATTACTGATCATTTGGCCTCAAACTGTTTTTATTATAAAAATGAGACAAACTGAAGCCTGCAGAGGAACAAGCAGGTTAAACGTATTAGCTACAGCAGGTACGCTTGAAAATGAACAAAATGCAGATCAGATTACGCTTACTTTTAACAGGCAATGTCAAGTGCATCTGGGATGTTTAATTGACACTCATTGAATCAGTAAATTTGATCTTTCAAAATATTCTATTTTGCATCACGATGTCAGCTCGTTCTACGTCCTGCACGGTGTAACATTTTATGGCTATATTCAGGCGCTGGCAGCTCCTGTCGTCTTACTTTACGACAGGAAACTTCCACTGTAACTTGAACCTCCTAACGCATTGTGATTCACATGTGAGCTATCTTTAATCCCAGCCAAAGTGCTTTTGTTGCTTAAAGGTATCACAGATATGACTGGGTCTGATTACTGCATGGGAAACCCAATCTTTTAAGTCCACTTTGGACGCCATTATCCACCCCACCACCTCCGTGTGACTCCAGTGTTGTAAACACAGCACTTTGTGAACTTAATTCATATATTAGGCAATTGACGTAATCCAGTCATTAAACTGGGAAATGTTTGAGCAGTATAAATATACGTAAATGTAATTTCTATACGACAGGGTTGAGTTGATTCCAGTTGGGGACCTGTTGTCACATAACATTCCTCTGTCTCCCCAGGTTTCCGTAAACCTTCTGTCAGTTGTCTTCTACAATAGAGGTAGAAATTGAAAGAAACTATATGAACACCATAAACCTCACCACCTAAGTTATTTCTGTAGGTTAATTATGGTTTTGTGTGAAGGCTGTGGGGTTCGAGCCCTGACTGCTACAGTCACATGTCGAAGTGTCCTAGGGCAAGACACTGAACCCCTAATTGCTCCCGAAGGCACAGCCATCGGTGTATGAATGGGCATAGATCCTGATTGGAGATTTGCACTTCGGCTTTTGCCATCAGTGTGTGAATGTGAGTGTGAAAGGGTGACTGTGAACGTAGTGTAAAAGCGCTTTGAGTGGTCTGAAGAATAGAAGAGCGCGACATAAGTACAGTCCATTTACCATTTTTGTAGGCTTGAATAGTTTGTTGTAAAGTCTATACAGATCTGGTCCTGGTACAAAGAATTCCAATTTCTTTGATTTAATTGCCTTAAAAAAATCTCGCTACCAGAGTAGTGGTTGAATCTCTTGGGGTTCTTTCATACCTATTGATTTGGTACAAACAAACTCTGGTATGTTTGTGTGAATTTGTGTGTGTGGGGGTTGAATTTTAGTGCAGACTGAACAACTGGGCCATGGCCACTTCAAAAGAAGGGGCTCAATTTGCTTCCAACCACACTCTGGTGTGGTGTGTTTGTGTATGTTTGTGATGTGAAACCAAAGCAAACTTACTGCTGGAATGTGTGAGACCAGAATATGAATTTAAAAGCTCAAGTTTAATATGCTAATTGTTTGAATTCTAAAGAAAACAATGTTCAAAGAGATATATTTAAGCAACCGATATTATGCAAGACCATTGGGTAAACATGGTTACGTGTCAGCACATGAGTGTGGGGAATTTCCCTGATACATCACAAAGATAAAAGAGCAGTTCCTCATTAGAAAACAAATAAGAAAGCGACCACACAGGGTCTATCCCTCCTATAATATTACATTATGAACCCCTCCTTTCATTGTAGCCACTGGCACTGTTCCAGCCTGCTTTAAACATGTTGCGGTGCAGCCCTATTCAAAAAGCCCAATGTAACTCCTCTCTATCCACTATACTTGAAGAGGCTACTTTATTCAAACTGTTTCCTTATCTTTACCTAAACAACTTCCCGGAACAGTTTCAGTCAGGGCGGCTGCATTACTGAAAGTTGACAATGGCCTGTTCTTCACAATCTATTTCTCTAAATGTCCTGTCTTGATTTTACTGGACCATTGTTGGTAGTAATGCCCTGAGTTGGTTCATGTCCTAAGAAACAGAACTTTCTTAATAACATAGGAAATTGTAACTCCTCTCCAGCCAATCTATCATGTGAGATCCCCCAAGGCTCCATCCTCGGCCCCGTTCTCTTCAACATTTACATGCTTGTATTGGGGTAAAATCATCCACAGACAAACATCTCCTTAAACTGTAACAATGACGAAATTCAGCTCTATCTCAATCTGCTAACTCACTCTGAAACTTCATTGAAGACACAAAAAGCGGGCTGACTTAAAATGTTGTTTTTCCCCCGACTGAGTGAGAGCAAAGCTGAAGTTGTTGATCTCAACAGCTTAGGTCAGCTCTTCACCTACCAAAGCCCTAAGCTAAGAACCTTTGTGTAATATTTGACTGTTTACATTTGACAACCAAGTAAAAGCTGGAGTAAAATCCTGTTTCCAAATTAAAATCTTTCCTCCCCTTCGGTTAGTATGAAAACTTCTCCCTACTTCATTACTGTAAATCCCTGTATATTGGTATCAGCCAGTCATCCCTGTCCTGCCTGCAGCTCGTCCAAAATGCTGTGCCCAGGCTTCTGAGTATAGCTCCAGGAGAGAGCTAATTATTATCATCCTAGCTTCTCTTTACTGGCTTCCAATAAGCTTTGGGATTGATTTTAGGTTGCACTGTTTGCTTTTAAATCCTTGAATGGCTAAGCTAAGCTTATTCCTCCTGTCTGTAGCTTCAGACTGACGTGACAGGTGTGAGAGTTGACGTCAATCTAACCCTCTGCAGAAAAGCAAATAAACATATTTTGTTTAATATTGGTCTATCTCTTCTTGTTTTTTTAAGAGGCTCGTGTTCCTTTGTTCTCCTCCCTCTGTTGATCTATTACCCTGACTGTCGCGGCTTTTCGAGTTTTTGACAAGTGCTGTGTTTTTTGTTTTGCTTTCCCTCTTCAACCTTGCTCACCCTCGCTGGCATTCATTTTAAAAAAACAAACCAAAGCCACAACAAGGCTGCCCATATTTTTACGCACCAACACGTTTGACTGTGTTCCTGTTCAGGGTGTATTTGACTTTGTTGTTAGCACACTGACAGCTTTACACCTCTTTGTGATTCCTTTGCAGTTGGGAGGATGTGGCATACTGGGGGTGGGAGTCTGGCTCTCAGTGACCCAGGGAAACTTTGCCACCCTGTCATCATCCCTTCCCTCCCTGTCGGCAGCCAACCTGCTCATCGCAGTGGGGACCATCATCATGGTGATTGGCTGTCTGGGCTGTGTGGGAGCTGTCAAAGAGAGCCGTCCGCTGCTGCTGACGGTAAGTTGTCTGCCAGTATGATTTCAGATGCTATCGCTGATTTTAAAGGCTGTGCTGACATGATGATGCCACATTCTCATTATATTATGTTGTTGTTGTTGACATGACGAATTATATCACTAACTTTTGCAATAAGCCTCCATATTCTCATACAGGGAGATTTTTTTTATTGTTCTCTCTGTCACTGATTGTTCAGACACGCTGCTGATTCAACCTGTATCCATTTCATGACCGCTTTTACTGTGAACAGCTGCTGTCTGGGTGAGCTTCTCTTGTGCACAACAAGTCTTTCCATTTACATTTATGGTTTGTTTGTGATAAGCAGAAGCAGAGCTGCACAATCTTTATAATTTCCAATTATCACCATGGCTCACAAGACAAAGGAAGGAGCAATGAAGAGAGAAACTAAAAATCACCTTTGTTAAAACACAGTGTGTTTGAGCAGGTGCGACAATGTTCTTTTGGGTTGTTAGATGTGTTGTTATACTGTGTAAAGCGTGGCAATGTTGACATGACTTCCCAGTTGGGATCTCATTTTTTGATTATTCTGAAAAATGACATTATTCCAAATAATGCAACATCATGCTGAGTTGTTTACCGGAGAAAGAGCCAACACTGGAAATGTGTTCCTTTCAAATATCAAAATGATACAGTATTCCCATTTAGAGAGCCCAACTCTGAACACGCTTGAATAGTAAAGACAGGCCTGTTAAGAACAGCCAACAGTTTTCCTTTGTGCTTAATTGACAAAAAAAAATCCACAGATTTCACATTAATTAGCAGCAGCAGTTTGAATTTGACATCAAAATTGATGGTCATGACTAAAATGTTCACCTCCAGCTTGTTAAGACATTTTTAAATATGTAAATAATAGCCTTCCCTGCAGCTTATGACCAAATCTTTCATACTGTAAATGATGGCCTGTCCTAAAAGCTTGTTAAAACATAGTCAATTGTGTAAATAATGACCGTAAAAGCTACAATAGCAGCAGCTATACATAATCAAAAATAACAGAGCTCTGGCCACAATGTCCTTTATATGTGTGTGTAGAAACTCCCAGTGACACAGCTTTAGTGCCGTCTGCCGTTAATGCATAAACAGTTACCGTATATTTTAGTGTACAAGATGCACTTTTTTACCAACATAAAATGCAGAGGCGTATTTTATTGTGCTGTGGTATTTTACCCGGACAATGGCGCTATAATCTAGCTAAAGCTTCGTCACGGACACCCGTGCAGCCGCCATCCTCACAACAACGTTCACACAACACACAGCAAAGCAGGATTGCAAACTTGACATGGCGAAAACAGATGGTAGGCTATAATTTGTGTGTGTTTTGTAAGTATTGGAATAACTTCTTTACATGGCAAACCTTTTTTCCCTCTGGCCTACCCCCAAAACAGATTGCGTATTGTATTCCAGTGCGATTTATATTCTGGATTTTACGGTAAATCAACTACATTGACAAAAGCAACTCTACTCTAGATGAACAAGCACATGTTTGTTATTTGCAGTTGTGGCAACAATTAATAAAATAGGGGAGAGGGTGGAGGTGGTGTTACTTATCATATCAGGTCATGACTGATATGGCATAGTATGATCAGGAAGTATGGACCAATTCTTCACACGGTTGCTGAAAGATGATGACCCGATCATCCCTGATATGTGATGATAGGGTGTGTTTTTAAGCCCCTCTATTAGCCTCCATTTAGATTCACAAGATACCCTCCAAGTGTCCATCTCCATCACTGCCGCCATCTTCTTGAAAAACAAAGAATCATATCTTTTCTGGTTTTGTTACTTGTGGCGTCAATGGCATCATCATCTGACTGTTTTATACATATTCATCGTAAACCCTCTGACACTTCCAACATGCTGCAATACAGAAACACACTCTTCATTAATATGAGATGCACATTAAAAAATTGCACAGTGTAGTTATACACGATTAGCACTTTAGGTAATGTATCGCTTCCCTGCAGTATTTGGGTCACATGTGGGTCCAGCCTTGTTGCAAGAGGAACTGACCTCCTTGAAGCAACACCAGAAGCCCCACTGTTATGGCTGCTCCGTTTTCTATTAAGATTCATATCTGGAGATTTTACTCTAAGTCTCCTGTTTGTTTTGAGGTTGTAATTTACCTGCTTTTATCTATGTTGAAGTAATGACAGGCCTTTAGGAAAGGGCAGTGCAAAACTTTATGATTGTGGCCTCTTGGATATAATCCATTACCTTATTGTCAGCAGATGCTGTATCGTACTACAAGAGGCCTTTTTTTATTAAGTGCTTAAATGGAATCATAACACGTGCTGCTGCTGTATAGTCCGTCATGCCAGTCGTTTGCAGTACATTCTAATGTATTTCTACTTTTTTATAAATAATTTAAAGTCACATGCTCTCCTACATTCAGTCAAGGCTACATTTTAATCTTGTTTGCAGTTTAATTTAAGAGCTTAAAAATGCCCACTGTTTGGCATTCAAAAAGCCAACAAGTGCAATGTAGCTATCAACTGTTTCGAAGCAAACTGAGAAAGTACAAATACTAGTCCCAGTTAAGCACTGTAATGCATCCTCCTTTAAGTCACATTATAATAAATGTATAAATAAGTGACGTGGACAGACGTCAAAGATTCTTCTAATATTTCTAAATAAACAGCCAGCATGATGTGCATGTAGTCTTCTTTAAAAGCAGTGCCATGTTGGATTTTAATAGAGTATAATTTACAGCAGAAATGTCTGAACCTTGACTAACCTTTCCCACAGGAAAAGACATATATATACTCACTAACATGCAAATCAGGCCACAGGAAGTGTTTGACATCAAATATCGAACATTTTAATGCTCTAATTTGTACAGCTTTTGTGCGTTGCTCCGTGTTCGTACCAGGCGTCCCTGATAAGGTGCGAACCCTGAATCCTTACAAGATTAATGATCGATAAACAAACAAAAGCTGATGTAATCAAGCAGCGACCCTGCCCAACATTTATCACAAAGAATAATTCTGTCTGGGGACAAAATAGCATTAATCATAAGAAAAATGGCACAGCAGGAGGAAGCAATTATGAGCTCTGTGGGAATAAGTCTCTGTGTCGATCATTAGTATGATCCATGACATTTTCCCCACAGTGACCAGACGAATTCCAGCGCTGTGTCAATATAATGAGACCGGGCAAATTATAAGTCTGCTTTAATGAGTGACGGAGATTAGAAAAGACTTTTCTTCCTTCAACTTTCAGGGATAATTAGCATGTTGATCACTGATGAGGGACACTGAGTATTGAAACATCGCTATGATATTTTAGAGGAATTACTGCTGTGCTCTGTGCTCGCAGAAGTATTGTTTCTGTTTCTGTGTGCTCTGTAATTTACAGCAACATCAGACTTACTGGTTCACTGTTTTAGAATATGCTTTTGTAATTCTGTGTTCTGGATGACTTCAAAGACATTTCAGCCTAGAAATACATAAAACTTCATACAATTTATTCTTTAAACATGGCCAGTCTGTTCCCCAGGTTTTCTTTGGTCTTGATGTTTGGCACAAAAATTGCAGCAGCCTTCAGACAAAGTTACTAAACAGGGATGTGGGTTGTTAGTGTGTAAAGTGATGCCTGAAAAAAGGAGCCTTAAAAGGGATATTTCTCATTCAGCTTCATACTGAGTGATGAAAACACAATTTTGTGCCAACGTTAGATCAAAAGAATTGTGAGGATGTGAGGAAAGTATTTCAGGTGTGCTTGGTGCTAGAAGTAACAGTTGATGTTTATTTTCTGCTTAGACAACATCGAGTGATTGTTGGAGTTCTGCCAAGGTTTGGACAGACACAAAAGCACAGCAGAAGAGGATCTGTGTTACAAAAAATATCTAGTTCTTCGATCGAAAAGAAGTCGAGGTACAGGTACATAACTGCCAACATGAGGAGAAATGTTACATAGATGCACTGTGGCCCCCCTCACTGAATATGAAACCTGGTTGTGTCTGCTGCTAACATTAACCAAAGGCAAATATTTACAGTGTGTATTAACCTGATCGAATACACAGACATCTAAATCCCCTCAGTTTCATTTTCTGTGTAAACTTCAGATGAACTGGGCATTCATGGAGCAGTGTTTTCTCCCCAATTATACCAACAGAGTGTTTCTAATAGGCAGTGAGAGATTGGCTTCTTCTCCATAGCAGGACCTAATTGGAGTTCTTTCATCAAAGTGAGGTTGCCAGGAACCAACACAATGAACAGGAAGTCTCTGCGCCCGCTCATGAAATAGTCCAACAACACCCACATTAAACCACAACTTCTCATTTTTGTACTTTGTACAAATAAAACAAAGGAGATAAAGAATTGTTCATTTCTGAGCTTTAGAGGTGCGGCAGCAGGTATAGTTATCTTTGGACAAGCTGTTTCCTGTCTAAGCTTCTCATTTAACAGACAGAGGAAGTGTACACAAGTTTATTTCCCAAAAGGCCAAACTATTTTTTTCAATGTACAGTTTAGGAAAATACATCCTCCTTCTTTATAACACAATTTCCTTCATTTCATTGGTTTTAAGTGGGAAGGGCTGCACGGTGCAGTGGTTAGTGCTGTTGCCTCACAGCTAGAAGGGCACTGCTTCAAACCCCGGTTTGGGCAAAGTTGGCCTTTCTGTGTGGTGCATGTGTGTTTGCATGTTTTCCCCATGCATGCGTGGGTTCTCTCTGCGGTCTCCAGCTTCCTCCCACAGTCCAAAGACATTCTTGTAAGGTTAATTGGTGACTCTAAATTGCCCATAGGTGTGGGTGCCCTGTGATTGACTGGCGCCCAGTCCATGGTGTAACCCCGCCTGTCACCCAATGACTGGATAGGCTCCAGCTGCCCCACGACCCTGAACAAGATTTGCGGTATAGATAATGGATGGATGGATAAAGTGGTAGGGTTTCTATTTCAAACAGTGCTGTCACATCTCTGCACCAATAAGAATGCTCAATCACTAATAAATAATAAATAGGGATTATTGTTTCTTAAACTGATAACCTCGAAGATTTTCATCTCAATAAATATCTGTTAAGTCACTATCCATCACCGAATGAGACAACACAATGGTGACTGAGCCTATGGCCCACTGATGAAAGCCTTTGCATTAACAGGATTACAGACTGGGTGTCTGGTGCAACAACCAAGCTGCACCCAGTTAGTGACGCATTTTCCATCAGCCAGCAGTGGTTGGTCTGCCAGAGAGGGTAGGCGGAGCTAAGCGGCTGCTTTTCCGGTCTCTGCAAGTGTTGCGAGTAAACAGTAATCTACTATGGCTGAACAAACAAAAAAAGATGGATGACTACAGATACAACTTCAAAAATAAGTGAAAATCCGAACATATCTGGGAAGTGTGCTCCTGTAATTACCGTTTTTACCATAGGTGCCGCCAAAGAGAACGAAACTAAGATCATCAAGATTACCACTTTAACTGAAACTCATTTGATCCTGTTTTGACCAAAACAAAAAAATCAATACAAAGAAACACGCTTTAAAGAAAGCAGCGTTCTTCACAATTTGAGTGTGAACATCGGTCTTGACATAAAACCAGTTTTTGGAACAGAATCCAATTCTCTGTCCTTTCAAACAGAGAATAAGAGGCATGTGGGGACACTATTTTCATCAGGGTAATGGGTAATTAAAGTCATGTTTCGCACGAGTGAGTCTGGACGGTCAATACTAATGCACGTCAGAGGGCACAGAGGAGGTGTGGCGGGTCTGTGACCTAATCTGCCCACAAATTAGTTGGAAAGGTGAGGGCAGTGTGCTGTGAATGGAAGCAGATTGTTAACACAGAGCAGGCCTGAGATTTAGAGCCTGTTAATGATTAGACCCCAACACATCAAAAGAACAGGTGTATCACCTCAAAGGCTTCCCTCTGTCTACGCTCCGGGCTGCAGGATTCCAAAAGGTATTGATTCTGGAGACGCCAAGGATTGTGTGCCTGACACTGCTGCTTCACCAGTCTTATATTGGTCTGTCAACACACACAAAGAGGCGCTGTAGCTGTAACACTGTGTGGAAATCACAGCATGGATGAACATGAAGGAATCAATCTCTGTGCCAGGACTTTGATTATACTTCTCATCCCGCAGCCCTGCGAAGGCATCAATCTCTGCTAAACAGGGGTATCAGCACTGCTTGCTCAACAAGACACATAAATAACATGAGTGTATGCAAGCAGGGCTGCGGCGAGTGTTATATATATATTTTAATAATGTTTGCAATCTGCATTTCGACCTGCGTGACTAATAAAAGCCAGTGTGCTACAGATATATTGAAGTCTACTTGAATGCAGAGTAAATATTACAACATAACTCTCTCTGGGGGCTAATGGCAAAGCTCTTTTCTGGGCTATGAACTGCCCCGCTGCAATAAAACAAGCTAACATGAAAACACTAAAAAAAACAAAAACAACAACGAGCTAACCCCGAGGAGCTATTCTGGTCCTCGAGAAGTCTCGGTGTCCTGCAGCTTTTTGTTCCCTCCTGAAGGTGTCAGTTAGAGACGGAGCAGCTGTGGCTCATTAACTCTCACGGTACAAACACTGTGATGGAACAAGAACCTGCAGGACACCGGCCCACAACGGTACATCTGAGAGGTCTCAAAGCGACACTTTGATATTGCCGCTGATGCACCGACATGAAAAAACACAAAATGACGCGTGCCACCACTCAATACTCTGTATCCCGTAGGCTTGCACAGATAGAGCAGTACAAAGAAAAAGTACTGTACTGGATTTCCTGGCTTGAAATTCTCGGTGTTATCTGGTGATGAGAAACGAGAGGAAGAAATAAAATGTGCCTGCGAGTGCATGATCAGGAGAAGGATGTCAGGGATGAAAGCAGCCTTCCTACAACATACACAGAGCACAGGCAAGCGTGATGGTTTATATATAGAGATGTCTTACTGTACAGAGCTGGTGGAAAGAACATATACTGACGCACTGTTTCTAAGTAGTATTCTGAGGTACTACTGCATATTTGAGGTCATATGTTAATTTTACACTCTCTACTTGTAGTACTCTACACTGCAGAGAGAAATATTGTACGTTATACTTACTTTAAGGTGGATTCATCATCAAATTTTTAATTTAAGGCTCCAAGATGCGAACAGATTTCAAAATAAGGGAATATGAAACTAACACCAAATTTTGTAGCAGAAGTTTGTGTTGTCCTTATTAATAATCCATGACTGCCAGTTATCTTGCTGTCCTTTGAAGGGAGGGGGGCCACTGGACTAACTCTATATAAAGTTAAGTTACAACTAGCCCCATCTCCACCTGCAATAGCGCTGCGTACACATTAATTCATTGGTATTAGGGGTGCAAACGGATGCTCACTAAATAAATCATAATTGGTTACAGAACAAATCTAATGGATCATCGTTTTGTAGTCGTGTATTGTTTCCACATGTTATCCCACTAAGTCCCCTGTGTCATGTAGGCCTATAATTGTTATTTAAAAAGCGATCATGCTTGTTGCTTTCTGTGTTTTAAAAATAATCCCCATGGCAACGTTACGAATTCAGCAATGATGTCATAGGAACCGCACGCAGCCGGATGCAGCTAAAGAATCCTGTGAAGACTTGGCTGGTGAAACATGGCTGATAGCTGCAAACAAAGCTTCGCATGGCAACACTGGGAGTGGGTCAGCTGCTTGGCCCACACGCTCTAGCAGGCCATCAGTGATGGTTTCATGGCTGTCCCTAACCTAGAGCGGCAATTCGCCTTGTGGCACTTCCTCACCACAGCGCCCTATCGAAACAGGCTCTCCACCTGGCGCAGGATCAAATGGCCCTCCCAAAGCACGGCCTTATGCAGTGTTATAAAGCCCGCTGGAACTCGTTTATGAAATGTTTGTACGCCTTGTTGAACAGAGGTGGGAAATCGTTGCTGTCCTCTCTGACCGCTCTTTCACCAGCCATAGCAACACGCGCATGCTGGAGCTCCAGGATGAATACTGCAGGGATATAGAGGAAATCACCCCAGTGCAGGTGGCAACAAGCAGACAGTCTCCCTTTCCATTGCTTACCCGGTGGTGTGTGGCTTTATGTGGCTGCACACTGCCCAGACAAACGCCAACCAACACCAACTGTCGGGTCAGTGTGCAACAGTCTGTGTTTGTCGGATGGAGTTGTTCGAGTTTGACATGTCCAGTCGGGTTTGGTGGAGTCGTGGAAAGTCAGACCAACGTGCGCCTTTTTCCAAACACACCGCAACATTCTGAGAGTGTGTTCCCTTGACAACTAGCCTGTACTTGCGTGCCGAACATCAGTACACATGACTTTCTCTTTCTAATGCCCGTAACTATCTGTCCGTTAAGCCCTCACTTTAGTTTAACAAAACAAAAGTCAGCTAATGTCTGGGCAGTGCGGAGCTGGCACTTTCGGAACACTCTAAAGATTGCAACCAGCAACTGCCAACTTTAGAGTGTAGAGGTGAGTTGGGCATGTTCTGGGCAGTGTGAAGTCACCTTAAGACCCCGACATCGGCGCACTGCACTGCCTTTTTTGTTGAAGCCTACGGTTAAAAGAGGAGCATTAGCTGTCATGAACATTATTGTTATTTTGTAAACTGACAGAAGGCCTGTCTCTCCCTTCATCCGATTGGACAATGGGAAAAAACGGCCATGACGTCAGGCGCTTTGAGTTGAGGTTTTTTCAACTCGAGGCGCTCACAGCATTTCCTCAAAGAAGCGAAGCACTCTGCAAAGCAAAAGCAGCGCGCGAAAAGCCTCCCTCTCATTGAAAACAACTACAAAGAAGCCCCCAGCTGCTAAAACGCGGTCTGTCTGATCTGGCCCTAAATCAGCGATGGAAAAGGAGACTGTCTCCAGATTCCATTGCTCAACTTTTGTAGACCGCATGCTGGACCGCATGTGAAAAAACAAAACAAAGAAAACTACAAAGTGATTATGAGTAATCAGCAATGGGACGAGTAATCAGTGAGAGAAAATGTTGAATTTCTGCATCCCTAATTGGGTGGTTCTCATGTTTTTGCTGGTCTTGTTTTGTACATGTGTAATTACTAGTATCCTCTAACGAAAGAAAATCCTCCAGCTGTCATTTAACAGTCAAACTTATCACTCACTGTGAATCTGAAAAGTGTAAATAAATGCCCTTCCATTCTGCGTGCTGGACTTGCTTTGTCCGACACTAACCGGGTGGCAGCAGAAACGGGCGTGATAAATTACTAACTAGAAATAATCAATATTCTTCCTGAGCGTCTCCTTTGTTTTTTTTGTCATATTTAAGGTGTCGGTATTCATTCCTGTATGTTTCATACCTGGCTAACTGGAGCTTTAAGTAAATGCTCCGAGCTCCCACCACTGATAGTAAGTTGGGGTAAGATTGAAAATCATAAGTACATTGTTTGACAACAGTTTAATATCTGAGGAGCCTTTCGCTTCATAGAAACCTGTTTATGGCCCCATTTCTTTTCCGTCTTTCTCTGATCTCCTATAAATCTTTCCTGTAGTCATGCTGCTGGAGGCCACTGCTGCAAACAGAATAACAGATTCCAGCTTGAATAATGACAATCCAGGAAAACATATCGAGCCTGTTTCGGTCCTTGTGTAATGGGATCCCAGTCTTTGTTTATGATAATTTATCACAGCGCGACATCGAGCGCACGGCAGCACAAAACAACCCCAACTTCAGTATTAGGTACGAGTTGAGAAATTCATGCACATTTATGTAAAGCGTACCTTAAATACAAACTAGCGCTATTAACGCTGTAGAAGGATGCTGCCTGCTGTCACATAAACAAGTGCGTCATTACAGACTTGTTAGGCAACAGCCTCTCAAAGTCATTTCAAACAAATGATGCTGTTTTTCTATGTTTTATGTTGCAATTAGACTTTTTTTACTGGTAAACAGACGTGTTTACAGCCATCTGTGTTGATGTGTTTGTTATCATTATTAACATGGCTGCGACGGTGCATCCGTCCTTTTAAATCAATTATGTTTCATCAAAGTCTCCAAACTTAATTAGCACGCTGGCTTTCTGCACAGTTCACAAATGGATTTTCATTATTTACTATTAATCTATGCAACCCGCCTGATAATATTAACATGCAATGCAGTATTTTGAAATTCCTCAGGCTAATTCATTCACTTTTTTGTAGTGTATTAAAAAAGCAAAATGCAGTCTTCTGCCATTAAATGATCCCATTCAGACTGGTTATAGCCTGTGGTCTGAAGAAGACGAGTTAAATTTCCTATTAAAGGCAAATTAATGGGGAATATTCAGAGAGCCGCAGGGGATGAGTCTGTTTGTTTTCCAGATGCTGGTGAGGATCACTTTCTCATTCCTAACAATGTCCCTCTGCTCTTTGCTGTGATTTTATGGTCTCCAGAAGAACCACATGAACGCAGCAGAGCAGAGAGCCACTGAGAGCACGGAGGGAAAATAACAGAGGGAAAGAATATTAAAGGGATTTTTTTTAGCTTTAAAGGATCAGTGTGGAAGATTTAGAGAATCCATTGGAAGAAATTGAACGTGAAATTCATAAGTATGTTTTTATCAGTGAGCAGTCAACTAAAAATAAGATTAGATGTGTTTTAGTTCCCAAAGAATAAAGTCTTTATAACTGCAGACTGAGTGTCTTACATGGAGAGCGCCATGTTTCAGTACGGTAGCCAAAAGCAAACAATAAAACACTGGCTGGAGTTTCATGGCCACCACTTTGGGCTGTGATGCTTCATTTCCCTGTGTTGTCTTTTTCAACAAACTGTGTTAACGCTCAAATGTTCAGGCCTCCCACATTATGACCCAATATGCCAGACAAATATCCATAGGTAGCACAAAGACGTACTTAAGTACAACTAAAAAATATTAATATAACAACTTTAAATAAACTGATTACAAGGAACTTCCTCAACTGCAGCAGGCAGATGTTTTAGGCAAACCTACTGTTTGCTACCTACCAACTACCAAACAACAAACAGATAAAGTTACTAACTAAATGGTGATGAAATGATAATGCTCAGGGATTCAGAAGTGATTACAATCTCTACAGTGATTAATGATTATTTCATTTGTCAAAAGGCTGGCAACATATTAAAGGCAAATGTTCTGCTGGAGGCCTGGTTCCAGACCTCTGACACGCTGTCAGTCCTTCAGGTTTTCAAATGGTTCTGGTGTCGTGCCCATTGACAGTTTTCTCAGTAAAAGAGACGACCAAGCAAATCAGAGACTTGCAGGCTTCATTAAATATGGGGCTGGCAACTTCCTGGGCCAGAGCCAGAAAAATAGCAACAGCAAAACGGCCTTAAGACAAGAGTGGAAAAAGTAAAAACAGACACACTTTTGATCGTAGACGTCAGAAGATATCTCTGAATATCTATCACACACATTACGTCAACTCCTCTTAGCAACAACTAGCCCTCTTTATGTGGACGAACAGTTACGTTGGCAAGACTGATGCTTCTTCATCATTTATGTGAAAATGTAGTTCAGTTTGATTATCAGGATACTCTGCTGGATGTGTAATTAAGGATTTGTGAGCAAATGTTTGCGAGCGCATTTCCATATTATCACTGAGCAAAGAGGTCTGTGCAGCAACATGGATTCATAGGCCTGCTGCTTGTTTTAGATTCCCTCTGCCTTCTGGTGGCTGATAATCGATTCATGCAGTAGTAGCTTTTCGACCAGTAGTAGTCGAAAAACTCACATAAGCAAGTGCCTTGTGCCTCCAGTGCCTGCAGCGACTTGAATCAGCTCAGGAACTCCTGAGCAGACACTGAATTTAAATTTGCAGCAGAGTATCTGCACGGTTGACCCTTCAATCTCTGTCCACGAAAATATTCAGAGAACCATCGCAGGTCAAGACTTTTTCCATAAAAAGACAAAATGTCAGAGATTCAAACTTGACTTCTGCTATTTTGCGAGTCTCCTTCCTTCAATATTTCTCAACTTTCTTCAGTTGCATAACCGCGGTGCATAACAAAAAATAGTCAAATATTGTTGCTTTCTGGGGTAGATTCTTGTATCTTTGAAATGTCAGATATTCAGAGTTAGGTAAACTGAGTTTTTTCACTTGACTGAAATGTATTTTCACATTATCTCCAGGCATTCAGCCGCCTGAAAAGCCTCAATGTTATACACAGTTCAGGATATTTCCTCAGTGTAAATAAACAACTAAAAATCTCTCAAATTGGAGCTTCTTGGAAGTTGGACTCACAACACAGAGCACAAAGAACAGACAATGAAGCCTGACAGAACAATAGAAATTGATTTCAGACGTTTTTTTTGAGAGCCTCTCTTCTAAAGCGCATGAGTCACCATGGGCTATATTCTGTTAGCTCGTCTCTTTCTCACCTTCCAGTGCTGCCATGCTCAGTGATTCATTCATGCAGGTGCTGCCAAAGAGACCTCAGGGGCGACTGACAGCCCTGCTCGATGCCAGTCTTGTGAACTCGCATCCACTGTCAAGCCAGCGTCTGAATACACGGAGGAGGTGTAGCCATGATGTCTTTGAAAAACAACTTCTCTGCTTTTAAAACCTGTTCTGACCCTGTGAGATGGTCCCAGGCTTCTGTGCTCACTCACAAAAACATCTCAGGCAGCGAGCAGGTCTGTGAGGTTGCACCATGTTCAACATCTTAGGTTTGTGCCTTTGCACGCTTGTTTTCTTGTATTTCTATACAGCCCTCCATAAAAACGGGAAAAAATAGAGACCCTAAACACCTGATTCCCACGATTCACTTTACGCTTCTATGATTCAAAACTCAGTGAAATCTGAAATACAGAAATTAAACTTCTTATAAATATATTCTTCGGTTTTCAGAACTCCAATCGTACATCCTTAAATTTGCTTAGAACTAAATAAAAAAAAGGTTTAGTGAGTGTCTTTCAAACATGAAATTCTTAAACCCATTAAACTGTTCTCATAAGTAAAACAGGAAAGAAATATAGGCTTAAAAATGGGCTCAAGCTTTTATTGTTACTGAATCCTTTGTTACATTTTATCTCCTCTCTACATCCTCAAAGCCCTCAAAAAATGGACACAAAAATGTAGTTCAAAAGCTTAGGAAGGATTGTCTTATAAATCAAAATAAGACAAAGAATAAAACTAGTGACCCAATGCATTAATAATGTAACACCGTTCCCGAGTAATGCTGATAGATATTAAAACACTGGGTTGTCTTAGCATTAACTATAAACTTGATATACTTAAATATACCATTAGAATGTGGGCAAAGCAAGAGCACAGGGACAACTTCTGCTGTGTGTCTCGGTATACCTTTAATGTCAGTCTCGACTGTAGGACAGCTGAAAGCGCTCAACAGCTGTGATACATCACTTACAATATTACACTTTCATGAAGTGCAAAGCGACGCCCATCTGAGATTTAATACAACACGAGCAACGATCAAGACAGGAGTGAACGTAAGTCAGTAAGTGCCAACAAAGTGAGACAGGTGCTGACAGGCAGTGCACAGGGCGCAACATCAACAACATCCTCAATGTCATCATCATCAATAGCATCAATATCATTAAGGTCAGAGGTGTTCATAAAGAGCTGGGTCTTTAGCTTCTTCTTAAAGGTGAAAGGGACTCTGCGGACCGAATGGAGTTTGGCAGCCCGTTCTACCACCGGGGGACTACTGAGGAGAAGAGTCTAGTTAACGACTTAGGGCCCTGTTGTGATGGGAGTACCAGACACCTTTCATTGGCAGAGCGTACTGTATAACACTTCCTGTTGTAAAACAATATCACTCCACCAATCTCAATCAACAGAAACCTTAAAGGCAGAGTGCACCATATGAAATAGTACTCTTCCTGAATTAAGGAACATAATACCATGTAAATATAACACTGATTTAAATTCCAAACATTATTTTAATTACCTGACAAAAATAATCACGTCTAACAATACTAACTTTTTTTCATGTTGCACTATAAGTATTATAAGATGTCTCCAATGTAGTTTCACCTCTTTGCACCATGGGTATCCGTACTGTTACCAGCCTGGGCCTGTCCCTTTAAGAAGGTGGCCTGATGGGTAATGTATGCTGTTATAGTTGACGTTCCTGAGGAAGTGCGAGTAGTCTATGGTTTGTGTGAATAAAAAGACCCGGTTTGGAAAATATACCTAGTGTATTCGGACTGCTAGTTAGCAGCATTCAACGAGCCGAGCAGTCCCATAGCACGGTTAGCGACCACAGTGCTGGAAAGGGTAACAGTACTAAAGGGCTATCCATCAAGAAGTTTCTGAGATATTTCAGCAAAGTTATGGACCAATGAACCAGCCAACATTTCCTTCCTAGAGCATGGCTGAAGGATGGGTTACCAGTTTTGTTCTCTATAACGCAGCACAACACTGATATGTGTAGATGTATTGGTCTACAGACATCGATTGACAATCTGGTGCCGTTTCAATCGAGATCTTTGTGTGACCCTCCCGGACGTTGTGCCCATCATGCCCCTCAAACTGTGTCCCCCTCCCCTGGATCACTTCCATGTGTGAGAGTCGAGTCGTGTCCTAGCAGAGCTGCTGATGGATGAGCTCGTAACTGTTTTAAGCGCCCACATGGGCCCACAGGAAGAAGATGTATGACCCATCACGCAGCTCATCCCGCCCGCCGCAGAGAGTAGGGGTGGGTGGGGAGTGGTGGGGAATAAAATGTGGCTCCTTTAACAAATTCAGAAGAGGATGGTGAAAAAAACAGTATATCACCTCTGCCAGTCTGTCCTGCTGGCTGTGATTGTGCCACCGCCTCCTCTCTCTCTGCTCTCTGACCTGTCAGTTAGAAATATCGAGGCTGAACGATCTACAGCTCTTCGATCGCCCTCACTTCCCCGAATCCTTCTCTTTGACACTTTATGGCATTTTCTCTTTCTTTCTCTTACTTTTCCCTTTCAGTCGCTCACACGCTCTGGTGTCTTCTGCCTTTTTCACTCTCTTCAATTTAAACTTGATTCCCTCCTCACAGACAGATACCTATTTTCCACATTGTGCTCCTCTCTGATAAATTTTGTGTTAAATAACTCAGCTGTTCTCGCTCTTCCCTTTGTGTCTCCACAGTTCTTCATACTCCTCCTGCTCATCTTCTTCCTGGAGATTCTGTCCATCATGCTTTTCTTCATCTACCAAGACGAGGTAAGACACCTTGATTGCTCTCATCCTGTTATATTGTGTGATTTTTTCTGCAGCTGAAAAGCCCAGCGGCGGAAGAAGCTCTCATACGTCATGCAGATTGCTGATGCTCCAGATAGAAGCTGCAGTTTTAAAATGATGCTCCTCGGCAGCCAGGTTGCTTTGATGCTCCTACGAGCTGTGTTGTTTGTTAGATAAGAAGACAGCATGTCAGCTGACATTCTGCATGAATATTGGTTTAATGAAAACGATTGTGCTTTGCTTGATGCACACACACACAAACACTGTGTGATATCTCTAGGCTGCGACCGGGAAAAAAAAAAACAGGTCTGTCTACAATTTCCTTTCCTTGTTAATAAATCTCAATCTATCTCAGCTCATCCATTTTGGATGATTTCCCCCGTAAATAAACGAGTCAGGCAAGAGAAAAGGAGCGGATGAGCGATTTGAATTTGTAATCCTTTCACATTTCAGCTCAGGTTTTAATAAAGCATTAAAGGCACATTTTAAAATCATCTATCTTTATCTTAATTAAGAGTTTGAGGGCTGGATTTTGGATTTGTTTGGCTGTTTTCACAACAAATATATTATTTTTTCATGGTGCAAATATCAAACCCTCAGGACTCGAGTGTAAGCTGTGACAATGTTTTTCCATTCCGCCTTCACACATCTATCAAACACACAATGATGTACATCATGTTGACAATGGGTATTAGTTGGACTTTGGGTATTAGTGAGATTAGTGGAGCACTGGAGGGAATTGCATTCTCAAAAAGTCTGTGTTTTTATGAAATACTCAAAAAGTCTGAAACATAGTCCAAGAGCCTCTTAATGAAAATACCTCAAAGGCTTTTCAGCATAATGTTGGTTATCTTTTAATTGAGAACTACTGTTGCCTTTATTATAATCATTATTTAAATTAACAATTCAATTCATCACAAACAAAAAGTCTTAATGTTTTGTAATAATGGAATCAAAAGTGCAAAGCGTGCGTTGTTGTGTTCTAATCAACCTATTATTTAAATTTAATAACAGGGCGAGCAGGAGGAAGACGAGCAGCAGTGAACAAACGGCTGCTTTTGTATAATTTCATGGTTGATCCTTCATCACTTTCAAATTAAATTACCATTTCAAATTTGGTTAAGGGCTGCAACTAACAATTATTTTCAGTCAAGATTAAGCTGTTGATTATTTTTATTGTTTGGTAATTATACTGTCAAAAAAAGAACACAACTGTTTCCTGAAGCAAAGGGCAACATCGTCAGTGTTTTTGTTCAACAAATGGCACCAAAACACAAAAATAATTGGTGTCAGAATATAAAAAGAGCATTTTAGAAGCTGGAGCCTGGCAATAATTGAGTTTTTATCTTTTGTTTGACTAATGGATGAATTGCCAAATCATTTCAGAACTAACTTATTTAATAAGCTAACATTATCATTAGGTGTTAAGGCCACTTCAGATCAATGATTCGCATTGAGACTGGACGCAACTGCCAACAGAATCCCCTGACATCTGATCGTAAACGTTCTCAAACTGGGCCGTTCACATCAAAGCAACGCAACACAACGCAACGCACAGCTGACCGTCTCCATAGCAACGACGCACTGACATACCCCACTTCTTCTGCGTTAATACTGTAACGTTAGTATTAGGGTTAAGTGACATCAATTAACTAGCTGGATTTCTGTTATCGTTAAAAAAAGAAATGGATGACAGTGATATGCTCGTAATGTTAGCTGTAACATTAATAAACGTCGAAGACAGAGGCAGGGTGCCTACGCCAATTTATCCTGATTGGCTTAATAGCTACATCATTCCATTCTAACTACTATCCAGTTCACAGGGCTGCAGTTTTCTCTGCAACATTGTAAAACTGTTTAGTTGCTTTGCAAATCATTGATCTGAACTGGGCTTCAGAGATACAGTGGGAAAGACAGAGACTCCTAGCTAAAGCATTATTAGCAAGTAAGTGGTTGAATCAAAATGATTAAACATGTTGTTTTACTTTGAAATACAGCTTTCGGATTGTCGCCATCAAATGTCTCTTCAGTCGCTCAACAATTTGGAAGCAGATAAATGAAAACGCCTGCCAGATACCCTACATTAACATCTAAATGACTCACAGTCTGAAATACAAAAAAACCCAAAACAATTTCCATATTTTTCATGTTAATGCAGGACTCACGTATCCTGTTCATTGATAAGATAATAAAATCGAAACTCAAAAAGTCCCCAGGTGTGGCCTGGTTGGCAGGGTGCATTTTATTGGGCGCCCTCTAGAGGCTTTTAATGACCACTGCAGGGTGGAGATGACTCAAAGCGCAGAGCCTTCATCATAAATCATTGGTAATTTCGAAACCACTTGTGTTCCATTATTCATGTGTTGGGACAGAGAACATTATCCCTGAAGACTTGGTCCAAGGCCGACTCTGACTCTAATGCCTTTGTACATTTCTGTAAATAACAGCCTACTTTGATATTTCCCCCACTTTCTGTCTGAATTATATTTGCGACCACAGACCTTGGACTTGCGTCTACTGGCTTTTATCTCTTTGTTATTGTTTTTTAGGGTGATTATATGATTGCCTAATGTGTTGTATTACCATCTGAGCTTGTCTTTGGTGGTGTAACCCAATGAGAATATCTGCACTGGGCTTTAATCCAATCAGCTCTCTTCTGTTTAGCTTTTAATGAATGTTGTCTTTTTGTCACGCCTCACCTTTCGGCTGGTTTGTGTGTTCCCTGATGTTCAGTACACTCCATTATTCAGCCTCTGAATTATTCAGTTTCGTCCACCCAGGAGGGGATTAGCTACAAAAAGACACAGTAAAAAGTTGGGGATGGTAGATGATCTGCAAGCTGGTGCACCAAGGGAGATCTCTCAGTAAAGAATGGGTGGGCATTATCCGTACTTCCAATGATATTTTTTAAAACAGCATGAGATCTTTGTGAGTTGTTGAATGTGGTCACTGCTGGAATACTGCACTAAACCTTTTCAATATAATATCCTAAAGTATATCCAACAAAATGGCTCATTTCATTATGTTGCAAAGAAAAAACTTTGTTTAACTTTCGCACATTAACTTGAATTTACTGTGGTATTTTGCTTCTTTTGGGGAGTGCATAGCCCCTTATAGAAATGGTGTTGTAGACCCAAGTAGCAGAAATAATTTGGACGTCTCACGAGGAACATTTACTCCAAAAACTATAGACAGGAGTATTCTATAAACTTCCACCTCTTTTGTTAAAGCTGGTTATGTTTGGTGAACTCAACCTTCTTAGTAAAGGTTTGAATAAGATCACTGTCATGGTTGATTCGGAGGTTTCAGAGATGCAAACCCTCACATATTTACATCAAATGCTTTGCCCACTCGACTATCGGCTTTCCTGTGACTTTCTTCGTGATGACAAATCTATATTTCAGCTTCATGGAAAAGCTGCCTTTGTTGTCTAAGACAGGTGTCTGCATCATGTTTAATTTATCATTGCGTTTCCATACTAGCGTCAATACAATTGATTAGAAAATAACGAGAAAAAAAGGTTTTGTCTCTCTTTTGTGTTGTACTGTTATTGTTATTTAATTGAACGATTCAGAATTTGTCTCTGCAATTTCCTTCAGTGTACGATAACGTTCCGGGCACCTGTGAGTGGATGCACTCAGCTGCTGTTGTGTTCAGCGTTCCTTCTATCAAAAGTGGAATAATAGGCGTATCAACATAAGAGGCACATCATTCTGAGGCTCATTTGTGAAAAGTAATGAAGAAATTAAGAGACAATAGTGGAGAGAAACGCTTAATGTTTGACGGATGTTTTGATGGTAATGAAACTGTGTCCTTTTTATCCAATTATTGATACCACCTCATGAATCATGGTTCCTGCTCTCTGCTACAGGATAGTATATTAGAAGCCTAAGAGTAGAGGAACTAAGGCCCTTAAAGATAAATATACCCCTACCCGAGGTAAAACAAAGCACAACCATGTTTTTTCATAACTTGAACATGTCAAGCTTTGAAATGGATGTTTTTTATAAAAAATATTTTACTGCAAAAACTTGTTTTTTGTATGTTTCTTGAATCTTATAAAAAATAAAAATAGTGAAAGTTAAAGCCTACTAAAACACCCATGAATTACAGGTGTAAATTTAATGGGAAAGCAACAATTCAAAAGGTGTGTACTTTATACAAGTTGGTCATTTTTAAAGTAAGGAGACTAATCATCAGAAGATGTCTTTTATATCTACTAAAGAGTGCAATCTTATCAGAAAAGTAGGTTATTTGACTGATTCACTTCCCCTCTGATGTCACCAGCCCCTAACAGTGGAGCCAGCTCTACACAATGACTCTTACATGGAGGCCATACTGGTGTGAATGTGTGAAGAGAAGGACACAAACAATAGATTAAAAGACTAAATATATATTCTGTCTTTATATTTACTATATTATACATGATTCTCTAAGCCAATAAAGTTTTAGTATCATTATCAGTGATTCTGGCCGTTATCCAATCAAAATCTGATTTTGTGGTATTACCCGCCAGATAATCTCCATTTACAGGTTCTACATAGAATTTTAGAATCAGTAGGCAGGGACGTGGATTTTAGGGATGGCAAGTGTTCTGTTTTCTGTCTATACCATTCTAGACCAATCACATATCAGCAGGCTGCGGCGTATGCAGGAAAAACAGTCCGTGTGGAGTGCAAAAGCAGGCACATGAACGTAATGCCCCGTAATGACATCACGGGTCCCATCAGCGGCTATCTGACGGTGATTTAGCCTCTTATTAATCTCCATAAACACACACCTGCAGCACGTTCAGCTAACAATCTGCTCTAGATCTAAAATTCAACTTGAGATAAATTCCCTGCTTTTCTTCTTCTTGCTGGCTACTTGCCCCGGCATGTTCACAGGTGTCTCCAGAGGCTATATTGTCGCCAGACTGTAGCCGATGGGATCTGAGATTGCCCGCCAGACTATGACTTAATGATATAAAACATAAGTAAATGCAAACTAAGAACATTCAGACATGAGATAAACAGCATTTTAGTACTGTCTTTACTGTCTGGCTCTATTTTTAAATACTTTTTTACTTGTTTTATACAGAGTGTTAAAGAGGAACTGTTTGAGAGTTTAAAATGCTCAATTTCTAATCTAGTGTGCCTCCAAAAGACATACCTGGGGTTATTTACTTTATATGTGGCATGAAAAAACCTTTTAAGATCCTTTTAAGTATTGTTTTGATTCTATCTTCTAGCGTCCCAGGGTGTTTTCAGTGTTCCAGTTTATCTTTGTTTATCAGGACCTGCTGCTTCACACCTCCCTTTTCTTCATGGTATCTCCCTGGAAGCGGCCCTGCAGATTTTTATACAAGCCACAGCCATACCTCCAGTGTGCAAAGCCCTCCAGATGCCATAACTTAACCAGAGTGCAGCAGTGGGTGCATGTTGATGAACTCTTTCCCGGGCTTCAGGGATGGTCACGCTCAGTGGTCCAGTTTATTACACCTGCTTTAGACCTGATAAAAAGCTCCGTGACGCAGCTGGAAGCGACTTCAAACAGCTCACACATCTTCCATGCAGCTGAAACGCTCACCGTTTGTTTCACTTTGTTAGTTCCTTTGGATGATGAAAAGGTCCTCTGGGGTTAACTTCAGGGGGACCACTGAGACTCAAAGTGTCAAAGTGAATAAAAATGAGTCTGACTCAGCGGCGTGATATTGAAAATTGATGTATGGGTGTTTTATGCTATCTCAGTGTGGGTTTACAGCCGTGTCTGCTTGGCTTTATCATCGCCTCAGGGGAAAATCAGCCTGTCAGACAAACATAAACCCAGCAGTAACAGCTGCAGACCACCAGTGATGTGTTGTCTACGGTTAAAGGAACTGTCAACAGTCTTCTTATAGAAACTATCACGTCAATTATTCTGGCAGTAGAAGCAGAAGTAGTAGAAAAAAAGAAGAGAAAATCTGATCTCGCAGGTCCCTTCATTGATTACCGGACAATTTTAGAGTTAATGAACCTCTTAGACGTCTTAAGTGTAATTAAGTAGTCAATCAATGCTCGACAGCACAATACGTATGCTTGTCTTTATGTATCAATTAATGCATTTAGTGTAACAATATGAAATCTGCTATCTTATTAAGTAAGCATGTCATATTAGAACATAAGCCAATATAGAACAATACCCTCTTCTGTAACCAGGCAATCGGTAATACCCAATAAAAATACATCATTTACATCAATGCAAATATCCACAAGCAGATTTTTCAGGGCATTGTTAAGACAGCTTCATAGCCAACACTGGCAAGCCCACGAAAACCAACACAACAGAGCCAGGACATCTATTCACAGTATGCACGTTAGCACAAACAGCTAATGCTTACTCTTGAAGTGAAACAATGTTCTCTGGATCAATAATCCTCAGTGTGCAACAACGTTTTCAGGCTGTTCACAAAACACTCAGAGTTTGAAGTTTCTGTGATGTTATGTTGTATAACAGATTCAAGCTCAACTTTGATGAGAGGTCTGTTATTTTTCCCCTCTTTGTTCTAAGTATGTGCGTCACACATCCATAATTCCCTTTGGCTTAACAAGTAACTAGCTATTTGATGAGAGCTAGCATGTTAGCAGTAAGCTCCAACTAGCTTCACAGCTAACGTTAGCTTGTTGCTTCTCATGTCAGCAAGCCAACAGCACAACATATGTTGTCTCTCTGTGCCTTTTTGTGATTTCTCCAATGACTAGCATGAAGTAGGCTAACATTCAAGTTAAACTTTGTTTGTGCTAATATCCTGCATGCAATTAAAAAAAGTGTAAACTGTTTATTATATTTATTATATACAGTCTATGTTGTTACCAGTTAGGCTTCTGCCAATTTTAGAACGCACCAGAAAATCAGATTATTTCCCTCCTTTTAGTTAATGTCCTCCCCTTCTCTTTGTACATTACACAGATACAGCTTCAGGAGAAGCAAATTATTAATCAAACATTTTCAACTTCTTCGACTATTTCCACCTTTTAAATTTGCTCAAAGCTTTCCTAAAGCAGCACAACAGGAGTGTGAAGGCTAGCTTGTTGAGCAACATTTAAAAGGGCCTGCATGCTCACACAGGTGTTTTAACTTCTAGCTAATTAGACCTCTGCTCAGGTTAACTCAGGGCAGATGCACAATTGGACTCTATGCACCAGTAAGCATTATAAAGGGGCTTAACAGACTTTAGTAGTCTTGTGTATCCACAAAGCATTGAAGGATTGTTGCTTGACATTGAGAAGTATAATGCAATTAAAAGTACAATTCTATTGCATTCAGGTTATAGATCTGAATACTCTTCCTCTCAGTGTAGTAGTAAAGTAGTATTTGTGACAATCATCTCGAGGAGTAGATTCATTTACTCGTCACACAGCCTGCAGGGATGTTAAAAGGTCCCAACAAAAGCGCAAGTAATGGAGTGAACACTGGAATGAAACCAACCAATCGAAAATGCTGACACTCAATAGATACAAAACAAGTGAAATAATTGGCCATCCTTGCTCTAACTCCGTGATAGGTTATCCCTGAGGTGCATATAAAGCTGTTGTGCAACTATATTGATAGGCCTTGAACAAAACCAGATCAATAACTGAGAAGCTGTGTGTTTGGGCACACTGATTTAAAAGTCTTATTACATAAGCATCCTTTACATCGCAACAGATGTACAAACAGTATGAGTATGTACTGAAGCAGTATTTGATTGTGCACGCTCAGACACTTGCACACACTCAGCTCACAGTATCAATCAAACAAATGTATCTTTGAGCCATGAACACTCTTTGATTTTAGATTCAAATCGAATATCTGTTTGACACCAACTGTGATACACCGCAGACTTCTGTTTTCTTTGACTTCAAACAGTTTGCAACAAAGGCCCCGTAGCGAAAAAGGTTTTCCTTTTGACACAGATGGGTTGAAATTAAAAGAAAAAAGAGTCTGCCCTCAGAAACTTTAAAATGCTCCATGTCGTCAGTGTGTGATGTTCACTGCAGTTGTCATTCACCTTTTTTGTTGTACTGATTTCAGGAGCAGCACCAGGGGAGCTATGGGGGGGCTGGATTGTTCAGAGCAGGTGCTAGTGGTTTTTGACACGATAAACTATAACCAACAATATTACTACAGAAAACAAAGATCCTCCTATCCCGGGGATTCAAATTAAACTGCAGGTTACTAAAAGCACAATTAAAGCCATAAGATGAACAAAACAGGTGCAAATACAGACGAACACAACAGCAACCAAGAAAAATACAATCCCAATCCTAGTGTGGATTCACAATATTACTCCCACTTTGAGCTAAAATAACTGTAGCACTGACTATAATTGGATAGGCAGATAAAATTTATGTTAGCATATCTCATGTTAGCTGTAGCTAACGTTAGACTGAGGCACACAGCACATGACAGAAGTAGCTCATCAGATCTCATCATCCTAATTGTTCTCTAACTGTAGCAACGTAGTGTTTCCACCACGTTATTGTCCTCAATGCCGATTACAGTCTGTAATCTTCGCCACCAACATCATCCACTCTTCCTCGTAACGCTGTCCACAACGAGCTGATTAGCACGAACTAATTGTATGTCACGGAAACGATTAGACACTTCTTTGACAGGAAACTTTGCCGCTCATATTCAGTCACACTTGCAATTATATGCACCGACACATCATATTGAAGAACAAGCAGCAAAGGTTAACAGTTATAACCACTCGTCTGGAACGTCATTCTGTTCATTCAAAATATGATATCAATATGACATAGATAATTATAAGACAGATTAAAACCTCCATGTTTATATATTACTGGATTTATTTCATAAATACTGTCGCCACAAAATTACTTAAGACCCTGCTAGCCCCCCCAAATTTCACCCCTTCTAGCTTCCTCTACTTCTGCTGAAGATAGATAGTCAGTGCACTCACAGGAATGGCTTTTGACAACCAGCTGCAAAGAGGTTTGAAAAGTGGATTTTATATTTAGAGTGAGGAGTGAAGAGAAGGTGTGATATGAATGAGAGCTGTGACCTTTACTTACACTCAACATCTCTTATGGTTGTGTGACATTATAAACTAATCAGCGTACTGAAAACAGAGAAATGCGGCAGCTCTTTGTCGCTCACTGAACATGTGTTTTTTCCTGAATGGCTGAACATTGCTCGAAAACGCTGAGTCTGAAAAGAAGCCCTTCATCTTTGACATTGAGGCATTGGCACTCAATTTTTTTTTTAATCAAGTGTTCAGACAAAGTGGAAACAATTAACACCTAACTCTGTGACAAATGTGCTGATTAACGTCATAAAATTTGATCAAAAGCTCCTCAAGAGCTACAAAATTGAATCTGTGCTGAGTTCATTTATACAACTACAAAGTTCTGTCAAAATAATCTTTGAAACTCTACTTTATGTTGCTATCGACCCAATAAATCCTGGTACAATCAGTAGTTAATACAGTTTGCCATTTTTCTGCAGGTATTTATTGTTTTCAAAGAGGAAAATCAATCAATACTATAACAAAACACTGCACACACAAAGCAGGATAAAAATACAAAACTAAAAGGTAGAAAACAGCAAAAAATCTGTCATACAATATTACATCAGTAATTGATACTCTATTTTTAGGGAAGGTTTTGTATTTCAGTCGAACAAAATTAAATACTGATGGATTTCGGGAGTTTATTACTGCTATGTATAATCCACGAATGTGTCTTTTTTCATAACAAGTTTACACTCTTGAAAGTCAGGGATCACCAAAGGTCGCAATCATAGACTGTATAAAAAGATGAACGACATGACAGCTCCCCAAAAGCGAAGCCAAAACATTTCGAGCGCCCGCTGCTGACTGGCTGCAGTATAGGTCATAAAGCCCGCCTCCTCCATGTTAACAGATGGGACATGAGTCAGACTATAAAATCAAAATACACGTCAAATAAATGTTTCTCAAACATGGTTTCTGTCATTATAGTTAGTTCTTATCATGCTGATTTACGTCCAAGTGTTAATTTTTATGACAAGTTTATTTTTAATTAGTTATTTGATGCTGTAAAAAGGATGATTGACAGCTCCGTTGACAAATACGGCTCCTGCAGTCGAGCTGTTCTGGATTAGCAGAGTAGAGGAGGAACGGCGAGAGGAAACGTAACTAAAACAATCACTACAGTCACTGAAGTTTCCATATCTGTGAACGTCTGCTTCAGACCAACACAAGTTCTGCTGTTGAATACGCCAAATGTGTGTTTTGGTTGCTCCACCAAGTACGGTGGCTCCACCCGCCTCTGCTCAGGTCTGGCTCCAAATGACATCACCATTGCAAGATGGCAGAGCCCGTCACGGGGGGTATTTTGGCTTCAATTTTGTACAATGAGAGTAAATGGAGACGCGTTGTCCATCTTTATACAGTCATTGGTCTCAAAGGTGACATATTAAAAGAAAAACCTTTACCTGTTGGCACTAACATAAAAACCTTTGTATTGGCAGTGCTTATGTTTTTATACTTACCTTCTCAAATAGAAGAACATTCAAAGTCCATAGATAACAATAAAAAAATCAATAGTTATCTCAACTTTATGTGCGGCATTACTGTAAGCAATTAAATCTTCACAAAAAAAAATAGTGTTTATCCTATAAATTGAATCTATATTTACGACATTGAGTACACAAAAGTGGAGCTGTTATGTACGTCAAATCTGTTTTAGTGCTGCATGATCCCGCTTTCACTTAGTCAGCTCAACTGTCTCATTAAAACTACAACAAAGAGCAAGAACTTGTGAAAAGTAAGCCATTTGACCTGCTGCGATTTCATCATAACTTAAGCCTCATTTCAGAGAGCACCTACAGTGTGTCTCATCCTGCCAGGATCATTAGTGTCCTCACCTCTACATGATGTTAGATATCAGGTCAGTGCAGCGGGAGGTATTTCCTCTGCTGCTCAGCGGTTAACGTTTGAACGAGGTACCTGTCACAGGGCAGCTGTAGAGGTGATTTCCTATCAGCTTGTGTGCTCCGGGACGAGCCAAGGTGAGGTAATGCTGCTGTAAAAAGAAGTCATGAAGAGCTATGGTCAGGTGGAATCCTCAGAAGACCTCATCCACCTACCCAAAGGACGCTGGTGCGGTTAAAATGAATCACGGCTGCTGCTACATCTGCAACAGCTGATGTAGTATCTATGTATTTTGGTCTGATGGTGCAATAAGTTAAACATGCCTGCTATTAATAATCAGTAACACAATATTTTGGCATCATCTAAGGCCTTTTTGGCCCTACGTATTACACGCATAGACGTAATAAACACACTATCAAGTATTCTTATTAAGGGTGTAGAACATTTTTATGTTTTAATTTATTTATCAGCAGCTAACTCCTCCTGTGAGACATCTGTAAGTGGTATTAAAACAGACATCTTCATATTTTATACAACTTATTTAAATATAAATAGGTCTTCAGTCTCCATGACAACGCCATCCACAGATTTGAGTTTTGGCTGAAAGCTATGGGAGAAATGTAGGCTAGTAAGAGGCTAAAAACTACTAATGGCGCTCCACGGACAAGAGACTCAACATGTCCTCACTCGTCACAGTTATAAACAAGTTGTAACCCTTTATTGCCTACATGTGGATAAACTTAAATGCTTTGCTTTGCTAGCAGTTTGGCTATGGTGGTCGGCAAAACACTTTGGTCCAAGGTAAAATATCTCAACAACTCTTTGTCATCAAATTTGGTGCAAACATTCATCACCCTCCTAGGATGATTTGTAATCACTTAACTTTTTCTCTAGCGCCATCCTCAGAGTAAACTTTTACTCCGTCAAATGCAATGGCTAATGAGCAAATACCTGCAAAAATAATGACTTTGGCTTTTTGTTTGGTGTTAATTAGCAAATGCTAGCATGCTAACATACTCAATTAAAATGTAGACTACACATTATACCTGCAACATCAGAGTGCTAGCAGTCTCCTTGACAGCATACAAGCATGCTGATTTTAGCATTAGCGTGTAGACTCTCTTTGAACACACTTTAACTATTTGTTATTTTCCAGCTCTTCTGTTCTGATGTAATTGTTTCATTAACTGTTAATGAACCACTTTTTAATCATTCTTCTATCTGCTTGCAACAACCGTGTAGTTTGTTATAAACTGTTGTTTATTTCTAGAAAGTGTTATTTTATGTAAACTGATCTCTGTGCTTATCTGAATAACAACCTGCCCTCATCAGAAAATAAGTCGGTTTCTGCTGTCATATCACCTCGTTTCATCCTGTCGGATGTGTTTGAAATTGAAATCCAGGTTTCCCATTGAGAAAATGTCTGGTGGTAAATTCTGTTGACATGCATCATTTCTCCTGAGATTGAGGGTCTGTTTCAGCTGTCACTCTCACTCTCACATCACTGTATTCTCTTCTTGGCCCCGTTTCATGTTGTCAGACTAAACATGGAGGATTGTGGAATAATTTGATAAGGAGAGGGAGATGGGAAGAGTATCCACTTGTGAACAGACCACAAATTCAACCACTCATGCGGTAAAACAAACTACAAGCATCACATATCTGAAACTGCAAACGCACGACACACGAGACCAACTGAAATCCCATTTTAAGCACAGATAGCTCCCCTTTTTACACATCATTACTGTTCAAGCATAAGCCGTCAAGACATTTTAGCTTGTCAAGATGTCAAACCACAGCGCCCCTGTCTGAATACATTTCAAGCCTGAGATATTTTCATTTTGTTTGGACTGGTGAAACGCAATTAGATGAACACCCCTGGCTAATCACGTTGCTAAAACACACCCACGTCTGGGCAACGTTAATATGAGAGACCAATTGAGATAATCGACAAACAGACGAGAGATTTGTTTGCCGAGTCTTGGAATATCTGTGACAAGGGAGCGTGAGTTTCAGTGGTGCAGATAATGTTGAGGAATTGCAGAGACGGTAATTATAAATAATTTAAACTGCAATCTGGTGAAGATCCTGATATTATGAAGGAGCAGGAGAGGGACGCTTTGCAGGAGGAAGCAAGCTGAAATATGTTACCGCTGCTACATTTGAATAAGCATAAAAACATTACATCAGCCACATACACGGAGGAACTGAACACAAATCAGTTACACCTCAATACAGGCAGGGAATAACAAATATTTAGTACATTAATATTTCATGTTTGAATAGAACATTAATGTTTAAATAAAATATTTTATAATAATGTGTCATCTGAAGAGATTTTTGACTGCTTGCAGATACAGCCGAGGGCTTAGGTCTGCTTCCAGAAGTGGCGAGTGAAAATCCAGAGAAAGTAAAGTAAGCCTCGAGGAATGTCAGGCAGGTTATCTTTAAGGCTGCATACACACCCAAACATGTCCACCAGTAAGGAACGGCAATCTGTTGCCTGAGAGGTTCAAGATCTAATTGATTGCAATTTTTTTTAATCAACTCTCGTCTGGATGAGGCTAGCTGAACAGTGAGACAACAATGTTTAAATATTTACAACCTGAAACTAATAACTACACCCGGTGGATATCACACCCTTGTATACAGCATCAAAGAACAAGATTAAAAGGTTGGATATTTCCAAATCATTCTTTCTTTTTTTTTTTAAGAGGCTCAGTGAGATTTATATTGTGGATGGAAAATGAAAACTTGGTTCGATATGGATGTTAATAAATCATAAACATGGATTGTGTGATCTCTGCCTTTTTTAAAGTCCTGAATCATTAATAAGAGAACAAGAAAATAAGTGGAAGGTGAAATATGAGTCAAAATGTTCTACCTGACTGGCTTTCTAAGGGGTTCATGTTTAAGTTTAATTTGCCCCTATAGTACGGCTGTTTCCGTTTTCTTTAACCACGGTGGAACAGCACAATTTTTCTAACCGCAGTAACAGGAACACTCCCATGCGGTTCACCGCCCCATCCCACTGCCTGAATAAATGTATTTAAATGTAACTACAGCGCGTCCCCCAGACAACAAAACATAATCGACATGAGTGAACAGAGCATGGCGGAAACGCAAGTTTATTAACCCCTAAGTTTGTATCCTTATTGTTGAAATTATATCTGTGGTGATTGGCTAGTTGTTGTAGCGGCTCCTCTGCACAGATTTGATGTGCAGAGGGTTTTGAAACAGCGGCGCTCTGACAGCCAGGTTTCTGTTGCTGATTACTGTGCTTTTTAAAACAAGTGTGTTGTTCATAATGTATTGTTCTGTATGGGAAAGATTAAATTACTTAACACATTTATCCATGGCCTCTGGAAAGACACTTAAAAGCATTTCTAATCTGGTGCCGCTGTTGTCAGCACATTTGTCAGTGCCTTGTAAAATGGTTACACATCCTGATGAGAAATAAATGAGTTTGGATGATGTGACTGTGTTATCATTTGGGCTTGATCAGAATAAGGGAGGAAAATAACTTGGGGAATGATTCATGGTTTGACTACTTTATTTACTGTAGGGGATCTTTGTTGTCATGGTTACAATAATAACATCCTGGTTAAGGTTTGGGTACAATAGCTGTGTCCCAATCCACGGGCTGTAGCCTTCGAAGGAGGCGGTCCACGGAGGATGCCCCATTCAAAGCCTGTGTAGACAGTTAAAGACGTCACCAAACGCCGCTCCTGTCGCCTAGCAACAGCTAGCTAGCGGGCTAACTAGCTAGCATAACTAACTTCGCGTAAGTAAACCTCTTATTTTAAAGATAATTTGTAAATGATCAAATCCGGCCTTTGAAGGCTGCGGCCGCTGGATTTGGACACAGCTAATGATGGTCATGCTTTTGGAATAAAACAACATTAAACTATATATGTTACTGCCTATATTTTACTGACTCATTGATCCACACCTAACTCTTTACATTGTACATTGTGTTGCTCTATAACGTTGTCACCTGACTTCCTCCTAAACTGGTGTCACTATAACTACAAGTGCTAGAAGTCTTTGTCACTGGACTGTAGCATGCCGTGTGTTGTTTTGGGCAACATCTGACACTTTCATTATCACTGTTGGGAAGATTTTCATGTTAGTGTGAGTTCAGTTATGTGGACTGTGCCATATTGCAGCCCCTTGATCACTTTTTGTACACTTTAAACTGTATATTTCCAGTTAGATGAACAATGTTACCCTGATATGAACAAAACATTTACTGTAAATGTGGTCAGTATAAAGATGGCAGTAATCTGGGCTTTAAGGTTGAACCCACCAATCCAAAGATTTTCAGTGGAATCTAATAGATTTCTCATGTGAAGCTGACAGGCTTTTACTCAGCTGGAGTTGGACAGCCAGTTTTTTTCTACTTTGCTCCTCCAACTTCAGAGTATTTTATGTCTTTCAAGACCTCTGTTAGATCTCAACTTGTTCATGGTTTGTGCAATTTCTGAACAAGTGGCTCTGGGGTTACAGATTGGAAATGATTTTATATCAACAACAAAGAGTAGTAACTTAGCTGAGAAAAGTCCCATCCACACCATTGTCTTCTCTTTCTGCTGAATCTGACAGTAGCAGTCAAAGGATTAAAGATTTATACTCGAAATCCAAAGAGGACTTATAGCAGAGGTTAAAAATGTCAAACGTGTTGAGCTACAGGTGAGCACGGGATCTTTTGAGGCTTCGCTTGCTCTTTAGGACGACAGACAGAACAGAGCACTTATATATACTGACAATCTGAGAGCTTTGAATCAAAATGTGCACAGAGTTTAAAATGTACTGGACTGCTTTGGATGCAATTGGTTCGTTGAAAGAAATGGAAATTAGTATTGGCAAATGTGTGTGGCCTATTTCCTCCCATTAATTTTAAAAGTCACACAAAACAGTTTTCTTTCAAAATGTTTAATTATGCCGGAAAAAGAAATCCATCACTGTCAATGAGAAGCTGACACAGTCTCTCCTGAGCTAAAACTTTTGGAGTTCAGCCCATAAACAAAATGCTGTTTTAAGGATGTCTAACTTCTGTCCAAGGCCTCAGCTTCAATAAAGAACAGCGAGGTCATCCCTTTAATATTGCTTCATAGAAAATGCTTTGACATGACCAGCCAATAGCTTTTCAATAGCTAAAGATGAATGCATGTAGGAGCTTTCCGGTTATGCATCAAATAGTTTCATAACTTAACCCTATTTTTATTACATCAGCACGGAGAACAGGCCGTGAAAACACAAAATAAACGAGCCCAAAGTGGTATCACAGTGAAAGCTCCTGTTGAACTAATGAGCTCTGACCTTGGCATATTGTCCAACAGCTCATCTGAAATCCTTCAGCTCGCTGCTACCTTGATTAAGGTTGTTCAAGTATCATCTGTTACAGCCACAATTCTGCTAGTCCACTGCTTCCCCCCTTTAGTGGCATTGATTGTCCATTTGCATGGTTTGCCAAGTGTTAATCAGGAACTGATTAGTAGCAGAGGATTGGAAATTGTAATGGATTTGCCTGCATGGGGATTGTAATTGATTTTCCCCACCCAAGGACTAAGATTAGTTACTTACAGGGGAGTGTCTCAAAATCTAAATTATTTAGGGACTTTATTGCTGTGCCCCAGGACAAAATTAGAAGTCACAGACAGCGGCCTGGGATTGGTGACTTGGTGGCGCCATTCATTATCTGAGGAGCTCTGATGGATTTCACATCCCACATGACAAATTTAAGGGTATGTTCCGAAGTTTGTAGCTTTAGAGAAGAGTTCTCAGAGTTTACAAGTATTGACCATCTGTCCTGAAGCAAAGGAATAACATGTGGACTCTTCAGAAGGATGGCATGTCCCTATAACTCCTTTTCTGAAATGTAGTGGAAAACTTCTGAGGCTTTGAGCTCATATACCAAGCAGGAGTAAAGGGCAGCCAGTCAGACTGGGGTATAATGTGTCTGCAGTCGATATTAATGCCCTTGAAAAACCTCGACTCGGGTCCAAATTGGGCTGAAGTCCAGGGAATGTAATCTGGCTCCCTCGGAGGAAGGATAAAAAGAAAGTATTTGCAGGAAACCAGCCCTTTTCAATCAGCACGGGCACTGTATAGGTGAGGAAGGCAGGAACCTGGTGAGACGTTTAGGTTCATTCAGAAAATACAGAGACCAAATTACACACATTTCAAACGACTGAAGCATGAATCAAACTTTTAATACAACTTTGATTTGAGATGTTTCTGCGGTACACGGCCGCCGAGCCTCACAGTGATGAATTCCACACGTCAAGGCTGCGATTTAAGTTATGAATCAATAATGTTAAGATAGTCTTTTTTTAGATTCACTAACATCATTGTAGGAGATGAAGTGGGGCACGTTCTTGGCATCTTGTGGTGAAATAGTAATTCGTCAGAAAATCTTTATCTAATATTATCCCAGATCTTTCCTTCCATTTTTGCTACTTTTATCTTCACTGTATCTCTGATTTCGCCTTCCTTCTACATTTACGACACAGGAAATGGAAATCCAGAGTTTTCTGGGAGCAAGAAAATTTAGCCATTTTTCCTCTCATTATTTCTTCTCCACTGGAATCCCTTTCTTGTGTTTCTTTCAAACAAAATGTCCTTCCTACTGGCTGTCACAGAGGCTTTCCCTTTCTTGCTTCACACTGTTAGTGCTATCTAAGGCACAGCATTCCTACAATATAACCAATTCATCTGCCCAACAGTGTATTTGCTTGTACATATTGTACCCTTCATCGCCTTATAGCTCATCCGCTCCCTCTATTCCCCTGTTTACGTTTTCCCTGCAGCCACTCTCATTCCCCACCTTCATCTCTCGTCTCCTTTTAAAATCCACATCTCTCTGTCTCCTCTCTCCTCTCCTCTCCATATGCGTCTCTTATCTCTCCTTGTATCCCTGCCATATAAATAATTGATGGCCCATCTTTGACTCGCCTGGTGTAGTTAAAGGGCGACCAAAGTCCCGAGGACAACATCAATACCAAGTTAAAAGTACAGCTGGGGCTTATGCACAGTCTGCACGACGCTCTTTCACAGGAGTCACTCTTTACTAATGACCTACTTAGATTCAAATAAAAAGTATTTCTTTTTTGTATTTGCACAACTTCAGAAGACTTAGGGCTTTATGCTGTCCACGCAAATGGGACGTCAGGGCTCCCTGTGCTGGATTCTTACATCACTTTGTAGATAGCTTGCATGCTGCCGCGTGCCAGAGTTGTGACGTCATGCAGAAGTTTCCAGCATGAGTCTATTTATAAAGCAGATCTTTATTGTTGCAAGAAATTACACCCTGTGTCATTTGTCTTGTCATTCGCAATTCTCTTTCATCTCCGTCTCGTTGAGGCATCTAAATCATGATGTAATTATGTTTACAGATCCCAACGCAACATCTAATTTTGACTGAGCAGTGTGATTGGCAGAGAGGGTTCCCACCTGCGATAATATGCAGTGAACAATAGGCTCTGCAATACGTGTAATGATAACTGTGATAAACATGCACTGTAGGCTGGAAAATGAAGGCTTTGAACAATATAAAACCTTCTGTAGTCAAGGATTTTGATAACAATAAATCTGTGACTCTATGGAATGATAAGGGGGTTACTCAAACTAACAGAGTCAAAGGGCAAAGAATCCCTAACAGAGGCATTTAGCCTCTTTTAGCTCAATGTTTTGGTTAAGGAGGTTGTTTCCTCTATGGATCAGCTTCACAGCTCCCATTGAGCCTTTTTCCAGCAGCACAAACCACAAAGACAAAGCTCTGAAGCAACTTCAAACCCGGATTTTTAATCCAACAGTTGGTGGAGACCAAACCTGAGCTAGAAGAAGAGGGAACATTGGACTAATTTCCATCAGGTAGTTAGACATAAAACTTCAAGAGGTAATTGGGCTCTGTGTCTGCTAGATATGTAGGCAAGGGTTAACATTACAGAAGGCGGTTACATGTTAGGGCGCAGAGTCTTTTCTCCCCCGCCCCCAGTGGCCAGAAAAATCAGTTAATACAGCATTTTCATTGTTGTACTTTAATGCCATTTAAATAATACAGCAGCTTATAAGTTACTGGCAATATTTTTTCAGGTTCTTTTACTATACTCTCATTACAGAACAGTTTTGACAGGACTAAATTGTGGTCTGTGGGGGTAAAAATTAAAAAACAAGAAGAGCTTTACTTTTTCTGCTTTAATTGTCTGCATACTAAATGAATCTGTGACCTAAGATTAGGACTGATTTTCATCGGACCTGACTCGAGTCAGGCTAATACCAGCCGTTTATCAAATATAGGGTGAACGCGATCATGACTATACAAAGGAGTGCCGTTGGGCCATATAAACATCCAAGATGGCTTTTGCTGACAGTAGTAGTAGCAGTAGACGTTGAGTACAAATGGCAAGTGTTTGCTAATAAATAATGTCATGCCAAACATCTATGTAGGATGTTGAACTAGAAGCAAATTTGATGTTGGAAGTAGCAACATGGCCGAGCAGTCTTCCTCTATGCTACGACAAACTTTCCCCAGCTCTGATTGGTTGTAGCATCCAGAGGCTTTTTGGTTGGCAACTGATTAATAAATCCTTGGAAATCTAAAATCAACTGAGAGGTTCAAGAGGAATTCGGATTGGTATGGCCATGATGAGCTACATTTCCACCAGTGTGAAAGGAAAACAAGCGAGTCGATTTGTCAGATAAGGAAGAATATGGACGTCTAAAAGCTTCAGCCTCGTAAAGGACATTAAAAAGCTTGCTGAATAAGCTCGGAACATTTGTTTGTTCAGCACAATGTCCATCTCAAGCTGTCAATTTCTTTCTGTTATTTCATTTTGGGGGGGAAAAACTCTAATAACAAGTCTAATGTTGCATTCTGAGATTTGATATGAAATCACCAGACCCCCTTAAATTGTGCCTGGCAGTTTTCTTGAGCAAATGTTCACAGTGCTGTTGTTTTGAGTAAAGATATGAAACTGTCACTGTTTGTTGCAGCAAATATGTTTCATTCTTAGACCACATTTAAAAGAACAAATACAGGGGTAGACAGTCCGTAGGGTCTCGGCTTGGGAACCGCCGGCTGGCCGGTTCAAGTCTCAGTATGGACCAAGCGTGGGGGTGGTAGCTGAAGAGGTGCCACCTCCTTTCCTGGGCTCCGTCGAGGTGTCCTTGAGCGAAGCACTGAATCCCCAACTGCTCAGAGCGCGTGTCCATGTGCAGCCCCCTCCCTCTGACATCTCTCCATTAGTGCATGTCCATAGAGTCCTGTTTGTGCGTGTGTGTGTATTTTCGGGCCTATGTGTGTGTAGAATATTTGTACTAACAGAATTTAAAAAATCTTCTTCAAAAAAAGATTGTTTCAGATATGACAATGGTCCATGTTAGTTCAGTCTTTTTTGATTTCCTCAATAAATCTACTTAACACTGACCACTGTCTGCTAGAGCCCCTTTGTGCCATGCTGATGTATGTTCTGTAGTATTAGCGTAAAGTGCTTGCCCTAATGTAATGCAATTAAAGTAAATGAAGTATAAGCTGGACATATAGTTCATCTTCTCCCCAGATGTTCAGCACATTTACCCCACAGCCACTAGTTTAAGAAACCTGGTTATCACACTACAATTCAGACCTGCAGGCATGTTAATGACCTTTAATAAACGTTTAATACAACCTCTAATATATCTGCGACCATTAACCACAATGAAATCCCCTGTCATGACCAATGGCACATTAATTGCCATGGCTCTATAACATTTTCCTCATATGATCTCCTCCATTACAGAAAAACTTAAAAGAAGAAGAAACAGGGAAAGAACGTCTTTAATAAGAAACTTTGATGACTGATTTTAACTGTTAGGTACAGGAATCAAGGAAGGGCTCTAGTCTCCAAACATTGTGCAGACAGTGAAGTCAGCTTGTTATCCATTAAAGTCTTTGCAGATGTAAAATCACATAGACTGACCTCACCAAAGCTAGGATCTTATACGTCATCGTGTTCTCTGTTGATATGAAATCACACCCACATAAAATTGTCCCTGGCAGTTTTATTGAGCAAATTTTCACAGTGCTGTTGTTTTGAGTGAAAATATAAATCTGTCGCTGTTTTACGACACATATTAAAGTTAGGCTGCAACATCTGGTGGCCGTAGTAGCTATGAGGAAGTAGTATGAAAGTGAAGAAGAATGAAGAGCAAGAAAGTATGTTGGAGAATTATTTTCACATGGGACTTGAAACCGTTTTTTAACATCAATTATGTGCCTAACGTTGCTAACATTGATCAAGTCACACAGAAAGGCCCATGACGTCTGAACCGGGATTCAAACTAGGAACCTTGTAGGTGTGAGGCGACAGCACTAACCACTGCACCACGGTGCAGCCCCCAAACTGTTGTAATGTTCCAAAATAATCAAGTGATTTGGGTGCTTTTCACAACATTTACTGCATGTTCAATGTGTGTGTCCAGTACAGACATGTAGGTAAGGTTAAGTGATTTCTGTCAGTTGTACAGGCTCTAATTTAGGGACCGCTACCTTGGGTTGTATTGAAATGCAGAAACAAATGACCTGTGTGGTTGTTCGGGTTGGAGGACTTTTTGAAATAACTTATTAATACTGTATGTGCCCTGTTGAGTTTTCTTTTATGTAGTTAAAAGTAAATCATAGATATAAAACAATGTTTCCTACTAAAACGTGTTGTTTGTATCCCTGAAAAGAAAGCTGAAAACAATTCCTTCCTCATAAAACACTAGCAAATGTGACTTTAAAGAATACACTGCTCAAAAAAAGGAAACATCGCAGTATAACAACAAGTCAGTTAAACTTCAGGGATATCAATCTGTCCATTTAGGAAGCACAAGTGATTGTGAATGTTGTGGCCACAGACAGTTGCTCTGACCCGATACTTCCTGACTGATTCTTCTTTAGTTCCGTGTTCTGCTAGTGTCCTTGTCACTACCGGTGGCATGAGGCCGTACCTGCAACCCAATCAGGTTGCAGAGGTAGTCCATCTCCTCCAGGATGGCACATCCATACGTGCGGTCGGAAGGTTTGTTATGTCTCCCAGCACAGTCTCAAGAGCATGGAGGAGATGCCAGGAGACGGGCTGGAACACAAGGAAAGCTGGACAGGGCATCAACCCTGCAGCAGGACCGGTATAGACTCCTTTGCGCAGGGAGGAACAGGAGGAGAACTGCCAGCGCCCTACAGAATTACCTCCAGCAGACTACTGGTGAGCATGTTTGTGACCAAACTGTCAGAAACAGACTCCATGAGGGTGGCATGAGGGCCCGATGTCCTCTGGTGGGACCCTGTCACAGCCCAGCACCATGCAGCTCGATTGGCATTTGCCAGAGAACACCAGAATTGGCAGGTCCACCATTGGCGCCCCATTCTCTTCACAGATGAGAGCAGGTTCACACTGAGCACATGTGACAGACGTGAAAGAGTCTGGAGATGCTGTGGTGAAGGTTATGCTGCCTGTAACATCATCCAGCATGACTGGTTTGGCCGTGTGTCAGTGATGGTCTGGGGAGGCCACACAGACCTCCATGTCATAGCCAACAGTAACCTGATTGCTGTTAGGTACAAGGATGAAATCCTCAGAGCGGCGGTCAGACCTTACAGCTGAGCAGTGGGCCCTGGGTTCCTCCTGGTGCAGGACAATGCCCGGCCTAATGTGGCCAGAATGTGTAGGCAGTTCCTGGATGACGAAGGAACTAATGCCATTGACTGGCCCTCTCGTTCCCCTGAACTGAATCCAATTTAGCACCTTTGGGACGTTATGTATCAGTGCATCCGATGCCGCCAAGTACCGCCACAGACTGTCCAGGAGCTCACTGATGCCCTGATCCAGGTCTGGGAGGCGATCCCCAAGGGAACCATCCGCTGACTCATCAGAAGCATGCCCAGACGTTGTCGGGAGTACAAGGCCGTTGGGGGCCATACACACTACTGAGTCACATTGCTGTGAGTTGCCGTGATAAAAATCATGCAAGTTGGATCAGCCTGTGATTTAGAATCCAGCCCTCAGTGGGTCGACGATTTTGGTTTTCATTGACCATTGTTACGCCATTTTGTTCTCATCAAATTATACAATGTACATCAGAAAAGATTTTCAACTTGAGCTTTCTTCTTGGTCGTCATCTTTATTCAATTCTGCAGAACAGAGCTTTTTTTCCCCACTGCTGGCTGTCTTATTAATGGAATGGCATTAAATCTTTGGCAGGAATGTTGCATCACCACATCCTTGTGATTATTTCTTAACATCTCCTCTGCTGCAAATTTTAATGGAAGAGTGTGTGTGAACATGTGAGTGTAGCAGAGAAGGCGATTAATGATGTATTTTATTCATACTTACAGTCGAAATGCGGTTTTATGGAGCGTCAGATTACAGTACGTGAAACTTGTTGGCAGACTCTGCAAGGTTACAACACAGTAGTTAGCGTTACATCCAAGATAATCTATAAATGTATGCAACAACTCACATCTAACATTTAATTTCAGTTGTTTGCTAAAATCAAGGCCATAGCTTTGTTGTGTGTGTTTGAAGTTGGAGGAGATTTAACAAGGTGTTTGGTGTCTGCAGCACCTCGTAGGCTAAAAGGCTGCGGTGGAGGATAGAACAAGGTCAGTGGAGATCAATGCGATTGATGTCTGATGGGATTGACCACCTAAATGTGTAAACAAGGCTGAGCTGCTTTGTGTGTGTAAGAGTGCGTGTGTGTCTGGATCTTGTGTTTGCTGTTTGCTTTAGCGTCCGAGCCCTCCGATTGTATTGTTGATTTTAAAAAGAATGCATTTTAGCTTCAGTAGCGGCAAAGCGTCAGTGTGTTTAAGCTTGTTTATCTCTGCTACTGTTTTCACACGTTCTGTTTGTTATCTTTGATTCAAAGCTTAGAGAAAAAAGCTCATTTTGTTAAATGTTTTTATCTTGTTTGTTTAGGTTCACACAGCCAAACCAGAGCTGCTAAAGTGAACTGACAGGGATCTGCAGGCGGCGTGTTTATCGAACAGCAGCTCAGTAACCTGCCGCCCTGCAGTGTGATGTTGCTGTCAAGGCAAATGAAATTCTCCATTTTAAGTTTAGCAAAGTTTCCCTTGTTGGCCAAAGTTTCTAAGTGGTAATATAATGTGAGAACACTCGAGTACCAGCGTCAGTGCAGACGGCAGTCTCTCTCAGTCCATTTACTTGTGCTAAGCAGAGGAGTCAGACATCAACATCCACTTTATTTTAGCTATAAAACTTTGTGTTAAGAGTGTCTTGGTGCTTAAGTGGTCTGCCATGTCAGCATAAAAACTTTGTAAACTGTCAGTCCCACTGGAAACTGTGCAAACTGTTGGTCTGCCACGAAAGCACCTCACAAAATATACCAATCCTTCACTATATAGAAGTGAATGTTCTGTATATTGCAGGAGAACATCTTCACACTGAACATCCTCTCCTTTCTGAGAAATAACACTGTGCTGCAAAACATTATGTAAAAGAAAATACATAGGGGATATAGATGTATGGGGGATGCTGTGTACAATCAGGTACAATCACTATAATGCACAGACAGCACAAAGATATCCACATGCCAGGGGATATTATTAAGTTAACTTTTGCATATTGCTTTTTTGCTGATGATGTGTGTGTTTATTTTATACATTGAATTATGTATGTTCTGTTTACTGTGTTTCTTGTCTTATTTGGAAGGCATATCCATATTTCCCAACCCGTTATTCATGTATATGCTACTTGAAGCATGTTTACTAACAGTCAGCTATTTGAACCAGGTGGTCAACTAAGCAAAAACCTCCAGGGATGAGAAATGAAGCTAAAGCCACTTTCCCACCGGTCAAAAAAACATCTAACACCCAGCTTTTTTGCTTAATGGGAAAGGTGACAATCGGCATTCAGACCCGGGTCAAATGACTCTGCAGTAGACCCGCGTAATTATCTCCTCGGCTACGGTGTCAACACGCTAATCTCCTACCCCTTTCTGGCGCGATGCTATGCTTCGTCTGTAAGTTCTGCGACTCCTTGTCATCTCAGCAACAAATTCCGCCTGTCTCCGTACAAGCAGCACTCCAACATCGTTCCTAATTTGTCGACTAAATGAGTAATAGATATAATAAAGACCTAACCACCGTAACACCTTCACTGTTTATTAACCCTGTTTCGGGCGCGTTTGTGATGTCAGACGATGAAGAAGCAGAAAAGAAACCGACATGAGTATACTTCACTAGCAATGGGAAAAGAGACAATCGGTATCCATAAGCGGGTCTGCCCTGGTCTGAAAACCCGTGTCAATGCGCTAATTTCGGTGGGAAAGGCGTATAACACAGTAGTGTCAAAAAACTGCAGTCCCTCAACTGACAGCTTGAGGTCGCAATTAAAATGTCCAACTTTACAGCAGAAATTAACTCTGTACAGTGTATTGTTATAGAACTCACATTGTTAAATTATATTTAGGCTTAAAGTTATGTATAATTAGGAGCCTGGCCGCTTTGAGTGACAGGTGGGCGCTGCTAGCTGTCTGCTATGTGTCAACTCTAATTCAGTCACTGAACTTAACCTCTCTGCTGTGTTTGTTTTGGGGATTTCTTCATGCAAATATCAGACAAATAATCTGGCTTGCTGTGTGGTTTATTGTAAACCATTTAAGAAGAATGTTCAAGCTTTTTCAATTAGTGAAATTTAAGTATTATAATTATATTATATGTATATGTATTTATTAGTATACAGTCTATGGGTTCCTCATATAAATTCAACAACTCCTGTCCTTTTATCCTGTCTAATAAAGATAAAAATGCAAATACTTTAATGTTGAAAACAACAACTTGTGTTTGTTTGCTCACTTGTAACAGATTGTATTGTTGTTTTCTCAGACAGAATATGTGTGGTTATTTGTTGCCACTTGAGTTCAAATCACATTTGTTCTCATCTGATGAAAATGGGAATAAGCAGGTGGAAATTACATTTGCTAAATGATCTTATTTTCTGTTCTGACAACCATTTTTCCCTGTCTTGTTATCTCAGATTGATCACTACGCACAGAGAGATCTGAAGAAGGGCCTCCAGCTGTTCGGCACAGAGGGCAACGTGGGTTTGACCAATGCCTGGATGATCGTACAAACTGATGTAAGATGCGTTTGTGGGTACAGTTTGTCTCTCTTGTCTCGTCGTTTCTGAGGTCACAATGCTTTAGAGAACTTAGGAATCCTGCTGTGAGCATCACGGCCCATTCAATATTAACTTCAGTGCCATTTAGCATCTCTGGCAACACATCTTGTCACGAGCTGAGATACATGACGTTTTGACTGCATTATTCATCCTGACAGTGCTTACTTTTGCTACTGGCAAGCATCCACCATTTGTACCACTGCGATTACATAAATTAAAAGAGAGTAGTCAAATATTGAAGGGCCATTTGATTTTACATTTCTCCTTTTTGTGAAAAATTGGAATAAAACACTGCAATCCTTTTTGTAGTTAATGGGATCTGGACATTTACAAGCAGGCTGGTAAAAAATTAGAGCAATCTGAAGTATATGGAAAACGTTCCTCCTGACAGTAACAAACACACAAAGCTTTTATAGTTTAAACACTTCAGTAAAACGCTGTCAGAGAGATTAATGCAAACATCACAGGCTCTCTGAGGTAATCTTTGTTTCCAGCTCTTACTTTGATGTGCTTTTTTGCTTTGGAATATTTATATTTTTAAATTCCGCTCTGAAGAAAACACAATGTGAGAAACAGAGATTTTGGAATTAAGGATAGCAGAGGACGGTTACCGCTGCTGGTGAATGCCTTCAGGAGACATCAAATGAGAGATCGGAGACTTGAGGGCTCTCTGGACTTTTCTTCACATCACAGATACCAGTGTTATGGCTCGTAGTTTGCTTCCATTAGCAAATGTGTGGTAAACGCTGAATGTTTGGCTCCAGTCTGCGTCTGTGTGCATGTGTCTAATGTCTGGAAGGCATGCTATGTTTTTGTGCGCCTGTTTGTCTGCTTACTGTGACTGAAAAAAGCATAAATGATGTTAGGGAACTGTATTGGTATGCAAATTATACATGCAAATGTGTTTGTGAGTCTGCATGTGTGGGTGTTAATGTGCAGAGAGGTTTTTTTTCTGAGTACAAGGTAATAGTATGATGAGGCCGTGTCTGAATTAGCCTGGAAATGTTTGTATGCAAGCGTGATTGTGGACCTTTTTGTGTTGTCAGAGAGCTGCGGTATGCGTGTACTTTATGAGGCTCCGAGTAGTCTGTAAGAGAAGAAGAGCATTAAAAGGCGGCTCTTATTCTGTCACCGCTCTCCTTCCCAAGCCTCCTTCATACATGCTGAGTCACTGAATCGATAATAAAGCAGATGTCCCTGGAGCAAAGTTCACCCTGAATATTATTAACGACTGCTTATGTAATAGAAGCGGATCTACATACAGGAGAAGAAGTAGTAAAAACATCCACAAGGTGCAGAATGCGGGTACAGTAAATCAGTGAGGGTCACATGCAACTCTGTTTACTAATTTTTCGAGGTAATATTTAAAAAATCACGACCCGATGCAGTTCAAGCTCTTGATTTGTTCCCTAACTTTAAAACTTTGCCTCAGATTCTTTCAGCTAATTTACATTCTGCCGTTGTTCATGATAAATTGCAAACTTGATAGAGGGAGGGTTAAATTAACACACGATCTCTGATTCTGTGCACGCTGTGGCGTTGGGAGCCGCTCGGGCAAGCATTACGGCTGTGTGGAATTAAAGTCCGCTGGATGAACAAAACATCAGGGGCACTTTATCTTTTCGAGAAGTCCACTGATGAATTGAATTGTGGGCAAAGACATGATCCCTTATCAAAAATCCATAGCAATCACAAAGGGAGGAAGATGTGGATAAAAAGAAGCAGGCGAGTTAGAAAACGATTTTAGGGCTTTGAGACAAACGAGATGTGGATTGTGCAAAAGCACTGCAGCTCAATATCAGGAAGATAAAGTGTTTGTACGTTCAGCACATACAAAATATTTTGGTCAGTAAATCTTATTGTTGGCCGGTGAATAATTCTAGCTTCTAAATGCGGAGGGTGTTTATTTGATATGATGCATTAGCGTGTCAGTGTTATAATAATAAAAGGCCAGGTTACACCGACTCTATTTCTCTGCTGCAGTTTCGATGCTGTGGAGTCACCAACCACACAGACTGGTTTGAGGTGTACAATGCGAGCCGTGTGCCGGACTCCTGCTGCCTGGAGTACAGCGACAACTGTGGCCTGGACAACCCAGGAACATGGTGGACAGCGGTAAGACAAAAAGTGTACCTACAAAAGAGCTACCAATGTTCTTCTCTTTTCTGTTTCTCTTTTTCCCTTCATTAGAAATTCACATTGGCTAAACTTTATTCCAAACAGCGATTGTTAGCTGACCCTGAGGTAGCTCAGAAAGAACAATAAGGTTTTCTAATTTGCATACCTCATGAATTATCATCTGAAAGGGATTTTTGTAAACTGCTTACATTATGTGCTTTACAGGTTTAGCAACAATAATGTGAGATAATAAAATGAGCTTAGCAAATGGTTAGTTGATAATTAGGGAAATCAAAGCACTTTCGTATGTTGTCATTTTGTGGTCCTACTGTATTATGTACAACATAAGGACATATGTTGTTGTTGTAACAAGGACATATGTTGTTGTTGCTCTCTTTGCCTGTCTCTATCCTGCATCTCCTTCTATCCCATTTTCGGCCCATCCAGTCGAGGCAGATGGCTGTTGACATGAGTCTGGTTCTGCTCGAGGTTTCTGCCTGTTAAAAGGAAGTTTTTCCTCGCCAATGTGCCGAATATTGCTAAGTGCTACTCATGGTGATTCATGTTGGGCCTCTCTTTAAGTGGCTATCTCTTTAAATAACATAACAAAGACAGTACGGTCTAGACCTGCTCCTTTTGTAAAGTTTCTCGAGATAACTCTGGTTATGATTTGGCGCTATACAAATAAAATTTGATTGAGTGATTGATTGATAACATTAAGTTGATTATCTGTATTGCTGACGGTCTACATAGGAACCAATATTCCGTATCATCTAAGGTTAATAGTCAAAAATAGGGAAATATAACGATGGTGAGGTTGTCACAGTGTTAGTCATATTTCATTTCCATGCACATTTGTAACACAAAATAATCCTTATTTCATCCAAAATCATTGCAGGACCATTATGAAGATAATTCTACATGTCTGCTATTCTGTCCGATTTCATACCCAAGTAACAAGTGATTGAAAAACAACATGGCTCACAAATGGTCCCATTCAGCAAAGCCAAAAACAACCAGGCCAGCTGTCTTTATTTGGACCTTCACTGTACAGCCTTAGCAGGCAGCAGCAGGACACAGTGAGAGAATCATACTCTTAATTACTGATATTGAATAAATCACTTTAGCCCACAAGGACTTGACTGCTGTTGCTGCTAATGTTTGTCTAATGTAAAATCAGGATTTCATTTTTTTTTTTACATTTAGCAGCTGCACTGAACAGAGAGCTGTCGTTTTCATTTCATCATACAAGCTGGTTCCACGTGTACAACCACAAGCTCACTTTGAACTGTTCCGCACCAGGTTAATGCCAATAATTTATGCTTCTTTGCTGCTGCCAAGTTAGACAAAAAGTTCAGTTTCAAATCATTATATGTCATGGGGAGAAACAGCCCAAATTGCTAAGAGGGGATCATGGTGCGTGAGTGTAAGCATGAAAAAGCTTGACAGGGTGTGCAGAGGATTGCGTCAGTATAAAGAGGAAAAAACAAGCTGTATGATTTTTGCATATTTATCTTAATGAATATTTAACACTAGGTTCTACTGGAGATAGTGCCAGGACAGCAACACTGGAGGTTATGCTGGAGAGAATGAGTGTGTTGATTAGATAATATGTAGGGACAGCTGGTATTAATTGCACATTTATTTAGAAATAAAACTACTCCACCTACTTGTGAACTGTTCGTCACCCTTGGCAAACTCTGCTGCACTAGATTATTTTCCTACAGAATCATTTCCATTTCTGAACTGTAGCAAATTGTGTCCCGTGTGGCAGCAACCACCTGTTCTCGACACCCTTCCTATAAACATGCCATTAACAATAGTAGTCCCTGCGTTCTCCCACTCATTAATTGAGGCTGGAGTTGTAAAACTTCAACTGGCCTTCTTCTTTCAACTACAAGAGTCCGGCCCTTGCTTTGGGTATAAAAAAAACACACACTCATCTTTAAAATTCCCTTTCTTCCCAAAGTCGAAGAGAAAACACTGCTGTCTTTCTGTTTCTGAACTGTCTTTGAAAACCCCAGTCAGATTTGAGAGGTCTAGCTCAAATGGACAGAATCAGCCCTTTTGCCTAATGATCTCCTCTTGGCAGCTGATCCATCAAAAAATGTGCTTTCCGAGAGCTTTTATATCAGCCCTTGACAGAGGAGACCATTCCATTCTCGTGCTTTAACACTGGGTAGGTGTCTTTAAGGCCAACCTTTGACCGGTTTTTATCATATGTTTCAAAGGTTCTTAGTCCTCGGTTTCCTATGGGATCCCTCAGGGTTCAATTGTAGGTCCTTTTCTCTTCACAACTTATGGGCCACATCTACAATCTCTTATATGAATGCAGAATCTGTAGGCGCGATACTCCAAAACTCATATCTTTGTCCAAGTAGACCAACCTAATGAGCGAGCAGGACAACAGTCTGCGTTGATCAAAAGAAAGGGACTGGATTGGTTGAAATGCAATCCCACTACCCATAAGCTTTCATCTGATAACAATTTAGCTATTTGTTTATCTTTATCAATGAGATATCCTATTACAAAAGCAGTCACGTCTTAGGTTGTTGTTCAGTTGTCAATTTTCAGTAATACGGACATCAGTCGCCACCTTTGAAGTGCAACAACATTGGTCTTTTCCCCCAAGAGGTAAATCTTACTCGGATGGTAGCCAATGTAGTCCAAAATAGTGAGAAATTTGTATAGTCTACTGGGTGCAAATGTAGTTTTGCTTATGCTTTTTCTTAATCTTAAGCCACGTGATCTGAAATAAGTCTTTGAGAGGACAATTACAAAGCATCTCAACCAACACATTAAAGTGCTCCCATCATGGGCCGTACCTGGGTTAGGCAGGTTTTAGCTTGGCCGAGGTACAGAGTGGTCTGTCTACCTCTACAGTCATAGCTTTTTCGGCACATAAACTCCACTGACCTTTCTTTCAGAACACTACATTTCAGAAATGACTAATTCATAAACACAACGGGAATTAAATAGAACAACATTTTACCCAGGGTCATTTTAAAAAGAATTTCGCCTATAAAAGCAAGGCCGCCATTTTTTCCTTGAACATTTAAATCTTCATGGAACTTATTCAGTTCACAACAAAAAGCATCCAGCAACAGACCCACTCAACAGCTGCTTCACTGCTCTGCCAACTGCAAAAGCTGATTATTGCAATATTATTTGGAGGCATCAACATTAGAGATAAAAATAAAGTGTCACAATAAGATGTGATGGCAGGACTAATAAAATCATAAATAAGTTTGGATGTCAACACGTGTCACCATTTAGAATAAAACATGTTAGGGCCACTTAATACGTCTACTTCTGCCATCCAGCAGTGCTAAATAAGTCATAGTGTATCATAATGAATGACAATGATGAGCAATAATGATAACGGTTTCAGTGTGGCGTCAGATGTTATTAAGTCAATTCAACACAGTGGCAAATGGGCCCATTTTAAAAATCAAATCAGATGTGCCAGATGTTGCCTCTAGAAACAGTCACAGTTTGTAAAGCCCTGGAAAAAGTGGTACAAGTACAGCACATGCAGCATAGTAGTGGTAAGCACTGTCCCCCTGCATCAAGGAGGCGGTGAGTTTGAATCCCAGAAAAATGTATTCTAGGTTTATTACCAGCGTCCTGCACAGTTGCTAACCACTGCTCCAAGGACGGGTTAAATGCAGGAAAACCCATTTGTCTACAGGGATCCAAGTGTTTGACATCTTTTATTACGCCTTGTTCAACTTTCAATTTTGGATTTGAAACCAGAATTCGAACGGTACCATGTTAAACATCCTAAAATTTAAGGTTAAGAACATAGACGGCAACAATACAGTCTCAATGCTAGCTAGTTTGGACCTATGACATGGTCTTTACCAACAAAAGGAGGCGTCCAGTGATCGTGGAATTGTAGATGTTTACATTTATATTATTTTATATGAACATTTTTTGTATCAGACATCCATAAAGTACTTAAAGTAGTGTGAGAACCAGGAAATTCCAACTGATGTAATTAAAAGGCACACAGCACTTTAACCTAGGAGAACTGGGTTTGAGCTGGTGCATATCTGAGCCAAAGTCAAAGATGAGTTAAGTCACATACAATGTTATGTTAGGTTACAGTACCAAAGCATTCTAACCAAACCATGATCTTTACATAGAGATGTAGCTCAGTGCCTAAACGTAACCCCGCTGCATTAGTTCCATAACATGGCTGCCCTTTCAACCTGTTAATGGTGATAATGACATTTTGGGAGTAATTGACAAACTTCCTAATCTGCCATTTAGGAAAAGGACATGTTGCCTGAGTCAGTTTCACACGTGCTAATTGACACCAAATTGTCCTTAAACTCATTTTCCAGTTGAGTAACTTAATTAGTCTTTAGTAAACCTTGGTCTCTACTTGCAAAGGGCATCCTAAATATGATGCCAGTTAAAGACTGGGGAGCTGACAGCCCTTCATCTTTAAATACAAAGCTTTTACTCCAATTGTTTGCAACAAAATTAAATTTGTCCATTCAGCAGTGGAAAGGTCAAGCTGTGGTCAAATTGTCGCCGTTTTCAATTTTCAGAAATGAAAAACATAACCTTTTAAAATGGCTTTCTATTATTTCTCCTGAAACCCGGCTCTGAGCGAACGTTTGCAAGATTTCTCAGAATTATGCATACATCCTTCAGGTGACAGCTTGCTGGCCTTCACGTACACCTGTGGTTCCACCAGCACTACTAGTGCGAAAGACGTTTTGATTCACATAAATGTGTCTAGTTTTTTATTTAGATTTACGTTTACCCTGCAGATCAAGGATTTAGTCAATGTTATACTGAAATGTAACAGTCGTCTCTTCCAGTAATTCTTGCATGTCCTTCTTTTCATTAAATATATTGAAAACTTTATTTAATAACATTTCTGGGAGGCCCATAGTATGCCAGTTTTTCCATGAGATGAAAATAAGTCAATGAGTCTATTCTGATATTACTTTTGAATAAACAGTTTAGCATTGTATAGAGTTGAAATAAAGCCTGATATGTAATGTCACTGACAGCTGAGTGTTCTTGAACTCAATCACTGAATTGTGTTGAAATATTTTCTCGGAATAAAATAGAAGCTGTTCACACTCTCATTGACAGCAAAATAACCACGCACAAAAGGACAAACTCAAATATAAGGTTGAGGAGACACACACACACACACACACACAGATAATGATAAAAGACCATGGACCAGCAATGTTCACATTTACCTGATCTGACTTTGTTATATAATTGCAAACCATCTGAAAAACCCCAACTGTTAAAATGAACAATATGAATGGGATAAAAATCAACTGATAATCCCATAAAGGGACTATAACTGTAATTTACCCACTAAAAAATGTTGTGTTCGAGGTATTTATTGTTCAAGGATAGCTTTACAGAGTCAGGTTTAAAGGGGATGAACAACAGTCCTTTTATATTTGTCAAAGTAGTCAATGACCTGCTCCTTATAGTTGATTCTGGTAACTTGGCTGCCCTGATTTTACTGGGTGCTTCAGTAAACTTTGGCAATTGTTCCTTCTCTCTGTAGGGCTGGGTATTGGCAAGGACCTCACGATTCGATACGTATTACGATACTTGGGTCACGATACGATACATATTGCAATACTTTGCAATATTCTAAATCATTTACTGAAAATGTAAAAGTGGAACTGAGAACACAACTTGCTGTGTACCACCCGCGTAGCACAAACTGAATTAAAACTATTTAATTCAGAATTTCAATTTTAATTTATTAGAACAATATTTGAATTACAGTTTCACTAAACACACTGAATAGAAAGATGCCATTACACAATATATGAAAAGTGCAAATATTACTAATGTGTCACTATACTCAAATTTTTATGCTACAACAAAAAAAATTAAATGTGTTCTGTGTCACTAAAGACCGGGAACTTAATGAAAATAACATCATATCAAAATAAAGTGCATATTAAAAGTATTTTTATGTGCTACTGAACTGAAATTAATATGGCTGCTATATTATCACAGTGTTTCCCAAACGACACAAGGGCAGGTCGCCCAGATATTATTATTCTGATTATTATTGTTTTTCTTTTATTGATTAATACTGAACTTCCTCCATCCGCGCTGTGCCCCTCCCGCACCCGTTGTGAGCAGCGCCTTCACACATGCTCCGCAGACAAGCACACGCATACACAGACCATACCTGGGCAGGTTGCCCAGGTAAATTTGCCGACCAATTCTGTCATGTTTCTTATTTTATCTGTCCAATCAACGATTGATTAATTACTGAACATCCTCCCTTCGCGCTGTGCCCCTCCCACACCTGTTCCGAGCAGCGTATGCTTGTCAGACAAACACACATAAAGAGAGAGACGTCCGCGAGTACATCCCTCCTATCTTCTGTTAAATATGGACCTTGTTATTGCGCTGTTTTAAAGATTTAAAGTGCCACTGCGTAGTGCCAATGGCATCCAGAACCACATCGACTTTGGATCATTTTCATGTGCAGCATCTTTAAAGACGAGCCTCCTTCACAAAATGCGTGAAACGCGTCATGGTGAAAAATGAAAAATGCTAAACTTTTTTGGGCTACTTTGTAAAACGTAACTTGTGATAATGCAAACAGAGCAGACACATATTGTGATCGAGAAACAGGAATAGGGACATGCCGCTGTCTAACAGCACTTCAGTTACAGCAGAGCTGTAGGTGGGTGGAAAAAAAGGGTTATCTGTGCTGTGTCTTGTTAGTGCGATCGTAGGTTGATTATCTAAATCATTTGTCTCTGTTTTGGTTGAAAAACCGAAGTATGCTTTCATTTGTCACCCCTGCTCTTCTGCAGTAATGCCGGCAGTGACGGATGCAGGGAGGAAACCAGCATCCCAGCGTTACAGCGACAACTACAGCAGCAGAGGTCGTTATTATCACAGGAGTTTCAGGGAAATATGATGCCGTCTTATATCCATTAAATGTATCGATATTAGGGTCGGGAAAATCGATACATTATCGCGAAAAATGAAATATCGCAATACTTCGATGCATAAATATTATTGCACAGCCCTACTCTCTAGCAAATTAATTATGTGGTGTCCCACAAGGCTCCATCCTAAGCCCCATTCTCTTTCTCAACGACATGCTCCCATTAGGTAAAATCGTCCAGAGGTAAACATCTCCTACTATATTTTTTCTTACAACAGTCTACTATGCTTTTACCTGGTTGTCAAAAGTAAAGGCAAAATCAATTTTCTGTCATTTTCAAACCATTTCCAAATTAAAATAAAACCTCTACTCTCAGTGATTTACAGAAACTCATCTACGCTTTCATCTCTGAATTTAATTGATTGATTTACATTTTTCAATACTGTTTAAATAACTATCTTGGCGTAATCATTCCTAAAGTGATTCTCCCCTTAGAACATTCAATGAAAGAGAATGGGGGTAAAATCCCCCATACTCCGTCTTTGCTGCCCTTGTTCTGTGCAGAAATACTTTCTAAACTTTCACCAAAGTTAACGTGAAGCTATTCAGCAGTCTGAGTCAGACAAATCAAGCAGGTGTCTTCCAAAGTTACAGTTATTTTAAGTACAAAATTCCTCTTTTGTGTTCCCTCCAGTGCAGCTCTGCACAGAAATTCTATCTGGGGAACCAAAGAGGGAATTTTTAACCAAAGGACTTTAACTTTAGAAGATCCCCACTTGATTTGTCTGACTCAGACTGCTGAAGTATCATAAAGCTTCAAGTAAAACTTTGGAATACATTTGTGCACTGAATGGGGACTCCAGATTTGTCCCATTATAGGCTTCTCTGGGGAGATGGTACCTACTCAACCCAAGGTATGAAGCGTAAGACCAGGTGTTCAGGGTCAATGAGACCGAAAGGGGTGTCATTTCCCCTCTAACAAGTCAGTGTACCTCAAAAATGTCTTGGAAGCACTAAGCTGTTCAAGCTAAAATATTTGAAGAATGTTGCTTTTAAGGCCAGTATGAGCAGGAGAAGAGAGTATAGCACACAAATTCAGTTTCAATATTTTATATGGGAAGTGAGCCCCTGACAATCCATCAAGACATATTTGAAAAAGTATGGACCTATCTTTTCAATTACTTTCCAACTATGACCCCGTGTCTTTTCACTAACACCAACTACATTTCTGAACTAAAGCAAACCTTAACCACAGACGGGAAGATTATACAATACTCACTGGGGATGTTTGGACGGGCAATCACATATTACCTCTTTATTATTTTCCGTAGAAGCCCATTCCTGACCAAAATAATCCAAAGCCAATTACAGATATGAACCCACAAGCTTGTCTAAGTTTTAAACCAAGGGCTTTTTTAGCAAATGGAACAGCCTTAGAAATCAGGAGCTTTTTAAAAAAAAGATTACATCACTTTATCAATGAGGAGGAGAATACAGAAATGGAGGTCAAGGGGGGAGTCAAGACCAGGACAATTTGAATCAACATGGGGCGCCAAGAGCATCCCAGTGCATTTTCAAGTCTGGAGGAATGGAGACTTCCCACAAAATATTTAAACACCCCAAGGTTCTGAAAAAGGCAAGGAGCCTGGAAAAGAGACTCAATGAAGACCATGAAAAGACAACTTCATGTGCCTGTGAACACCAGACCGGAACATGCCACAGCATCGAGTGTTAAGGGATCAAAGGCATTGACAAGGAGTCAGTGGACACCTTGAGAGGGACATTGACTTACAGCCGTTACACACGACTACACTTCTTAATATGACACATGAGCCACTTCAATGCACTGATGAACGCTGCAAGATGTGGTTGAAAAGAAAAGCTCTTAAGTGGATCTTTAAGCTTAGATTACTTTTCTTAAACAGGCTGATAACATTTAAGCCTTGCAGCACTGTGAGTGGAGTCCCTGTGCTGAATCTGGCTTAGCAGCTTCACGTTTACATATCTGTATTTCCCCGGATTTACGGGAGTCTGCCGTTGACGTCAAACAATAAAAATATGAATTTATATATTTTCAGATGAAGTTCGGTGCTCTGGGAGGATTGCAGCAGGGCAGCAGTTTGATAAATAACACTGAGGCTGCTCTAAATTTTGGCCTACCGCATGACTCCATATTGATCCGGCCCAGAATTATTTCACCTTGTGCTAAGGAAAAAATATATATTTTTAGTTGTCCGATGTTCCAGACAGCAGAGAAATGCAAAGTAGTTTGTGTTAGGTTTCCCTGGCTCTGACTCAGCTTCCTGACTTAAGGAGATTTAAAAAAGTAGCACAAACGGAGGGGAAAGTCTGCAGATATGAATAATTTAATTAGAACAGCAGCATAGCCGGTTATGATAGCACCTTTTTTTTAACGACGGCACTCCAGACGGGCACACATCATCGAACACATAGTTTGGTACAAATAGCTTTAAATTGTCCAAGAGATGAGGGAACCATGTGCCACGTTGCCCAAGAGACAAATGGCACTCCCATCACTTTTAATTTCAGCTCTCACCTGTTCTTAAAAAGCCACTTTATTTGCTTTCATGATTCATTTCCTCTTCATTACTCTCACCCATCACTGACCCAGAAGGGCACAGATCTATTCAAATCTATTAATAGTAATTATCTTCCTTTTCTTTTCTTTCTGCCTGTTTGGCACTACATGGCTCAGGGACATTTTCCACAGTTTGAGAAGAGGTTTTAAAATGTGCTCTCGCTGCTGAAAATGTCTCAGGGACCAAAAAGTGGGGAAGCAGTGAGAGGGGAGAGATTTTTTTTCCCATCAAGATGCCTTCAGAATGCATTCAAGCAATGTCAGACATGAAAAATTCAACCCGTTCTCATGTCTAAATGATACCTGCGGCATATGTTCTGCTCCCGTAGTCACATTACTCCTGTTTGTACAGCTGAAGGGAGACAAGGACAGCTGGGACACGCTTGAATTTTGGAAAGTTTCCCCAAAGAATATTAGGTCAGAGGAGGAGGAGGAGTGGGAGATAAAGATGTCGCCCAAGGGATCTTTGAGGCGAGGAACATTTTCTATCACAGTTTCTTTACACTGGGGGAGAAGACTTGCTGTAAATGGTACATAATCCTATTTCTTATTACACGGCTGAGTTGAATACTTAATTCTGATTGGTCAATTAAGGCATTTCTGTACAGCAGACTGCTGCTACGAAGAACAGACCATGGCTACAGACTCAGCTCTGATTAAGCTATAGATGCAGTTATAAGTGTAAAATCTAAGGGACTATTTCTTTAGTGGAAGAAATACACCAATGTACACCTTGTCGGGGTTTGTTTTCCGCTATAACAACCCCCTCACTGTCCATCAATCTCTGAACCCGTTGGCTAGTGTCTGAGGACAATATAGCTTCTGGGTGCGATGGCCAATTTTTCAGGGATTTCAGTTACGCAGATTACCGAGCAGGGATTTCCGGACTTTCTTTTCTCTGTGCTTATCGTTGTTTACAGTCCAATTGGCAACTTGGACGCAAAGTTGAGTTGGAGTTCAGGGATGACGTCTTTGAATGTTTTACTGAAATCATATGCAGGCTCCTATTAATGGAGATCAATAAAAAGCTGGACAGATTTTCCTGCATACAGCCCTCTGAAACACTGGTGGTTGAACAAATCAAACAGAAAACTCAATACCAAATGTCATTTCGCTTTCTGATACATTCTGTTGTTGAGAACAGAATGTTGAGTTAACATTTGTGTGCTAATGTTTGCTCTTTCTGTGTGTGCTTGTGTGTTTCCACAGCCGTGCTACGAAAGGGTGAAGGACTGGCTTAATGAGAACCTGGTGGCACTTTGGATCTTTGCTCTATGCACAGCACTTACTCAGGTAATTACTGCTTTTAAGATGTGTGAATTATTTTTTTTAAGACCGAGTCATTTACCGAGTCCTTGATATCTGCGGCTACAGACAGGGGCTCTTTCTTTGTGATGAATACACCGAATGCTTCCAGTGTCCTTTGCATTAAGAGCTGCATGCAGGATTTCTCCTGACAGCAGGAGCCTGTATAAGCCTCTCGTGTTACCCCTGAAGACCACATAGGAGGGTTTGACTTTCCATAAAATTCTATTCTCTGCTTTCCAGCCGAGTGTTACGTGACGTGCTTCCACAATCTAGGAGGAAAAATATCACAGGAGGGCTCCTGTGTCACTGCCGGCTCGTTTTACATTCTCAGTGCCCTTTGTGAAAATCCTACATGCTGCAAAGTGAAAACCAAAAAGACTTATCTCGAATATCTGTGATACGTGCCAGCTGACTCACAGCGTTATACAATACAAAGAATTAGACTATTAGGCTTTATGCTCAGACAAAGAGGACACATTAAAGCAGCTTTATGTAATTTGTGGAGAAGAAACGCTACAGTCTTCCTTCTACAAATGGAAAGCTGACTCAGTTCAATACTTGAAGGTTTTAAATGCAGGCATATCTGCTCTGGTACAAGCAGCAGCTTCTAATGACCATTTTTTATTTAACTTACCCAATTACGTATAATTATGTTCCTTTACTTCAGTTCATGTGCTACTGTTGCACTACATTTCATCTTTATCTTGAAATTATCAAGCCACTGTTGAAGCCACTGTTAAACAAAACCTCTAAAGAATTATTTAGTGTTAAGGGCCAGCACATTCAAAGTGTTGCTATTTATTTTGTATTTTAACAATAGCTTTTACATCTCAAGTTTGATGGGTCGAAAACTCTTTCAGTACAGATGTTTTCATGCAGCAGAGAAACAAAAAGGGACAGGACAGGAACTTCTAAGGGCCTGATCAGACAGAACACCTTTTAGCAGCCGGGGGGCGGCTTTTTTGTCATTGTTTTCAATGAGAGGCTTTTTGCGTGCTGCTTTTGCGTTGCAGAGGGCCTCGCGTTTTTCCGCTCTGTGCGCCTCACTTGTTTGAGGAAACGCTCTGAGCGCCTCGAGTTGAAAAAACCTTAACTCAAAGCAGAAAAGTGCTCGACGTCATGGGTGTTTTTTCTGATTGTCCAATCGGATGAAAGGAGAGGCGGGCCTTCTGTCAGTTTACAATATAACGGTTAGGTTAATGACAGCTAATGATTCAGTGGTTGCCTTAACATCCTTCCATCCATCCATCCATCCATTATCTATACCGCTTATCCTGTTCAGGGTCGCGGGGGGCTGGAGCCTATCCCAGCTGACATTGGGCGAAGGGCGGGGTACACCATGGACTGGTCACCAGTCAATCACAGGGCTGACACAGAGACAGACACCTTTGGTTGCCATAACAACAGTAGAAAAAAAAGGCGCAGCAAGCTGCTCTTTTTTTAACCGTAGGCTTCAACAAAAAAGGCAGTGTGTTGCGCCTCTGTCTGATCGGGCCCTAAGGCATACTTGAATATTCATGTGCATAAATCCAAATATTTCCATGAAATAAAAAGGGAAATGGAAAATACTAAGTTCAATAAACATGGCATGAACCTCATTACACCTGGAGAGAGGGTCTTGATACTAGCTAAAATAAACACATGGAAGTGATATGATACGACGCTGTATTTCAGGTCATCATTTCAACATCATCCACTGAAAACGTGACGAAACCGTGGTATGAAAATCAAACATGTCTCGTTTCATGTTTAATGGTCACGAAGTGTTAGAAGCCTTCCTGGAGCAGTTACATCATATTTTCTCACATGAACCCACTGTGACCCTGATGGAAGACCAGAAGGTCTACAGAAGCAAGGGTTTAAATCTGTTACAGATCTTATTAACAGCAGCCATGAAGTGTGTACAGTAAATTTCTCATGACTTTCTGTAGGTAAAATGTTAGGTTCTATGAAATATGTACCTACACTGAAGAATTGGTGTCCTATTAATGGAAAGGAAAATGTGTGATACCGGGATTAAAAGGAATAATTAATTTCAGGTAGCGAACAACAAAACTGCCTCACATCAAACATCTGGTAAGGAGTCAGACAGACAGCACAGCTGACTAGTTAATTCATGGTAGAGACAAAATCCACATTAATACAATTTTAATGACAACAGCTGTGCTTCAAATCACCTTGAAAATGATCGATTACAAAAAAAGTTTTGGACGACAGATTGTTGTCTACTTCACTTTGCTGTTACTATGAAGTATGAAACCTCGCCTGAACTCCACTCACCCTCCTTCATCCCTCTGTGGTCTCCTACATGTTTACTGTGTTTAAATGCAGCAGAACCAATATTGCACTCAGTAACAATCCTTACAATTATGACGTCATCTGTAATCTGTGTACTAAACTATATCGGCGTTTCAAAGAAAGGATTGCAGAGAGTTAGAGGCAACCAAAGGTGTGTCTCTTTAACTTAACAGTCACACAGCCCCAAACCCTCCCCAGGCTCGGTAAAGGAATTGTTTAGCAAAAGCTCTGTTTCCCCGAACACATGGGAGAAAAACCGGCCAGAATTTTAGTCTAGATTTAGGGCTGAGACAGAGACAAAAAAAGATGCTAAAATTATCTTGCTAAGTGTTGCCTTATTTCCCAAGTTCAAGCTGAAATATATGCGAATACTGTGGTCGTGCGGGATTGGGCAAAGTCCATGTGCTACCAAGTGTGCCACCAAAATACAACCCTATATGTCTTGTTTTAAACATAAGCTTACTGTTCAGGGCAACCTCTAGTGGTGGTATTAATCATAACAAAAGGGAGGGCAGAGGTCATCTGATTTAGTATATGAAGCAATGACGTTGGTTAAGGGTGGGGGAGATGTATGAGGGAGACATTTGTTTGACTCACATGTAAAACCAAAAGTCAGCATGGACTTAGGCTATTTTTACCTTAAATGCATAAGGTCACTTATCGGTACATACTGTGCGTAACGCCACATACATTATGTCACATATATAAAGCACACAGCAAAATACACGTGCGTACTTATTTGAATACAAACCACAAACTTGGTGCCTGTACCTAACCTAACCAACCATTTCACAACGTTAAGCATGTGTTTGTTTGTGCTCCAATCCCTGGAACCATCATGTTGTTTTGGGATTCCACAGCAGTCGACCTGTTCTGTAGTTTGGGTGTCAGTTTTACACACATGATTAAGACAGGCAGTTACTATTTGACAGCAAACTTGTCCTAAACTCAGTTTAGTAACCTGGTTTTGTCTCGCAAAGGGCAGATCTTAAATATAACATCTTTAAATACAAACCTTTTACTGCAACAACATTTAATTTGTCCATCCCGCAGTGGAAAGGTCATGCTGTGGTCAAACTGGAGCCATTTTCAATTTTAGAAATGAAAAACGTAACCTTTTAAAAATGTCTTTCTATTATTTGTCCCGAAACCAGGCTCTGCACAAACATGGAAGGATTACACAGCATTATGCATATACATCCTTCAGGTGACAGCTTGTTGGCCTTCACACAGAACCTTCCCTTCTAGTGAAAGACGTTTTGACAAGAAGTGAATGCTCCTAGTTTTGCATTTTGATTAAAGTTTACCCTGCGGATCAGGGATTCAGTTAATGTAGTTCACAGTTAAACATGTTTTGTCCACAATATTTTAGGTCTGAGGTGTAGTTGACTGCAATAGGCTGTAAGCGCTCTTATTGGTCGCATTTTGTGGGAGTTTTGTATTTTATTATTGCTGTTTTAATTTAAAAAGTTACAATTTACTTTGTATGTTTGTGCGTATTTTGTCTGTTGTGTGCTTCTGTCCATGTTTTTGTGCACTTTGGGCACATTACAACTTACGAGTGGGCTGTAATTTGTGCAGAATTTAAGTTATTACATTTCATTTGACCTCATTTTTTCACAATTGATTTTTTTTCCCATCTTCATCATTTAATTCCCTTTGGTTTCTATCACACATTGTTTTTGCAATGTCTGACGCTTCTCTTGGCCCAATTAAAGCATGTTGAATTGTTTCTGTTTTAAATGTGCTGTATAAATAAAGCTGCATTGCCTTGCCACTAAACTTTGTATGTTAAGCAGCTGGTCAGTTTCTTGCTTGTTTAATCAGTTACAGTAGTTAGTCTATTTGACAGTGAATTGGCCGCTGATCGAGAAACTGTTGGAGACACTGGAGCTAAAACTTCATGTGTAAGGAAGGCATCCACACTCTCCAATCTGTGCAGCATTTAATAAATGAATAGTCCAGATTGGGTTGTCTGGAATCTTATCCTATTGTTATCCAAGAAATAAACGTAATGAGATTTGGATGTAATAGTCGGAGAAAATTAATCCTTTTGGCATTTACTGTCAAACAGATGTACATTATTACACAGCCAACGAGCCAAAGAGCCAGAAGAGCTCCTTTTCGTCTCGCTGCGACTTTACACATGAACATCTGAACCCATTAACGGCTCATCTGTTTCCTGTGTGTGTGCAGATCCTGGGCCTGGTCTTCTCCATGACGATGTTCTGTCAGTCGGTGAAAGTGGAGACCTTTTACGCCTAGCGCTCGACCTCGCTGCCCTTCAGCGCACTTGGATTGTTTATCATCAAAGAGGAACGGATATAGACCCTCCCACCTCCTCCTCCCCAAACAGACTCTTCTTTCCGACGCTTGTCCTCTCTGTGACATTCCCTCTCGAGTGTCGCCCGTTCACAGTTTTTCTGCTAACTATCAACAAGCACAGTGTCAGTGTATTACCTGAGTTGGTTCCTATGGTTTGCTGTGTGTCAAAAGCTAATTTCTGTGATACATTTTACAAAGCAGTATTATGAACGTGTATAAAAAAAGAAAAGTGTAACCCCCCCCTTTTTTAATATGTGTTTTGTTTTAAGTTATTTTATGGTTTGTATGTGTTTAAAGAAAAAGAGCTACAGTTGGGAAAGTGCACAGTGTGAAGTGCTGCAAGTGCATGTCTCCTGCCATGGTGTGTATTAAATGTTTTGGCTCGACTAAAAAAAGTCATCTTGTCATTTCTCAAGTGGAAAAAGCTGAAAGGTTTTGTGTGTAATCCTGCTTTATTTATTCCTGACACTGAGGATGACAAACAGGAAGGACCGGGGGGTGGGGGGATTTTGCGAGGAATCGGCATGTCAAATTGTTTATGTGGTCCGTCTGCCGAGAGACGGTGGAGTCATTAAAGTATTTGCAACAAGCATTAATTAGATTTATCTGATGAAATTAAGCGCCTTGGGCCTTCATGCATGGGGCTTTTTTACTTCATGGATGTGGATGGGTGAAAATTGCACAAACTACAATAAAAAGATCCTGTTTGGAGACTCTACATGAATACCTAGCAGGATCCTCCAGACTGGCCCCGGGCGATTCCCCCCACAGCACCAATCAGAGCTCAAATGACAAAGATTCATCTGTAGTCTTTGAAGCCTCCTCAGGCCCTTTTGTGACTCTTTAAATTCTTCCTTTTTCTTCCCACCTCGGGCCGTCAAGAGTAATCCAGGCTGTAAGTACACCAGAGACACACTTTGATTAAATAGCCCCATAGGAGAAGTGCTTTAAGAGGGTGTTTTCAGCAGCATTTGGAGGTTCAAGCACTGCAGGTGCTGGAGCTCTTCATGCATTTGTAAAGATTTTTTCTACTTTTCTTTCCGCCTTCAAACAATCTGAACCTGAGAGAGCAAAAGTCCCTGAGCAATCAAAAACTGTGGGCACGTTTCAAGTGTCCCCCTCAGGTCATCAGCAAAAAATTACACACATCAGTCAGGAGGTGGAGCTATGACAGGGTGATTAACATGTTCTTTTTGCTGGCATGAGAAGTGTCCCTGCCATTTTTATTAACCTGAATAAAAAAATAGGAATAAAACATCTCTCCACACGCTGGGATTAGCATGCTAATGCATGAGACGCTGGAATGCTGCAACGAGACAGATACCAACAAAGCTTCATTAAAGAATCTTCAAACTGAATCATCAGTGTTACCAACCATAGCAGCAGCTTTCAGCAGGGGAGCTCTCATCACAGGTGACTGAAAGCATCATTGAGTTAAGGCAAAGGCCATAAAATCAGTCTGATGAGGATCATTCAAATAGAATCAGTGTGTGCCTCTTGTGTATTACCTTTATAATCGAGTCACAGAGCTAAGCATCTGCTATTCTGAAAAAATAATTATGTGTTGATCTTTGAAAAAACCCAGAGAATCATTTACCAACAATGAAGACTGCCCTGAAGGTATTCCCAGAATCCTCTCCACTCTTCCAACCATCTGGACGAAAAAAAAAATATTGCATGTTGTTGCAAAATGCTGCACAATGAAAATGGTCTCTTTAATTGAGCCCCACTTTGCCATTTCAAAATAAGTTGTCAATAAGGTATCTCCTCGATCAATACTTTGCTGGAAGTGTGATTTCTATAGGAAATATAGTTGCAACTTTGAATTGTCAAAGGTAACTTTCATTGTCCAACAGATTTAAGTCCGAGTCTAAAGTAAACATGAAATCAAAACAGATGTTTAAGTGTTTTCATCAAATATGTCTTCCCCTGATTTTCATCTATATGCCAGTATGTTGCCCATCAGTAACAAATAGCACAATTCAAGCCATTTTTTTGGAAAGATTGTCAATATTTATTTAAAAAAAATTAAGACTTAAATATAAAAAATGAGGGGGTTTGAATGGAAGAATGGAATGGAAGAGGCACAGACTGAGATTCCTTACAAACAGGGCTTGTACAGATCAAGTTCAACTGAATGATGGAGTTTGTTCCAGCAACAACTGAACTTCATCTGAATAGAAGTCAGTCAGAAGGAGGAGTAACATCAAGAGGAACTACCTTAATGATCATCACTGAACAATATAAATGGAATGGATTATTTCTACCTCCAGCTACAACAAAACACAAATGCAACACCCATGTATTAGAGAACTAGACATCTTGGAACCCCATTAAATCCAATAGGAACTGTTCATCATCCAGATACTAAAGAAGCTTTAAAGGCTTTCTTTGTCGTCCATGTTTTTTGATGTTATGGTGGCCCTATTGGACTCACAACAACCCACAAAAGTACCTAAAGTTGACCATGTGAAACACCTCAAAACACTCAAAACCCACTGATTTACTGTATTTAAAGACAAGCAACCAATTCATTAATAAAGACTAACTAAAGGACAATAGCAACAAAACACAACAACACAAGGCCCCGTCTGAGAGGCAACACGACAGCAGCTCCCACTCCACTCTCCTCTGATGTCAGTGCTTGAGTTTTAAATACTGTTCAGTGCCAGGTGCGCCTCATTGACAATCAGTATCCCCCGCAGAGCTACAGACAACAGAAGGTGAAAAGGGACACACAGAACAGGAAACACACATAGCATTGGGTCTCGCATGTTGTCATGCTCCATAGTGTGCTGTCAGGAACCTGCAAACTTCATGTTTAAATGTAATGTAAGCATTCAAGGGGGCTCTAAACTGTGTCACCTGTGTGTTCTGCCATGTGAGGATAAATGTGCAGATTTGGAGATATGTCAGGTGTCAGTTTGGCTGATGGTGTGGACCCTTGGACCTGCTGCAGGAATATCTGATAGCTTCTATTTTTGTTTGTTTTTCTGGCTTAGCAGACAGCGATTATAAATTTCCCATGCTGAGACGCAGTTTAAAAAAAGCCCGGACAGATGTAGACTATTTCCTCCTTCACATATTGATTTTGAGTGTTTGGTCAGGTATAACCTATGGACCTTTACACTTGTGTTTTCATGCAGCGTTCTTATTAACGTATAAGTCAACTTTATGCGTTCTGCCCTCGAAAGCAGTTAGAGTCTCAAATGGCTTCACAGTGCCTGCATTATGAAACAATAAATGAAAACGATAAATGAAAATGACGAGTCACAACCCCGGGCCTTCAGTGATGGCAAGAAAAAACTCCCACTAAAAAGCTCATAACGCAGAATAGACCCACAGTTAAGTTTTTATCTTCTACTAAAACTTAGTAAAACAGCAAAAACACGTGTTCACAAGCTGTCAAAGCACTTTCATTAACTGTACAGTCTGTGTATGGGCCGGAATCTAATCATCTTTACTGTGATTCCAGGAAAGCAGCTATGAAAGAGAACATGAGCTGTGCTAATAATCAAAATGAGCTTTGAAATCAGCTGGTTGATGTGACCTTAAAACCATAGTGGAAATCATTTACAGATGCTGAATAGTAGAGTGTACAGGTCGGCCTAGATAAGGGCTCATAAATAAGCTAAAATATGAAACAGGAGTGAACTACTGAACCAGCCCAAGGTGCTTCTGGGTTTCACCTGCAAAATGTTACTGAAAATAAAACAAAAGAACACAAAACAAAACAAAACAAAGGAGATTCCAAACCCCAACAGGAACAAGCTCACAGCAAAGAGACACAAAACGACCACAAAGAGACACAAAGTGACCAAAGAAAGACAAAAAACGACCACAAAGAGACACAAAATGACCACAAAGAGACACAAAACAACCAAAGAAAGACACAAAACGACCACAAAGAGACACAAAGTGACCAAAGAAAGACAAAAAATGACCACAAAGAGACACAAAATGACCAAAGAAAGACACAAAACGACCACAAAGAGACACAAAGTGACCAAAGAAAGACACAAAACGACCACAAAGAGATGGAAAAGAAAAGCATTGAGATGCCAAATGACACAAAACAGTGAAAAGGAGACCCAAGATGGATACAAAAACAATCCAGCAGCAAAGAGACACAAAACGACCACAAAGGGACTAAAATGACCTTAAAAAGGCACAAAAACCAAAAACAGACCCAAAACGTGCAAAGAAAGACACAAAAGGACCACAAAGAGATGCAAAACAATGAAAAGGAGACTCAAGATGACTGACAGCAAACCAACAGCAAAAGAGGCGCAAAATGTACAGAGGTGCAAAACGACCGCAAACGGACACAAATGCCTATAAAAAAAGGCACAAAATGACTGAAAAGAGAAACAACATGACTATAAAGTGTCACAAAACAATGAGGAGACCCAGGATGACGACAAACCAATGGCAAAACGACCGCAAATAAATGTAAAACGACCACAAAGGGACACAAATGCCTATAAAAAGCACAGAACTACCATAATGTGACCCAAAACGACCACAGACACAAAATGACCACAAAGCAACGACAGCAAACAGACAAAAAAGTTGCAAATTGACAAATATGTCCTAAAAGAAAAACAGAATGACCACAAAGAGATGCAAAAAATGACAACAAAAGGGACACAGATGACCATAAAAAGGCACAAATCGACCAAAAAGAGACACAAAGCGACCACAGAAAGATGCTTAACAACAGCAAAGAGACACAAAAGCTGCAAATCGAGGAGACTAAGACGACCACAAAGAAAAACAAAATGACCACAGAGATTTAAAGATGCACACAAAGAGAAAAACATGACCAAAAAGGGACACAAAATAACCACTTAATGATCTTTTGTAACCTCCTGGCATTTGATTTGCTTTCAGTCCGGTTGTCTTGCTTTTAAAAAGAAGGGAACGGGGCCTCCAACAGCACATGTCACAGGGGACCACAGTGAGAGAGGAACACCTGGATGGAAAGAAGTGGAATATATCAGAACTGATGAAAACATTTAGGCTACCTGCACTTATCAGCGTGCAAAAGGCTGCAGCCCTCTCAGGTGCGTACCAGTTCAAACATGAGCATTAGCGGCCTCGCTGACTCTATTAGTTGGGAAATTTGTTTCTTACAACACAGCAAACAATCCGAACCCGGCGTCCCCTCTTGTCCCTCTGCTGCCTCTTGAATTCACCTCCCAGCTTCAGCCGATCTCTGTTTCCTTTCCTCCTTGTCTTATGAATTATTCATTCTCATGTTCACAGGCTCTCTCCCGTCTTGTGCTTGATCAATAAAACATACCTGTGTTTGCTCCCTCACCTCTCCATCCGCCCGTCTTGTTCCTGAAGCCAAACCGGCGGGAGCCCATGCTGAGCTGATGAAACAGCATCGATGGATGGCCTTTCGAAACGGGAAGAAAATGACTACATTTCTGTCTGCTGCGTGAGGAGTGTCTCTAATTTAGGATCTCAAATGAAGTCACTGTATCTGTCACTTGCTTAGAGTACAGCTCCCATGAGCCAGAAATGTTGTCTTCTCAAAGAACAGCTACAAGAGTGTCCCACTCCAAAGAGCTCAGAACATTTATCACCACAGAAAAAAGAGTACCAGGCCTCGGAAAAATATATCACTATAATGGCCATAGCCGTCATTTCTTTTGATCATTTAATCAATAATCAATATAAAATCTGTAATAAATTGATTTGTAATGTTAGAACAGGTAATGCAACAGCCTTAGGGTGCATTCACACCTGACAGCTTTGGTCCAGACTTTCGGACTTTACTCTGAAAGTCCGGTTTGTTTGGACAGGTGAGAACACGCATTCGAACTCTGGTGCGGACCAAATTGCCGGACTACCGTCTGCCAGAAAAGACGGGACTTGGTCTGTTTCTAAACGAACACAGTCCGGTTCGATTCAGGTGAGATCATACGGACTTAAAATAGGACCTAATATAGGAAGCGAACCAAAAAGCTGTGCATTGTAGGTTGTTAACAGATGCAGAGAAAGCCAGGCAGCCAGATCAGCAGAGGACAAACGTGGGAGATCGACAAGGTGGGGGCTTTAACAGAATTATGGTCTGACTGAACAATTTGAAAAACGAAAGGAGAATGGAATTGATCGATCTGTAACAACGTCAGTTAAAAGTAAGAAAGAAAAACTACAGCAAAATTAAAGATCGCGATTTTGTTGAGTGTGATTAAGGAGTGTGCGCTCTTTACTTACAGCAGTTTTGCCACGTGGAAATTCTGACCAATCAGAAAGCAGTTTCCTCACGCATCAAAACTTTTGGTCTGCTGGTAAAAGCTGCCGTATCATCACAAACCAAACTCGAAGCAAAATGCAACATTGTAACAAATTGGTCTTTGATCCGATCAAACAAACCCACTTTAGGTGTGAAAGCACCCTCAGATTCTAATTATATGAAAATGTATTAGTTAATTTGACAATCAAAGAACCTGCAGATACGACATTGAACTGGATCATATTTTGTTCTTTGTCAAATAAAGATGTATTAATTGTCTTTGGATCTTAATAGGCTATATAAAAACTAAAAAAATCTACATATATACCCCAAAATGACTAAAAAACATTCAGTCTGGATCTCAGGATACCAAAATGAACATAAGCCAAACTGCCAGACAACTAACTGATTCAAGGAGCAGTATTTGTTTTAGTAAGCAACAACATGCTGTTAAGTCCCACTGAAACTATCATGGTTATATGTAAAATCAAGCTTAAAATACTGTCCTCTCAGAAGCCCCACTACAACAAGGCATTTGGTATTTTTTCGAGGAAATTTCCTCTTTAGTTTTACCTCAAAGTTAAAGCTAGGTTGTAGCTCTGCAATAGCGTAAAAAAACTACTAAAGAAAGCGTATGCTTGGCAACTGTGAAGCCAGTTTAAGAGAAGAAAAAGGAGCAAATACGAACATGACGCACAACCTACGTATAATGCATACGTTCAATGCAAAGGGTGTAAATAGCTGCCCTGGTAACTCTGTACTGTAAAGCTACACCATAAATCATCAATATCCTATAGTAATAAAAGAGACTCAAAACGTGCCCTGCAACATTTGTAGTTGGTGGCTGACAGTCATCATGAATGTCTGCAATCATGTGATGTTGGAAAGACAGGATCAAACACCAATCACTGATTGTGCCTCTTATGTTTGAACCTACTGATGGCAGAACTGATGAAACACTCAGAAGATATTTGATGAAAATTGTCATCAGGAAGGCTAGAATGAAAAAAGCCTAATTACTTTGATACATGAGAACAGAATTCACACTGAAAACTGCTCAACAAAAAACTGACTCTGAGATTTAATCAGGGAATTGATCAGTCTCCTTGATGAGATTAGGATCTGGTGCACCACCACCACCACCACATAAACCCAGCAGGACTACGTCACCTTCATGGACACAAGTTCGAGCATAACTCAAATAAGTAACAACTAAACCCTTACACATGCACCTAGGGTAGATTTTAATCATGAAATGGCACAGAATTATACTCACTATTGGTACAGCATTTTTCTTTGCCACAAAGTATCATTATTTCTTTGATTGCATGCCATTATGCAAAACAGTAATCCAGTAGAGACCTAATTAATTCATTTAATATTTCAATTTCAATATAGCGTACTACAATGGACTATCATTTTAGGACATTTGGGGGTGGAGGCGATCCTCCCACTGGAGGATTTTTTACCAGTAAGCTATTTTTTGTTGCTACTGTCTGCACTCTGGGAACCTGATTTACATTCAAAGTAGCCTACATGTCTTAATCATCGGAGCAGAGCAGAGGGAGCGGTTAGTAGTAAAGTTGTCAATTTGACTGCAGGCCTAAATTTAACATTATATTCAGGGCTACACTTTAAATATGCAGGGCTTGAGCCAGAGCCCACCTGAACCTTGTACGGAAGGTGACCTCGTTTATTCCTATGCCTTTAGCCATCCAGAACCATGGCCAATAATGTTGTACCACAGCTTTCAACAAGATTTTGAAACCCGACCTCAGAGATTGGCACTCTCAAATTTACTTGAGAGAGTTAAAAAAAAAAGGGTATATTAGTGAGATAATTGTGTAATGAGGGAGTTCTGGTAGTGTGTATGATATAGCCTAACACTTTTGGGAGGCTTAGTAAAAGGAAGTAATGTTATATAATTACAGCTTAATGAGTTGTGAATAGGTTTGTGTTGTGGGTCAGAATTGATAAGGACAATTAACTTCTATATGATTCATCATTACTCTATCCCCCTGTCTGTTCTCTTGAAACTCATCATTATAGGGGCATAAGGACCTTGTACTTGTCAAATCTACAGGATCCTAACGGGGAAGTAGCCAATCAGGTAAGAGCCCAAAATGAATAAGCAGAGGATTCTGCAAAGACTTTGGTGCTTTGTCTTTGTCTGAAGCTGAAAATAAATTATTTTCATGATATTAGGAACATTTACTTCAACAAATTTGGAAAAAGCTTTATGACCTCTCAAAAGTCAGAAATAAGTTGGCTGTGGCTCAGTGGTAGAGTCATCTTTCAATCGGAAGGTTGGTGGTACGATTCCCAGCTCCCTCAGTCTGCATGTCCAAGTGTCCTTGGGCGAGACACTGAACCCCAAATTGCTCCTGGTGGCATAGCCATCGTGTGAATGTGATGACTGATTGACAGTTGGGCATTAACGTAGCAGCCTCTGCCGTCAGTGTATGAATGGGTGATTGTGACATGTAGTGTAAAAACGCTTTGAGTGGCTGCAGGACTAGAAAAGCACCATTTAAGTACAGTCCATTTAACATTTATCTTGCAATATAAACATGCCACAACCTGAGGGACAGTGAAGACACTCCAAGCACAAATACAACCATAAGATACACTGTACTGTACATATACATAACTTATATATCTTAATTATGTGCCAATGTTAATATAACTGTTACTATGTCTTAATTGTAGGACAAATTGTGATTTGATGCTTTGTCATCAACGTCTTTAAACTTTAGTGCCACCGCATCATTGTTTCTCAATTTGTGTCAAAATCTGTGAAACTGACTGAATTGCATTAATACATTAATTCTGCACTTTTTAGAGGCATTTTGTATTCTTCAGTTAATCAGACATTGTGATGTATCCTTATATGATTGTCTTGCACTATCAATTATTGCAGAATCCCATCCCATCATAATATTATCGTTATCTTGGGCCATGAATTGCACATCGTATCGTGACTTACCCTGTGATTCCCACCCCGAGTCTTTAGTGTTTTTTCTTTGAGGGATGATTTTATTATAATTTTGAGTTTCAATCCTGTCTCTCTTTTTCTCTTGTGCTGCAGATCGTGGTGACCTCCAGTCATAAGTGTGGTCATGCTCGATGATCTGGTTGGTCGTGGCATATTTTGGTGTTTATATTTGTGTGTGGGTTTTAGTTTGTGTTTTGTTTTCCGCGGGTTGAATACTCCCAGTGCTTCACCAGTGGGTGGTTCTGCTTTCCGGCTGTGGTATCACTGACTGTTTCAGTAAATGTTTCTCTTTACTGAGGCCCCTGTGTCTCCATTCAACTATTTAGTCCAGGTTTTTTTTTACAGACCTGAGGAGTGACATTAATAACCGTAAGTATATGTCTGGTTGTCACTGAGTCGCCACCTTGTAACTACTCACACTTTTGTTTACTGGACATTACAGTCTATATTTGAATGGGCCTCTAACTTCAGCTCTCAGTGGTCCAGCTTCACAGCATGGCAAGCTGTGATACTGTGACGTAGAAAGTTGATGAGCGTTCCAGTATGACCCGCTCTACTTCAAATGTGTGTCAGTGGACTTTCTTCAAAGCAGACACTTTGGCTCGTCATAGCAGGGAAAGAAAAAGTGTAGTAGATAACATTAAAAAGAAACTAATACATTTTTGAGCTCTGGAAACAGCTCACACAGTTTCCTGGTACTGTGAATGCTAATGCTGGAGCTGGGCGTAAAACAACTTCCTTCACTCGTCCTTTTCCTGCTTTGCCAAGTCAAAATATCTGCAGTGAAGGAGGTCTACAGAGGCTGTATGCTGCTCATTTAATGCAGCTATTAGCAATGAAAGAGGGGCAGCTTAACCTACTGATTTAAATGATGTCCACAGGTAGTTGGACCATATAGTCTTAATACATAACAGATCATCAGAATTGAGCAGTTGGCTACCATGTCAAAAAGCAATTTGTTTCTTAAGTCAGATATCTAAAATAGACTTTTTTGTTTCCAAGTGATCAGATTGGATTTGTCCAACCGCTCTGCATGGGTTGCTGTTGGAACGCCTGGTGCCGTGGCTTTCCAACAGGGAAGCAATGAATCAAGATCAATCCTTTTGCCCACCACCCAAGCATGATGCAGGACTCTCTAGGACGTCTGACAAACTCGGCGACACAGAAGGCCCATAGATGTATAAGGAGAAGGACTCTACCTCCTGCAGCTCCCATGCACTTCTGTTGCCTTAAATCTGACAGTGTTGATGTGTGTCATTTTGCGAGTGACGGAAGAGACACTTTGAAGTTCGACTTGTGTGGACAGGTCATCTGGACTAAGACACCTCTGTAGAAATCAGTTTGGAAAAGCATTTCAAACCACTTAAATTTGCTAAATGGCGTTTAATCAGGCCGTTTTTTTTATTCTGTCGCCCGGACTTTCTCTAATCAACCTGCGTATTATCTTGGTGTGCCTAAAAGCAGTTTTTTTGGCCTAACTCGTGAAGGCAATTTGTCATTTTTAAAATATCTGTACTTAATGGCGATTCCCTGAGTTCCATCATCAAGTTTCACAGAGACAAAACGTGTGTGTGTGCCCGCTTGGTTTGACTTTGCAGCGACCGTGTAAATCTGAGAGGTCACACTTGGCTGCCTCTCCACCAGGTGGCCATCCATCAAACTCTGGCTCTGGTCTGTTAAAATCTCCACCAATCAACTGACACAACAAATTACTGTCCAATTTGTCAGCTGCTCAAAATAACTTCTACCTGAATAAATGTTTGCGTTTTTCAGAATGTGAGGGAGGAAACATAAAAGACAAACTACTGCCCATTTTAATACTCCACTCTGTGAGCTTCATGTAACCTTTGATTTACAATGCAAACCCATCAATTCTCTCTTTAAAGTTTAAGTGTGATGCCAACATTAATAACACACTCCTGATGCTGAACAGGGCATGACTGCAGCCTGGCAGGAAGTGAGTAGACATTACTCCTTTTGCCAAAGCATCCAAGTGTCAGTGAGGCGGCTCTTAATTAATTTTCCGTGAGGTCAAATAACTGCACTGTTGTAACAGTAATAAGTACTGAAGTATATACACAGACTAAAGCACATTTGTTATCATGTGTACAATTATATTTTCACCCATCTTCCCATGAAGTTAGGTTCTTTTCTGTGTCCCTGTAAACATTACAATCTTGAGATACATATAAAAAATTATGATACTCAGATTAAATATATATAAGTTACTAAAATCCACTGTAATGACCCATCCGCTTGGCCATGTTTATCATGACTTCCTCCAAAAAATAGTCTATTTGAACACGCCCAGCTTAATGAGCACAGTAAAATTTAAAGATCTGTACAAGGCAAGGAAATGCTGAAACTATCATCTCATAAAAGTATAATAAAGCCTCCGAGTCTGGCTGTTGTTCCATTTATCCTGGCTGAGGGTTTTCAGAATATTAAACACTGGTAAAATTATAACATGCCAGTCTTTGTTAGAGCATTAGCAAGCATAAATATTTATCTACAAAGAAAACCAAAGCTTGGTTGACAGCTGAGCAACAAGTATCAGTTGGAGATCTTCTAACCATCGAATGTGTTGCCATACGAAAATGAAACCTGAAGTGAGGTCTCAAAAAAGACATCACAAATGGCCATGCTTCAACATCACTGGATGATAAATGATTTAAACTACCTGAGAAGAGTCAAACTGTCACTGTAGAGACACCAGCAGGACGGTGAACGACCTACAAGTTCATGTCAGGTTGAAGGTGAGTGCAATCTTCCGTCTGATATGAATGTTTAAAGGACGTCAGTGCTGAGCGTTATGACACACGACAGGCGCACATGCACAATTGAAGAGCTGATTGTAAATTTTTGATACGCTCTTGAGTGTGAAGGGGTCGTGGCTTTTGTTGCAAGAAATTAATCATTTTACACAGTCAAAATGATTATTTTTGATTATGCAAGTGTCATGGCATCTAATGGAAATGTTGGTAAACTTGTTATTTTGGTCCAGACTAAAATATCTAAAAAACAAACAAACTATTGAGTGGATGAAGATTATATTTTGCATAGATATTTCTGTTACCTAAATATCCCCTACTGATTTTGTCGATCCCTTGACTTTTGCAACTACAAAAAAATAAAAAAACAGACAAAACATTTACCCTTTTGTTTGAAATATAATGACTGTGGTGATTCCTTAACTTTTTATCTACAGCCATCATCAGGCATTAATTAAATTTCTCCTATACTTTGGTTTCCACATCTTTGTGTTTAGTGCTAGCATGCGAAGAAGCTAAATTAAGATCGTGATTATAGTAAACACTTAAACATAAACATGTTAGCAAAAGGTGTTTTCCAACCAGAAGAACTTTCACTTCCATGGTTCTAACCATAGACTGTATGAAAAAATGGACGACATGACAGCTCCCTAAAAGTGAAGCCAAAACATTTTGAGCGCCCCCTGCTGACTGGCTGCAGTATAGGTCTTAAAGTCCTCATAAAGTCTGTTCTGGATTAGCAGAGTAGAGGAGGATCGGCGAGAGGAAACGTAACTTGAAGCTCCTGAGAGGAACTTTCAATTTGTGTTGATTTTGGCGCCCCCTGTGGACAAAGCTGCACCTCTTATCCCTTTGCTGATTTTGTTCTGTACATGCTTAAGTGGTGCTTTTTAACAAAAACTCTCATCCTGCTTTCTTTACCAGTCATAATTATCACTCACTTTAAATGTTTGCCTTGGAAAATGTAAACAAAGGCAGCGTGCAGTTAATCGCTTCATCTGACACCTACGCCAGCGGTTTCAGACCTTAAAAATAACTATCTAGAAAAAATAATCTTGTTGCTTTTATAGGTCATATAGAGTAATCAGAATTAAGTTCAGTCTGTTTCATAACCAAAGAAAAACTCCTCACAGGAGCTTTAAACAATCACTACAGTCATTGAAGTTCCCATATCTGTGAACGAACCACTACAAGAAGCTGTTCTGCTGTTAAATACGCCAACGCGTGGGAGCTTTACAGGTGGGGGGAGGGTTCTGTAAGTTAAGTGTGCGTTTTGGTTAGCGGAAGTGGCTCCACTTGTCGATCTCTAATGCGCAACTCGTCACAGGGGCTACTTTGGCTTCAATTTTGTACAATGAGAGCAGATGGAGACGCTTCGTCCATCTACACAGTTATTGGTTCTAATGGTTAGAGGACCGAATCCCTTTGTGTTAGCCCTGCAAGAACCCACAGAGCTGTTAGGAAAGCACCTATTATCACTGTGAGCATATTAGCATGCTGGTGTTGGCATGTAAAGAAATTAAGCCTAACTAGAGCTACACTGTGCCAGTAGAGCAGAGCTGCATTGAGCAACTGGCTGTAGACTTTCATTCAGTCATTTTAATAGACCAAATTGATTTAGAAGATAGTTTGACTATTATCACAGCCAGACAGCTGTGCACTTTCTCTGCTCAGATAGAAGCATGCTGCATCCAGAGCTTGGTGCTTTGTCTTTTTGTTGTTTGCAGCTAAACAATGCCAGAAAATGTTTAGGTTCTCCCACTGCAACATAATTATAAGTATGGACTCACAGATTTGCATCTCTACATGGCTATTAGAGAAAGGCTGTGCTATCAGACACAGTATGCTGGAAAAAAGAAATTAAGATTCATAGCCTAATGTAGGGCACCTCCATTTGAATATTTTATGCAGTATGCCCGAGCATCAAAACCAATCCCACTTTACGTCTGGCTAATGTGATTAGAGGTTGTACATTATTAACACTATTGGGTGGAAATGATTCATTCCAGAGAGTGTGTATTAATGATATCAAGAATACATTTCCATCTCATAATTTGTTTAGATTTCTTGTCTCTAATTTTAAAGATACATAACTGATCCTCATGTCACGAGAGGAGCCTCCAGTTTCCTCTTTAGTCTGACTATCATGTGTTCGGTGCATTTGAGTAAACCCTGAAATCTACACATCACTGTGACGGCACTCAAGTACATCTTCTCCCTGTGTTATTATGGACAATTGTGGGATTGGGAAAGCAACAGAGATAAGCTATAAGAAAAGCAGCACTGCAATCTTCTTGTAATCCAATTCCAAAACAGTTCTGCAGGGTGTTAAATCTAAATATATTACTGCTGATGTTTTCTCATCTGTGAAATGAAAAATTATCTTAATATTTTTAGCCTCAAAATCTCTCAAATTTAGAATTGGAAGGAACCCATTTTATAGCATGACACAAACTCCTGCAAACAAAGCAACAGCATGACAAAACCAGGGGAAGTGTCGTCTCATCCTGTGGAAGCTGGAAACACACTTGAAAGCAAAAGAGACTGAAACAACAAAGAAAACAAACACCCAGAACCAGATTTACTCTGGCTGGATCATACACTTGCAGAAGGGTACAGCAACCGGAGCAAGACTCCCCCTCAGCTGCTGCAGGACGAGAACGGCAGTAACAAATTATGTGCCAGAAAGTGGGGCCCCCTGCCAGGGCCGAATGCATTAAGCATGCTGTTTAGACTCCATAAAATAGTCCACTTCTGTCCTTGGGGGGAAAAATGGAGTTCATGCTGGGACAATGTTGAGATTCACTAGTTTGAATCAGAGACAAGGAGCTCAGGTTTTTCAGGAGCAGACAACTAAGGCAAAAACTTTTTAAATGAAAGTTACAAGGAAATTAAACTGGGGGAATCTCAATCTGCACTTTTTCTAGGGCAGCGGTTCAGAGGAGGCATCAAGATAAAGTGTTTTCTTTATGTTTCAGACTTTTCTATAAGCATTACATTTTGTTGTGAAATACTGGATACTTTATTTTAAGTTCATAAGGTTTATCTCAGCCTTGGCCTTGGAGTCTAGACACTAAAACAGAAAGCCAAACAGGGCAAAACTTCAAATAAATTGGTGTTTACCACAAAGGGAGTTATGTTGTTCAGAAGCCAGTGGTTTTTTAGAGTTTGACCAACACTAAAATACAAAACTACTACTACTACTAAACTACTAAAAAGTCAGACAGAATATCTTTGTTTCTCCAGAATTAATTTTGACCAAAATAAATCTCTGGCTAAATTCTCTGACTTTACAGATGTTTACTAGTAAATTGGTAAACTATTCTTTATAATCTTACAATGTGAGAATGAAACGTGATTTTTTTGTTGTTGTTTTTGGGAAGGAAAACCACCAGTTAGTCTGTTAATCTATTCTATTTTTCTTATTGTCTATGTATCGACAGCCTGAAATATGTTATTCCTCTGTGCCACAGAGCTCTATTGGTGTCCATAAACAAATAAGGACATCAATAAGCCACTGTGTTCCTTCATTACCATTTAAACAGCCAATGTAGTGTCCAGCAGCAGCACCTGACATGTGATTTGGGGAGCTATGGGGGCTGGTTTGTTGACAGCAAATGCTTATGTTTTTGACAAAACAAGCAACACCAATATTACAACAGAAAAAACGACATTAAATTATCCGCAGTATAAAATCTTAAATGCACGTTACTAAATGTACAACACATGCACAATTATTCCGCACATTACTATTGAACTCTTTCAATGTATACAACAAAGATACAACAACCACAAATAATCCCCAATCAAATCAAAGTCACCACACAAAGCTTCTGTGGATTTACTTTACATTTAGCAAAAACGACTGCAGCACTGCTAGAGTTAAACACGTGATGGTACGTTAAAGCATTACTATGACAACAGCAACACACAAGTCCTGCAAGCTAGCAGATGCCTGACAGCTGTAGCTAACGTTAGCCCGAGGCACACAGCACATGACAGAAGTCGCTAACTTTCAGCTTCCTATGCTTACTTACATGTTTGCAGCTCGGTCTATGAGTCCTCTTCTTCAACGTCCTCCTTATCGTCCTTTTTATTCTGCATTTTGGCATCCCAAATGTTACCATAAATCAGCAATTAGCATCCTCATTGCAGGAATTATCTGTCTGTGACTGTTGGTCTTCATGCACTTTCACTCTTTCTTACATAGTTACAGTAATGCGGCCATAATCAGCTAGTTAGCGCTAACTTATTGTATTTCGGCATTTCTTTCGACACTTTTGACCTAACTCCTAGCCTAGAAACTTTTGGAGTAACTTCTGTTCATGTTTTCCCACATATTCAATCAGGCTTCTAATGACAGGAACCAATCAAATCAAGCAGGTTTAACAGTCATTAACACTGGCGTCACTGGAACGTCATTACGTAATCAGAGATATGAGCATATATTTTTTATACACATATAAATATAAATATTTTCGCCACAAAATTACCAAGGCCTGGGAGCAGGGTTGTTATAGTTAACGAAAACTAAGACTAAAACTAAACAGTGAAAAAATAATTTTGCTAACTGATATACAAATAAATAAAAACTACAATTTTGCAACAAGAACTAAAACTAAATAGAATTGCAGGTAAAATCAGTTTGGTTTTCGTTTTCCCACTTGATTCACACTGTGGTTGCTATAGCTACCTCTTTGTCCTGCTCTGTTTGACTTCTCGAGACACACTGGCCTAATAAAAAGGTCTAATGAAAATCTGATGTCATGCATTCTCTCATCCTACCCTTTTCAGCTTCTTTGAATCAAGGCTTTCCTCTTAATACCTGAACAACATAAAAATTTAACTAAAACTCAATTCCTCAAAATAAAAATACGTATGAACTTGTAAAACTAACTAAAACTAAACTGAAATCAAAAACCAAAATGAAAGAATAAATAAAAATAAAAACTAATGAAAATTTAAAAACTATGATAACTCTGATGGGAAGGCGGAGGGGGCAGTTCAGAGACCACTAGCAACCCCCCACCAACACCCCCCTCTCGCCGCTTTTGCACATACCCTACACCGTTCTGCTCTGAATTTACCAGCTGCTGAAAATAGTCCCCAACAAATGCAGACTGGTGGAATGATACAGTGAGAAATAAAACATTATGTTTTGATGGGTTTCTTTACAATTACTAAAAAATGTGATTATTTTGCCTTATCTTACAAATCACTGGGTTGTGTTAAGCTTGCCAGCATGGAACAGTGTTCATTTATATCAAGTGTAGTTTAGTTATATGACAAAATTATCTTGTATTTGTAACAACCATTATAAAAAATAATACTTAGTAAACTTCAATTGTAATTTCTTCAGACAATAAGGCCTACAGGCAGATACTTGTTTTAAAGGTACAGTGCGTACGATTGGGGGATATATTAGCAGAGTTAGAGGCAGAAATTGATAAATTATTCCTAAATATGTTTTAATTGGTATAAACTAACCTGAAATTAAGAGCTACTGTACTTTTATTAACTTATATACACAGGAGGAGCAGCTCCTCTTCCATGTAGACGGCCATATTTCTACAGCAGGCCAGAACAAACAAATTCACAGCCACCACTGGTTGTCATACACCCTTGCAATGGGAGGCCACAAAGTCCTACACACTGCTCCTTTAATTTGCTTTATCTTGTTATCAGTTTTCAAAACACAACACAATAAAATGCTTTATTAACATAACACAATAAAAGTACCAGGAACTAAACAGACAGGAGTTACATTCGTATACAACAGGCACAGATCACAAGATAAAGACTGTAAATGTAATCTAATTATGTTACCTAAGATGTTTGGGTCAAAGTGCTTTGCAGCTTTAGGGTCCTGACATCAAAGGCTCCGAAGCATTTGGTGCTGAAATCGGGCAGATTGGTCTTCTGGCTCCCGCTCCAATGGGTTTAAAGATGTGAGATGTAGCAGACCAAGCAGAGGTGTAAAATAACACTCACACTGAAAAGCAGAGCTAGCTCGACGCCCTGACACCTGTTTAGAGTCTGTTGATAGCCGCACGTCAAACTATCTGAAGTGAGATTATTTGCTTCAACCTCCCAGCTGCTCCAGTGAAGCTGCTCGCTTTAATCAGAACAACACCGTGGTTGTACTGGACATTTCCCCGAGGTGGTTTTACATGGTCGACCTCGCTTTCCCCCCTTTAAAGTAAAATCCACCCAAGAGCGAGTTACAGGGAGATATCAACCATCTCAAATGCTAAGAGTTATTTTGGGAAGTTTTCTGATTCGTTTCATCTTGTACAAGTTTGAATAAACCCCTCCTCGTTACTACCGACGTCTCCCTCGCTTAATGATTTGCTGTGTTTCAACAAGAACCAGAGAGGAGTCCTGATCCTTAATCAGCTGTGGGTTTTATCACGATATGTGTAGGTGGAATAAACTCAAACTGCCGGCTTCACAGGCAACTTTCTGTTGGGTTTTTTATAATTCTGGTGAAATGTTCATGGTGTATCATCTTAGTAATTAGAATTTGAGTTCACTCACAGTTCTTCCACATGAAAACTTTCTGTTATATTAGCTCCGACATGATAAAACTACTGGGAACACAAGATTATACTTCAGTGAGACCTTTGAACGTTTGACTTCACATTTAAATCGGAACTGAAGTTACATCTTTTGTGTGTTTGAAATCAATTATCCTTTGACTTACAGGTGATTCAGCACTGCTTGGAAGAACAAGAACCTTCTTCAGTGCCTCTGTTACGCCAGAGTGTTTGACGTCATTGCACAAAAGCACAGGTGTAAATATTAACACCTGCTATTACTGTAGTACATTTAACTGACCCTTCCATGACCCCTGTACTGTGGATGGATCTTTGAGAACAAATCAAGTGTATATTTAAGTTTATTAATTTAAAGCTGAATCAAAAAATGAGTGTATAAATGTTCACATCCTTCTGCCTTAACATAAATAATAAACGCTGTATTATTGAACTAAATAAAATGGTTGTATACAATCCAATCACTGTGTCTTGTTTTCTGCAGTGTCCTTAGTGAAGCATCACTGTGTTTCTGCATGAACACGAGGGAGTTTCCACATTTAGCTCAGATAAATCCGACACAGAAATCATTCTGCAGCAGTTTTCCTTGAGTTTCAGAAAGAGAGCGTCTCTATTAGAGTTTTTACATCAATGAAAAAAGGAATATTTTACAATATTTAAGGCAAATGAATTAATTAGATATTCATATATTCTGTCAGTCAAATCATATTTAACTTTTACTTAATTTCCATTTACCTCTTTATAAGCGCAACATATTTACTCAACAGAAAACTCTCCTCCTTCTCGTGTTGCTGCTGCATTTATTCAAATTGAGAAAACAATCGTACACATGAGGAAGGATGCAAACAATGAAGTGTGGATGTGGAATCAGGCAGAGAAAAACAAAGGCCTGTGCTCCTCAGGATGATGACAGGAGGACAGAAATGGCTGAGACGACTTCCACTGCCAGCTCCTGACCAGTTAGCTACAAACCCACGGCTATTAAAAAGAAAAAAGGCGTACAGAATTATTACTGAGGCTAATTTGCACTGTCGCCCTGCCCGTATTTCAGCCTGTACGACCTTTGATATGTTCGACTGAGGGAGCTGCTATCCTTCAACTTGACAACATTTACTGCAGATGAAAAGAAATACGAACACGAACAGAAATTAATGAGTCGCTTGAGAAAACAATGCAAGCGAAACTCTGCATTTCAGCCGCTCTGACACAGGAACAATAACGGAAAGGCATGTTTAGTATGCCCACAAACTGATTTCCTTTCAGTTTCTCTTGCATGGAGGTCTAACATTCATTACGGCCGCGTGGGCTACAAGCAGCAGGGCTGCATAAACTGTAAACTCGAGAAGCTGTATTAATTTGATGAATGAGGTCAAAGCCAGCACTCTGGAGGGCAGCGTGTGTAAGAGTATTAAAATAGTTGTATAAGGCAGTAGAAATACGCAATCTAAAACAGTTCAGCTGAATAAAAGGCTTAACTCTCAGCTACACCAGCTGTGCCCAATAATCGTCCATGGTCTTAAGTATCCGCAACAGTTTATATCAAATTAGGGCTTAACTAACACTTTTATATGTCAAAAAAACTAACTTTATTTTCCTGATTTGGTCAATAAAATGTCTGTACATTAAGATATGCCAAGTAAGATTACCCAAAGCCCAAGATGACATTTTCTAATTGCCATTTCTTTCCAACAGACAAAGATATTTAGTTTTCTACCATGGAAGAATCAGAAAACCAACAAGTATTCACATAATAAGCTGAACAAGTAAATGTTTACTAACTGTAAACCAGAACTGAGAAGCTTTTTTTAACTTGGTGAACAAGGTCAAAGCCAGCGTTCTGGAGGGAAACGTGTGTAAGAGACTTTAAATCGTTGTACAGGACACTAGAAATATCTAAATATCAATAGAATAAGACAATAGAAAAATCTAATATCTAAATGTAAACAGTTCAGCCTGAATAAAAACGCCATACTCTCAGTTTTCGATGTAGCTACTCCAACACTGGTCCACGGTCTTAAGTACCTGCAACAGTCTTTTATTTTCTTTATTTGGTGAATAAAATGCCCCGGTACATTAAAATATGCCAATTAAGATTACTCAAAGCCCAAGATGACGTATCATTATTGCTATTTTTTCTCCAACCAACAGTCCAACGGCTCAGATATTTAGTTTTCTACCATGGAAGAATCAGGAAACCAGCAAATATTCACATTAATAGGCTGAACACGTAAATGTTTACTAAATGTAAACCAGACCCAAGATGCTGTTTTGATTTGATGAATGAGGTCAAAGCCAGCGCTCTGGAGGGCAACGTGTGTAAGAGAAATACAACAGTAGAAGAAGAAAGAAATATTTAATCTAAAACCGTTCAGACTGAATAAAAAGGCTTTACTTTCTACACCAGCTTTGGCAAATAACTCTCAATGATCTAAAGTACCTGCAACCGATTATGTCAAATCTAAAAATCTGTCTGCCATTTTCTTGATTTGGTTAATAAAGTGTCTGTACATTAAAATATCCCAAACAAGATCACCTGAAGCCCAAGACTATGTATTTTTCCAACAGACAGTCCGACAGCCAAAGATATTTAGTTTAATACCTTTGAAGAAAAACAGCAAATAGTCTAACTAATGAAACCTCCACATTTTTTAGGCATTTTGCTAAAACAAGATAAAGACCGGCCCAGTCCCAATTGGCCACTTTTGCCCCAGCCCTAGATTTTCACTGCCCTCCACTGGGCAGTGGCCGTTCTGGATGGACCTACAAGGGATAGAGGTTTCACATCTTTACCCAGGAACTAGGACACAACTTGTTACTTCATATTTGTCAAATTTTATACCAGAACTACTGTCTTCACTAAATGTTTACACAAATTCAAACTGCTATCCTGAACAGTAACTTTTTCTAAAATGCTTATTACAACAATCCCACAAGATATTCATTTGCTGGCCGTTGGTTTTAGTGGTTAAATCGTGCATCCCATATTCAGAGGCTACAGTCCTCGCTGTGGCGACCCCAGGTTCAACGCCCACCCTCAGGCCTTTGCTGCATGTCATCCCCACTCTCTCTTCACCCGTTTCCGACACTATCCACTGACCTCTCTCTTTCTCAATAAAAGGCAAAAAACATTTATATAGAAAAAGAAGTATATATATTAATTTGCATCTACCTGATACTCTGATATTTTACATTTTTGCATCATCATACGTGAAGATGTGGGCTTTTTCCCTGCACCAGTAGTAGTACGTTTCATGTTACGCTGCCTCTGTATGCAAAGCTTTCTTGGAATTTTTCTCCCACTCTTTGTTAGAATTGGCTTCTGAAAATACTCTAGCTTCCCCGACACAGAGGAAACACAGGGCGTGAAAAACAGAGTTCAGGGCCAAGCAAGAGAACAGGGATGCAGCCTTTAAGTCTACAGCCTCCCGAGCAGCTCTGTGTGGATTTACTCAGGCTCAGTGGCACCGTGAGCTAAACGCTCCCAACAGCATGCTAACACACTCACAATGAGACTTGTCATTGTGCGCTAACATGCTGGTGTTTAGCAGCTGGTGTATCATTTGCTAATTAGCCCCGGCCTGGTTCTGGGGGTAGAGACACAGGCAGACACAGTTGTGAACAGTACTAAAGCAAAGTTTATTAGAATAAACAAAGAAAACATCACAAAGACAAAATAGCTATAAATCTATCATTTCCTCATTTTGTTTCATACAGCGTGTTTTTATTTCAGACTTCAAGAATAAACTGGAAAAGTGTGAGTCAGTCAGATTTAAACTGTGGCGTGTGGATTACCTGCTAAACTTTCACCTGCATTTAACTGTCACAAATATCCCAGAGAGAAATTTTGCTGAAGAAAATCTCTGGAGGTTTTTTTTTCCTATTTATAGTCACACATTATTCCACACAGACGCAATCACACACACGCATACACGCACACACACACACTCAAACACACTCGGACCAATGTCTTGACTTTGGTCTCTTTGTTGTCCAAACAGGATGCTACGCACTTCGCCCAGAGACTCTTGTCTACATGAAAAGTACTGCACTCGTCATGTAACACCTTCAGGGCCTCAACAGATGACAAATCACTGAAGTCTGAAGGACGAACATGCACACACTGTTTATTTATAACTATTTACAAATCTGCAGAACCAAACCGTTCCCTTCCCGGTCTCTTCACTCCTGCTCAGGACCTTCCTCTCCACTCAGCGGGTGATTGAGGTTAGTGGATCCTTGTCAGCTCCTCCACAATCTTAATGACCTCGTCCACTGTGGCTTCACGCTTCATGCCGCTGCCGTCATCGATCTGAAATTGAACGTCACCAAACAGTGAGCCTTCAGTACCGAGAAAAACCCCAACAGAGCAACATCTGCGTCATGACATTCACCAATAAACAGGTACACAGGCGTGCATGTCAAAAGCATTTTAAGTGCTTGATGGTATCGAGTGACTTTAATAACTTCCTTTTGCATTTCTGTTTCAGTTGTTAAAAGGGAGGCCTATTTTATGAGCTCCTGGGGATACTTTATTTTACCTGTAATGATTAATGATTGCACATTGTTTTCTTCTTCTATTCTATCTTTTTCTGTGTCTCGATGGGACCTCAACTGATGCGACTCTCTCTCTACATGGCTCTGGATACTTTGTTCGGGGATAGGCGGGTCTGCTCCACCGCTGTCCTCACCATGTCCGCAGCGCGCACATCAGGGGGTACTTTCGTGTAATTGTTTAAAAGGTTTCCGTGTGTTGGTCTCAACAGAAAACGATCTTATTTACATTAGAAACGGGACCTTTAATTAACACACAGTGAAAAACAACCATACGAGCCGACACGAAGAGACGGAGAGCGAGCTAGGAGGAGAGAGGGAGAGATCGCACCCAAGTTACTCTGTAACATGATGTTGTTTATTCATTTTTACTAACATACTGTGATTATCTGCGGCCTCATGCCGACGACCGGATCACAGCCATGATGATATTTAGAACAACATCACTCCGTCTCACGTGTTATTGCTTAATTAAATCAAGATTACCTGATATTGAAAGTTATTCATCATTTTCAAAAAATGAAATTAAAATCCAGTCCTCAGTTAATTATTATAATATAATAAAAGTGCTTATTTTCAGTTGCACAGGGATGCAAGTGAGCAAATGATGCTGAAAAATATTTTATTTTTAAAGCATCGCTCCAACATTGGGGGAGTCTTGGCTCTCAGAAGAGTTTCCTGGCAAATAAACCATCAAATTATTTTGGACTTGTCTTTATCAGCCTGGATTAGGAGGGAAACAGGGAATAGTCTTTTGTTTATGAGCTAAAGGTGTGATTTAAAAACAAAAAATATGAGAGCAAAGAGAGACACAAAGCAGAATATGCTCATTTATTTATCTGCCAAGAGTGATTTTGCCACCTGTTCTGCCATGAAACGTATTCCCAGTTCTCTTTCACACAGCAAAGGAGCAACTAATAAAACTGTCTTAGGGGTCTCTGAGAGTTCAGCATAGCTGAAAGCCAAAAGCACAAATGACAGCAGAGTATTAGTTGGCTTCCTGTGCAGATGTTTTTGTTGCAAACAGAAGAAGCATGTTGTTGGAGCAGAAGTCCGGGCTCTAATAACAAGCTGTTATAAAACTAACTTTCATATTTGTGTCAATTACAGGTCACCACAAGCTGTGCCAACAGCCTGGCAAAGAGTTAGCTTAATGCCTCGGTGCTTAATCTCCTTTTGAGTATGAAGCCATTCAGTGTGCTCACAATAGTGAAATAACTCCTTTCATGATTGCAGGATAAAAGAATTATCCCCTCATTGTTGTATGTCTGCCAACCATTCAAGTAGCAGTTTACATTCATCATTGTTTCAGTCACAGTGGAGGCCATCTCGGAACCCATCAGCGATAATCTGAGGACGATATAGCCTCTGGGAGCAATGGTGGACGTTTCGGGCATTCTGGTGTAGCCAGCGTTTAGAGAGAAGGACTTCGAGCCAAGACTTCTGATTTCGTGCGCTGCATTTTTTATAGTTCAATTAGCAACGTAAGAAGCGACCGTGTGATCAGATCAAAAGTTAAGCAAGATTCACCACATCCCCTGGAGGAGTGCCCGTTCATCTGTTTCTGGTGAGTCTCAGTTTCACTGTAAATAATAAGTTACACAGAGGCTGCACTCTGGCTTACTGCAGCGGTGTGAACCCGAAAAAGAAACCGCTTTTCTTGTGATTTACTTTAATTAACAAGTCTGACGTTTGGTGAAATAAATAACATCATGATGCAGATTTGCATAAAATAAAAATACAAGCTTTGTCAGGTCTGTCCTCAAGAGGAGAAGAAAACTATTTTAAAAATGTTTGTTTGTCTAAAGGAGGGCGGATTGATCATTGCTGATGCATTCGAGGAAGTCGGGAAATCTAAACGCTGAACAGCTTTTGCGACACAACCAACAGAATCTACATTTCTATGTAGAATCTGTAAATGGAAACTACAGTGGAGGTGAGCTATGACCTTTCGGATAAAAAAAATAAAAAAAAGTTATTACTGTTTTTAATTACATTTTATTCTAAAGACATTTGTGTGAAATGGGTTCATTATTAGAGTATGACATTTATTAAAGTTATGATGGAAAACGTGACCTTGACCTTTGACAATGAAAATAGCATTGGCATTTCTTTGAAATCGCTTTTACAAGAATGAAAAGGATGGACGTCGCTATTGCCAGCACAGCGGCATGACAAGATGCCCAGAAAAAGCAGAGCTCACATCTCATCTCTCTCAGCTTACGGTTTGTATACCTAGAAGTACATGAGCTCCTACCTGCAGAGTGCTGACGACCTCCTGCATCTTGGCTCGGCCGAGATCCAGGAAGCTCTCAATCAGATCCCCATCGATGAATCCTGTGGCCTGCTCCGTCTTACGCTCGGTGTGGAAAGACCTCCAGGTACCGCAGAGTCAAGGAAAATCAATTCAAGGCTGCTGCTGCACTTGAGGATTGCACTTTAGCTAGAACATCACATATTTTATCTCAGGCACAGACAACAAATATTCAGTATGAAGTGTAGGAAGTCTTTTAAAAGCAGCACTGCTCAGAAAAACAGGCAGCTGGTGTTCAGTATCCAGTGTTGGTACGACTGAACCTCTTGAGGACTGGTGTGTAAACTGCAGCTCCTCAACATTAAAACACATAAAGAACACATTTTTATATAGCAGTTAATACAGGATGTACCCTTTATTCTCTGAGTAATTGTCCAAATATTCACTTTCTTAAATTTGATTGCATAATCATCATTGTTTCTGATATAGCTTTAAATATCTTCACCATTACAGTTGTGAAGTTTCTTTGATTTAAGCAGTATCACTTAATATCAACACACCGTGTTGATCACAACATCATGACCTCGAGTGCGATATTGAGACTAGACTTTTGTTGCCAAGCAACCCAAACATTCTCCTGCACTCTGTGTCTCCAGGTTACCACAGATCAGCTGTTTTTTATCATGTACATTTATCTGTTTGTTTTCATTTGTCATCAGCCAGTGAAATAAGAGTCTGCTGTGTGATTCAGAGGTACCAGCTTGATTAATGTAGACACACACGATCTGCTGTAGTGTTAATTACACAACAGTTAGTTCTGCATCACATCGCCGGGACTTTTCACTCTGTATCACTCCGCCTCAGCCAGGTGTTCTGAATACTGTTAATTAACGTTACCGTGCATGTTTACATTGACCAAGCTGGTACCTCTGAATCACACAGCAGACTCTTATTTCACTGTTTGCTTTATACATTAAATCAAACAGATAAATATACACCATACAAAGTAGCTGATCTGTGGTAACCTGTAGACACAGAGTGCAGGAGAATGTTTGGGTTGCTTGGCAACAACAGTCCAGTTTCAGTTAAGTTGTGGAACTAGTTGAATTGGTGGAGCAGAAAGTAACCGGTTGTTGATTGCCGCTTGTATAACTGTTGTATAAAACCAATATCACACTTGAGCTTGTGATGTTGTGCTGAATATCATCACAGCTGTGATACACTCATGGAACGCCTCTAGTCCAATCTGATTACTTGCTCGGAACCAACTGTTGTATAATAGTAGATATATAGATATTAAAGTATTGGTTAAAATGTATCATGAAATTAGTTGTTCTAATACAAGTTATGACAGGACTCATCATTACAACTATAACGTCCACGACAGTAGCAATTGATATCACTGGGATCACTTTATGAGCAGTTTGATGATAGTGACAGCCAATCATAATCATCTTCTATTTAAGCTAATTAATGGCTTTTAGAAATCACTTTGTAGATGATCTATTATAAGTACGCAGTCTTGGCTATTGTGGTATCCAACTTCTTAAACCACTATAAAATGTAATATTAGTCTGCAAGGTGCACATAAAAGAAGTCATTTTAGAGTGAGGTGCTGCCAAATGTTTTTTGGTGCCGACAGGGTCTGTTGAGTTTATTTTGTCCTCACTGATGTCCTCTTCGGCTCACCTGTCTGCTATGAAAAGAAATGATTTTAAAAGTCCCTGCGTAGTGTTGGACTCAAGCCAAAAAATGTCACAAAATAGAGAGAAACGTCCTTCATAGCTTCCCAAACCCAAAGGTGATGTCCTCTAATGAGCTGTTCTGTCAGTCCAACAGTTCCCATAACCTTATGTTGAGTTATCAATTGTAAAAGACTTAAAATGTCACATTGGAGATGCTGAAACCAACTCAACCATAAATGGATTATCAAAACAGTTGTTGATTCAATTCCTGTTTAACTCTGACTACATTTAGGCACTAAATATGAATTATAACATCATATCATAAGTTCAGGTAGCAATACAAAAATGGTTCCTTGCACAAGATGACTATGAAACACCTGCATAGCCTATTAAAGCAACTATAATCACTCTGTCACGTCACTCTCCGGGCTCAGTGCCCGCAAGACGACCACAGCTGTCAGTGCAGGCCGTCTCTGTCGCTGTGACAGATGGTGGTGTAAGTCTGCATATAAAAAAGGATATAAGCTGTGCTCGATCTTGCCCACACTCTTGATGACCTTATTGAGGCGGTTCTGCAGGTCCAGGAGGAGGTTGTGCCAGCCCTCCGACAGGGACGTCACCAGACCTGAAACACACGCACAGACACACACATCAGTCAACAACACAGCTCGTTTCTCTGAAGGTGTAATATTCAGAACAGATTTGCACCTCTCTGCAGCAGATGGCTAATACTTTTTATTTCCCATTAGCATGAAGGAAGGAAGATGTTTTAAGGCTGGATTCAAAATAATACTCAAAGTAAAATGAGGTCCTGCCAACCAGTCAAGCTGCAGCTTACATCCATGTCTACCTAGATTAATATAGTATGTGTAGTGAAGACTTTGAAGAAATTTAATTAAAAGGTATTAAGTGCATCTTTAGGGGAAAAGGAAGTTATCATTATATTGACATTTAGGATTGAAAATAATCTCTAGTAAGAAACGTAGTGTCGGCACTACGAGACTCATTTTACAGAGGAGTTTAGAGGACAATTAGGGGCCTTTTTTTTTTTTTTTTGAAAATAAGATGGATGATTTTTGACCTTTGACCATTAAAATATAATCAGTGCATATTTGAGTTCATGTAGAAGTTTGTGCCAAATTTAAAGAAATTTCCTCCCAGCATTCCAGAGATATCACGATTAGGAGAACAGGAAGGACAGCACAAAAACATCAAGCCTCTGGCCACAGCTGTCGCCTGCAGAGAGGCATAAAAAGCTTCATAATAAATAAACTAAAGGATCATTAGTGTGACTGCAATCCTCCTCCTGCAAGTTTCATGCGCATATGCTGGAACTATGTGAGGAGGAAAGTAGTATGATTTAAATACTTTAATAATTCAAGACCACTCCAAAGGGTTTATTTTCAGAGTAATTCCCCTTAAAGCATCAGAGCCACAGAGCTTTAACAGAGTAACATGCTTTCTTCTATGTCAAAAAATGCAACTTCTGTGACAGTGAGTGCATTGCTGTGACGCTCTGGGGAAATAATCTGCAGTGAAATTGACAGTACACGTCAAAAGAAAGGGGACAAACTTGTGAACAAAGGGCTGCACTGATTTGTAGTGCAGAGCTTGTTTTCCTGAATATGAAGCCATGAGTGTTCGAGATTCAGGAACAGTTCAGGAGACAGTATGGCTGTTATTTTCCATGGTTTGTCAGAATTAAGTACAAAATGTCTGTCACATACATTAAGGGGGGAATTCACGGAAGAATTGCGCGGCTTTTGCGCCTGCAAAACCTGTGCAAATGACACAAAAAGCCTCATTCTCCAAGCACACGCAGAGGGTTAAATGCACCCCAAAGTGCGCTGCAGAGCAAACAGCATCTCTGTGCTCCGGTGCCATTTGCGTGTATTTAAATGAGTCATTGTGCAGGCATTCGGGGCAAATTTGACCCCTTTCTATGCAAATGAGCCTTGTGACATAAAGCACCTAATTCACAAACACCAGAGCTAACAGCACCGCACAGTTAGAGTGAAAATATTACCATCTGCAGAGAGCTGGTGTTAAATGCGGCACACCTTCTAGAAGGGCTTTCACGCTCTGAGTTTCAAGTGATCATGACGACAATTCCACCTTTTGTGTAAGCAAAAAATGTATTTGAACGAGGCTAAACCCCGCCACACGGGCACAGACACGGTTAGACGGTTTGGAGCCGTTACGCATGACGGGGATTATTATATGGACGAGCTGCTATTACGTGCTTGTGGGCAACGAAGCTGCGTCACAGACAGTTACACTAGCAAACACCTGTCGAGTCTGGACTTTACAATAAAATGTTAAAAGAGCTGCCCCCTCCTCTCCCTGCTCATCACCGATCTGTGCATGCAGTTGAGATCCGTCAGAGTGCGCTCAACTAATGCCTGAGAGCGCAGCACGGCGCAGCAGAGAGTGGAGGTGCAGACACAAAACAAGAGCAAACTGTGCGGATCTGCGAAACTTTATGGCCATGTTTGCGCTTGAATATCATCAGGGTGATTTGGTTTGTGAATCGGACCTTGAGACGGAGCAGACAGCGGGTGCAAATGATGATTTATGGTGCGATCAGTGGTTGCGATTCATTCTTAGTGAATTCCCCCGTCTTTCATATTTAATTGTATGCCCATCAGTTGTTTTATTACAACCTGGCATGAGGATTTCCTTCAGGATAAATAAAGTTCTATTCTGTTCTATAACACACCACAGCATCTGTGGCCTAAGCTACTTTGTAATGCCCTTCCTGGATAAGACTTTAAAGTACAAAATACAACAATTATTACACAGGAGGCATTACAAAACACAAACTCAATAATAAATACTTACATTATGAAAACAATATGAGAACATTTATACAGACAGAGCAATGCAGGATACAGTATAGAACACTATAAAAGATTCAGATGTGTTTCATGAGGAATCATTCGTGTTTTGTTGTTTGTTTGTTCCTTCCAACATTCTGGTTCTGCTTTTACACTCGCCAGAATTTATCCGTCTATTTGTACTCATTCGCTTTTGTTATTATTATTCATTATGAATCAATTCACCAACACCCTTTGTTGCATTGGTAAAGGCTACTAAGTCAAGTGTGTGTGTGTTTTAACAGTTTTTATGTCCTGTTGTTATTCATGAAGAGAAAATGGGAAAAATGAAATGAGGAGAGTGTAACCTCTCTCAATTAAAAACTTGAAACACAAAATCAAACATCACCTTCCAACACGTTTTTAACATTGTGTCATTTGTTGGAGTTGTTCTAATGTGACCTTGTTGTGCCCTCTTCCTCTGCGAGAGTTTAATGGCAACCATTTGGAGATTTAGCGCCATTTCAGTGCACTAACTTCTGAACCAAAAAATGTGCATAACATTAGTGAATGGAAATCCACATTGCTTTATTCTTCTATTTATCTGTAAACATTGTGCTATATTTAGATGGAGACCTGGCTAATAAGCTTTATAAACTGCCTTATTGTCAACAATTTAAAAACAAAATCTAAACTTTGAAAGATGAAAAAGAGGCTTTAAAGGGGGACGTATCTTTTGAATGCATGGGTTACATGGTTTTGGGTGTTTATTGTTCACAGTGAAAAAGTGAAAACTGCATAATTCCCTGTTTTTCCAGAATTACATGTTTAAAAATGTAGCCTCTGAAATGGGCCGTTCAGAACAGCTGCAGGTTTCTACGTAGAACCTTGCTTTCGCTGAAATCGACCAATCATCATTCACTGTCATTCACCGTCATTCGCCTCAGGCTGTCGAGTCTTTGTCAAGGTTTCAGCTTACCATTCCAATTCTGGCTTGTACATAAAGGCTGAATAACCGATCCCAGCCAACGTTCAAAAAGAATAAAAGAAAATTGATGGCATAGCTAAAATATGTCACCTATACCTTTTTGCATTTATCTCTTACTTTATTGTGTATATAAAGTGCACATATTTGACATTTTCCTACTTCTATTATGCCATATATTTCTCTATGCTTCTCTGTGTCAGAACAACTGTAACGCCCGAATTTCCCCCCGGGGATAAATAAAGTATTTCTGATTCTGATCTCTTTCAGCTGTATAACAAACAGGGCTGTCACAATAAAGCTACGACAGAGAGCTTGCAGAGTCAAATCATCTCCATCTAACTGTGTCATCGGTCCAAACTAAATACTGTATGTAAAGTAAAAGGGGAATCAAATCCCTGCGAGTAGAAGCATATAAAAGTTTTAATATTCACAAGAACATTTAATCGGGACGGATTCAAGACAGACTTTCATATTGAAATAAAAGAACTATTTGAACACCTATAAAGTCAGAATATTTCGGCATGTACCGGCTGCAAAATCTTTTTAAAGCTTCACAATCATTTGACATTTTATGACATTTTCCCTGACATCATATCTTTCATTTCTAATATTGGTGTAATAATCTATCCAGGCTTTAACGAACAGACGGACACCGGTTTATCAGAGGTTTGTTCACTTGTTGGTTTGATAGGATAAATTATGTGTCTGGCAGCTTGTTCCCAGAAACATCCAATTTGCTATTTGGAGGAGCGGTAAGACTAGCAGGGGGATTTTTCTACATTACACACAGCCTGTTAAGATTTTCAGGCTAAAGTCTGAAGTTTTTACTGGGAGGTAGGACGATTCTCATTTCCTGTTAAACTTTCCTCAGAGACTCCTTAAAGAATCAGAGAAGGTGCTCAGGTGAAATAACCTGCTGTGTGCGTCTGCGAGCTCATGGTGGAAATTACAGCAACGTCCAAATGATGTGCGCTCCTTACTTTTCATTTCTGCCATCATTACTGCCAGGCTGAAAGATACTGGTTTAAATCAGAGTAATGAGGTGTAAAACTATGATTTCTCTTCTTTTCTTCTCCTCTTTTCGAATGGAAACATTAGCTCTGAATAAATGGCTCTGACAAAAGTTTGTGTACACCCTAATTGGTCTGAGGTCTCCTAACTGCAGTCAGCTGGTCATTGGAAACACTAGACATGAGAACTGCCTCCGTGCGGGGGTGCAGTCTCAAAACAAAGACTGTTTATGGATTTGTCACTTGGTGGATTTAAACTTAATGAGCTCATTTTCTTCAAAAAACTTGAAAAAAGGTCAAAACCTTTTGTAAACGTCAGCTCTTTTTCAGATGCTTATATTATCATGTATAAAAACAACGTTAAGTCACCGGCAACCTTTCAGTGGGCTTACCATTCTAATAATGAGCTACATTCAACCAGAAGTCAACCAAAACTATTCACAGACAGGAGTGAAGATTATCCTAAACAACAGAGACGGTGTACACGAAAAGGAATGCAGCTGTAGAGTTTATATAATGTAATCTTTCACCGCAGTGAGCTCCACAAACTGAAGCCTGTTCATCTCCATTGAATCAGGCTGGAGGCACAAGTCTGACCAGTGGATATTGCAAAACCTCAGATACTAAATCAACAGCTGTCTTTATGGCTAGACACAAGTAGAGATAAGAGAGAAAATATGTTGTTGTTTTGTGATTTTTGGAGAACTAGATCTAAAACTTTGGAAACAGGGGAGAGCTATCCTGACAAAAATCTGGATATCAGCACCTCCATTGCTGACAGTTTAACTTTACATTTAGTTTGTTTAGCCCATAAAAAGCTGACGGGGTTATGCGCTGTACTATTTCTTTGCCCTGGGCATTTCACAGGCGACAAGCAGCCCCTCTCAAAGGAGCCAGGCAAATGTCCAGAATGTAACATTCCCATAAAACCCTAAATTTTCTCTTTTACACTTCAGATTGGTGAACAAAATAAACAAACACAGTACAACATTTTATGTAGAGAGCTTTAGAGGTGATAGGAGGTGGCTTCTTTTATATATGTGGACACAGCCAGGCTAACTGTTTTACCTGTTTCTTGTGTTTGCGCTAAGCTAAGTTAACCGACAGCTGGCTGTAACCTCAGAGAATATTCAAAGACTACCTCCAGTCATGTTTTCAGACATATAAAATGCTCTACTTGAAATATTAAATTGTGTCTGATGTGTTTTTTTTCTGCAAAATACGTTTAAGTACCTTGTAAAAATCCTCCCAAGGCATCTCCTCCTTCTCCCTCATTAAACATTCCTGATCATCCTCCCCGCCCACCATGTACTACGTTTCTGCTTTTGTAAAATTACAGCTGACAACAAAACACGTCTCTGCCATCGTTTAGTGGCAACTTGTTGAAACTGAATGTCTTGTAGCACTTGAAAAACACCACATGGAGATGTTTGCAAGGTTAAAAACTTGATTTTCACTGGAGGGGGTCTTTAACTGAATTTACAGATAATAGAAGAAAAAAGCAAAATGGATTTCCATTCACTACTGTTATGCACAGTTTTGGTGCAGAAGTTAGTGCACTGAAATGGTGCCAAATCTCCAAGTTGTCGCCATTAAACTCTTGCGGAGGAAGAGGGCACAACAAGGTAACATTAAAGCAACTCTAACAAATGACACAATGTTAAAAAGGTGTTGGAAGGTGATGTTTGATTTTGTGTTTCAAGTATTTAATTGAGAGAGGTTACAGTCTCCTCAAAATCCTCCCAAGGCATCTCCTCCTTCTCCCTCATTAAACATTCATGGATCTGCAAAGGCTGCACTATGAAAACAAAACACGTCTCTGCCATCGTTTAGTGGCAACTTGTTGACACTTAGCTAGCTTGAAATATAGTAATCAGTAGTGGTAACGTTAACGTTAGTAGTCAGTGGTGAGTTTGCAAAAATACGATGACGGTTAGAGCTGGCTCGCCGAAGTGGTTGCCATAGGTTGTACATAATGATATGCACAGCGTTGTCTGCTGTCCCTGATATGTCTTGTAGCACATGAAAAACACCACATGGAGATGTTTACAAGGTTAAACACTTGATTTTCACTAGAGGGGGGTCTTTAACCTACAGACATGAAAGAGTCAGTAGGTAAGTAAGTAATGGTCTTGTCATCTAACTCTCCACAACAAAAAGAATAGATGTAGATGTCCCACAATGTTTAAATATTCCTTTAACAGTTATTTTGAACTTCAAGTGATCTGTTTTTTGTGGTTCTTGAACGTTTGATATGTAACACAGCAGAGGCTTTACCTACAGCAATATTTGTGTGTGTGTGTGTGTGTTAATGCTTGAGTGAGTGTTAAATTGTCCGTGCGCCTACCAATCATGCCGTTAACGGTGCCGAAGAGCACGGAGCCCTGGGTGGGCGTGGAGCTCTCTCCCAGATTCTGCAGCACCAGCGAGCCGTGGCAGAAGACGTTCACAAACTCCCCGAGGTGGAAGACCCCCACCTCCTGCAGGTGCTGCCGCTCCTCGTCTGTGGTGGCCGCACTGCCCGTAGGACGGGGCGACGGGAGAGAAATAGAAAAAGGGGAGACAGAGAGATTAAAAACATTGGGGGATGGATCAGGAGGGATGAAGAGGGGTTGAGACAAGAGCAAATAGAAAGATGAGAAATCAAATCAAAGTGTGAAAACAAGAAGAAACAGATGCCAAAGGCAAAGTTAGAAGCATTCAGGGGCAAGAGTGATCGATTCAGCAAAAGACAAACAAGAGGGGCAGAGATATCAGAAGCGCTGGAAAAGGTCAGAGAGTAATAGAGAGGTAATGGAAAAAAGTGTGAGGAAAAAAGGAGAGTGCAACAGGAAGAGAGATGCGATACAAAAATAAAGGTCAAAAGCATTGAGTGGTCCGACCTGATGTATTAGGGGGATAATAAGCAGTGGCGTTAATGTAACACACTCGCTTTCAGACCGCATCTTTCTTCCTTTTCCATGAGATCAACACTTGGCTAATAGAAAAAGACTAAAGTGGGAGAAGCAGCCGGGCGGCTAAAAGCTCGGCGGCGAGATGACTCATAATTTCCACAACAGATGCAAGGACAATGCTGTTAAGCCACATTTGTATCAATAATGCTGCTGTAAAAAGTATCATGAGACTCGGTGAAATGACATAACGGTGATTTGAGAGGATAATATGAGATGATTCAGAAACTTTTTGACATTTGTGCTACAGCGAAGAGGCTGAGGGGACTATAAATCCAATAGGAGAAAGTCTCACTGCAGCGCTGCATTTACACACAATAGGATTTTATGTCTCCCTCACCTGTCCTTCTGGCAGACAAACAGATTGAAGGCGTTCTCTGCCCCCAGGAAGTTGTCGTCGTCCAGGATTTCCACAGCGCTCATCCAGTTGGGATTGAAGTCACGTGCGATCTGACCGAGAAAAATATGAGATGTGCTGAATCAAGCAGCACCTGAGGGCTGTCTCCAAGTAAATACTGTATTATCCATGAGCAAGTGCAGCACTGGGGTCAAACAAGTGCTGAAATGCAAACGCAGTCGACAAATTTCAGTGCAAATACAAGGGCAAAAGACTTTTTAAAATCCTTAATGACGCTAACACACACATAAGATCTGCATCCACAGACCATCTGCTCTGTTTATGAAGGAAAATAAACACCACACTGTATCGTTATAACGTTTGAAAGGCAGAGAGTACGCTTTTATGTGCTGCTGCAGCTCATTGCCGGCATCATTTCAGGACTATTAGAGAATAAAGTGTAAGGCAGACACAAGAACCACATTCAGAATGTGCCAGTTAAAGGAGTTGGCTTCTTTTGGGGGAAACCTTTGTTGGACTGAGAGATACATGAGAAGCTCGATGCCTCCCAGAGGAAAAGGAGAAGCTGTCTGTCTGTTTTTATTAACATTAACATTTTGACCTGCAAGTTCTACATCAGGGAAACATCCATGTAAACACAAAACAGGCTGTGTGCAGAGAGAACAAATGAAAGCTCCACCTGTCTCGTGGATGTTTTCCTGACAAAGATGTTACAGATCAAAAAGGTGCATTGCTAATAACTTTGCAGCTTGATCATTTCAGTGTGTGGTCCATTGTTGCTGTATTTTGTCCTGGACATTTACACCGTGCTACTTTTTTTTGGCTTTGAGATGGATACCCGTCTTATTTCTGTCTAAGTAGAAAGCTTGAGCAAGGAGACAATAAGCTTAGTGACGCGTTTTCCATCAGCCAGCAGTGGTTGGTCTGCCAGAGAGGGTAGGCAGAGCTGAGCGGCTGCTTTTCCTGTCTCTGCAAGTGTTGCGAGTAAACAGTAATCTGCTACGGCTGAACAAACAAAGAAAAGATAGATGACTACAGATTCAAAAATAAGTGAAAATCCAAAGAAACAAATTGGACGCTCAGATGAAGCAAACAGTCTAAAAAGGAAAGCGACCGTCAGCGAGGAAAATCAAGAGTTACAACCGGAGCCAACCGTGGACGTCACACATGCAACACTGTCTGGATATCTGGGAAGTGTGCTCCTGCAATTACTGTTTATCACCATCGGTGCAGCCAAAGAGAACAAAACTGAGATATTGAAGATTATACCTTTAAGTTTGCTGAAATTTCAACATCACGATGCAGATTAGAAAAAGTAAAAATGAAGCTTTGTCAGGTCTAACCTCAAGAGGAGAAGAGGTCAGATCGATCATTTCTGATGCATTCAGGAAGTCGGGAAATTTGAACTCTGAACGGCTTTCGTGACACAGCGTCAAGGATTTTGTCTCAAGTTGAATTTTAGATCCAGAGCAGATTGCATGCAGATGTCTGTTTATAGAGATTAATAAGAAGCTAAATCATCGTCAGATAGCTGCTGATGGGAGCCGAGATGTCATTACGGCACATTACGCTCCGCCTGTTTATGATCTCCACACGGACTGTTTTCCTGCATACGCCGCAGCCTGCTGATACGCGATTGGGCAATATTACTCGGACGACAAGCGTACAACAAGCAGAAACCAGAACATTTGCCACCCCTACAATCCATGTCCCTGCCTACAGATTGTACATTTCTGTGTAGAATCTGTAAATAGAGATTAAGTATATGGGAACATTTTTAATAGTTACAAATATCCTGCTTTCAATCTCAGATTTGGTGGCGTTTTGAGTTGTGTTTTGTTTGTGAATAAATTCAGAACATCCTTTTTCTCCCACACTTATCACACTGAGCACAGCACCGCAGCATGTGCTCAACAGTGTGCGTGACTCGTCCTCAAATCTCTTCATCTTTCCACCACAAATCAATTTGAACACTCCGCTCCTCAAACGGCTGGGAGGTATATGTCTGCCACAATGCTCGCTGGAGAGGGAGAAAAACATTTACACACCAAAGAGATATTAAGTGTGGATAAACAGACACCAACCACATATTTGTTTGATGTGCGATCTTATCTCAGTGTGTAAAAAATAAAGGCGCCAGCCAGCCGCAAAGTGAAAACCCTGATTTGTGTATTTTTGGTACAGAGCAGCCTCTTTTAATCCCCACTTTTTGCCCTTTTGAGTTCTTAAACTCTTCTTCACGTCTCACCTCTTCAAAGTTGCCCTCCATGGGTTTGTACGCCAGCAGCAGGACGGACCTCATGAGGTCCCCCACCAGGATGAAGTCTCCTTTGGTCTTCAGGTACAGAGCCATAATATTGTTGTAGTGGTTGCACTCGGTCCTCAGCTCTTTCTCAGCCGTCCACTCGTACAGACGGACCTGAAACAAACAGCAGAGGTGAGCAATCATTTGTTGTCGTGCAATTTGCCAGAAGGAATCCGATGAGCAATTAGCCCCAGCAGTGTTTGATGAACTGGCTGACACTCGGGCACTGCGTTGCCATCACTCTGGATAGGACGAGCCTGAGTGAGGTTAAAGTGCTGATTGACTGTCTGAGCTCTCAGCTGCCACATTACACCAAGAGTTAACGGCTTATTACGCTCACCGCTTCATACTGTCAGCACCCTCGAACAATTCTTAAAAATGGTTTTGTGCAGAGTCATTGATGGAGAGGCGATGGTTTGATCCCAGAATCTATTAACCAACCGATTGATGTGAGAGAGATGTCGAGAGCAACTCCGACAAGGCACCACGAGATCAAACATTCGGGCGATGCCAGAGTTCAGAGCTCAGCAGTGTTGAAGTGATGGAGCTGACAAATGTGCTTTTAAGTCTGAACTTGATCTTAGAATGAAAAAGTCAGTTGGTACTTTTTGGGGAAATCAAAAGCGCCATCATTTTAATGTGGCGTTTTACGTAATGTGATGAGGCTTTCATATTTAGCTCTTCTTAATCAGGCCTTCACATTTTTATGCTTTGATATTTCTCACCTCCTTTTCCCCTCAAGTGTTTTTATTTTCAAACACTGTTGTTCTGTTTACTTCAGTTTCCATCTTTTCTTTGTTCTAATATTCTCTTTAACTTTGCTTATTAATTTTAATCCTTTTATGTGAAGCAACTTGGTGTTTTCTGCAGCACAAAACAAACCTGCGTCTTCAATATTTCTCAAGTTTAGATTATTGTTTTGACCTTTTGCCCCTCTTTGATAAGACAGTGAAGACAGACAGGAAATACAGGGAGGAGAGAATGGGGATGATTGCACAAAAGCGTGAAGGGAATGAGTCAACGGCTTTGCATCTCTATATGGGAAGCCTGATCTACCGACTGAGCTAAACCAGCGCCCCTTAATTGTATTGTATTGGTTGCCCAGCAGGAAATCTTATCCTCACTGTCTGAAAAGAAGAGAAAATGTGTTCTTATTGATTTTGTGCAGATTGAAATCACAATAAAAAAATCCCTTTTTGTCGTCAAACTTATTTCAAAACGTGTATTGTTTATAAAAAGGAAGAAATAAAAATAGGTCTTTGGGGAAATATCATTGTTGTATTTCAGTATTTGCTCTTTGTTTTGTTTTATTGAACTTCGGACGGAGCCAGGCTAGCTGTTTTCAGTTCCAAGTTTTTCTGCTAAGCTTATCTTAAGGCCAGTTCAGATTAATGATAGGCAACGAGACTAGATGCAACTGCCAAAAGAATCCCTTGACATCTGACCATCTCCGTAGCAACGACTCACTGACATACCCCACTACATCTGCATTAATACTATAATGTTAGTTAACACTATAACGGTAGCATTAGGCCTAGGTTACATTAATTAATTAATTAATAAGCGCAGGTGAGAAGCGCTGGCTGTGGGCGCTTCCAGTGCAAAACGTGCCGTTAGTGGACACAGGCCCTTAACAACTACATTTAGTTTGTATAAAATAGAAAAATTGAGTTTATCATAATGTGACACAAGTTTGACGTGTCACCTTGGTAAAAGTGCCCAACAATCAGTTATCACATTTATACCTGTTGCACCGGGAGCAATTTGGAGTTCAGTGTCTTGCCCAAGGACACTTCGACATGTAGCCTAAGGGAGCTGGGGATCAAACCTCCGACCTTCCGATTGAAAGACGACCGACTCTACCACTGAGCCACAGCTGCTCAGGCACAGCCAAACAGGCATTGAAAACAATAGAAATCAGGTCTAGATAAAAACGGTGCAGTCAGACTTTCCAGCGACCTCTGTTAGAAATAACATCTTCATAAAACTTCTGGCACTTTCCTTGATTTTCAGAAAAAAACCCAATTCACAGATCTTCAGATTAAGGGTTTCTGTAAAGTTTTTGCAAGTGGCAGTGATGGAGATTTAACCATTTTCAGTCAAGAACAATGTATGCATCGTACTTTGTCCACTTCATGAAATCCTTGAAAAAGCCTCACAAGAAAATAATGTCAGGTCTAGAGCATGTTGTATTATGTTCTACTGAGGCTGATGTCAGAGGGGGAAATTGTACTGATATCACTACTATGGTGGATTAGTCCTTAATGACTGTTTGACACACAAAAGTTAGAAATGTTAATATTTTATGTGATTTAACCCAGAAAAACTCACTAGTACCAATTTAGATTATACAGAAAATTTAGAGTGAAATGATTTCTTAAATGTCCATCTGAAGTAAGAAGATGTTACAAGAAGGCAGTAGTGGGATGTGAGTCACCGTACAGTGAGATTAGTTCCAGAAATCTGCAAACCGTGACTATTTGATTCTCGATATCTTCTGATAAAGCCGCCTTTTCAAGCTTTTAATCCTTTTAATCTATCTATAGCTCGGTGTGGATGAGCGTGGCATTACAGGACAGTCGGGGGGGGGAAGCTGATTCTTACACACTGTATGTCAAGTGATTTCACAGAGCAATCCATGTGGGATAAATCTATTTAGATGTAGATATTTGAAATGACTGAGGAGGCACTTTCCTTCCTGAACAAATCGCATGCTGCTTAAGAGATCAAAGAGTGGAAAGTCATCCAGAGGTTGACTCGCTGGTGAGAAGAAAACATTTGAGGCTCAAGACAACTTCACTGTTTTCTGAAAATAACAAAACACTAATTCTCTCTCTCAGTCTCAGTCTCGGTTCTGGTGAAAATTGTGTCATCTGAACTTGTTTAAAAGGAACCTTTACCTAACTGTGACTTCTGTAGCTCATATTGAATCCCCAAACTTCACTATCAGTTCATGCTACATTTACAGACAAAGCTCTCCTGTTCACAGTGCCTCCATGTACTCGTGCAATATACCAGTGAATGTATATTTCTGCATCTGCCTTAAATGTTTTTGTTTTTTTAAATGTGTATATTTTGGCCCGAATTACATATATTTAGAAAAATATACACATTTCTATCTATAGTAGTTCTATAAGTAACTATCTTTACTTTTTATTTTGTCTTATTACTGCATCATTTTTGCTTATATATTTTATTTTATATCTAATATTATCCCTGTAACTGGAGCCTCCCAGCATAAGAATTTCACACAGTTTCACTTGTATAACCGGAGTGACAATAACCGTCTTGAATCTTAAATCGAGTCATTGGCATTTCAAGCAAAAAAACTACTCAATATTCAGTGGGAACTATTCAACCATTATTTAGCGACCAAATTCTGTTTAGGAATCATTCCGCTTTAAAATGACTGTGCATTGTTGTTGTAGTGTTATGATGTGTTAGTTTTACCTTTCAAACTTTGCACTTCATTTTCGTTTACTTTTTTGAAGGAGTCCCACACAGAACTCTTTGATAGCTGCCGAGGTCTCTGCATTTTTCTCTGGTTCCAAATTTCCAAAGCGCCACACCCGCTTTACCGGCACCTGGTACTAACGCTTTCTTCTTCTTTTGTTATTTAATGGCGGTTAGCAGTTAGGGCTACAGCCACCGTCTAAAAAAAATAAGTCGCATCACAACCTATAAAGGAATGACTATTCAAATATTTGGAAATCATGACCCATCCCTACCATGTACCAGGATGCATTGTGTGCAGACAGCAACCTCTGCAGCTGCACTTTGACCATAAACTCTGGCTCTAATAAAAACAGCTGAAGGTAAACACTATTATCTGATGCCATTGTTGCTCTTCTTACAGTGGATTCTTTTAGCTTGATTTGTTAATAGTAGAAATAAAGGACTTTGTAGAATAAAAACATGCTCATACTCTTCAAACTAAGGTACAAACAGTACTTAAGTAATCGAAACGTTCACAGCCCTAGCAATTCAATGAAGCAATAATGTATTTTGTTCGCAGTTCATGTCTTCATCTTAGGCTGAAACAAGGAATTAAGCCTCCCTGTAGAAAAAACTGGATTTCAGTATCTGTAGAGTCTGGTCGGTTATTTGTGCCAACCTCCATTGAAAACGAAACCATTTTGAACTGACACATCTCTGAACATCCTGACAGGAGGTGCACTTGTAAAGAGCAGGTGGTCAAAATTTCACAGGCGCTGAGACTGAAGCTTTTAAGTGCACAAACACGTCTGAGGACTTTCTGACACGGAGTGTAGAAAAATATCATCCGACAGATCAATTTATTTTAAAGTGAACCTGAGGACAACCTCAACCATCAAATTACTCGTTTCTCTTCAAAAATTTTTACAGATATTGTACAACTGCGTCTTCAAGTCGGGTGCTTTCTACGTCTTGCTGAAAACTCTAGCACCACTTACCGTGCTATTGATGCTGGCCAGCAGTTTGCCATTGAACTCCACCATCGAATAGACAGCTCCTTTCACCTCCTTCTCAGCCACGGTCTGCAGCTTACCTGCAGGTAAAGAGCAGCAGGCCTGTCAGTCTGTCAGCTCAGTTAACAATTTAAGTGTTACACACTCAATGTCAACTTTAACTAGCACCTACAAGATCTCAGTGAGGCAGAGCATGAAGTACAGCTCTACAACTGTGAGAGGGATTCAGGAAGGGGTAAAAAAAAAGAGCAGGTGACGCTTCAGGAAAAAGGTCGAGGGGACAATGAGAAGCTAAAGGAGGATAAATGAAAGGCGAGGCGTGCACCTTGAGAGGGACAGAGTATGAAAGAAAATGAGGGAATCAGTAGTAGTGAGAGGAGGAAGGTCTGATAAGGAGAGATAAGAAAATGATTAAGTGAGGAGGGAAACAAGAGCTCGGTAGGACAAACAGGACAACGGGGAGGAGAGGAGAAAATTCAACGGGGTGAAGGAAAGAGAGAGGAATGAGCTGGAGGAGAAGACTAACGGGATAAGGTTGAGAAACAAAACATAAAAGTTCACTTGACTTTGTGTTTGTGAAGAGAGAAACAGAAGCCCGGTGACTGACCGTCAGTGTAGTGGAAGACGATGATGCGTCCCTGCTTGGGCTCAGCCTCCTCTGGGTACACCATGGCTGTGCCGACAATAAAATACACTGACGGGTCTTTTCCCAGACGACATGACACCATGCTGAGGGCGTATTCACTGGGGAGGAACTGATGGGCATGGAGAACTGATGGGAATACAAAACACACACCTCAGGAGGCTGAGAGTGGGAGCAGCACAATCCATCTCTCTTATAATAACATTCACATTTATCTGCTCTTTTTCTACGACTGTCCTTCTGACTCTGTTAGAACGGAGGAACAGAATCTTAAACTGCACGATACAACAATTGCTCGGCTCTTAGATTATGTCACCTCAACCCCGGTTTGTCAGGCTTGATAACAAACAGTCTGACATTATCTCACCTTAAGCAGGAGCCCCACAGGAGAGAGCGTGGTTTTATTCATACTCTTAACAGCTGACTGTATGCATAAGCCTATTTATCACGTGAGCTGCAGACGACGGCAGCGGTAAATTATGCATGCCAGACGCATTCTGGAAATACTCGAGTTTGGTGGAGGCAAGAGGTAGAGTGTGCAGGAGGAGGACTTGTAAGTAATGATGAATATTTTTGCATTGATATCATTACAACACGTATTTGGACATTTCTGCAACAGCAACAAATGAATGAAAGAAATAAACAGGCACGCATGGAGTGTGAAGCCGCTACAGTTCGTGCTACATCATCACGGTCAGCAACACGTCCACTCGCTTGCTGTGAATGCTCTTGACAATGTCCTGCCTCCTGTTCACACATCAGCTCAATGTGATATTTCAAAGGCTTTGTACCAGTGACCAAGCAGGGTGAAGCCTATGCAATGTCCGGTTCAACGCATTCTGACATTTGCGTTCTCACATGCAGCTCCTGGGGGTAATGTTGAGAGAAGTTCAGGGTTTCAGCGTGTATACGTGAACAAGGCCACAGCCGGGTGTCTAAAAATCCTATTGTTTTTGGATGAAGCTGCCCTAGTTGGTCTGCTTAACCGAGCAAATGAGCTGTCTCACAAAGGAGAGGTCGAATTATTTCAGCTTGTTGGATGCAATTTCTAAAAAGTTGAATGTTTGGAAGACAAGAGCTAATATTGATTTCAGAAGGAAGAAGAAGAAGGAGATGATTCCAGTGATAATTAAGGACCAGCAGATAGAGACAGATCGAGTTTTTTTATTCACTCAGTCAAGGCTGTTTTTCTCTGAGGAAGTTAAGATCCTTTGATATCAGCATGGAGCTCCTTCATGTTTTATATCAGGGAATCAGAGCTCATGTCCTCTTTTATGCTGTGCTCTGCTGCTGCTGGTAAAAAAACAGGATCAATAAGATGATCAGAAAGATTTGCTCAGTGATTGACCCTACATGAGGTCACTGTTGAAAAGAGAACAAGGCTTAAACTAAAAATAATAAACGCTATTTTAGTGATAACATCTAATTCTGGTTTATTTCAATTGGAGTCTTATTTTTCAGCGAACAAGCACACAAAATCTGGCAGGGCAGGAAGTCTGTTTGTAAACTGTGATGAGATGCACACTGGACACTTTGGGTAATCATATGACATATGCCTTTGTTTCTTTTGCATAATAACTTATTATTAGTCACTCTACAAGGATCATGTAATATACTTGAATTATCCATGGTGCGTGAACAGGTGTTTTCAAACACTGTACTTTGCCTAATTAGATCTGCACACAGTAATTTTCTTTAATTATTAACTTCCCTCACTTTCCGTTTGTTTGATTTTTATCCTTCCTTTTGCTCACTTTTTCATCCAGGCATTCAGGCTTAGTTGGCAGCACACTGGAGCTTACTGATATACATTAGTAGCAAAAGGTATTTGGCAAAAGGTACAGCAATTAATCTAATTTTCCATTACCTCGAGACATGCAGAAAATTAGGCATCCATTAAAATCTATTTGACAGAGCCAAAGGTGATTATAGAGCAGCTAAAAATAACTGCAGATTCCTGTGATGCAGCAGTAACCGAATAACTGATTACACTCCGTATATGACCCCTGCAATTCTTCTAAAGAAAGGTTACAGAGCAGTAACATGAAACGATAAACTATGTGTTCAGTGTAAGACAGGTAGCTCAACACTAATCCACTGCCTAAGAATGTCTCCACGTCTGACTGATGGAAATCTCATGACGTCTTGATTAGCGGTTATCTGATCGCACGTTGATAAATTGGAGCCAGCTGTGGACTCACTGTGCTGAACCAGCCCCTTATCTACATATCATTTACATATACCATACTGTAATTTATGCTGGTGTGGTAACTCTTGGATTTTTTAAAGGGAGGCTCGGCGCAGCAAAATCTGCATTGCAAAGCAGGGTGGAGAAAAAACGTATACACTGAGTGGGCTTCACCATAGAGAGGTCTGCAGGAAGCTCAACAAGATTAACCTGTTCGTTTTTTACATTAAAAGCCTGCTTAAGTTTTAGATCATGAATAATAAAAACAAAAACTCATCTTATTAAGTATAAAAACAGATAAATTCAAGCTTTATTGGTGAAGTGATTATGCACCTTTTCCTCAGCTTAGATGTGGGCACAAAGTGGCTTCATGAATGAGTGTTGGCACCAGGCTGAGAAAAGACTTTCCTGCACTGACCTGGTTATTCTTTGAGCTGAGTGAACAACATTTTACCATCAGAGGCTCCGTATGAAAGCACCAGCTCTGTGAGATCAAATAGAAATGTTCATCCAGCTGTCTCACCTTCAAAGGTGTGCTGATCCACAACGAGCAGACTGTGAACCTCCACCTCTTCACCGAAGGAGGTCTCGTGGGGAGAAGTGCTGCTGGGGAAGAGCTTGCTGGAACTCACGCTGCTTGAGAGGGCCTGCAACAACGGCGATTTATCAGAGAGGACAGGAAGGAGAGGTAGAGGCAAAGAGAAACCTAATAAACACTGTAACGCAATTCAAATCTCTATTTCTGTGCGAGTTCGACAGCACAGTCGGCACCATCTGCAGCAGCAGATGTGCAGCATTTAAAATCAGGTAAACATCTTTCTGGTCATCACGTGTGAGAGGCTCTGGCTCTGCTTTGTTGTGTGCTGCAGCAATAAATACAATCACAAATAAAGTGCACACCTGTCCCCTTGGGGGAAGCTGCAGAGCCAAGCTGAGTGGACACAACACATGCTGTCACTGTAAATCTGCCTGAAAGGAGTTTTTGATTAGCTCTCCAAGTACCAATCCTTTTTAAATGTTGCTGCTACTATTTTTTTTCTTGGCAGCTGAAACCATTGTTAGAATTCCTTGACAGTGAATCAGACAAAAGATGATTATGTTTAATTAAATTTCAACTTGATTTGAACTCTTGCAGCAGCCAAATTTAGCTTGAGTAGATGCACCACTTAAAAAATATCTTACTGGCTTTATTCACTGCGCTCTTTAGTTTACATATCGCTGTAGTAGAGCTGAAACACAAAAACTACATCAAGCTTTTATTATAATTACACTTCTTATAGGAGACTGTATTTTTGGGGAGCTTATTTTGTGGCAGTAAGAACTATAATTATGCTGAGATTAAAATTCTGACAACAGAAGTAAATGAACCGAACAGCGTTAAGATTTAAAAACAGTTCTAGGACACACACTAAGTGACTAACAGGACAAGGCATGTGTTGTCCTGACAAGTTCCCAGTTAATGTTATAAATAATGCTCTTAGTCAGCATGCCTGGTTAGATAAGAGTGCAAAACAAACAAGCCCTTGGGTGTTTATTATCCCGACACAACACGGAGCTACAGTACCTGCGTGCTAGCACTGGGGCGCACGGCAGATGTGGTGCCGCTCACGTCCTGAATCTCCACCCGGCTGGACAGAACCCCGAAACACTGGGAAACCTCCTGGTAACAGATTCGCCTGGTGGGGAGTTGACAGAGGGAGAGAGGGGCGAGGAAGAGCAGAGGGAAGACGCTGGTAAACATGAAATGTGCAAACAGGGCTAAGCTGAACAAAAGAAAGTGCCCTGAGAGACTGCTGGGTAACACAACAGTCAAACCCTTTAATAACTTATTTAACAACGCTGAGCTGCAGTTGTCACTTAAATGTCTGAGCACAAAAAGAGGGAACAAGAAGTTATTCTGCAGTCGTATGACAAAACAAACAGGAGAAAGAAGCTCGAATCAGAGCAAACAGGCAAAGTCACTGCAAACATGAAGAGCATACAGCATGTTTGTACAGATGATCGGTGGGAAATGTTCATTTGAAGGTCGACTCTAACTCATTCTTTGCAGACTAACCTGGGAGACTCGTAGAGGGGAACAGTGCGAATGTGGAGTTTCTGGATCTCGTCGATGGTGCCGATGGTCAGGGTGCTGTTGTTGGCCAGAGCCAGGCTGTAAAAAAAGACAAACAAGATGGAGCATTAGCACGGGGGAGAAAAGAAGAAATACATATCAAAAGAAAGTTTGATTGAATGCATTTCTGTAAGAGGAAGATCTGAGCCGACAGTCTGCTTGATGATAAAAACAAAGGAAAGTGCAGCTTGCATGTTTGTGAACTCTTCAAAGGAAGATAAAAGAACAACAGTTTCTTATGAAGCTGCACACTGAGAAAGTGAGTAGTAAGAGTACTGCAGCCCACCTGTCAGGATAGCCCTCAGAGTTGAGTGGGCACATGTAATTGACCTCCTTGAGGTTGACGTTGGAGAAGACCAGCTTGTGGTTGGAGGAGTAGATGACGGTGGGTCGGTCGGAGCAGGCAAACACGTTGGAGGTGGACAGAGATCTGAAGGTCCTCAGCACGGTGGGCTGGGTGCCGAGGGTGACTTTCTTACGCTCGCTCAGGGCGCCTTAGAGAAGGAAATAAAATGGATACAAGAAAGAAATGTAACTGCGGTTTTATAGGTGGGTGTACTGATCATTGTTTGAGCCAAAAGAGCCACTTGATGAGCGGCTTCTGCCAATAAAGTTTGTCCTTGTGCGGAGAATATCCATCTCGTATTTTATGCTCATAAAACCACTCAGGGAGCCCTTCAGCCTTTCATAAAAAATCTTCCTTTGTTATATTTCTTGTCACATTTATTTAAGTTCTTCTGTTAATATGCATTCAACTAAGAGCTTTTATGAAACATGTGTACTTTGGTGTCTTCGTATTGTGTGCAGTCTGACCACTGACCACATTTTATGACCCTGAAGTGTTCAAACTAAATCAGAATTAATGAGTACATTTATATGCACACTAATGTCCTGGTAGTGGGTTTTCTCTGGTTTTTCATTAAATTCAGAACAAGATGTTTACAAGGCACACAGAATTACCTGAATATATTAATATCACTGTGTAAATGATTATAACATCCAGGTTTCTGGTCACAGTTTGTGCGGGGGTTTCCTCGAGTGCCGTTTAACTTTTTCGTCTAATTAAATGGCAAAAAAAAGTTTGTCTTTAGTCTTAATTAGAAAATATTAATGAGTTAACTTTACCACTTGGCAATAAGAGACATTACAAACCCAAGATGAGAAAATCCGACTTCAATTCTTCTTCTTCAATATAAAACAGATGCTAAAGAATTAAAATCAAAATAGCTGTAACTGGAACATATTGCCTTTAGGGCTGTCAACGAATATTCTAAATTCAAACAGAATTGTAATAAAAAACAGATATTCGGATATTAAAGTTAATATTCTATCTCAAAAATCAGCGGCTGTCTCAAGAGCTCCCTCATCTTTTCGTATGCCCTCACATGCACTCTCTTGGTTACAGCATCTGAATGCACACAACATCACTTTATACATTAAAGGGGGGGTATTATGCTCATTTCAAGCTTCATATTTCACTCTGTGATACCTGTGGAATAGTTCAGCATAACTTAAAAAACTCTTAGAAAAACTTTTCTCACACCGGTGCTCTGTGCAGGCCCTCATCCAGCCTCCGCCTGAAGCGACTCAGTCAGCTCTGTCCCTTTAAGAAACCCCGCCCCTACTAGCCCACTTTCTTCTGATCGGCTGTTCACAGCAGCCTGCAGACTGAGCTGAGAAGCCTGGGGATTACTCCAACATACTTTTACCTACAGATTTGAAACTTCGCCCACGTTTAGTCTGGACATCCAGCATTGTAAAATTATATATATGTCTTAAAATGTAAAAGAGCATAATACCAGCTCTTTAAATAAATATACCTGTCACAGCACAGCTCGCTCGGAGTGCTGAATGTCCGATCTACTGTAACCCTTGTGTAACCCTTGTCTTTGCAAGTAACTTTGTCTCTCGTTGTACTGGTATGCCCTAATGTGGACTTATTGCGCAAAAATACTTATTCAAATAGTGAGACCCTATTAGGTTTTTAGAAGGAATAATCATTCGTCATTATCGTCATTTTGGGCCAATTTTGGGCCAATTTTGGCAGCACTAATTGCCTTATAATCTATTTCCTTTTCAGGCATCCATTTAAAAGTGAAAAGAGAGACCTTAAAGTCGATTTTTGTTCCAACAGACATCCATCAAACATGGCAGTAATTAAAGGAAATGTTCAGAGGAAATTATGTGTCAAAATAAAAGTGCTCTTCACAAGGAGTGCGGCACAGCCTGTAAAAACAGCTCTATGTTTTCTGTAGTTTTATTACTTGAAATAAACTTACTTGGGTTTCTTGACCAGGTGGTGAAATTGACCCCTTATCACAAATCATGAATGTGTGAAAAACGTTACTCTTGAGCTATTTTATATTCTAGTTTAAGTTATGAAAAAGCTTTACCCATATTTAGGGCGGCTGTGGCTCAGTGGTAGAGTCGTTTGTCTCGTACTCGGAAGTTCAATCCCTGACTGCTACAGTCACACGTCTAAGTGTCCTTGGGCGAGACACTGAACCCCAAATTGCTCCCGAAGGCATAGCCATCGGGAATGAACGGGCAAAGATACTGATTGGAGGTTGGCCTTTGCCATCCGTGTGTGAATGAGTGTGTGAAAAGGTAAATGTGACCTGTAGTGTAAAAGCACTTTCAGTGGTTGGAAGACTAGAAAAGTGCTATATAAGTACAGTCCATTTACCATTTACGTCAGACTAAAACTTATATCGAACATATCGGCCTCTGTTTGACCAGCAATTCTAAATAATGCAACACTTGCAAGTAACACTAACCGCAAAGAATAATCACCAGCCTGCAGCTCCCTTCAGCTTTAGAAAAGTTTAGTTTATGGTGGAACTCAGCTCATTGTTGAGCTGTCCAGCCTGCAACTTTACTGTCTTGGTTCATGCTCACTGCTCTCACAGCATTGTTTCAGCTGCAGCAGACAGCTGTCTTAAGAGAAAACGCTCTGAAAAAAAACAGTGTAGACAACCTGGTTCGCACCAAACAGCTGACAGAGATCGAGACTAGCTGCTGAACACATTAAAGAGCTGCAGAAACAGATATTTCCCTCAGTTGGTGAGGATTCAAATAGAGCTAAAAAAGAAAGAGTGAGTACTGGACTCAAGTCTGCACTTTGCATGACTCCAAATGAATAATTACGTTAGCACTGTTTGCTTACAATTTCTTCATATAGACTTGTTGGTTATAAGTCAATTGTGGAGTGGAACTTAATTCTGCTGCTCCCAAGAGGCAAAGAAAAAACTCTATTTCAGGTTTAATTGGCGCCATACTTAATCATGCTGCTCGTTGACTGGCAGCATGACTCTAATGTTTCTATAGTTAGGAAATGTTCAGTTAGTTCAAAGTTAATCACTCCCATGTGGCTGCATATAGCAAGTATAAAACCATTAAAAATAACCCAAAAGAAAAACATTAACATAAAGATATCCTCATTACTATCCAAGTACATTTGCAGGTTCCCAAACGATTAATTCTTTATGTATGAAACAGCAATATAAAAAGGTGTGTGAATCAAAACTCGTATTTTGGTCAGTTGTGGCAGCACTCTGTCAGGTATTCTATGAATTCACATTGTGTGATTACATCACTGAAATCTCTCTTTGTAGGCAAACGGCAACCCTTCAATCAAACTCACATTAGTCCCTTCAGACTGCAGAGTTTCTCCACCATTACATCCAAATATAGAGCCGGCAGTTATGTAATTCTCCGTGAAATAGTTCTCTTAAAAATGAAAATGTTCTCAGACGGCTGCCTGTGGCCTTGCCTGGGGGCCCTTAACAGTCTGAGAAGTTGGAAAAGCTCTCATGTAAGCGGTGTCGTGATCGTGGTGTGAAAGACCTACCGGACTGCAGGTCCAGGCCGAAGTAGAAGAGGGCTCCGTCTCCCAGCGCACACAGCAGGTAGTAGCTGCCTTCAAAGGTGGTCATTAGGATTGAGCGAGGGATGATCTCTGCGGATGCACACAGTCAGATGATTTATTCTCCCTGTACTATGGAGTCACAGGTTCACGGATAAACACCAAAGTGATAAATGTCTGCGAAAATGTCTCTGTCACAAAAATCAATAAGGGTTATAGGCCAGACTGGCTGCTAACTTTTGGAAGAGCATTTAAATGCTGGAGGATAAATATAAAGTCTTCCGTCTTTTCCGTTTCCCAAACACTGGTTTCTCTGACTGCAGGCCAATTACATCAAAATAACATTGGCTCTGATGAAATGCTTGCTGGCTGACTCTCCACAAAGCAGCAGTGTTAAAAATATGGCTACTTGGGAGGTTGAATGTTTCCATGTACACCAGCTATTTTAAGACAGCAAGCCAAATGAAAAAACACAAACATAAAGGCTACGTCCAAGTCAGATAAACAACAGGAAAAGTTCATCTCTATTAAAAAATATATTTAATCAAGTTAATTAAATAACACAGCTAATATGCAACAGAGTAATGTGGCAGTGCTTCCAATAAGAGCTAAAAATATCCACAATTAGGACAGCATTAGAGCTTTTAATTTGAAGGTTTCCTGTTTATAAGTATGCAGCCACACTGTCCTTGTTAGGCCAGTGAGCGGGAGAGAACAGTTTGCAAAGTTTGAGCAGCTGTCAATCAAACACACTTGGATTATACTTTGTGACACTGTGAGAAGGAGTGTGGGAAAAATTCCACATGGATGCAGCAGTCTAATTGGAGAGTAAGAGTCCTGCCTGAGCCGCTTCACCATGTTCGGAAACTTTGTCTCAAGTGGCTGCTGACTTTTTGATAAGTTTAACCAAAACGTAGTCAAAAGCCCTCTCTTGCATATTTTAACATTCACAGTTTAAACACTTTTCAAAGCCTAAATGGCGCACTAAATGCATCAGGGTTGGCAGCATAGTTAATCTTCAAGTACTCATCTCGAACATGGTAAAAATGAGGCACTAAATGGGAGACTAAATTTACATCTATGAATGAAACTGAGATATAATCATTTCCAGCTCCCACTTCACTATTATAGACCCATTCCTTGGACTTCCTAAATGAATAGATAGATAAATATGCTAAATCCACCTATCATCACCTCCAACGCTCCCTGACTGACACGTTAAATCTCATTTTCTTTAAGCCACACATAAAAACTAAAAGAGAATTTGTCATCGCAGTTTTACAGGGGATTATGTGCTGAACTCTATCTTGGCCAGAGGCTCCAAAAAGGTGCAGATCACATATTGATTCAGGAGATTTAGAGATGCCAAAGGATGTTTTTCTTTACCGTTTCACAGATCCATGCTAGCTGTTCCCGCCGCACCCCCACCATTTCCAGTCTTTATGTTAAGCTATCTGTCTGCGAGCTCAAGTTTCATGTTTTACCATTCCAGTATCTCTGGATTTACTACATTTGTACTAGACCAATATATTATCCCATTGCTAAATTTTCAATTTCTTCTAACTGTTATAGCTCCGTTTTATTTTTAGGTAAAAAGCCATCAAACTTCAGCCATGTAAAGAGAGGCTGCCGCTTTGCAAAATTCCTCCTCTAATGCAATGGCTTTGAACACTATAGGTTCATGTGAAGTAAGAATTGATTTTCTACCTAATTTCATGATTTATTTAGTGCATTTACAACCTTGACTCAACATGTGGATGGCCTTTTTTCTTTTACTTTCTCGATGAACCTGATGACAGTCGGTAACGACCGAAACGCCGATGATATGAAATAAATATCATCAGCAACAAGCGAGACAGTGTGCGACAGTTTTTCACATATTGTTTCAAGACTGCACCTCCCTCCGACGCACCTGTCACAATTCAGGTGTGCACAGGTTATTTTACTTTCTTTAACATTAATTTAAAGATGGAATCTCAAAGATCTCAGTTTCGTTCTCTTTGGCGACACCTATGGCGATAAACGGTAATTGCGGAGCACACTTCCCAGATATCCAGGCAGTATTGAATGTGTGACGTCCATGGTTGGCTCCGGTTGTAACTCTTGATTTTCCTCACTGACGGTCGCTTTCCTTTTTAGACTGTTTGCCTTCATGTGAGCGTCGAGTTTGTTTCTTTTTCTTTGGATTTTTACTTATTTTTGAAGTTGTATCTGTAGTCATCCATCTTTTCTTTGTTTGTTCAGCCATAGTAGATTACTGTTTACTCGCAACACTTGCAGAGACCGGAAAAGCAGCCGCTTAGCTCCGCCTACCCTCTCTGGCAGACCGACCACTGCTGGCTGATGGAAAACACGTCACTAACTGGGCGCCGCTTGTAATTTCTTCTGCGAAAGTCACCACAGACACCCAGTCTGTAATAATACTATATACTACAAATGCAAAGGCTGACTTTGTTATTTAATGGATCTGTATTTCTTTTTAAAGCTAACTTTTGACTTTATTTTCAAAAAATAAAGGTTAGTGACACTTTGTGCTTTCTAACAACGTATCATTTGTGAAGGTCATGTGAGGATTTCACAGAACGCCCACTTCAGGCCTGCGTTCAGGCTGAGGCTTGCTAACAGTGAATAACAGAAACAATTTGCCTTTAAGAGTGAAGATTCTTCTGGGTAGTGTTTAATTGCTTTCTGTGAGAGACTATCTTAGGTTAGGAGTCATTGCTTTTGTGCATCTGTGAATCCCATTAAGACATTTTTATGTGCTATTGGGCTATAGAAAAAAAGACTTCACCCGACTTGACATTATCTGCATCTCCACTCTCTCCGTCTCACACACAAGCCAGTAAAAGCTTTCCCTTTTCGAGTCAGCGCTCTCGTTTCTCACCTCCGCCAAGCATTTCCTTGTGCAGGGCTGTGAAGCAGGGCAGTTTGAGCACACGGGCTGAGATGTCGGTCCAGAGTCCCACAGCGCAGAGTGGTGACTCACCGCCTCCCTCCCCAAGAGGTGTGATGTCCAGGCAGGCCACCTCATGCTCCATCTCTGTGGTGCTGATGGGAGATTAGAGGACATGGGAAAAACAGTGACAAGCTGCCCTTCAAAATGTGTGAATGTGAATCTGTGCAGAGGTCTGACTGATTTTTTTCCCCCATGTGAAATGCAAATTAGGAACTGTATGACAGGACTGGGCTTTGTGGTTGTTCTCATTAACAGCCAATCAGATTTCAGCTCTAATTCATTATTATTATTATTATTATTTTTTATGTTTCTTTACCAGCTTCACCTGATAAATGCTAAAATGATTGACAGTTGATCAGCCATTTCCCCAGTGAATGTTCTCCACAAGTACATCAGGAATATCAGGTTGTATGAACAATTTGCGAACAAATGGTTGGATCCAAAGTTATAAACATTACAGCACAATAATACTATTAACACATCTCTGGAAAAAATGAAGGCACCAAATGTTCCTTAAATCAGCATCTCTCTCTTCATGTCATGGCTAGTCCAATCCATATCTGAACCCCCTTGAAAACCTCCTGAATGTGATCAAGAGGAAGACGGATGTTTACAAGCCATCGAACAAAGCCGAGCTGCTCCAAGAGTGGCCTAATGTCCCCCAACAGCAGTGTGACAGACTGGTGGAGAGCATGCCAAGACGCATGAAAGCTGTAATTACAAACCAGGTTATTCCACTAAATATTGATCCCTGAACTCTTCCTGAGTTACAACATGAGTAATCTGTTGCTTGAACGTGAACTTGTTTTCTATGCATTATTCGAGGTCTGAAAAACATCTTCATTTTCTGCAAAGAAAAGACCTTAAATTAGAATATTTGATTTTGAAGTAGGAGAAATGTTGTTTACAATAAAACAGGAACACAAACCTATAGGTTGTAGAGCCACAGAAAAACATATTTTTGCAGTGGTCTCTTAATTTTCTCCGGAGCTGTATGTATGACCGAGTAACAGTGTAGGTTAAAAAGATCTCAGAATCTCCTAGACTTAAATATATTAGAAAATCTTTGATAGTCTCTGAGATTCAAGTGGTAAACTTATTTTAAAAAACTCACAAAAACAAAGCCTCAAATATATCATAAAATCAAAAAATGGAGGTGGGAAAAAAACTGGAAGCACTGCACCGCTTCTGGCTGTTTTATTGATGTTTTATCATCTACAAGGGCCCTGATATGTTGTCAGTGCCTACACAGAGCAACACAGGAGTCAATCAAGAATTTAGGTTTACAGCTTGTTTGGGATCTACCAATACACATTCTATTTCCAATAACACTAAGATTACTGATTATTATGATTAGATATACCGCTAGACTATCTGGATTCACCTGGCAAACCAGCACCTTATTGATGTTGGCTGAACATTTCTTAGCAGTGCAGAGACACTTCACTCCGTCTCCTTCATAGTTGCATCATATATCATCACTCTCAGGGCAGAAAACAAACACTTTGTGCTTCAAGGAGGCCTGGTGGCCTTTTTTACAAGCTGTTTGCCTTACTCTAACAAAAAAAGCAAACATTATTTTTGTGTGTCCTTTTTTAACTCCTGTAAAAATAGTGGCTCGAAGCAGTTTTATTGCAATACTGGCACAAAGACAGCCACCGGGGTAAACCACAACCGCAACATGACAGAAATATAATAAAATGTTACACTCAACAGTATTATTCACTTTGGACTCGAGAAATGAGATGCAAATCCCTTATCTCAAACTTTACTGCATATCAGGGAGGGAGAGATTAAATTAAGGGTAAGAGTGCAGTAAAATCTAAAAACACATAGCTGTGACTCAGAGGCAGAGTTGCTGAACTGCTGGGGATAAAGTTTATTGATGTTTGATTAATTAAACTTTCAAACAACAGTTCTGTTGGGACTGTCTACGCGCGGTATGTAAGATTCTTCCCTGCTGTTATACTAACTATTCAATTAACCTGCAATTCCATCAGTCTGACTCATTTGTTAACAAGTAGAAAGACATCTGGACTGTGTTAGCCTCCTCACAAGGCACCAGTCTCTGCAGTATCTTGTTACCTTAGATTTGGTTAAGTGACTAGCGATAAATATGTAGCTTTCATGCTAAAGGTCAACTTTACAGAGATCACAGCAGACACCTGGAGGTAAGATGAAAACATTTTTTACTCCTACACTTCTCTGCACCTGCATGTGTTAGACCCACAGACAACAAGCTGACTCACAGGATGACACGTTTTATAGATTCTTTACTCTGAAAGAATCGTTTTTAAAAGACAATGGTGAGTCAGCTGGTCTTCACTGGATTTTCTGTTTCAGATATTAAGTGGCAACTGAAGAGAGCAGTGCCAGCCCTCAGCTGCCATATCCACAGACAAGATCAAGTCCATACACAGAAATTAATATGTGGTATATAAGTATGTAAATTAACCCACTCATGACTATCAACTAAATTTAGTATGTTGAGAAAAAGTCCCACAGATGTTTTTCTGTAGGAGGTAGAAATACAAAATTTGCTGTGGGAACTGTTTATATGTGGCTAGTCAAAACAACATTTCATTTTTGACTTTGGACATTTATTGTGCCTTAATTGGTTGACAAAGTTGTGTCGTTTTTTTTTTTTTTTAAACTTAACACTTAACTTGTTAACTAGTTTAAACTAGTTTAAGATACAGCCATTGCTGTAACATACTATTTGTAGTTGATAGACACAAGGGTAGTCTGTATTTTAGTTTTTTTTACAAGAAAACTACAGGAAATACAGGTTCCTGTGATCACATGTTCAAAGACTATCATGCACCTAAAGGCCAGATACATTCAAGTAAAAAAAAAATATTTTCCAATCAACTTTCAGGAAGAAATGAAGAGAAATGAAGCTTCAAAACCAGGCGTTCCCAACAAGGCTTCCATTCACTTCAATGTATTTTGAGGATGCATGCTGATGGCTAATGGGCCAATAGAAATGTATATATTTTATGCTGTCAGCTTTTTGCACTCAACAATCTTCCTCCACATTTATGCATACACTGTAAAGCTCTTCTATTACACTTATTGTACATAATTTTATATTATATTGTTTTTTAAGGTTTATTACTGTTAATTTTATTAATTAATTCCCTTGACATTAGAAATACTGCAGTTTACTAGTTTTGTACTTTTTATTGCATTTCTGTGCTCATTGTTTTGCACCAAGACACGTTCCTTGTACGTGTAAACTTACCTACTAATAAACCTGACTCTGATTTAACAAGTGGGCAATAACATATTAACACCCTTTGTAGCACAGAAGCTGACTCAGTTTGTAGAGCCATCACCATCAAACCTGCTGGCAGTAACGGTGGGCATTAATAGAATAGTTTGAAATAGGGGGAAACAGGCTTATCTGCATACCTGCAGAGAGTTTACTATAATTGCCGATTCCACTGTCATGTCTGTTTCGTAAATATATGTAGCTGGGCTCAGTAGCCGTTTAGCATAGCTTGGCACTAATTTGTAAAGAATGGAAAACAGTCTGTCTCTGTCAGAGGGAACAAAACTCTGCATCGCACCAGGACGTTTGAACATAACTAATTAACAAGTTAGTAGGAAAGCCCAGAACACTCTTCTGTTCTCACTTAAGACAGCGTTGTGGATTACTGCATTGGTCCATTCATTCATCACGAGCGTTCAGGCAGCTGAACAGGAAAGACTGCAACCACTTTGAGCAAAAGTTTTTACTGTTCCAATTTCCCCTTTTAAGGACGTCTCTAAGTTATGTGTGGAGCCCAGTAATGTTTGTTTAGACCAGACAGAGCCAGGCGAGCAATGTCTTCCATTTTCCAGTCTCTGCGCTGAGCTAATCAAACTGCTGGTGTTCACTTCAGGATTTACAGTAAACACATGAGCGCTCTGACATATTGTGATGTAACTCAAGAGAGCGAGGTCTTTTTGGAAATACACTTAGTATTTACCAATATGTCTTCTGAATCCTTGAAGGCACTCGTTTGTGTTGTCTTTCATCACCTTATGTAATGTTATACCAAGAGATCCCCAGATATCCTGAATTAGGTAAGCGAGGTTTATACCGTAGACTGTATATAAAGAAGTGGACGTAAGCACCTTGACGCCACCAATTGGTCTGTTGACCATTTTGAAGCATCAGTTTGGAATTTGTCCTTCCCTATCTTCATGTCTTAGAGCCAGAAGTGACCACCTTTGGACGGGAGGGTGGAGGCCAAGATCAGTGATTCTAGTTAAGGTGATGACTAGCAGACACATCCTTAAATATACAATCTCGAATATTTCAATTTTGTGCTCTTGAGCGTCACCCACTGTCGATAATCGGTAATTACAGGAGCCCAATTTAACCAGGCGTCTACAGCTGCCTCCCTTTGACATGGTTCTAACACTTGATTTTCCTCGCTTTCATTTGTAGACTGTTTGCCTTCATCTGAGCGTCGAGTTTGTTTCTTTTTCTTTTGATTTTCACTTATTTTTGAAGTTGTATCTGTAGTCATCGATCTTTTCTTCTTCATCATCTCTTACTGCAAAAGCAGAGGCTTTCATCAGTGGGCTGTAGGCTCAATCACCATTGTGTTACCTCATTTGGTGATAGAAAATGACTTAAAAGACACTCATTTAAATGAAAAAGTTCGAGATTATACCTTTAATTAAGCATAACTTTAAGCCTTAATTTAATGTACATTTGTCATGAGTGGGTAAATTAGCTATAGAGACCTAAAGATGTTTTTGTACCCGGCTGTGAACATGTTTCTTTCTGCTGTAAGGTTGGATATTAAACCTTTGGGGTCTAAGGGATTTGGAGCAAGCCTTAATTGGTCTTTTGAGGAACTGCAGTTTTTGACACTTCCGTTTTGACTTCGTTTTTCAGCCCCAGAGGGTGCCACTTGATTTATATATAAGGAAGTGTAGAAAAAAAAGAAGAAGCTCTGGGTTCCTGTGTTATACATGATATATGCAGATAGAGAGACCTTTATGAGCTGCGTTTGCAGTAGGAGGTTATAAACTCCCCAATTTATCAGTGAAGGTGAAATATTTCTTTAAAATAAAGTCAGCTGACTGATGAGTCTTTCCCTTGTGAGTGTGTGTGTCTGTGATTTCATCCTACCTGATCTGTTTGAGCTCTCCAGCCAGGATCTGCAGGTAGTAAAGGGCCCGTCCCACGGCGAGCACCACCTGAGTGTGGTTGCATGCCGCCACGCTGATGTTCCTGCCCTGTGGCTCCTTCCATTCACTCACTAAGGCCTTGCTGTCTTGCAGCACCAGGCGCACAGAGCCTGATGTGATCTGGAGGCACATAAAATGTTTCCTTTTTTAATACATTACTCTGCACAGTGTTTCTGTGAAGTGACTGAACACAGGATGTGGAGAAAAATATGAAGCGGTTTCAAAATAAATCTCATTATTTTTATGTTTCTCTGAGCTAAGACGCACTTTTTCATGACTGGAAAGAAATTATGATTAATTGCAAAAACAGTTTTTCAGAAAGATTTGTATTTGTGTGAATACAAATGTAGGGAGACAGTTTTGGACGGCAGAGAGAAGATAAATGACTCCGCATTTAATCTATTTCAGCTATTATAAAATATTTCAGTCCTCAGATAATGATTCAGACCCCGACACTTTCAGCAGTCCTGATGGAGCTAAAACGGATGCTTACAAGCAGAGAGAATTTGAATAGAAGACATCATGAAGGCTGCAATGACATTTTGTAAACAGTTAAAGAATTAAAATGAATCCATGGGAAATACAGCTCTTCCACCAAAGACAAAAGTTAAGAAATGTCATTTTTTTAAAAAGATGAGGTAAATGTCCAGCATTTGTTCCTACAGAAATCCATTTAATGAAACACCAAAACAAGATGTTAAGATCTATTAATATTGGTATAAAAGTTAATTTGATTGTGTCCGTATTGCCTGTACAAAAGAGGCTAGTGAACACCTTGTAAAAGCCCCTCAGGTTATGGAAGAATAGAAATGTAATATTAAAAGTATAATGATGTGATGGGGAGAGCCGAACAGCGAAGAAAAAGAGCTGCAGAAGTCTCATTAACAGACTGCAGTCGGCACAAACAACAGTCAAACTATAAATGGAGGTGTTGCACTGTTGGGGAGCTCACATAATGTAGAGGTGCAATGAAATGTGAAACCACAGTATATATCTAAAATGGGATCATTAATGGAGTCGTTGAAAGAAGTTATGAAGATTATAACGTCCAGTTTCTACACTCTGTTTATGTCTGCAGTTTGTAGAGGAAATCACAGCACTTTTAAAGAGACAAACACAGTAAAGTCTGACCTCTTGTTGTGAATGTAAGTGAAGGCATCTTTTCTACATGAGTTAAGTTTTAGATCAGAACTCACAGTCGGGGAACGGCCAGTGTCCAAACACCTGGGGAGGTTATTTTGTCAAACAAGACTAAGAGTCTACAGCCACTTTAGTGGCTCTGAGAGGCTGTCTTTACGCACAGCGGTGCTTTGAGCTGAATGCAAACATCAATGTGCTACCGTGCTCAGAATGCTAACATGCCCTTTGGCGGGTATAATGTTTACCAAGTAGCATAGAGGCTTTTAAAGTTACCTCGTAGTTTGTTTAGCAAGTTAGAGTGTACGAATGGAGTTAGCAAAGTGCTGCCAAGGCTGATAGGAAAGTCAATACTTTTTGGAAGTATTTGGTGGCCAAACAATTGGGTATTTAAAAAATGTGGCCTGCTGTTATTGCAGGAGAACGTGTCAAGGAAAGTAACCACAGTTCACTCAGTGGTGATTGTGGATGTCTGTCCCGAATTCAAAGGCAATTTGTTCAACAGTTTGTGAGATATTTCATCAAAATCACCCTCATAGTGTGGATGGAGGTCTGGGGATTTAACCTCTGAGGAACATGAATCTCTGTACAAAACTTTACAGTAATCACATCAATGAAGTATGTTGTGATCACCAGATAGATCAAATACTCCTTTAGTCTTAATTGTGGTAGGCAGATGCGTATGTTGTTTGTGTTTGTGTTGGTCAGCTAATAAATCTTCAGGTCTTTTTGCTCTCACTTGGTCTCCAACTCTCCCCGAGAAGAATACCTTGTTCTTTCTTGATGTTCAGCATTATTCACTAGCTGCTTATTTAGCTCTTTGCAGCTTTGTGTTGAGTAGGTTGTTCACGGTTTGCTTCTTTGAGCTTGTTTGCTGAAAATTGCAGCAACAGTTTTTTTTTCCTTTTTATTTTAAATTGCAGGGTTAATTAGAGCAGCCAGGCTCAAGCACCGAGTTTATGTGCAGGACAGAGGGCCGAAATAATGAGCTAAAATAAGGCCGGGAGCTTCAGAGTCAGGCGTTCATTCTTTTTGGGTTTAGCAGTATGAACAACCCTTTCATGTCATTATCTTCATTGTTAGTATAAAATGTAATGCTAAGTGCACGATTTGAATGTGATTTGAGCATATTTTAGATTATTAAGAAGAAATTAAAATGCAATTATGTAGCTGAGAATCTGCACAGCTTCTGTGCTGCTTTCAGTCCATTGATGTGTCCACCACAGTGTCTTTTCTGATAAAACCGCTGAAGGCCAAAGTAAAAGATGGAACTCTACAGCTCGCGACCTCAGACAACTTATTGTGTTTCAAGTGATTGTGTCTCAGGAAAGAAAGCAAAAGTCGTGTTACAACAACTGTAAGATGGGGAAGAATTTAAAAGCGCATTTAGTGAACAAACCCTGAGAAGCAGGAGAGTTAATAAAAATGTTCCAGCCTTTAAACACAAGTATTGTTGTCATAACAACCTAAAGATTTATGGTGCAGGGTCTAACAGTTGGCAGAGTTCCCAGCTGGTTTCATCCTCGTTTTTAAAAAAGGCAGGCTAAAAGTTGAATTTAAATGAAGTGCAATATTCATCTCCACCAAGTGTAAAATACATGAGGTCCTTTTGCGCTCTTCCTATTCACAGCTGCCCCTTTCAATCATGTATGACTCAGTTCCCGCAAAGCATATCCGATTAAAGGGAGAAAGGCCACAGTTTAATAATTAATTTCTATAATTAAATTTGAATTTGTAAAATTAGATGCTTCCTCTGCTTTGAACTGGGATGTAAGAAGTCAGCTAATTCAAAGAGAGCGGGGTCAGGCGTCAGATGAGTATCAATGATCTAACAGTACATGTGCTTTACACATATTACAGCAGCGTGTGCATGTGTGTGAATACGAACTTGGATGAGCTGCTGGTGCGCCACGTTGCCGCAGTAAAATGTCTGCTGGTTGTCCACGAAGCCGGGAAGTTCAGTCTCCTCGACTTCCTCGCCGCTCAGCATCAACACTCTGGGGGAAAACACACTCTCAAGATAAGATAAAGACGTTACGAAATTGACTCTACACTTATCTGGCAGGCTGCACTCACCGTGTTTGACCCACGAAAGACAGCACCAGCATGTCATCTGTCTCTCTGCCTGCCTCAGAGCGGAGCGGCCACAAACCTACAAGGGAGGGTGTTTAAAAAGGACATTTTCTTAATGCACCATTTTGCAGGGCAGGAGAAACACAATATCAAGCCGGTATTACAGCTGATCTTTAACTGTTCCATCCATCAAATGTTAACATGCTGAGAGACGTACAGGTTGCAGATCCCTCTCAGAGAGCAATTGATTGGCTGAGTGAGTAATTGCCTCTCATGAAGAGGCCAGGGGCAAGAGGCAGCAGCTGAGACTTTTAGGGCAGAGACGGTCAATAAACAGCTGAAGCCTAACAAGTGAAGCAGACCTGGACTTGGCCTGCGTGTCTCATTTAAGCCTCAGAGAAGTCTTTGGAGAGGAACCTCATTTTCTGAGATTAAGAGGTGTCTGCCATCATTACGGCTGATGGCATTCTTCAACTTGACAGTTTACTATTGTAGACGCTGCAGTGCTTGTTGGTTCGCTTAATGAAAACAAATGTTTCCAAATTGCCAATCCTCCCGTCCTTTTGAAAGTAGCGAGCCAAGACCTATGACATCCGAGCCATCTGCCCAGACTCGCATGCTGAGCTAAACGAGAAACAGCTGGCGTCTTGGCAAGGCGAGGCAGACGCAGACAGATGTGAAGGTTGGAGTGGCACTACTATCAAGTCAGTGAAGGATTAAACTCCAGTTAAAGTCAAGACTTAAGAGGGATGCGGTGGGGGAGACACAGACACACACATACCGAACAGACAAACCTTTGATTCCTGGGAGGTCAATGCTGGCATGCTCATGAATTCCAATGCCGTTGCGGATGATCCGAAGAGAGCCCTCTTTGAATGCGCCCGAGCATGTCACCAGCTGAAAGCAGCAAGAAAAGACATGAAGACATGAGCTTAGGGTCCATGTGAGGATGTGATTCGCTTTCCACATTACAGACAGTTGATACGTGGCTCATCCGGTGTCTTTAACATCTCTAATCTTCTTTTTGGATATTATGATTGCTTAAAAGACCCGGTCTCATTTTGTAGTTTTTTTTAAACATCATTAAAATCTGTAATAATAACTTGTTGTACTTATCAAACTCATTAGACTTCTCTTCAGCCAAGAGTTCAAATCTCAGCAGCAGCTCACCAATTAGTTAACAGTGAGGAACATGATCAATGAGACGGTCCGTGAGGTTTTAGATACACTCCCAGGTTAGGAAAACATATTTGGAGAGTAAATTAAAGGTAAATGGTACAATTTTTTCCCAAAAATGTCGGTTGTAACCATCCAACAGAATTTACTGACTCACTACCTGGTTAAACTTTGACATGGCACACTTATGTGGGCAACGACGGTTTATTATTAAGTCACATTTGTTCACTCTGTCTTTGACCTCCAAATGAAGACTGAAGCACTTTTTTGTTCACCAGTCGAACCTGAAATTAATATGGAGCTGAATACCAGATCAAAAGTATGTTAAAGGGCCTTGAATACAGTCTTGTATGTATCTATTTTGTACCCTGTCAACTTTAGAACTTTTATGTTGCAAATGGAGCTGCTGTGATGCAAGAAACATTTCAGACTTGGACTGGAATAAAGTATTCTCTATCTATTTGGTAATCTGGCTCCAAACATCAGTAAAACACCTATTTAATCACAACAAATCCAATATTACAGAAATAAGAGCACATTTTTAACATGCAAGAAGCCTCCTGAAACCAAGTGTTGGAATTACAGTTAGAAAAACAGGGCAATTATTATATTCATTCAAATTTTAATTGCGTTGTCTATTTAATGTCACAACAGTTGTAAAATTAAAGACCAAGGGGAAGTCTTTCAAATGTTTTCTTTGTAAATGGTAAATGGACTGTACTCATATCTTTCGACAACTCAAAGCTGCTTTTACACTACATGTCACAGTCACCCATTCACACACACATTCACACACTGATGGCAGAGGCCTAAGTGTCAATCTCCAATCAGATCTACGCCCATTCACGCACCGATGGCTATGCCACCGGGAGCAATTTAGGGCTCAGTGTCTAAGCCCAAGGACACTTCGAAATGTTGAGTGAGGGAGCTGGGGATCGAACCACCAACCATCCAATTGAAGGACGACCGACTCTACTATTGAGTCACAGCCACCCCTGTCTGACCAGCTGTTAAATATCCAGTGTAGAGTGTACTATCATGTATGACAAAACGCAGCAGAAGTAAATCCTCGCATTTCAGAAGCTGGGAGACTGTTTGGTTTTATGCTAAGAATAAATATCCGCCGTGATTTATGCAAATCTCTAATCAGTGTCGATGTTAAATCTGGTCAGTTAAAGCATTAAGGAGCCGTGCCAGCAGTTCTCACATGTACCAGAGCCTTCTGTGCTCCAGGTTCTCGCTCTCCTGCACTCCTTCAGCTGTATACTTGGCTTACATAAACACTGCTGAATATCCCAGTCGGCCCCCAAAACATGTTTTCCTTGTTCATAACATCCTCAGCACTCATATTTTGGGATGCCATTTTGCTGTTGGAAACGTAGCTAGTTTGCAATTCAAGCGGAGGCAAAGACTGTAAAACCCAAGCCAAAATAACCAGTAGTTTTTCTAGGCAACAAACTATTTCAGATGATTGTGCTGTTGCCAGAGGAAAAAAGGATTTTACAGCTGCACCCCGGAGACAAAGAGAACATCCACAACAACTGGCAGCATTTCTCATGCTACAAAACTTTCTTGCATAGATAGGAGAGTTTAAAGCTCGGTGAAATATCCCTTAAAAAACGAGTTAAATAATTAATCAGTTATACAGATTAATTATCTTTACAGTGACTAATTGTGCCAGCTCTTTCATTGGTAGTAATAGCAGCAATATTGGTAGACCTGTAGGTTAAAAGCACTGACAGTCATTAATGCTCAGAGAGCTCAGTGGTCCCAGCCGTGGCAGTTGTAAATGTCATCTAAAGTACGAGTTATGTTAGAAGTCATGGCAGAAGTCAGGGTCATGGCAGCGGCACTGACAGTTAGGCAGGATTTGTACATCGTATCAGCTTATAGTGGAGCCTCTCTTAGATTGCCAGTTCAAACATGGCAACAGTGTTAACATCCAGCACCCTGAAGGTAAATAAGTGTGATGTCTGTGCAGTCTGTCTGGAGAGCATGAGAATGTTATTCATTCATCCAGTCACGGAGAACTAACAGGATTAATACCACAGCCCATATAATCTCAGCCGCTACCACCTGCCACCCAAAAGCTTCATCCTAATGGAAATAACCATTGTGAACCTGGCAACCCACCTAACTCCCCGGGCTTGTTCTCAAATGCCCTCACACTCACCGTCACACTCTCACAGGACTGTCTGAATCCTGACAGTCGGCACATAATATTTTTGTTTGTGTATTATTTTAATTTATGCAGGCTTTTATCATTCAGAAACCCCAATGTGGTTTTCAGCTGCACATCTGTGAATGCAATAATTGTGCAGATTTTACTGGGCTGTGCTGCTTTTTCTTGTTGTATTTTGTCCTTCAGCTGGTGCGTGTATCCTCGGCTGTATTAAATGTCTTGGAATTTGTCCCCACTAATTAACCAGGCCAAATTCTCTGTGGATACAGCAAATGGCTAATTATTTGAACAATCGTTATTGTATTTAGTTCTTGGCCTCAACAGACTGAAATGCGCTCGAGTGTGTGGATAGACACAGTCGGATGCTGATTGTGTGCTGGTCTGTACCCAGACTGTGACTCAGTGCTCGAGTGGACCGCTGCCTGCCTTTGGATCCACATCCAAGTACCCCGAGGCCTGGTGTCAAACTCTGCCAATAAAACCTTCTGTACTCTATCTCTCCATTTACTGTTTCATCTTTCTTTGCCTGACTGGTTTGACAGACAGTTGAACAAATGCTCGAATCAAAAAATGTTGTGTTAAATAGGTAGGGGTGGATATGGTTGGGATTTTATTGAGAGATAACGATTCCAGTATTCACAATTTTGTGCAAAACACAGACATTAAAAATTTGACTTATATGTAATAAATTGGAAATCATTTTTATCCTTTAGCAAAAGCTGTGGTTGCTGCTTGACTGACGTTGTCTACTGAATAAATGAGGAACATAAATTAGAAGTGCTTTAAACTGATGCTAAATGTGTCATAAAGGTTAAAAGTCAAAAGAATGAATGCACTATTTTTTGAGTGTGTTAACACACTTTTACTTTCTCTGACTGTGTTGTTTTATATTGTTTTTCATCACCTAAAAGGAACATACTTTAGTTTTTCAATCACGTTGGTGAAGTTTGTTTCGTTTTAAAAATTGCATACATATTTTAATTTAATTATTTTTCCGTCCCTCTCCTTCCTCCTGAAACGAACAAGCTGTTTCGCCATTCAAAGGTCAGGCCTTAGCCACAATTGGCTGACAGTATTTGGAGTGACCGCATAGCCCCTCCCCAACGTGTGCGAGCGGCCACACTGCACTGTCACTCTAAGTTGTAGAAAACATGGCTGCTCTAGGAGCGGTTATATAGCCTTATATGTACGAGCGAGAATCGCCAGGAGGTATCGGAATGGTTGAAATCTTGACAACAACTTGACTACAAGCTCCTGCAAGAAGGCAGCCTGAGGTGAATGGCGGTGAATGGCGATTGGTCGATTTCAGCCAAAGCAAGGTTTTACATAGAAACCTGCAGCTGCTCTGAACGGCCCATTTCAGAGGCGACCTTTTTAATAATGTGATTCTGGAAAAACGTGAACAATAAACACCCAAAAATGTGAAACCCATGCAAAATATAAGAAAATCCATTCAAAAGATACGGCCCCTTAAAGACACAAAGGCATTAAAGTGTGGGTCTTGCAGAAAAAAGTGACTGATGAAGGTAATATGGGAGTTAGTTGCTCTAGCTGCCGGCTGTTATTATTGGGAGACATAAAGAAAATTGCCAGATATTTTCAGCTACATATGAATGATTTAACAATATAAAAATACCAAAAACACTACTGTTAACAATAACAATTCTGTTTGTCTCGCCGCTTATCAATACTTTGGTATCATCCAATCCGTAACCGGTACAGACAGTAAGCGTCATGGAAAATGTATATTTTTAGTTCAAAGACAGAAGAAATAAATTGCTTTTCCTGTATCTTTGTGTTTCCTTAAACTTGCTATATCACAATATATTCAGATTAAACACAGTTTGAAAAACGTTGAATGGCAATAAACTCCAGTACACAGCAGAAGAAAATATGCAGACAAGGGAAGAAGTAAGACAGAGTCTTCACTTGAATAATATGAGAGGGAGCACCATGCACAGCGATCTGCCGTTTTGCATAGGAACAAGAAAGTCAATAGACGTTTGAGTACCGGATTGGCACTTTTACATTATGTCACTGCAGTGCTTCATATCTGGTTGCAACTGGGAGACAGGGTGCATGTTAATGCAAGAATGTGTACAGGAAACACTGGCAACAAGAGAAGACACTAACTAACACCCAGACTGCTTATAAAAAGGCACAAAAAGCTGTTTTTCATCTCAGCAAGAATCTCCTGAATACTCTGCTTCCTGCTGTTCTGGCCAGTGGCAGGTTTGTGCTGTAGTATGTTGTAGGCTTAATTCTGCTGACAAAAACACTGTTAACACGACTCTTGAAGTAGCTACATCAGTGGTATAAGCCCAGATTCCCTGAAGGCTATGACATAACGGAAGATAAAAAGGGAAACACAGACAGAGACTCACCACAGGCTGTAAAGTGTATCCAGTGACTGTTAAAGGGGCTTTTTGGTAATCACCATGTCATGTCTACAGCCTCTGGCAAACGCCCCAAGAAACCTTTTGTTCCATCTGGATGATTTGCTTTTAATTTGTAACTGTAAAAGAACTCGCGCTGCCTCCGACTTGTTTTGCTCGAGGAAAATTCTAAATACTGTTCTGCTTTTTCACAGAAGTAAGTGAAGGAATCAGCTTTAGGTTAGTACCTGGCCCTGGCCTTGCCTCTCCAGGTCCACCACGCACATGTCCACAATGGGCCCCAGGTTGGTGAACGTCTCCATCACCCCCACATATGAACCCTGGTCGTTGCTGTCCACGTTGAGCTGCAAAGAAACGTTGATGTTTTTAGGTCAAGATTTTTTTAAATGGTTGACAAAAAAGAGTTAAGTCTCTTGATGCTTACCTTGACTAACTGGGAGTCGCCCAGTCTGGAACCCACAAAGACCACACCATTATCCAAGTAGGTCAAACACTCAGCGATGGAAGTCTGTCATTGGAAAGAGACACAAAAACATGCAAGTCTCAGCCATATTCACACGAGGGCTGCAACTAACATATCAATCATTTCAAGCAAGGCTAGCAGCTTAGCTCCAAGGATGCCAATGTTGATGATGCTGATCGAAAAATGCGTCCAATATTTCGCTGCAAAACTAATTACATCTCCATGAGCCTCAGCTGATATTCATTTTTTAGTTAATGTAACAATGCTAACATGCTAATGTACCTGCTTAGCATCTGCAATCATGTGGGCATTGTCCTTGTGAACATGTTAGCATGCAGATGTGCTGAATATGCTTTATTAGTGACATAGCTGAGGACTCTACATCATGCTTCCCTGTTTAGCTTTCCCTTTAAATGGCCTTTTTACATCAAATCAGCATCATAAGACATCTCTGTAGTGCAGAAGCCCTCAGCGGACATGCATCCATACATTTTATTTACCAATATTTCTGGTCATTTTCTTGAGATCTCTAGTTATTTATTACATTAACATGAGATAGTGACGAGGCAGCACCGTAACATCAGATGATCATAACTTGTATTTCAATTGTTGCAAAGGCACAAAACAAACATAGAAACAGGCTTAACTGACCTCACTAGTGTGGGCAATGGCAGCATGGCATGCCCCGGTCTGTGACATCACAGTGACCAGCCTGTTTGTTTTTCTAGATCGCCGGAAAATGATCCCATTATCACGAGAAAAGAAGCTGTTATCTCGAGATAATGGGCCAAATTAATCCATTATAATGGGAAAACCTGCTTTCTTTTCTCGAGAAAATGACCAAAAATAATAACGGAGTAAATAAAATGTATGGACGCATGTCCGCTAAGGGCTTCCATACTTTAGGGCTGTGGTTATTTCAAGTGGGAAATCCTGTTTTACCTTTTACATACTCAATCATTAATAAGAAAAAAAATTGGCAGGTAACTTGTTAATAGAACTCATACACTATTTATAACCCAACTTGTGCCATCATCTGATAGCATTAACAGAAAGGTCACTGACAGCAACTCTGTTCAGACATTTACACAAATTAAAATGTAACAATGCTGGCACCACTTCTCCATTGTTGTTAATTTTCACTTTTCAGCAGTTAACTTTTTAAAAAACGAGAAGGGACGCTGCTCTGACTTCTTAAGTATAACAGTTTTCATATTCAACCTCATGGCTGTAAACATGGTCTTACACTCTCAGGTATTACTGATACGCAGTAAAGATTGGTTTTACAGTGTGATATTTTAAAGCAGAGCTGCTGCTGCTGCCTCTTGGCTGAGCAGACTGGTCTTAACAATAAAGTTAAGACTGATTTAAAAAGCAATCTGTCTCTAGCTCTGCAGTACGACTCTTCTTGATTGTTTCAAGCTGCGGCATCACTCAGCGAGCTAGAAAGAAAGCATTTTACCTTTCCAAACTCTGCGGCAAGTCATTAGAGAAAGGTGCCACAGGCCAGATGCTGTGCGTCTTTAACATGAGATTAAGCTCTGAGAACAGTATTGACATACAGTCATTGTCTAAATCAACTTAAAGGGGATAAGTGACACACTGGCAAGCATGCAACAAAGAGGTGGGATCATTTCGTCTCATTCTCTGTACAAGCGTCCTCTGATCCATTAGCTCCTGTCAGAGCCATAAACCATTAAAAGTCAATTGTACTAAAAGGGGTAGTGATAGAAAAAAGCAGCAGGGGGAAAATCAGCGAGCAGAAGAGAGGGTGATCGAGCTAGGGAGGGAGGACAAGATGCCAGAGGTAAGGCAGGTGGATAAGCACAGTGACGACAAGAAGAGATAAAGGGACAGAGAGGAGAAGATAAATAATGGACCTCTCCGAGCAGCTCCACATGCAGGTCTTTGAGCGCCACTGTGCCGTCCATTAGCTCCTCCTTCTCCAACAGCAACATAAACAGGCGTCCCTCCATGTCGCCCAGCAGGTAGCGCGAGCCGTTGGGGTCCACACGGTTGTGACATACGATAGTGCTTTGCTGTAAGACAGTGGAACACAAACAAATCATTAAAATAACCCTCACAAAACATGCAGGAGGTCTCTGAGTTACAGCAGTAGAGAGAACGGCTTCAAAATATATGTACATAATATTTTTGCATGTGTAATTACAGCCACAAAGGCCTGTCATCATTATATTTGCTTTGTTTGGTCTCATTATGAAAACATTCTCCGAGGAGATTCCCCAATGTACAGCTTTAATCTGACTCTCACAGCTACAGACTCTTCAAACTCGGCCTGACAAGTAAAGTACAGATTAAACAAGTCTGCCTGGCGTCCTGTCAGGAACCTGCACACTACACCAGGAGGAACACAAAGGCACCCAAAATTTGAAAGTCGATCAGAAATGTACACACAGATTTTTATACAAAAGAAAGATAGAGCCTGACTGATACTGGGTGTGTGAGGATGCAACTAATTCTTATATAAGGACATTAAATAAACAAACATTTTAATAAGGATCCTACATTTTTATGAATAAAGAATTCTGACCAAAATATGAACTGAGCAGGATAAAACTAAACTTGCCAGTGCTCTCTGAGGGGCAAATTATGCAATGGTATTTTTCTTAGGAACTGATATACAATGTTTCAATATTTCTATGTTGAAGCTGTCTGAGAGGAGTGTGATTTTCTGTTAAACTGGATTATAAATTAAACTGGATTGATACATTTCAATTTTCAACTGAGATAACGTAATTAAAGGCGGACAATATCAACCTGGCTGGGATTTATGAGCTCTGCATATAAACATATCATTTCAGACTTTCATGCTCCGATGTGATTACATGATATAATATAGGATATGTTCCCCTAATCTAACTGCACAGTCACTTAAAGGTGGGGTATTTTTTGGGGGGGGCTTTTGCCTTCATTTGTAGGACAGCTGAGGAGAGACGGGAAATGTGGGGAGCAGAGAGTGGGGGATGACATGCACCAAATAGATCGGCAGACCGGGAGTCGAACCTGCGATCAGTGCGTCGAGGACTGCATCCTCTGTATATGGGACGCCTGCTCCAGCTCCACTTATTATGCTAATTTCAAGCTTCATATTTCACTCTGTGATACCTGTAGAGTAGCTTAGCATAATTTACAGTAAAAAAAAACTCATAATTTTTCTCACACTGGTGCACACTGGCCAGGCCCTCATCCAGCCTGAAAAGTATTCTCCTTTGGGTCTCATTTCTGCTGCGTCAACATCTGACATCACAAACGCGCCCATAACAGGGTTAATAAACAGTGAAGATGTTACAGTGGTTAGGTCTTTAGTGTATCTATTACTCATTCAGTCTGTGTATCAAACTTGGAGCCGACTACGGTAGAACGATGTTTGAGTGCTGCTTGGACGGACACGGGCAAAATTTGTAGCTGAGATTACAGGGTGTCGCAGAAGTTACCGACAGAGCATAGCATCGCTTCGGAAAGGGAGCGGAGAATAATGTGTCAACACAGGTTTTGGGTTCCTATCAGTGCCGGGTTTGAATGACCTATAACCTTTCCCATTAAGCAAAAAAATCCGGGTGTTAGCAGGTGTGAATGCGTTTTTTGACCGGTGGGAAAGCGGCTTCAGTCAGCTCTGACCTCTTAAGAAACCCCGCCCCGACAAGCCCACTTTCTACTAACTGGCCAGCTCTCCGAAGCCTGTCGAAGGGGCAGAACTCAGTGTCTGAGGCACACCTCCTACCCTGTGGCTGTGTAACAGAGTTGTCAGTAAAAAGGAAACTTCACCTGGTGCTCTTGTCCTTTGGAAAAGTAAAAACTAAAGTCTTTCCTTTACAGCCAAAGAAACACTTTCTTTCACAGACTGAGCTGCTGGGTGGACGTGTCCTTGAACTGTGCCAGGGGCAGGAAGTTCTGCTGTGTCTCAGGCAGATGCCCAAATATAGAGTTCCTCCACTTTGACATCACAAAGTGAAGCTTCTGGAGTAGTCTGTCTGAAAGCAAGCGTTCCCAGCAGCCTGCAGACTTTTTTAGCAGAGGATTTCTCCAACATACTTTTACCTACAGATCTGAAACTTCACCCACGTTTTGGGTGGACATACAACATAGTAACACTGTATACGTCTTAAAATGTGAAACAGCATCATACTCCCTCTTTAAACGAGCATTAGCAAGGGCAGTTAGAAAATCTTAAGATGCAAACAAAACCAGAACATGTCTTCTACATTAGTCACTCACACGAAACTCCAGTTACACTAAGCTTTCAGACTGTTTGGGAACGGGCTGCCTTGAAAAACAGGCCCCTATCCAGAACCAGAATATACCAAGATATATAAGCACCTTCAGAGCTATAAAAAGGAGTTTGTGGAGAGCCAAAGTCTCCTGTCTCCACAATAACTAAGATACTGGTAAGCTGGCTAGAATAGTAGTCATGATTGGAATTGCATTAAAACCACGTAGCGTGACTGAGCCTTCCTTCAAAAAGGACGTATTGTTATTGTCTACTGTAAAAGCCTGAGTCAATTTCTCACTTGATTGAACCTTGACAAAACTTATTTCACAATCCGGCCGCCTGTGGTGTTGCTTACATCTTCTGTCAAACCGTGGATCCACTTTTGTTTTTTATTAGCCTCTAGTATCCCCCCTCGACTGATTGGCAGCCAATTAACTTGTTAGATTGTACAAGCGAAACCAGTCTGCTGGCCCACTTTACACTAGTCCGGAAACAGTCGGAGTTCAAACACATTCAGCAGACCTGCATGCAGGTAGAACCTTTAGTTTCTCACATGAGTTTTTCACTTCTTTGCACAAGAGTGACAATTTAATAATTAGCTGCCAAAAATGTTAAATCAGAGGATACGCTTCTGTGTTTTATCACTACAGAACAAGCTGAATACTAATTTAGCATTAGGTCTAATGAAACAACTTCATCTTCATTTAGAATGAGGCTTCATTAGTCACATAGCAGCAACAGATGTCACACTACACCTTCCCTCAAACATCTGCTGAGCAGTGCCGGGCAACGCTACTGTGGAACAGAGTTGTAACAGAGGAATGACAGCTTGCAAGACAAGGGTGTTGTAAGTGTGCGGGCTGTTCAGGGCTTTAAATATAGAACCTACCAGCAGGATACAGATATGAACTGAAGACTAGGATGATGAAACAATAACAGGATAACAGAAGGCCCAAGCATTTGAGCTAAAACTATGTTGCTTTTATATTTGTGATGATGGGGTCATCAATAGCTTTGTGTTGAAGCTAAAGAACGCTCCACAAAAACTAATGGAGCATGTGGCGATGCTTTGCTGAAGGATGCAGATTTTTCTCCTGAATTGCAAATTGAATATCAATATACCATCTTCATTTTTTGGTGGACCATACAGTAACTTTGTGTTTGATTGAGTATCTACTTTTGGACATTACCAGTTGCATGTACTGAAATAAAGCGCACTACTAATCAGACCCTATTACTAAAAAAAACATTCAAAACTTTAGTACAGTAGTGGCAGAAATGCAATCCTGTTGCAGCACTCCATGTCCAAGATAAAGGAGTTAGCTATTGCCTTACAGCGAGAGGTTCCTGGTTTGAATCCTGGTTCGGCAAAGGGGGCCTTTATGCGTTTAGGTTCCCTCCAGGTACTCCAGCTTCCTCCCACAGTCCAAAGACATGTAAATTGGTGACTCTAAAAATTGCCTCAGGAGTGAATGTGAGAGTAAAAGGTTGTCTGTCTCTATGTGTCAGCGCTGTGATTGACCGGGGACTTGTCTAGGGTGTACCCCGCCTCTCGCCCAATGGGATAGGCTCCGGTCCACCAGCGACCCTGAACAGGACAAGCGGTATAGATAATGGATGGATGGATGGGCTTCTATGACCAGCAAAACAGCTGACACCTATTTAGATATAGATAGATGGATAAATTCCTGATAGCTCTGACACTAAAGTCGAGCAAAGACATTTATTATATCATGAAGATTAAACAAACTAAATTAGGAGCTAACGCATCCGAACCATTTAAGATGTTCTTTCCAAAGTGTATGAGGCCATAGAACCACATCAGCAGGACCGTCAGAGAACATTGCCTAATTATAGAAGCAGGATGCTGCTGAGGAGCTCCTTTGGGCCTTGAGCTTTGTAAAATAAGTTCAGAGCAGTGCCGACTGCATCTTAATCTTGTTAAGATAACACCAACGGCAGTGGTGCACGGGGAGCTAAAGTCATCATCACAGCTGTAAAAAAACTCGCCTTTAAATGCTACATCATCGATCACAAGATTCATGACAAATTAGCTCCTAAATGAACACTTCAGGCTGTCCTCAATGTAGCTAAATGTGAATATTTTCTTTTTACACAGATTCTGATGAAAGTCTTTCTAACACCATTTTATTTAACTACAATTTAACAGACAGTTATGCATCTGGGACTTAATTTGCTACCAAACCTCCGTTTAGTGTGACACAATTTTGCTTTCGCTTCTTCTGCCCTCTGAATATTTACTTTGCATTATATTAAAATGCTATAAGTCCAGTTCTACTGACTATGAAGGTTCATTTCTGAAAAAAAGATATATACTTGGTAAGAAGAGAAACCAATGGCTGTGCATTACATCAACTATGGGAGTGACTTAAGATTAATTTGTAATTGTAATTTGGGTCTCTTTGTGAAGTATTATCATTAGTTGGGACGTACAGGTAATCAAATATTATGTACATATGAATAGTTTAATTGCTGATACAAACCATTCAATCATCATACTTGTGCACACTTTGTTTTTAATTAAACTACTTTAATGCATCCTTCAGTGCAGAGTGGGTAGCTTCACATGAGAAAAATCATTGCTCATATAACTATATTATCACACTGAGAGAAAAGCTGTGTGGCTAAATACATTCTGCGCTATAATGTACTGCAACTGAAATGTTAAAATCCTTTCTTTGGACTGCAGAATGATGAAATATCCAAAGCTGCAGGGTTGAGAAAGCAGTAATAAATATTTTACCTTGATAGTTGGTGGTGCAATGGCCAAGTATTTGTCTCCATTGTGGTAGGTGATGGACTCTTGTCCTATGATTATAGCTCCACCAAATGGCTCTGGCACTAAAATACAAGCACACAGGAAAGAGAGAGTCAGAGCTAAACTTGTACAATTTTATACACAGACAATTTGTGTGTTCTAGACATGTATGCATTAACAAACTTTCTTTTAATTAATCAAGCCTTTAAATTGCATCCACTGAGGATTCTTTGCACTCTGGACCCATTAAAAAGGGGTTTAAGAGGGGAACTGAGCATCGTATATACATGATAAATGTCTTCTTTTGTGCATGACTGCTGTGCTGTGGTTAAAAACTTTCTTTATAACTAAACCTATCTGCCACTTTTCACTTCTATCTTACAAGAAGCAGACTTGCTATAATTTCCCTGTGGAAGCAATAACGTACCTTTGACACACCGACTGACTTTGAACTTTTCAAACCTTAAGACCTGAGCTCACGTCAACACACTGCTGTCACTACCAATTAATAACTCAGTTCACATAATGTCAGAAAATCTGACACATGCCTCTAGAACAGCTTGTTCTTGTCTGACTAATGAGGACTCTTTATTTATCGAGTCGCTATTCTGACTTTTAACAAATCAGATAGATAACAGTTTTACTTCTAAAATCCAAAAGAAAACAAGATGATGAAAGTGTTATTTTCAATGCTTTTTCTGTTGGTTACTTGACTTATCAGTCCAGAAACGTTCACAGCATCAGGTTTGATTACCTGGGATGACCATGGACGCCTCAGCCTCCACGTTCTCCTGTTTCCAAGGACCCTTGTTGAACTCCTTCTCTCTCAGTGAAACCTCGTAGGTCTTCACATGGCGTCCCTGGGGGTCCTACAATACACAGCAATTGTTACATTTTTAAATGCCTAAAGAAAGCATAATATGGCATTAAATGTGGACTTTCAGACCTCTAGTTAAGCTGCAAAGCTGTTTTTCTAAGGGTGGATCCCAATTACTTTTTTGCTGCTTGCATGCCCACTTTTCCATTTATCAGCAGATGGTAGCAAGCGACACTTCAAGATGTAAACAATACAAATGTTGGCTTGACAAATGTTAAATAAAGAAGATAACACACTGGAAATGTTTGTCACAGCTGGAGGATACACACAGTTAAAACTGAATGTAAACATAACTTTTGGTTGTTTACAGAAAAACCTACAACAGCACCATGAAGCTCAAACAGTATTTAACTGCTGTCACACAATAATCACTATTTTAATTTCACTATTTGCGTTGTGTAATACTTGAAAATGTTCATAGAATAAATGTTTAAGACCCTACTGAATGCATTTACCAACCTACATTCCCTAAAGCACAGCCACACTCCAACATCCTCCTACTGTACCTGGTAAATGAAGCAGACGGTGGGGGCCTGGCAGCCATACAGGAAGTGAACATCGATGACCTGCAGCTCCTCCAGTCTGATGTTGAAGGCCTTCAGCTCACGGTTGTCCCGGTCCAATGGGATCACCTTAAACAAGCCGTCATACAGCCGCAGGCCAATCATGCGGCACTCTGGGTCTACAATGCCGATAATACCGGTCTCTGATGGACGCCCAATACGATCCTGCAGAGGAGAGTTTGTGAGACAAAGGTTTAAGAGCAGAAGTACACTTTGGATGTAAATCATATTTGGTGTGTTCTATGACTGCTGTTGAATACAAAAAAGCAAGTGAACCTTTATCTGCTTTTATGAATTAAAATGAGACTTTACATAAACCATATCAAAAAACATAGCAGCGAAATGTTACATCAAATAAATTCTGCCAATTTAAAATAATGAATACTATATTAACATTTGGTATAAGATAGATAAGAAAATATAACAATATTGGGAATTTCAAGAACCCAAGTCTCACCCACCTGAACATTGCCGTGTGCACGGGTGATGATGTCAATGCTATCTCCGTTCTGTTTATATTCCAGGATGCAGGCGTTGTACTTGGATGTGAGAATGAACAGCAGGTCTTTGCTCTCACCCTGCACAAACGACAGAAGACACCAAAGTGACCAAACACGCACAGGCACACTTTCCATTTAATGACACTGGCTCACTACTACAGAACTGATCAGATATGAGGCCAGTTTCACAAAGATGTACCTGTCTTGAGAAAGAATAATTCTGGGTTAATTAAGACTTTTTGTATACTAAAAATTCCAACAGTTACAATATTTTATTAAGAAAGCAAAGAGTGTGACGATGCAAAACTATAAAAATCTCCACATACAGGTTTAAGATTCCTTGGTCAAACGCAAACAAATGACACTGTCTCCACTGCTGTACATTACTCCATATATCTCTTTACCCTCTAATGGCTCTCCACAAAATTCCTGAACTTTTTTTGTCATTAGGTGCCACTGGTCAGCAGGTTTCACTGACTGTAACCATGGAAACTTGGCTCGCCATAATGAGTTGGCCCGGAGGTAGGTCATTTAGGCTGAGAATAAGTGTGTTTTTATGAAACTGTTTCGCTTGCACAAGACTGATCTAAGAGCTAAATTATGACTAGCCGAACAGAACAGACTAAAACATCTTTGTGAAACGGATCCCTGATTTTCTTCAACTGTTTAAATAGTAGGGAGTAGGGACAGACTTGACCAGTCTACAACTCCACTTAAAATTCAGTGGCAACTCTTTTACTGCTATGGCTGGCAGTCCAACCCCAATGCTTAATTGCAGTTTATGTAAGTTTTCTCATACGCCTATTTTGTGAGGTTAACATTTCATTTAAAATGAGTGAAGCTAATAGCAGGAAGCTTTAAGATTGCAATTACAGTTTTGTGCACAGCTTGAAGTATCTACGAGGACTTTGATTCTTTTCTAAGAAAAGTTTATAAGCAGAGGGTTGTCTCTCTTTTCTATACATTATTTACAGTTTCACAAATGGTATCAATCAGATTTTACAGCCCATGCACATTTACATTTGCACCCTTAACAACCCAAGAAAAACCAGCCACATAATCACAATTCACCCCCTGATTTTACACATTTTTGTCTTGTTTCTTTGGACAACTGATTCCTGATTCTGTCTTAAATGTAAACGCTCATAGATTGTAAAAGTTAGTTAAGAACTGTCACCCAGTACAACCAAAAACACATGATGATACTTTTACTTTTACTCCCAACAGTGCACACTGACATCACTTACCTTTGGCCTGAAAAGCTCCATGACAGCAATCTTTCCATACATGCCCACTTCCTTGACGGGCCTCAGCCCCTCTGCTGTGACCACATAGATCTCCAACCGTGTGTTTTTAGCTATGAGCAGATTGAGGTCCTCTGCAGAGGTGAAGTGACCTGTGGAGACACCCGAATTTAAAATATGTAAATAACACTCAGCGAGAGTAGCAGAGGAATGAATGAACAAGAAAGACAACTAATATCTACAATGGGGGAATATAATCACATTTTCTTGACATAATATAACTCTTTAAAGTGTTGGGATGATGAGGGCATGATAACTCAATCATGGTTACCTCTAAAAGATATCGAGACTTGCATTTTATAGTGGATTAACATTCAGAGCAGTTAGATCTCATAAACTCCCATCACAAGCTACATGAACCCTACCTGTGAGGTATACAAAAAAAAACAGCTGTATTGGTAATAGTTTTGTATAATTCTCCAGTAATTTGAAACTAAAAGCAAGCCATTTTAGCGATATATAACCTGAACAATGTATCATCCATAGCAGAATCACTTTACTCAGCTTCAGCCATTTGCTTTAAAACTTGCATCACAGTTATTGTCTTAAAAAGAAACTGATTATTATCATTAAAACTGATTATTATTATTAAGTTAGTTTGAGCACTTGCTCACTATCAAGTTATGTTTAAAATCAATTGTGTGTATCTTTAGACTGTGGGTGAAACTATAAATCAGCTATAACGCATCGCTTTTGGCTTTAATGACTGATGGACACTTGCTATATCTTTAACATATTATTGACTGTGCTGTTCGTCAGTAATTCAATAAAATCAATCAATCAATCAAATTGTATTTGTATAGCGCCAAATCAAAACCAAAGTCATCTCAAGACACTTCACAAAAAGAGCAGGTCTAGACTATTATATTACTTAGAGAGAGACCCAACATGAATCCACCATGAGTAGGATAGAGACAGGCAAAAAGAACAACAACAACAACAACAGCTAAATCACATTAACATTTAACCATGACAGTTACTGTCCACCTCTTAACAATGTTCATTTAAATCTATATCACTTGTTTATGTTGGGAATGGGAACTTCTAGTAAATCAGGCTGAGAGGAATTTCATAGAGAGATATGTAAATAGTTAAAGAGAATGCAATGCTGTGTTCTTATTATGATAGTATTATTACTATAAAGGTAATAGATTATTGTCAATAATATTATTGGGGTAAGGAGGGTAGACTTTTTGGCTATGTCAGATAGCCATTTCAGAACACATTGACCGTTAATTAGAGGGGAAAGGCTAATCATTAAATTATCCATGAGCTGATACATGATTTATTCATATTATCTTAAGTATCGGTATTTTTACATAACCTGAATTTTGTGGCTCTAATACGTAAGATCAAACGGCGACACCAGCTTTTTATGGAGGTTTAAAAGGGAGTACTTATTTGTCAGACAACGAAGAGTTACAAATACAATTTGCCTACATGTTTTAAACAGTTGTGAACAGCTGTGGGCAATATGTTTTGCAGCATAAACAATCGGAATTTGATCTGGGGTAATCAAACTATGCACGGCAACAGCTAACGTTAGATCATAAATAATCAACCAACGATTCACGGGATCGTAAATTGCTCTGACAACAGACTCTATATAAACAGATTAGAGGTGCCTTTGCCGTGACTTGCAAACTAATACGTATGCCTAGTTTTGCTTGTAAACATTTGACTTAGCAAAACATGAGCTAGGCTAGCCACAGGCCCGTCTGGAGCACTTTACTTGCAGCGCGGGAGCATAGCTAGCACGCAGGTGGCAAATGCTTCATCTCTGCACAACTGCAAAAGCAACAAACAGCGGATATTTACCTGTGATGCAGGCGTTGACTGCCGTAGGTTTCTGGGCTGTTACCACGTAGTTGTACGACATTTTGGACAATAACAAAATACAAACACCAGAGGAGTGTTTTAATCTCACAAAAGTGACAAAATCATTGATAATATAACTCCCGGAAGTGGTTAGCTGAGCCGTTTAGGGCATAGCAGGATGACGGCAACTGAAGAGATGACTTAGCGCGCCCCCTGTGTCGCGGAGGCCTCAATGATTAAAACCAAGTACATGTTTTCTACTTGTAAAAAACGTGAGTAAGTGAATCTAATTTTTACAACTTTTTACTTCTACTACTCAATACACTATTCAGTGGGTAATATTATACGTTTAGGCTACAATATTATTTTTTTGTCTTTTAGTCTCTCGTAACTATAATGATACAAAATAGTGATGATGTATTATATAGCTAAAACCATACAGCAGTATGTAAGTAGTAGCATCAGATCCATGTTTTGCAGCTGCAAAATAAAAGTGATGCAGATACATGAATGCATCAATAATTGTCCTGCAGTTTTATATTATTCTGGCTGGGGTCATTATGACTTATGAGTGCTCCTACATTTTTGGGAGGCAATATAAATAAAAGTAATTTTCCAGATTGTAAAATGAACTGTATGATTGACCACATATACAACTAGGCCTACTTAGAATTGTAAAGGTTATTCTTTGTTATTTATTCTTAAGACAACTGAACAGGAGCAATTACTTTGGTTGCAGTCTTTAAAAGACAATTAGAGCAACATCGCCTAACTTCACCAAAAACAAAAGTCCGTTCTGCTCAAAAGCTGTTAATGTTTTCATATATCATAAAATAATCTGAAAGAATAATTCCTAAAGTGTTTCTTATTTATACATTCTGGTCACCCATAGCCTTGGTGGTAAATAAATATATTCATCACTTGATATTGGTCTCTCAGACACAAATCTACCAAATCTATAACTAAATAAAGTTTAACCTTTTACCCCAAAATCACTGTTTAAAGGTAAAATAGGACGACATCACTTATAATAAGATAACTGTGAAAATAGGCTGTTCCAGCACCACAAAAGTTTCGTTTGAGAGCAGTGACCTCTGCTGCTCCAGTAATCCTACTACAGAGCTCCATATCTAGACAAGAGCAGGATGAGTAAGATACAGGGAGAAATACTGCTGTGCAATGATAATAATAAATAAATACAGTAGTTAAATAGGTAAAACATGTGGCTAATCATAAAAACATTGCTCCTACTGGAAGGGCTAAAACGACAGAAATGTTTTATGTTCTATAGAAAACCAAAGATTAGTGTATGGGAGTATGTTTGGATAACTTCTAAATAAATCTTAAAAGGCAGAATGTTAGAGAGGGTCTTTTAATTAATCTATATTTTCACAATCCAATGCCAATGTCACAATAAACGCTGGAATAATGCATTAAGTAGATTCGTTAGTTTATAGTTGGCGTAATCCCTGGCAGTCTGATAGTCTTTTACCGTTTGATTTATCTTTTTATTTTTATTTTTTTTTCTACGGTGGCCTGAAAAGTCTTTTGTATATTGTTTTGATTTGTTGTTGGTCTGTCAGTCAAACTGGCGATATTACACATTGTACTCGAACCTCTCACCATGTTCAGCGTCGTTGCCATGGAAACGACGTTCTGCTTTTCTAACGAAAAAGTAGCAACGGCTGAAGACAGTAACATAGCGAGCTAACACTAGTTTAAGTTTTTTTTAATCACTGAATAATTGTTCAGACAATGGAGACTCCTGAAAATACAGGAGCAACAGACTTGACTATAAAAATAACTGTCATCCGTGGAAATAACCCGGTAAGCTCGTTCAACGTTAGCTAACCACAGTTTAACATAAGTGATTCACTTTAGCTGCAAATGCTAACTAACTTAGTTTGAATAACCGTTACATAGCTAACTTTAACCAACGGATAGCTACCTTAGCGTTAGAGCATCAGAAGTGCATTTAACAGTTATCAAGCATTATCTATTCGTAAATAACCTACATATAATGTTATTAAACTGCGGGTTGAAGCAACGTGTTAGCTATCTAAATACTACATTTATTACCCAAATGAACTACCGCTGTGTGGTACAGTTTTGTTATAAGCTAATAAGGCAAGACTGTCTACAGTTGTGACCCAACAGTTATGTAACAGCTAACAGGGTACTTGAAATTAACGCCCTCAATGTAACTTAATATTATTGAATGACACATTAGATTATTTATCAATTTGCTGAATCAGGTTTACAGTGTGTTAACTGACATTTTATAGGCAATGTAGGCTTTGATTTCTTACTGTTGTGTTGGGTTTCTTTATGTTTGTATTTAACATTATGAGAGACTATAATCTAGATGTATGGAATGATAAGTATGGCCAGGCTGCTTGTATTTTTTAATTTGTTGTGGATTACTAGGTCTCAGCAATCCTGTGAGAGATGGGTCACGTAAATGATAAGATACAAAATTAAAGTACATTTATTATATACAGTAAACCCATCAACACTGTCTCACAGCGGTTGAGACACTGAGTTGGTGGCAGAATCCCTATAATGTTACTTTTTCTGTTTCCTTTCTTTTCAGGACAGCAAAAAGGAAGACAGCTTCCAAAGTTTTCTTCAGGTTGAAGTAGATGGAAAGGTGCTGGGGCAGTCAGACCAGAAACGATTTGAACCTGTGGAGGAGCGCGTTGACTATGACTTTACCTGCAGCTTCCACTGCCCCTATAATGCTCAGGCTCTCAGTGACATCGCTCATAAACCAATCATTTGTAAGCCGAGTTTTAATATGTTGTCCTGTCTTCTGATATATGATTTAACTGACCATTAAGTTGTCAAGCTCTTGACACTGAGGTTTCTAAACATTAAGTTTCTCTGTGTCTCTTTTTTCCAACTTTCTTAAATCCATGTTCTTGCTGTGATTTCCTGCAAATCTGCTGCCAGCACCAGTATTGTTTAAAGTGAATATTTCTGTGTGCTCAGTGACAGTGACAGAGGTGCTGCCAGAAGACAAGAAAGTTAAAGCGAGGACAGCGGTGCTGGGCCAAGCTGTGGTCGACCTGCTGCCACTGCTACAAGGTACAGCTGTTCCTGTTGAAAATAATAAGTTTTTATACTGGAATAAAAAACCTACTGGTTTATCTCTCTAAATGCCAGTTGCTTCATGAGGAAAAACTGAAATTGACTTCAAAGAGCAAGCATTTTAAATGTTCAATGATTTTCTCTACTGTCTAAAGGTCGGTGTAGCTTCTCGTCCACAGTCCCACTGAATCCAGTGACAAGCTCTGCGTCCAAGGTTAGAAGTGTTAATAAGTTTACAATATTACGTGGTTAATAATAGGGCCAAGTATGTAGCTATTTCGGATAAGATAGGTCACATTCTCTGTATTTTAGCAGTTTGTGATGAGAACGTGCAATAAACAGGTATGACATGACAAACATTAGATTTCCATACTTGTTTAAAACTTGCTAGATTATTGACAAATTTTATACCATTTCTGAGAAAGCAAAAGTCTATCAATTGTTCTTTTTTGTAATTTAATTAATTGCATATCCGTTGAGGAATTTCAACTTGAAGTACATAAAAGGTTAATTATTAACTTAAGCCCACCGTGCAGTGTTAGCTTATTTGTGGCCATGTTATGCAGAGGGGCATGATCACATTGGTTAGATCCCTACCTAAAATTATTTTAATAAAGTTACCACAATGGGGGCCCAACAGCATTTTTTTTTTACCTTAAGTGCCAGGCTTAGCCACAAATTGCCCCTTTTCCCTGCTGGAGAGGAATTTAATAACATTTGCTATCTGAGGGGTGAGATATGGTTTAATATAAGGTTTGGACAGTAAGTAGTTAGTAAATAGAGTTTTGTCAATCTGTAGACTTTTTGCTACACCATATCTACTGAGTCCACTGAATATTGCATTCAATTTAGGATTAGCCACAAACAGACATTCACATTTGGCTATTTTATCTATAAGTGCCATCTACTTACCATTTCACAATATGCATTTTTGTAGTAAAATGATATTAAATTGTACTGTTATTTAAGATATAATTCCTATCATCAACCCCTCATTCAGTAGGTTCATCCAGACAGCCAGTGGATGGAACCTTAAATAGTTGGTAGTTGTTTCTTCCAGAGTCTTCTATCAGTGTGTGTTTTACAATCACAGAGCAGCCAGAATGAGGAGAGACCAGTTAGTCTCAGACTGAAGTGGGCAGCCAGCCAAGTTCTTTTAAGGTGCAAGAGAAAGGTAAATCCATCTGAACTCACCAGAGCAGGAACAGTTACGGTTTGGATGCATATCAAACCTCCGGCATGAAGAAGAATCCATGGCTCATGTCACAGAACCCAATTACAGTTGCTCAAAGAGGCCTGCAGTGCATGTTTTTCAAATATATTGAAAGTTGTGAGTTAAGGAAAGATATAGTTAAGAAAAAAACAAAAAATTACTTTATTGCTGACAATGCAATTTTCTAACTAAAAACTGAATGTGCCTCCTGACGATTTGACCCCCTTTAGCTGATGAGCCTGGATGTATGTGTCAATGTGTTGGAGCCAGTGCTGTCTGAAGCTGAGCGCTCAGCCTCCAACCTGCTGAAGGTAACTGTGGAGACAGTCTACTCCGTTCCTGAGTCATGGCTGCTGCAGTCTGGAGCTGCCCCATGCACATACACTGCTGCTCTGGTGGTCCCACTTACTACAGGGGTGAGTGTTACACTGTGTGTTAGTTTTTTATGATATCTCATTGAACAGATTCAACAACAATCTAATGACATTGAACATTTAAGGCAAGTGTAGCCCTATAAGAAAAGATGTAGGTGGACATTTTTACTCTCATTGATCTAAAATGATTATGTTGCACAGTTGTACTAGTTTGTAATCAAAATGAAACAGAAAACCTATTATTGCCCCATTCAAACCAAGTTAAATCAGAACGATTCTGGGCTGAATGATTTCAACACTGATGCTGTGCTGTTCCTCTTACTCCCAGAAAGATCAAGTGCTGGTGTTCTCTGAAGGGCAGCTGAAGGAAGGAGGGCTGAGGGAGGAACAGGGAAGACCGAAGAAGAGGCCCCATAAGGCCCTACTGGCCCCTGGGAACCACTTCCTGCCTAATGCCTTTTTCCAGAAAGAGTCCATTGAAACCGAGGATGGCGAGCTGACAGGCTTGGAGGTACTGTAAATGCAAATGCAGACCTGCACCTTCTGCAAATTGGTTAGGGAATACCTTGATGTATTTATAGATTTTGCAGTATGTCACATAACTGTCACTTACTTCAAATATATGGAACAGTGAAAGGGAAGTTAAGTGCCACATCACACCATCTGACACTCAGGCTTAGTTAGTGACTAATTATTTGAGAAGTTAAAGGGACAGTAAATTGTCCTTAGTGTATGAAATAAAAAATGAACTGAGGTCCATTTACATAGTTAGTGACAGGGCTAAAGGTGTATATGTTCCTACAGGACTTGGAGTTTCGTGATGAGGCAGAGACCATGAAGCACAGGGTGAGCTGGGACACAGAGATGCGCTGCTTCCTGGATGCAGGAGGGACAACCAGGTCAGCAACACACACAACTCACCCCTCCACCTACTATATGACCATCATGCTAAGTGTTAACATTTTGTTGGTGCTACCTCTGGACTTCTTCTACAAATACTCGATTTTAGGATAGTAGCAGAGTGTACTTAAATTTGAATATAAAGAAGTAGAAAATAAACATATAAAAAGAGACTAAGAGAAAAATATAAGAAAAAATAAATACACAAAAAGAACATCAGAATGTCTGTGACTTAATTCCAGTATTTGCTGTGGAAATTAGGCTTGAAAAAAAGAGAAAGACAGATACAGAAAAGCTGCAAAAATATCAGTGTTGACTTTGATTTCAGGCTGCAGCAGAAGATCACTGAGAGCAGACTGTGGCCTGTGGAGATCATGAGATCGTTGGTGCCACTGGCAAAGGCAGCAGAAACACAGCTGGTAAGACAGCTTTGTTATCTAATATGTTCAGAAATATTTCTCCTCTCTGTACTGTATTGACTCTGCAGTCTTACATCTTGATCCTGAACCAAATTTAAGAAATGTTGGGGCTTTAATGGATATGTTAAATAAAGCACTTTTAGAACATTTACCATGTTTTTTGATTTGATAAGATGAAGCACAGACCAATGAAAGACCAGCAACGTCAAAGATCAGTGACGCCCAGATACATAGTAGGGGTGTAAGGCAAGGTATCTTGCAATATACATTGTAACCCACATCGTATAGCCAGATACTCAACAATAAACAGCCCTATTAGACAGTGTTTGTGTATGAATGTATGAAGATGTGTGTTTGTGTGTGTAGCCAGGTGAGGACAACCCAGAGATCCCCTTCCATGGGGTAGCGTTTGTGGACATGGGAAGGCTGCTGTATCCTGGAGTCAGCCGGATCCGAGGAGCATACAGCATTCAGCCTTTCTCAGAGGCTGAGTTGCGGAACAAGGTCACACAAATACATATGCAGTAACTACTTTGCTGACGTTTTTGTTAATTTATTTATAGTTTTAGTTTTGATCTGATTCTTTATTATCTGGACCATTACAGAGCATTTACAGGCTGTGTATGAGCAACACAATTTTCACGCACACACACACACATCTACACTAAATACGTATCCTAAATTACATTTACAAAATCAGGTTGTCCTTTATTTTATATTCAAAGGCCAAACGGAGTCTCAGTGTGTTAAAGGAGCAGGCCAAGGCAGCAGCCAACCTACTGAAGGCTCGTGCCAGCTCATCTGCAGGTTCTTACAAGGCTAGGGCAGGGAAGAACTTGGATGGAGGCAACAAGGGAACCAAGGATTCCAAGGAGCCAGCCAAAAAGGTCAGCAAGGTCCTGATGCTCAAAAAAGCTTTTTTTTTTTTTTACATGGAAAAGTAATTAAAAGCATTTCCAGGCGGTGTGAAAATCACAGAAGAGGTAAACTGTTTTCCACAACTGTAACCTTGCTAGTCTCAGGTTGTGTTTGAGGGTTGGACCATAAACTGACCTGTTTTTGTTTGGCAGCAACCTAGGAATCACAGCAGGATGGCTGCAATCGACAGCGTGGCCCACAGCCCGACCGAAACTGAGCCGCAAATTAACACGGAGGGAAATGTAAGCTTCCTCTAAACTGCAACACAACTGTGTTCAGTTTCAGTGAGGTCAAAAATACATTAGATGGAAACTGTGGTTGTAGTATCAGTTTTAACAGGTGCTGTGAAACCCCTATTGTACCTCCTTTATTGTTTAATAAGTCATTAACCTATGTCCTGTCTACTTGCATGTTGCTAAATAATAATTTGGGAAGCCTCCAGCATTATTAATACATAATTTCTGTTCATTACAGATGTATGTGGAGGCCAGAACTTATATTATCATTGAGGTAGCTTTGGAGAAACCACTAGTACCCAAAACATTGCCAGAGGAGTTGGCCAGAAGGTAATGTGTTGTTTAGATCCTCTAAAGCACCTTTCCCACTGGTCAAAAAACCCACTAACACCCGGCTATTTTGCTTAATGGGAAAGGTTACAATCAGCATTCAGACCCGGGTATTGGTGGGAACACAAAACCCGTGTCAACACGCTAATTCTAGCGTGATGCTATGCTCCGTCAGTAACTTCTGTGACTCCTTGTCATCTCAGCTACAAATTCGGCCCGTCTCCGTCCGAGCAGCGCTCGAACATCGTTCCAAATTTGGCGGCGCCAAGTTTGATAAAGAGAATGAATAAGTAATAGATAGAATAAAGACCTAACCACCATAACATCTTCAATGTTTACTAACACTGTTTTCGGCGTGTTTGTGGAGCAATGGAGCAGAAAATAGAGCGAAAGGAGTATACTTCGCAGGCAATGGGAACAGAGACAAGCTGCGTTTATAAGTGGGTCTTCCCGGGTCTGGAAAACCTGCGTCAACACCCTAAATTGAGGTGGGAAAGGGGTACAAGGTTCAATTGGTTACACTTTCTTTTTGTTGGTTGTTTAGTCCTGGGTTTCAGACTGACTATGCAGCACAAGTAAGTTAGGATTTGCTGAGATGTGATGTGTATTTTCTGCAGGGTGAAGGCATTGATCCCACCCAGGCCTCCAATTCCAGCGGGTCCTAGCAGAGCAGACAAAGTAAAACACAGACACACTGCACAGTTTTGTTTTGTTTTTACAGTACATGCACAGATACACACAAAAAGAACCACACACCAGTGGAAAGTTGCCTTCTTCCTGACTCTCCCCATGGGTCTGTGCTCCTGCAGGCAGTGCTGGGTTTCCACAGGCAGGTAGGCAACGTTGTGAGCCATGTTTCTGTCCAGTATAACGAACTGTTTGGAGCAACCCAACCATCGGATGCCTGTAGCCGCGAGCAAATGATGGTTCAGCTGATGGGCTCACTCAATGTCTCTGGCAGATACTTCGCCTTTAAGGAACAGATGAAGGTCAGAACAACTGCACACATCCCTGGTGGAACAATAACACTGGCAGGAACACTGATACAATTTTTTTTAGGATCTGCAGCACCTCAGGTGTTTTTCCTGGGGGTCTTGGTTCTCCTGTCACAATGTGATACAATTACTTGGTTTATGTGTGTGTTTCTGTTGTTTAGCCTGCGGTGGTAAGAATTGTACGAGACAAGATGCAGCAGACCGAGGCATTCACTGACCCTCAGGAGCTAAGGGCTTTTGTCAGCAAGCTCTATGTCTACCTGGTGGATGAGATGAAAAACGCTCTTAACAAGGTAACACAAACACACACTTACATATTTATAAACCTCATATTTATGTTAATTTTTATCCTCTCCTCCACACCAGATTTATTCAGATGACGTTGATGATGACTCCCCGCATGAGATCCAGTTGAGTACTTCTCAGCTCAGACTTTTTGCCAGAGAGGCTCAGCTTACTGGGGATTATCAGCAGGCTGCTCAGTACTATCAAGAGGTACAATAACATGCTTGTCTCTCCGGATACTTCTGTCCTTCACTCAAAGACTGAGGGAAAGATTTCTGAAAAACTTTAAAGACCTTTTAATCAAAAAGGAGGCCCTTGACTGAATAATTTATATCCTTGGAGTATATCAGTGTTATGTGGCCAAGGGTCATATTGCAGCAGTGATTAATAATAATATCTATGCACATACTGATTAAAAAATGGAAGCTTAATTTTGTATTTGTTGTCTTACAGCTAGTGGTGAGGCACCCTCATGAACTCTCACACAAGTTTGATTGGGGAAGCCTCTGCATGCTAACCAGAGACTACATGAAGGCTAAAGAGTGTTTCCTTGACGCAGTGTCAATCCAGCAGGCCCACCAACCCAGGTTAGAAATGATCCAGTTACACTTGAAATAGTGTTCCCCAGTTCTCTGCCCCCAATCTGTGCTGTAGCATGGGAACAACATTATAACATAATGGATGGACTATATAACTCAATAGTAAACTGTAAACTATGTGACACTGTAACACTTAATGCATCACAACCAGTACAAAAGGAATATGTAAAATCAGGGGCGTTCCACCCTATTATTTATATCATAAGGCAACTCAATAATTATGCTTCAACAGCCAAATACTGTGATGTAGGCATAACTGTGAACTGGTAAATCAAGATTTGTGTGTCTGTATCCTTATGTTTCTGTAGCCTAATGATGTGTGGAGTCTTGGCAGCAATGTCTGAGAAATATGACGAGGCCCAGATCTTCCTGGAGCGAGCCACCTGCGTAGACCCGCCCAGTGTGGTGGCCTGGACGCTGCTGGGTGAGATGAAAGTGTCCTACTGCTACTGTCAACACAGAACACATAGACTGCGTACTGCTACTACCCTTTTCTGAAATATAGATATAAGCCAGTCAGTGTTGTGTAACCCCCAATATGATGGAGGCTGCTGTGAGGATACAGCTAAAACTCCTTTAATAAGGCTGGTGTAAGTAGAGAGTAGTAGTCTTTAAAATGCTGCTTTAGATGCTTGTAATTAATTAAAAAAAGGAAACTCAAAGAAAATAGCTGATAATAAAGATTCATAAAAAATAGTTAAATCAAAGCAAACATCAACATTTAGCAACTTTGTGAGAACTGATATGAATCTTATTAGAAACTTCCTCTAAATAACCCTGAATGGCACAGTACGAAAGATGCATGCTGGGAATCGTATAGTCTCATTTCACATTCTGAATCTGTCCAGGTTTGATTCATGAGAGCCAGAACGGAGCCATCCTGGCTGAGAGGGCTTTTCTGGAGGCCAGAAGGCTGCTGAGGACAAACAAAGCAAAGAAACAAACACAGAGGGAGGAGGAAAATGATGAGCCCAAAGACCAGCGGGAGGAAGTGGAGATGGCCATGGCAGCATGTCAGTCTCCTGATGCTAAGGAAGGTGAGAGGCAGTGGGAGTAAAAGCAGCCAGAGAAGAAAAGTGCTCATTGGAAATTATGAGTTTTATTGTTGTAATTTGGGTTGTAGTTTTAGTTTAGTCATGTTGTAGATATGGCAAGAATCACTGAAAATAAAACTCGCCTTGTCATATTGTTGGTGACACTCGGTGCACTTAAGCCTAAAGGCCTGTGGCAAATTTGGGTTCTTGGAGCAGCCAGTGCTACCTGACAATTTTATTGTAATTTTCTCCTAGACCCAGATTGCGCAAACCAGGACTCAGAGACCCCAGGACAGCCTCCAGCACAAAGTGTCATGCCAAGAGGAGCTCAAGCTAAACTCTCCCCCACCATCTACACAGAGACGGTTCAGTTCTTGCTGCAGAACTTTGCCCTGCAGGTAAGAAGAGTTTCTGACCGGGCCAGCTGGACACACACTGGTAAAATATGAAAACAACCTACGATGTTCAGTACTCATCAAGTGTGAGGCAAAAGTGTGTTTTGTCAGTGACAGTAAAAATAAAAATAAAAAGAATATAAATTTTGTTTTGTTTTTTAATACAAAGGGACTGTTTTTGTATTGTCAGATGGCTGAGCACGCTCTGTCCCAGGAGCTACTGTGTTCAGACGGAGGTCGCAGTTTCTTTTATCTTCTTCATCTGGCCCAGTGGCAGCTGCTCAGAGCTGACTATTGCAGTGCTGCAGCCAGCCTTAGGGAGGCGCTGTTTCACAGAGACCAGGTACTCACACTCTGACTACTGGCTGTACTGCTGAATAATGACTGGGTGGACAATGTATCATGTATGGTTCACTGCTTCTATATTACTCCTTTCTGTACCCTTACCTGAGAAGCGTTGTCCACCCTGTGAGCAGGATGCAGATGCATGGGCTCTGAATGGTCACTGTCACTTCCTGCGTGGGGCGTTCACTGATGCCCAGGAGAGCTATGAGCGGAGCCTGAACTTCCCACAACAGCCATCAGACTCTCACCTTGTCCTCCTGCGCCTGGGCTCTATCTGCCTCCAGCAGGGGAAGGTCAGATATTGATACGAGTTTCATTGTTGTCTGATCATTCAGACAGATTACTCATATGTATTGTGACTGTTGATGAGTCAGGGGGATATATTACCTGGTTTAACCAGTCATCTTCCCACTAAAGGTAGGGCTCACACACATCTTGGGAAACTCTTAAATACTGTAACACTGTAAATGTTTCTATTGTTTTTCTATATGTCACTGTGTCTCACTACTTAAGTGTTAAAAAAACGAGTCTTGTGCTCAAGCAACCAGATAGATATCACAGTTATTCTAAGCAAATTTAAGTTGAAGCTTATTGTTATAATTTAAAAACATCTTGTTTGAAGCGAGAAAAACTAAATGTGTAACTAAATCTCTTATTTTTGTGTTTTCAACTTTTAGTTTGAGCAAGCCAAAATTGTCTTCCTGCAGGCCTGTGAGCAGTCTCCATCCTGCCTGACCTGGCTGAGACTGGGCACAGTCTGTTACCGGGTAAAACTCCTACTACACCTCTAGACCAATAATGAGAGCAAACTGAAAATATATTTTTATTTAATCCTGTTTTTTAAAAGCTTGTAGGCAGTGTTATTCCCATGTAATATCTTTTGACATTACAGTGTTAGAGACAATGAACGTCAGGGATATTTGGTATTTCTTCTTTCTTTTCTCCTTCTTACTCTTGGATGTACTGCATAGCCAACAATTTTCATGTGAGACAACCATGTAGCACCATATTTTATCATTTAATTGGGAAGAAGCCAGCCTTGGTTCTATTTGTGTATTTGTCTTTGTGTGGCTGTCTGTCTGTGAAGCTGGAGGAGCTGTGTGTCGCAGAGGAAGCTTTGACTGAGGCCAACCGCTTGAACAACCAGAACGCAGAGGTGTGGGCTTACCTGTCACTGATCTGCCTGAGAGTGAGTGATGATAAGCCCTGAGGACACACAAGCCAATCTCCCTCTCTATAAGTCTATACTTCAAGATAGGATAAGAATTTTTACCCTTATAAAGAATCCCTGAAAAAGTCGCCAAGAAATGCAGCCTTTCTTTACACAGGGGGGTGCAGCTGGTTCACCCTTTGGTCCTCACTTTCCCACTGTCTAATCTTGACATGAAGAGCAAGTTTAACTTAACTTCAAGGTCATTGATGGACAAACCTATGTCCCATCTTGAATGTAGCCGCTGGAATGGGACAAAGTTTAACAAGGCATCACTTTTTCACTGTCTGCAGCTGGATTTCTTTGAGACAGGCAACAGGGACATGAACTGACTATGTGATGAACCTTTTGTTTCAGGATGGGAGACAAGAGGAGGCAGAGCAGTGTCATAAATATGCAAAAAGGGTGAGTTAGTCTGGTGTTTTCATCTGTCGTAGTGATTGTAGAACAGGGCTGGTATTATGTCTGAAGGTTATGGATATAACAAACATGAACACAGAAAAAAAAGTGTTTCCTTCCTTTTGAATTCGATTTCTCTTTTACTGAACATTATTGTCATACAAAGTAATCCAGTCCTCTGGAGTTTGTCACAGTGAATTTGTTGCACTAAATAAGTCTGTGATGTCGTACTGTTTCTTTCATTTCACGTAGAGAAACTCCCATCTTACAAAAACCTTTTCTCTTCTTTTCATCTACAGCTCAACCTACAGAATGAGTCCCTCCTCAAAGAGTTCAATGACCTGAAGGATCAGCTCCGCTTCAATCACCTGGAGTCTCACTTTGCAACAAGTTCTGAAGCAGGGATTTAAATCAAATAACCAAGTACGTTTCATACATACAAATATGAAGAGTCTAGATGACCAACACTTTAGGACATTTTATTGTATTTTATGTATATACGTATACAATTATTGTGAAACACAGCCAGCTCAGATTAGTAACTGACAAAGCCATAATGAAGTGAAACCCCTTTCGATATCGATCTCACAATCAAAGCAAAACTTATCTTTTCAAATGTTTACAAAACAACAGAAACACAGTGATTTAAAAAAAAAAATGTACAACATCAACAAAAGACAAAAGGGCATGTGGTGACTGGTATCAACAGCATTTTGTTTCACTTTTCATGTAGTCTTTACCCAGCAAATCAGGCCTGATGAGACGTTCCAGCCTTGTTGTTGAACACCTCACCAGATTTTGGCACAATCCACCCTGCATTGGAAGGAAATGTTATGTTGAATATATCTTTAATAATCATATCACTGCTATTTGCTGTTTAGTTTTTTTACTGTGATTTAAAATACATTTTCTATACCTCCAGAATACACTACATTGAATTGGTCTTTTTTCTTCTTTCAAAATGGGCAGGTCCTTTATCGTACCATTGTTACACTAGTTCCAGCCCCTGTGGCATCTTGTGCTCTGTTGCTTTGAGATCACTGTCTGGCCCGAACAAAGACTTCTCGAAGCCACGGTGAGTCCTCATAGAGCCGAGGGTCACCCAGATACTCTGAGGTCCTCTTATAAAAGTAGTAGTACAACACAGAACCTGTGAAAACACATGAGGATGAACACACAAAATACAAAAACGCCAAACCAGAACATAAAGAAAATACACCTATACACTTTTGTATTTTTTTTAAAATCCCATAACCTGTGAAATTTTATACTAAAATTAACAGAAAAAGAAACTTTATTTTTAATATTAGTTAATATTATAAATAAATGAAGCGTTTAATTTTTGTTGACTCTCTGATAAGACAGTTTAGTTGTTTTGTTGGGAAATTGAAAATCTTTAAAACAGCTTTCAATTAAGGCACTGTAGTAATGTTTTGACAGTTTAACCGAATCAATACAAATTACATATTGCTTATATGTCACTGTATGACATTTAAGTATTGTCATATTTATCAGCAAAAACGTCTGAAATGCTTGAGTTAGGGTAATGCAACAAACTGTGATATATCCAGTACACACATTTATGAAACCATCCTCCATTCCAGTACAAATGTAACTTCATATTATATTTCAATGCATAAAACTTAAAGGTGCACTGTGTAACTTTAAAAAAAAATCCTCATTCCTAGTGACACGGTTTGCCGTTGAGTGAAATGCAGTCAACCTTCTTGCATGCACTCGGACACGGACACTCACGCATGAACGAGCATCTGGGGTTTTTGCCAAAGACACACGAAACTGAGCATGCTCAATCTCGGAACTCACCGGCTCTGTTTACTTTTCACTGACGAGACTTGTTTATTGACCGGCATCATGTTGTCCAAAATCAACACTATTTGTCATAACACCTAAGTCAATAAAATGTTGTTACTTGAAACATAATATTTGATGTTAGATTAATGTTAGCAGACTGAGAAATGGGACCCCCACCAGCACTTACAACTGTGTATGTGTGGGATCATGAACATAAAACTCAGCCCAGCAGAGTTTACAGTGTCTTAAAGTAGCTTCATAATAAAAGAGATTTTGTGATGCAACACTGTGATGTGATGAGACACACACTGAGTAACCGTCTGGGTCTTAAGTAGCAGACAAAACAAAGAGGCATACAAAACGTGGCAACAGTACGTCCTCCTACTTAATACGACATAACCTGCTGAGAATGACAACAACTAGACAATAAAGCCTTTTATCCACTTATGAGATTATACGTGTGTGATATCACACCCACATGACAATGTGAGATCACTGCCTGGAGCCTGTGGAGAGGGGGGACTCATGAAAAAGTCTGATTACACTATGAGCTGTCTGTTATTGATCTTCAGAGTTTAGTGTAATTATCACATTTGAAAAAATATGTTGTTCAATTTGAATCATTGACAAGATTAGAGATGTGTGCAACAGTTAAGAGAGACTGGATAAAAACAGCTCCATGCACTAGGCTGTGATTCATTCAATAGTGACAGGAACCTTTTGGTTGATGGTACAGGTTAAACTAATAAGGCGGGGAGAATGATGGTGCCAGTTACTTATAAGCCCTAAAATAGGATTTATGTTAATTCATTGAATCTCTTAATTTCAGCATTTACTCTCTTGTAAGTATTTCTACTGTGTTGGAAATATTCTTTACATATTGTGTCCTACTTTTTATATCATCAAAGAAAAAATCCAATTAGCCCCTCTTTATTATCGCTACTGTAAGCTGAGCATAGCTCATATACAAATGTTAATTATGTAAATCAAAGAGATTAAAAAAGATATGATTTCCTTCGAAACGCTCAAGAGACCACAGTAATTACATATGTTTGCTTCTGTGTTCAGATAACAAGATAACATTCAAACGTCTTACCGACTCTTTGGATCACAAACAGCACCTGAAGACTGTCTGTCCAAATAAATCTGTTGGTATTTAGCCAACGCAGATTCTGGAAAGATTATAAAGAAGGCATTAATGATCATTTAGATTTCACAGCTTTTAATAACAACATTAAAATGAGGCATATTATAAACTGTTCCGAGTTACCTTCTTGAATTAGAATAATTTGAAAAACTGGGTGTTTACAGCCCAAGTCAAATTTTTTATTGTATAAGACACAGTTTAACCTACGTTTATAAAACATCTGTAGGATTTCACACCCTCGTGAAGTCCATTTTTCAACAATATAATTTCAGTGCTTCTTTAAGTCGAGCATAGATACATTGAATAAAAGTATTGTCTATTTGGTTTCAGTAGTAATAAACAAAGTAAAATCATAGGGACCCATGTTAATATATCTCTACCCATTTTTACCAATACAGCACGTACCATAAGCCAGGAATGCAGTACGATACTGAAGGTCAAGTAGAGAGCAGAGAGCATTAGCAGAGCTCTAAACCGCTCCAGCAATATGGCCACCAGGCCGATCTGGAACACGTAGGTGTTAAACAGCATCAACAGAATGATGATCAGGTTAAACAGGATGGAAATGTCCTGCATACTGTTGAAGAAGAAAATGTGTGAACAGCAGGAACAAAAGGAACAAGAACAGAAAGATTACAAGGTTTTTGTTCAGTTTTCATTTCATTCCAGGATCCCAAATGACTCAGTATCAACAACTAAAGCGTGCTATTTTAGGCTCGGAGTTTTTTCCCCCTCCAGCTAAACATAATGCTTGGCTGCTAAAACAGTGAAAAAGTTTAACTTACATGAAGAGAACCAGCTGGACAGCCGGTTCAGTCCTCAGCAACTCGCTGAAGGAGTTGACGAACAGGTCGAAGGAGAGCAGGCTGAGCTGAATCAGCAACACCAGAGAGTAGTTGCTGGTTTGGAGCGTCTCCTGCCCGAAGGCTGGGCGTCCGGCCGGACTGTGGTTCCACGATGGATCCAAGGCTGCACTGCACTCACACACTCACTACATAAAAACATCAATACTCACACATCAGTCCTGACTTTTTCGGGGGTTTAGTGAGGTGTTCTCACTCTGATTGCCTAAATGCAGGTGAAGTGTGATGGATACAACATATGGGCTCCATTTTCTGTGGTAAGGAGAGTCCTGTTTACTTGGGGAAAGCAGGAGACCTTTCAAAACAGGAAACAGAGTCCAGTTTTGGGTTGAGCTTCATGAAAATCATAGATGTCAACATGTTTTTTCACAGCTCCAACAACAACAGATGTGCCGTTTATTATTTGTTACCGGCCTCCAGCGTTCCCGAGGTTTTCTTGTAGCTTCATTTCAAAAACCGGTGAAAGCAGCACTAACATTATTCCACAAGAGAGTCTGTCGAGGAAGAGAGGAGAGACACATTAGTTTCCTGCTTGTCTGCAGATAAACTGTATTTACAGTTCAGAGCAATTCTCATTCTGTTGCAGATTTACATGCCCTTAATCTAGAGACAGATTTGTTCCTACCAAACATAACTAGATACATTTTATGAATTATGAAAAGGAGTGCATGGATTGTTATTAAACCTCTCTTAGAGGCTTGGTCCTCATTCAAAACCACTTAAACTTTCAACCTTTTAAACACAAAAGAGCTGCTTTTAAATCAATGTATCTATGGGCGATTAAACTTTGACCTGCTGAATCAACTCAGTTCAACTCAACTTTATTTATATAGCACTTAACACACAACACAGTTGATCCAAAGTGCTTAAAAACAGGGGGAAAACAAAAACAGAAGAGGAGAAAAACATAATTTTTGAAAGAGAGGGACCTCATGCTTCGAGCTGTGTCTTAAGTATAAGTAACCAAGAATAGTTTTCTAAAGTTTAACATGGACATGTTTATGTATGAGTATGTTTCACAGTGTCAATACAAGCAGAATGTATTATCTGCTAAGAGGCTGTGTTTGCAAAAGTCTTGGCAATGATCAGCTTCATTATTTTACAGTAAGTAGTTTCTATCAATGCAAATCATTTGAGCTTAATTTGTTCATATAATGAGAAATCTATGTGAGATTTCTGCCTCTGCTTTGTTGCCATTAGTTTTTGTGAAGACTGTGACTGGGATCCTGGCTCTGAAGGTAGAAATCCTATTGAATCAAATGTAGTTTTTTTTTGCAAGGATAGCAACAAAAATGAAATTCCTTTCTCCTCCATTGTACTGACGTGAATCTTATTGGCCTGTCAGACCTCTAAACCAAGCAACGTTATGCAAGAATTGGCATAACTATCAATTACAGTATCAGCTCCAGCAACTATAAAGCCAGCCCAACATTTACCCTTGCCCAATCTCTTTTCCTCTTCTTAACATCTTTGGTCTCGTGCCTCTGCCATGATGTCAGTACTGAGAATACCAGGCTTAGACTAGTAACGGAAGGTGTTTGGCCACAGGGCTGTCTGCCAGAAACCCGTACCACACTTCTCTCAGCAGGTCGTACCAGCTAAACCCAAGCTACTTTGTGCAAGAACAAGCATTCAGAGCCTGCAGTCCCAGTCCCCTTACTCCATGTCAGTGTACCATCAATGTAATTCTTAAGCTGCTCTGTACAGTAAGAAGTTGCATCATTTTGCCTTAAGCCCAATAAACATTGTACTCAAATCAAGAATCCTTTGGGGATTGTTGCAAATATCCACAAATAATTAGCTGCATTGCAAACCTCCAAAACAATCCCAAACACTGATTATGATGAAATAAAAGCTTACTTTACACCAGGATATTTAAATAATAATTGCCGTTTACAGTTTAGTAGAAAAGCAGCTTATCTCTCTAAAAACAAGGTCCTTGTCTGTGGATATTAAATGATATCCCTGAATAAGACAACCAGATCTTGAGATAATCTTTCAGAGTAGTTCTCATCCATTACATTGAAGCTGACTATATCTTTACACTACTGTTGTAGATTGAGAAACCGGCCCTCCTTTCACTACGGTTTTTGAAGTGTTAGATAAGTAGCTACTTTAAATCTTTTGCTTGGCTTCTCTGGCATGAACCTGGATACATCGGGCTCCTTCACACTGCAACCAGTTGGATCCTCTTATTAGCCCAGTATTTATAGCTTGGCACGACTGTGGCAGGTGTGAGGAAGATTAGGCATACTTCTAAACGGTGGAGTGTCGGAGAAGACTACTTATTCCTGAAGGCCGTCCAACTGAGATACTGGGTTAGCCTTACTGGATATTTAGCCTTAGCCTTGGGTTAGCCTTACTGGCTATTGGGAATAAAATTAGTTAAACTAGAAAAGAAAGAAAGAAGTCTTAAAGGTGAAGCATCGTAGTTGTTTTCCTGTGCTGTGGATTTCCACCAGAGACCAAGAGGCATCAATTTCACCTCCATTTTTATAAATTTTAATCAAAATCAGGCTGCAACCTATGATCTTTTTTCTTTTGGTTCATCTGCAGATTATTAATGTAATTTAACAATTAATTGAAGTAGAAAAACATCCTAATTTCCTTGTCCCCAAAGTGTTGTCCTCAACGTGCTTCTGTTGTCCAATCACCCATCAAAAACCCAAAGACTCTTCATTTACATTCATAAATGTCAAAGACAGGCAGCGAGTCCTGACATTTAAGAAGCTAGAAGCAGCACGTTTGACATTTTTGCTTTAAAATTACTGGTACAGATTATCAAAATAGTTGGCAACTAGTTTTCCTTCAATCAACCAAACTACAACAAAATTATTGTTGCAGCTCTAGAGAAAGATGTGTTTCTTTGTCAGTATTTAGTTTACCTTTGACAGGAATATAGTGGTGTAATTACAATACCTTTGTTGTTGTTATGTGCACCAAGCCCGTAGTTCTTAGTACAGCACCATTTAATCTTCTTAAGAAACTCTCTAACAGCTCGTTGCTTCAGAACAGAAACCATATATCCTCCCTTTAACTGCTTCAACATCAACAACTGTCTATCTGCTGCCAAAACACGAAAGAGTGTTTACCTGTAAATGTAAGTTGACTTCAGAGGCTGGAGCAGTGTGTGTTCCTTCTAAATGATGCGTGAGAAAAACAGTGTGTGAAGCTTAGATTGACAGCTTGTGTCTGTCCTACTGACAAGGTTTTAACCCCCCCTCCTTTCTAATAGACAGGCACAGGCTTTTTGCCATGACACACGTTTGTTTACATACATGTAAATGACAACATGCAGTATTTGTGACTGGATGTATTAAATATTTAAAGAGTTTGGAGGATGCAGTGATTAAGCTTGAACATTTGTTACATATTTACCGATGTTTTATGTCCAACACTTTGTCTTGTAAATATGTCTCCTCCTGTAACCCTCAAACCAACCCATGTACCAACCCCCAAAATTATGTTTTTAATTACATTTGTCTGGGTACATTGTTGTCTATTTCTTGTAGAGTACACTTATTGCAAAGGACAACATGTGAAGGCTGTAGCTGCATAAGAGAAAGTAATAAGTGGTTTCAAGCGGAGGCTGTCTGAGCTTTAATCAATGCTTTTTTCAGTCTCATTTCCTTTCAAGATTACGGTAATTCTTCTAAGAAGGGCATCTGGAGTGGAGCCAGCAGAAAACCACTGCCATCTAGTGGTGAGCGTGCATGACTACATTAGCACAAAAGAGAGCTGCACAATTTACCTGTGAACTGAAGTAGGTGTGACTTTTTTAAAGTGCATTTATTAATCTTCAATTTTTTTTCAACAAAAGCATACTTAATAATAATAATAATATTGTAATTAAGTTTATTTACATTGCTTTTCTCAAAAACGTGTCAAAATGCTTTACACACAATTCATGTTAAATAAATAGGGACATTTTAGGGAGTATCATCAGAGTTAAAACTATAAAGTAAGTGTATTCAGACTGGCTGTAGTACAATACTGAAAACTATAATAATTCTCCCTAAATATGATGGGAAAATCACATAGATCCTGCAGTGTCCTCTAGCCAAACCGTTCTGCATTAATTTGTCAAAGCACAGTTCTGACTTGTCATCCGTGAAATAGAGATAACAGTGGACCATTACTGTTCCCCTTTACCGCCTTAATAACTGTCATTATAAGCTCATTGTTAGGTCTTCTGTTTCATTACAGCTTCCTCAGGGAAAATCTGAACCTCCATAACCTTGACAAAAAAGCTGTTTAAAGCAGCAAGCAAAGAGAGGAATGGTGCATATTTCAGCCTTTTGAAGTGTTCATTTGGCTAAACACTAAGTCAATTAATAGATATTAGCCTAAAACATCTGGTATTAAAAAAAACTTATTTATAAGAGCCTCACTGTGGTAGAAGAAGGAAAGTTGTTTCACTTAAGTAAAAATGAGCATCCATCCATCTTTCCCTTTTACTCTACTTATCCAGGCAGGTAAATGAACAATAGCAGCATAAAAACACTCTGTTACAAGGAAAAGTACAAGATTTAAAAAGTATACTTAAACAAAAGTACTAAGATCAAAATACATATAATGATCAATTAAAATGATATAGGCTATTACGGAAGTAAAAGCCCCCATAATGCAAAAACGTAATTAATGTTTATTATAATGGATGGTGTATAATGCTCTAATGACTGTAAATTCTAATGTTACAAATTGTGATTTTGGGTTAAACAAATAAAAAATTGACTTGTCTTAAAATGTAGTGGATCATAATAACTGATGCATTATTTTGTACATTACTCTAATTCTAACTTTAATCAACCCCTCTTTAAACACTACTAACTTGTGAGCTTTTTTTTTATCTCATTGGATCTTTAACATAAACTACTACTATTATAAACAATACTATAAATCATACTTTATTATTTAGTTATATTTTTATTAATAATTTGAGTCTAGTGCCTACGGCTGTCACGGTAAATGGCGTTGTGTAAAAAGTAGGTATTTTTCTCTGACATGTAGCGCCGGGGCCAAACCTTGTAATGAAGCATAAAATGGAAATACACCATTTTTATTCAAGTATTGTACTTACTCATACTCATAAATACCTCTAGAAATGCTTAATTTTCTTTATTTATCCCATTTTCCCTCTGTATGTGCTTGCTTCACATAAGCATTGCCCCGGGACAGTAAAAAAAAACACAGAAGACAGCCAGGAAGCAGCTAAGGTGGCCCGGGGTGGAGTCAGCCGCAGCAGCTCCAGCCTCCCTACGTGAGCACAGCTCAGCATTTTGATTTCTGTAGCCTCCAGCTTCATTCGGTTGTCCGAGAGGCCTTTACCCAGGAGAAGTGGAATGAAAATAGACAACATTTAGGACTACTACCACACATTTCATCGCTCTTATATCGACAGAAGATCCAAGAAACGGCAGGTGAGTGAAAGAAGGGAGTGCTCCATGTGAGTTAGCTCATACTGCGGTGTCGTGTTTGCCAGACAAGGTAACATTGTCGCGTTTTACGTTACAGCCGAATCCTTGTATAGCATTCCATTTCAACGAAGGTTACCACTCAAAGTTTTACCATGTTATTTTCATCTTTAAAAGTTGGTCTTCTCTTTAGAATAGGTCGTTTTATACTGTTGTTTCGGCGGAAGCACACAGTATACAGTAGAAGACGTTATAACTTTAGCCTTAGCTTAAACTAGCGAAGAGATGCTCTCTAACGTTAGATGAAAAACATCAAGAAAACACATAAAACTGGCATGTTTATCACGGTGGATAATTCTTTAGATTACTAAATGAAGGGGTTAATTTTTGTAGTTGGATTTAGATCTGTTAGAGTCCAAGCCCTTTTCAAAAAACACAAGTAGACGTTACTTTCCAGTGGTTATGAAGCTGAGCCGTTGATCGAACACTGTTGTGATTTGTAATGCAAATGTTTAGCTAGCTACCTTTTCCTTGTAGTCTGTGCTAGCTAGGTCAAATCCTAATGATCACTAAATTGTGTTCTATCTCAGCATAATTATTAATAGCAGGTAGTCAAAAAACGTTTTCTTTGCCACTGGTGTTAATCCAGGCAGTTCAATAAGCGAGATCTCAGGTGTGATTTTCTCAGGAAAGAGTGACTCACCTGAGTCAGAAGTAGCCTGTGTTTAGACTGGCATATCTTCACATCCAAATCAGACTAATTGATTTTCCGAGTCTGGACTAATACAAGTGGGTGTTTCTTTTATTACAAAGATTTTCAGCAGAGATGAGCCACCAAAAAGTAAAATGAAAATTGCAGAAGAACAAAAACACAGAAAAGGTAATTTATTAAATGAGTGTAACTTTTATTAAGGCCTTTTTACTACTAACTAAGTTGATCAGGAAGGAGTGTGTTAATCAGGCAAACTTAGTACAAAACATCTGAATCAGGTTGTATGTTATGAAGTCAAATTCACATGAGTGAGAGGTGAGTCCCTGTATGGCTGCTCCAATAAGCAGCTGACTGTTTTCATGATATGGAAATAACAGTGTAGACTTTATTCTACAATTACAGTCTGTATAGACGGTCAACTCAGAATTATTTTATTTGAGAACAAAATGTTATGTGCCTGTAATCGAAACATAGTGAAATGGTCTTAACTAGGGATGGATTTGACAAACATTCTTAGTATTGATCACTCTATAGATTATTTTCTCGATTAATCTTTTTGTCTACAAGATGAAAGAAGACAACATCACACCCTCAACTGTCATGTTTTGTCCAACCAACAGCCCCAAACCCTAAAACATTTAGTTTACACTTTACAAAGAACATGATAACCAGACAGTAATCACGTTTAAGAAGCCGGAACCAGAGAGTTTTTCTTTTAAAATGACTTATAATGATGTATTAACAATGAAAACATTTATTCATTGTCACCTGAAATAGTTACAGCGACTCTAAGCTGTTCAAGAGAATATTTGACTTTGAAAAGATGGCTAGTAGCCATGTGTTAGCCAAAATCGTACTGCTCTTTTAATTAAACAAATTATTTTAACTTGTTTTAATTTAATCTTACTTCACTAACCTGCAATGTCTGCAACACTTATATAAACACACACAATATAAACATTTCTGGACCTGTTCCAAGAATTTCCCCTCTATAATCTACCAGAGTAGACGAGACATTACTTAATGCCATTTATAGTGAGTGTGTCAGACAGGCTGTATATCCTGGATGGATCTACCAGGCAACAGGCTGTTTTATGTTTCACATCCTGAAATAAGCTAAAGCTGATGTGATTTATAAATATGGAACTGAAACTTAAACCCAGTATGCAAATGGATTGTTTCTTCTGTAGTGTTTTTTTTTTCTTTTACAAAAGAAAACATCCTTTCTTGACTCAGCTGTTTCCTCTATCCGGCTCTAAAAAGTCAAATAAGAAGTTGTTGTTTGAATTCAATTAACAAGATGTCGCTAAGAGGGCCAGATGGTGGACAGACAGAAGCCCAGACGTTCTCACTCACTCATTCATTCAGTGATCACATCGGAGTTGACAGTAGTGTCTGTGGGGGTGGGGGAGCCGATGGGAGAGTCGGGAGGGGAAGATGAGGGCGAGTCCGGGCTTGAGTGGTAACTTAGCCAAGAAAATTGTTGGGTAAAAAAACGTGAGACTTTGGGAACAAGGATTACAGGAAGGAAGCAAGTATTGTCTTATAACGGGAGCTATAAATCATGAGAGTCATGTTGTTGTGGTGGAAACATTGTCAATGTTGATACAGTGTCAGTTACTGTGGAATACTGTTGAATACAGAGATTGCTGGGATGAGCTTCATCTGTTTTCATTCTCAGATCTCAGTGTAGGTACACGTTTTTTAACATAAGCTGTCTCTTTAAAGCTGATTTATCAGACGAACTCTCCTAAAAATATTAATTTGCAGCTAAAACAAGAAGGTTTTTGCTTCTCAAAGTGTTGGATGTTGGTGGTATGAGGCACCAGGGAAGCGGGTGGTTATAATTTCCAGCCTTTGGCACTCTCACAGCTCCTACTCAGTGCTTAGTCATGGATCTCTCTGCATACACATGTAATAACTCAGCTCACTGATTCTGCCTACACTGCTGATCTGATGCTTACTCCCCCATATTCTGCATTAGCCCTGTAGCATCTCATTTGTTAAAAGCACCCCACAAGAAAGGGGAGGCTTGCTTTCATTCGCAGCTCTATTTCTACATCCAGCTCTATGCCAGGTACCAGCCTGCATTGTATCTTTTCAGCCTGTGTTTGCGGTGTCTTATGTGACCATGGTATCATTTGGGAAATTTGGGAATTTAGAACTTAAAAGATTAGTTGATTATCAGAAAGCACAAATACCAAATACTCTCTATTACTGCTTTTTACATGAGGGGTAGGTGCTTTTGTTTGTTGCATATGACTGTTACTTGATTATATTTTGTTTTAGGACGTTGATCAGACAAATAAAGACAACTCACGACATCATCCCAGGCTCTTAGACATTGTAGATGTTATTTGTTGATACATTTTATAGGCTCATCAGCAGATTAACATGACTTGTTATCTGTTAAATATGTGGTGTTTACTTTCATCCTCACTTTGTTGTACATACATTTTTGACCTGAATGCATATAAAATCATTATTTTTTGTAATTGATTCTTAGTTATTAATTTGATTATTTTAGTTGTTTATGGAAACTATGGGATATTCTTTAATGTAACCCTTTTTTTGTGTGTTTAAATTATAAGTTTTGCGTCTTGTGTTAAATGGAAAAATGCTCATAGTCTCAAAATAAGTTAAAGATAAAAGTGTTGTTTTGGTACTGGCACCAAAACTTGGCACTGGTAACATTCAAACATTCAAACCATCCCTAATGCAAGTAGAAAGGAGTTTCTATTTGCTGTACAAAATGGGCACCAGTCACCTGAAATGTTTTGCCTCTCACACTTACCTTTATGAACACTTTTCTTTGGGACGAATCTCAAGATTTTTTTTCATGATCACAGGTTGAACTCTTGGAGGAGGAAGGAACGTGACTTCTGTTGTTTGATATTGTCATAACTGACCTTAAATCTGCTATCTCTTTCAGCATGGGGGCCTATGAAGAGAAGAAGGAAACATGTGGAACCATCTGTCTGAAATACCTCCTGTTTACTTTCAACTTTCTCTTTTGGGTAAGTTTCCACTGTGGCATAGTTGAACCTGAACAAAGAACTTATTTGCCAACGTGCTTTAAGCAGAATTTCACAAAAAAGCAGGCGTGTCTTAAAATGTTTCACATTTTGATGTATAACTTTCTACACACTCAAGCTCATCTCTTGTTTCAGAAATTATTTTTATTGGTCATAGTAACATTTTACTCAACAAGATAACATGTAAGATCTTGGATGAATCATACAGGTTGAAAATGAATCCTCACGTTTGCCAAACTTGAAAATGAGAGAATGAATAGAAATGCATTTTTACCTCATTTCCTCACCTGTGTGCAGTGTTTGGTGTGAGCTGAGTTCATGAGTTGACAGCTTTGTTGTTTGTTTTGATGTTTACTACTTAAATCCAGTATAAACGTAATCAATTGAACGTGGAAAGTCCAAACACAGGAAGCCAAGGGCATGAACAAAGACATCTTGGTCATTTATCAAACTTCAGAACAGAATAAGATGTTTCTCACCAATTCCTCTTAAAGATGACATTTTAGGTTTAAACAAGAAGGTTATAAAGTACAGTGTCATCTTGGACAGCAAAAGGACACTAATATACATGCACACAGCAAGTCCTTTTGTCGACATGAATATTTTGCTTTAACATGGCGTATATAGGAAATATGAGCTGGTAAAACTCTTCCTGAACCCCTCAACAAAGCGTCTCTATTCATGCAGCAGATAAATGCCTGCTGCTATTCCAGTTCACAGAATCAAAGCCAAGTTGCATACTTGTACAGAGGACACAGAAGACGCATTCACAGCCGAATTCCCTAAAAATGTTCCGGTGTAAAGAATGTGGTGTTCCAGGATGAAAGCACTACAAACAACTGATCTCATAATTTCAGTGTGTGGTGTAGAATAAGAGTCAAACATCAGTGCAGCCCGCCTCGCTGACAGCAAAGAGAGGGTGTGTGTCTCATTCTCATTCTCAGTGTGAAATCGCACTTACAGCTCTGCCCATATGTGATAATCATCCATCCGGCAAAGACTCAGAACTCCGTCAGATTGGCAGAGAAACAATAATGGGCATTTTCAGTACCAGATGCCAGCGTGTCAACCATATGGATATTTTGGGTACAAATCCTTTGACTAAATTAGTTTTTAAGAAGTGCTTTGCAAATACTTTACTGAAGCTACTCGGGATGGGCATTTCCAGTAATCTCCCTATTCGAGTAATCTAATTACCTCATGAGCGAGTAATCGAGTACTTCCAATTTTTTTTTTTACCATTAGAAAAACATGTCAGACACTGACCTCCTGGCCCGGAAATAGTAGGCTATATGCCTGTAAGAGAACATTACTATCTAACACTTTTACATGAATGTAAATAAATTGCCAACAATAGAAAGCAAGTGCAATTTCAAATGCATTAAACAACCTCAACAGGCCCTTCAATTAACGTTGTTGTTACATTCTGTTGTCAAGCGTCACAGTGGTAGCGGACTGTATGGACTTCTGTTCTGTGTTGCTGAACACGTAACTCACATGTTTTCCACTCTCGTAGCTGTCGTCCGGTTGGATGGTGGCTTGTACTCCAGCTAAACAAACGCCATCAGCTCACGGAAGCCTTCTCCTTCCACAACACTTAATGAGAGCATATCTCTAGTCACCATTTCTGTTATTAGCAGGCTAATCTTCCCCGAGACTGCCTGTTGTGTGTCTCTGCTGGCTTCTCCTTGTGCTTTAAGCGCATGTAGTTAAGTATCGAACTGGTATTTATGTGATATACAAGTTAAACACCATATATCTTGCACAGCACGTTATCGTTGTCTTTTTTGTCAAAGTACTTCCAGACATCACTTTTCCTGGTCACGGCTGATATGGCGCATGTAACTGAGTTAAACTACTTTAGCCGAAAACAACGCGTGCACAAGTAGTGTAGCGTTACTCGAATAATGACGTCAACAACGAGTACTCGATTATTTGTCCCCATCCCTAGAAGCTACATGCTAGACTGAACTTCAGACAACCAAATGAACACATTGTGTACAATGTCAAGTATTTTGCTGAATGGCAGCTGGCCTTTTACCTCAGGAGAAACATAATGTCCCAATGTTCTGTTTTCTATTGATGTTGTTTCTGTCTGAAAACATTTCAAGAAGCACTCAAGACACCAAATTGAGTGAAAAAAAAAGGGAATGTTCGATAAGTGCTCAGGTATTACAGGTGTTTCAGCAGATTGAGATGGATTTTTGTCTGTCCTTGTGATGGTCTGCATTTTTGGGACATGGCTCATGTAGGCTGCAATAGGGATGTTTTTTTAACTATCATATATGTCAGTGTAGGTCACAGGCCATTTCCTTATTCAACATGGTTTTAAAATGTGATGTCCCTCAGGGACCAGTAATCATCAAATACCTGCAAAGAACATTTTTGGCAATAATTTTGTTATCCCATAAGGAAAAAAAATGCATGTGGCTCTCATCAAAGGACAAGTACAAGGACATAGTACTTAATTCACCTAAGGGTCCTCGAACGTTCCAGTTTGTACCTCTTAATGCCACTGGAGGTCACCAAAGGGTGAATTTCTCTTGTGCTGCTTTGAATTACTCTTGGAAAATATTCATTAATTCCTGTGGTTCATTGAGATTTAACAGCAGTTAAAGCCACAGCTTAATCACACACTGAGTGATTATTGCAAAGGCTGAGTCCCATTCTGTTGCTTAATACTGTGGGTGTCTAGGCTGGGGTCATTCTGTGGGTAGCAAGAGGATATTTGGAAAGTTGTTAGATGCTTTAGAAGAAAGAAAACAAATGATAAATTCTTTTCACTTTTTAATGTGGTGTTGAACATGATTTATAGTCTCTCATGAATTGATCTCTACTATTAGATTTAAACCCACAAGCAGGGAAACTAATGATTTACTGAACTGTTTACTTCTCAAATGCAGCTGGTGACAGGATGTCAGGGATTTGAGTGCCCATGAGCCAAAATAGTAAGAACGGCAGACTTTTCTGCTTTAAACATCTAGCTACTGGGCATGTTTAAAGTGTCGAGTTATCATGTTGTGCTCTAAACTCTACCTCTGAACTGTAATGAAAATAGTAAACTAAGTAAAGAGACTGTAGTATTTTGCTTAGCCTTGTTTTTGTTTTGTGTATTTTCCTGCCGCTCTGTCTCTGGGTGTGGTTCCGTCTGACTCAGTGTCTTGCTTCTGTAGTCATCATCTCCTCCTATTTAAATTATATCTAAATTAGGCGGGCTGTCTGATTGATGTCTTTTGGATGATGACAGATTTGTGTTGCATTGCTACACCATCTGCTACTTGTCATTGTGATATGTTATTAATTAGATTTTTCGTCATACTCTGTGAGTCTAGATATTGCAGAAGATGTTGGACACTGACAGTTTTATGGTGGACTAAGGCATTGACTTGTCCTCTGTTTTTTATTAAAGTAAGATTATCCTGATGGCTTCCGTGTCAACTGATGCTTTATATCTTAGACTTTAAAGCAACGACATTAAACTAACTACCTTAAAACAGTGGCTTTAAAATCATTCTGATAATACATTGACTTGTGAAAGGTAGAATGTCACTTCTCTGTACTCCCTCCACGGCCCTAACGCCTGTTATAGCATTAGCTTAATGTAACTTGGGTTGAGCTGCTACGATCTCCTGGGAAAAGTTCTGCACAGCTTCCTGGCAAAAAGCCCTGAAGGCTAACTTGTCCTATTAACTGTCAAACATTGATGGAGAACAGAAAAAAGAAGCTGCACTAGAATAAATCTTTGGGGTCTTTGGAGAGAGAGTGAATTGTGCTAACAACTGGGGTGGCTTTTTCTTGCATATAGTTATTCTTATATGATGTTGCTTTAAGCCACAACAAAGTTTAGGGCTTCCAATAACTATTATTTCATATCGATAAATCTGCCACTTGTTTTATTGATTAAACATTTAGTCTATATTTCAAGACCCCCTCCAGTGCAAATCAAATGTTTAACCTTGTAAACATCTATGTGGTGTTCTTCATGAGCTACAAGACATATCAGGGACAACATCAGCAGCCATCTCCATGGCTGGGCCTGTCTGCTTTTAAACTGCAGTGTACCAAGGACAGGCTGAACAACACGTTTTCAGATTGGCAGGTTTGAGACGTCACAAACCTAAGGAGCCAATCCCGTTAATGGACGGGGTGACGCTATGCATATCCTTATGTGTAACCTATGGCAACCACTTCAGCAATGCGCGAGCCAGCTGTAACCGTCATCGTCATTTTTGCAAACTCACTACTGACTACTAACGTTAACGTAACTACTACTTATTACTACATTTCAAGCTAGCTAAGTTTCAACAAACTACCGCTAAATGGCAGAGACGTGTTTTGTTTTCGGCTGTAATTTTATGAAAGGAGAAACATAGTACGTAGTGGGCGGGGACTATGCAGATTGGGGAATTTTTAATGAGGGAGAAGGAGGAAATGCCTTCAGAGAACTTTTACAAGGTAATTAAATGTATTTTGCAGAAAAAAAACACATCAGACACAATTTATTATGTCAAGCAGAGCATTTTAGATGCCTTAAAACATGACTTTTTCAGTGATATCAAAAGTGCAATTAAAACAAGAAACTTTCATGAAGATTTCTTTATGAAAACAAAACAAACAAAGTTACATTCAAGAGCGGAAAAGCTCATACTGTAATCATGGTTTTAAAATTACCTATTGGAACAATTTGGTTCAGTTTTAATGGATGTTGTCAAACGTCCATAGTGTGAGCAGTACACAAAAAAAGCATGTGTTTGCATTTTGAGCAACAGCCAACCAGTTGAACCAGTCAAAAAAGGACTTTTGGACCAATTTAATATGGATGTGATATATGATGGCAAGTTGTCATGTCGGGCTTTGTAAATAAAACAAAGCAATGGCAGTCACATCCTACTGCTAGAGATGCCCACTCAACCATGTCATAGTCGATGAAAAAGAGGAGTGAAATAACTGTTGGGGTTATCAATCTTGTGTGGAGTGAAAAACTGAATCGAGGGGTTTCAGTTATAAAAATAGTTGCTGACTAATAATCCGACTGGCTGCAGCTGTAGCCAAGGTTATATTTCCTATCAAACCTGTCAGAGTAGCAGAGACAGCCCTGGATTACTGACCTGAGCAGCTGAACCGCCTCATTCACAAATATCTTGCAGCATAATCTGATTCAATGTGAGATTATCCTGTGGGGCAGCAGTGGGTCTTTTTTATCTCTTCTCTTTCAACCATTATCGGGCATTAATTTCAGGCTCCTCCTTCATCATTTTGAAGGTGAATTAAGTGATGAATTATTTAAGCCTCTTCAGCACTCTCAGTTTTTGTCTCCTCAGTGTTGTGTGTCTGCTGTTTAAGGGACCAGAGTCGCTCACCGGCAGAGATCTGACTCTTTATCATGTGCTCTTCTTCTCCCAGTTGGCAGGGGGTGTCGTGATGGCGGTGGGTGTTTGGACCTTGGTAGAGAAGAGCGACTACATCAGCCTTCTCTCCTCCAAGACCTACGCTGCCTCCGCCTACATACTGGTCCTGGCTGGAGCCATCGTCATGGTAACAGGCGTGCTGGGCTGCTGTGCCACCTTCAAGGAGCAGAGGAGGCTACTGCGAGTGGTAAGAGATCACGTCGGGTTAGAGAGATAATACAAGCTGCACACGTGTGAAAATACAACAGAAATCACCTTAATTGTGCAACCAGAACTTAATTAAACCTAACAGAATTTTCTTTATATGTATTTTTATGTATATAAATTCAAACAAACAACCTTTTTTTTCCTACTCTCATCAGAGGACTATTCTTTATATTTATGAATCAGAATCAGGTTTATTGCCAAGTAGGTTTACACATACAAGGAATTTGTTTTGGTGGTTTTGGTGCAGAACAGTCAACACAGAACTAGAATAAAAATAAGTAAAAGACTTAAATAGAATAAGATAAAAAAACAGGCAAGAAGAATAATGATATAAAAAGCAATACGTATAATAAGACGTATCAACAGTTGTTGTCTTACACATCTCTCTAGGTAAAAATTTGTCATATGAAAAAAAACCCCGCAATACTTACTGTTAATAGAAGACCAATCTTTATTTGACTATGTTGAGTTGAATGAACTTTATTTGTATTACAATAAATATTGCTAGGAGTTTGCCTCAATCAAGGACATACACAATAACATTAAATTGCATACTAATAAGACCGTTGCTGTTTATAAGGAGGGCATTTAAAAAATGACAGAAAAATTACACAAAAAACCCCAAATTATTTCAAAGAAAACAACCAAAAAGAAACCTTACTGTGTCAAAGTTTCATGGGCCAAATCGTACTGAATAGCTTCAAGGAATGTCCTCTTCCTTAACTTTGACCTTGCAGGCCACTGTAGGCCACCATCTGCCCGGATACAAAACAAAGTCAAACACTATTTATGTTGCACACAGGCTTTTTTTGCTGCTTGTAATACTGTTTGACATGAAGCAGTCATTTGCACACTGGTACGCTTTCTCTCGGTCTCCAGCCAGATGGTGAACTAGTTGGTACTGTTGTAAGTAACTAAGCATTTTTCCGATGTGGTGATACTGAGCAGATAACAGACTTTAAAAATAACATCCATTCTAGCCATTAATGACTGATTCTGTGCCTAAAATTTGACTAAAAATAGGCAGTATCATAAACTCTTCAGTGGGATTAGCATCAAGATATTTGCTCATTATTGGCATGTGAAGAGGTTTTGTTTTTAAAGTTCATTTAAAAGAATTTGTGGTGCCACACACACACACACGCCGAAAGTCAACCCTAGCCAAGGTGTCAGCCTTGATTGTATTCATTTCAGACAAAACAGCCACTTCATAGAGTCAGAGCATATGTTCCCATATTTGATTTGGCACACTCTGTACCCAGCACAGGGTTATGCCAACAAACACCTGCATGGCACTCAAACCAGCTCAAAATACAAACACACAGAAACACGGTGCTATTCACACATACTCAGACCCTCAACCACACATTTTAACACGGTGAATTTATACATGCACGCCACAGTGAGTGTAGCTCAAATGGTTGTGTTGTATAAGCTTTGCAAGAACACGAGTCATCTCTGGCATTGTTTACTTTTCACCCAAGAGTTAACTATGCGGCCGAGAACACTGACTCGACACCCAGTTCATAATACCAAAGAACGATGCAAATAAATGGGCATTCATCAGTGTGCCATAGGCGGAACCATTTTGGTAACAAGGACTCAACAGACATTTGCTTAACTGTGAATCTTGCAAAGGATAATTTATCCCAACCCAACAATTGTCTGCCTCATACGTTTATGTTCATATTATATAATTACTTGTAACAATTAAAAAATCCAACATTAAAACTACTTCTAATTTTGGCCATATCAGTTTGGAACAACTGCAGCAATAGTTATATTCATCTGTGAAAATGTAAAAAAAATAGTAGTTAGTAGTTAAATAGTATTTAGTTTGTTAAGTTACGACATTAATAGTTCTAATGGCATCTCAGAGTGCAAATGGTAGTAAGCATATGCTTAATCGGTGTTACGATTATGAGGGGATCCTTGGAAAAGTTTCTCTCGAGTAAGGGGTCCCTGGCCCCAAAAAGTTTGAGAACCCCTGACTTAGAGAGAAAGACCCAACATGAATCACTTTGAGCCACGTTTAGCAACATTTGGCGCAGTGGCAAAGAAAAAATGTCCTTTTAAGAGGCAGAAACTTCGAGCAGAACCAGGCTCATGCTGAACAGCCATCTGCCTCAATAGCACCTTTCTAGTCTCCTGAAAACCCAAAGACCTTTGCAATACATGCCAGTCACCCCATTCACTTACTTTTTAATAAACTGATGTGCAGAGGCTTCCTTGAGAATTGACAACCTGCTCATCAGAATCTATTTAATACTCATCTACTAACAAACTCCAATATCCTTGGAAGGAATTCAGGGTTCAGGATGTTGCCAAAGAACAGTTCGACATGAAGACCAGAGAGGCCTTGGAAGATAAGCAGACAAGTGGCTCTATCCCCTGAGCCACAGCTTACTCCAGGTAGATCGAAAATGCTCAGATGTGTTTGTGGATGTTGACTGCAGAGTTTCTTTAGCCTTTAAAACATAATTGAAAAGTGTACACATTAAATGAAGTCCCCACCATGTCCAGATTATTTGATTTATAGCTCAGGCACCTGTGTGCAAATGGAGACGTGTGCACAGCCTCTCCTCCTGTGTGCTGTGTAGGTTAGAAACGCCCGGCGCATCCTGAAGAGTGGAGATTAGGGCGATGAATCACGGTGAAGAAATGAACTTGTCTGCAAGGAGAGATGCTATCTTGATTGTTAAAGAGGGCAAACATAAGGGCGAGGCAGGAGGAGGGGGGGGGAGTAATTGTTTTTCCTGTATGTGCTGAGTGTCTGGTACCTGCTCAGAGTACACGAGAGCAGCGGTGATTGTCGACACTGTCCTGTGGCCTCAAAGGTCACAGGTTTTAACCTTAAAACAGCCGATCCAGCCACAGAAACACCAGGGCAATCTGCAGCTGTAAGGCCTAAATAAACTAGCAGCTGATTAAAAGGAAGGCAATATCCGTCTTTCTGTAAGACTATTAATGATGTTTCTTCCACACCAAGTATGAGAGCGGTCAGTAAGACAAAGAGAAAAGGAGGAAAACTCGCCCAAGAGAACCGGGGTGTGGTATTTGTCTGCAAACACAGACTCATTGTTCTGTTACAGAAGTGACAGAACAGTGTGATGACTCAGGGAGGGAAGGGAGAAACTTTTTCCTTAGAATGACAGAGCCAAATAAAAAGCAGTCCTACTGAGGCTGGATCCACCTGTGGAGAAACTGACTTCATGCAGTCTGAGCTGACATATTACAAGTCTGACTGTCACAGTATCTCTTTTTTTCTCTTCTCTTTATCTCCCTGTTCCTCCGGTTTTATTAAGGAAACATTTTAGCTGTGTAGTTGAAGATTAGAAATTTGGGTGTTTTCCATCAGCCAGCAGTGGTTGGTCTGCCAGAGAGGGTAGGCGGAGCTAAACGGCTGCTTTTCCGGTCTCTGAAAGTGTTGCGAGTAAACAGTAATCTACTATGGCTGAACAAACAAAAAAAAGATGGATGACTACAGATACAACTTCAACAATAAGTGAAAATCCAAAGAAAAAGAAACACATTGGACGCTCAGATGAAGCAAACAGTCTAAAAAGGAAAGCGACCGTCAGTGAGGAAAATCAAGAGTTACAACCGGAGCCAACCGTGGACGTCACACATGCAGCACTGTCTGGATATCTGGGAAGTGTGCTACCGCAATTACCATTCATCCCCATAGGTGGCACCAAAGAGAACGATACTGAGATCTTTGAGATTACCACTTTCACATACAGACTGATTAAAGTGTGTATGGTGTCAGTGAGTCAAAATGAGAGATATAAATAACTGCAGTTACTGCACTATTTTTATGATAAATAGTTTGATAAATCAAAAAAAAGGAAAACAGCTCAACTTGAACTCCTATTTCTGTTTTTATCAGACTGCAAATATTTTTGTCTACTTCTTTCCATAAATTGTATTTGTGTAAGGCAACAGGCTGGCAGAGCTGCAAGCAGAGGCGAAGGTTCAAAAGGTCTCTGCTTCATAGTTAATTTCTGTCCGGCTGCTAAACTCACAGCCTGCCTGTTCTGCAACCTGATTGAGTTTCTTAATGACTTAGTTATTACAATCATCATCAGGTCAAGCATTTACTCAGCTGCAAGGCAGAGTTTCTAAGGACAGTGTATAGGCTTACAAGGGGCAAGAAAGCTAAACAAAACACTCAAGCTCATTTATGCACTTCTATTTAAACTTCAATTACTTAAATATATCCAGGTTGGGGATTTTGGTTTGAGTGTGGATGAAGAAATTAGTGCATGTTTCTTTAAAAGGTGGTCGAGGTTAACTTTTCCACAGAGAGGTGGTCATGCTTGGTTGGTAGTCTGCGCACACCTTCTGGTTGTGTGTGGTGTGTGTGTTTGTGTGTGTGTGTTTTCTGAACGCATGGTGCATCTTGAGGAGTTGAGATCACAGCCATGAATCACAGAGAAGGAATGAACTTGTCAGGAGGGAGGAGGGATCGCAAGAGATTGCCAAAGATGGAAACATAATGGAGTTCTGTGTGTGTTCATGTGTGCGTGAGTAAGTGTGCGAGCGTGTGTGATGCGCTGACTTTGTATCGTTCATCAAAGAAGCAAATTTATGGAATAACATCTTGTCGCTACATCTTGTAGAATTAGCATTTTTAACTCATTAGAACTCCAACACTTCGTCTTCATCCAAAATCTTTTATTTATGAAATTCAAATTGTCCATAAAACTACTGCTGTCATCTCTCCTGCTTATTTTCTGTGATAAATCTCACTGATCATCTTATTTATTTAGTTTTTGCTGATATTGGTGAAGTGGGTGCAGTGTTTTGAAATAGTGCATCTTGTGAGACCACATGGAAAATACACGAGATGACAATAAACTCTGATGTTATACCCAGTTGTGTTATTCCCAGCAGGCTGATAGACAAAGTAGTAAAGTATATTCAAGGACATTTTAAAAGATATGAATGTAGAATTAATACTGCAGGTTTGTCTTTAGCACCTGTTCATTAACCTTCTGTTTATCTATGTTAAAAATGCCTCACATAATTTGCTCCTGCCACACCAATGTAGGTAGTTCTGTCATGTTTGGGTTCGAGCTGAAGAATTTCTGCTTGGCTAAAACTGGCCTGTTTGTAAATAGAAAAGGTCATTTTCATTATTTTTATTGAAGAAAGTATTCATTTATTATTCTAGAAATAAATCAGAAACAATTGTAATATAATAAAGAATACAACTCCATGTCCAAAGTGAACAGTGCCTCTGATACATTAGAAGAAATGATAACGAGTTTGTATTAATCTGCTAGTTTAAAGTAAAAGTAGCACAGCCTCTACATAAGCAAAGGTAGATTATTGTGACTGAGGCGGTTATTTACCTTAAATTTATCAAGGTTATCGTCATGATTCAGCTCAACAGGTGACTGATTGATCATATTTGGGAGTTTGCTTCACTGTTAAGAGGGATAACATGTTGCACTGTCTGGGGGGAAAAGTTACGGCTAACAGGGCTGCTTCTGTAAAGTCAATGATTCTGATTATCGGTTGAGAAGACGCAGAGTCAACTTGCATTTTGTCTGAAGTTTCAGTATGATAGGCTGTAACCTTACAGAGTCTTAAACTGACACAGAAATGTTGAGATTCGAGTTGAATTATCGCAGAGGTCTTATGCGCTCCAAAAGAAAAGGACCCCATGAAAAGAACTGACCTTAGCATTTCATGAAACTGTCTCACTCTCTTCATCCAGGCTTGTTGGGCTGCGAGCTGGGCTGCTGTTGAAGCTCAGCCTAAGATCCAGACATCGAATGACTACAACCCTTCATCTGGTTAAATGACATTAGACTCTTGTTGACTGTTAGGAATTTTGTTGTGCCGCAAATGAACCAACTGTCAAAGCTTGGTTATAAACAGACAAGGGGATCTGGTTGACACAATTCTGATTGGAGTCCTTAACAGTTAAATGAGTCACAGTGAGATGGGGACGAGTGAAGGACGAACACGGTCAGGCTGGAGATAATTTGATGATCACCAGCTGCTGGACACATATTGTTAAAGTCTGCATCCAGTTGAGGTTAGTTTAAAGTTGCAATTGATTAGCTGTATGGCGGCCTGAGAGTCGACCTTACAGCCAAAAGGTCGCAGGATGACTCCTTCTAAAAACAGACACGTGTCTGATCCTTATCTGTCTGATTAAAGTCACCTTCAGCGTGACTCTGAACTCCTGCTTACTCAGTAATTGTAAAGACGGCAGAACACTTTTAATGAAGCCTGAAAAAGAAACACAGTCAGACACAGACTGCATACAAATGTTTGCATCCTCGCTGCGCTTAACTGTTCTGTTTGCTGCAGGAAGAGCATGAATATGAAGGAGCAGAGAAGTTACCAAAACAGCTGCTGTGAAAGAAGAGCATCAAAGGTCAAAGAAACTGTTCAAATATTTTCTAACAACCTCAGCAAGATGAGTCTGAGTTTACTGAGAGATGTCTGATATTTTGTAGTCCAGCCAGGAAGCCCACGCGCAGCATGCTGCTGAGTCTGAAGCCAACGCAGGGCTCTACAAAAACGTGTTGTACATATGAACCCATTGAGAGTCATATTTGCAGTAATTACACTGTGCCCTGAAGTCGCCCGGGAGAAGAATGGTAGCTCAGACGTAAAATGAGTGCGTCTGCGAGAGAGAGTGTGTGCTCGAGATCATAAAGCGTCCTCTGGAGTCACTGCAGTCAGTAATAAAGCCGACTCGGTCTCTGCAGCCAACAACAGAATCTCTGTCACACCCTCTACACATCACTGTCCTTGTGGGTTTTACTCTGGGAAGCACGCTGTTGTATTTGTGTGTTTGTTTGTGTGTGAGAGAAAGAGAGTGTAGAAAAAGACACGGACCACAAGCATGGCAGAGTCGGAAAAACTCGCCCTGCTACTATCTCAGTTGTCCTTGTTTTCAACTACAACCGCAGAGGTTGTTAGCAGGATGTTTGACAAAAAGTAATTATATTTCTGTTTAGATATTCTAACATGATGAAACTAACATCTTCTTACAGAATATATATCGTAGAAAACAGGCTTGAGGTGATTTAGAGATGGCATTATTAGGTAGTGCGTCCAGCAGAGCATGATCCAATATGATTGTTTACAATCTTCTGAAACAGATGTAGCAGAGAATAACAGCTGAGCAGCTGGTGGTCTGGACTAGAATTGGTTGAACATTTCTGATAATGTAAAACATCCTATATAAATTAAGTTATTTGTTTAAGAAAGCAGCTTTTTGAATAACTCTTTGCATAGTCATATTGGTGCAAAATGTCCATAAAAAGGCCCTTTTCCTTCCTGTTCAAAAACCAGTCACTATTTTGGTAATCTGGGAATATTTTCCACAAAAAATCTTATCGGTCCCAAACATCCCATATCTGTCCAATCTCTATTTTTAGTATTAGTAATCTAATGGACAGAAAGTGTTGTTTTTACGTGGAGACAAACATTTCTGACAAGGATACAACAAATATTGTTCTTATAATGTGGGATGAGAACCTTTCCTTTGAAGGCAAACTTTACTGGAACTCTGTAATGACCTAAAATAACGTCAGATAAAAGCAGTTGAAGCTGAAAAGTTTGTATTTATGTGTTTAAAACAAATCCCTCTTTTATAGTCAGTAAACACATGCGCAGTCTATCTAATATTATGTCTGTGTTGGCAGATATGTTGATCAAAGTTAAGGACCAGTGTTTTGGTTGGAACAGATGGAAGAACTTGAGCCAGAGCTGAATGTAAAATTAGCGTGTTCTTAATTCTTTTGCAATCAGTTTGTCTTCTTTTTGGAAGAAATAAAATAAATGAAATCATATCTATCAAGTCAAGGAGTGAGAGATTTTGTAATGCACCAAAACTTTGCATGAAGAATATGAGGACAAATTGCAGTTTGATGAAAACTTTATACACCTTGTTTACTGTCATAGGTCTGACTTTCTATGTGTTCTGTATCTCTGATGTGTTGCCTTTGCGTCATAAACCGTCAACACAACATCAAAATGCATCTCAGAGTCTGCTCAACATTCAGGCTCGGAGCCACTCCGAGATCTAATCAGTCCAAGCGATCAAATCAAAGACCGAGTCCACTTTACCAGCTGATTTCCTCCCTCTGATAGCAGCTGGCCAGAGGAATTTGGGTCAAGGTTTTTTTGTCTGATAATATCTCCTCTTGTCCTTAATTCTGAAGGAACTTGGCACAAAAAGCAGACAGTCCCTAAAACTCCTGCAGGCCCGCTCACGAATCAGACACCGATGATAAACTCTGAACAGCAGAACTCACTTATAGGTGAGGAGTGTGAGATCTGCATCGGTGCAAGGACTGAAAGGTTGCACCTTGATGATAAATACAATACTAAGATTTAGGCTGTACTTATGGGTGAAGATGGGTGAAGTTTTCTCTGAGTGCAGTGAATTTGATTTTATTCAAGTGAAAAAAAATCAGACACGTGTCCCTACTCTTATGAAGAGACGGTGTCTCATTTGGACTACTGTTTGTTTACTCTGAGTGCTGCGTCTTTCACTGTTATTTAAAAGTTTAGATGGTTTGTTCCCCTTTTTATTTTCTTATACAGTCTTCATCACCTTTATCGTTATTGTAATCTCTTTTTACAGGTTCTACATACAGTAGAAATGTAGAATCAGTAGGCAGGGATGTGGATTTTAGGATGGCAATTGTTCTGGTTTCTGTTTGTACTACGCTTGTAGTCCAAGTAATATTGACCAATCACAATTAATTAAAGTAAATCACAAGAAAAAAAAATCTTTTTCTGTAAACAATGCAGCACGCGGAAAAGGAAGTCTTGACTGGAGGTTGTTTATCGCTAGCCGCCCAACATGTTCACCGTTGTCCCCAGAGGCTGTATCGTCATCAGACTATAGCCACTTGGATCCGAGATTGTAGTAATCGTTGAACATTTGACTGACATACCACATGCTGTTGTTGTGTCCCAGTGCAATTTTTCATACATTTAGTGTATACAGTGTACTTATTCCTGTCTTTATCCCTCTGTTGTTGTCTTTGTCTTTTATTGCATGTATTATGTTTTGATATGGACCTATGTGTCTGAAATAATTAAATAAAGTAATCTTTGTAGCACACTAATGCTGCATTTGGTATAATCGCTATTTTTATAATCAAATGACGAATCAGTGCGCGTTGAAGTTTTGATTCACTCTCACCACTCTCATCGCTTTGTTTTTGGTAGCTGCAAGCTGCTGTTTTCACCTCTAAAAAATGTATGTACACTACCTGCTCAATACCAAACGGCAACACAGTGCTGAACACAGTGGAACATGCTGCTAAAGATATTTCCCTCAGGAGTTGATTAAGACTAAAAACAGGGAGCAGCTCCTCCCTTTGGTTTGTGCATTGCATCTTGGGAGAATATTGTCCTTGAAGAACACACAAAAAAATGTATTATTATGAGCATATTGACTGTTTTGAGACTATTTTTTTCCATATAAACTGTCTAAACATGGTAAGAGTCTCAGCATGAGGCCGTGTCAGTCAGTCCTGAGAGAATGTGGTGCTACGAGCAGTCAGAAGGTATTCATGAGTACAGTTTGTTCTCAGTTGTTCCTTTGTTGCACAGACTGTGCAAACCTGTTGTTGACGGACTTTCCAATATCATTTCCAATTCAACAGTTGAATAGAAAAGGACCAGGCCGTGGCCCCTTTTTTATTCCGTTTTTCAAAACTCCACCCTCTTGCATTTGCGTCTTTAATTCCAAAATCAGATATAAAAACCACCCTGTCGCTTCATCACATTACCATCTACTAACTGTAATTTCTTCTTCTCCTCCCCAGTACTTTGTCCTGCTGCTCTGCATCTTCCTGTTGGAGATCCTGGCTGGCATCCTGGCTTATATCTACTACCAGCAGGTAATCTCCCTTGGGCTTAAGGAAAAAAAGGCCTTTCGAATAGATTTAAACTTGTATGAGTGAATTGTTGGAGACATGTCTCAGTTGTCCAGACATTTCAGATATGGGAAGATTAGATATTATATTCAAATGAGAGAAAAGTAATTTCAGGGAGGAAATCTAAGAGGGACTTTTAAAAATTCAATTATCAGACTGACCATATTACTTCTGGTACATTTAGTCTGAATGGAAAGGAAATTGCCAGCAGAAGTAAAACATCTCAAAGCTGAATGCACTTTTTCACAATCCTTTAATGGTGTTTTGATATGATTTTAACTAAAATACACTCAAATATATAGGCAAACTTATTCCACCGTCCCTCCTCAAACAAAGAAGCAACTAAAGAGAGTAAAATTACCCCTAACACACACCACAGAATATGTACTTAATGTCCACATTTCTGCTTTGAAGTGAGTATTTCCTTGTCTCATGTGCTGCAGTGAATGAAAGCCTCAATAGATAGCCTCGATCTGCACGTTTCTGCTCTAACAGTTTAGCCCTTTAAAGACTGCACAGCCAGCAGTCACAAATGAGAAGTGTTTTTTCTTTTTGTAATATCACCATGACATTGCTCTCCACCAGAAACGCTCCCACCCCGTCTAGTCTTAAACCCTGGTGGCTTGTAGCTCAGCAACAGGGCTCTGCTCAGTCTGGAGGTGCACTGCTATCATTATAACCGCCTCATTCATAATACACAACATGAGCCACTGAGCTCCATGGCTCTCTGCTGCTTCTTAAACCCTTCTCATTTTCTTGCCTCAAAAGATTCTCCCATGAATTACATTTTGCCTCTTTTCTCCCTCCCTTTTTATTACCCCTCATTTTCTCTCTGAACTCTACATGCTTTTATTTACAGACGCCAAACAACCTGCTTATGACTCCCTCACAGATACACTTTAACACATTTATCAAGCTGCAGATTCTCCACAAGCAGGGCAAGCAGCTCAGTCACTGTCTGATCAGTTCTTCAAATGTTAATCTCTACTTACATATTCTGCCAAAAAATGCAGAATCTGTATGCGGGGGACCGAAGTGTTCTGGTTTCTGTTTCTAATGTGTTTGTAGTCCGAGTACTATTGTATGATACATGCTACAAGCTATATTTCAATCATGTATGATACATGCTACAAGCTATATTTTAGCGTATTATTTTGTACCAAGTTGTGCAGCCAGTACATGGTCCTTAAATTTGTAAACGTCTTAAATGTGTTTATGTTGAGATTCATTAAAATCTAACCAATCCTTTTTAAGGGTTCTAATTACAAACTAACTTGTTATTGCATTCTTCCTAGTCTGCTGGTATTGTCTTGACGTTGGCCTTAAATTTAATTTTTACTGGTCTTTAAAAGATCTTAAAAAGTCTTAAATTTAACTTGGTGAATTTCGACGGTATCCTGTATCCTGCAGTTGCATGCAGGAAAAACAGTCTGTGTGCAGAGCAAAAGGGGCGCAATGTGCCGTAATACCATCCCGTCTTCAATAGGCGGTCATCTGACGACGATTTAGCCTTTTATTCATCTCTATAAACAGATATCTGCATGCAAGTTCAGCTAACAATCCATCCTTAGATGTGTTATCTTTCCATTTCCATTCTCGCTTCTCAAGTTGCTCGTCAGACTGTAAACAATGCAGCGCACAAGAAATGATGTCTTGGCTGGATGTCCTTTATCGCTAACAGCTGGCTTCACTGGAAGCCTGAAATGTTGGCCGTCGCTCCCGGAGGCTGTATCATTATCAGACGATAGCCGATTGGTTTAGAAATTGTTTAAACGTAAGACAGACACCTGTTGTCAAAACAGAAATGGCTATAACCTTCTTTGCCTGTAGCTGGTGCTAAACACACCTTGCACATAGGGAGCCCAGTTTGGTCTAGAACCAACACCAAGGATATCTGTTGAGCCTGTTTCACAGCAATCACCTGAATAGATGCTTAAACTTGTTATCTTTTATTTTTATGCATTCAATTTAATTCCATATAATCCTGTTGAGCCGTTTTAAATATCAAGTTGCTGTTTATATTTACCGCTTTAGTGTTTCTAAAAACTGCCAACAGGTAAAATGAACAGCTAACCCCTCCACCCCTCCTGTTTCCTCCTCCTCCCCTTTCCTCTCCTCCTTTGTCTTCACCTCCCGTCTCTCATCTCTCTGCCCTCCCCTCCACTCTTCATCATTCATTCCCTTGATATCTCCTTCACGCTTTGATTTACAGTGCTTTCCCAGCTGGCTTGTTGCCATAGAAACTGAGCCCCCCAGACCGCCTGCTCCTACAGCGAGAGCGTTTTCCGCCACTGGTCTAAAAGAACAAAAAAAAAACCTCGACTTCCTCTGCTTTAACCCCCCGGCTTCCACTGCTCCTCTGTTGTTACAGCCGCCGTCCATGACGTGTATCATCAAGAGAGCATTTAAACAGTGTATGCTACAAATCTCATTAGAAGCAAAAGTCCACTTTTGAAACTAATTGTACACTAATTCTGTGTCCGAACAGCTGAATGAGGAGTTGAAGCAGAACCTGAGAGAGACCATGACCCAGAAGTATCAACAGAGCTCCCATGAGCAGATCACAGGGGCTGTGGACAAGCTGCAGCAGGAGGTAAGGGTCTTATTGTACAACAAACTGCTATTGACTCTGATGAGCGCAGACAAACCCACAGGTATTGAACACATCAGAAAGTGGATGTATCAAGGTGGTCATATTGTAAGTGAGTCATGGCTTCAAAGCAAATTCACATGGCCTTACATGTGGCCTGTTGATTGGACAGTGTTTAGTAACCTATCATCCCATCAGATTAGAGATTTTGGTGATGAGGGCGAGTCAACACAAATCCGATTCAAGTCACTCAGACTTCAGCTAAGCTTGATGGACTTGTCTGCACCCTGTGCTGTATTTTACCCTCTCCTTTGATTTACACCAGCTGACAGCACATGAAGGAATGAATAAATATGAGCAGCAGATGAGACTTAAGTCGCTTCATTTTCTATGCACAGTGTTTTTTTTTAAGTGTGAGATGCCCCTGGCTGTCAGATGTCAACATTTTATTATTTGTTTTTTCTTCTAAACTTTTTATTTAGTGTCAATTCCAAAAAATAGTTTGGACTGGAGACAAACTTTTTTGAGAGTAGGATGAGAAGACTGATAATGCCACAGCCAGCAGCTGGTTAGCTTAGCTTAGCATAAGGACTGTAAACAGGGCGACACAGCAAGCCCTGCTCTGTTCTGATGGACCAAAATCTGCCTACCAACACCTTTTAAGCTCCCAAATAAACATATTATATTAAATTTGACTAATCAGTCCTATGAACAAAATCTAAAAACAGCAACTTGTGGTTGTACAGGAGGATGTGTGCCAGACTATTTTATGATTGGAAGTAGCCAGCAGTGAGTCCAAACAGTTGTATGCTCACGTTACCTTAAAGTAATAATCTTGAAGATTTTCATTTAAATAAATGTCTGTTAAGTCTCTATCTATCGCTGAATGAGGTAACACAATGGTGATTGAGCCTATGGCCCACTGATAGAAGTTACTAGTCTTTATGCTAAGCTAAACTAACTGGCCGCTTGCTGTAGCTTTATATTTACTAAACAGGTATCAAAATAGTAGCGACCTTCTTATTAAACTGTTGGTAAGAAGTTTCCTAAAATGTCTAACTACTCCTGTTGTTTAAATAACACTGCGTTCTGCTTGTTCTTTGATATTAGAGTGCCGTATTAAACATTAAAGCGTTTCATCCATCCTAATGTTTTATATAGAAAGACCACTCCTATAAAAATCTAGATTTTCACCAGTGTCAACGTGTCAATGGGCTGTTTATTATGGAAGCCTGTTCCTGCCAATGTAATGATAAGAAAGACATTCAAATGAACCTCAAAATAATGAGAAACTTCCTTAAAAAAACATGTTTCTGTTTCAAAATAATGACCTGGATTTTTGACTCATTATTTTGAGACACTAACTAAAGCTATCATTAAAATGACTTACCGTCTCTTTCTTCATCACACTGGCAGAAATGGGCTTTTAGAGCGCTTTTTCAGACAGGCGTGGCTTCAGCACATATTTACATCACGTAGTCACATATTAAGAATGAATCGAGAAGTTTTAGTGCTTTATCAATTCCAGGAGAGATACTTTTATACAACATCAAAGTTGCCCTTCTAACATGTTGTTTTCCTCTCTTTCCCGTCAGTTCAAGTGCTGTGGCAGCAACAGTTCATCCGACTGGGCCAACAGTGTCTGGATCCGCTCCAGAGGCGCAGACGGCAGAATGGTACCTGACAGCTGCTGTAAGTCTCAGACGGAGCTGTGCGGCCGCAGGGACCACCCGTCCAATATCTACAAGGTGGAGGTGAGAGGATGAAGGGTGCTGTGGGTGCTGGTGGGGTTGACTTATCAGTATGTCTGTCATGTCTCAGTATGAGCGCATTGAGAGTGTTAGAGTAGCAGAGAAAGAAGAGGAAAACTCTATACAATATTTGTTTGCAGTGAGACTTCAGTCCCACATCGGCTGATGCAGCATGAAGACACTTTGTTTTTCATTTAGGGTGGCTGCATCACTAAACTGGAGAAATTCATCCTGGACCATCTGAAGATCATCGGAGCAGTGGGTGTTGGGATTGCCTGTGTACAGGTGAGCAAAGAATTGAGCTTTTTCAGCTATTTTCTTGCACATAAACATATATTAAATAAATGTATGTCCATGGAGATTGCAGTATTTGCTGATTTATGTTTTCTTTTCCCTCCATCTAATCCCCAGATCATAGGGATGGTGTTTACATGCTGCCTATATCGAAGTCTAAAGGCAGAGCCGTACTAAGGGAAGCAGCAGAAGAAGAAGCAAAGTGTGTGGATGGAGGTAACTTCATCACCAAATGTATCACTCAAATAGCCCACAGGTTCTTTTCTTTGCCTTGCACATAGGGGAAGGAAAATTTGGCAAGGGATCAAATTGCACATCTGAGGATCTCATTTTTGTAAACAAAGGGTGGAAAAACACTACAAGTTGTCTTGAAGTAATTAGCCATTAAAATTGCAGCCTCAGCTTCAAGATCGGAGCGCTGCGAGAACAAGCCTCGGAGAGAAACTGATGGAATTTTAACACCGATTGTGTAAATTAGTGCGGGACATCCTCCTTGGGACTCAAACATTGTAGTTTTCTTCCACTCCGATTCCCTCGATGTACATTTCTGTTTGCGGGCCCGGGCTGCACCGAAAGTGTTGTAAAGATCAGCGGAGTAAATCTGGCACTTTGCAGAAAATGTAAATTCTGGTTGCAGCAGCTTCCCCTCTCCCAGCAGCTCGGTTTAACAAGCCTACCTCTGGGGCCCTCTTCTTCTGCAGCAGCATTTTGTTTCCTCGCTAACTTGCCAGTCATGCATTTTAAATATTGTTCAATAGTGGCCTTTTAAACTTTTGACCTGTTAGTTTTTTATACGTTGTAAGTGATCATTTTGTGTAACACTTGAGGGGCTTTCTTCTGAGCTTTGAGGCTTTATTACCAAATGTGTCTTTATAGTGGCAGTCAGTGTTAAATCACGTTTTTCGTATGTTACAGCAACTCCAGCATTTTGGCCTTTTGTGACTCCTTTAAGGAGTAACGGCTGATTAAACCATTTTATGATTGTATCACTGACACATACAAGCAGTGCCTCTAATTATTGCTCATAAGAAAGTGCCTCTTGTTTGCATTGTTACTTTTTTTATACGAGGGATTTATCCACTGATGCCAAAGTTGTGGACCGTAACTTTGTGTAAGGACCTACTGTATCTCCTCCAGCCTTATCCACTTCTCTACTGATGGCTCTCTTTTTTTAGATTTATTTCATAAATGAAGATTTTGTTTACTTTTCTATAGACCTTAAATATATTATTGTATTTAACTGACACATTGTAGACTATTTACATTATCTGTTAGTACGTTTTCCTGTGTGCCTCAGAGACGACACTGAATTAACCTGCTGTAATTTCTCTTTGTGATAATCCAGTAATATTTTTAGTTTCAATAAATGTTGATCATCAAGACACTTCTGCTTTTGCTGCGTTTGCTTTCTTGGCAAAAGATTATGTTTTGAAAAACACCACCTGACTAAAAAAAACAAGTATTTTAATAACTTTTAAAAGCACAAAGGGTCCCTCGCCTTCGTTATAAGGTCATTTTATCTCAAAAACCTGCCAAAAAATGTTACTTTGTTTAGACAAAACTACGTGTCTGTGACCAGTGGACCTTAAACAATTGGCACCAGCTTACAGATGCATTAGTGTATTAACCCAGAGTCTATCCCCTGATGTCGCTGTACTGTCAGGAATATGGCTCACATCCCAAATCTACATCCAGACAGCTGCTGCAGGGGTGTATTACCTATACCAAGACAGCTGTAAGGCCTGTAATGGGTTTTATTCTGCTCTCTGCTCGCTCGTTCGACCCCTTTGTGTTCAGTGACTCTGCATCAGTGTCTTTACTACAATCAGACGCAGTTACTGCGTGCAAACACAAGGAGGCAGCACCCGCCAGGCTTTCACCACCACAACACAACACCACACTGATGAAAACAGCTGGTGAGTCTGTGTGCATAACACCCAGAGGCTATTGAGGATTACCCCCCCAACACACTCTTTCCTAATACAGAAAGGCAGGAAAGCTTTAATATGGTTTCACAAAGTGTTCAAGAGGAGGAAAAACACGGATATTGGTGTGTTTTTTTTAAACATGCAGAAAGGAAAAATGTGTTGAACATTATACTTTACCTGCTCAGAATATTTTAGTGGGAATTATACAATTCATTCACATAAATATCCTTCTGTTTGTGCTGTGTAACCAGCCGAAAGAAATTAAACAGCAACTGGTCAGCTCGCAGCTACAGACTGCTAATTGGTTTCCATTGGGACTGCTAACAATACAAATTAAGCCATTTCTCAGTCAGTGAAGCCGGCAGTGTAACAACATTCCCCTCTGTGTATCAGGCGCACATGGGGGAAGTGAAACGACACAAATCTGTGTGTTTTGTCGTTGTAGTTGTAGTTGAAGGTGCTCGTACAGCACACCTCATGAAAGCTGAGTCATCCCTGGCTAAATGAGGGAGTTTGTTTTGTTTTTCCTCGTGTCGGGGGTGGGAGGGGAGGGGGGGGGATACAGCAGTTTCCATTGGAGTGAAAGTAGTTCAGCACATGGCAATTTTAACAGGCTTTTTTCCAAGAAGCAGACATCTGTGGAATGCAAGTGGTCTGCCCTGCTCGTGACACAGCCGGTGCCTTGCTTGTTGCTTGAGTTTGACTTTAAATAGATGACAGAAATTATGACGAGGCTTTGAACAGCCACTTTGTTCCACCCAATTGTGCCCCGCTGATGAAAACCGCAATAAATCTGCCTCCAGCCGGGCAGGCCTCCCTGCCTGCTCTGCTCGCTTACAGTGACAGCCTGCATGCAGGCTAACACAAGGGGTATGTTAATAATGCCGGTGCATGACATTTCCAGAATATCTCCTCCAGTACTCGCTAAGCAGTTGTCCATTCGTTGCACATGTCACCCTCTGCACCTCGGCCTGTCCAGCAGAGAGGTCTGCTATTTTCAGTGCAGGAGGGGATTTGTGCACTCTTCTACTTCCACCTTTCTTTTCCTGGAAGGTGATGGGGTTTCTGTGCGAACAGGACAAACACAGAGGGAGCTGTGCGATAGTTTGTCTGCAGCTGATGACAGAAGGAGGAACATATTTGTTCCCAGGGTTAGCCAAGGGCAGGGCAACCCAAGGGCACAGAAACTCTTGTGTGTGTGCGTGGGTCTAATTTTAGGTATTTTTTTAATAAATTCCTTCTTATTTAACCGGGGACAGTTTGTTTACTGAGTTTAACGATTTGTTGTTTCACAGCAGTTCCATTTATCACGGGCTAAAAGGGTTCCTGTCTTCACTCGGGTCGGGTAAAGGTTAAGGTAAGTATCAGTTATGGTTAAGTTTAGCGTTACCTACAAGGAAACGAGTGCCTAACCCTAACTCCCGAGTGTAACACAACATAGGCAGTATTGGGGTGCGGTGAACTAAATGTAATTTAAAGTAGTAATTTAAATGCATTTTGCTGGAGCTTGTGGTATTTTACCTAATAAATATTTGCATTGGGATTCAAGGAGGTACATTTCTTTTTAGCCTGTTTTGCGTAGTTTATTACTATTATTATTATTATAACTATATTTTTTGCAGTTTTGTGTTAAAAGTGTTTCAGGTGTTTTCCTGGAAGCTGGATTGTCAGCTGAACTACACTTATATAGGATGACATATTATGTTATATTAGGTAACAATTTTTTTTCAAAGATATTGACATTCCTCGCACATTTGAGTGTTTGTTTTTGGTTGGCATGTGACTTTTCTTGTATCATATTTTATCATAATTTGTATTTAATGCATTGGTGGTCTCATGATTTAGTATATCTTTTATGTAGTTTAACTTCTTCAGTAGTAAAGGAACTCTGAGCTTTAAAACCAACACTGCACATTGGTCCCTAACCTCTGCGTCAGGACAAACCAATGATGTCAAGTGATAAATCCCAGGCAGGCATCCTGAAGATTTACGGAATCACAAAGAACTTTTGGTTTATTTTTATGGCTTCCCTTTAAACGTTAGCTTCTTTTGTTGTAGATTACTGGACAGGTCCATAAAATGACTTGTTAGCTAAGCAGCCACAATGGGTGGAGATTTGCAACCTTTTTACGAGGTGCTCTGCAAATAGACATTGCACTGATGATTTGTTTTCAGAGGTCACAAGTCAAATTGGTTAGTAACTACTGACTGCCTGTATTTTAACCTCGGCATGTATCAGAAGCCAGGAAAGCAGTACAGCTGACTGTGTAGGCAGATTATTATATGGGGGCTTTGAGTCTTTCTGGCTGTGACTTCCATCCAGCTAACTGAGCTGTTACAGGTGAAAACAGGAGGTTTGAGCATAATCTGCTCTCACGCTCAGCTGTATGTATGATCTGCATCCCAAATGTGTCTGCTGCTGCAGGCGCAGGCACGCCAGGTCATTTCATTTTCAATCAAGGCCTCGGCTGTTTACATTGTGAACGTGCGAGGAGGAGGAGGAGGAGGAGGGGGGTAACAAATGTAATATTGAGTCTGTAGATGGCAGCAACACTCTTGGCCAATCTGTCTCAATATAATGGGAAAAAGAGTATTTTGTCTTGGCGGTCAAGAGCTGCCAACTCAAATTGAAATTAATTGGAATATTGCAGCGTGAAGGAAAGAAATGCAGCGTGATCGGGACATAAATCCACTCGATACCAATTTACCTGGTCACTTATAGGACAGGCCAAATGTATGCACAGGCATGCTCGTGTGCAGCCTTTAAACAACAGTCAACATGTAGTAATGGATTAATACAGGAAGACTAATACAGAGCAACAGCTTCTACCTCACCCACATGATGGCGGTGACTCGGGGTCGGGGATGAGCCTCATTATGCCGGAGAAGAAGCCACATTAAATGTCAGTTTTTTATTCCGCTCACTTTTTCAAACTGTAAATTAACTTGCTGAACATGACTGATTATATTTGGCTATTTTTACTCGGTTATCAACAGCCTTATAAGCGCTGACTTTACAGTTTTTCCGGGGTGTGTGTGTATAAGGAGGGTGCTGATTATGTAAGTCATTTACATTCCCTCCAATTTAAGAGTGACTGGCTCAGCGAAGTGAGAGACTTTGAGCCTCAGTAGCTTTCAAGCTCCCCTCAAGACTTTTTAATACTGAGGAGCCGTGTGAAATAAAACCTCTCGCTGAGCTGCTTCTCGGCTTTTAGGAGGTGTCACTGCTGTGGGGGAAAAAAAAAAAAAGAGCAAACACGAGGACGCACATCAGGGTAAAGCTCCTGTGTGCTGACAAGAGGCTCACATGTGGCTCTTATCCTCTCGGCGTGAAGATACAGTAACACAGAGCACTTACGTCACTGCGTCTGTCACTCACTTGCTCACTCAGGCTTATTTCAGCCCTCACTCGTTCCCTGGAGCGCCTCAACATCTGCCTCTCCATCCTCTCCCTCTTCTGGGTCACGTCCCATTCAGGAAGAAGAGATCCTGAATCCTTCTGTGTCTCCAAGGTGGATTGACCAGCTGGCTCTTGAGCTTCCTCATGGGAGGTTGGATGGTGTCTTTGTGGGGGGGTTTGGGGGGGTCGTGTCCCCAGAGATAACAACAGGGTTGCAGCTGGAGTCAGAGGAGGTGCAGAGGGTGGATGTGATGCAACAATAGTCCAGTTATATTTACATAACACAGTTCATGTTCATTCATACAACCTGCGGCACAAATTGTGCAGTTTTCATGTTTCGGAGGGATTTGCTCAGACACATTTCATTTAGTGACATTATGTTGGATGTTATCTGCTTAAATATCAAGGTCAGAAATAACTAATTTCTTCATTACAAAGGCCACAAATTAAAGGGGCATAATCCCTTTTGATCTGACAGAAGAAAGCAAATGTTCAGTTTGAACTTCCCCTGCTGTGATCGTGTTCATTTCTCCTTCATATCTGTTACGTTTTTGCAGAAAAAAGGAACAACGTGCTTCTATTTGATTTCCCTCATTTCAACTACTTATGTTATCGCTAATGTGAGCTTTAATTTCTTTGCAGGAAATCAGAGAAACACATTTTTACAATGCAACCCTTAAATTGTGCATGAATTAAAAGTGTTACATTGTTTTAATCACTAGTGTTTAACTCCTCCTGCACTCCCAATTTAAGTCCAGTTAAAGTACTTGCAGAAAATTCTATTAAAGAAGCCTCAGCTGAGGGCCGACCTAGGGAAGCAACTGAAGTTCCCGGACCAACAACATTCAGGCCAGATCTGGTCCTAACATTGGAGGCGTCCAAGCAGGTGGTCATGATGGAACTCCCTGTCCCATTGGGAAGACCTGATGGAGAAGTCCCACGGGTGCAAGATGGAGAACCCATGGATGGAGAGCCCGCTGTGAGCCCATTGAGGTGGGCTGCAGGGGGTACGCGGCCTCTACATCAGACACTCCGTCTACTGTGCATCAGAGGGTTGGAGGAGAGAAGAGCCACCAGGAACATTACAGAGGCCGTAGAAAAAGCTTCAAGGTGGTTGTGGATCAGGAGGGGCGAACCATGGCGCAACGAGCTAGTTGGAGACAAGCCGGGGACTGATCACCCCTGGCTGGTTGACCCAGGTGAGGGTGTCTGATGATCAAAAAAACCTGAAACACCCTATGACCCTGGGTTCATCACTGAAGATGTGTCCAAGTTGTACCAGCTGGTGTTTCAAGAAACTTCTTATTAAATGCAAAGTTACTTTCAACCACTGAGTCTAAACCTGTCAAGTTCAATGTTTGAACAAAAAGGCAGAGGACCCAGATGAACAGAGAGAACAAAAATATACCAAACAAGGCAAAAACAAAAGCTTGCTGTTCAGAATCAAGGGAAACAAAAGTCCAACCAAAAGTCCAACAAAACACAAGACGCCACACGGAGAATTGAAAAGAGTCCAGGTAAAAATCCATTAGAGAAAAACCCTTTTCTCTTTTTTTAAAAACAAAGGGTTTCACGGACAAAGACAAACGACGAGCTGACACTGAGACAAGGGAACACAACGGCTAAATACACTGGGGAGGCGAGGCTGATCAGACACAGGTGAGTCAATCAAGGGGTAGGTGAAAACAATAAGGGCAGGGCACATAATCAAACAAGCGGGAAACACACAAAGGCAGGAAGTGGGTCAACATGAGAGACTAATGTAGCATGTAGTATACAAACAAAAGCAAAATGTGCAGTGTGCTAAAAATACCCGGATGTTGCACAGATTCTGAGAAAATCTCCAGTATTCATATCTCGCCTAATGTATCCCACAATGCAAAGCGCTGGAACGTCACAGCGGCATTTGAAATGACAGACAGCAGCAGCATTCCAGCAGAAGGGGGCGCTATAGCTAAATAAGCGACGGTTATTGTTTACTTCCACCTGGCGTAGCATAGTGCAAAATGAATTTGAAAAGCTCCTCCATACTACAGACTACCGCCAAACGCAGTGTGCAGTATATAGTACGTAGTATATAGCATGCAGTATATACTATGTAGTATATAGTATACAGTATGTAGTATGCAGTATATAGTACGACATTTCAAACACAGCCAAAGACTAAATAAACTTGGGAGGCGAGGCTAATCAGACACAGGTGAGACAATCAAGGGGCAGGTGAAAACAGTAAGGGCAGGGCACATAATCAAACGAGCGGGAAAACTCTAATCAAGAGAATAAATCAAATACAAAAATGTATCAGCAAAATGTTGATGATTTATTCTGAACGTTAAGGATCAAAAGCTCCATTATAGCTTGTAATTTGTTCCACTTTGTGGGCTAAAACAGCTCTTTAATCTCTGAAAATGCTTTGTCATAAATCAGGTTATTCCTAGTTTGTGAAACGTGTGCACATAACACTCTCTCTATACTGTATGAATGTGCAATTAGAGGTTATTTAAACGTATTACTGAGATAATGACGGGGAATTACTCAGCACACCTCTATCACTCTGTGTGTGTGCTGTTATCTGTATCATAGTTTTTAATTTTGAAACGCTGCAGGTGCACTTGATTTATCTAATTGGTAGCATCTCCACAGTGTCGAGGGTCAATGACTCTGATCTGCACCTGATCTCAGCCAACAGGGACATTAAATGTGCATTAAAAGATTTTCCAAAGTGGGTAATAAAATGCTTATCGACGCACTTGGCTTAGTCGAGATGGGGATGTAGATATAGTTTTTAATATCCTTAAGTTTCAATCAGAAAGGGTGCTCACGCAGGTAAATCCTAATTAAAGGTGTGACACAGGCACAGAGAAATAGAGGGTCTTTCACACAAGCTATTGTGTTATTATATTGCACTTTGTGGGTGCTGATTGCTTTGTGTGGCAATGGGAGAGTGATTAATAGTGTTTGTAGATTAATTGTACATTTCGTCTCCCTAACAGTCAAATCTGGTCATCAGAAGGACAGATCATCACATCACAGCTCGATCTAATTCAGTTAAATAAACAGATAATTGCACCAAAATGCACTCTTTTATCTGTGTTTCTACCACCTTCATTCAAACACAGCAGACATGTGTAACAGTCTTTAGCTGCAGACATTTTCCTTTAGACTCTCTGACTGAGCAGCAGACACACAGAGACCCCTCAGGGTGTCAGACTGAGCCTCAATATTGGGACAATAATGAAGTCAATGGTCTGGGGCTCTCTCCCCTCTCAGAACGACGTTGTCTGTTTTTCAGGAGGTAATTGCTCTGGGATTATGAAATTTTAGTCTTTATGTTATGGAGAGTGGCTGTCAGGCATTAGTAGGTCTGTGCGTACACACACACACACACACACACACACACACACACACACAGAGGAGGAGTATTGAATCCCTGCTCATTCACAGATCAATATGCACTCATACTGTTGCAGACACTCACTGTGATTATATGTACGGTGAACTCGGTGCAACTCAAGTATTTCGCAACATGTGTCTTTTCATATTTATACAAATACATATTATTATTTATACATATTACCATATTTATAGACATTTATATATCATTCATAGACATACTGCACACTTATCCTTCACATCTATAAATAACAGTTAGTTCCAACCAAGTATTCTGATTGGATAGGAGGCATTTCATGAGTGGTGACACAAGCTGTGTCTCAATCCAGGGGCTGCAGCCTTTGAAGGAGGCGGTCTAGGAAGGATGCATTATTCATAGCCTGTGTAGACTGTCAAAGCCGAACTGAAACGAGACGGTCTGTCTATGGAGGATTCCCTATTTGCGTCACCAGCTGTTCCCGCCCTTACCCTTGCCTCACCAAACGCCGCTCCTGTCACCTAGCAACAGGTAGCTAGCGGGCAAACTAGCTAGCATAACTAACGTCATGTAACTTAATTATTTTAAAGATAATTTGTTTCACGCACCCTTTCATTTTTTTTAAACAAGTGTAACGCAGCTATTTAATTGAGTTGAAACATTTAAAAGTTTATTCCTCGGCCGCGTAAGAGTCTGACATCTTGAATTGGGACAGCCTTCAACGCGCCACTGTGACGCAATCGGCCTTCAAATACGGCCTTCGAAGGCTGCAGTCCCTGGATTGGGACACAGCTATAGAGTACAACATCTCTGAGACTTTTCACTCTGTGTATCACTCCGCCCCAGCCAGGTGTTCTGAATACTGTTATTAACATTACAGCGGACCGTGTGCGTCTACATTAATCAAGCTGGTACCTCTGAATCACACAGCAGACTCTTATTTCTGGTTGATGATAAATTAAAACAAACAGATAAATGTACATGATAAAAAACAGCTGATCTGTGGTAACCTGCAGACACAGAGTGCAGGAGAATTTTTGGGTTGCCTTGGCAACAAAAGTCCAGTTTTAGTTAAGTTCTGGAGCTAGTTGAGTTGGTGGAGCAACATGTAATCCGCTGTTGATTGTTGCTGTTTACTACTATTTACTTGTACAAGTGTTGTATAAAAGCAGTATCCCACTCGAGGTTGTGATGTTGTACTGAATATCAGCACGGCTGTGATAATCTGCAGCCTACGACTGAATCACAGCAGTGAGGATATTCAGTACATCACGACCTCGAGTGTGATATTGCTTAATAAAATGTTTCATTCATCATATAACGTCTATGTGGTATATCTATTATAAACAGTATATTTTATACTGTGCAGTTATTATTTTATAACTGCTTGCATCCTGTGCAAATTCAACTCCTGTTAAATGTGTGCATTGTATATATATATAGCATTTATTTTTACTTAGAGTCTTTCTTATGTTTTAATGACTATTTTTCCTTTTGACTTTTGAGCTGCTGTTAAAAAGATTTTTTTCCCAGAGTGCGATCAATAAGGTTTAACTCATCATATCAATGCTAAGTTAATTCTCATTGAGCCCAGCAGGATTGTGTCCACATGTGGATGGTCATGGATGCCAAACATATCCATGTGGTGAGAGTTTATTAGCCCACACTTATTGGATTCCACTTAACAGATGGCACAGGGCTCAGAAGTGAACTTAATTAAGTGGATGCACTTAAAAAGAGGTTGGAAAAAACATTGTGGGGAGATTTAATAACTGCCTGTATGTTTATTTTAAATTGATTTATACATGGAGCAGTTTTTCCAAGCTCTTCTACATGCACTGAAAACCAGTGCTTCCAAAAAAGCAAAAAAATCAGAGGAAGTTTTGAATGAAGGTAAACTGGTGAAGGTGTTTACATGGCATGGTGTCATAAATGCATTTAAATGTCAGAATGAAGCTCAGAGGCCTGTAAATTGTCTTGATGCTGACTCACCTCGTGTTACCTTCCCCAGACTCTCCCTCTTCCTTTAGATTGAGTCAGGATGCAGTATGTCAGTGCATCATATTTCTGCAGTTCTTGCTTTTTCTTGTTGTTGTTTTTATTTTTTCCTCGCCTGCTCAGGAAGCCAGGAGCTGTTGATTTGCTGCTCCTCCAATCTCCGTGTACATGTCATTGATAGGAAGAGAGACAGAGGAGGAGGGGGAAGTGCTGAGGGTGTGTGTGTGTGTGTGTGTGTGTTGGAGGCCGGGGGCTGCGAGTTGCTGGGGCGTAAAAAGTCCACTACTATTTGTCTCCGTCAGCTGTGTGCCGAGCTGTCAGTGGAGCCGCCTGCATGCTGCACCAAAGGCCTCTCTGGGAGCGCTGCGCTTCACCTCGTGCATCTGCCAGGCAGAAACCTGAGCGCCTGTTGCTCCCTCTGCATGAGGGAGTGTTTGTGAGGAGGGTACAAAACAGGAAGCTTCGCCATAACTATTTACCTGTGTCCGTCAACCAGGGAGACCCTCTGTGGGCTGCTGCAACCTGCAAGGCGAGGGTTCATTTAACAGCAGAGCTACGACTATTACAAGCAAGCTTCTCTGTGAGATACTGTTGGCAGACCACTGTCAGCTGCACAAGCTAATACAATGTTAACCAGTGACTCACTCTAACTTTGGGTTTGACAATATTTTATGTGTGTTTTTTTACTTGGAAAAAGGGACGTAACGATCAATATAAACTGACTATTAGAATTCCTCTTCTTTCATGATAATTACGCTGTCTGTTTTATATTTATCTAGACTCTGTAAACAGAGCTGGTGCTGAATAAAATACGCGTACAGCACCAGCATAATGCACCTGCCGTCTTGCGCTGGTGACGTCATCTGGAGACTGCGCACTAGAGATCGGCGGGTGGAGCCACAGTAACGATGTCCCGCCCCTTCCGCTAACCAAAGCACACATTTAAGTTGCCTAAAAAATGGCAAAGATCCCGCACGTCAGCGTACTTGACAGCAGAACAGCTTCTGCGTCGGTCTGAAGCAGACGTTCACAGATATAGAAACTTCAATGACTGTAGTGATTGTTTTAATTACCTCTCCTCTCGCCGTTCATCCTCCACTCTGCTAATCAAGGAACAGCTCGGCTGCAGGAGCCTGATTTGTCAACAGAGCTGTCAATCATCCTTTTGACAGCATCAAATAACTAATTAAAACTAAACTTGTCAGAAAAATGAACACTTGGACATAAATCAGCATGATAAGAGCTAATTATAATGAAAGAAAGCATGTTTGTATTTCGATTTTATAGTTTGACTCATGTTCCATCTGTTAACTTGGAGGACATGGGCTTTATGAGCTATACTGCAGCCAGTCAGCAGGGGGCGATAGTGAGGTTTTGGCTTCACTTTTAGGGAGCCATCTTTTTTTTATACTGCCATTGAAGTATTCTTTGGTATTACAAACTAAGTGTCTAGTCGACGGCTAAGCAGTGGTTGGTCCAGCAGAGAGACTAGGAGGAAGCGGCCTCCTGTTTCCTCTGGTTTCTGCTGAGTTGCGAGAAGACTGCAGATGCTTAAAGTTGTCAGATGTAGGACTGGGCAATAGAATGATCTTAATAAGGTATTAACATGACAAATGTTGGACATTTTTACTCAATATGTAAAGATAAAACAGTAGAAATGCAGTGATAAGCCTGCTGTATTTTGCCTGCATGTAAAGTACAAACTGGATTACACACACACACACTTCCCACTGCAACACATTGTTTAAGCTGCTGGTGAAAAAAGTGGATGTCTCCTGTAAAAGAGGAAAAAGAGGCGTGAAACCAAGGAGCAGAAAAGCAGCGGTGAATGTGAACTACGGTTGAGCTTTGATCGTTGTTGTTACTTTAATCATATTACATCATATTTTATCCCTGTTCAGCTTCTTCTGTGTGAGCAGACATGCTCACAGGGCTACTGAAAACCAGTCTCTGTTCGACATGTGACCCTTGAATCCCAGGTCGTAGCAGTCTGTAGTATGAATGCAAAAGAGGGATCAGTGTGTGTGTGTGTGTGTGTGTGTGTGTGTTTGTGGATGTACTTTATGTAAAACAGAAGGCGGGAATGGAGACAGCAGCAACATCTCCTCTCCAAAAACACACACACACAGAAATTACACAGTAAACGGCGATCACAAGACGGGCCCAGGATGTCTTACTCAAGCTGTCTCTTGCATTAAGGTTATATAACTGAGGGAGTGGAAAAGGACATGTATGTGTGTGTATGTGTATGTGTGTGTGTGTGTGTGTGTGTGTGTGTGTGTGTGTGTGGGTGCGAGCTCAGATCCTTTTATTCACAATTGCATTCTGACTTTGCTCTTTTGAGGATTATGGAGGTGGCAGAAAGCTTCAAGCAGCATCGTTTGCAAAGGTCATTATGCGTTTATTTTTGCACTCTTCTTTTTTGGATCAGGCAGAAATTAAAAGACCTTTTCAGACTCGCTCAATCTTTATTAAACCTACAGAAATGACTGCGACTCTACTGAATGTCTCTTAATCGCCCACAACAGACTGACACCAAATTGGAAAGGCTAAGAAAGGCTGAGCTGCGTTTAAGGTTGGTCACATGTTAATGACAATGGTCCAATCGGCAGAGTTTAAACTTTAAGGTTTGGGGGCCCACAAAAACATGACAATGGATTAAATGTAATTTATATTGCATCCCAACTAATGATACATTTTTATAGCGTGACTTATTTGCTTAATGAGTGATGAAGTATTGTGACAGTTACATCAAACTCTATAATAATCTGGCATGAGCCACGTTGAATCATACTAGTAAGCTTAAAAAAAATCTGTATTTGATTACTGTGATGCAAAATATGAATAATAATAATATAATAACTTTATTCATATAGCACCAGACACAGAAAGACAACACGAAGCTACATCCAGTATGAAGTTAAAGCAAAAGGACAGAAGATGTAATCATGTAAGTACATGGCAGACAGGAAACAAAAGGTAAAGGGTCAAAAATCAAATCAATGAAGGAAAATAAATGAAATAGAAGAAATAAAAAATCACATCACACACGACATCACGTAAAAGCAGGTCAGTAAACGTAAGTTTTAAGAAGTGGCCATGCAAGGAATGAAGACATGATGCTGCGTGGCAGAAACAAATGCTGACATTTAATGACTTCCCAGCTAGCAGGGAACGTTCCCATTCCTACAAGTTCTTTTTTCTTTTTTTGGCCTTTCATGCCTTTGTTGAAAGAGGACAGTGGATAGTGTTGGAAACCGGGGAAGAGAGTGGGGATGACACACTGCAGAGGGCCGAGAGCGGGAGTTGAACCCGGGGCCGCCGCATCAAGGAGTATAGCCTCTGTATATGGCCGCCGATTCAACCCCTGAGCTAAACCAGCGCCTTACCTACAGCTTCTTGTGTCGGTCTGAAGCAGACGTTCACAGATATAGAAACTTCAATGACTGTAGTGATTGTTTTAATTACCTCTCCTCTCGCCGTTCGTCCTCCACTCTGCTAATCAAGGAACAGCTCGACTGCAGGAGCCGTATTTGTCAACAGAGCTGTCAATCATCCTTTTTACAGCATCAAATAACTAATTAAAACTAAACTTGTCAGAAAAATGAACACTTGGACATAAATCAGCATGATAAGAACCACCGAGCTAAACCGGCGCCTTACCTACAAGTTCTAATTACGTTTGAAAGAAAACATTTTAATCTAATATTCAAAGAACGTTTTCAGGATGTTTATCATTTCAAATAAGTTCAAACTTAAACTAAGACAAAACGTTTTAACTGCAACATTCTGAGGATCTTTTCAGGATGTTCGTACGGCCTGAACTATCAGAACGTGATTTATAAAACCTTCCTGAAATGTGATTTGAACATTCTCGCTGCAACTTTCTGAAAATGTTCTCAGAGAACGTTCTCCTGCTTTTAAAAACATTGCACGTAACATTCTCAGAGCGTTCTTAGAGCAAAACATGTCTAGCTGAGTTACACCTACCCAACATGGGCATGTGTATCTGTTTGGATGTTTGTAAGAGTTAACTTGGACTTTATCTCTATGGTGCAACCTTTTTTATTTTAGTGATGCAGAACTCACAACTAACTAGGCTAAGTTTGAACACACACACACACACAGCGAGTGCAACAGGCTGCAGATGCAGACCCCAACAATTAACCTTTTTATTTATTACCTATTACTTACTTACTCAAGTTATCAAGGCATAACAATGCATTATTACTTATGTGTTCTTATAAATAAATAAAATACCTTATAAAATCCAATACAGCCAGGTTCCTACATCGAATCCCGGTTTGGACAAGTGGGCCTTTCTTTGTTTTTTTGTGGCTTTTTATGCCTTTATTTCAGAGAGAGGACAGTGGATAGTAACGAAAATTGGGCAAGTGAGAGCAGGCATGACATGCAGCATAGGGCAGAGGGCGGGAGTTGAGCCCAGGGCCACTGCATTGAGGACTGTACCCTGTGTATATGGTCGCCAATTTAACCCCTGAGCCAAACCGGCACCCAAGTGGGCCTTTCTGTGTGGAGTTTGCATGTTCTCCTCGGGCATGCGTGGGTTCCCTCCGAGTACTCCGGCTTCCTCCTGCAGTCCAAAGACATGCTCGATAGGTCGATTGGTGACTCTAAATTGCCCGTAGGTGTGAGTGTGAAAGGTTGTCTGTGTCTATGTGTGTCAGCCCTGTGATTGACTGTTGATCACTCCAGGGTGTAACCCCGCCTCTTGCCCAATGACAGCTGGGAAACAGGATAAGGGGTGGTATAGATGATGAGTGGATGGATAATTTATTTCAAATTTTCCGTCATTGTTTCCTTGTTTTGTTTGTTTTCTTGCAGTCATTTTTGCCCCTGCCTCTTTACCACAGTAATTTACACCTATTGTTTTGTTCCGATGTTAAATTTGCGCACATATTGGACCATTTGTTCTAATTTTGCTTACGATCCACAGCTGGGACTACGGCCCCTTTGCAACTCAATTGCCGGTCCTTTGGGTGTTTGCAGGGACCAAAAAAAATCAATTAAACTTAAAATGTCATTGAAAGGACAGATTTGTTTGTGTGCAACAGCAAACTGCTGAAATGTTCAGCGCTGGAAAAAGTCCTTGCCTCGCTGTAGGTCAGCTCGGGGTCCCCCGACGTGTTTACATCCCATTAGCTCGCTGCTAAAGTGCCTCAAACCTACAACAACACCTCCTGCACTCTGCTTCTCCTGACTTTAATGGAGTCACAGTGATTCTTTGTTGCTCTCTGGTTGGAGGCTCTCGTACCATGTGACTGTATGTGTGTGCAGGCAGGAAGGACCCTCTCTAACATGTGCACATGTGTCGTTTGGTTGCTCCCCCTGCCGCTTTACTAGCTGGGGGGTTGAGGCCGCCAGCTCTGACTGCATGCAGTGCAGAGGAGAGGGATGTGTGTGTGTAAAAGTGAGAGTAATGTTGGAGGGGAAAATCCCATAACAAGAGTTTGTGTAAGGGTCTGTGTGTGTGTGTGTGTGTGTGTGTGTGTGTGAGAGAGAGAGTGAGTGAGTGTATATTTGGATCGAGTGGCAGATGAGTTTTTTTGAGGCTCTGTGGAAACAAGATCACAGTTTCCCCAAATTCAATTCTATTTCATTCCTGGACTCCAAAACTCTTTTCAGGCTCCGTCCAAACAACAGCAGCTGTATTAAGGCCAACACTCGAGCTTCAGACACACTGACTGCAGCGTCTGAGAGCTGAGAAAAGCTGCTTTCAGAAGTCTGCACATGGTGGCTCTGTGTTGCCCACTTTTTGTATCTTTCCGGAACAGTCGCTCTATCAGTCATGCCCACTTTCTATACTCTCTGTGCTCGCTCCTTAAGTACACTGTTCTCCTCCAAGTTGCCAGGGAGGACGGCAGCATGCATTCAGAGACTGTGAGAGTGTGACCCAAGTCTTGATTGGCAGACAGAAGAAGAAAGTTGGATTCTCTCGTCTCCTCTTCTCCAAAAGGCCGCGATTCCTAAAGCAATCGATTCTATTCGTATGCCAGAAAAACATTTCTTACATCCCAAAACGCAGCGTGCCCAAACACGAGGATGTCCCGCTTCGTCAGTTGCGTGTTGCATCATGAAACCCAGCATGCTTTATTTGGGCTTTTCTGACCCCCGATCCCCTGTGCAGCGGAAGTTATGTCACATCATATAAAAGTGTCAATAGATTTTTTAATGGGTTTTTGTGATGATGCCTGAGCTAGGGTCCATGGTTACCACGAAATAGATTTTCACATTTTGTTCTCTGACATAACATCGACCAATAAAAACCTCACTTGTTAATTTTTGAAGAGAGCTTACAGGTGGCTGAATAAGACTACGGAGGTCGTCTGGGACATCAAACTTCACCAGTTTTTTCCCCCCAAACGACATATTTATTGATTTTTACAACAACTTCAAACTAATATATCTGTAAATATGTGCATATACTTGTACACCTTCAAGAATATAACATAGATATCCCCAGATGTTGTGAAAGAGTTGGTTTTAGTGTTTCCTGTTTCATATTGTAAGTTCATCCCCCATGTGTGTCATGTATTGTTTTACATCCTGCTCTTCCAGGGGCCTATACTACGAAGCGAGATCAACATACCCAGGGTCTCTTTTCCTGATCTGGCTTCACTTAACCTGACAAAGGCAATCGCGCTAAGCGGTTACACGGCGCTGGTTAATCAACTCTTTAACTCAATCCAGGGTTTCTACGAGCGCGTTCACATAAAAGGGGCGATGACTGGAGCAAATGACCAATCACACATAGGGACTCTGAGCAAACTGTGATTTTAGAAAGACATGAAGAAGTTACTTCAGACTTAAATCCACTCAACTGCAACTGCTGGATGCAGGAAGGACAACTGGAAGAAATGACTGACCAGTCTCTGTTGAAGATGTAGGCTTCTATCAGTAAAGCTCGGTGAATATCTTTCATTATATGATTCATATCAAAAATCATCCTGTAAAGCCGAAGTGTGTCACGATCTGCTCTCAAAGCTCCTGAATCAAAAGACCTGATTGGTCAGTGGGTGATGTTTAGTTCAGGTTGATCTCTTATGTCGAACATAGGTGTTCAGCATAAGTTACCATGGCGATCTACCCCAGTACGAAGTGAACCACCTTCGAAGTACTTAAAGCTCAGGGTTAACCCTGAAGTTACCTCGATAACCGCAAATCCTGCTTCGTAGTGTTTTCCATGTTTCCCTCCAGTTTGCCCTCATTAGCGTCACCTGTTCACCAGCTCCGACCCACACACCTGTTGTAGATTTCCTTAATCAGCTCAGCAGCATATAGCCAGACGGTTTTCTTTGTTCTCTGCCAGCTCATTGTGTGTGTTTCCCCTGCTTTTGGATGATCGCCTGTTTGTTCTTTTTTTTGTCCCTGGACCTGTTTCGTTTTCCTGCCCACCTGCCACACCCCGGACTCTGTACTCTCCTTTGTTTTTCTAAATAAATATCTGTCCTATTTTTTTGTTGCACCCAGCTGCCAGCCTACTTGTGCTCTTTGCCTGCATTTGGGTCCAGTTTCCCTCATGTCCAGTGATTTGTGAGAGAATGATAACCTACAGGAATATTTCCATGATAGAGCAGCAACTCCTCTGGTGATGGGATGTGCAAAAAGATGTGTGCAAAGCGGTAGCAGAAGAAAGTGCCGTTAGATTTTATTTACTGGTCGAGGTTTTGACCTTCTGCCTTTCTGGAGAAGCGTTTGTGGAGATGTTGACGGCAAATTTGTGAGAGAGACAGGAAGTAGGACCTGCAACTAGGGCTGCACAATTAATCAACTATTAATCCTGATCACGATATTTTACTTACCCATGATTAAATAATTGATAGACGGCGATATTAGTGTCTTAAATGTGTGCGCCGCCTATAGAAAACCCTGCTGCATATCCAATCAAGAGTCTCCAAAACTAACAGCCAAAACATGCCAAACAGGAAGAGAGCTAGTCACTCCAAAAAGTCGAGCTGAAACGGCATTTCAAGAGTATCTAGCTTCCGTATCGTGACGTATTTCTGAGTGAAACAGGACGTTAATCGTTGGAGAAGTGGGCGTAGACAGACGTTTTCCACAGCGCAGTAGCTAGCTAACTGACCGAGCGTTCTTGGTGCTCTGCGGCTAAATGTTGCAGATTGATTGGTTGAAATTGTTTGGTGCTAACTTACGTAAGCACGCATGAAATTTAGTTTTAGCAGAAGAAAAAATGATCGGATTTTGATATAAGAATACGAAGAAATGGATTTTCTGATCTAAAAGGATTAAAATTACATTTTTCATTTCACTTCGACTTTAAACTGAAATTGTCATCGGTTGTTTGGAGGTGTTTTGGGTTTAGGGCAAGTGATGCCAATCAAGAAAAACTAATATAAAATAATATGCAAAGAGTGCATGAAACCTGTGTCTGCACCGCAAAGCAACACATCTAACTTGTTCAACCTCCTGAAAAAACATCACAAAGCTCGGCATGATGAATGTGTGAAGGCCAAGAGGAATAATGTCGCTACTCCCTGTACATGTCCAGCATCAAGTCAGACATCCACAACAGCGACGTTGTACAGCCTGACACCCTCTCCATCCAACTCCCGAAGAGGCACCAGTGCAATTTGCCTCTATAGAAGGTGCACCAACTTCAGGTAAAGAAGTTAATTTTAAGTCTTAGTTTAATGCAACATTTGATGAGCCGGAATGCAGCACAAAATGGAACTGAAAGCATTGCTCTGTTTATTTAAATGTGAAAGTACAATAATAAAATGTCATCTCAATATTGATCAAAATAATCGTGATCATCATCTTGGCCATAATCGAGCAGCCTTCCCTGCAACAAATGTCCTCATCCTCATTCCAGCTGTTCTTAAATTCAATCAGTGTTTGCCACGAAGATGCCCACTGATCCTCGTTTTAATTTATTCCCCCAACAACTACCAGATTCTAACTCACTTTCCGATGTAGCAGCATTTCCAACACACTGTCCGACTCCCTTCTGAAATTGCTTTTTCCGTCTTCAGATATATTCATGCAATTTGTTGTCGGATATTCTCGGGTCCTCTAAGTGCAGCCTCCTCCTCCCCCATGTCGAGCGAGGAAATGACTTTCGAGGAGTGCACATTGCTCCGAATCATTCAGTCAACAGTAAAGTGGACTCACACGACGACTCGCAGCGCCTCGGGGCAGCTTGCAACAGCATGTTAGCCGTGCATACACATCAGCATCCGCGGACGGCTCGTTATGATAATTCATCGGCCCTGAAATGAGAATGTGGTGCTGGGATCCCGAGGCGGAGGCTTAGCGTGCCGCTCGCTGCAGTTTAATCTAAGTTTTTCTGATCGTCTGTGAAACATTAGGAGTTAGGGACCAGTGGGTCAAATGATGTGATATTTTTGGGTCAAATTCTTCTCGAAGTTGGGTTGTTGTTAACCTTTTGTTTTTGGATTTCATGTGTCTTTAATTTGAAGAGAAAGGGACGGTTGATTTGAGAGTTAAAGAGACGACCATTCAGACGAATTAAAGGAAGGATGTGATCACTGTAATGTAATATGTCCTTTCAGTATTCAGTGGAGGATGTGGGAATTTAAAAAGTCCTGGACGAGCTTCACTTTTTAAATTAAAAGAAGCTGCCAGCTGAGGAATATTTTCTGACATGCAGGGGTGAATCAAATCTTTTCTTTCTTTCTACTGCAGCCTCAAACTCACTGAGGAGCACACACACAGACCAATCTGTCATCCAGCAGCACACAAACAATCACACACATTTAAAACGAGTAGGATTTGTCAATCGCAGTTTTTTGAAGCACAAATTAGTTAACCCCTCCTTACATACTCAACAATACCAGTGGCTTCCTCTTAGAAGGCTGCTTACGCTCTGGTATATATCCCTTTTTATTGACCGCTTCAATGTTATGAGACCATCAAATAGCCTGTTATGATTTGTTATCCCTAAAACTACAACGCCACTGGAACATGAATGGGTTTAATCACAGACCGGTCTCGGTGCCCATGCTGACCCCTGTCCACTGCCGAAAGCGCCTACAATGAGCTTTGGAGCATCAGAACTAGTCTGAGGAATCCCGTTTTCTTTTACTTCATGTGGATGCCCGAGTGCGTGTGCATCACTTACCTGGGGAAGACATGGCACCATGGGAAGAAGGCGAGCCGGCGGAGGCAGTGTGATGCTTTGTGCAATGTTCTGCTGGGAGACCTTGGGTCCTGCCAGTCAGGTGGATGTTACTTTAGGCTCGTTTCAAGATGAGCGAGGCCTGCGCAGAATTGATCGCCGCCTTGCCAAGCACATCGCATGACGGTTAGATTTTTGTCCGACTTGCTCTAAAAAACCAGACACATGGCGAGGCTTTGAAGTCCCGCGGGAGCGAGGCGGCCGCAGTTCACTGGGCCAGGCGCTGCAGTTGCTCTCCACCGACTGCACGCCTCTGTGCATGATGGGAAACGACTTGCTCTGGTTTGAATGAAGCGGCTATTGGCTGAGAAAAGCTTTGACACCCCCCACAAGGAAGTGATGAGACCTCTGTCTTATTCATCGTTATTCATTCAACTTTATGAAGTGTCAGACAGACACCAAACGGTTTTATCAAAGTACTGTCATTCACAATGTAATGCTTTAATCATTTCTCATGAACGCTGTCTTAAGAAACATAAATGCAACGGCGTTTATATCAAAATGACTATCAAAAGCCATGAATAAAATATAATGAGATTAAATACAATTAAAATAATAATGATAGTAATAATAATAACAACAACAAATAAAGACTTTATTCACTTCAATTTACAGTGAGGTGTTGGTATTACAGATAATTGACGAGGCGAGCAGCAAACTTGTCAAAAAATAAATCTGCAATCGGCTACTCTCGCCTGACGTCGAGGCGAGCCGGCAGTCATCTCGAACGAGCCTTTTGACACGTACAACCTACCTGAACATTGTTGCAGTCCAAGTACACCTCTTCATGGAAACGGTAAGCAGTGGCCTCTTTCAGCGGGTTAATGCGCCCTGCCACACTGCAGACATGGTTCAGAAATGGTTTGAGGAACACAGCAACGATTTCACAGCGTTGACTGATCCACGGAGGCTCCACCTCGCAACATACAGGACTTACAGGATCTGCTGCTCACGTCTTGGTGCCAGATACCTCAGCACACCTGCCTGGACGAATCAGGGCTGTTTTAGCGGCAAAGGGAAACACCTGCCACCAAAGTTTTACAGCCAGAAAGTCCTACATACAGCCATATTAAAAAACACAGGCGGAGGGCAGGGTCTCTACAGATGCAGAAACCACCACACACATGTAGTGGGTCACACGTGATGAGGAATTACATTGTCTATCTAGAAATCCCCGCTCATTTCTCTCTCATTCTTTCTCCCTGAAAAAGAGGTTCAGGCTATTAAATAACTGTATTTGGAACAAGTGGATGGGAGCAGCCAACCTCTGATATCTGTTTGATTTTCTCTCAGCCTCGGTTCTCAGATGTAGGTCACATGATGATTCATCTCAGAATCATCCTTGCAAAAAACAAACAAACAAGAAAAAAATGACAACATGGAGACGATAAGTGTGTGGGAGCTGCAGAGGCCGGCGCGATGCCTCCTTCCATCCCCGTCTCTCTGTCTTTATCTCCCTCTGTCTGCCTCGGTCATTTTCATTCTGTTTGCAGCTCGACGCCCTCACCATTTGTCCACACGACTCAGCGCAGTCGTCCTATCCGCCTCGACAAGGAGGGCCCTGCCAGACGCTCATTTGGAAATGGGTTAGGGCTGCATCAGTGACTCAATTGAGATGCATCTGAGGATGTTCGCCTCGCTCAGGGCCGCTACAGTTGTCGGTGACGTTTCTGCAGCTTCGATCAGAACGGCGACTGCTTTGTATTCGTTCAGACGTGCTCATTAATGTCAACCCGACGTGACAGCGAGGACAAATCTCAGGACTATTTATCTACTCACTTTGTTCCCTGTTGTGCTGCGCTGCCAAACAAGTATTTGTATTCAGAGTCGTTGTGACAGTTGAACTTTTCCTAACAGTAACGTTGGTTGAGAGTTTTACACACAGAGGTGGTGCACTGTGGCACAAGCTCTGATGCATGTTGATATATTCAGGTGAACTTCTTAAACAGTAGGTGACGTGAATGTTCCCAGGCTACTTTGTAAAACTGTAAATCCTCTTTTTTGTGTCACGTGATACAGTCTGTACGTACGCGCCCAGACACAGACAGTCCTCGTCGGCCGGACCAATTTTCTCTCAGGGCGGTTTTTTTTCAGGCCTGTGATGTAACTGTGGCGCTGACCTCTCAGTGGCAGCGAGGGGAAGCCTACACATAAAGCCTCCGAGCTGGATGGGACCTGACATCACTGTATGAACACGTCAAAGTGTGGCTCTGTACATTTTCAAGGCTCTGTCGCTTCTCACCATAAAGGATGTGATTTGTGGATGATACTATGAGTGTTCAGCGAACCTAAAGAATCACATTCGGAGTGTGGAGAGAGGGAAGCAATATACATGTCAATTTGATGATTTATGTACCACTTCAAGTATATTTTATAAAGATTTTTTTGGGCCATTTAGCCTTTATTAGATAGGACAGAAGAACAGAGACGGGCAGGATGGGGAGAAGAGCGCAAGGGAATGACAAGCAGCAAAGAGCCGAGAGCCAGAGTCAAACCTGCAGCCGCTGCGTCATGGACTGTGGCCTCTGTTTATGGGGCGCCTGCTCTACCTACCGAGCTAAACCAGCCCTGTTATCCAATTTAAAAGTCAAATATTCAAGAGTCAAGGGGTACCAGTTTAGCTCAGAGGTTAAATCGAGCGTCCCATACAGAGGCTACAGTCCTCGAAGCAGTGGCCCCGGGTTTGGCTCCCACCCTCGGCCCTTTGCTGCGTGTCATCCCCCACTCTCTCTTCCCCTGTTTCCAACACTATCCACTGTCCTCTCTCTATCTCAATAAAGCCATAAAAAATGCATTGATTTTCATCAATAGTTTTTTAACTTAATGAGATTTTGTCAGACAAAATAAACCAGCTTGGGTTATGTTTTTGGAAACCATTTATATACTAGCTGTGTCCCAACCCAGGGCCTTTGAAGGCCATATTTGAAGGCCGATTGCGTCACATAAGGCTGTCCTGAGTCGAAGGCTCCTTCAGATGCGGCAGACAAATGCGTCCTCTGTTTCCCCGGCCCAGTGTATCCCGAGATACATTTGAAATGAAATGGCGGACTTTCACGCGGCCAAGGAATTCCCTTTAACACGTAAAAGTTTTTGGTTTCAACTCAGTCGAGTAGCTAGCGATACGCATGTTTAAGAAAACGAAAGGGCCCTTGAAACAAATTATCTTTAAAATAATAAGTTAACTTACTCGACGTTAGTTATGTTAGCTAGTTAGCCCACTAGTTACCTGTTGCTAGGCGACAGGAGCAGCGCTTAGTGACGTAAGGGTATGGGCGGGAACAGCTGGTGATGCAAACAGGAAGGCCTCCGTAGACCAAACCGTCTCATTTCAGTTCGGCTTTAACGGTCTGCACAGGGTATAAATGGAGAATCCTCCGTGGACCGCCTCCTTCCCAGGCTGCAGCCCCTGAATTTAGGCACAGCTACTGTCATTTATTTTCTGTCGGCCTGTGTGAAGGGAAAGTATTGAGATAGTGCAGGTTAACGTAACTGTTTTTTCCCCCCACCTTATTCATGGAAATATTTAACTGTTAACTGATGAACTTGGTTAAGTAGTTTATCTCAACTTAAAACTCTGCTGGCTGCACAGTGGTGCAGTGGTTAGCTCTGTTGCCTCACATCTGTAAGGTTCCTAGTTTGGACGAAGTGGGCCTTTCTGTGTGGAGTTTGCATGTTCCCCCCGTGCATGCCTGGGTTCCCTATATGTACTCCAGCTTACACAGTCCAAAGACATGCTCGTTAGGTCATTGGTGACTCTAAATTGCCCCTGTGATTGGAAAGGATGTCTGTGTCTGTGTCAGCCCTGTGATTGACTGGCGTGTACCCTGCCTCTCGCCCAACGACAGCTGGGATAGGCTCCAGCCCCCCCTCGACCCCGAACAGAATAAGCGGTATAGATAATTGATGGATGGATACAACTCTTCTCTGTCAACTCATTTCAGTTGAGGAAACCAATTACTTTAAACCTTTTAAGTTGCATGAACACAAAAGAAATACCTCAAAATTCAGTGTATAAGACGTTCTTTTTTCATCTATTGATACAAAAATGTATAGTTTTTTTTCAATAGCTTCCATGTCATGTGACCCAGTATCCTAAAAATCAATGTCAGATGTCAACACTCACTGGGACAAATAAGACACATTACATTGGATTTAATTGCTGGTAATATTTTATATTAATATTTTTATGTAAAATGTCACATTATTTTGTTCTAACTTTAATATTTAGCTTATTGTGTGCATATCAAGAACCTTAAGCCTGTTAAGGTAAACTGCTTAAACAGGCTCTGTGTTGTGCTTGTGTCTCGTGAGCTCTTGTGAGCGGCCTTTGATGCTTCTTCGTTATCATCTATTCCTCTGTTGTATCTGTTAACTGTCTAATGAAGCAGGAATACTAACAAAACAGGTCTTTGAAAGAAAAGCCAGTGGGCCATGGAAGCATGGCGGTCTCTCGGGAAAGATGATGAAAACTCTGCTTGAAGAACTCATTTCTGGTGACTTTGCTTTGTTATTTCTTGAGTGGTGTATTTTACTGTTTTGAACAGGAATCAGCTTTGATATTAACTTAATACAAATGCAGATGCAACAAAAAAAGCCTAAAATAATTAAGTAATTGCAAAATTAAATTCTTTAAATCAAGGAAAATTGTATCAACACCATCTTAACCTGACTCTGTGATGGATGAACAGTTGCATGAATTAAAGTCGCATGTATTCAACAAAGATGTAGGGCCCTGTCTTATACCCAGCGCAAAAGTGCAGTGCAGCTGCTGTTGCTAATCTCCACCTAAAGCAGCTGTTGTTTTCAGGCCTAACATCCACAATGTTTAAGGAGCAAAGGTACTTTGCCCATCTGTGCGCCCATGGTCGTGTTGGTCTTATAATGAGGTGTGGTCAGGAGTTTGTTGGATGTCATGAGGCTGCTGAAGGTTATTGCACTGTTAACCAACAAATGCCTGGTTCACAGACATTTTTCTGACATTAAAGGGTGTATTAATCAGACTGTAAGATGCATAAACATTTCTAACATGCACACTGCTTACAACACGCATGGGACGTGTCTCTTCACATCATTGTAGGCATTTTGCAGCTATTCTGCCTCCACGCCTGATTCAACTCACGGTGCATTTGTGGATCTACTTAACTTAGGAGCAGATCTATTTCCTGAGCAGAAAACGGTTTGATTTTCCAATTTGCCAAATCCATACACCTAAAGGGGACATATCTTAGCTTTGCAATCGATTTCCTATTATTCTGTGTTTTTGAATCACGTTGGGAAAGTTTGTTTCATTTTAAAAATTGTATACATATTTCAATTGAATTATTTTTCGGAGCCCCATCTTCCTCCTGAAACGGACAAGCGGTTTTGCTTGTAAGGTCAGACCTTAGTCACGATCGGCAGTATTTAGAGTGACTGCGTAGCCCCTCCCGGCCACACTGCAAGGTTGTAGAAAACATGGCTGCTCTAGGATCAGTTATTCAGCCTTATATATACGAGCCAGAATGGCCAGGAGGTACTGGAATGGTAAGTTGAAATCTTGACAACGACTTGACTACAAGCTCGTGCAAGACGGCAGCCTGAGGTGAATGACGGTGAATGGCGATTGGTCCAGCTAAAGCGAGGTTTTACGTAGAAACCTGCAGCTGTTCTGAACGGCCCATTTCAGAGGCGACCTCTTTAAAAATGTAATTCTGGAAAAACATGGAATTATGCAGTTTTCACTTTCTCACAATAAACACCCAAAAATGTGAAACGCATTCAAAATATGAGAATATCCATTTAAATGATACGGCCCCTTTAAGACCATGCTCTTTACGTGGTTAAAAAGGGCTCTAGATGTTGAGCAGGTCAACCTAATCACATGCAGTACAATTGGTGCAGATCCTCTGTATTGTTTTTTTTTCTGACTGTATAAGAAGTGTTGCTTCAGTGACAACTATTTAGTGACTCATTGTTCACAGGACGCGGCTTTGTAATTGTTTACTCATTAGAAGATGAAGTTTTTAATCTCAGCTCTCCCTTGTTCCTGTCATGATTTGGAAACTGTAAACCAGCGTTCCTGCTCATCCTAAAGATTAATATACACGACAATGAAAGATGACAGTTATCAAATGGAATGTGGCATGATGATATATGAATTAAATCTGGTGTGAAATTAAGCATCTTCAAACAGAAACGACTGTAGTTGTTAATCAAGACGGATTCAAAGAACCACAACAATGACTTTCAGTGTCTTATCCTATTTTAATCCTATAATCATAATTAACATCACTGTTGTCTCCTCTTCAAAGCTCACCACAACGTTTCACCATTTTTTAAGAAGTGTTTTTCAAAGGGAAGAGCTTCTCTTGCTGTCAAATGTATTTTCTTGTTGTTTGATAAATCAGGGCGGACATCTAAAATCCATATGCTCTTGCAAGTGCGTCATCAACTTTGACAACATCAAAGGCAAACGTTGCGCTAAACTAGAAAATAACTCATATATGTGACGCGTCTTCCAACCACTTCATAAGGCAGAAATAATTATTCAAACTGCCAGTGATGTCACATTTTAACTGATCCATCTGTATGATAACTGAGCAAACTCATCCACTGATGAAGACGTCCTCGCAGGACCGTCCTTGAAAGTTCTGGAAAAGGTAGTTAGCTGCCTTGAGTTGGGATTGTGTTTTCATACTGATCTCTCATACTATGCTGTCATGCTTCACCTTCAAAGACAAAGTGAGATAACAAAATACTTTGCATGTGTTTAATGTTCAATTATTTCATACTATTTGCTGGTGACACACCCTGAACTCAGGGGAACACATACATTTACTCATGACCAGTTTAGCCACGCAACAGCTAACGTAGCTAACGTGTTAGCTAAGCATTTAACCACTTCCTTGCTAACATTACTGTGATAGTGCTACACAATATATTAAGAAAGGCATGAATTCCTCACTAATGGTCACTTCAGGTAAGAAGTGGCTTTATTTTAACATTAACTGATTTCGAACAGTGGCTAATGGGTTTAGAATAAGTTATTTTAGCTTAAAATATGGCCCAATATTCATCCTTCAGTTGCTGATAAATAAGGAAATGATAACAGCTGTGTCACAATTCAGGGGCTGCATCCTTTGAAGGCCGATTGCATCACAGCACGCGTTATAGGCCCCTTCAGATGCGGCCAACAAATGCGTCCTCCTTTTCCTGGGCCACGAAGGATGCATCGGGTGCATTCTTCGAGGCCTACCACACCCTGAGATTCACTGGACAGCAATTCAAACGAGATGGCGGACTCTTAAACAGCTGAGGAACACACTTTTATATGCAAAAGTTTTTGGTTTCAACTCAATTGAATAGCTAGCAATTCAAATGTGAAAAGAAAAACAAAAGGGCCCTTGAAACAAATTATCTTTAAATAGTTTACGGACTAGTTTAAGTTACGGACTTTAGTTATGCTAACTAGTTAGCCAGCTAGCTACCTATTGCTAGGCAACAGGAGCAGTGCTTGGTGATGCAAGGGCAAGGGCGGGAACAGCTGGTGATGCAAACAGGAAATCCTCCGTAGACCAGACCGTCTCATTTCAGTTGAGCGTCAGCGTCCTTTGAAGGATGCAGCCCATGAATTGAGACACAGTTAACGATCGTCTTATTCCACTTTGTTTATATGATTTGCAACTTTTTACACTGATAATCTTCCTGATTAAATATGTTACATCTACTGGGCCTCATGTCATCAGAGCTTTTTCTGGGACAACTCGGCTGATTGAATACTTTGTGATGACGTTTACAGCTTCTGAAAAAAGTGTATTAATGCAACTGAAGTTCAGATTGTTTTCTTAATCTAAATTAAACGCATTTGCAATTAAAGTGATTTGTGGTAAATAGACTAAAATAAAATTGTGATGTCTATTGATTTCTATTTTACAGGATAAATGTAGTGGCAAGGCAAGTTACAAAACCTCCCTGTTGGCTATTCAGTGACTCAAACTTGTCCAGATCGGAAACTCTATGATTAAAACAGCTCAATAGAGTTTCAGATCACATTTCAGCAGTGCTAAGTTCAATCAAATCCTCACATTGTCTGTATTAAGTCGATCTGTGTGTTTGGAGATGCTGTCAGAGAACGCAGCTTGTTGATTGATGAAACTTCTCTCTGCAGGACATCTGCCTCCTGTCACTGCAGCGTCCCCTCCTCCCCGTCTGTTTCTGTGAGGTTGGGACCTCGTGTCATACACACTATTACAGCTACATTACAGCCTGATTGACCGATTTTATCCTGCTGCGATCAAATTAATCTGGATGGGTCTGAAACAATGAATGATGATATAACCATCTGGGTGCCGGCCACTTGTCGTTCCAAAAATCAATTGGTGTTTGGCCAGAACAAACGCCTGCACAGAGAGTCCAATGTGGTGTGACGGGACACTTCTCTGAGAGAACAGGCGACTGAGGCAGCACTGCAGATACTGTGGTGTCACTTACAATGTAGCTTTCTTTTGTAGTGAATAATAGAAAATGTTCAGAGAGTATACTTTGTATTTGTTACATGTTTATATGTGTTTACAGGAGGAATGCATGATTGTGGCCAGTGTAAAACATGAGAGTCATATATCTGTAGTAGAATACATGTTTCTTATCCACTATAGTGCACTGAAGAAACCTGGGTAAATAACAAATGTATCCCCAAGATTATTTGCCCTGTAGAGTACATCTTGACTGAGGAGGAAGCATGGAAATAACTTATATTTGCTAACTATCTTCTTATCCTCAGGTGTGAATGAACTAAAGCTTTTGAACTGCGTTTTAAAACACAAACGTAGAATTATCAGTTATAGGTATAATAATGATAAATAGCTATATTGTGCATTCCTGTGGCATTAACTTGTGGTGCAATAAGCAAAAAATCCTGCATTGAAAAGGTACTTATTTAAAGCTTAATCAACTAAATATGTTCAAGATGTGACTGCAACTACTGACATTTTACCATCGCTGCACTACAGTTGCTTATTTACACATTCAGCGGATACAGTGACACATTATTTGGAGTTGTGTCTTAGGCCAGCAGGAGAACAAAGGTCTAATATTTACTCTCCTTTTAGCTGTGTTTCCCGCTCGTCGATAAGAGCGTGTGACAGCCTTTTGGTGCTGAACAGGTGGTGTTCAGTGGATTTATAGGTCCCTTTTTTGGTGGAAACTGCTGCCTGCTGGAACCAAACAACCAGAACAGTCATTTTGCAGGTTGTAAACAAACAATGTGGAGATGAGGTGAGTCATGTGATAGTCCTCTGGGGAGTGGGTTTGCCACCATGAGCATCATAATAAAAGAATGTATTTTTGTGCAAAGTGGAGTTTATAATAACTGTAGACTTTTTTTCTTTCGCCTTTCAATCAATTTATCAATTTAACTTTATTTGTTTAACACTTTTTATAAGTGCTTCACACCAAATAATCCCACAAACACACATACAATAATGGACTAATGACTTTGTGATTTATAAAACACTTAATAATAGCATCATTCAATAAAAAAAACACTATTATATAATTATAAATCTCCTCAACGTGCAGGGCCCTGTGTTTAAAGGCCCTACACGCTCACACGTGTGTTCAGGAGATCTGATCAGACCTCTGCTTTGGTCAGTGTTGGGTGGATCTTGGACCCAAAAGCACACCTCAGGGAACAGGCAGGTTCTGGGGAGCAGTTAAAGGGGCAGAGGTCGACAAGCCTGGAGTCAAGGAGGCAGAGAAAAAAGGCAGGACTGTTTGGTAAGGCCGGGCTCAGGCTGCAGGTGTTATGGGCAGATGTGTTATGCATGTTTGAGATTAGAGACCATGTTTCTATATTCAAAAAGTCCTGCAGCCTGAGACAGGCCTAACAAGCATATGACATGATCTGACGTTAAGTAAATGGTAATGGGACAGTGGATTTACTGCAGAAATGAGGGGAACAATGAGAAAACAGGTGTGCAGTCAGGCGGGGAAGGATAGGTGAATGGCGGGAAGAGGGAGGATACTGCAGGTAAAGATCCAAAAAGACAGGAGAGTTAATGTAATGGAAAGGCAGAAGCACATGGAACAGAATCAGGCTGAAGTTGAAGTGAGGACAATGAGGATTACAACAGGTCACTAAACACAACATGCTACTTAGGATGAGAAAGGTGTTAGTCAGTTATCCTGCCCTAACACAAGCTAGCACAATCTAGAATTACCGCCTTGCGCTTGTATGCCTACATTTCTGTCTGTGTGGACTCTAGATGTTGGAGTTATTAAACAAAAGTATTACGTGTATGTTTTGGCAAAATTGAAGTTAATACTTGGCGACATGTATGATTCCACTGAGAAATATGCTGCCCTCACTTAGAGACTATTTTTCCAGAAGAGGAGAGAGCACTGATAAAGAGCTTTGACACACTTAAGTTCAATATAAGCAAGATCAAAGAGCTTGTTGTGGCTCACCAGAGGAACACGAGGCCCCCTGTCCCGGTTGTCATCCAGTGAGAGGAAGTGAAAAGGGTGGATTCCTACAAGTACCTTGGGGTCTAAATCAATAAAAATTGGATTGGAGGGACGCATATGAAGCATTATACTGTCACAGTGAAGTTGACCTTTCATCTTTTGGGCATAAGATATCATCACTTCATCATTTTAAACCTATTAGATATGTGTATGAAATTTTGTCATAATTAGCCTATGAATTCTTGAGTTATGGCCACGAACGTGTTTTGTGAGGTCACAGTGATCTTGACCTTTGACCTTTGACCACCAAAATTAAGTCCAAGTAGACGTTTATGCCAAATTTTGAGAAATTCCTTCAAGGCATTCCTGAGATATCATGTTCACAAGAATGGGACGGACGTGAGATCACAGTAACCAAGAGGACGTTTGTGCCAACTTTCATCATAATTAATGTAGGAATTCTGGAGTTATAACCAGTAACGTGTTTCGGGAGATCACAGTGACCTTGACCTTTGACCTTTGATCACCAAAATCTAATCAGTTCATCCTTGAGTTCAAGTGGACAATTGTGCCAAATTTGAAGAAAGGCCTTGAGGCGTTTCTGAGATATCGTGATAAGAGTGGGACGGACAACCTGAAAACATAATGCCTCTGTCCACGGCTGTCGCCGGCGTGGAGGCATAAAAACGATAAAACACACTATCCATGTCTTTTTACTGAACTTATTTTTTGGAGCTTTTGTCTGAGCATGAATGCAGCTCACAAATCTGCGGCTGTTTACAGAATGAAATCTGTGTTAGAGACCCTTCACTCACCCAGACCTAACACTAACCAGATTGTGAGTGCAGATTTAACAGCAGGATCAATTTGACCCAAGGCTTCTTGTTTTCTCAGTAGATAAACTCTGACTTGTGTTTTGGCTTATTTTTTATGTTTACAATTATGATTTTGGATGAAGGTTTATTTATGAGCAGTGACTCATAGTGTTTGAGGGGAAATCTGAGCCGCATTTTACCAAAGCATCTTAGGCGTTCTGATTGTTCTGACAGTTCTTACTTATTCACATGTCACAGGAAACAAAACGTTTGAATGAATATGTGTTATTTAGCATGAGCACGATTTTTACACTTGCTATTTCTGGGTCACAGCAGCGGAGGCATCCAGTATTTTGATTTTTTTGCCTTTTTTCTGTGTGGGTGGGGCTGGATTTGAATTTATGGATTTACAAGAACAAAATAGCTTCACAATTGTTGATAAAAGAAGAAAGATTTGGCAAATAATCACTTCTGCAATGTGCAGGGTTAGATTCATCCTCAGCAGTGAAGTCTTTGTCCTGTGTGTGCAACATTAAAATTGGTCTTTTGTTGCCTTATATTTTTTAATTTTAGTCACTTTATTCGATTGAAATTTTGTTAATCATCATTTTATAACATAGCTTTGCAAAATAATATGACTAATTAATCCAACCATTATGTCACTTCGTTATAACTCCCATCCATCAATGTGATGTAATCTACTCTTATTTAAACTGGTTATCTAACATAATAGAATTTCACCTGAGTCAGCCTTTCATCCATCCTCCATGCCCTACCCTAAAGTGAAGTAAGAATATAATTCAAACCAACATTAAACTAATAGGAATTAGATGGATACTTAATCTGGCTCTAATTATATAATGTATCTCATCATACAGCCCTTCATTCATTGATCTACACACATCTAATTTAACCTAAATGTAGTCCAATCAAATTTGATCTTTAACCTAATTTTATTTAATTTGATCAAACCAGAATGTTACCAAATCTTATTTTATCAGACTCCAACCGTGGACGTCACACATGCGACACTGTTTGGATATCTGGGAAGTGTGCTCCCGCAATTACCGTTTATCACGAAAGGTGTCGCCAAAGAGAACGAAACTGAGATCTTCGAGATTATATCTTAAAAACTGTAGATTAGAATGAATAAATATAGGATGAAGATTAGACCAATGACTAGATTTATGTTATTTATAAGGGTTCTTAAATACGTAAATACTGCATCTTTGTCTAAACGCATTTGCAAACCCTGTTGAAAAAACACTTTATTCAGTGTTCAGATTCACAGTTTTTGCCCTCAAAGCCACCGTGCATGTCTGGAAAAATAAACCCTGGGAGTGGAAAAGCAACACTGCTGAGGCCTCCAAATAAACTCAATGAATAAAAGACGAAGTGTGGCTCAGTTGCAGCCAGGTGTTGGATTGAACTTCCTCTCCTGAAGTCCTCGGAGTGACATCACCCTCTGATAAAGTTTATGACTCAGAAGGCCCAAACTGTGAACGCTGGCTTAGAGACACCGACAGCCATTCAGCCGGACAGCTGGAGGTGGCTGAGCGACCGTGTGGTGGGGAATTGTCCATCCTCCCCGTTTGACACTTGGGCGGACTCTGACAGATAAATGACCGGACGTGATTCACAGCTTGTCATGATGATTCTTGGGAATATGGGGCTGCAGTCGCTGCTGCAGGACGACTCACTGCACTGCAGGAGGAACAGTTTTTGGATGTGACAGAAGTGGGCTCCAGATAGTAATTTCACATGAATGCTTTGAATATAACTACCACACAGAAACAAATTGCGTTAGTGCTTAGCCACAAACATGTTCATGATCTGCTAGTCAAGTATCTCTGCAACTTTTGACCCACATAGCACCTGCAAACCTGAGCTCATCATCTTTACTCTCTTTTTTCCTGCAGCACACTCATAATTTTTTCCCCCTGTAGTGTTCTTTTGGATCGATATATTCTTAGGGATGTTTATACTTTTCGTTCAGGGCTTCATTAATCCAGATTTCATTAAACATTTAGCTTTACTTCAGGCTTCAACATCATCATCTCTCATTCATTGCCGTTAATGAACATATATATTAGCTGTCAGCACTCTGGCTGCTTATTCTATCTTTTTACCGTGTGATTGTTTAAAATTGTTGGCTGCATTTTTAAATATGCAATAAGACCATACTCAGGTGCCGAACTGTGCAAAATTAGTAGCACTTTCAAATTTAATTGTTTATATAAGCATTTTTATATCATTCGGATTGCTTGTGAGCGTGAGGGAAAGGTGCAGCAGTGCATTCACCTGTTCATAGACGTTGCTAAATTACATAATATTATCAGCTGCCAATTTGCACACTTGTTTTTTTTTACCACTATAGAGCTAAAAATATGTGTGAAACTGAACATGATTTAATCTGTTCTTCATCAGTGTTGCCCTAAGCTTTGCACTAACCCAAGTATTAAATGGCCCTGCCCTAATTGTTTTCACCTGTGCCTGATTAACCTCACCGTCCCATATAGTCTATCGTACGTCTATGATATTTTGTGTGTTTTCTGTGCCTTTTCACGTATTTTTTCACCCCTTTTGCAGTTTTGTTTGTCTTAAGTAAATCTCAAAGTCTGCATTTGGGTCTTCTCTCTTTGTATTAAAACCCAAACTTGATAGAAACCCGGAAAAAAAGGCACATTTCAGAGTGTATTTTTTGGTTGGAGCTAAGGTATGACTTACTTGAAGAACATTGTCAACTGTACTATCAACTTGTACGTGTGCGTTTTAACCCCAAACTGAGCATTTAAATCAGTTTACTTTCATATTGTGGCGCAAATGAATACACCCACCCTGCATCTAATAGAATTCAATGGAGATTTGTCCCCAGTTGTTTGTTGGCTTTTCTACCAGTAGGGTTTGTGGCGGTTGTTATTTTAAGAGCTCTGATTTTCCCTGTCACGCACACAGAGGTCCCAGAGTCAAAGGACTGGGGAAAAAAACACAAACACTACATGGGGGCAACCACCCGCAGGTGATCCGCACATCATCCCACTGTCACTATCCTCCAGTTTGCCCTCTCAGGTTTCTGTGCAGAAAACGAATGCTGTTATTGTTGTAGTTGGGGGACGAAATAACAGGGACTTAGTCACGCTGCAGAAAAAGTACCTGAGGGGAATCCACTTCCTCCAACAGGCAGCTCAGCTTCTGTGTAATAGGAGATGAGGAGGATGACTAAGTTTGATGGGCTTTCACAGTAAATTCTCTTAGTTCCCTCCCATCAAAAGACGTGCTTAAACCCGCTTTGGGGAAAATAAAATGTATTTTTTTTAGATCTAACTCTTTGGTAAGCCTCTTCAGCTTTGTCGCAGAAATCTGCCGCTTCAATATATCATAGAGAGCTCAGATGAAACTGTCGGAAAAGTTCAACCAAAATCCCATTGACATTTATAACTGAAAAACTGAAAATAAAGCCTTGGAAAAGAGCCTTTCTAACATTATATACCATTACATGAAATTGCACTGTTTTATAAATTTCGATTTTACAACAGTTTCTTGTAGTAGATGTACTTTTCTTTCTATTTTTCTACTCTATGTCTGTTGTTTATTTTTATTTTATCTAAGTTTCTTGACAGCAGGAGTACTCCTTTTTTACTTTGATCTCTATTTTCTATTCTATTTCTATGTTTACTCTTCAGTCAAATATCTTGCATGTGTAAATCTATTTGGCAAGAGACCCACATTTTGATTCTGATATGGCCCAATGGTGGTTTTTTGAAAAGTGATCAGAATCATAATCAGAAATACTTTTATTTACCCCCTGGGAGAAATTTAGGCGTTACAGCTGCTCTGATACTGAGAGAAGCATGTAGAAATATAGGAAATAGAAATAAGAAATATGTCAAGTACGTGAAGTATATACACCATAGATAAGAAATAAAGATAAAATATAAAATATAAAAATGCTGAGAAATGGGCACTATGGTGATTTAAATATGAATGTCAGAATTAAATAGAATTGCCAGAATAAGAGTGAATACAGTTAAAGAGTTAAGTACTTAAAATTAAATTGAATTATTAGTGATTAATATGTGATTTATTTATTCAACATTGTTTGCGCTCTTGAACGCAACATTTCCCATCAAATACGTGGCGTCTAACTGGCTGATATACTATATATATACATGTAGACAAAAAACCAATCGATGATCATATTTTCATTTACGTCATGACGTTCTAGTCACGTGAGTGGTGATTACCGTTGACCTTATTTGACTGCTGTGATTGGTTTGTTTATATCACAACAAGTTTGATAGCTTTGGGGAGTAAAGTTAACGTGCTAAAGTAAAGTTAGTTTAAATGTTTCTGGTCTCAGTTAGCCTACTTGAAATGTTGAGTCCATGCGGTGAAACACATTAAGTTCGTGCGGTCTAATGAACTGATTATGGACCGCAAAAAAACAGAACTTAAAACCGTTGGAGCGCATGATTTTGCTTGCAAATGTTTACAGACTGCGAATTCTAGCCAGACTATGCTAACATGTTGGAGAACATGGTGATAACAGACATGGGGGATAAACGCTGTGGAGGATGAAGAAGAGGACTGCCCGAATGAGCTGAAAATTGTAAGTAATCTCAAAGTAATCTACTTTCGTCAAATGCGGCGTGCATCGGGCTAATGTTTGCTAACGTTAGCTACAGCTGGCAGGTAGCTGCTAGCGATCAGGAGTTGTATATGGCTGTTTCTATAGTAACCTTAGACACATTAGCAGTGCCCACTCGTTTTTGCTCACAGCTGAAATATTTTGTAAATCCATAGATGCTAACTGTGGGGACTGTGATGTGGAGTGTGACTTGGTTTGGGTTGTATTTAGTATGCATTTGCAAGGTTCTCTATTCATGTATGGAATTAATAATGCTTGCATTGTACATTAATTAACCTACATTTCAATTATAAAACGAGACTAATTAAAAAAAATTTTTTCCTAAAGTAAACACAAAGTAATGAGTAATAGTGATGACTGAATGGGTTTTAGATGGTTTAGACAGCAGAGGCTACAGCTAGAAAGTTGGAAAAAAGACATCAGATGACTGAAGTGAGTGTTGGTGAATTTTTGGATATGGATGAAACAAAGTTATGTTGACATGCTGTACTTTTTAAAACAATTTTTTATGAGGGCTGCAGTTTTTTTTTTTTTTACTTTGCTGACAAAGTAATCATTGTTTTAAAGCAATTGCTTTAGTGTTATGTAGTAGACTCCAGGATCAGGCTTGAATGGCTGAATGACAGATTGCATTTAGATACAGAGGCAAGTTAGGAAGTTGAGTCATGGCTTTGCTTCTACAATGTCTGCATTAATAGGACAAGAGTAAAGATCCATCACTATTTTCTTTACCAGTTTCTCCTTCACACTAACTGCTTAAATCCACTATGAAGAACTTTAGTTTTTGTGTAGATTTTTGCTTGTGTACCAAAATAGGTACAGCTGGTGCTCTAAAGATCTTGATCTGGCTAGTGTGTTTTTTAGGAAATAAAATAACTGAGCTATTTACACTATGCAAAGTGATGGTTTATTAATCTTAATGTATTTGTGGCTATGTCAGTTTTATAACTTTATTTAACTTTGTAAACTTTGTGACAACTGTTAAGAATAACTACAGTATTTATAATGGCCGATGGTCTAGTTTCCTCTTGTAGGTACTATAGAGTATCAGAGACTTTCCATAAACAGTTAAAGTCCAAACATTGGGTTTCCTTTTTCTCAAGTATCTAATCTACATTTTGTTCTTTTCATGTTCTTTTCATGTAAAACATTTTCAAATCAACAGTACCAAATGGTGGACATTTGCAGAGCTGCTTTGCTCGGGCAGTTCTTGTCAGGCGTCCCGGTGCTGGACAGCGAGCCAGCCAGCGTCACATTGAGCAGAGCAGGCAGGTCCATTCATCACTGGCTGCTGCTGTTCGCTCAGCAAATGATACATTGGCAGCTGACAGATGTGGGTCACTTTTGTGGGCCACAATGATAATCGGCGTCTGTGCCACCATGAGTCTGATATTTGGAGTCTGTGAAAGTGGCACCAAATCTGCCGAGGTTCCCTCAAACAAAATCAGAATGTATATTTACTGACTGAGGAGCCATTTCTCACCTAAAGAAGTAGTATTTTTTTCACAGAGGATATTTTGACACTTCACAGTAGGAAAGTAGACATGTAAAAATAAAATAAATGATGGCTGAATTCCATTTAGCTGCTTTAGTTCAGCTGACAGTGCAGCCACACTTAAAAGGACTGAGCTATCTTTAACAGCATCAATTTTTCGACTAAGACAAGTAGAAAAAAAGTCTACTTAAAAAAAACGAACTATTAGGAAGTGATTGTCAAATTATTTGAGTCATTTCTGGAGTAGTTTGGATTTTTTTTTAGATATATTTATTAGTAGTAAGCATAATTAAATGCTCGGATTGTGGGGGCAGTGATCCATGGAATTGGTTAAGCATGAGGGGCAACATGAGTCAGCTGTAAAGTGGAGAGTGGAAATGAAGTTAAATAAACCTGTTTCACACACAAAGAAGCTTATTAAGATTCTGGTGAGCAATATTTCTTTTCAATATTTTTGACCTGAAAGAAAAAATAAGTTAATGCGCAAAGAAGTCAAGGAAACTTGACTACTGTGCTCTTGATTTTGCTGCCAAAATAGCAGGAGTACACTGAGTTTTAAAGTCTGAGTCTTAAATTGACATTTTAACTGCGTTTTTTATGCTTTTAAGAACCTTTCTGTGATTAAAACAGAGCAGCATATTGCACCCTTTGCTTGCATGCAGCTTTGAAGCACTGTATGTACATTTTTTATCACAAAGAGGATGCTGATGTTATTTAAATTAGTTTAAAAGCAAACCTCTGTGATGTTATGAACAGTGGCGTATATGTCTTGTTCTGCTGGATGACATCAGCTCTGTGTGGGAAATCCCGACAGCTGTGAACTGTTTCAAACTCAAAGCCTATTAGTGAGGTTGCGTTTTCCCCATTGACAAGTTTTGGCTTTTGTTAACTGCAACTAATTCATCTTTTGTGTGCAGGCCAAAGACACGCAAAGTACACAATGCACACAATGCAAGCTCATAGATTATCCCTCATTTCAACAGGACGACAACTGTCTCAAACAAAGCATCAAATATCCCCAGAACACCCCTGCTGGAGGATTTGATGGAGACATTTTTTAATGTGTTACCATAATCTTCTGCAGGCCATTTGTACTCTATTAACCCGTCCTTTAAGAAAGAAACAATGAAAAGGGGAACAAAAAGGAACAGGTTGATCCTTTCACATCGACCTGCACCCTTTACAGAGCTGAAGAACCATCAGAAACACAATGCCCTCTTTTCATCTGCAGCCCAACCTCAGTACACAAAGGCATGTGAGGTGCAGTGCAACTCAGTGTGGACGCTTTATTGTGCAGCTTTATAGCAGAAATGCAAACTCTGCTTGTATAACATGTGGGTGGAGGAGGTTGTTTAGATACAGAAGAATGTATGGGTGGACTTGACACGTAATGACACAACCTTGAAACTTCACATGTCAGCTTGTCGGTGTGTTTGCTTTGAAGTAGGTCGTATTCCTGCAACACACGGGATGAAAATATGTGTTTTCTATGCTCAATATGTTTGTGATGATGCAGGCTCTGAAAAGCTTCCAAAGATCATCTATAAGATGAATGTATAGATCATTTCACAGCCTCTTGTATCCTCCAGCGTAGCATTCTGAATCTGCATTTCCTCTAAATAAGCTTGATGTTGCAGTTTCCAAAGACTCATTGTGTTCAGCTGCACGGTGGAATCTTGCGTACAGTGTGACCTAGTATTATAAACAGAATAATTATTATACATTTATAATAAAGTAGCTGCATGTTCTAGTACATACAGTACCAAAGTCAACAGGATTTTTATCACCTGTATTGTTTTATGCTGTGTCTAGTTGCACTGAGTGATGCTGGGAGAAGCAGTGGGCGCTCATGTCAGCGATGTTTAGTCCCTGAGTGGAGAATCAGTGGATGCAGTGTACTTCACTCTGCCTGTTGTTGTGTTCCTCTCTGCTCTGCTCCACTGTATGTAAGTAAGAGAGGCTAAATGAACCATGCATTGTGCGACCTGACCCTCCCTCGATGTTGCCAGAGTTGTTTTATATATTGTAGTTGCACAAAACATAGTGCAGCGTGCTAGGAAATCATTAGGACAATGTTTTTTTTTTTCTTTTTTAAAAACAGAATGGTTTTGAATTATGTTTTTTCAGAGCCAAAATCACACTGTGCATTTGCACAGGGATTGAAAAAAAGCTATTGTGATTCCTCCCACCTGTGATGCCTATTATTTTATGTGCTAACTTAAAGGGCAATCAGTGCGCAGACCACCGCCAAGCACAATAATCCGGTCGTCATATATGCAAATCACCAAGCTGTAGTGTCACCCTCTTTGCTGTTATGTTCTTCTAAACCAGAAGTGTTTCACATATTTACACACACATATTTTTAAAACTAGAAAAGACTTAATTCTTCATGTGCATGTGTACAAAATAAACACGTGAACTGAGAAACATCATGAGCATGACAGCTTGCTATCAAAGACACAGGTGTTTCATTCTTTCCAACATTATTGCTTCTTCATTAGTTGGTTCTGGATCTTTTCTGAAATGTAATGGCGTATTCCTTGATCCATGCTACAACTGCCCAACGAGTTTCATTAAAACTGGGCCAGTAGTTTTTTCTGTAATTATACAGAAAAACAAAGCGTCCTTGGCACTAGCACCTAGCTAATCCACTCAGTAGGGTTTATATCTCCAACAGGTGCGTTTGGATGCAGATCAGGGAGTGCGGGGCAGGCAGGTGTCCTGATATGTTCCACTAAAGTTAGCACAATACACGATGAATAAATACCCACTTTGTTATCTTCACCATCATCTTGACTTGTGCAGTAGTCCTCATGCGGGAGGATGCCATTGTCCTTGTTAGCAAAAGGACCGTTAAGCTGCCATAAGCCCTGATCAGCAGGCTTCTTTATACGTTATTAGTTTTTGCTTCTCACAAAATAGTTTTGACAAGTTGCAGTTGGCATTGTGTTTACATTTTTATAACAACTAGTCTCAGCTTCAAAACAATGCAAGCTTGATGTTAGAGAAGCATGCCTATCTGTCTCTATCATCCTTGCGCCCACAGTCTCTCTATCAATGTGTTTGCATTTAGCTGAGAGATTGTGTCCCTGCTGAGTAGAGGAGTTTTTGTTGTTTGACAAATATCACCAGAATGATTGATGAAAAACACAGTAAGAACTGCACAAAGTGCACAGACAGGGGACATCCTCATTAGACAGGCTACTTCAGCAAAAGTAGCAGCAACTACATGAGTGAACGAATGTTGTGTTTTTACATTGCTCCATTTCTTACACACTCTCCTTTTGAAGCAGAACCATCTTTTAAGCACATCGCAACACACACTCAAACAGGCAGTGTTGACAAAGTGACAGTAATTTAATTATTCCTAATAACAAATGTTCTGATCAGTCAGGAATAGCCTGGTTAAATATTAATACATATTTACAGACTTTGTGGCCTAATTCTTCCCTTCAACAACTCACCAAAATCAATCTGGTAGGCAAACCCGTGAAAATATTTAATACTTGTGATCAGTGTCTATGATGAAAGTGGCATTAGAACGTATTTGGCCACACAATTTGGGCATCTATACCTGAATTTTTTTCTCTGCAAGGCCCCGTGCCTGGCTACTTTATGTCTGTGTGAAAAGCACTTTACATCCTGTAGTAGCAGAGACGATGCAGGAGCAGAGGGGGTCTTTATTTGCAATGATGATCCTTTAAATAATTGATATAGTGACATGACCACAGATTAAAGTCTTGGGTTGATTTGGGGTTTAGGTTCCCCCATTGGTCCATGGAACTTCCCAAATCAACTGTAAGTAAGCAGTTGTGTTGAAGTCTGTTCCCCCCTCAGATAGTGTTTCCTGCAGTGACCTCAACAGTTGGAATAAGAAGCAAATGGTCAATAATGGTACAAAACAGAGCCATAATGAAAATAGGTATTTAATAAATTGTGATTCACTGCATACAAGAGAGGTCAATGAGCATTCAGGCATAAATAGCCTGATGGTTCCAGTAGTATGTGAGATTGTGCAAATAAATACACACACACGACTGCACACATGATTCCCTCCAGGCTTATTCCTGGCAGAGATAATGAACCAAATGTAAGTTGAATTCCAAATCAAATTTGACAGATCCAATTAGCTGCCTACAGCTCCTGCACTGTGCCATAAAGTACTATTAACACAGTCATTCAGATGAGTTTTTGTTGCCAATTTTTCCCTACTTATTTACCAACTCAAAAGTCATACTATGCAATAATAAGAAAGCAGGAAAAGTCTCCTGTTTTGCAGTTGTATTAGCACTCGATGAAAACAGGAGAATGAGCACCTGTTACGTTACTGTTGGTGTGCTCATTCCGGCTCTGCAGATTACAGTAAGAGATGTCAGATTAGCTTTAAACTCTTGATACTTCCTTGCAAGAAATAACAGCCGATTACATGCTAACATACAGGCGATATCTTGTGAGGATTTATGGCTGACCGCCGGGGTCAGCCCTACACATGGGGTCTGTATTTGACTGACCGACCGACTGACAGTACTTTCAGAGCTAAATAAAGTAAAAGAAATAACAACAACAACGGCCCAGGAAACACTTCAAAATAAAAGCATTGTCTACAAACGAGGGGAGTCAGAATTCCAGATCGGGATTTTACTTTGAAAAGGCATACGGGAAGTGTTGACCTACTTTACTCTTCGTGCCTGTGACCTTTACTACAGGAAGAGATGTTAATATTGCTGTCAGAGATCAATAGGACTCATTACGTTGATTTTCACTGTGTTTTGACCGAGAACTGCGCACGGCTCGTGGTGATAATAGGTGAGCCTCCTATTCTCGGCGCGTGAGTCACGCGAGATATGTGCGTGTGTCGCGCCAGCATTGTGAAGACTCACGCACACTGACCTGATGCCGTCAGCCACATACTAGGTTTTGACCTAGTCTTTTAAACTTATAAGATTAACCTGCAAGGCCCTTAAGAATTTCCTCTTAAAGCTCCGTAATGACGTCCCTGAATCTAAAGTTCACTTTTAAAAGGAGTTATTTGTTTTTTGTCTGTTCTTTTCATCAATGTCCAAAACTATATCTGTGGTGGGTGTGACAGCTCCCTAAACAAGCAGGGGAAAAGACTTGCGGTAACAGGCACATTTTCGACCTACTGCTACACTCAGCAAAATCCATAAATCCATAGAGAGCCATACAAGGTATGAGGGTTTGGGTTGTGCAGTATGTCCACTCTTACACTGTGCATGCTTTACTTTAGCAGGCACGAGTGAATGATTACCGAATCATTGTGTATGATAGATTACAGTGAAGCACACATCCAATTTTAAATTCATTATTATCAGACCCATTCATTTTGCACTTCTGTAAGTGCCTGTTTAAATTCCTATTTAAATGCTTTATGTCATACAAATATATTTCAATGCACTATATATCGCACAGGCTGTCTTTAGAGTTTACTATTTAATTCCCACATGAAGCATTGCAATTTTAACAGTGAACAGGAACACTGCAGGCGAGACAACAAAGAAAAAGGCTGACGCTTTAAACCCGCACAGTACCTTAAACCAGAAACGGTCCAGATCTCATTAGATGGTCCATGCATAAAGCAGCAGCGACATTAATTCCTCTGCACTGCCCGTCTGTGGACCTGGACCGGCACAGCATCACTACATCCTGCCAGTCTGTCATCTCTGATGATCAATAGCAGTGAACAGAAGGCAGCTGGAAGCCTCCCTCTCAAAACTTATAGAGTGTGCCAACTCATTTTTGTTGGCACTCCTCGATTAGTCTTTAATCTCTCTGGCCTTTTGCAGAATCCTATTCATCATTGATAAAATAAACTGTCGACTGAGATATCACAAGGCTGCACAATAAAAGTAGGACATGCTGGATACCTTTGAAGATTGTTTATGGTTAAATGCAAAAAGAACTCACAGAGTTTAAACAGTTTGGATCTTTTTAGCCATTCAAATATACTCCTTGAAATATACTCATTCACATAAACACTTGATAATCAACAAAATCTGGTGTTTCATGTACACAATATTTAATGTGTAAATCAAAAGTCTTTCATTGTTTTGTACAAAATAGATGTGATGACCAGTTATATTGCCGCTAAAGTTGTCTTTTCAGCAGGTGTCCTAAAGGTGCCGCTGTCTTGTACAGAGAATGGACAGTGGTTTGCTCAAGGTCGGATGATGAAAAACCAAACCAGCTCCAAAACCCTGTGGAGCACACCTGTCTTAGTGCAAGTCACCATGTTGACAGCTTTTCTGTGTGTGTGTGTGTGTGTGTGTGCATTACCATTAAACAATGGCATAACAGGGAATTGGTTGCAGCTCTGTAACAAAATTGCCCAAGTTAAACCGAAAATGGACTGTACTTTTATAGCGCTTTTCTAGTCTTTGCGACCACTCAAAGCTGCTTTTTTACACTACATGTCACATTCACCCATTCACACACTGATGGCAGAGGCTGCTACGTAAAGTGCCCAACTGTCAATCAGATAACACATTCATACCCGTTGTCTATGCCACCGGGAGCAATTTGGGGTTCAGTGTCTTGCCCAAGGACACTTCGACATGTAGCCTGAGGGAGCTGGGGATCGAACCTCCGACCTTCCGATTGAAAGACAACCGACTCTACCACTGAGCCACAGCCGCCGAAAACTAAATTAAATTTTCAAACATATTTTTAACTGTAAATTTCAAATTTATTGATAGAATTGATCCACAGCAAATGTCTATGATAATTGTGTGCTTGGTCTATTTATTAGTGTTTATTTTGAGTATCAGTGTTGATTTAATGAAACGGGCAACGATGCAAAATTTCAAATTTGTAGTTAAACTATAAATTATTTTTATGTACTTTGAGGGCGCATAATCAGCAGCACGTTAGGGTTTTTGCACTGATAGCACCTATTTTCTATACAAAAGCATTGCAGTTCAGTGTTTTCAGTGCAAAAACTCCCTCTGCATCAGCTGTTTTTTGTCACTGCGCTCACAGAGCTCTCAGTTGAAAAAAGTTACACCGCTGCGCTCATCAATGTCACTTCTCCCTCACTGACCAATCAGAATCAAGAAGGGGAGGGACTTCCGATATCAACTCTGTCAACAACAATAGCGGAGAAGATACTAATCCTGGCGGCCACAGACAACCCAGTCTCCCTAAAATTGGTCTACAGTCCCGCAATGGATGGCCCGATCTTTTTCAAAATGATCTCAAAGTGGACCCTGTTGAGTCTGAACTAAGCCTTCTAATGGGCATCATCCAGACACAACTCTTATACCAGTCGATGATATTCTCTCAGCCTTTTCCTTACACAGTTTATCTCATGCAGCCAGACTCGTTTTTTCAAGGGTACAATTTGCAGGTCCAGAGCTGCTGCTAATGCCAGGACACGATTCCTTTCCACTGTTTTTACGTTTTCTTTGTAAAGTTTCCTTGAATAAAAGCAATTATTAAGCATACACAGCAATTTAAAACAGACTTAATGGTCACTACAGAGGGAAGTGGAAGCGCTGTGAGAAAACTTTCGTAACCTAGTAAAAGTAAGTGCTGGGAGAAGTGCTCTGAAACTGAGGTCGTGGGCGGTGCCAGCAAAAAAAATCACTCATATTAAAAAGCTTTGACGAAAAGTTGAGCTGAGTTTGAGATTGTAGAAGTGAGTCTAAAAGTGAGCTAAAATTTCCACAGTACAGGCGATTAAAACGTTTATTTTGGTAACAAGATGGTTCTCTCCTCTGGTGCCAGGCTGTGTTTTTTATTCCCCTACTTGAAATGATAGCTCAACACAGCAATGTCTCCATTTGTCAACCATCCAACCACATTATGTTCTGAAGTTTAATGAGCATTACAGGGCCCGTGATTATGGCTGTAGACATGTTGTCATGTTTCTGTGTAATTGACAATTATAATAGACATTTCAGATGCCCAATTCCAGATCAGTGGTTCAGATAACAGGAGCAAACAGGAACAGAAGCTGACTGCTTAATTAAGGTGCTGTCCTGTTTGACTCTGTTCATATGTATGCATCTTTATTCAAATTCTAATAGTAAAATGTATCATGTGGAAATAAGGAATAAACATAGATGAGTATATCTTTTGTGCTCACTTTAAACATCTACCAAAGATTGTAGCAGCTTCAGCAGCCTAACGTTAGCCACATAGAGCAGCTTTGTCCACTCATATTGAAGGAATATTGCTGGCAGTGAGTCTTTTTTCCAGATTTATTCAATATAAATGTTCTCTCTTTTACTTTGAATGGCATATTGAAGGAAAAATAATCTATGTTGCATTAAAATCCCCCAATAAAACATATTTGGTGCAATATACAACCAGAAAGGACAGCACATAAGGTTGGAGTGGCTCTTCTGGTCGAATCTCTGTTCCCGGCCTCACAGTCACTCTGTCTTTTATGTTACTGAGGGCTTTGCCCTTGTGCACAGATTCATAAAAGATAAGATGAGATGAAACTTTATTGATCCCTGTGGAGAAATTCTGTCACTGCAGCAAAGCGGCAAAGAAATTGGTTTTAACAGGAGAAGAGGAAACGGAATACAAGAACACAACTAGAAAAAAAAAGCAATTTCTGAAGAGCGTGAACATTTGTGGGGTTATGCAAACACATCTAGCAATTTAAATAGTGAATTGTTAAAGTGGGAATCATGGGAGAGAGATTGATTTCTAACATGAATGGATTTATTTGCAGCCTGCAGATGTCTGGACAGCTTAAATATCGATCTGTCCATTTAAAATAAAAGCTGTATATAAAAGTGAGGCGTAAAAATAAAATATCTTTAAATGTTCGCGCTGTTAAATCAAGTTCAGTTTTTCATATAAAGGGCTTTTATTCGAGTAAGACGAATGCGTAAAGAAATCAAAGGTGATAAAAGTAAATGTGCACACAGCAAAAAGTGCTTAGGATTGCCAAACAAGCAGAGATTGTCTGCATTTGTTTATGTGCATGATTCAAAGCCTGCAGCCAGCGGGCACTTGGTGTGTATTGGTGTTTGGTTTAGTCTAGACGGGGAGGGTTATGTTCGCTGCAGGCGTACACTGCAACACACTACTCCCAGCTCTGTCTCACTGTTCTGTCTCTCTCTCTCTTTGTCTCACCACGTTTCTCTGTGTCTCTCTGTATCACCACATTATGTCTGAACAAGGGCAAGAGGACTGTGAGTGTGTCATCCTCTCTCTCTCTCTCTCTCTCTCTCTCTCTCTCTCTCCCTCTCTCTCTCTCTCTCTCTTTGGTGAGGGGGTTGGAGTTTAACACTGTTGGAAATAAGGTCTATATTACACCTGTGTCACATGTTGTTTTTTGTTGTTGATTTTATTCTCTGTAAGGCGTCTGATGGACGCTGTCTGCTGTCCTTTTAAAACAAAGGAATACTGTTTTTCACATGTTTGTACCGTGATACAGGTCAGGGTATAACCTGACTTTTATTTTTGAAAACTTTTGGCCCATATATCACTTCTTAAAACTCATTTTTGGCTGACCGCTGGGATCAGTCCTACACATGGTGACTGAGTGAGTGACGGTACTATGGATCATGGAGCATATTGGACCGCCACTGTTGCAACTTTCTGTCTATATGACTCTGGATACTTTGTTCGGGGAGTAGGCGGGGCTGCTCCTCTGCTGCTCCTTTGCTGTCCTCACCTACATCCGGCAGCGCGCACCTGCTTTAACACGTTGTCATCGGCCTCATAAGGACAGTCCTTGTAACACATTGCCTACAAAAGCGCAGATTGACCTGATGCGGTCAGCCACATACTAGGTTTGACCTAGTGTTGTTATAGACTTGCTTATATGTAATGTGTGTGATGTGATGTTTATATATTTGTTTTATGGCTTTTATTTCTTTCTATTTCATTTATTTTCTTTTATTGCTTTTATACTTTATACTCTGTTTCCTCTTTGCCGTGTAGTTTTACATCTTTTGTCCCATTGGTTTAACTTCATATTGACTGTAGCTTCGTATTGTCTTCCTGTGTCTGGCCATGTTGTATGGGTTCTTTTGTTGCCTACTGTGCTTATGATTGCTTGTTTGTCAAAGCACTTCGTAAATTCTTATTTTTATAGGTGCTATATAAAGAGCGATATTATTATTATTATTATTATTATATATGAGAGTTAAAACAATTCGATTAGCCTAAGAGATGCGAGCCCATTGTTTATTTTTTTTAACAGAAACAACCTTGGTTTGGATAACGTTGTTTTTTATTATTGTGGCTAAGGTACAAAGCAGGACATATTATAGTTGAGAAACCAGCCTATCAATAGTTTTGCCAAAGTATATTTGGCAAAACAATGTAACATCCATCCAAGAGGATGACTGCATCCATGACTGATTAAACAGTGGAAATCCCATCTCGCTTTAACTCTTGCATACATGTTTGATCTGCTACAGCGAGATGCATCTAATGACAGTTGCCCACGCTCTGCAGAGGAACCAGGAGAGACGTTCTTGTGTTGTAATTTCCCTCATTAGTCCTGATTTTTTTTGCAACTTTATAAAACACACTGCTGATAAAGAAAGTCACCTGAGTGCACACATACAGGCAGTAAGAAACAAAAGGAGATGCCCACCACAGTAACACTGCTTCTCTGCGGGAAACACTGCATCTGCATCCATATCGAGATATCATTTTATGTATTACTCCTATATTGGCTAGGCCAACTCATCAGTCTAGTAGGGAGGGATGTTTGCACTTGATTTATCATTGGGGATGTTTATTTTCTGTAGCTTAAATTGTGTGCTAGGTTGTTCAGGTGGCTTTATTTTGAATGGACCAACAATTTGTATGTTTTAGGGACAGGTAGTGCTGTTTCGTTTCCCCTCTCTCTCTCTCTCTTTTGCTCTCTCACAGAAAGCTCTCTGCATTCATACATCTCACTGTCAGCCTTTCATCTACTCTCTGCAGCACCTCCTGCATTCCTGATTCAGTACAGTGGATCATTTATAAATATTAACATTTCAGGACCTCTAACTTTTTGGCCAAGGTCATGAAAAATACTGAAAAAAATATTGTAAAATGAGTTTTTAAAGGGAGCGATTAACGGCTCACAAAGCAGTCTAGATTTTTTGATAGGAAACAGATCTTAAGACTATTGAGACACTCTGGAATTAAAAGAGACAAGGAATTATTAAAAGTGCGTTTCCATATGGATCTATAAAGGAAAACATCTTGACTGGACCACTTGTTTCACCCCAGCTTGCCTGCTTGAATTAAACTGCATCACATCTTTAAATATTTAATAGGAAACAATCACACACAGAATTATCATCCAATTTGAAACCACAACTGTCGTACTTTAAAGAACAACAGCATCATTTGTTTCAGCCAGGGCTCCAAAACAACAGTTAACAGTGTTAAGGTTCAAGTGACAGCGCCCTCTAGGGGTCCTAGTTATTATGATGGGAGCTAAGGAGGTCAAAGTCTGTGTATGAAGGAGGACAGCGTGATTGGATATGTCAACAAAACATCCAACTTTATTATAGGAGACGTCTGTTCCTTGGTTTCCTTACCTCAATTGTTGGATATTGGAACCATAACACAAAGGTTGACTGACCTTAATGAAGAAGTAATTTTAACCCAGACTGAGACATAATCCTAAACCTTACCATGTATTTCTTTTACAGGAGACAGACAGGAAACATAGGGCATAGACTGAGGGGATGGCGCACAGCAAAGAGCTCGGACCGAAAGTGAACCCAAATGTGGTGAGTACTCAGCCATTGTACAGGGCAGGTCCTAAATCAGGTCAGCTGTCAGTGCGCCAGTTATGAAATATCTGGTCTTTCTAACATATCTATCTAACTCTAGCACGGTTGCCTTTGTTTTGTATCATTGATCCTACAGTTTCATGCCTATCTAAGCCTTGGACAACTGCTGGGTAGCTACCCTTTATTATGCAGAAACTTACTTTTGATTTATAACCTCAAACACCCCCAAAAAACAACAATCTCAGTAAAAGAAATGGCAAACTTCTCATCCATGCTGGGGCTGTGCTACACTAAAGGATTTGGGGTTAGCAAGGTAACTTCAGGTTCTTCAGTGTTGGGCTTTTTACCCCTGGTAACTTTTTTTTTTACTGTTTTTTTTTTGTGACAGAAGAATCGACCAATCACTTCACTTGATACTGACCAATCAGTTCTCTTAACCCCTGAGCTGGTTGAGCTAAAAGGGTGCATAAAAGAGTTAATTTTGAGCAAGATATCCAGTCATCCTCCAGTAGCCACTGATTTATGCACAAAAGCCTTATGAAAGTAAGCAGACTTACCACTTTTAATTATGTATTAATATTGCATTTTTATTCTCCCATGTCCACTGCCCAGTTTGCAGCTCGTAGACCAGGGCTGAAAGTTAGATATATTCTCCACAACAATACATTTAACATATTAATTCAACAGAATACACTGTGCTTATAGTCTAGACTCCTGCCCTCATGATGGGACAGTGATTTTTTAACTTAAGCATTCCAATAGTTTGTCATTTTTTTGCCAGCTGTCCTTTGTGCATTTGGGCAGCTGCAGCTTTTAGCCTGTATTATGTGTCAACTGTTTCATATTTGTCTGAAATTATAGTTTGCTCAATGTTTGTACAAGTTGATTCTCTGCTGCCAGAAACCATGGACTTGGCAGCAGAGACCATGTTTGGGATTTTGTCCACCCCATTTATGTGCATTCGCTCATAGCTAGATTGGGAAACGCTGGGTTGATTTAGCGATTAACTACCATCGTTATGTGACCGCTTACCTCTATTGCTGTTGTAAGGCTCGAAGCCAGATAATGAAAGTACATCCTGGATATGTTGATCTTACTTTGCATTACAGGCTTCTGGTCTGTTAAATTGGCCGTGTTGCTTGTGTACAAAACCTAATCTCTAATAATCTAACCTAATCTCTTGAGCTTTGTCTTTCCGTCACTATAGTTCTAAATGTGTGCAGCAACTTCACGTGTCAGCCAAAATTTAGCTTGGCTCTTTCTACATCTTTATTTTTTGATGAGGAAGAGACGTGAAAACTTCTTCTTCTTCTTCAGACCTGTACCCCAATTATAAAACCAATCCATGAAAATGATGTTTTTGATAAACTAATTAACTTTGAAGCATGTAAACATCATAATCGATAAACGCTCATTAAAGTGATTAGTCAGGGTAATTGGTGCTGTGAAGAGCATGCAAACAGACTTAGTTTGAAAAGAGAGCTCCTCTGAAACTCATACCACCTTATTAAGTGTTTCGGGGAAAGGCCTGTTGACATTTAATATTTGCAAGAGCAATGTGATAACAGGAGAAGAGTGGGACTGGATTGCAGTGGGTGCAGATGGGACATTAACCATGCATTCACAGTGTAAAGCAGATACGGGTGTTCATTTATACTCCCCCTGTCGTCTACGTGCAGGAGTAAAAGGCCACGTCGTGTCGTGTGGAAACAGCATCTGTGTAAGCCAAAGGTTGTGAGTCTTATGTACCCAAACATGTGGTGAAAAATAGCTGGTGGAGGAGAATTTACATCACATATCATTAGAATACAATTAGTAAAGTGGGCTTTAGGGACTGCACTTCCCATCTGCCTCGGTCTGACATACCTCGTCCTTCACATTTTAGCAAGAAGAGGAAAGTTTGATTGGCTGCCTGTCACTGCTATACTGCCTGGAATGTGGTTTATCAGGCACATTGGGCTCTGCGTGTATTAATCATGCAATTTGTGTTAACTGCACAACATCTGTCCCAGGTCGCTGTATAGAGAGCTCCAGGTGCACCTTCTGTCTTTCATCATTCACTCTCCTGATCAGTTCTGCTGATGGCAGAGTTTAATCATTGAGAGGGAAAAAAACACTTTTCTTTTTAACAAGGAGTAAGTATGAGTTTATGTGTTTAATGTACAGCCTTCACATATTGCAATATTTAGATAATGATTCTTTACTACAATGCAGTGGTGGATTTTCATGGATTAATTTGGGACTTTATTATTTACGATCTAATGATATTGGACTATCTTTCTACAGGATAATGTAATACAAATTACAGATTTTTAGTTAAAATAAGATCATTTTATTTAAAATGTAATAATATATAGAAAAATGCCTTTAAATGCCATACGTTTCCTGAGGCCAAGGGGAAGTCTTCAAACTGCTGATTTTTGAAATTAAAATCTATTCATTTTACAATCCTATAAAACAGTAAAAAGTTGCAGATCCTTACATTTAATAAGCTGGAAACAGTAAATATTTAACATGCTAGTGTGTAGCACAATTGTGGATGAAAAGCTCACCTTTGATCCTCAGGTGGATGCTGTTTGCAGAATGTTATAGTAAGCTGCGTACTTTTAATGTTGACAGTGTTTTTTTGAAGGTGTTTTACTCTTGTTTTATTGAATCTGTTCTTACATTCTCTTTCATCTGCTTTTATGGGTCACTTCATTTTAAAAACAGAAACAGGTTGCTGGGCATCATCTTCAACATGCGCTGCAAAATCGCAGGTTCCACTCTGAATGATTTGACGGACATGTTCAAACTCAGAACTTTTATAAAGGCCCAGTCAGTCCTGGATGATCCACCATCCACTGTGCTGATTCCTTTGTCCCGACTGCTATTAGCCTTTTGAATTACTCAAGGTGATATTTATTACATGTATTGATTTTTTCCTATTGCCCTTTTAACAAATGTTGTGTGTTTTCTGATGTCCCATGTATTTTTCTTTTCTTATTTATTTCTGTTGTATGCGTGATGGTTGTGTGTTACTACTGTCTGTAAAACAATTTGCCTCTCAGGCTAATAAAGATATCCTAGATCCCTGATCATTGTAAATGATAAGAGTTGTAGGTGGACAATTAAGTACAATTTGTGCAATAGTGAAATAAGAATAAGCCCACTTTAAATATTCTTCAAATATTTTCAAAAGGAAACTGTTTTCTGTATTTCTCCTTAATGTAACACGGTGTTAGCAAAGCTAATGCTACATTAGCTTTCATCTCTGAAACAAAACTATTTTTAAGTTCAAAGATATATATATTTGAGGATTGAATTAAAAACAATAACATGCGTTAAATAGTAACTTAAACTTAAGACTACTTGTTGACTACAAAAAGCCTTTAGTTGGAGGCTGCCCTTTATAACACAGTATGTTTGTTATTTAGATTTTTCTGCTTAAGTTCTCTTTGCAGCTTGAAGATCTCTTGCTCCACTTTGCTGCTGCACAGCCTCTTTGTTGTTGCACCATCAGGAGCCGCAGCGTAGAAACCGCTCCATCCACCTTGCACTCTCTGGGCCTACAACCGTCACAGAGTCTGCTCGTGTTGAACAAAATGGACAGAGGAGTATCTAAAGGCTTATCACTGGCATTGTATTACCCAGAATTCCTTTTGCCTGTGTTATGCTCATCTCTCCCTCGCTCCACATCCACATTTGGCACGGCTGGATGGTCATTTTGCCAGCGGAGAATTGGAAGAGATTGTGTGCAGCCCTTCAGTATGTTCTCCCTGCGAGTCTCTGGGTGTTTCTGTGGAGCAGAGGAGCAGCTAAGCAACAGTCTAGAGAGAGGTAATTGCTTCGTGGTGATGGGATGAATTGACATTCGCTTTGCAGCTGTGCTGTTTATTTCCCTGCCTGCCCTCTCCACCAATGCAGAAGCCAAGTGAGGAGCGAGTGTGACTGAGATGCATCATCTGATTCTTGAATTAATACAGTATATGGCTCTGTGGCTCTGGGTGTCTACAGCAGTATTCAGATTGATCCAGAGTTGTCCATCCAATGTGAAGGAGGGTGGTTTCTCATCGGCTAACGCGCACTTTGATGGGTATCTTTTACCATCATGCTTCAGTGCGTCTGAGCGTTTCTTGCCTCCAGACGCACTGAAGGGAAAAGAACACATCCTGCAGAACTGACAGGGTTTATTCTTCTTACTGTCAGAGCTATTTGTAAAACAACTATTCTTTGGTAGCAATTCTTTTAATATTAACAATGTGCACTTCAGATTTGGAGGAGGCAACCTCTGCCACAGGCTTTTACTCTACATAGTAAAAGTTGGAAACTACTAACACCAAAATAGACTTGAAAGCTTCTCTGAGGTTTTGGAAGTGGATATTCATGTGGAGGCTGCAGGTTGTGGAGGATGAGGAGATAGGGAGGGGGGGGGTATCTTCTGACAAACATTGCTACAGCATCACCTTCAGTGAGGCATTCATCAGCTTAGTGAATCCCCGCTCCCGCTCCTCTTCAAGCACCACTGTCACCGCTGCTGCATGTTTGCGGCTTTACCGCCAAAATTCATTAGCAGAGGGAGGCTGGAATGAAATAAACGTCTTTTTCTGCCTCATCAGGAAGATTCAAACTGAGTGCGAGTTACGTAAGCGCTGCTAAATTTATCAATGCTCATTTTATGCAAAGCCTGAGCTCCTAGGCGCAGACTGTGTGATGTTCAGAATGGGGGAAGGCTGTTGTTTCCCCTTCGAGCCATTTGATTTCTATTTTTGTGCTTGAAAAACAAGATTCTAAAAAGGTCATTCTAATTTTAGCCGTGTTTTCTTGAAGGAAAGGGAGATGTGTTGCTTTCCGCTCAAACGCGCACAGACACTCAAAGCCGACTTCTGACAGTTTACGGCTTCTGTTGCGCAGGGGATTACAGTCAGGAGTGAATGGCAGGCACGTGTTACGTCTGCGTCTGCTGCTTTTTCCTAGTCGCTCTCTTCGCGTGTATGTGTGTGAATGAAGCAGAGGAGAAGGGTGTGTTTTTGTGGCGTGTGGAAAAAGCATTGTGAAGTCTCTCTGTTTGCTTCATTCACAGGGAAGTCTGAAAGTTGTCAGACTCTAAAGTGGTGAGTCCCAGATCTCGCACAGCGTCTTTGTAGAAAAACTCGGCGGCTTTCCTGCTTTTTGATGCACTGTCTGTCCTCCACACACATACTCGCACACACACACATTTGTCTTACTACACTTCTGACGACCTCCACTGACAACATTCACTCCTCAAAACGTTACCTAAACCCCTGTCTATTCCTAATTCCACATTTTAATCCCCTCCCAAACCTAAAATTAATCCTAATTCTGTCAGTTGGCAGGTTATTTTCCATTTCCAACTCTGAACTTTATAGTTGTCACTTGTGTGAGGTTTGTTTCATCCGTCTGTCCATCATTTATGTCTACTTACCCTGTTCAAAGTGTGTGGAGCGTATCCAAGGCCGGGGCTTCAACCAATGATCATTTTCAACATTATCATATTTATTTCAATAGTTTATCCATAACCCAAAGACACTTCATTTCCCATAATTAATTATCTTTTTTTTGGGCCTTTTTTATGCCTTTATGGAGAGAGAGCGAGAGGACAGTGAATAGTGTTGGAAACAGGGGAAGAGAGTGGGCAAGAGATGACGCAGCAAAGGCCCGAGGGTGGAATCGAACCCGGGGCCGCCGCATCGAGGACTGTAGCCTCTGTATATGGAATGCATGATTTAACTGCTGTGCCAAACCGGCATTAATCTAGTCTTTTTGCACAGATAGATAAATTAGGAATAAAATGATAATCAAGATTGTTTTATTAAAAAGCCTTCACAGTTACTTACTGCGTCACAATCTTACTACTCTCACTTAGGCAGTTACTCCAACTTATTCATGTAGAAATATTTTCTTTGATAATAATGTAAGGACATTTTTAGAGGCATTTTGTTATATTTTCCCAAACTAAAAAGCCTCACTGTACAGGTTACAACACCCTGCAGACAGCTGGAATATGCAGGTTAAAGGTTATAATCCTACTGATTTCAGTCCAGGATTCACCAGCCGTACAGAGACACAGTATGGTATGAGATATTGTATCTTCAGATCTGCCCTCCAGAGGAAAGTTTTTATAGCAGTGTGTATGATCACAATACACATTTTGTAAACAGTATTTGTCATCATTTATTATCATATTTATTTGGTTTCATTCCTCAGATGGTCAGAACAATGTTTACACATGATGGTTCTTGTAGTCTACATCTCACAGTGTTTGGTATCACCCGTACAGTAAATGTTGCTGTTGTTGACATGATTTTTCTCTCACCTTTATGCATGATTACATTGAAATCCCACACACCATAAAAAAACCGTCTTCATCACGCTCCCCACAACAATCCAGTGACTCACCACCCATTTATAAAGCCTACATCCACCCTGGTAGTACTACAGCAGAGTTTTACACATGAGACGCTCCCTGTTTGTCTTCAGCTCTGCTGATCTGTATATTTCATATGATTCAGAGCATCATGGATCATTAAGCATTTGCAGAACAATCAGCGTTCCCACGTTCAAAATGGAGGAGGGGAGCTGTGCTGCGAGGAGCCGCTGGATCCTGATCAAGCCTCTGTGCTCGGGATGTCTTTCTGCCACGGACCACACTGCCTGTTACCATGACAACAAACAGAAATTTCCCTCCATACACTTCACCCAAGTGCTTTCCAACACTGAAACCATCCTCCCCGTCTCCTCCCTCGAAGTTACTACCCGCCTCTCTGCTCCCAGCATCCTCGGGAGTTTGGGGAATACACTTCAATTGATCTCCTGCAGACGAGCAGAGTGAGACCGATCACATGACTAATTCAGATGTCAGCGAGATCACTGCCTTGTTTCTTCTCTCTGTTCAAGTGGTATCAATTTGAGAGCAAGCTACTGTGGCGATGACTGAATCGCACAATCTGCAACAGAATGAATTGAGCTGCAATTCACGAACGTGTCAGAGTAGCGACCCAGCTGTGCGACGACTATCATGCATCACGCTCCGAGGGAGCCGTGCGGGGGAAACGCTCCGTCTGGCCTGCAATGGAGGGATGAGGGATGAGGTTTGGAAAGGACACACTCGGTCACCTGTTTAGTCTCCTCCGCCACATGAGCAGAGAAAACACATTTTTCTGTTTGGTCTTCACACAGAAATAGACTCTCCTCCACCTTACCTTGGAGACAGCGGGGATGATTGACAGAGAGGATACACTTTCACGTCGTGGGAGGCCTCGACACCGAGATGCCAATCCTGCTGAGCACAAATGCCAGACCAGACCTGGGCCTGTTTTTGGACACTTAGACCCTTGACCTTCTTCCATTCTCACACCTTGAGGTGTCAGAGATGGATGAAGATCTGTCAGAGGCTCTATTCTTGGATGAGTGCAGCTCTGAGCATCTCAGATTTGACATTTTGACAAGGATGGCTCTTTCTGTTTTCTGAAAAGATTGAAAATCACAAGGCTCTTTTACCACAAAAAACAAGTTCAAAGCATTAACAGTGAAACCCCATAAACATGTGGATGAGACAGCACCATTTCCTGACTGTGTGTAAGAGAGCTGAGAGAAGTGAAGCACATTTGGACTGACTTCACACTGAGTACAGTCTTATCAGCCTAATAACGCCTTATCCCGACAAACCAAACTGTGATTTCTTCTCACTTTGTGTGCAGAAAGATTTGAAACCTAACAAGCTGCTTAAGCCTCTCGACTTCAAAGCAGCTGTTTGGCTGAGAGATAAATCCGATAGATGGTTTGATGTTACTTGATGATTTTGGATTGGACTGTTGTTTCTCGTCTCTTTCTGCGGCTTTCTGCGGCTCTGGTTTCCACTTGCTTTAGCTAATAATTGATCTTACACTGCAGCTTGTGAAGATGTGTATATCCATGTATCAGTCACTTAATCTATCTCTCAGCTTTGTTTCTCTGTCTTCATAAATCATCTCAGACAAAGACAGTAACACTGTAACATGGTGTATATTTCCTTTACAACACATCCATCCAATGTCGTTGACTGTCAGGTTTAATAGATTGAGAGTGAAAGGAGCACGCCAAGGGAGTAAGTCCAAGGTCAGCGCCACTGGATCTAAGAGCAGAAGCCGGTAAATGTTCCACTGGGGAGGTCACTGGCCCTGAGTCATGCTGTATTTGTCTGGCACTCGGCCTACTGACATTTGCTGGATGTAAAAGAACAGTTTGTCTATAGCTGCAAGCACAATTGTTGCTGACAACTTTTCCATCCGCAGCCCTGCGACAGCAGCGTTGTTTGTAAAGGAGCGGGGCAGGTACCTTTTGGGATTTGGGTGATAGGGTTTCAGGGGCGGGCAGCGTGCAGTACGGGCGGCGTTGGGTTTCTAATGCAGAGGGGAAATGGTGAACGCCAAATTCACTGGCATGAATGTATGAGAGCAGCCTCGGACCATGTGTGGAGATATTGTTTCCTGTCAGGTGTAGTCTTACACCTCTGAGTGATGGGGTCTTTTCTTAGAAGACAGTAGCACACAGTGACAGAAGCAGCAGAAGCTGTGACAAGTGTGAAGCTGAGAAGTTACTGTGGCAGCACTCTGACTTGTTTTCTCCTCTCTGTATTTAATGTTCAGAATAAGGTGAAGGATATAATGCTTTTTGCTTTGCACCAAAAACACTGAAAAAGTTTTTACTGTTTAAAAAATAGTATTTCCAAGTTGAAATAGCATAATTCCTTTCTTCTTATTGAAAAAGATTATTTTCATCCTGCAGTTTTTCTAAATTACCATGCTTTGCAAACTTGGACCTTTTAATTAAGTGCAATTTTTAGAGTCAGTTTTCTGACTGAAGATACAATAGAAGCCAGGGCTTTGTGCCACTTATCTTTGGATTCATGGCTTATACTCTTAAATCTGAAAAGAAAAGAATAAGAGTGGATTCTAACGTCTTTTGTTCTTATTAACTTGTTTAAAAGAACATTTTCAAACAGTGGAGAACACACTGTGAATCTCAATTACTCTGTAACAGACATTGTTGCCCTGGTGCATGCTTGCAGGTTATATTTTATTTGTACCTCAGGCTGCTACTGAGGGAAATCAAATCAAATTCAAATCAAATTTTATTTGTATAGCAGTAAATTATAACCAAATGTATCTCAAGACACTTTACAAAGAGAGCAGGTCTAGACCGAACTCTTTGTTATATTATGTAGCGAGAGACCCAACATGAATCCACCAGGAGCCACACTTAGCAACATTTGGTGGCAGGAAAAACTTCCTTTTAACAGGCAGAAACCTCGAGCAGAGCCAGGCTCATGTTGAACAGCTGTCGGCCTCGACTGGATGGATGAGAGCAACCACAACAACATATGTCCTTGTTACATCAATAACATGTGTAATGTGTCACATAATGTGACCCTCAACTTAATGAAAGGTGGAGTATGTATTTCTGATTATAGTTAGTTGATATTTAAACTCCGAAGCTTAATGAATACATCCCTCCCTTCAGGGCTCCATCAGAAGCTCCGCCCCCAAATTACGAAGAATTGCAAAATTAAACTTCTCAATAACATACTTATAACAAGCGATATGATGGTATCAAGAGTATCTGATTCCAGAGGGTAAGCTAGTCTTAACAAGGGGAAGCAATATTTATCTCTATAAAGGTGAAGCTAAGATCAAAGAGGGAGAGGAGCTGGCAGAGGAAGAGGTTGCACAAACACTACCTGTTGCTGTTTGGCTTGAATTGTCCTGGCTACTACATTCCCCGTTTATAGAGCCAGGGCTGTGTATAAACATTGGATTTTTTTTCTAGCTGCAGGTAGCCAACCTTACAGAGATATATTCCCTCAATTTGTCTGAAAGCGTATTGGATCAGATCCAGATTAGAAATAATACTTAGATCAAACATTATTTTGTAGGAATACCAAAATACTCATTGAAACTGCAGCATTGCTCTTCTTTTTTCAGTGTATTTGGGGTGCCAAAAAAAAGAAAGAAAAAACAAACAATAAAGATGAAAGAAGTATAAAATGTCGTGCAGCTTTCTCAGACTGCCTTATTTGTCCAAATTCATAGTTTATGAAAGTACAACCACAAAAGCCAAACAGCCGATGATGTGTTCTGCACCGCTGCTTTTTCAGGTTGGCTCACAATGACGAAGCATTCATCTGAATGAGTCGGCCTGAGTGAGTGGCAAACATTTTGTGCTTGTTACTGTTTGTGGTTTGCTTTGTGCACATGTGTGTGTGTGTGTGTGAGAGATTGTGTAGAATAGACCTTGTGTTGTTTGTCTTGTTCTGGAGACAGCTGTATAGGGTGAGCTGCTATATTTATCTTCAACACTGGTCTACTTTTCCTCAGCGTGACCTGATCCCAAAGTCATACATCGACCTTTCATGAGGTCGCTGTTGTGCGCCACAAACTCACGATGAACTCCTTTAGTTTCTTGAAGGTTTGTGGAGCAATAAGAATAATAAAGTGTTTAATATTTGTTGTTTTTCTGAGGATTTCTTAAAGGCACTTTAAGGAACCGTCTGGCTGCAATGTGTCCATCACTAGCTTGATGGATGAGCTGGTGTTTGTCCAAGAGTCAAGTAATTGCACCACAACAGACCCCATTTAAAATATTTAAACAGTGTCAAACATGAATGGCTCGGGCATCGAGTTTCAAAAGCAGCCACCGTAAAAGGCCACTGTGGATGAAACGTTCTGTCACTGAGATACCGCAGCCGCTGCTGACGGAGCCGATTCTGTCTGAGGCACACAGGCGATGTACACAAACATGTCCCAACGGTTCAGCCAACAGCAAACAAAACAGTCAGGGAGTGAGATATGCTGAGCTTTAGCAAATTAGCTTCTCTGTATGCCGACGCCGAGCGCTGGATTGCATGACTCTATCCTTGTGATGTTAGCACTTAGAATGTAGAGCAGAATATAAAGGATCCATATTTCAGAGGGAAATTTGGGTTAATATCTTGCTGCTTTTGTTGTTGTGCTGAAGTCGTGGTCGAGCAAAGGATGGTGAATTTTTTATCTGAGAAACCACCACTTGACCAGATGAGAGAGTAACCTGCTTCACCCTGTCCTTCCAGATTACAATCACACCAGGACCACAACTGTGCAAAAACACAGCTGCAATAAGCCTGAAAACTATGACTTTGCGCAATCTGAATACAGGAAATGCATGTAGAAATAGATGTAGTAGGACTGAATGCTTTTAAATTGACAAGTGAAATATAATGGCAGCCTCCTTAATGTGGATCAGCTCGGTTAATGAATGCTAGCAAAGTTGGCTGAACTACTTTTGAACCAGAGGCTGGTACAACCTCCTCCATTGCCATCAGTTAGCTCTTCGACTCACAGCAGTGTTAGCAGCCAGAGACACTCCTTTTTATAAATGAAATATGACCAAATATGCGCCAACCTTTGATATTGTCTGTGATATAAAAACTTCAAAGTGTGGATCTTGAGTTTAAACATGCTGGCTGTAGGAGTTGAGTGGAATGTACTGTATCTGAGCGGAGGATTGAATAACACACTATAAATGCATCACTTTTGTTCCCATATTTATGAGTTAAAATAAGAGATCAGAGACATTTTCTTTGCACCCAAGAGGCTTATTTATTTCGGGCTTAATTCACAAGTTTGTATAAATGCATGTGAGTCAGCACTTTTCTCTTTGCTAATATATTTCTTCCACCTGACAGGTGTGGCATATAAAGATGCTGATTAAACAGAATGATTATTAGTGAGGTGTGCCGCTGGTCCCAATAAAAGGCCACTCTAAAATGTGCTCTTTTATTACACAACATAATGCCACAGATGTTGCAAGACTTGAGGGAGGGTGCAATGGGCATGCTTACTGCAGGATCTTACACCAGAACTTCTGTCTGAAAATGTAACGTTTTTTCACTGCAATAAGCCTTCCTCAAAGCTGTTCCAGAGACGCTGGCACTACATTCAACGATTCTTTTCACAGCAGACACATTTAGATATTGTTCAGTGTATTTCTTAAGGTTGTAAATAAGTAAAAGTGTAAAAAATCTATTGAAAAGAAGAAGCATTAGCCACCATCATACAAGAAACAGGGCTGCAACTGTGTGAGAATTTCAAGCTACAATAACCGTCTCAGAAAAGTGTTTTTGGGGGTTTGAACACATTTTTTATTATACTCTCCCAAAATATAATATCCTTAGGGCTGCACGGTGGTGCAGTGGTTAGTGCTGTTGCCTCACAGCTAGAAGGTTCTTAGGAATGAAGCGGGCCTTTCTGTGCGTTTGCATGTTCTTCTCGTGCATGTGTGGGTTCCCTCCGGGTACTCCGGCTTCCTCCCACAGTCCAAAGACATGCTCGTCAGGTTAATTGATGACTCTTAAATTGCCCATAGGTGTGTATGTGAAAATGAACGGTTGTCTCAGCCCTGTGACTGACTGGCGAACAGTTCAGGGTGTAACCCCGCCTCTCGCCCATGACCGCTGGAATAGGCTCCAGCCCCCCCAACGACCCTCAACAGGACTACTGTCAGGACTGTCAACAGGATAAGCAGTATAGTGGATGGAGGGGTGGATGGATAGTGTCCTTATGTGACAGAATTTTAATGTTTTTTATTTTTTATTTTTACAATATTTATTCAGTACACTTTAGTTATGTAGATAAGCAAATGTGAATAATATTATAACCAGCAACTGTCATACTATACAGTGACACTGATATACCCCTGCAAACCAAATGATGCACATGAATACATTAGCGTGTGTATGGTTTACAATTAAGAAGCCATTATACTAGTCATGGCCTTCAAACTGGATGAATGTTAAAGAGCAAAAGTTCCAACACTTCAGAAAAGCACGCCTTAAACACTTTTGTTTTCTGAATTTTTATTGAATATATTATATTTTTCTTTAGTCAACATTGCACATATTCCATTTTCAATCACATCTCATATTGCTGTCTACAAAATGTTATGAATGTAGAAAATCCAGAAGTTGGAAGGTTTACCAAAAATAAAAGAAAGAAAAAAACAAAAAAAAGGGGGGGTAGAATTAAGATCAGAAGTGACGAGCTCCAAAGATACAGAGAGAGAGGGAGAGAGAGTGAAAGAGAAGGAGAGGAGCACCCTCAGGAAAAGAATACAAACATACTTCGGGGTTAGGATGCATTTTTCTCAAAACAAAGCATCATGCAGAATAAAAGCAAGGCTGGCCAAAACTCACATGGATATTTCTCAACACCTGAACTGTAGAAATATTTTACATGTTCGTTAATAGTTACTGTCGCTTTTCCTTTGCTGACTCATCGTGATTTCCCACCATTTGTTACGAGTGAATAGGCAACTGAACAGTTTGGATGTTTAGAATAAACGTACACGAAGCAGTAACATTAAAACATATGCACCTCGTCCCAAAAACAATTATGCAGGCGGCGTTATTGACGACTACCCTCGCTGCACCGGTTCAGCACAGCAGCAGTGCTGCAGCATCTCTGCATGTAGATAGTTTACCTCTCTGCAGGTGACATGACTGTGAGGATCATCATGACTAATGGAGACAAACTGGATTATAATAACCTCTGTTTAAATGTGACCGAGGCCTTGGCTGACCGAACTGAACCAGCTTGCATAGACACCTGATTACTAAAGGTTTGAATATCGTTCCTTGTCCTTTCAAATTCTGGAGATCTTCAGTTGTGTCTTTTGTCTTTGTTTGTGCACTTTGTTCCTCTGTTTAACCCACAGTGTCCCTCCTTTGTCAAACTCTGCTAGAGTAAAGTGAAGAAACGAAAGACACTTTAATTATTCACATGAATGCAGATTCTACATAGAAATGAGGCTTGTTGATGGGAAATGTGCTTTTAAGTCTATTAAATATATCAGACAAAAGATATGCCAACATTGTAATTGGTCTATTCAGGCTAAAGTAAACAGCGCCTAATCATCCATTTATATTCTGTGCTTCTAAAAAGAGGATCTTGATGCGCGTCAGCGGGCTGTTAAATCAGACTTTTGGCTGCTGTATTAACTCAGAAAGCTGTAGCTAAAGGCAAATCGTGATCTAACCCTTCACCAATTTAACAACACAAGTTGCTTTTTCTGTATTTGACTGTGTCAACTTACCCTCGTAAGAGCAAGAGCAACTCTCAGGGTATTAAGAATTGAACTTTTTATTTGTTAAAGTGAAAATGTTCCACCGACTTAGCACAAGATTATATAATATCCCAAATGACCTGTTTGTTGTTGTTTTTCAAGTTGGCAACTAAACGGTTATGTTTAAACTTTGACTGATCTGACAAATATTTTGTTTCAGAAAATAAGGAAATAAATACCTAAAGTTTGACAGTCCAAAACTCTACATTTATTATATTTAAGTATCTTATTTACTTTAACCTGAAGTGTTGATCAATCCATTTTATCATATGTTCTGTTCTGTTAGCATTCTTGCTAACTCTGTCATGTTTACATCTTGTATTTTAAAACTGGTCCTCATCAACGTGCTTTCTCTCTATCAAATAAACAAATACAAGAGAATACATATGGCAAATCAAAATTATCTTGTTTGAGAACCAAAGAATGTCATTTGTGCTTGAAAATTCAATCAACATAGTTGCCAGTTATATCTTAATCCTAATCCTAATCCTAATCCTAATATTTGAATGTCTAAGAGCTTGATGAACGAGAGCTTTCTATTGACTGCACAATAACCCTTTATATTAACCCTGTGAGACACCTGGAGAGGACCGCAGCGGCCAGGAGCAGGCAGAGGTCGCATTGCTCAAGGAAACTCTGGCAGCACTGAACTCACTGGCTGCTGTGACTGTCTAGAAATGTGTGTGTCTGTTTGAGTTCAAACCAAACACTGTGCGTTACATTAAATAGTTAGAAATGTGTGTGATGAGCACATAAGCTTGTAACTACTCTACCTTTCGATTTAGAATTATATAATGTCTCTCCTCAATAAGCCAGAAAATGAAACGTATTCCTACATGAAATTTGGGGGGATATTTAAGCTAATATAATTGAATCATAATCTGGGAAACAATATGTCCACTTCTATTATGTTATTATGTGTTTTTATTAACCAAATGACATCTTTAAGTAGTGAGCACCAATTCCTCTTCAGATCAGTCGACGTGCAAAGCCTTTTATTTGTCTCATATGTGAGAAATACAGACATGACCAGGCCAGCTCTGTCATCATTGTATTTGCAGCAAAGAGCATTAATACTGTTCTGCAGGAGGCAGACGGTGCAAAGGCAGCCTGAAATCAAGTCAGTCGTATAATATCCAGCACGAGCACTGAACAAACAGAACCTGCGTCACAGTTCAACAGTTTTGCAGTGCTCTTCATAAGCCACCTTGTTCATAAGGAGATTAAGACATTGAACGGGTTCCTGTGTTATCTAACGCTGTGGATGTTACAATAAACACTTCTAGTTTATTATCCTCAGACTAATTCATACTTTTATCTTTGTGTGCTTCTGTTTTATCAAACCCAGCCGTGAGGAGGGGAGACGTCTGTGGTGCTGCAGGGGTGCAGTGTGAAGATGCAGGGCTTAGTCTGGTTGATTATTTTTTAAAGATGCAACTCGGCTCTTGGAAGCAAATAATATTTAAAAGTGAGATGATTTTTAGAGGGAAAATATAGGAAATTGTGTAAATAGTAGTTTTTGCGTCAACACATCCGTTCTGACCACTGTGGGTAAAAGCAGCCTGTTTTATTTGATGATGCAGATAAAAATGGTTTGCGGGCAGCTTGTGATAATTCAGCCTGCTTTGTATACCATTTGGAGGGTTTCTTAAGAAGAGTCGTTCCCAGTGAATGAGTTGCCTGTGTCCAGGTATTTGAATCCGCTCCCCAATCCACCAGGTTGACGGATCAATTTGCAATCATCACATGAAACAGCGGCTTCTGTGGCTGAAAAAAACAAGCGATCCATTCAGTGCAACGAGCGGGACGAACTCTGCTTTCAGACTGTGGGCCAGAAGCAAGAAGTGGTAACAGCACCACTGGCGACTGCCACGGATGAGATAGATGCTGCTATCGTAATCATAGTTTGTTTTTATCTACTACTCTGTACTACTCTAAAAAGTAGCAATGCTACGTCCGAGATCTGATTCTTTTAAACGGCTATGTCGTACGCAAAAAGGGAACAGAGTTACAATGCAGCAGGAAAGAAGAAAAAAACTAAAAATGATGAGCAATTTTTTTCGAGTGTCTCTCTGAGAGGACTGGATCTCTAACATCTGGCTCCTGACAGAGAGCTGTAATTAGTTAAACCGGTGCATCGGTAATTTAGGCTGATACTTTGATCTCTGGTGATTGGTTAGGGGAAATTGAATCCCCCTCCCTTTTATAGAAATAGATTAAACTGGGGACAGTGTCGGACTGAAGGTGGTGTTTTGAGTTGATTCTGTCTGATATCAGGCAAGTGGATCAGCTCCTCCTCTCCTCTGAGTGGTACGTTTGAGATTGAACGACTGAGGGCAGATTATCAATAAAAACAACTACAACTAAACGGAACAAGGCCGGCTTCACACCTATTTAAGGGTGTAATCGGTAGAATGGCTGAAGGTACATTTGTAAGTGTTACCTTGTTCTTTGCTTAATAGTACAAATAAAACAGACTACCCAGTGATGGAGGAACGCCTTAATGCTTCCTCCCTTAATGGAAATAAAAAATGGAGCTACGTTTTGAGGATCTGATTGTGCTGTTTTGTCTCAGTCGTATCTGGAAACACTGACAACAGTGTAAATGTAGTACATCGCTAAATCTGTTGTCTAACATGGCTTTAGATTTGTGGTCAATTAGTTGTTTTTTTAAGATACAATCCTTTTGTAATTGATGAGGGGAGGCATTCATCTGTAAAGTCAATCTCACCGACTTGCTCTGTGGGAAACTCAGAGATGTTTAGGCCTCAGAAACGTGTGAGTCTGAACACAGAACAGCACTTTCTCACACTGAGAGCGCCCTTCTTAATGTGAAATCAATCCCCAACAAGAGTTCTCTTTTAGATACGTTCAGGTCTTTTTTTAACTGAAAATAATTCAACTGTGTTGGGCGAGTCTCCTCTTCCTCCTCTGGTTAGCAGCTATGAAGGTGACTTTTTGCTCAGTAAAATGATGGCTGCCCTGAATCGCAACAGTTATCATTATTATTGTTATTGTAGCACTGTCAGTAAGTGAAGTTGATTTGTTGTTCTGTCTTTAGGATATTTTCCCTCTCCTGATATGTCCTGGATGACCTCTTGATTAATATCCATGTGTGTAACTGTGGATTATGACCCCTATTTATTCCGCTAACACATGGGGATATTTTTTTTTTCTCCCTGTAATATTCAATCTGCGTCAGAAGCCGCCCATCGGCCGTTATTATCTTCCTGCTTCAAATATTAACGCACACCTCCCTCCTCTGGGCCGCAGCTGATCTCCTGATGACAGCAGATTTAAGCGAGGACGCCGTATCAGTGCGACTTGACATAATTGCAGCCTCTAACCAAATAAATAGTTTTAATTCATAGATTGAGGAAATGGGTTAGGGACTATTTTTTGCAGCGGCCTCTGGTGCTTGTTTGTTCTGCTTGATTGGATGTGGTGGCCTGCAGGCTAACTCCTCATGCTGATCCGGTTCTTGTTGTCTCTATTAACCTGTGGGCGTATTAGTCTTTGGCTTAGCGTCTTTTGTACTGCTCTGTGATAATGCCCAGCTGTAGCTCAACATATCAATGGGTAGATTTATTTGCGTCTGGCAAATTTATCAGTATTGTTGCAGTGCAGCCTCTGGCCACTATTGGCTGTTTGTTTGATGGTTCTGCTTCCAGACCTTTTAAGTGGGCCAATATTCAGCCTGACATCTTCAGGCCTGCCTGTCAGAATTGAGCTCAAGTTCAAAAACTCCAAGCCAAAACTGAGGCCTCCGCCCCGGGAGACCGTCTGGTTTTGAACAGCTTGAGGAAAATAATCTGAAAGGATTAGTTTGATAAAAATCACATCTGAAAATATATTTTCATTTAATTTATCCCTGAAAGGAACGAGCCAACAGTTTGCAAAATACACTCGGGACAGTGAACAATCCCTCCCGCCCTTATTACTGAGCAGTAAATATGCTGCTCGCTACAGCAAGCTGCTGGTTAGCTTAGCTTAGCATAAAGACGGGAAACAAGGGAAACCGTTAGTCGGCTTAGTTGAAGAGAACAATATTTGCCTACAACCCCCTTTAAAGCTCTGAAACTAATATGTTATCTTGTCTGTTTTTTTCATGCAAAAAAAACTGTGAAAAAACAGCAAGTTGTGTTTTAAGAAGGGGTTTGTGCTCAACTATTTGTTTGTAACTTACTCTAGTATTGTATTCACTGTGAGGTTTCTGGGAACCGACAGACAAACCACTACTTGATCCAGATGCCGGAGGTCCTGAAACAAACCAATAACTTGATGACCTTTAAGTGCGTCTTTATGCTTAGCTAACAGGCTTTATTGTACCCACATTAAAATGTTCCGATGTAATTTTAGATTATTATTACTAATGACAAGATTATTTACAAGCGTTTTTCCTTAGGCTACAATTCTCTCTGGTTGCTTTGTAGTTGCACAACTCAAATCCTCATATTATTATTTTTTTCCCTATCACAGTTTGCTCATTCATTCTTAGATCATTTGAAATGTCATTGATGTTTAATGTTACATTTAATGTCAGTGCTGTGAATCACCAATAAAAAGCAGACGTATTGGTAGACCTTTTTTGCTTAACCTTTATTACTTTTCTAATCTCAGACTAACATTTTAAAGATCTGTTCTCCCAGCAGACATTTAAGCGACGGCAGCAGCCTGATGTTATCACCCACTGTCACTAAGTTCCTTTGTGTTCTGTTCTCTTTTGATTCTGCCGGTTTTCTTCTGATATGTAACTTTTTAAAGAAGAAACTTGGCTCATCTGACAATCCCTCAACTCAGCTGTATTTCTGGTAAAAACTTGGGGAATTCAGAAAAGAAGACCTTAATTAGTATCTACTCACTGCCAATAAAAGCATTCTCCCCTTAAGGATTTCCAAAGTGAACTTGTGACATCTATTTAAAAAAATATTGTGGCTATCTTGTGGTTGGAAGTACTTTTGAAACAAAGAAATATCTGTAAATTTCAGTAAACAGCTCTTCAGAGGTAATTACAGAAAGGATTTTTGGGAAAAGAAGAGCTAGAATGTCAACTTTGGATTTTCCGTAAGAGTAGAGGAAAATGAACCAGAGCTCAAAGTTCACGCTTTTTAAGTGCTTTTTTTTTTTTAAATGTTGAAAAATAAAATACTGTCTTCATTATCAGAAGGTACTACTTCATCTGCAAACTCAAATAAAACGTGTAATTTCTTATCGTGTCATTCAGGGGCAACATTGCAGGTCCAAGAGAGGTAACCAAAACACAAAGCTGCACAAACAACATCAGCAGTCCCGTGTTTCAGCGTGCCAAATAAATGAAGAGGTGGATTTTTAATGGCCAGTATGTTTAAAAAAAAAAAAAAAAAGAGAGAAGAAGAAAATAAACTGCCAAAAACCTGACAATGACAATGGAGAATGTTGGAGCAGCATTCGCAACAATATGAGCAACATGATTGTATCAGAGAGGACAAACCAAACACAGAGGATTATGGTCGATGGTCATAACAGTCAAAGAAAGTAAAAAGTCTCAAATTACTCTATCTGCAACACGTCGTAGGACACACAAGTATAAATGTCTGCTATGTACATTTTTTTTCCTATTCAGTGTGCATCTATATCACAACATTTTCCAGAAGTCCACAACATACAATAAATTCAGGGTTTCACCTTTGGTTATGTAATTATCAAGGCTAGGTTTAAAAAAATATATAACACACGTCCATGTTACTTTTGCATACAGTTAAATTCAAAGTGAAAACATATCGACAAAGCAGCTGGTCAGCTCTAAATTTGCATCTGAGAAAAAAACCTAAGGTATTTCGTCTCTACGCCGATGATCCCCGGGGGCGGCGGGAGCCCGGCGAGTTTCATCTGCTGTTTTTCTGTGATAGAAAGTGAGTGTGGCAGATATTTATGACGGTGTTTATGTGCCTGACATCTTTGCTTTAGTGTAAGTGGATCTTAATGTAAGAGGATATTCTTCTGATGTATTTCAGTGTGTAGCATTGAGCCAGTCAATATACGTCTCTAATATCTCTCCCGTCCCCTCTATACACTTTCTGAATGAGGATTTTCATGTGTTATGACACGATATGAGTTAAGAGTTTGTTGCCAGCGTTTGAGTGAGCAACTCAGGCCAGCCTTGTTTGGTTGACAATATGAAACAAGATAAAAATAGATTAAGTCTTACTGCTGACTGCACATGAGCAGAGAGCAAACTCACCATTTAGGAACCAATGACACCTACGAAGCCGACCCAACTAAAACATTATGTCGACGTTACAACCAAACATTATCTCTATCATAGTAAAATATTCACATCTGTTCCTTACAAGACACTTTTTTCACATGTAAATAAAACATCTTTGATCTTTTATAAGTCTCTTAGTTTCTTCGCTTCATACATCTGTTTATGTGTAGTAATTAAGGCAATCATTTTGGGCCACGACTTACTCATTTCTCAACTCCAGACTGAACCGTTCCAGGGTTGGTTTGTTTACTGATATCACGCAGGAGCTCTTATCCACTCGTCCAAATGCAGAGTCCCGTTCAGTTGTTGTTGCTTTTATCGGTCTCCTCTTGTGCTCAAGACGACGAGTCACAATGTTTTTGCTTGTTGTCTGCAATTTCCAGATATGTGGAGATACTCCCTCTCCTCGTAACTGGCAGCGCTGAAAGAAAGAGAGAGAATCTGTCGTCAGTCTTGAGAAAATGGCATCCCGAACATGGAGCAATTTACCCGAACGCAAAGCTGATGCATATTTTATTTTCCCCGCACAGTGTTTGGGAGAGATGCATCCCACTAAAGATAACGTTCCAGGTCATTAAGCAGGAACTCCTTCTGAAGCACTTAGGGAGGAGACGGGTCTGAGGTTTTTTAAACACATGCACATTAGAATAATAATTACATACAGGTTTAGTTTACTTAAACCAACAATGCATCAATAATTGCCTCTGAACATTTTTTGCCTTTCAAAGGTTGTTAAATCAACTTATTTCACTTTGCAGTATCATATTTATGCGCTCTGAGCTTTTTCAACTTCTCTGTTGAAGATAAATGATGTTTACATCCAGTGAAATATTCAAGCTGAAGCATCCAGTTTTTTTAATGGCTGCACTGTTTCTTCAAGTGTTTATATTGTAGATGTCAGAGCATTCGTATTGTAGCACTGAACACACTCTTTGTTTGTTTGGGAGGAAAGCAGCTATTTTTCTGATGACATCGAGCTTCTGTTTCTATAAAGGTTGAAGTGAAGCTTCTTTGGGCAAATTATGAGTAATGAATTTAAGTTAACAAAAAAAAAAGTAATGTCTTACTCTTTATTTCATACACATACTTGGTATTTTTGTTCCAACCAAGAGGGCCTTCTTTGTAGTCAGTTTAAGATCCCAAATCTTTCAAAGTTTGGTTGTAAAGCAGAAGCTTGTAATAGCCCGTTTTACATTGAAATTCTGCGTCAGCGCCGTAACGAAGCTCCGCCGCCATGCTGCCCTTGCCATTTACATTGAACCAAGCATCGCCGGTGTAAAGCCACCCCAGTGTGTCTTTTTACAATCCGTTGCTGAAGCAAAACGTGTGCAAGGTGTAAACAAACGTGCGTGCTTCACATAAACACACACGCCGCTGTTCATCCTGCCAGCTATGCAGTTTACACTTTACACACTACAAGGCCGCTTCGCCTCGGTTACGCCTCTGTTACTACCTCCGATGCCGGCTCAGAGGCGACCTTAATTGAATTAGCCTTTCTCTCAGTGAAACAGACAACACATTAATTGGAAGTTGAAAATATTAAATTGTTTCAATACAGACTGCTGGCTTGAAGAACATTTGGAACTGGCAGCACTTTCTTTTAGACCTTTCAGATCTGGGCAGTGGTCACATGGACTCGGGGTGCAGGGGCACGGCCTTTAATATATCATATCGTGCCAGTGTTTCTGTGTATTGATTTTGTTGTAATATAAATCCAGTTGATTAAAACTTCAGTTACACAAAAAAGCAATTCACTTCAATACAACTTAATTTATCCCTGCAAGGGCATATTATGCAGCTTGTCACCCAGGATGAAAAATAAACCCAAACATAATCATCAGGAGAAGAAAAGAACCCAAATGTTAATCACAAAGTTTAAACAGTAAAATGCTGAAGGCTTAAAAACTATATGTAGACGTCATAATACATAAGTACAAATATGTAATATGTTGTTTTTATGTCTCTCTATTATAAACACAAATATCTGAAAATGAGGAAATGTTTTATTATGGAAAACAATGCAAAAATGCATCAAAAAATGTATAAGATAGAGACGTAAAACTTAAAGTAATCAATTTTAATCACTGCTATATACAGTAGGTAGATATACAAATGAGCAAATGTTGGCAGTGAAGGCAGAGCACCATCAGGCCAAATCCTCTGTGCCCGAACTGCAGGTGCACTGATCCAAAGGAACAACACAAAAAGCTGAGAAACAGAACTTAATTTGTCACTAATACAGCCAGGAAAATCACGGCAAAGTCTGCCAAACACGGAAAAGCTGCAGCGACACAGAAACAGTGGTCACAAGTTTGAAACAAACCAACAGCGACACGATGGACGTGCACAGCATAAAAAACGTTGACAACTGCTGCTAAGTGGCATTCAGCATAATATCGCCCTCCTCTAAAGTTTGTGATGCTGATTTAGCTCAAATTTAAATTCCCCCCCTTCATGAAGTGTTTATGTTATTCTGGCTACCCCCTGCAGGGCAGAACATTTCACAGAATAACTGTTCTGTGTCATAGCTATTTGTGCTTATTAAGATGCAGACTATTAGAGACAAGCGTCCTCTTTTAGCTGAGCAGCTGTTGTATAATTCTCCACCTCAATAATTTGAGAATTTCCACAGTCTCCCTGGAGTTGAAACTATTCTGCATGCAATCATTGCTGCAGCAGGCACAAGGCAATTACAACCGACATAGTGAGTGTGTTTTTATCTAATTCCCTTATTAAGACTTTGAAGCTGAACCTGTGCTTGTTTACATTTCAGTCCTTGTTTGAGCGGGGAGCAACTTTAAACACACACAGGTAGTGCGTTTGTGTGTGCATTTACCCTTGAATACTGCGTACCTGTATTGATTAGAGGACAAATATAGAATTCAATATGCAAGTACAGGATAAACACTGACTAGAAACAGTGTTGGAGACATTAAAATTACTCAAGTGGAGCAATAAGGTGAATAATATGAGCTCAGGGGATGTTCTCAATATTATTCTGTGTCTGTGACTTTACACCAAGAGCACAGTGGTGATCTGCACTTTATGCCTTCTTCTCAGGTGTAGACATAAAAGCTGCTCCTACGTGTGTGTGAGTGTATAAAGATCGAAGTAGGCAACCTATAGCTGGAGGGAAACAGGGATTTACCGGGACAACACGCTACTATGACACCTAAATACACACTGAGTTGAGCTGAGATGTTGATGTTTGTGCTGCCGCCTCATAAGGACAGAGGGAGGAACTAGGAAGCGTTTCGACATACACAGGCTTTCTTTGCTCGACAAAACCTAAAACCCCAATCAAAGATAACGGGTATCACAGAGGTGTTTATCAACGCTCTCTTTGAACCCAGGCTATCTTCTTCAGCCTCTGTGCACAAGCCGTTTGATGCCTCTTTTGACTCTTCTGCTGCACTTGGAGTAGTGATTGCAGACCGTATACTTCGGTCAGGTTGATGTCCTGCACAGCAACGAAGAATATAGATAATATATCTGAAGTGAGGACGCCGGTTTAGCTGCGGCGTGTCATCCCCGCTCACTCCCTGTTCTATCTGACAATATCCACTGTCTAGTCTCTCTCAAAAAAAGGCATAAAAAAAAGTGTTCTGTAGCTGCTGTGCCTTCATCATTCTCTCAGTGTATGGATGATTTGCACTAGGGCTGCACAATAAATGGCAATTTGTTATCGCAATATGAGCATGAGCAAACAAGCCATGCTTTGTCACTAAGCATGCAAACATTTTACCAATTGGATGGAGCCCTGGGTGTAATGAACATGCATTTTGATGCGTTCAGATGAAGGCAAAGTGAGCTATCAGCTACCCTCAGATTAACTGGTGTCAATTTAGTTTTGATTGGTATATAGTGTACGTATATATGCATACAACATAATCACACATCGTAGAGTTTTTTTAATGTTGTGCAGACCTAATCTACAGTGTGTTATGTAATGTAAGGTTCACTAAATGAATGCATGTAGGTTTCTGTGGCTAAGGCAACTGCAGCATGACACAGACAGTTCGTGCTACTAGAACTGCACTGCATTGGTCAGTTGCATTGCTAACATCAAGTTAAAGACCAGCGTCAGTCATGTTTTAAGACATATAAAATGCTCTGCTTGAAATGATAGATTGTGTCTGATATGTTTTTCTTTTCTGCAAAATTACCTTGTTTAATTACCTTGTTAAAATCCTCCCAAGACATCTCCTCCTTTTCCATCCATTAAAAATCCCCCAATCTACATAGTCCCCGCCCACTATGTACATTTCCAACCGCCCCCTCCGAAGCGAAAACAAAACTTGCCTAAGCCATCGTTTAGTGGCAACTTGTTGAAACTTAGCTAGCTTGAAATGTAGTAATTTGTATTGGTAATGTTAATGTTAGTAATAAGTTTATGACAACTTTTTTTTAAAGACCCCCTCCAGTGAAAATCCAGTGTTAACCTTGTAAACATCTCCATGTGGTGTTCTTCATGTGCTACAAGACATATCAGGGACAACATAAGCAGTCATCTCCATGGCTGGGCCTGTCTGCTTTTAAACTGCAGTGTACCAAGGACAGGCTGAACAACACGTTTTCAGATTGGCAGGTTTGAGACGTCACAAACCTAAGGAGCCAATCCCGTTAATGGACAGGGTGGCGCTATGCATATCATTATGTGTAACCTATGGCAACCATTTTGGCGATGCGCGAGCCAGCTGTAACGGTCATCGTAATTCTTGCAAACTCACTACTGACTCCTTTATCTAAAAATCACTGACAGAGAATATAGTTATGAAAAGACTCAGTGAAAGAGTAATACTATAAAACAGATTTAAATCAAGAACTTTGAACATAACCTCCACCCAACCAGGTTACGTTTGCAGCATAAATTACTGTAGCAATCTAGCCAGATTAAAAGAGAGCCAGCTTGAGGACATTGAAAGCTAAAGTAAACCTTTGCTGATCACACCTCACTTACCCAACACTCTCGCTCTGTACTACATCCCTCTGGTAACCTGTGCCGTGATCCTTGTTATGGTAAGAAGCTGTCATTACTGTGCATTAGGTAATAAAAAGCCACCTTCATGTGATTTTGTGAGCAGATATCATGACAACAAATTAAGCTAAATTTCTTTTTAATGGGAGGCTGCAATATCGGAGTGAGTCATTGGTTGTGTGAGGAGCTTTGCTGCAATGAGTTTACTGATGATGATTAATGGAAACCGAGCGGGGCCAGACAGCCTCAGGGGATTTTAGGAATAGTTGCCAGAATTGCGACTCGTTGGTTGCCAAAGTTGACAGAATGGTTTTAATATCTTATAAACACAGAAATAATTGTCCTGTCTTTCTTAGGAATTACATCCAGGGTTTAAAATTAAGTGTCCCTTTCACCTGCCACCTGAACACTCGGTCTCTTTATCTGCCGCTTCGGAAATCTATGTAGAACACTGAGTCACTGACAGGACAGATATGGATTACATCATGTAACCTTAATCCCCGACTAATCAAAACAGAAGAATAGCTTTATTAAATAATATTTATGAATAATATAAAACTCTCTCTGTCATGGTGGCAGGTAATCTTTACCCTGCATTTGGAAGGTTGCATTTGACAGCACCTGATTACATCCATATTGTAACAATCTCACATCATTTCCTATGAGCAGTCCCTCTGCATGGCGGAGTGCGCCCTTTATGTAGCGAGACAAAAAGTGAGGGTGTAGTGATCAGACTGGTTGATGGGTGTTTATTGTGTCTGACTTCCATGCAGCACTACACCAGACCTTAAAGATACAATCTCGAAGATTTAAATTGTTGTGCTCTTGAGCGCCTCCCTCTGGCTTTAAGTAGTAATTAGGAACATTTCCCAACAACCTATGGCGTATACAGGAGTATGCCGGAGCACACTTCCCAGATATCCAGACACTGTCGAATATGTGACGTCCACGGTTGGCTCCGGTTGTAACTCTTGATTTTCCTCACTGACGGTCGCTTTCCTTTTTAGACTGTTTGCCTTCATCTGAGCGTAGAGTTTGTGTCTTTTTCTTTGGATTGTCACTTATTTTTCATTTGTCATCCATCTTTTCTTTGTTTGTTCAGCCATAGTAGATTACTGTATCCTCGTAATGCTTACAGAAACCAGAAGTGCAGCCATGTAGCTCCGCCTACCCTCTCTAGCCGACCAACCACTGCTGGGATGGAAAACGCGTAACTAACTGGGCACCGCTTGGGATTTTTTCCGTGAATGTCGCCACAGACACCCAGTCCATAAAAATACGATATAATGCAAATGCAAGGCTTTCATCAGTGGGCCATAGGCTCAATCACCATTGTGTTACCTCATTCGGCAACTTAACAGACATTTATTTAAATTAAAAAGTTTGAGATTATTACTTTAAAGGGTGATTCTGGTTTATGTCAGTCTGGCATATTTAATGTCAATGTTTCTCTTGTGGCTCTACCGATTGTGCTAATTTTACACTCTCTACCTCTGTTGTAGAGATTTCGGGAAACAAGGACTCAAGCAAAACAATGTATGAGGGGAGGAGCTGTGGCCTCATCCAGCTAGTTAATAGTTAATATGGTAATTGCATGAATCCCTTTACGCCATAGGAAGCTACGTTCGTAATTATATGACTACTAAGATACACATGCAGATTTACACAGATGTGATTGTTACGTACACTGTTGGTCACAGAGGCTCTTTTATTGAGCCGATGCACACATCTCACAGATCCTAACAGTGTGTTGGGCTGTCCTGCCCGTCAAACAATCCAGCTTCCGTACAAGACACTGATTTAAAACACACCTTGACTTAACTGCCAAAATCAATACAATACTAAATGGCCAATGGAACGTCTCTTAAACGATGCCTGTGCACATTTGCCACATTATCAGTCATAGTTATTCTACAATGCTCTCAGGCCCCCTCATTTGAGTTTTTATGGCTACACTAAATGTCACTTTTCTGATTCCCACTTGACAGAACTTTCACCACTGACTGAGTAAGAAGAAAAGCCAACAACAGTTTACTCTCCAAGTTTATTCAGATTCACTCTGGATTATCACCTCCAGTCATGTGCGCACTGTTCTCCCAAAACAATAATCGCAATAAGCTGGTACGATGAGAAGTCAAAGCCAGATCCAGGGGGCAGTTTGTCATCAGAGCTTTCCACTGAGTAACAGAAAATAAAAATAAAGGTTTCCTGAGAGATCTTCTTTTCACTACGTCTGTTCTACAAAATACTAGGAGCTGCCAAAGAGCACTAGTGAGGGAAGATATCCCGACAATACATAGAAAATGCACATTAACTATGGCCTAAAACAGGACAATCGTGGGATCAGTCTGTATGTGATGTACCCGGCCAGCAAACTGGGTGCACACCTGGATGCTTTCATTCTGTGGCCCAGCAGGAGGCAGGATTGTTTTCAGAGCATCATTTAGCCCACAGTCCATCACTTTAGGCGGCTGCCTCCTCAAGGCAAAGCCAAGAGCACCGTAGGGTTAAACCTGTTTAGATGTACAAAACCACCTGCTGCCCAGAAGCTATCACTGTTCACAGTTTCAAAGCCCAGGGGCGGCGTTTTTCCACTGGACTGGATTAAAAATCATTATAATGTTTGCAGAAAGCAGCCAGTCGAGACAGAAGCTGCAGGTATGATGTTATGAGAAGACCCAATGCACAAAATTATATTAACGAAACTGCAGGGGGTTGATGGAGTTAATAAATCAGAATGACTCAACAGTTATATCACCTGACATCTGAAACGCACTTCACTGGTTTTAACAACTTCCTTCTTGAGCTTTCGGTTAAGACAACTAAACAGCTAAATTTCTACACCAACGTAAAATCCATGCAGACAGTTTTAACCTTGACTGGCGGGACTACTTATTTGAGCAAAAAAACCCCACCTAAAGAACACCCCATTCTAACAAGGAGGTGGCCAACACGAACAATGTCAGACTGATCGAGTGAAGTGAAACCAAAAGGGGGTTTAGTCTTGGTGACTCACTGATGGTAAAGAGTCCTTTTAAGTAAGTAAACGGTTGCATTTATGTTCCTAAACTAGAGCAGTTATTGGTTTTCGGCCGGGTAGCTGAAGTCCTGACAGTGTTGCTGCGATTTCTCTGCCTGTCGATACTGATCCACACAAGATAACCGGATTACTTATTGCTCCTTTACAGTGGAAATCTGACAGCATTTACAAGAGCTCAAGCATGAGAGGGAATTATAAGAGTGTCCATTAAGATATCACTGCTTATGATGTGTGATAAATGAATGGCAGTATATGTGCTATAAATAGCTCAAGCTGTGCATAATGTGACCTCAGCGATGCAACGCAGACAATAGATGTAATTGCATTTTTGCTGTCCCACTGCCAGAGTAACAGCTACCAATAAACAAACAGCTGATTCAGTATCTATCTGCAGTATTTGCCAAATCAGGCTCATACATCTGTGCCTCGTTTCTCAATGATTGAGTTTTATCCATCCGTACCACGTCTATATACGGCTTTTAGGTGTGAACATTTTCCCGGCCCCTGCAGAGACGTGTGAATCTACAAAAAATAAAAAAGTTTTCCACATGGACGGAGCAGTAAATGTCTGTACCTCAGACTGGAACAAACTCCTCAGGAGGGCATACAGGTGAGGACATTGGCTGTAAATACTATTACTGCAGAATGGAGTTAGGAAATGAGACATAACAGCTTCTCATTACTCCTAACGTTGCCTGCACGTCAACCCTGCAGCCTCCTGCGACCTCTGAGGAGGTAAATCGTCTCTAAACGGCAGTTAAAAGGACAAATCGTGTAGTTTTACATCTTGGGTCATGGCCATGTGAATCTAACATAATGTCCAAGGAGGGTGTGTTGTTTAATTTGCTGTTTCCAAATCTTCATTCTCAACAGATTTCTCTCCAAAAGAACTTTTAATATGATTATGTGTATTTTTAACTGTGTTTGGAATGTGCTTCCTGTGGCAATATGGTAATGAGCACTACAATCTTCCAAGCCAATATTCATATGAGTTATAACACTTTTATCAGCAATTTATACGCTGAGATTTGAGCATACAGAGACACCAAAAGCTTCATACTCATCAAGATAGGTGGCTTTAACTGTGAAAATAGGTGTTATGCTTTTCATTCAAGACACACAAGTCCAATAAGGGCACGGTTTCTGCTAATGGCCACTGGCTATAAGCACACGGTTGAAGCACTCTGTCATTTGTGCTCTGCTTTAAATCCACATACACCTTGATATTCAGCTTGGCACAAAAGCACTCGGAAAAATCCTCTGGGTCTGCTACAGGTAGAAAAACTGCCAGCTCACCCTTCAGCCTTTAATTTTATTTTAACTAAAGCTGCATGATTATGACAGTTTGCACTTAAGCTCTTCCTCCCTTGAGAATATCCTCTCTGACACCAAAGTGTTTCTCTTAATACTCCTCTAAATCTTCTTCTGATCTGTGTGTCACAAGCGCTCGAAACTATCAACATCAAAGCACCAGAGGGAGCTTCACAGGCAATTTACCTGTTACCTGTTTTTCAAAGGAAGCCTCGATGCTGTCCAAGAAACAGAGATGTTTCTTAGATGGTATTTCAGCACACTCGACTTTGACTGTCCTTTGGGGGGCCTTCAGACGTTATTTGTTATCACGGCAGTGTTTGTGCGCCTTCTTGGAGAACGAGAGGTCAGATGATGAACGATCATGACCCACAAAATCTGTGCGTGTGCTGCTCTTTGGCGGGCAGCAGTGAGACACAAATGTTTACTGGCCCTTCAGAAAGGTTTAACATCACAGGATGATGCTTTTGCAGGATTAACAAAGCTTGACAAATGCATTTTGTATGACTACCAAATAAAGTAAGGGCTGCGCTGCAACGAGTCATTTACAGCAATTATCAGTCTGATCAAATGACACATATCAACAAATAGGTTTTAATCTTCGATGACTAAACAAAGAACATTAAACAATACATGAAAAGTAGCTCCTAAATTCGGAAGGTTGCGTTCAAAACCTGGACAGAAAATAAATAAAATAATCCTGCAGAGATTGACTTCAGGAGGGTGCACATGCACGTGTAGCACGGTGCCTGGCTTCCTGCTTGCTGACACTAATCCAAAGGCAGCGGGGATTTTCAGCCTCTTGCTGCTTCTTGCCTCACACCCCTGCAGGGCTCTCAGATCCACACTGGCTTTCCCAGTCACACACATGCATGCAAACATACACAGATGCACACAAGACGGACTATAAATATTCAGGCCAGGATCGGCAGCACAATGTACGCCGGGGACGTAACACACGCTGTGCTTATTTCAGGCCTGCCACCGAGCTCTCCGTCAGCACTTTTGTGTGGGAAAAAAAACTTGCACATCTGTTCGTCTTATGCTGTTCATTTAGCCGGACTGGTACATGAATCGTTCTGCAGAGCCAAAACGTGTCGCTCTTTTCTTGTCGGCTTGCGCACTACTTATTTGATGTGTTAGCTGCAGCGTGGCATGCCAAGCTTCAGGTGTTGTGTGTTTGTTTATGTTTGTGTCTAAGGGTGAGAGGTGCGAGTCACACTACACCATGACAGACTGTCACAGTGAATTAAAGGCAGGACACAAATGGAGGCGGGGTCAGGAGACATCATTAATGCCACAGTGAAGCTCTGGTCCACTCTTGTAGACGTGTAGGCCACAGAACTGCTTGAGTGAAAGGTAAACCCAGTAACACACAATATTGTTACCTAGTTATATCCTCAATGAGAAGTCATCTATTGTCCGACTGTATTTTTCTGTTGTTCAGCTACATAACCAATATACATAATTATATAGCATTATACAAGACTGTAGAGGCAGCTGAAAAACTGGGTTAACGCCAATTACTTCCATGCCAGCAGCCAAATAATCTATAAGTTTAGATGTTTTTCTTTCTGTGACAGTGATCGAAACAGACAGCAGCTCTTATCTAATCTTTTAGCCCTACAACTAACTGACAGAACGAATGGTTTGGAGTCCAAAATGTCAAAGTGAGGGCTGCTTGCAGTCTTGAAAACACATCTTGACTGCTGACTTTAATAGGCCGCAAATGCAGAAAGAAACTGCAACTGAAACACAATTCTGGCTGCAGATTTTTTTCTATTTATATATTTATGTGCATGCATTGGTAATCCATATTAATATTGTGCTGTATATGCGTTTAAACTTAGAATATTTCATGAATTTAAATCAAGTTGGTGTGGTTTATTTTTAGCCGCGCAGAGTGTCTCCAGGGGACGTCAATGTCGGTCAGCTCCCCAATTAGTCCAGACTGTTTTATATGTTGGATGAAATTTGTACTAACATGTTACCAAGGGGATGAATCATCACCCTTATGATCCACAAATGTTTCATAGCTCCATCATAAGAACAAAATGTAGATTTGTCAAATCTGTGTGTCAGTGTGTGAGCAAATACCTGCAAAACGAATGATTTCCCATCAGCCTCATCTTTACTTTGTTACTTGGCAAATATTCAATTGCTAACATGATAAACTAATGTGATGATTATAAACCTTGCTAAACATCAGCATGGTAGCATTGTCATTCTGGGCGAGTTAGCATGCCAACTTTAGCATGTAGGCCAAAGCACCACTAAGCCTAATGTAAGAGTGTCCCAAAAAAGCTGCTAGCATGGGTGTGGACCCTTCAACAGTTTCATGCTAATGGTAATGGTTTCCAACCTTTTATTTTTTGTCAGAAGTAAACCTACAGTCCTGTCAGATTGTATTTATAATATGAGTACTGTTAATTATATAGAATTGAATGTTTTGACAATGTTCTCGTACATCAGAAATGGCAGTGTTAAGGTCAGTTTCGCTGTTGTGCAACTTCCACATAAAGTGGCAAAGAGCTGGACATTAGACACACTCTAAATTGCAAAGCATAGTTTCTGATGTTAAAGCAGACATAATGTGCAGCTATATGTTTAATCCAAATATAAATGTATTTTATTTCAAATCAGATGAGCTAATCTTCCCAAATAACTGCAGGCATCACCCCCTGTAAGTACCCCTGCCTTTCCGTGATGCAGATGCATTATTTTAAGCCATCACACTTTGTCGTTATTTATTTCACGTATAGATTTTTAACTGTGGTCGTGGTACATTAAGCACAATTCCATAAATTGTGTGAACAAAATCCCACAGATGTTTCCTCAAAATAAAAACCGTCATTATCTGCTCGTTCCCGTCAGTCACGTCGTACCTCCTCCAGACCAGCCTCCTCCATCTCGTGCCCCCGCAGGCTTCTCTCACATGTGCTCTTCAACAGTGACTTAATGACACGCCTACAATCACTTACCAACAGCAGATGCGGATGCCTGCCAGTTGTGCAGCCGAGCATAAAAATTACCATGTTGTTTCCCTTGATAATGGTAGCTGCTGGCAATCTATCCCCCAATTTACAATCTGAATTACAAACTGAAACTCGTTTTGCTCAGCTGACCCCTAGGAAATGTGTTTGGTAATTTGATTATACGTCTTAAAAATGGTGTTGCATGAGATGGGTCCTTATCTCCTGCGACAATTTTAAGTACTGATTAAAAACAACTTAATGTGAAAACCGTGTAAAGGGCTGTATAAAAGTTCAAAACCATTACCTCTTTTTAAAATCACTTTTTATGATGCAAATAAAGTAACGCGTGCTGTGTGTGTGAGGTGACCGACATCTGCCGTCTTCTCATTTAGAAAATTGGCTGGACATTTTTTTAGGAGGTTTACAACCAGAAGGACAAGCTACTTTCTTTCTATGTATGAAATGTAGTCACAAAAAATACATCTGCACTTTACACACAGATAGATATTCTACAAGAGAACTGGGACTTCACATCTAAAGAATCGGTTATATCGCACATTTAACACATGAGAAATAAAGTCTCATACAGGCACATGATGTTCCGACATTCATTATAAAAAACAACTTGAAACAGGATATTTCAGTGGTTAAAGATTAATTCTATTTGTGCTAAACTTAAAGACACAAAACGGCCCTGAACCTTTTTGCTTTCTGAACACATGAAAGAAAGCAAAGACGACTTGCGATTGGTGTCTGATCGTGTTAGACAATGACTCAAACAGCTGGATTGGGTGTCAGTGACGATGGGGCCAATTCTTCTCTGATTTATTCAATTAAATATTTTTTTGACATCTACATGTGTTTAATTCATCATGCATCTGCATGACTGGGCGGCCCTTTTCCTTGTAGGCATTAGAGGGAGCTAATCGGCAGGCATGGAGGGAGCTAAAGCGTCAGCTGTTTCGAGGTATTTCACGCTTGCGCCGCTACAAGTTCAAAGGCTTCTTGCAATATTTGCAGAGCCAGTATGTCAATGGTTGACAGTAGCACAATGTGAACAGATAAATGTGTACATTGTGTTCCCATTTATCCATTTGATACTGAAACTCCTGACCAATTAGTTGCAGCATTTGAAACTAGAATCCTCCAAGTTGCTGCATGATTATTGTTTAATATTAAATAACTATTCAGTGAATTTATGTCTGTAAATAATTATCACACTTTGGAATTTAATAATAAAGCACAGTCTCATGTTGCCCTGCATGTAAAAGAATCATCCCAGTGTTATTGCTTATTAATCAAACAGCTTTGTGTGTAAGACAGGTACTTGGTACAAGGCCCAGAGATGACCATCAGGACAGAGAAAGCTTTTATGGTTGGATGGTCTATTAAAACAAAAAAAGTGAAAAGCCGAACATATTCTGGGGACAGAAAATCTGATCCGCCCATGTTGGGAAACAAAGGTCTTCAGTGTTGTTGTCTCTCCTCCAGATGATTTGTTGGATTAATTAGACCCTTGACTTCTGCCCTGTTCAATAGTTAATCTTAAATCCTAAATCCCACCCCGAATGTGATCAATTCTGTCTGAAATGAGCAACACCTGCTGCCTATCTTGCTAAATTAAACTACGCTTCTTTGATCCAAGACGTCATTGTATTTTGTCGGAGGTGTGGCCGACACACCAGTAACGAGTAATTAGTTTAAAAACTGCCGCTGAACAGCGTGTTCATCAACAGACTGTGTGATCAGTTTGATTTACCAAGCATAACCGACAGCCTGAAACCTCCTGCAGGGGGGAGACTAATCTGCCTTATTACTTTAGTGTGTGATTGGATGTCAAACTGTATGACTGAAACATCAACAATAGCTGTTGTAGATTATTTATATCAAATGTAAACACTTTAATTACAATATACCAATGATAAAAGATATCACAGCAACACTTATTTTTTAATAGTTTTTCTGTGCGTGCGGTTTTGTTAAATCTGTTCTTAAAAAACTGAGAAATACTCTTGTGATTATGTAAAAGAAGAGCTGCATTGTACATACGTTCACTGATTAGCAAAGCCACTATAAACTGTATTTTCATTAGGTTTTTGATGTGATATGAATCTATTATAACAAAGACATGTAACTACTACAACTACTAATATAAGAGTAGCAGCAGCAGAGTTTTAGAGTCATCATGTGGTGGTCACAGTGGTGACCAACTTTCCATTAAAGATCGTTATCTTTGAATGAAAAGTTAATTAATTCGTTATCGTCTGATAACATATCTTTTCGGTGATTCACGGTTAATTTATCTCATTATCTACAAAAAAAATGAGGCAGGATACTCGAGTTAAGGACATAATTTATCACAAGAAAACAACTTCATATCAGTAGACAGTAAGTCAAGGCATTAATGTGTTTTCTGCAGCTACTTCGCGCAGACAATCTCATTTTAAAGGCGCCAAAGATGACCACAACCCAGGCAAAGACATCTTAAAGGTCATCACATGTTTCAGCTTTAACCAGTCACCACAGTTAAAACGATGTCTTATAAACACTTTAGTTTTCTTGTGATAATGGGTTCATTGACTTCATATCTTAAGGCCTGTTTTCTGAAGCTATTAAAATACTTAACTTGTGATCCTGATACATCATAGCATTATAAAACATTTTCCCAAACATGGCCAATCTGGGCTTCTATAAAATGACGCTGTATCAGTATGTGTTTTCTTTGTCACTGCCCACCCCTCTGTTTGCCTGGGGAGGACGGACTACCATGCACCTCCTCCCATACACATGCAGCTGCCATCCACCAAAAGAAGCAACACAGACACAATCTTTCTACCTTTGGACACTGCCAAATGTGTTTGCTGTTGAACTGGAGGCTTGGAGGTGATTAAAGTAGTGTTCACATCCATGTGGCAGTGGGAGTGGGAATCATGCTCGCCCCCGTCTGATCACGTTCAAAGTCATTGTGAAAAAACCATCTGCATGCACGGCTTCATAAATCTGCAGCGAGGTGTGCATGTACATTTCTTTCCTTGTGAATAAGCCTAGTTTTACATTAGAATTTACATAGCTACGGGGCTAGTGTTAAACCAATATATCACCTGAGCGCCAGAGAAAGTTTGATGTATTGCTCACCTTGTAATTAATTGAGCACCAGCGTCGAGCCTTGCCTAAACATAATTTGATGGTTTTGCCCTTGTGCCCCTTTGTAACTGATGTCCAAGTCGTCTTGGCCTGCGGATAGCTTTATGAGACCAGACATCACATTACTGCCCACTCAACATCTGCTGGCAGGGTTATGTGCAGACATTTTTAAGAGGGAAGTAGCAGCTCAATTAAAAAAAAGGGGGAAAAAATAGTGACGGAAAACACTTCAGACAACAAGGGCAAGAGGGCAGTAGCCCGAGCAACGACAGACACTTATCTCTGAACGTTTAAGACACTACACATCTGACTGTATACTGGATAATTACCAGCCATTAGCAAAAACAACTGTTGATTCAACAGCTGCGTTCTTTGTAGACAAAATCCCCTGTAATTGTCCACTCAGCGGTTGGAAACTGCATTTTTTCCACTATTGTAGTGCATAATGCTCAAAAGCAAAAAGACAATTGTTTTGGGTAAAAATGACCCACACATGAGTCAGAACAACACACTGCATGATCCAAAGTAAACTCGGCCTCTGCAGCACAATACACCAGGAGAAGCTGAAAAATTGATGACAACCACTGTTCCCATGATTATCTTGGCATTGTAGCCACGTTTCGACTCTCTGTCAGTGCGCTCTGTCTTTGAAACCACAACACAGTGTCCTGTCAAACTGCTGAATTAATTTGTCCGTCACATCTCCCACAGCGTCTCCTGTCTGCCCTAAATCATGTCGTCCTCTGAAAACTTCATTTACTTTCTTTCACAAGAAAATCTTAATAATCAGTGTCATCCTGAAGACTTAAGCTAATATCAAGTTTCTCTTTCTGGCCCGTCTTTTGCTGCAAAAGGAAACTGTAAACAACCTCGAGATACACGATCTTGAGGGGAAACATGGCAACCCCACTGCAAAACCCTTTCACAAGTCTTTCCCACAACTGCTGGCCCTCTCCCAGATGGCAAACCTCTGAGTTTCCCCTCTCCAGCTGGAAACTGTGATCATGCATCAGACAGATCTATCATTCCCCATCACTGGGTAAGTGCAGAAAAAGCAACATTTCCTGTTTGCAGGTCCTCCCAGTTTGAAAACATACACTATGCAAAGGGTACCTTCATGTACAACAGTTTTACTTGATATTTTAGTCATAACAAATCTGTGAAGCTGCCCGGCATGAACATGAGCGCAGTGACTCACGCGTTGGCCCTGCTCACCTGTTTGGGTTGACTCAGCTCACCTCGACTGCCCTCGGCAATTTGCAAAGATGAATAATGAAGCAATAATCCACAGCCGGCCACAGTACTGTGATATTAAGTCTGTGCTAGTGTGAAATTTACTCACTGAAGTGTTTAGTTGTTGCATGCTGAAGGTTAAACTAGCTTATGAAACCTGTTGGAGGGTTTTATTCATCTGTAATTGATTATGGCAGTGATTTTTACTATGTTGGCTTGTGAGCCTTTTAAATGAAGCAAACCTGTGGTGACCCCTTCACACAAATTATGGCCTCAGTGTGGGCATGAGCTGTAAGCTGTTCTCCCAATGAGTCATTTTTCCTTACGAGATTTTCTCTTGGAGAACTTAGAAGGCAGGAGTATCCAGTATTCCACAAAAAAAAAACCTTGAATTGAGAGAAAAGAAATATTTTGGAGTCAAGTCATTCTTTGGGGTCTACTTTGTTTGTCTGTGTAGCTTGAACATAAGAGCTTGGTTGATTTACATTTATAATGCAGTTTCATATGCCGGCATCGCCAAACCAATTCCCGATCTCTTGGTTCATTTCTGATTTCCAAGAAGCGCTGACCAAAATGCTTCTTGACGTAGTTGGATAGATGTACGACTAGTCAGCAACGAAATGTGTGTCATGCTAGTTGCTAGTTCCAACTTAAATAGATTCTGGGTTAACATATTACACAGATGTTTGGTATGACATGATTCAGAAACCATTTACCATTTGTGTACAAAATGAACTACAGTCCGCTTCATTTCTGACGTTATAGAGGCTACGCACTCACGTCACGGTAGGTGGAAGTCACTGTGGTAGCACCCACTGATTGGCAGAAAGCACGTACTGAGTGAAACAATGGGAAAGAGCTGTTGTGCGATTGACTGCACAAACAAATTTAACAAGAAGCAAGAGCTATCTTTTTATAAACTACCAAACAACAAATCCGACCTTGAAGTACGACCGAGCGTCAAAGCTTGTAATTCCCCAGCTTTTAAACTGGTACACATAAATGTCAGGAAACCCAAGTTCTGGCCACATGTCAACATCCACAGATCACTGTGGGTTTGGTAAATTGTAGGGATCTCTTTTGAGTCAAACTGACCTTAACTTAAGCAGATATTTGTCTGTTTTACTTTCTCATATCCACTACTGACGGCAACCATGTTGCCAGACGTGTTGCCACTCAGTCCGACTGAGGGGGTGTGTTCCGGTGGGAAACTGACGTCGGCGCATACCCTCTATTGTAGGTTCGGATTGTTCCACACCAGCTGCAGCCATCTTGATAGAAAGGCCTTTACAGGGCTTAAACCTGCTTCATGTTGGTAAGCGCTTGTGATTGAATCAGGTTGGATTGAATGGAGGACAAAAAGTTTCTCTTTTAACGTATTCTGACCCTTCAGATGATCTTATGACCCCCTGTGTGGTCCCAGCCCCCATGTTGGCAACCAATGCACTGTAGTATTGTTTACCTCGAAGCTTTAATCACTTCCTGTCGACAATGGAGCGCTAATTATAATGATAATGATGATGTGCTTGTAATTAAACTGTTGACTGCACTGTGCATATTATCACATGTTCTTTAGTAGCATTAGTATTCTGTTCATGTTCAGAACAGGAGAGGCACTTATCTCCATCCCTAACATATACACTGGGAAATAACGCGTGCAGTTTTTGAGAGAAAAAATAGATTCTCAAGCTCCCCGGGCTGAAAACTTTCCACCAATTGACAGTTAAAATTTTGATAATCACTTTGTTATTCTTGCTTAAAGTGCAGGTGAGGATACTCCATTGTGTCACCTGGGAACAGGTCCTACGTGCCGTATGAGTAGAGGACAGTCAATTATCCTGCAGTATCTCTGTCACGCTCTTTCAATGTCAAACCCCTGTCTGTTTCTGTTGCACCTTCTTCACATAATCCTTTTATGGTGTAAAGAAAGTGTCTCTCTGTGCACAGAGCACATACTGTATTTGCACTTAAAGCATTGCTGCGCCGCTTTCATGAAATTGAGGGAGATACAGCTCCTCACAAACACGTACGTCTCTTTGAACTGTTCCATCGTAGATCTCCTGCCTCGTTTCAAAAAGCCTTTTTCATTTGAATGTACAGCTATATTTTATATTCACAACCCCTCCTTCTGCGCATAATACTTCTGTTTCTAACTGTAGACTCAATAATTGCTTCCCCTCCTTTGAGGGACTCTGAATGAATACCTGCATCAGCATTAAGCCAGATGTAAGAGTATGGATGCAATAACAAACAATACCCAACAACTCTGTTTATACTTTAGTTAAGGCGAGCTCAGATTCAACCCTGCTTTCAAAAATTAGAATAAACATATTTACTTTACTTTGATTTAGTTATCATTTAGACAATCTTTGCATTTACATTCTGCACATTTCTGTTTCATTGTTAACAGTGTAATATCTCATTCATGCACAGGATTGAGATTGCTGTCGTGCATTATGGGCTTACAATAAAGGATGCATGCATGTAATCCAGTGTTTGTTTTATTTCAGCCTCACTGTGTACTGTTTATTCCCCTGCAGCTATATCAAAGCTGTATTAAGTGACTGCTAAGGCAAACCAAACATCTCTCCTGCTAATTCCTCCATAGAGTTTAGTCACTGTGGTGTCACCCATTGAACCGTCAGTTTGGCATTTTGGTCATAGCCATCTGTTGTTGTTGGAGTCAGGATTGACCAGATTTCAATTAGAGCTAGGCGATAAATTGATTTCCTCAGTCGTCTGAAAGCGGTTCGGGTTTGCAGCATCTGACAATGAGGAAACCATTCCCCGCTGTAAAGTCTGTTGAAAGTCAGCGGCGACTAAAGGCAGCAGCAGTTTGAGCATCTAAAACAGAGGCACGCAGCGGAGTACGAGAACCGTGTGTCGCTGCGAGCTGCAGAAGACGGCTGCAACACCTGAAGCAGGTAACGTTAGCGTATCCTATCGTATCCAATATGACAAGAAGGGGCCGGCACGAAGCAAACTCAAGGCTCAGTAATCTGGCCAACAAATACCTCTCTATCACTGCTACAAGTGCCCCTTCAGAGAGGGTCTTTAGTGTGTGTATGTTCGTGTGTGTGTGTGTGTGTGTGTTCATCTTTTTTAGTTTGTTTTTAAAGAAAGAAGAGGCCAAGTTCAGTCACACCTAAAGCTACATGAACTCACCTGTCACTCAAAGTGACCACACCCTTAATTATGCACAACTTTTAGCCTTAGTATGACTCAAATGGTGGAGTTGTAAAAAAAAGCACCGTGATATCAGACCAAAACTATGTTTCATACCAAGTTTGAAACATTAATTTCTGCTGTCAGGTTGTGCATTTTCACACGCAGGGCCTTTGAGGATTGACTGGCAATTTTAACAACCCTCAAGCGCCCATCAGACAAACTACGTACAGCTTCATTTTTTAAACCTGGAAGTCGCAGTTTTTACTCCACATTTATAACGTTTCGCTGATGAAACACTTGAAGTTGTCACAGGAAACGCAATGTATTTTTCACAGAGGTTATGATTGAGAATGACTGTTCATCAAAGATGCATCTACAGAACAAGGCAACACTCATTTTTAAATAATTGAATCATCAATAAAAATTGGGTTCCAGGCAGCAGGTTGCACACTTCCAGCTGCAACCTTACTTTACTGTGTCCTGCCGTGTGAACAAACTGCTATAATCAGATTATGGTTGCTCACGGCTCGATTAAAAAATTGACTGACTTCTTTTTTTACCTAACATGAGATTGTTTGGTTTGCTGCAAACAGATACAGCAGCTGCTCGTCTGTTGTACTTCTGTCAAAGCGGCTCATCCAGTGCTTGTGGCCTACAAAATAATGGGAGCTGTAGTGTGCAGTGCTTTCTCCTAACCACATTTGTCGCCATATCAACAAGGACACTTTCAGACTGTACCCTTTAAAATAGGGACAAGGGCTAGGCTCTATTCTTTACATAGCTGTATGTTACATTAACGTTAGTGAAACCACGAACCATCAACGTGGAGCCAACTTCTGATGATTCTGCTCATATCCCGACATAATAAGATGACAGCGTTTCTTTCCACTAAGTGTCAAAACTGTGTTTGATTATATTCCACACCAACCAGCTCCTCTGTTAAGACTTGTTGTCTGCTTACATAGTGAACCATTTGCTGGAGAAATACACTGAATAGCAGAAAAAGATTATATATTCTTATGGAAGCAGAGACGGAAGAATAGCTCAGCGTCTGGTCGAGGCAGCTGATGGAAACACTCGGACTTAATTAACAAAAGAGAAAAAGGTGAAAGAGGCGGGAGGGAAGGAGACGAGCTTTGTGAACAGCTGATGAGGACGGCTGGAAAAAGGTCTTTTTCTCTCTGCTCCAATATTGCCTGATTAGACACTTGAGGTTAATTGCATTGGTATAAAGGTAAGCATGATTAGTGGATTGATTATGGGCCGGCTTCCCGGACCGTCATTAAGTCTCATTCTGGACTCAGAAGAGAATCCTTCAGTGGAGAATTTCTCTTAAAGACTCATTACTATAACTCAGTGTTTCCAAAGTCTAAATGAAGGGGAGACCTACAGGGACGGAGCTGGAGCGCTTTGATTGGGGTGAATACTGACTGACATCTATTCACGTGTTCTTTTCTCTCCTGTCTGTTTCATGGTGTTCTCTGATTCTCATAAAGCTATGGAGGAAAGTAGGACAATTATTTTCAGTGTTAATTATTTCCTTGATAAAGCAAATAGTTTGGGTTAATCAAATGTCATAAAGTGGTGAAAAATGTTTATCATTGTTTCCAAATCAATCCAAAAGATCTGGTCAATTAAAAAAATATATATATATGTTTAATGTTATTGTGGAGAAAGGAAACCAGAAAGTATTTTACCACTAAAGAAAGAAATATGCTCAATCAACTGACGTGCAACTGTTAGATAATGGTTATTATATTTTTATTTGTTTAAGAATCAAAGAAATTCGATGAATGGCCCTTGTAAAATTTGCCTGACATTCTTGAATTAAAGCTCCTGTGAGGAACTTTCAGTATATGTTAATTCTGGCGCCCCCTGTGGACAAAGAAGTACCTATTCTCTCTTTGCTGATCTTGTCCTGTACATGTGTAAGCTGTGTTTTCTGGTGAAAAATATGTACTTCTAAATGCTTCCTTGGAGCGCTGGTTTAGCTCAGTTGGTAGAGCAGTCGCCCCATCTATAGAGGCTACAGTCCTCAACGCACTGATCGCAGGCTCGACTCCCGGTCTGAAAATCATTTAGTGCATGTCATCCCCCACTCTCTACTCCCCACCTTCCCTGTCTCTCGTCAGCTGTCCTGTGAATGAAGGCAAAAGCCTTAAAAAAATAAGATTTATAAATGCGTCCTTTCCATCAGACGATTACCTTCATAGGTTCTTTAAGGGAACATACTGTACATCTCTGCTTTGTGTCAAAACAGCTTGAGACTTTGTTTTTTCAGTCCCTTTTCCAGCGTCAGTCAACTCCCCAGAAAAACAACAATTTTATCACATTCACTCCTGGATGAGCTCTATCTGTCCACTGTACCATGACTACCTTGTCTGTAACAGGGCTTCCACACCAAAGTTTGACCTTAAACAGAACAACCAACACCATCTTTTCCACTGAAAAGCAGCTCTGCTCTCTTGCATCCTGTGCAGCCGAACTCACTACACTGATTTTACAAATTGGCCTAAGTTAAAGTGAATCGAACCGTGACCCCAAACATACTGACCTCCACAACCACTGACAAATGGGATAAGAAGCAGAGGCTATCATAGGGACATTTTACTGTAAAGGAGAATCGTGCAGAAGTTTTTTACAGTGAGGAAAGTAGTTCCTACCGCAGCTTTGGTGAAAAAAACATAATGGTGGCTGATAATATCAGAAAGAATGAGGGTACATGCTTCCAAATGTATATTGTGGCTCTGACAGTACTGCATGTTTGACGTCCACGGTTGGCTCCAGTTGTAACTCTTGATTTTTCTCGCTGACGGTCGCTTTCCTTTTTAGACTGTTTGCCTTCATCTGAGCGTCAAATTTGTTTCTTTTTCTTTGGATTTTCACTTATTTTTGAAGTTGTATCTGTAGTGATCCATCTGTTCTTTGTTTGTTCAGCCATAGTAGATTACTGTTTACTCGCAACACTTGCAGAGACCAGAAAAGCAGCCGCTTAGCTCAGCCTACCCTCTCTGGCTTGGTATGATAAAAACCCAGTAAACTTATATTTAAGAAATCATAAATGCTTTCCTACAGAGGGGCAGTTTAAGGATGACATTAAAGATGCTAAAGATGCAGCCTGTCATGCAGCCATTATTTCGTTTTACAGACTAACACAGGCAGCCAGTGTGAGTTTGCCTGTGCAGTAATGTGCCACAGTAATGTGGTCGCATCTCTTGACGGAACGAAAACTTCAGATCTCACTGATAATCGGTATAAAGAGCTTTTCAATACTCTAAGCTGGAAAAAGTAAAAGCATAAATTATTTTGTGCAAATCAGTCAGACACAGAAATTATCTGATTTAAGCACAACTGGAAAACACTCATAACACGAGCCTCAAAGCAGAGATCTGTGTCCAAGATTACTCGCAGTCATTTGAACATTCTATTCAGTGAACCGAATTACTGTAAAGAGGGCTGCTGGAATGAGTTTGACCGGATACAATGACCCCAGATTTATCATCATTGAGTTTTTTTTAAGTTTTGAGACCTGCAGCATTTTATGTCACCGAGGTATACTGTAGCATCTTATTAAGCTTCCTACCTGCACATAAGGTCTTAAATAGGCATGAGGCACATCCAGAGTGTGCTATGGGCCTCATTTGTTGTTTCACAGGCTGTTTGTGTGTGTGTCTGTGTGTCTGTGTTTGTGTGTGTTTTACACTTTAATGGGGTCTGGGGGTTTAAGAGAGGCTCTCAAAGCCGAGAGCAAAATTATAGTTTAAGCAGGAATTCATAACCACTCGAGTCCCTCGACTGAAGCAGTGGAGTCCCTCATGAAAACATTTAAGTGTTTTTATTTGCATCTTTGACTTCAAGATATTCATGTATTTTTTACTTCCATAAGCACGATGCGTCACTGCACTCGTCGGTTTCTCCCCGGCTTATTAAATGTGATCAGTAACTTGATAACTTCTCGGATAAACACCTCCAGTTACACAAACACGCCGGGCACTGACTGTTGTTGTTATCTGCCTTCTGTGAACATGTAATCAAGCCTCACTGTGTGCAATCGAAGGAGGCAGGAAGGGTGACGTCAGCTGCCAAACGTTACAAATGATCAAAAGCCTTATTTAACTCAACACTTGGTAACTAAACCAAATTAAAATGTCATATTTTTGCTTCAAAAACCAACAGCAAACAATCAACTATCGCTTTAACAAGGACAATTCTGACATGAAGCTATTTACAAGCTGCAAACTCTAATCTCCTACAATATCAAAGTCTAGAAATAAACTGTACCCATTTGGAATGGAAATAACACTGAACTTTATCTATAAGGGACGAAACCATTTTTATATTTGTTTACAACCTCTTTAATAGATTCTTAGAACAGTAAAAGGATGGTTAGGAAAAGACGGGCCTATTTTCTGACGCTCAGCCAGCTGGGAGTCATCGGTCATTAAATTAACTGGCCGCAAAGATCACACATACCTGGAGGTATGACATAAGGAGGGAGGGAATACAACTGTAACAAAAAATTGCGCAAACCAAACCCCAACCTGTCCACAAAGAAAAAAGAAAAGGGTTAAAGACTGCAGCATTTTTGTAAACATAAAATATAACTCTCTGCTGAAGCACTGAGAAACTCTGCATATAAAACAGACGTATCTCTCCCTCTCCATGTGGCATCTTCAGCTGAGTAGCTGCAGAAGCAGCGTGGACCGAGAAGACAGGACAAGCAGAGCATTTAAATAGACACGGTGTAATATTCACAGTATAATGCATAATTCAGCCCCGCTGTAGTGTGGATTAAACCCTGCTCCCCAGCTGTTACAGAGAGCCACTTAAAAACAGCATGTAGAACGACAGCCGAGACCCTGAACTGTTACTGATATCATGAGGCTCCTTTGAGCTGTTTAGCAGTTGAATTTCTCTCCAGAATGTGCAGCAGATTGAGTCACATAAAAGTTATTCATAGGTTTTTTTTTCACTTTTTTAAGCTCTCCTGTTTGCCAAATTCTCTGTTTGGAAAAAGTCTGAAACACACATTTTCCGAAGCGAGGGTGAGACATGGAAAAATTACAGCGAGCATGAATGTCCACTCACAGATGTTTTCTTTTTTTAACACTTACGCTTACCAAGCTCAGACACATGGCCACACAAGGAAAACACACACACTCACACACACACACACACACACTGAACACAGTGTTTTCCATAGACAAACAGCCCCTATCAGAGATTCCATGACAATGATTACATTTACCCCAAACACTGGCTACGTTCTTATGACTTATGGTGCCCTCCACCCCATCCTCTGGGAGAGTGTTTTCAACATAATGCATGAGAATGCAGCCCAGGAACAGCATCACATGGAGCCAATTGATCATGTCTGACACTAAGGGGGGAGCCTGGTGTGCACAGGGAGAGCGCTCTGACAACAATAGACCCAAAAAATAAAATAAACAACAAGCACAAACTCTGCCAGCACTGAAACAAGTCTCAAACCGGCTGCGTCATCTGAACTCCTCGTACCTGTCACTCACATCTGAAGAATTCCCAACAGTTTGCGTCTATTAGTTTGATATTAGTATAATTTTCACGCTTAAGTGATCTACAAAAATCTCATTAATGCAACAAAGCAACAAAAGAAAAACAAAACCTGTCTGCTGAATATATTTATAAGAGATCAGTTCAGTTTTTGAGATGCTGCTGATACACTGACTCAGGCAGGGACAGATGACAGATGACAGTGCAGAAGGCTCCTGCAGAAATGTGGATTCAAAACAGTTAATTAGAGCTGTTAAATCCTTAGTCATAGTATTTGTTTTGATTTCTGATCGGGCTTTCATCTCAGCGTTCTATTACTCAAACTGTACTTCCTGGATCATATATAAGCGCATCAGAATATGAAGCAACACAATTACAAACACTGACCCGAGATTCTTTTTAACGCAGAGCTTTTGTTTTAATCTAAAATCAATTCATCCATCTATCCATTATCTATACCGCTTATCCTGTTCCTGTTGGGAGCCGATCCCAGCTGTCATTGGGCGAGAGGCGGGGTACAACCTGGACTGATCACCAGTCAATCACAAGGCTGATACACAAAGACGGACAACCTTTCACACTTCCATTCACACCTACGGGCAATTTAGAGTCCCCAATGAACCTGACGAGCATGTCTTTGGACTGTGGGAGGAAGCTGAATTACCCTGAGAGAACCCACACATGCACGGGCAGAACATGCAAACTCCACACAGAAAGGCCCACTTCGACTCAAACTAGGAACCTTCTAGCTGTGAGTCGACAGCAATCAACCTATAATTTCCTTTTCTATATTTATACAACCAGGAAAGGTTTAAAAGACCCTCAGAGAGTTATAAGATGAGTTCTGGAAAATGTATTCTTTATGCTTAAATCTTTAACTCTGCAAAAAGATATCTACTGCACAAACCGTTCGATTTGATTGAATCTGACACTTTTTAATACTATGCCATTTAGAAAAGTGCACTGCATTTACTCTTGAATTTGATGCATAAATGAATCACCTCCAGTGTGCCAGACATTCACTACAAGATCTTTGCTATCTCTACGAGAGCAGGAGACAAATCTGTCAATAAAAGAGGAATATTTTTGATTAAAAGCAAATTTAATCAGTCAAGAATAAAGTTGCAAATGCAGGATGATGAGAATATCTTGAGGAATAACTAACATAAATGTTAAGCACTATTGGCCTTTCTGTCAATGTCTTTTCCGTGATTGGCGTGTGCTGCAGCTCCTTGACAAGCTTCTGTTTGATAGCTTGTCCACTGCAAACTCTGCGGCCTTTGCTTCCTTCGCTTTCCTGTGAGGCTCAATGGACATTCTCGGAGTGCCTGTGTCCTAACTAGCAAATGTGCACGTTTATTGTGCTAGGTTACGCCTTTACTCAATATTAAAGATGGCTTTGGTTATAGTAGCACGTACATGTCCTAATGATAATAGACATTGTAACTGGTTAAATGTCTCTCATGCAATAGCAGCTGCATTACTGTAAGAAACATCGTGGGTAAAGTCTTTCCAAACAGTGTCCGTCCCCGTGGCAAAGTACTGGATTAAAAAGGGTATGCAGTTTTTAAATATTACAGCACATGATGTATTTTGTCCACATTTGCAGTGTATTAGATGCAGCAGCTACCGTTAGTATGAAACAAGCAGATCCGAGGTGGGGTCTTTTTGAAAGCAGTCCCGTCCCTGGCACAGCAGGAAATGCTGCACCTATTTTTAACCACAAACATGCAGTTTTTCAGCCGGGACGCAGGGGAGGTCTCCAATTAGCTCACAGGAAACCCACAGAGGCAAACCCTGAGATAACTAATAGTGTGTCTTTCCCCTCACGCTGACACGCTGCTCCACAAGGAAAATCAACATGTCTAGAAGGATTTGAGTTTGGAAGGAGGAATTTAATTCTCATCTTGGGATGATATGGACTAGTAAAAATCAGCATTACACAACACAGTGTCATGTGTACAGTATTGCAGTATTTAAAAAGACAAGATTTGACAGCCAAAATGCTCCTTTTTGTTGAGCATTCACACTTTCCTGAAGCTCATAAGAAGTCATTTATTTATTGTGAACATTTTGAATGAACTAATCACCTTAAGCTAGCGGCGAATGAATAAGTACTTCAAATCCTTCAATCACATTAATTTCATTAATTGTTTGAATCACTCTTCATCACTCTTTGATTCATTCATATTGTGCTACTGTTTCTCGTTCATTAATTGACCCGTTCTCTCACTGACACACTCACCGACTCTCATCCATTCATTCACAAATGATGTGCAGACTGACCAATTGATTCATTCACTTATTCACCTAATACCTGGTTCATTCATTCTTAAATTGATTTAGTTAATTCATTCACACTTTCAGTCACTTATTCACTGATGGTCGAGCTGATGAATTATTTCTAATTGCTTAATTTGCAAACTGTCATTATTTCAGCATTCATTCATTTACTGATTGACTGATGGATTGATCCATTGTCACTCATGTTTGTGTGCCCTCGCGCCTCTCAGACAGTTCATCAGTTAATGCAGCTGATCCACCTGATCAGAGTCACTCTCTTGTCTCTGTGTAAGTCTGCCAGATTGTGATGGTAGTTTGGCGTTTGTAACACTGCTACCTCGATATGAGCTGCTAGTTAGCTGAACATGACTTTAGCTTTATTAAAAGCCTCCCTTTTAAAAATGCTTCGTGAGCACACCTTCAAAGTTTAATTGTGTTGCAACTTGGCTCCTAAATGCTGAAAGCAAATCTGCTGATTGTTGCTTACACATTCAAATGTCACATTTTACAAGTTTACAATCATAAATACTGGCAGTTATAAGGCCAAGGTTATTCATTAACAAGAGTGGTCTGAAAGAGGAGAATAAAGGTGTGATATTATCTGTGCTGATGACAGATTGACTAAAGGGTCTTAGTCTCAGTTTGAGAGGCTGTAACAATGGGCTTCACATCTTGTGTAGTCAAATGTAAGTACTGAAGTATATAGGCTCACCTGAGAGGTGATAAAACATGGGCTTAGGAGACATCTGAAAAGAACTATAAAAGAATGAGATCTTATTTTCTATTTGAAATGCATCTGTGTGATCTGTTCCGTCTGTTGCTATTTTACCAAACATTACACCTTGCGTTTATTTTCATCAGCCTTAGTCTGATGCTTCATTATGAGGCACTTTCTGTTTTTCTGTGCACCAGAGAGTTGTTGCAGAAGATCTCTGGCCCACACAAAAAGATACTGTTGCTGCTGGAAAATCATCAAATCAACCCATTGGTTAGCAGTAAAAATTAAATGGAATTTTCCATCAGTGCTGTGGCAGCAAATTTAAATCTGCCAACTGCACAGGCTAACATCTAATGAAGAGGCAGAAAACCATGACTACATAAAACCAGGGAGCTGGCTGGAGGGAGAAAGGATTTACTGTTGGTGGCCTGAGAAGTAAAACAAAAAATCCTAAAAGAGCACGTTGTGGTTTTTCTGCATATTCCAACAGACGTCAGTGAAAGCTTTCCAAAATAGCTGCGTGGAGCTGGCCCAAGGAAAATGAAACTGCACAGTCCCCTGAACATAAAGATGTTTTTCACCCTCGGAGCGATGAGCTAAGCCAAAACTGGACACAGTTGTCCTGTGGGAGAATTAATTATACATCCTATTTTTAATAATAAGTCATGGCATTTACTAAATCAAGTAGTACATACCAATATAACTGCATACAAAAGCAGTTCTGTACTGTCGTCCTGCTGATGTCAGGCACGTGAAAGAACAAACAAACAAACAAAATGAAAGTTCAATAAGTTGATGTTTCAGCCACAAAAAGAGCAACATAAATACCCAGAAACCATTCCCCTAAAGCTCAAACTTTAATGGTAAAATAAGACATGGATCAAAGCAAAACGGAGGCGTAGCCCTTTGTAGCTAATTTGCTCAATTTCCAAGGTATACTGGTGGACAATCAGCCTGTTATCATTTAAAGGGTATGCATTAGTTTGTGGCCTTTTAACTAGAAGACTAAGCAACATGTTTCCACCCTGTCTTCCAAATACGGTTACTTCTCCAAAAGACAAAGATGGTGAAGCCCAAAACGCCAAAGTCCAAAGACCAGCGCGTGATGTCACTTGATTGACTGGTTACTTGCACTTCTTTTATACAGTTTATGTCTGTTTCTGATGCGCAGGCTCTCAGCTAACTCCAATGTAAACGCATCCACTGCAAAATTGGACACTCAGTCCAACTCCAGTCTAGCAATGTGGAAAGTAAGGTGACATTGGATAAAGAGCTACAAAGTCTGCCAGGGGAGTCGGTTTGGGGCGATGTACGGGTCAACAGCGCTGGACCTTTACCAGAGGGACCAGGGTTCGTGTCCTTTTTGAAACCAAAAATCCACACTGAGTTATTATTTTAACCCACAGCATGTTTTCCTAAAACTTACAATGTTGTTTTTGCTTCAGAAATAACCAACTGTGACCATTTCAGACTATTTAAACTATGAATATAAAAACCAAGAGCAGTTAGATGGCAATAACCTGTCACAAAAGCCCAATCCACACAGGCAAATGCATTGTCCGCCAAACCTTATTCAGAGGTTATTAATTTATCAGCAGAGAGGCAGAGAAAAAAAAAATGAACCACAGCTCTCACCTCGAAAAAGTCATCAAGAATCCACTAATTGGAGCCAAATTGGATCGGATCAGCAGAGAGAGACGGGGAGCAGAGAGGCACGATAACAAATTATCTGAATGAGAGGTAAAGGAGCATAAATAAATTAAAACCGACCCACTGCAGTAAATGAAATCAAAGGAAAGCTGAACCTGTGGAAGCCGGTGGGAGGGTGTGTGTTGTGTGTAAGAGAGTGTGTGTGTGTGTGTGTGTGTGTGATCAAAGAGGCGAGCAGGGAGGGAGGAAGGCAGCGATGTGCCACAGAGGGAAACAGCCGAGCAGTTTGGTTAATCACACAGGTCTCCGGTTTACATTCAGCAGATATTTGCCGAAGACAGAAGGAGAAGATGTCTGAGCAAACACGGCAGCTCAAGTGTAATTTCAGCCCGTATCGGGGATGTGTACCGACAATTCAACCACTGCTCCACCTCCGTACTGGACAGATGCTTCAACTTGATATTTGTACAACATGAAGTTTCATATCAAACACTGTGTCCTCAGTAGCCTGTCCACTCTTTGGCACTTGAGGGCTTTTACTACTGTATCTACATGTACAACTGATCCTAACATATACTCTAAATATATATTGAATATGGCGCTCATCATTAGTTAACGGGACATTTTAAAGCACACCCAATTTGCAAGATCTGCCTGAATACTGTTTGAGTGTCATGCTTCACAAATCCTCCTAAAGTCTCCTACAACCTATACTTGTATGCAATAGGATGCAATTATGATTTTCATTATAAACTTTAAGCTTAAGCATATGCTGTTGTAGTGTTCTGACCGGCCTCAACTTATATCTTCATATATTTTGGGTTTTTTGCATCTATTTTTCCTGATGTGACATATCTTTTAAATGTTCTTATTGCTCTGTCTTCAACTGTGTAAAGTACTTTGAAGTGCTCTATGTATGAATGGTGCTCTATAAATACACTTGCCTTGCCTAGACTACTACTGCAGATTATTTTTTTGATCAATCAAATAAATGTTATGTCAATATAGCCACAGAAAACAGTCAAAAATATGTACACACAGTATCTTAGAATACAAGGTGCTTTCCAAAACCAGAAAAAAGGCATATTCTCACAATTGAGAAAGTGGACCTTCCGAATGTTTGGTTGGTTTTGCTTTATAAAAAATGACACGAACAATAATTCGATGATGAAAATAGTTGCTAATTAACCTTTTACCAATCAGTCGACTAATAGTTGAAGCTAGAACACATTTTGAAATAGATAAAACAATAAAATGGGGAAATGTTCTCAATGATTGTATCTGCCAAGGCGCAATATGACGATATTAAATGCATTTGTAAGATTTTTACAGACAATAAATGTAATGTTTTCCTCTATATCTTCCCTTGAAATACAATATATGGTTGTAGTAACGCACAGGGTTCCTCAAAAGGTTCCTAGCTCCTGGGGAAAGTTCCCGCTGCCGAAAAGCACCTATTGATGCCACTCTCAGGGCCCAATGTGAAGCTACAGCCATCAGTGGGTTAGCTTAGCTTAGCACAAAGACTGGAAGCAGGGGGAAGAAGCTAGCCTTGCTCTGTACAAATTAAACAGAATCAGCCTACCCACATTTCCAAACATTACTAATAACTACAATATCTGCTGTCTTGTTTTATGTAGTAGAGTTTTACTCAGGAGTTGTAGCCACACTTTTGCTTCACCTGGGACACTTTGATTTTGCATTTAGTGATCTGAGTTGTCTCAGCCCTCTCATCAAACATACCAAGAATATGAATAACCACATACCCCAAAATATCTACACATAACCATAAAAACAGAAGATATAGGAAAGGTTTCTCATCGGACATGCTTGATATTAGGGATTATGTGTTTGTCCTTAATGCCAAAAAATCCAGAGTGACTTGAAGCATGAGAATAAAGGCGTTGAACTATAACATGTGAAAGTCCGATCTGTTCCTAATCCTAACCAGGGTACCTAAAGCTAACCATGCAAAGGATTCAGGACTTTCGAGTCAAAGTGGTTCACTTTGTATTCCCAGCATGAACTCAAGCATCCTGTCTTTTTGTTTGATACTAAATTGTAGCTTTTCCTTCACTTATAAAATCCACATAATCCAGGCAGCAATTAGATTTCCCATCACGTTATTGGGAAAACAAATCGGAGAGAGTCGAAAACACATACGCATAGAAAAAGTCTTGCTGGAGATAAAGTGTGTAGGAATCGGTTGGTAGATATTTCAGTGCAGTGATTCACTCGTTGGCCAGCTGCTGCTTTGAATTAATTTCCATAAAATGTTATTCCTTTCCCTCAGCTCTCTATTTCTGTTTACAGTGACAGTGCCCTGTAGAGAGAGGCGTTAAAGACAATATATGACACCCACCACAATCTTTCTTTCATAAGCCTACTTTAACCTCATCTAAGCAGTGAACAAATACATTATAAATGTGTTATCAAAGCAAATAGGAGGTCCACGATATCCGATGTAGCATGATGAAACAGGGAGAAACAGCACAAGCACTAGAAATTTCCCCACAAACACAGATCCAAGACTAACAGTTAAAACACTTGACCCAGAAACGAAAACAAATATAGTCCCAATGTTGTGCACTCTATGTTAAAATATTAGTTTCAGGCAAGTCAATAACTGCTGAGTAAATCACCTACATCTATGTAATCATTATCTTTACCCAAACCAACGACCTTCCTGCTGCGTGATGATAGTGCACAACTCCGAGCCACAGTGCCGTCCCACCTACATAATGATCGCTGCATTTTGTGCATTCACACAGAAGGAATACTCAAACTGAAGGGGAGCATCACGGCTCATTGAACAGGTGCTTGACAGGCTTTCTTAGAATGACGAAATAATAACAGAAGAAACAGCAGTGATAGCAACAAAACCAAGAATCATATAGTGTAGTGTTGTACTTGAAGATACACAGTTATCGGCTGTTATTAGCTTATCATAGTTATAACATATGTTGGTTTAGACTTACATACAGTATATTAAAGGGGGGGTATTATGCTAATTTCAAGCATCATATTTCACTCTGTGATACCTGTGGAGTAGCTTAGCATAATTTACAGCTACAAAAACTCCTAACTTTTCTCACGCTGGTGCTCTGTGCAGGCCCTCACCCAGCCTCTGCCTGAAACGACTCAGTCAGCTCTGGCCCTTTAAGAAACCCCGCCCCTACAAGCCTGCTTTCTTCTGATTGGCCAGCTCTCTGAAGTCTGCTGAGGTGTAGAAAAAATTGTGTGAAACCTGGCGTTCACAGCAGCCTGCAGACTGAGCTAAGAAACCTGGGGATTACTCCAACATACTTTTACCTACAGGTTTGAAACTTAGCCCACGTTTAGTCTGGACATCCAACATTGTAACATTATATATATGTCTTTAAAGGTGAGACAGCATAATACCCCCTCTTTAACATTTATTTTCTTAAACACCGCAGTGCAGATAAAAAATTGCATAGTTTATTTACCTATTTTAAAGATACAAAATGTGATATAAGTGGTTATTTTATTCAGTTCTCCCCATGAGAAGCAGGAAGTTCTTGGTATCTGTATTGGCGGAAAATATCCATCCATGCATCCCTTTCTGTACCTATTAAAATTGATTTATTTTGCTCTGAAGGGAACTGCAGCCAAAGACAGCTGCAGGGTTGGGTGAGCAGAAACACAAAGGAAGAGTTGCTTTAAAACCAACACCCCCCTTCTTCCATAACAACTTGTCCTTTTTTATCAGCTGTATAAAATATTCATTTCAGTTCTGACTTTGAGGGATGCTTTGATTTATTACGGATATTTTTCTTACTGTGTTTACTTAATTTATGAATGATAAGGAGGTTTTAGTGACAAGAGAAATATTAATTATGGATGAATGAATATGATGAATGAATAGAGCACACGTGCTGTCATCAATGTGTCTCTAACTACAAGCAACCTTTTACAGTCTCAGAATATTAAGATTCCTTTTGTTCTTCACCCTGTTGTTTTTTATAACTGGGCCCAGCATCATTTTCCAGCTCTCCCAGTATAAAACAGGCACACAGTGAATGTTATCGTTTGTGGCATTCTGCACTCTTCAGCCTGACCTCTGACCTCCTGCTCTCACTGTAACTGTCTCATCCGAGCGTCCTTACATGCGTATGAATTGGCACTACAGCGTTATGGTACACACTAACTCTTCAGCACAATTACAATCCAAACCCTTTGCATGGATCGAGATGAAGTGTGTGTGGGGGATCTCGGTCTTTGCAGACCCTGAAACTGACTCATCTTCATGTAAGCGAGTCAAGCCCCGGCAAGCTGATAGGTCGCGTACAGCATTCAGCTTGCGCACGCACAATACCCGCACGCACGCACACGCATTGAGATACACCCCGGGCCCTTTAGAGCGAGGATTAGTCACTCCACATAAAAGCATCGAGTCACTCCAAAGCAGGAGAGCAGAGAGAACGAGTGGGAGACGAGGTCTGTGGAGGTCTGGTCATGGCAGCCATTTTTCCGCACGTACAAACGCTGCTGGGGCAGGACAAAAGCCGAGAAGGCTTTAATGTTGGAGCGCCAGGCTCAAGTTTACATAACAGTGATCGATACAGGAGGAGACGCCCCCTGATCCAAGCTCTTCTACGATTTGTGTTTTCCCTGTCCGCGCCGGCCTAGACTGACCATGGGGTGAAACTGGAGGCTGTCTGACTGTAATTGATGTTGACTGCGCACGTGGCGGTTACATAACACAATATTACCTATCAGCGTTTAACATTTACGTCTGTCAGACTGTCCAGAACTAGTGAAGAAATGCTCAGATAAGAGGCATCACTGCAATGAATAATGTGCCGATTGTATCTGAATTCACCCTCAAGTTGTCTCTGTTGAACAGCACCAACAGTGAGTAATATACAATACATCTGTAATGTCTGTTAGATAATGGTGATATAGTGCTCACTGACAGCGCTATCAAACTGTGTAGGATGTAATCATGGAAACATTTTGTCAAGCTGCTGCAGTTTGTCAAGCAGCTAATGTCTGACAGAGCAAGAAAAACAAGCAAAAGTACTCTGAGATTTCTCAGAGCAGACACACAAGTTTGTTAGATAAACTTGAAGTTGAGTCGTAGCAAACAAAGTAGAAAGATTCCAAGTTATTGTACAGTATGAGTGTATGTAAGAGCACTGGCAGTCCCACGTTTAAAAGACCACATTCTCATCATAAAGCTAGCAGCTTATCTAGCTGATAAGTTGCAAGTCTTTATGCGTCTTTAAGAGCAAACAATGTAACAGGTGGTGTAAAATCTCCCATGTTCATCACCTTGTACAAATGCCCCGGTCAAAAACACATGATGTAAAACACTGCATGTATCACAACCATTCAACTGCTGTACCTTCAAGGAGAACTAGCTTTATGATGCACTAATGGAATACCAGCTGAAAAACTCCAAAACAAGCTGGTAGTCCACAACTCTGACATCATATTACGAGTTGGTGTAGCTAACGCATTAACAAACAGTTGCCTGTTTTACTATCCAGTAGACAAGGAGCAAAGTCTCTCAAGTAGTGGTGGAAATTATGGCTCTTTGAAGGAAGCTGGATCTCATGGCTCCATGTGTGGACTAGGTTTAGCAGCACTAAATTACTCGACCTGTGTTGTAAACATTACACAAGATTGTGCCATATCATAAAAAGCTGCCTGTAATTCAGCATGAAGGGGAGTGGATCTCGGGCAGGCAGTGAAATTTGGGCACAACTATAAAAAGAACGTCTCTCACCTACGACTCGGTTCCCGTCGGTTGCACCAAAGAGCCGTTCAAAAGAATCAGATCATTCGTGAATGTCACAACTCACCTCCTTAGTGTGTGCTATACTGTACAGAAAAGCTGCTTGCCCGTCTCGCCTCGCTTGGACAGCAGGACTTAATTGTACCGGGATGCATTGTGGGAGCAGGCACAGCCAGCTGCTGCATTTCTTCTGCTGTATTCTCTGGCTAATATAAAAAACAAATTCGTATCTGATCAGCCAAAACACTGTAATATGTATTGTCATGCATCCTAATATTTAAGGATGCCATGCCAGCTGAGCGAAGTGAGTTTCTAAGCTAGTTTGCATTTCAATAAAATGCAAAGGCTGGGTCACCAACTGCATAAAGTGGCAGCGCTGATCCCGGAAGAAACTGATTTTATTTTGTGTGTGATTTTATTGAGAGCACAAAAATCTGCAGCCTGAATAACCAAACAATTCTCCAGCTTATACGCTCTGTAGAGATGCAGCGTTAGCAACATTTTTATGCAACTTTAAAAGAACATATTGTACATTTGAATCAATAAAAAGAACTACCATTGCTGGGCCTTTAATTCCTGTTAAAAGTATTCTTTATCATTCATTTTAAGTACTCTTAACATGTAAGGTTCACTGGATTTAGTCTCCAAAAAATGTAAATAAACACCAATCATCATCACTGCTGCTTTAACACATATATGGTCATGAGAACTGAAAATCTCAAATGAAATCAGCTGAAGGATTATTTAGTTAAAGTTAAAGCTGCATGAGATGTATGCTGGAGCTGAATATAGCAGGCCTACATTATTAATGTAATTTGACTCAGCATTAGTCAGCGCCTCTCTAACGCCTGTTATTTGGGTTACATTATTCATCAATGTATACCCAAAGAGCAGATGTTTTCATTGAAAAAACAGCTGTTAAACCTACAGGTTCACTTTGTGCATAATAAGTGTGTACTCGTCTGTTGTTAAATAGGACAGAGGGAGTGAAATTTGAATGTGCTTTGCCTTGCAAAAATAAATTAGTAACTGCACAAGCGTCATATCACATCCACAATGATGTATAATAATGTAGACAATGACAGCACATTAATGTGAGGCACTGTCTGACCTCTCCGTGCCCACGTCATCAGGTTTGTCCTACACGAGTCCTTGCTGGACAGGAAAGGGAGAATTTGTCTGTTGTCTAATCTAATCACGAGTAGCCAGAGGTATTTTTAGATAAACAACATTTAGCTGAAGTTCTGACCGCCCCTGATCCAATGAGAGACTATGAAAACAAAGCGTGATATATACTGCTGATTTAACATTTTTCAAGTATTTACACACAGAGCAGCCGAAATAAGAAGACGTAAACAAGCCATGAGGCCTGAAGTTGCATACGTTGAGTTATTTTACCACAAAGAAATTTCAGCTTAGATAAGACAAACTGATAGGACTCTCATGGGCCTCATGTTACATTAAGTACGAACAGGATGTGAACACATCATTCCAAGCAAGCTAAGAGTTTCTGTATGTACAATGTCATGCCTAAACCCACTCTGTGTCCACATTTAAGGCCCTTTAAGGCTATGACGAACATGCTAAGACCTTTCAAAATAATACAGTGACATAGGTAGAGCAAACAAACCTCATGAACAGCATGGTACACAGCCTCAGCAAGTAGCATTTGTTTGTTTGTTGTGTAAATGATGCTTGTTTAGAAATTTGGTGCACAATAAGAGCTGCATTTGTGCAGACAGTTGGACACAGAGATTTCAGTTCATGAGACAAATTTAGTCTGACTCACAGGATGTCCAATGTTTGTGTAAGATGTCATCGGGTGCCTGTTTCAGATAGAATTTCCAACCTTACAGCTATCTGTGTCTTAAAGTTAACCACGTCCCCACTGCTATGTTTAACAACAACCTTCTAGCTACCAACCTCCAAATGTCAAGTTTCAGTGAAGGTTCTGGTCAAACATAAGAAAGGCGTGCTTGGCTATTTTGATGAAAGGTTGTAAAGATGTACAAAGAATATGTTAAGAGCACTTTTTTGCTGGGATTTAGCCATAATAGCGTCAGGGCTCGCCTCCCCACGCACAGATGTTCCCCCAAATCCTCTTCCCTACTTACACTATTTGCAAATGCACAGTGGCTGCATACTGTACTGTGCCTTGTAGCGTTCAAGAAGATTGTGATCAGTTTATAAATTAATACAAGAAAAAAATCTTTTGTTCAGCAAGACATTTCTCCAGCACTGGCAGAGGGCTAAAAATGTGTGAGTAGAAAGGTTTGGTTATGTGAAACATTCAAAGTCCCTAAAACTAAATCAAACTTTGCTTTTTGTGGGCAAAATTTCCTCCTGTGGTACACAGGACAACTGGACTGCTTAGTTATGTTTTAACTGTTTGACAAACTTTCTTTACAAACTGCTACATGTTACATTTCCATAAATATTTTCTGCTTTCCTCTGCACTCTTTCAAACAAGCTGCAGGGTTAGTTTTATTGCTTTGACATTTTCTCTCTCATCCTTTTTTGGTTTGTGGCCTTGTTTTTTTTCTAGATTTGTACTTTGGACTTTTAAACAGCCGAGGAATACACTTTAAAATGTAAAAGTTTTTGGTTTCATCTCCAATAGCTAGCGTTACACATGTTTAAAGAAAACGAAAGGGCCCTTGAAACAAATTATCTTTAAAATAATAGGTTAACTTACGCAACGTTAGTTATGCTAGCTAGTTAGCCTGCTAGCTACCTGTTGCTAGGCGACAGGAGAGGTGTTTGGTGCCGCAAGGTTAGGTCAGGTTCAGGTTCGGCTTTAACGGTCTACGCAGGCTATGAATGGAGCATCTTCCGTGGAAAGCCTCCTTCAAAGGCTGCAGCCCCTGGATTGGGACACAGCTTTTGAGATAGAAGAGATTGAAGCATAAATCAATCTTTCAAATTGCCAATCTTTTTTTTTTTTTACTTCTTTCACATAAAAATAATCTTTTTCCAAAGAATAACCTGAAAAGCCTCTCTAGCCTGTTTTAGAATCACCTGGTCATAGTACAAACATTTTTCAGTGCTTACATAGCCTAACAAAAATCTTTCTGAAAACATAAATACTTTTATGTTACAATCAAATTTACTGCAGAATCAAAGCTGTTAAATAATAAAAACATCGGCTACTGCCATCGGCGCATGCCACCTTATTCGCCTATCGGCCGATATCACCCAATTCCAATGTTCAGCCAATGCATCGGTGCATCCCTACTTTAAATGATAATGCTATGCTAATCTGTAGGAGCTGATACAGACACAGAAAGTATCTAATATATGTTTTTTTGTCCAGGTAATCATGGTTGCAATTCTCAGTGCATGCTAACTGTAACCAATTAATAATATACCCAACAAATGTTGAGAGAGCTGTCGCTATTACTTTTTACAACAGATGCCTCTTGTAGTTCATGCATGGCTATCAAGTTCACTCTCCAATGATGTTGTCGACACATACTGATGCGTGTTTGAGTGCGTGTTTCTCAAGTCCCACAGCGGGATCAGCATCTGCGGCCCCTCAAAAGTTTACAGGACCAGCAGGGCGCCCCCGTCCTCTGCTCACCAGCTCATCTTCACAGCCAGCAAGAGAGAGAGAGAGAGAGAGGGAGAAAACTTTTTTATAGTTGAGCAGCTGCTGCATTTAATCAAATCTCCAGCTTGTTCATAAAAAAAGCTGCAGCACTGTGGGATTTGAGGTGGCACTCTGGAGAATGAAGGTTAAAAAAAAAAACCCAACCTAAAGTTGATATGACAAATCTTTGAAATGCTTACCTTTCCCAAAGCCATGACAAATCTGTAATCCTCTGCTGCCCCAGATTGTCTGAGTGTGACAGCAAACCTAATCAACATTTTGACCAAACATACCTGTGTGTGCACAGCAGGTTAACCGACAGAGCAGTACACCTTTCCATATTGTAAATATTGATTTATTTTGTCTATACTTTTTGTCCTTATTTTGGAACCTATAAGCCAAATAAGCTTTTCTCTTTTAAACACATAAATGAAACAACTGCTGTTTCTCTCTAATAGCTGTAAGGCAATAGCATCCAGCAGCAGATGATTTTCCTCTGGGTGCAGAAACCCAACACGGAGGCATATGTGTAATTAGCAATACAATCTTCACGTCTAGAATGAAGTAACACAATAAAGCCTCAGATACTGTCGGATTAATGCAGCCAATTAGAAAGAGGGGATTCAGTGGATGGTGCAAAGACTCAGGTTGCTATCCTTCAATAGACGGACATTATGTAACTGTTACATGGAAACCGCAAGCTGGTTTAGACTTACACCGAGGCTGTAATCCCAAGAGTGCTTTATTAACCTCTCTCGTCAGACGGGGCTGTGAACATTTTGTTTACCTGGAAAATGGGAGGCGACAAACAGACTTTGTCAATTACATGATGGCCTGGAGCAGGTAAGATATTAGCCTGGAGCGGGTAATTGGTCACTGAAAGGGCAAGTTGTCCTGCTGACTGTGTTACACAGCACATTTGCAGTTTACAGTAACAATGGGGGCAGATTTATGACCAAATTCTTTGTAGTTGTAGTTTTTAACAATATGCCCTTTATTTGTCCTTTAAATGACAGCTGTCTCTGGCTGATTTTATCAACTGCAGCTAGCTTGTTAATTCAAGCTAATTTAGCTCCATGAGTTGGGTGAAAACCCTGTCTAAGAGTGACTTTTAATGTTTCCCGCTGACTTGTTTTATTGCAGTGCAGGCCAAGGTAGTCCCAGTGATTTAAATTTAATAGGAAATATGTAAAATCTGAGCCATATTTTATTCTAACGTCAACCTGTTGGGCTGCTTCCAGTCTTTTCAAACACTTTGTTTCACTTTTAACATTGCAGCTTTTGGGTTTAACTATTGTAACATAAAGCAAATCTTCCATTTCATAAGTTCCTTTTATTTGCCATCTTAAAATCTGCATAGTATGATACATTTTTGAGACCTTTAAACATGTCATACTTTTTATGTTCTGAGCAGTGTTTTTTTTTCTTCCATATGTCCAATGTTTATCTGTTTCCCTGAGTTAATGTGTCAACGTCATACACCTAAAGCTCATAGCCTACTCATATTATACTCCTTAGAACCTGCGCCTTTAAATTTCATTCAGCCATCTTGACTTTAAATTTGAATCTATGTTATTTGATAGGGACGATGCAATTTAACATAGTTCCAGTACAGAGCATGAAACCGATGTGTTGCACAGAGAGTTTATAGCTTTTGCTAATTTTCAACTCTTGTCCCTAGTTGAGTTCAAATATTGATAATAGCTAAATAGTTTTTTCACCATTTAACCTGCATTTTAAATGCCCATCTTTCTTTATTTTACAAATCGCAAAGATCCCCCCCTCGCTAATGTTAGCATAAACTCTTATATCATACAGAACAGACTACAACAAAGCAGGGAAATACTACCAGATAAAAGTGTAAGAGTTAGGCTTTTTTAAGGATGTTATAGTTAATGATGTACTTGTTGGTCTTAAAATTCATACATTAGTTGTCTGCTTTGGGTAGTAAGCTAGTTAGCTAGACATGCTAACAAAAAATGCTGGTCATGCGATTGGTCATGTCTTCCTACTTTGGCTCACTCTTTCTCCCAGGTCTGGACTGCAGCTCATTAATAATCAGAGTCAACAGTAACTTCTAGGGTTAAAATTGATGATTTAGTCCCTCTCTCTTTAAATTATTCGTCAATAATTTTAATAAAAGATAGCTTGAGACGGCTCGTTTTTTAAGGAGACAAGAGCTATCGTAAATACTCACACAGTGACACCAGCTGGGATCGCCTGTTGTGTGTGTTGGCTACGCAGCTAGCTGAACGCTCTTTATCAGACCTGATGAATGTAATGGCAAGACAGACGAAGACATTCCAGCCGCATGAACTTCAGCTCTGTTTCTTTTGTTTTTTTCTTTTAGAGTTGCTTTGATTACTTCCAAGAAAAAGATTTTATCAGGAGAGGCATGATGGCTCGTATATGCAAAAGATCATTTGCCATAAATACCTAAAACAATAACAAGTAAGATTCTTTTCTCAAACAATCAGGCAGTTATTATGTTGTTGCAATCTGTGCAATTTGGCTTGATTAATGATTTTTCCACAAACGTATTATGTTTATTAAAAAAAAAGGCCGGCTTGATCAGTGGGAAAAATGTAACAGAGATGAACTTTCCAGGTCACATTCTTAACATAATTATTTTCTGCAGGCTGTAATGAGCTGATAAAATGTTTAAATCTCCTACATAGCCTCGGTGAATTCACTTATTTGGGCTGTTTAGATCTGTCCTTCGGGCTGTTTGTGGGGCTTGTACACATTGTTTGCCTGACATCTCTGTTTCTCGACTGAAAAGAGTGGCCTATTGTGAATGCATTTGTGCACTCGCATAGAAAAAAAACAGAGCTAAAAATGTTCAGTTGCCTGAAAAAAGGCCTCTTAGTTGCGGTATCACATTAAAGGTAACCTGCAGAGATTCTGACCACCATAGAGCAATGGGTTGATGTATCTTGTATCTGCCACATGCCAGAAGAAGTGCACAGCCATACAAGTAACACAATACACATTTCTGTCAATGGCTTCTGTGTTAATGTGAAAAAAGTACCAACGCAAGAGCAAAGGAAGGAAAGAAGAAGACTGCAAGCTAGCATACATAAGCAGTGCAGCTGCAGTATATTTGGGTGAAAAAGGAATTAATTTGAAACATTTGTTTTGAGATTTAAGCAGCCATGATTAGGATGAAAACACTTATTTTGGTGTACAGAGCCTTTTAATATTCAACCTGTACATTCAGATCTCAAATAACACACTCTACACATGATGCACTATTGTTACAGTAACAACCTGACACTTAGTTTCACGTTCATTTCTCATCTCTTGTACTGGAATCATACTTTCATCATGTCTCCTGAACAGTGCTGGATGCAGTCGCTGCATGTGTTACACACGTCCTACTACTGCATTACATGAGCACCATAAAAACATACATTTGGATTAAATGGCTGTGCTACACAGATGGGATGAAATTAATATGGTTTATCGTTACATTCATTAATTAGCTTATTAAAGCTCCTGTGAGGAGCCGGTTATGAAATGAACTGAATGCCTCTATATGACCTACAAAAGCAAATGAGACCATCGGTGACAAGAGTGATTATATCTTTACAGTTACGGCAAAGATTCACAGTAAGTGACACGTTTGCATGTTCAGGATGAGATCTTAAAAACACGTCTTACACATGTACAGGACAAGATCAGCAAAGAGATAAGAGCACCACTTTGTCCACAGCAGCGGCAAAATCAACACAAACCGATAGTTCCTCACAGGAGCTTTAAAGCGTTAATCTTGAAGATTTTCATTTAAATAAACATCTGTTAAGTCTCTATCTGTCGCCAAATGAGGTAACACAATGGTGATTGAGCCTATGGCCCACTGATGAAAGCCTTTGCATTTGCAGCATTGCAGACTGGGTGTTGGTGTGACTTTCGCAGAAAAATCGCCCAGTTAGTGACGCGTTTTCCATCACCCAGCAGTGGTTGGTCTGCCAGAGAGGGTAGGCGGAGCTAAGCGGCTGCTTTTCCGCTCTCTGCAAGTGTTGCGAGTAAACAGTAATCTACTATGGCTGAACAAACAAAGAAAAGAGGGATGACTACAGATACAACTTCAAAAATAAGTGAAAATCCAAAGAAAAAGAAACAAATTGGACGCTCAGATGAAGGCAAACAGTCTAAAAAGGAAAGCGACCGTCAGCAAGGAAAATCAAGAGTTACAACCGGAGCCAACCGTGGACGTCACACATGCAGCACTGCCTGGATATCTGGGAAGTGTGCTTCCGCAGTTACCGTTTATCGCCATAGGTGTCGCCAAAGAGAACGAAACTGAGATCTTCAAGATTACAACTTTAAGTATAACTATCAAACCATGTCATGTTTCGACAGAGTGTGTTGTGTGAATAAAATAAGCTTGACATGACTACATTCATAAAGGTTTAACGTAGTTTTTGTTAAAGATGTGTAAAAAGGTGTTGATTTAACTGCACAGTCATTTCGAAGGTTGTAGTTTGTTGTGCTCTTGAACTGTGTTGTGTTTACTGAACATTAGAGCCTTTGAGAAGGATTTACTGAAGGACTCTTTGCATTAGGCTGCATTAGCTAATATAAAGGGGGGGCAATGGAGGTTGACGTGATGTCGCAGCCATAATTGTATAGTGCAAGGTTGTCCTAACTCCTCTGCACTGTCTTAAGAACATGTTCTCTTTGTCTTTGTATGAGTAAACTTTGGACATGCAGATAGGTAAACTGGAACTTTCACATTCCTCTGAGGAGTTAAAATGAGTCAAAATGTCTTTTTTTCTGTCTTTCTTTCAGCTCTGTGAGTAACTGGCAGCCTGTCCAGCCTCTCCCCCAGTGAATGCTGGGATGTGCTCCAGCCCCCTGTGACCCTGACCAGGTTTGAGCGGATGTAAAAGATGGATGGGTGTCTTGGCTGCAGGTAGGAGTCTTTTTTTTGAGCAGCTAAATGAGCCATTTGTCAACAGGGTCAGCCGCAGCTTTGACCTATGTCTGTCAGCACAATTTGGCTTCTGTTATGCAGAGCAGGTTGTTTCAATCTGGAAGTGTCGCCTATCACATTAAATGTGGGCTGTGAGGAGCATAATTCAATAAGACGTCTGTGAATGTAGATGGCAGAGTGATAACCACAATGGAAAAGCTGAATACAGGCCTGTTACTTTTAATCTGCACAGTTTGAAAAGATCAGATTAACTCCGAGGCTTTTCAGACATTTTCGCTCTGGAGCTGCTCTGTCTTTAAGTAGTTGAGCCTTTTGTCAGCTTCAGACCATATTACCTTTGTTAAGGGCTGTTTTACATATAAGTACATTCATTATATTTAGCATGTAAGGGATTTTCCCCCCTCTTGCATAAATCATCATGTATGGCTGTCATGAGCTACACAGTAGACTCTAAAACACTGCAGAGATGCTGCACATTATGCTTGAAATAGAAACTCAGTATGCACCGGTCGACCTCTACATCCTTCCTAAAACACTGACCAACTTTCCCTAACATGTAATTTCCTCATAAAAGGCACCTTATATAGTAGCTTGGCTTTTCTAGGATGGTAAAAGATGAATGATTGTAAGACAATGCTACTACGACGCTAACAGTTTGTTCCATGCTATGCAAGGCCAGGTAAGGGCCCTCAGGAGCCTCACAGCACACATTCACACAATGCATTATTCCCTCAAATCCTACAAACAAACCAAGATCAATATAAGACACACTTTCCTTTGGAGCACCTGTGATGCTGCTACAGACCTTGAACAAAGGTGAATAAAGGTTCCTGCTTTCAATACCTACAAGCCAAAACCGACAAATAAAAATACATCTTCATACCTCCAGCCTTCTCCAGTAAAAGCTAACATCAGCTCCACCCCCAGCTACGCTTGGTAAATATTGGTTTCAATCTAAGTACAACTTGAACATAGAGTGTTTAGGTGAGGAGCCTCACTACACACATTCCCACATTAATTGTTTCCCTCAAATCTGCCAGTGTTTCTACTTCACAAACTACCAATATAAGACACACTTTCCTATTGAGTACCTGTGATGCTGCTACAGACCTTGAACAAAGGTGCACAAAGGGTTGAACTTTAAACACCTACAAGCCAAAACCAGCAGATAAAAATACATCTTCATACCTCCAGCCATTTCTTACTAAACTCCAGTAGTTGAAGCTACATCAGCTCTTCCTTCCATCTACGCTTGGTAAATATTGGTTTTAATCTTAGTAGAACTTGAACATGGAGTCTTAGGTACTGTTTGTTTTTACTTCTTGTTATGTGTAGTACGTAATTGTGTCGTATTTTGTGTTATAACCAAAGACTGTATAAAAGAGGGATGTCATAACAGCTCCGTAAAAGTGAGGCCAACACATATAGCGCCCTGCTGACTGGCTGCAGTATAGGTCATAAAGCCCGCCTCCTCCATGTTAACAGATGGGACATGAGTCAAACTATAAAATCTAAATACACATCAAATACATTTTTCTCAAACATGGTTTCTGTCATTATAGTTAGTTCTTATCATGCTGATTTATGTCCAAGTGTTCATTTTTCTGACAAGTTTAGTTTTAATTAGTTATTTGATGCTGTAAAAATGATGATTGACAGCTCTGTTGACAAATATGGCTCCTGCAACCGATCTGTTCCTGATTAGCAGAGTAGAGGAGGATCGACAAGAGGAGACGTAACTAAAACAATCACTACAGTCACTGAAGTTTCCATATCTATGAACGTCTGCTTCCGACCGACACAAGAAGCTGTTCTGCTGTTAAATACACCAGCGTGCGGGATCTTTGTTGTCTTTTTTTCCTGTAAGATGAGTGTGTGTTTTGGTTAGCGGAAGTGGCTACAGCGACTCCACCCGCTGATCTGCGCAACTCTCGCTCCAAATATTGTCACTATTGCAAGATGGCAGCGCCTATCACGGGGACTATTTTGGCTTCAATTTCGTACAATGAGAGCAGATTGAGACGCGTCGTACAGTCATTGGTTATTACAGCTTTTACTGCTGCACACCCAGTTTCCCCTTTGGGTCCAATTAAACATCCAGACTTGACTTAATCCTTTGCCTCTTATATCCCGTGTTATTGTGCTAAATGTGAATGTTATAAAGTGTTTAGGGACATGATGTAAGCTACTCTACTCTGCTGTTTTGGCTAGGACTCTTGGACAAATTAGATAATGCATTTTAATAGACGAACTGTTTAATTAAAATAATATTAGTACTACTTTTGGACAGTGGCCCAGTCGCTTGAGACAGTGGTTCTCAACTGGTATAGCCTCAGGAGCCACCACCACCTCCTTAATGATGAAGCACGACCCATATTTTTTAACCACTCAAATTTATTTAATCAAAATCTGTTTGGACCTGAGATGGAATGAAACATCACATCATGTCAAAACACAACAGTATAATAGTCAAGCAAAATGACCAGCAGACGGCAGTGCATAAGAGGAATATATTCCCTCTGTAATTCATTCAATTAGCAGCCTTTTCTCAACAGAAATGAAGTAAAAAAGTGCAACATAAACTACATTAGGGCTCACCGAGTTTCAAGAATGTAAATGTAACTGTAGCTGGATTACCCAATCATTACACGGAGTGTGAATAAACTACACTACCACTGCATGCACATCATACGAAACCCATGTCCTTCAAAATAAAAGTACAACATAGACTTTTGGCCACAGCTTTTTTTTTTCAAGCACACATCTGCGACCCACTGAAAGCTGCTCGAGAGCCAGGGTCTTCAGACATACCCTTAAGACTGAGTAAAAAGTCTGGAGCGGTTGTCGACTTTGCTCGGCTGATAATCCAGGTTTGGTTCTGTGCAGTGTACAAGTGTGGAGAAAAGCTGAATCACTGTTGTCTACTTCTGCACTGTATACCAGAGTGGAGTGGAGCATAGCACACAATATTTATCAATAAGCAGTCCATCCACAGTCTGTTTAAAAAGTGTAGCTCAGTCTTACAGGTGCCTCTTCTTTCATTATCAGTAACTATGTCAATAAATTCATAACTCCACATTAGATAGGCATATTGACAAGAGCAGATAACTCTCTCACAATATGTTTAAACTTTTATTTTGTCTGTCCAACAGGTCAAAACCCCCAGAAGTCTTCATGTAAGACGGCCAGCATCATTACAGAGGGGACGCTACAACCAGCAAATGTTTAATGCCTTCAACAGGTAAGTGACAGCAGCTACAGTGTTCATTGATTAGTAATAACCTTCTGTAAGTCAGTCTGACTCACATGTACTCTGTTCTGTATTATTACGTAACCCAGTCTAACATTACATACCGCACACTCACTTTCCTTCCAGCTCTCCTCAATGTCCTTCAACAAGCATGGGATACTTTTTAAGAAATCACCATAAATAACTCTCCATTTGTCACATCACATGGCCCGGCCATATGGTCTAAATCTGCACTACAAAGAGCCGGTGCGCACGTGACGACAGGACGCAGTGAAAGCCATTCAGCTCTGTCCTGTGGCGCCGGATGATACGGGCTGTTTTCACCGTCAGCTCAGCAGCTACAGGCCTAAGAATATGCCTGACCCACACACTTTGCTTTGAAAACGGTTTGGATTGCGCCTCTTGCAATAAGCCACATTATGTAAGTGCTAAGTGTGAGGTATCAAGAGGAGCTGGCTCGGGGCCATGACGCTGCTGTGTGTGTTTGGTGGTGGGTGCAGGTGTTGAAAATATCTTGCATGAATAGTTCTTCTGAGGATACAAACACTGGAGAGATAGGTGATTATGCCCTGATGCAGTGAGTGTGTGCTGGGGAATGCTAAGATGCGCTGATGGAGTGAGTGACAGCGTGTGTGGATCCACTGTATGAATGCAGATGACTACTGAATGAGACAAATGCTGGCATATTTGTAAGTATCTATACTCAGTCCTCAAAACCCTGCAAAGTCCTTCAAAGTGACATGTTGGCTCTTTAACCTTTCGGAGAGAACAATTATCATGGTTTCTTAATGTTTTCCCATCATGCAACACTGTTTCAAAGACCCATAGTTCCCATGACCCCGCAGTTCCAACACACAGTATATAATCCCTGCAGCTCGGGGGCTCTCGATCAAAACAATAACAAAAGATGTACTTTGATAAAGTCATGTAGTACTGTACGATCATGGGAGTTGTTGTCTTCATTGTTAAACATCAGCCAAAGGAGATGTATGTAATGTGACTCAGGCAGAAATCGTGTTTACGGAAAACTTTAAAATTGATTCAGGTAGCTTTAAATCATCTCATGTCACATCTTTCTACACAAACTGATAATCTCCAAGTTCTCAGTTGCGTTCTATTTGGCGATAAAAGGCAATTGCGGGAGCAAACGTCCACGGTTGGCTCCGGTTGTAACTCTTGATTTTCCTCGCTGACGGTCGCTTTCCTTTTTAGACTGTTTGCCTTCATCTGAGCGTTGAGTTTGTTTCTTTTTCTTTGGATTGTCACTTATTGTTGAAGTTGTATCTGTAGTCATCGATCTTTTCTTTGTTTGTTCAGCCATAGTAGATTACTGTTTACTTGCAACACTTGCAGAGACCGGAAAAGCAGCCGCTTAGCTCCGCCTACCCTCTCTGGCAGACCAACCACTGCTGGCTGATGGAAAACGCGTCACTAACTGGGCGCGCTTGTGATTTTTTTCTGCAGAAGTCGCACCAGACACCCAGTCTGTAATACTGCAAATGCAAAGTCTTTCATCAGTGGGCCATAGGCTCAATCACCATCGTGTTACCTCATTCGGCGATAGACAGTGACGTTTATTTAAATGAAAATCTTTAAGATTTTTACTTTAAATAGTTGCAAGATTCCCTGAAGACAGAGAGCCAACTGAAAAGCAAGGTTACCTCTAATAGACATCTGAGATGATAGTACACAACTCTACGAAATATCTAACATGTATGGTTTTAAGATATTTCAAATGCAAAAATGTATATTATTTGTCCCTGTATTTGTTTATATAATGAACATATACTACACCTCTTGTAGTATGTGTTAACCATGTGAGACTTTGCTCTATTTAAAGACCCTCACACACATCATTAGGTAGATTACGACATAAATAACTCTTTCATTTATGAAATAATGTATCTGCTGTATTTCTTTTGAAATAAAGTAAACTGTATTCTTACAGTAACATCTACTCCATCCTCAATGAAAAATCCGGCATCTCTGATGATGCAAATATTTAACATTTCAAAGGTTTGACTGCAGAATGATGCCTCTGACTTCACTGAAAAGTCTGTTCTCTGTGTTGGTGCATCAGAGCCTTAACGTTTCCACACTTGTCTGCGTATTTGACCATGACTGGCTTTCAAGCTGTCCCTGATGTGATGAAAACCTGCTCCTATGTACTCGTGTTAATCTGAGCTTTAAGGTGAATACAGAGAGACTTTCAGGCAGTCAGCAGGTTACTGTGAAGACAGGTTACTAGCGTCACACTCTGCGCAGACGTCATTCTTCAAACTGAAGCCAGAACATCCAAATGACGTAACAACAAGATTAAAAAAAATCATGAATGGAGCAGGGCTTTGAGGTTTGCATGGCCATTTAATATGGGAAGAACAACAATGAATAGATGTAGGTGCCATTTAAAATCATAATAGTCATGGTTTAGCCTGATAAATACAGTGAAACAATATCCTCTGGCTTCATTTGGAACAACTACATGCTACACCTGCTGTGGCAGGTGAGACTACCATCAGTAAAATGACTGGACAGCAAAACAAACAACAAAACGAGAATAATACACTAAACTAATTATCAGGGAGCAAACTGTAGCACTTTAACATCAGTTTCAGAGTTTGTTCTCGAGCTGCATTTGTTAACCTTTCAGTCATGTGCAGCTCAGTGGTGATTTGGCACACGTTCTGACCTGATGTCACCTTGAATGAGGTCGTTAACAGCTATTATTAATGAGAATGTGTTTGTGAAATTGTTGTATAGGACCTGAGTTGGCATAGGAGAAACATGATCTGACCACATGCTGTTTGGAATGTGTGCCATATTTGGCCCGCGTCCATCTACAGTATTTTATGCATGTGTAAGCATGCGTCATTGTTTGTACTTGGGGACAGCTTAGTGTTGTAAATGAATACCAAAGACAGATATGATTAAATGTGTTGTAAACATAGTAAGTAGTGAGGGTTGTATTAATCATCTCTCTGATATTTCTCCATATTTTCAGGAGCATTTTTGGCTCACCCCGTGACACTGCAAGTCGCTTTCATCATCACTGCATAAAAATCACTGTCACACACGCACTGCAGGCTACATACCTTGGAAGACATCCACATCTCGACCATCCTCTGAGCTCGGAGATAATCATAGTCCTCTTGAGAAGAAAAAAAAGAAATTTTTGTGCACGAAGTCCAGCGGACAGGAGAGGAAGTTGCTCGCAAACTCCCCTCTGAGGAGCTTCCACAACAGAGTCATTTTTGCTATAGCTTTCCATCTGCGTCCGTGTAAAGGGATATTGTCATTTTGAGGTGGTTTTAATGAAGCTGGGGAAACTGTCGTCTCCGAGGCCCCCCAAGCCTGTCCGTACAAAACCTGGCGGGGCGAGTCACTTCTCCAGCCATTATTTTTTTTAACTCTAATGATTCCTGTGCTTAGCTCTCATGGTGGCTCAACAACACAAGGCTTTTCTTGGCCAGTTGTGGAAAAGCAAATGTGTGTAGATGTCATAAAAATAACTCTAGCCCTGCTTTATTTGATGACTTAAATGCTATGTCTTATCAATGAGCGTTTTGTTTTGATTAAGTTGTTGGAACAGTAACAAAAGTTTGATTTATCTCTCTTAGACTTTTCCTTTATTGGAGTCCAATTTTTATTGGCAACGCATGAAAGAGGTTGTTCATATAGTTAGTTTGCTCTCTGTGAGGAAGTAACTCAAACATTCTTCAGCTAAGTGGTCAGACAATGACTCAATTATTGCCATTTGCATGGCCTACAGTTTCTGTCTCTAAAACAAAATATCAGCCTAACCCAGCGCAGATTCTACATTAGTGCAAACAAAATGTATCTTTATTGCATATCAGCAAAACGATCATCCCTACCCTTTCTGTTATTGACAGATGAAACCCATAAAGTGCGAATGCATAGCCTGTCTTGTGTAGAATTTAGATTTGATGTCAGATTTGGAAGCCCGCAAAGGTTAGATGAATTAATTAATCAACCCATCAGGCGAATATTGGTCGGAATTGCTCAGCAGTGAGGAGAGGATTTGGGAGAAACTTGTTCTGAGATGGAGAGAATGAAATATGCTAACCTGCCAATTGGTGACCTGTGAGTGTGTGTGAGCGTGTGTGTGTTCTGAGGCGTGCGTAAAACTTGTGTTAGGGGGACCACCTGCTCGTACAGTGTCTTTTATAGGGCGTATTTCACTTAAAAAAAACGGAACTCTACTTTAATCACACGTCAGTCTGAATGGATTTCGAGTTAGTACTGTTTCTCCTGCCTATGTCTGTGCCGTTTCCTTTACTGGGGCTCTTGTCCAGCCCGCAAAGAGACTCCGTCACCCCCTCCTCCATCTCCATATACTCCGCTTTGTCACCCAGCGAGGAGCCAGAGGGCGAGCCTTTGAATTTCCTTAAAAAGTCCGGGAAGTAGGGGCAGCCCGGGGGCATGCTCTCCACCACCGGCGTCTGGTCCTCATTATCCGTCTCCCTGTGGTAAAAGTAGTTGAAGTTGGACACTATGACCGGCACCGGCAGCGCGATGGTTAACACTCCCGCGATCGCGCACAGGGAGCCCACTATCTTCCCCCCGACGGTGATGGGCTTCATGTCACCGTAACCCACCGTGGTCATCGTCACCACGGCCCACCAGAACGCGTCCGGGATGCTCGTGAACTGTGACGTGGGCTCGTCCGCCTCTGCGAAGTACACCGCGCTGGAGAAGAGGATGACTCCAATGACCAGGAAGAAAATGAGGAGGGCCAGCTCCCTCATGCTGGCGCGCAGGGTATGACCCAGGATCTGCAGCCCCTTGGAGTGCCTGGAAAGTTTAAAGATGCGAAACACCCTGACGAGGCGGATTATTCTCAGGATGGCGAAGCTCATCGCCTGCTGCCCGTTGCCTTGGTGCTGCGCCAGGTCCGTGCCGAGAGTTATGAAATAAGGCAAAATGGATACAATGTCTATAGAGTTCATAATGTTTTTAAAGAAAGCAGGCTTGCTCGGACTCGCAAAGAAGCGGACTATAATCTCAAAGGAGAACCAGATGATGCAGACCGTCTCCACTATGAAAAAGGGGTCGTTGAAAGGAGTAAATCCGTGGTCAGGCTGAGTGGAGTTGACTCGTGGCTGTAGATACTCTTTTTCATCCCTGAACTCCGGCAGCGTCTCCAGGCAGAAAATGACTATAGAAATGACTATAACCAGCACGGACACCACCGCGATGCCTCTGGCGGGGCTCGAGCTCTCCGGATACTCAAAAAGCAGCCAAATTTGGCGCTTGAACTCGTCCTCTGGCAGCGGCTTTTCCTCCTCTTTGACAAAACCCTCATCCTCCCGGAACTTAAGTATCGCCTCGTCCCCGAGTTCATAAAACTTCACCTCCTCGGAGAAGATGTCAAACGGCACGTTGACGGGTCTTTTCAACCGCCCCCCTGACTGGTAAAAGTACAGAATGGCGTCAAAGCTCGGTCGGTTCCGGTCGAAGAAGTATTCGTTCCTCAGCGGGTCGAAGTACCTGATTCTCTTGTCGGGGTCTCCCAGGAGCGTGTCCGGGAACTGAGTGAGAGTCTTGAGCTGAGTTTCAAACTTCAGCCCCGACACGTTGATGACAACTCGCTCGCAGCAGCCGCACTCGTTGTAAACGTTCTCGTACCCGGACTGAGGGCGCCTGTCAGTGAGCGACACCGTCTCCTCCTCATCATCCATGTTACACAAAAAACTCGACCTCTTGCTTCCCCGGCCCCCCTCCTCCTCCTCCTCCTCTTCCTCGGCTCCCTCGGCCTCTTCCTCCTCTATCATCATGTCCTCCTCGGATCCGAGCAGCGCCAGCTCCGAGTGGCGCAGGTCCCCTCCGAGTGTCTGCGTCCGGCTGCGTCTCCAGCGTCCGACGCCGCGCTGCTTTTTCCGCTCTCTGAGAACTCTCTGCTGCTGCTCGGGCTCCTGCTGGTGCTGCGAGGAGGAGGTGGAGGAGGAGGAGGGGCGCGAGGCGGTACCGCTGCTGCTGATGTTGGCGTTCGTGGAGGAGGAGGCGGCGCGAGACTGATGCTGGCGGTTGTTAAGGAGATGAGCGCTCGAGGAGGAGGAGGAGGAGGAGGAGGTGGAGGTGGAGGTGGACCCCCCCGCGCAGCCACCACTACCTCCGCCACTACCTCCACCGCCGCCGCCGCCGCCTCCTCCTCCTCCCTCCGCACCGGAGCCACCTTCGGCAGCGGCCGCAGCAGCCGCCGCTTTCGTCTGGGCTACCTGGCGCTCCCTCTCGCGCTCCCTCTCCCGTGCGCGAGCTTGGGCATACCCGTAAGGCAGGTGGCTATTGCACCCGTCCGCGCCCACCATGGCAAACTCCATTTTTAAGTCAATGAGCGGTTCGATCCGTGAGCGCTACAGTGACCGCCTCAGGGCGACGTGGATGCAGGCCAGAGGATAAAAGTTGCAGCTCAAAAAAGCGCGCAGAGAGAGAAAATGAGGCATCAACGAGATCCACCAATCAGTAGTGAATATGAGGATGTCACAAAAACAAACACACCTCATTCAGGTCCATGTTGAGTGCGGTCCATGTGGCTACTTACATTGTAGGATATATGTTCCCTTTTAGGCACAGGCCTTCAGTATTTTATGACATCATTACCATAACCAAAATCCGTGAGGCCCGGTGGCATAGCCTGTTACGCAGACGCTCTGTGGCAAAACTTGCAGCGCCGCTTTATTTGCTCAGCATCATAAATCACCGAGTCAACAAGCGACACCAAAACAGTCTCTCCTCCTCGCCTCCTCCGGTGCCCATCAGGTGGTTAAATCCTCCACGAGCGCGGCTTGCGCCCAAATGCGTTTTTTGATCCTCCGTGGTCACTCCTGGTTGCCATTTTATGTGATGAGATAAAAAAAAAAAAAAAAAAAACCACACACAGGATCTTTGCTGCTTTATTATGAAGCTCCGGTGAATCTGAACGACTTTATTCCTTCAACGCTCCGTGGAGCTGCGAGAGAAAGAGAAGAGGAAACAGCAGTTGGTTGAGGCAAAAATAATAAATATTAAGATGTAGTCATATTGTCGATTGTTTGGCGACTGCACAGTCCAGGATACTACGCATGTTTTGCATTTTAGGGGCGGTAAAACTTCACATTGCACATTGTTTTCATCATCATAATTGCTGTTGTTATTATTATTGTTGTTATTGTTATTAGTGGGTGAACGTGGAGATCTCGGAAATGAATACATGGAGGACATTTCTGTTCAGGAAAAGATATTACGCACGAGATGTTGCACATTACAACAGCCTCCCTTTATTCTAACATTTCTACTTACATGTGGAAAAGGGCCAAACGAAATCGCCTCAGCCCCCCTACTAACAAATCTGCTGGAGGAGGAGGTGGAGGAGGATGAGGAGGAGGAGGTAGGCTAGGTGAGGATGCAGTTCTCCGCTGTTGCCCAAATTCCCGTCTTGATTTTGGAGGGTAATATCACCGATCCCTCGCCGTATCCAAGCAGCGAGCATATCATCCACTCTATACATCCGTGCTCTGACGCACTCTGAGGAGGACACTTTTTTGGCTGCGTCTCGACGTCTTGTGTCTCAATTCAACAGGATCTATCGCCACTTCAGCCCCCGTTTCTGCTGCATCGCTCCTGATACACTGGCGGCAATATTCATTAAAGAGACACAAAAAAAGAAGCAGGTGTGGAGTTTGCATCAATGGCAGCTCCGCGAGATCAGTAAGAAAAGACGCGAGGGTGGGTAAAAGTTTACCGTCACGCAGGCGAGGGGAAATGGCCCCCTGGTTGAGTCTGAGCATCACACATCTGTCTGTCTGCCACTGTAGCCCTACCTATACTCCGGTATCCTTCCCATTGTGTGTATGTGTGTGTGTGATGATGGAGAAGCTCGGTGAGAAAGTCGTTCCTGTACCGCAGCGCGTGCAGGCGGTGCTCGGTCCTCCCCCAGTGGCTGCAGCCGGTCACTGCGCACCGTGCTGCAGTCTCACACCCGAGTCTCCTCTGTCCTTCATCAGCACTGCTGGGTGGCAACCGGTGCCCTTAGGCAAAGAAGTAATGCACTACTCCCCATTCATAATAAAGTAGCGTTAATACTTGTAATTCTTTGGGAGTGAACGTAAAACATTGGTGCACCTGCGGTTTTCAGTTACATTAAAGTAGTTCCTGTTCTATTTTACCTTTAGAAACGAGCTTGGAGGTGGTTGCCTGCAAATTTTAGTAATGCTCATAAGAATTTATTGAACTCTATTAAATGTTCCCCACACGTCCAGGAATTTAATGTTAAGATTTGCAGAGTTTATGTTCAAATAATGGTAATTTAAAGCCTTTGAAATACTTTATAAGTATATCTTTCGCTCATTCTCTGCACCCAAACACTGATTAATAAGCAGGCCTGTCAACTCATTATAGTACATTTCATTGACACCCTCCCAAAATAGATAATAAGCTGTATGTTGTAATAACATTCAAAAAAGTTACATCTGCAGTTTCCCCTGTAAGTAAACAGGAAAACTAAACATCATTTACGTCCTCGGTTTCTGCAACCCCTCTGATATCTGAGCAAGTATAGAGACGGCACGTACAGCTGAATGCCCCCCATTTTAGGAGGGAACTCATTTATTTGTTCAATATCTTTTTCCTGTGTCCCAGAACGGCTCAGTCAATAGAAATCAGAGCGAAACGCAGAGAATTTGTGTTGACGCAGCGGATGTAAAATCAGCAGCTGCTGGGACAAGAATTGGCCTGTTACAGTACAATACAATTTACCTTTGGTGGACGAGTGGGCATTTGCATTTTGACCGATGCTCAAAACATCACCTGAAACACATTAAGTCTACATTTTCCAGCATGCAAACAGAAGCTTCATTAAGTTTAGGGTTGTTGCAGAGGAACAATAATGCTTTAAACCAAAAAATAAAGTACTATTGATCTGATGTTGCTCTGTTACAGGTACAGTACCTGATTGGAAGGAAAACAAAGAGTTGCCCAAACTTCAGATTCAAAAACACCTCCTGGATTGATTTAAAGATCTGTTTATGAAGTTTAGCAAGTAGACAAGCTAGTAAGTGATTGTCTAGTGCTACAGTTAATCATGATGTTTGATCTGCTAAAGTGTTACATCATTAATGTTTGCAAACAGAGTACAGAATTATATTTAAACAAAAAGAGGATTATTTGTCATTAATAGAAATATTAACTGCAATTATCTGGAGTGTAAAACAGTGACTCGTTAGAGCAGATATTACTGTAAACCCCGGTTTGAATGTAGAGGGCCTTTCTGTGTGGAGTTTGCATGTTCTTGTGCATGTGTCGGTTCCCTCCGGATACTCCGGTTTCCTCTCACAGTCCAAAGACATGCTCGTTAGGTTCATTGTTGACTCTTAATTGCCCGTAGGTGTGGGTGTGAGTGTGAAAGGTTGTCTGTCTCTGTGTTTCAGCCCTGTGATTGACAGGCGATCAGTCCCGGGTGTACCCCTCCTCTCGCCCAGTGACAGCTGGGATCGGCTCCCGCGACCCTGAACAGGATAAGCGGTATAGATAATGGGTGGATGGATGAATCTGTTTGTTGAGGTTGGTCTCAAATGAAAGTATAAAATATTCATAAATCTATCCTCAATGATAACAAGACTTCAAGAATCCAAAGACTTTCCTCTTCTCTAGGCCCTGCCATCATCAGGTCTCTGATAAAACTCACAACCGCAGAAACATCATTGTGTTTGTGCAAACAGGAAGTTTGAAACTAAACGATTAAAATGCAATGAGCATAGTACACCTACATTGAACATAAGCCTACAACAGTTTCACAGTTTAATTTGCATCATATAGTTTAAAACTATAGTACACACATTTGTATGTTGTTTAATTAAAAGGTAATTTTCACACAAACAAATGTAACTAGCTTGTAGTAAACAATAGAACACTTTAGGTCTTTCACAGGAGAGTCCCCTAATCTAACCTGAGATTTTACTAATATAGGAGAACAGTCTTTTACCATAAAGACAAGTTGAGCAGAGATTTAAGTGAGTATTTTTAGTATATAATCATATATTAGTCTGTGATACTTTCTATCTTCATAATTTAGCTATAAACTCAGATGTTTCTTCTGTGGGTCATTCCCAAAGAGCTCAGGGCCTTTAACAACTTCAGAGACATTTCAGCACCTGGCGAGGTAACTGTTGAGTCACTGCTATTGATCAACCAGCCTATTGCCTCCTCAGATTTATGTGGATCATTTTGCACCATGGGACGGTAAAAGTCTTATTCATTGCACCTTAGAAACCTCCTGGATTTAATTTGATTGTGCGGATAATTGGTTTTTCTGCAGGTACCACCTCAGGCCTGGTGCCGGCATACACAGCAATCAGCAGCTAAAGCCCATCCAGTCCAGACCGCTTAATTCAAACTATCCGTTTGACTCAAAAACTCTAATTAGGACAAGAACGGCCTGTTATTCCAAAACCTTGATGCAATATTCCTCTAAGGAATCCTAATCATTCCCTGAGGTAGTTTTTAGATCTCAGGTTGAAATATTCCTGTAGGGATGACTTTGGTTTCTTATGCGGCCTCCTGCTCAAACACATTTTACAATCAGTGTTTTCATAAGAGGAAATGTGAAAGAAAATGTAAAATCCAATGCAGAGGCTTATGAAATCATCAGTCCTGCTGACAGTGCAAATATCACTCCCAGATCCTCGGCTTCACTCTCATCTCTTTCAGTCTCTGTGTTTCACATTCTCAGGAGCTCTCTTCTAGTCTGAGCAACACGTAAGCAACCTTCCACACACACACACACACACACACACACACACACACACACACACACACACACACACACACACACACACACAACACGCACACTCACCTTCTTGCACTTCATTGAGCATCCACCTCAGTCAGCACCAGGGGGAGTTGTGAGGTCAGTAATAATAAGAGGTGATGGAGTGAGGATGGAAGGAGCCTTATTACACACAAGTTTGGATGCACTTTGAACTGAAGCCAGAGCTGCAACACGGCTGCATCTGTTCACCAAATCCTCCTTACTGAAACATACACTGTGAACAGATCCAGCATTTTAAAGGCTAAAGACAACGAAATCAAACCATTACATTTGAAAGTAAAAAGTTTGTCTTTCTAATCCTGCAAAGACTTTTAACCCAGGAACATGATGAACCATATATTTAAAAGTAATTAAGGCCCTTTTGTGTCAATTTTTACAAGAACAGCATTAAATCTTCGTGATGGAGTCAGACAATAGAGGAATAGATGTTTGACTATAAAGTATAAGACTTAATGATGCAATGATCACCTTGTCAGAATGATGGAAAGTCAAGTTTCGCATCATTAAAAAGTTTTGTTTCGGCAGGTCCGGAGCCCTGAGAACAAAGCTGCTTAACACTGTATGAAAAAATCAATAAGCTAAACTCTTCAGTTTACTCTGGTCTGGGCGACACCTTGACATAGTGAATGTTTGTCCTGTATTGATATGTATCTCCATATGGCGTGTGAGCTCAAGTGGTTTAACTTCTCACCTTGCTGCAGTGTTAGTATGTAAAGAGATGTACACTTTGTTATGACCTCCCCAGGCTCTATGAGACTTGATTTCTATGTAAAGGACTTTTGGGATGTTTTTTTGACAAGAAATTTTGAGAGGATGTGAGGCTCCTGAGTGCCTCTCTGCAGCTCTTCTGCACCGCTACACTGACAACAGTGTGCAAAACTAGCTAACGTCAAGAAACCACCATCATCCATCACAAAACAAAGACTAAAACAAAGCACATAAAGTTTTATTGGTTAATCCTGTCTAGCTGAAACAAGGTTGTAATCTACTTCGGGGGACATGTGTTGACCTCTTTATGAAGGGACCATCTTCTGGTTTTGTGAGTAACGTTAGCTGTTTTTTAAGAAGCATATTGATAGTTAGCTAACGTTGTAAAATACTGTCTTGGGTAGATAACGTCGGCTAATTCATCCAGACTCCCAGGATGATCTGGTTTGTAAATATGCTAGATTGCGATTTGCAAATCACGCCATCATTGGGGTAGATGGTTGCTCAGTCTGTTGGGACTTGGCTTGGGAACCGGAGGGTGGCCGGTTCAAGTCCCAAGCCCCAAGCACGGACTTGGGGCTGGTAGCTGGACAGGTGCCAGTTCCTTTCCTGGGGTCCGTCCAGGTGTCCTACTGCTCGGGGCACATGCCTCACTCTGACATCTCTCCATGTCCATAGAGTCCTGTTTGTGCATGTGTGTGTAACATTTTTGTAAAAGAATTTCCCTTTAATAAAGTATACCTTCTTCTTCTCATCAGCTAACGTTATGTAGAAACCAACACCATATCCGTGCAGCGTAGCTAAGTTCAAGCTAGCTGGCCAACCTTAGCTTGTCACAAATCACAGTAGCCTCTGAATGCTTTGCAATCCGAGAAACATTCAGGCCAAAAGTGGAGAATGAAGTTCCTCACGCAACAAGATTAAAGTTATGGAAAGATGGTCATTTAAGCCGGCGGATGCAGATTTTCGACAAGCAAAATGACTGACATGAGTTACGAGTATTCATGCTAGTTGGAAAAAAAAACTCTGTAGCACTGACGACTCGGAGATTTCATCTCCTTGACAATATATCTCGAAATTTAAGGCAGCTAACTTAAATCAAAAGGATTTTACAGTCAGAGCTTAGCTAAGGTTAAAGGGATTTATTTAAAGAAGATGGATTTCTAGGACCTGATGTAGAGAAGCACAACAACTAAGGAATAAATACATATAAGATATTTTGACTTTTAGAAATAAAACAAATGATAGAGAAATGAGACTGGGTGTAAAAATGGAACGAGAACAGACAGACGTCCACACGCAGAAACCTCCAGCTCAGTCACCAAACTAACGTGTCGTCCTTGGTCTCTCTGTGGAGGCGTTGTTTGTGTTACAGGTGTCAGTTAAGAGCCTGCAGACAGGTGTGGCCCTGAGAACAGGAAAATTATAAGACAGGAAGACTCGTGGCTTCTCATTCAAAATCTTATCCAGCTGTTTATTTAAAACTTTACAAATGTAACAGTCATTAACTCTCCTTTTGCTCTCATTTTCACAATGTGTTTTTCTTCTGGCCATATATAAAACATGTCAAGTTAAAGAAAAGTGGTCATTACTAAAGTACATCTTTAAAAACAATCCTTATCACATATCTTATCATTGAAATATGTTTGAAGACAGTTTAATGAACAATATAAAAATGACAGTGCTGTTTCTACTAAAACGTTTGGATTATAACTTAGCTTATAGCTTAAAAGGGCTAGCATAGGCTAACTAACTCACCAACACTTAATATACTTAAGCAATCAAGTGTGATATTACTTTTATACAACAGTTATACAAGCGGCAAATAGTAGTAAACAGTAATAATCAGCAACAGATAATTTTTGCTCCACCAACTCAACTAGTTCTACAACTTAACTGAAACTGGACTTTTGTTGCCAAGCAACCCAAACATTCTCCTGCACTCTGTGTCTGTTTGTTTTAATTTATTATCAATCAGTGAAATAAGAGTCTGCTGTGTGATTCAGAGGTACCAGCTTGATCAATGTAGGCATACAGAGTCTGCTGTAATGTTAACAATATTCAGAACACCTGGCTGAGGCCGAGTGATACACAGAGTGAAAAGTCCCAGTGGTCGGAACTAACTGTTGCATTATTTTAGCTTTCAGTTACATTTTACCATCAGGCTTTGCATTAAATTATACGTCAAAGGATGTGCTGCGACCATCTTACAAAAAGGAATCCTATCCTATGATGTTCTCGCTAGCACTAAACTTTGGTCTCCATGCAAATCACACAGACTACACTGTAAATTCTAACAAGTCAAGTTTACTTTAAAAAAAAAATAGGAAACCGATTACCTCGGGAAAAGTAAGTAAAAGAACTTAACTGTATTAAGTCATGTGAAATGATTATGTGTTTAGAATGAACATTCGTTATTTGAGTTAGCTGTACTTTTTTTTTTTTTTTTAAGATGTGAGCACCAAATGTCTCAAAGTACACTGTAAAACCTGATGAGTTAGTTCAACTCAAACCATTTCAAGAAACCAATAATTTTATTTACTGTTAAGGTAACTTAAATAAATGAAGTAAACAGTACCCATTCCATTCAGTGTTATTATTGAATTAATGATTATTTTGAACTAATCAATGAAGTTAGATTAACTTGGTTAAGTAGTTTATCTCAACTTAAAACTCTCCTGTGTCGACTCATTTCAATTGAGGAAACCGATTACTTTAAACCTTTGAAGTTGCATTGACACAAAATAAATACTGTAAAATTTGGTGTATAATACTCACTTTTACTATATTTATTCTATTTATAGAAACATTTATAGTTTTTTTTTAGTAGCTTCCATGTCATGTGACCTGGTGTCCTCAAATCAATGTCAAATGTTAACACTCACAAATGAGACACACCTTATAACATTGGATTTTATGGCTGATAATATTGTATATTCATATTTTTATGTAAAATTTAGTTTTGTTTTTTTCCAATGGACATGCACTGTTATGATCACGATTGAAGCCGCCACCCTTACAACAATCAGCCTTACTGTAGACTGCCAGCTACTGCTCTTCTAAGACTAAATAAGTTAATGTGACTAACTGTAATAAATTACTACAACTTAAAGTGTTCCAAAAATTTGTCTCACTCAAAATGAGTCAGCAAAACAATAATCATTTTTGAGTTACTGCTAATTCATTGGGATGAGTTACGTCAAACTTCTTTGAGGACTGAGTTAACTTACTTCTTTTATTAAGATAGACAGTTTTACAGTGTTCTAATACCACTACTACATGAATCAGAATCATCAACATTACTGGGTGAAAATTAATCTTAATTTTATTTATAGTGTTTAGTGCACTTAACATGTCCATCACCTCAGAAAACAATAATAATAGTACTTTTTTGGAATCATTTTCAAGTTAAAAAAAAAGTTAGTATAACAGTTCCATGTACTTATTTATAATACTTCGACTCTTTAAAGTAAGACAGTACACTTTAAGTTTCAGGAGATTACCTTGAGGCCTTGATGCCTTGATTTTCCTCTGCGACACAATGATTTCTAAAGGAGTTGTCGGTTTCTGTTTCTGAGTCAGCAGAGGAGGCGAGGCTCTGCAGAGAAGGGAACAAGAAGTGACTGAGTGCGCTTGTGGATGTTGTCAGGTCTGTTATGGCAGCCAGTGTTTATGGTGTGTTGATAAAAACTGAGAGGACTCCACTCAGAGCTCAAAACCAATGACCCATGACACAAATCTGAGATGTCAGCAAGATGTACGGCTCAGGGCTGGCTTCATACAAAGCTTGCTTTAGCTGTTACACCTAAATGAGCTTATTTTATAGAAGAGTTAAGAGTTATGGACCAGAAAATCATCCTGTGCAGTGAAACCCTCACCTCGTCCATCATTCCCAAATTGATTCCCAGAAGCATTCTCTTCTTATGGCTGTGGGAAAGAGACGTAAGATGCTCATTCAGACATCTATTTTAATGCTACTTCAATATTATTTTCATTCAAAGTCAGTATGTAAAGCGATGTAGACTTTGTTGTGACCTCCCCAGACTCTATGCAACTTTATATTTGCCTTAGGGCTGATTTCTGTGTAGCGGACTTTAGGGATGGTGTTTGCCGGGAAAATGTGAGAAGATGTGGGTTGTAAGCAGGCTCCCGAGTTCCCCTCTCCAGCTCGTCTACGACGCTACACTGACATAAGTGTGCAAAACTAGCTAACGTCACAACAAACCACCGTCACCCACCACAACTCAAAGTCCAAAACAAAGTACAAAAAGTTTTGTCTAGTTAAGCTTGTCGAGCTGAAAAGAGATTGTAATCTACTTTAGGGGAAGACAAGGGTCAACTTGTTCATGAAGCGACCTTCTTCTGGTTTTGTGAGTAACGTAAATTACTCTCTTTAGTGGATATCATCAACTAATTCATCCAGACTCCAGATTTGTTAATGTGCTAGCTTGCCATTTGCAAATTAAACTATCAGCTATTAGAAACCAACACCATATCCATGCAGTATCGCTAAGTTCAAGCTAGGTGGCTAACATTAGCTTGCTAACATTATCAACAGAAAAATGGATATATTGCTTGTATAGTATGCCAATGTATTTCATCAGCTAACATGAGTCATACATGATGCTAACTTATGTATTGTGCAGATTTTATTTATCAATAAATGATTGCTAATGCTACAAAGCAAAGGTGTAAAACAATTTGAATTTAAATTAAACACAAGATACTTGTTTCCTAATGATAAGGATAAGCACTAAGTGAAGAAACCCCTCCCCTTGTTCCCTCATCCCAATACTTATAGTTAACCTACCACATGACCCTGAGCGGCCACCACAACCCAAGCAGCATTTCCACCTTCAACATTGCCCAGCTACATGCAAGCTACAGGTATTGACAACGCCGATACAACCTACCCTATGGTTCCTAATGGCCCCCACAACTAAAACTTGTACTTAGATAGACAACGAGAGCCAGCACGTCAACAGGGTTATCACGTGGGCACCTCCCTTCACCAGTGTTTCGTCAAGTTAGGCCCCCGACACCTCGGGGAGGCTCGACAGTTAGCTCCGGCGCTCCATGCTAGTTTTCCCCGCCCATCACACACACACACACACACACACACACACACACACACACACACACACACACAGAACTTTGTGCAAATCCTTATGTAGAAAATGCAACTGTTCCTGATGCCAATGTGCTTAAAAGGAACTGCATACGAACATGATGCCAGACTTTGATGTGCAGTCTCATGTCGCTTTTAGAGTAGGTCACTGTTATGATTCCCAGGTCGCTCACTCGCACATCAATACTGACTGCAGTCGATTAGTGACGAGTTGATTTAAATGGCCAACAGTGTCATCAGCAGCACGAATTTTTTGACTTTTTTCCCACATTTTTTCCACCTTCAACTTGCTGCAGAACACATTGGCTATTTTTAGGAGCATGTTATTGAAATGATCTCTAAAGTCTCACCTACCCAGCAGATTCTAAATAAAGTGTTTTTGTAATTAGAATATCAATGCGGTGCTTTCATGGCTGTAATGGTTTCATCTCCATACTTAATAAATCAGGTTTCAGCACAGATGCACTCATTTCAAGAGAATTTACCAGCTGTTATTCAGAACACTCAGAAAATGACTAATGAAGTGTTCTACTCTGAATACAAGATTAATCAACTATGGCTGGTGTTAATTAAGGACAAAATGCACGCTAACAATGATGTATTTCCGCTGAGGTTTCCTAAAGGAAATAGTGCCTTAGAGGACGAGGGTGACACTCTATAAAAGTCCTGCAGCCTTGTTAGGCAGGTGAGGCAGTTCGGCAGGATGCTGAGGAACCTGAGTCCCTGGTGGCTGCAAGGGCAGACGGAGCAGCAGCTGAATGAACTGTGGCTGCAGCCCAAGTACTTCTTTTCTACTGTCACTGCAGATTGTCCGGCTCATGGTGCAGTGCTAACTTTTTACTGAATGCAGCAGTCTACAAAATTAATCAAAAACAGACAGTCGCAGGCCTGGAGGCTGCTTCAGCTGTGGGAGGCAAAAGGGACACAGGCGGGGGTGTAAAATCATATATTTATCAGGTACTGTACTTATAGATACAACTTTGAAGAACTTGTTAACTTGACTAGTAGTTTACTTTATACATGTACACTATATTTCCTCTTTTAACTGTACACATTTATCTCACAGTATGTTACTTTAAACTTCTTCAACAGTACGTTTTTCATGTTTACTCTTCACACTACATGCAGATTAGGATTTTACAAACTAATCATCTGAATAATTTCGATTATTTTATGGATTTTAATTTGTTTATAAAGCCCAAAATCACAACTATGACTCAAGAGACTTAACTGTTAAAATACATCAGTGAGAACGGTTCAATAATATACAGTAGATGTTAATTTAAATAGTCTTTACTTGCTTTTACTGTAACGCACAACTTTTATGAGTTGTATTTGTTCAGTCTGCTACTTGGGTGATAGATCTGTACACTCCTTTCACCACTGGATCAAAAAACAAATTTCACCTCATTAATAAAAATACTTTTTGGAGCAGCTCACGATTTTGCTAGCTTTTGATTTATGCAGCTAGATTATTCGAAGAAATCAAGAGCACTCCAAAGTTGAAGACAGTGATGTATCTGTTTTGTTAGATCATACACACAATAATATTCAGAATAGTGTAACTTTTTTGGTTTTGGCATCCCATGCTGTTGGGATCTATTGGTGGGGTCTGGCAAGGTTTTTTTTAACGATACCACAGTTGCTTTGGTGTCTCCAAATCTGACTCAGATAAATGAGCTGAATGCAACACAAAGACTGCACCGACATTCACTGGGATTGTGTCATTTTTCAACGAACAAAAGATGACACCAGAATGATTTGAAAGATGCTTCAACAAAAAAAAAGTTTGAAACAGTTAAACATGAACTGTTTAAAGTTTATTTCATGGAAGTTTAGCAGAAGGTCACAAAGCTTTAATGACTTTTTGAAGATGTTTTACCTCAACAAAAGATGTAATGCATTTCAGAGGTTACATCAAATATAAAGGAGAGCAATTGTTTTTCAATCAGCTGAAAAAAAGTTGCATATATTGCATTAATATAATTGCATGTAGTCTCAACAGCTGAGCTAGACATGCTCATACATGCCCTCATCTCATCCCCACTGACGACTGTAACGCTCTCTTCAGCTCATTCAGCATGTCCGCCCTCAGTCACCTACAGTCAATTCAGAATGCCGCGGCTAGGCTTCTCACCAGATCAAACAAACGGTCCCACATCACTCCCGTACTGACATCTCTTCACTGGCTCCCCGTTGCTTGTAGGATCAAGTAGAGATAGACCGATATGGTTTTTTCAGGGCCGATACCGATTATTAGTAGTCAAGGAGGCCGATAACCGATATTTGGAGCCGATATTCATTTGCAGTAAAAGTGAAAATATTGCCGTCAAAATTTTTAATAATACAAACTCCAACACTTAACTTTGTTTAAATGCCTTTAAGCATATGTTTATTAAACAAACAAACCAAAAGCGCAGGGAGTTCCCAGGGTCAGCAGCATCTCTTATAAAATTAACTGAAAATGTAAATAAATTAATAAATAACTTCCTGAAGTTTTATAAAGTAAATAAAACAAAGTTAAATAAAATTTGCAAAGAAATGAACTGCATGGGGCTGCATCAGAGCCAAAATAACCCAGTTTTAAATTGATCTCTTATCGGCCGTCGGATTAAATAAAAATAAAAATAAATACATTTAAAAACCTCACCTCACCTCACCTATAAAGCCCTACACGATCAGGCCCCAGAATATTTGGCAAAACTCATCCACCCATTCTCATCAGCCCGTTCCCTGAGGTCAAACACACTTCCGTCCGTTCCCAGGACACACCTTAAGACTCGTGGTGATCGTGCTTTTGAGGCCGTAGCACCAAGCCTCTGGAACACTCTGCCTACATCGACACGTTCTGCTGAGTTTTTCAAAAACCAGTTAAAAACATATCTGTTCATACAGGCATTTGGGTAACCATGTTTCACCCAGTTTTCCTACAGTGAATGCTCTGTACATTTTTGTGCCGCCTATTGTACCTTGTTATTGCTTGGTCTGCCGAGCCACTTTATTGCTAATGCTTTTATTTCTGTATTTTGTATTTGTTGGTGTGAAGCACTTTGTGACTTCTGTCTGAGAAAAGTGCTGTATGAATAAAATGTACTTACTTACTTATTTACATACATTAACAACAACGTGTGCTAATTTCATTAATTGACTGGAAAAATGTCCGTAAAGTAATGAAGATTGAACGTCACAAATTACTTATCGACGCTCTTGTCAGTGTTTTCCATGTGGGGGCAGATATATTTATATTTGTCTTTATTTATGGCGTCCATCTAAGCCTTTCACTCGTGTAATCTGAACAAGACTTCGGCAGATACCGACTCTCTCCTCGTCTAATGAAGAGGGAAAGGCCTTGAGCCCACGGGTCATCCCCAAACTGTTGAAGGAAAGAGATCAGGATCTGCTCTTAAGTCTAAACAGGTCGGGGAAAATAACACCTAGCCCAAGGTTGAACAGATTAACAGGATCTAAGAGCAGCAGTATTTAAGGGCCGGCTCAGGTGTGAAGCTGGTGCAGATGTTCAGAGAGCAACAGAAGAAACGAGACGTGCACCTGAGATTAAAGCAACAACAGAGATATACAGGTACGTTGTCTGTGAAAGATTTTTTTGATCACATGCAAACTGCTGAAAATGTATTAATTACATTATTGTTGATAAACGATTAATAAATCGGGTGTATAAATAGAAGAACCAGTTGCAGAACTTGTGATTCTCATATTGAGATTGTTGTGTTTAAATATTTTTTATGGATATTATGTACCAAAAGTTTATTTAAAGGTACAGTACAGGCCGTGGACTATTATAAATGTACTGTTTGTTTAAAGCTCCTGTGAGGAACTTTCCGTTTGTGTTGATTTTGGCAACACCTGTGGACAAAGCCGTACCTCTTATCTCTTTGCTGATCTTGTCCTCTACGCGTGTAAGAAGTGTCTTTTAGCAAAAAATCAAATCCTGCTTTCTTGTAACATTCAAACATATCATTTGTTGTGAATCTTTGCCTTGGAAAATTTAGAATGAAAGGCTGATTTGGCAGCGCAAAATTAACCGCCCTGCTGACACCTACCCCCCGGCAGTGGTTACAGGCATTAGAAATAACCATAAAGATACAATCAGTCTTGTCACTGTCTAAAATGCATCTTCAGGGAAAAACATGTGTAGTCAAAGCAGTGTGCTGAGTTGTTCGATCCCCTCATTTATCATTTATTCTGGAAAGGGATTAAAGTGATGTATGAATGTTGTGTTAGAGTAGATAATATTTAAGGAGGCTCATAAGTGAAACATGAATATCCTCTGAATGATTCAAACACCAGCGCTACAAGAAAAACTCTGATAGTGATGATCGAACAGAGCCTCACGTTAACCCACGTTTAACTTGTTGGACCTTGTGACATGTTTCAAAAGGATCTAAGGTGAGACCTGGTCCCCTCTTGTGGCAGGCGTCTGTGCTGCACCCGACAGAGGATGCAGCTGGTTGTCATGGCAGCAGTGATGGCGGTAGCGGGGGCGAGGCAGGGCTGCAGCTCCGGCTGTCATCTAACCGACATCGCCATCCAAGTGGAGAGCTGCGGCCGCACCGAGCTCGTCTACACCACCGTGTGTGCAGGACAGTGCTACAACAAGGTAACGGCTGAATCACACTCTGACCTGCATGAAGTTGTACAACAGCACTTGTGTCTGCCTGAGCAGCTATTAAGTACTTAGATCCTTCACTGTAGTAATGGTGTTAATAGCATCACTGGGAACGTACTCTGTTACAAGTAAAAGTCCTGCAAATGTTAACTTCCCTTTAAGTTAAAGTGTCAGTAAAATGTACCCTCAATAAAGTAGAAAAATATTTGCACATCCATTTCATAAGACAGGTCCGTAGGAAAGGAATGAGTCAATCAAAAATTGTAAGCAGACGCCTACAAAAATCCATTTATTGGCAACATTTTGGTAGTATGATGAAGGTCTAGTACTGAAATGTTGCCAAAAAATTGATTTTTGCAAGTTAGACGGTGTGCAGGAGTTTGCTTACAACCCTGTAACTTCTCTTATGAGTCATGCACTGCAAACATTCACTGTGTTAGTTGGTTGAGGTGTAAATATTCAGTGTGGAATATCCTTCCATTCGAGAATACGTTACCATGAAATGTTTGTTCAGGAAAAAATGACTCAATCAGTTATTATAATCAGCCCATTAGCTCAATCAACTAATTGTTTCAGCTGCCCTTATATATGCTGTTGGGTTGTTTGATTTATGACATCATATTTATAAGCTCTTAAAATGTTTTGTGTGCTAAAATCCTTATATGTAACAAGTAACCAAACCTGTCAGATAATTTTCCTTTTCACTCTATTTGGATCGTTTTCGTCTTTTGATGTAAAGTCAGAAGTTTACTATTATCTGCTGTTGAAAAGCTGAAGGTTTTCATTGAAAAGGTAAGGGCCTGTGTCCACTAACGGCTTTTTTGCACTGGCGGCACCTATGTTCTATACAAAACCGATACAGTTCAGTGTCTTTTGTCGCTGTTAAATAGTTCAAATTTTGGAACCTTGCCGCCATGTCAATATCACCTCTCACTCACCATCGAATCATAATCAAGAAGGGGCGGGACTTGTGATATCAACTTTGTCAACAAAAATGCGGAGGAGAAGCTAATTCTTTTTTTTCAAGGGGACAATTTCCAGGTGTAGAGCTGCTGCTAATACAGGACAAGATTCCGTTTTCTTTGTAAAATGTACTTGAATGAAAGCAATTATTAAGCATACAGAGGAATTAAAACAGACTTAACAGTCACTACCAAGGGAAGTGGAAGTGTAGACAACTTTCGTAACCTAGCAACAGTAAGCGCAGGTGAGAAGTGCTCTGAAATTGAGGTCGTGGGTGCAGCCACCGCAAAAAAAAATGCCCAAAGTGGACACAAGCCCTCAAATGTTCTGCAGTATTGCACTTCGTCTGAGTTTGTCATGTTGTCGCAAATCAGCTTCTTGTGTGAGTGATTATTTATATATGTCTTCAATCGCACTCAGTCTTATTTGTGTTAATGACAGGACCCGGTCTTCATCGGCGATGACGACCGGCCCGAACAGAAGGTCTGTAGCGGGAACTGGACCTACGAGGTGAAGCAGATTCCAGGATGTCCGGTGAGCATTACCTACCCTGTGGCCACACACTGCGAGTGTACTGCATGCAACGCAGGAAACACGCACTGCGGGCGCTTTACGGGAGACGCACCCAGCTGTCTGCCCTTATGAAGAAACCTGCTCTCCATCCTGCATTTACTTATCAAGCTGGTGTCACTTGATTTGGTACGAAAATAAAACCTGCATCACTTAAGTTTTTGCTGTTTGTCTTTTTTTCCCCATGACTTTAGTTATGTTTTTAATTAAGGCTGGCTGTGCAGAACGTCTCTCTCCCAGCTCGTCAAAAATGGCAGCTTGGTCTGTACCTATGTGCTTCAGAATATGATGATGTAGGTAGCAGCATCAGTTTTGGCAAGGCAAGGCAAAGCAAGGTTATTTATATAGCACATTTCAGCAACAAGACAACTCAAAGTGCTTTACAGAAGACATCAAAAGCAAAGAAACACATCAGTTTAGGGCTCTGTGGTAGCCATAATAAATATGCAACATCTGGTTAGACTTCCAAAATAAAGCTCGCTGACAAACAATTTGCAAGTTATGACATTTGGACGAGCAACATCATCTACACGTGCTCAATGTTGCAAAATGTTTGCACTTTTGTCTTCAGTTTTAAACACCAAGACTACCATGTTAGGTAAAGAAAAAGTACACTAGTTATCTATGTAACATGTTATGTAACTAATGCATTGTATGGGATACATGTAAAATACTTATGTTGCATAACCAACTACGATACAGAACTTAAGAAGAACTCAACTTACTTTCTGACTTTTGGTGTCATCAGGAAAATGAACCCTAACTGCTGGATAAAGTCCCATGTTGAGTTTCGTGCTATGTCATACTATGTCACCTGTCTTTAATGCCCCATAAGAACAATGAGCTGGAATACAGGGTCTTAAAATGAAGCTTGAGTGGCAGCTACAGCATCATATTTTGACGCACTGGCCGACTGACCAAGCTACCGAGTTTAAAGATGCTAGACAAGCTGTTAAACTTGTCCTTTTAAATCTAGAGTAACAAAGGCAAGAAGAATACAGCAATGCATTTGCAGTATACCTGCTCTGTTCTGCACCACATAAGAAATATCACAACTCAGTGCAGCAGAAGAGCTGCAGCTGTATCAGAGTGACTTTAAAGTTCTAAAGAGACGAAATGTCCCACCAACCGTTTCCCTCTTTGTCCTGACCGAGGTGACTGACCCCTAACATTCAATCCTCCTCACATTTTAACTTTTCATGCTGTTAAATTAGAGCTCTGTGAGAAAAAGAGCAGGCCTCACCTCTTTTTTTGACGGGTGGAAATGAAAATATAGAGTTTGCAGTGTATCCTAAAGCTCCCCTAAAGTGCCTGCTGATCAGTGGCTCTCCTCAGTGGGCGGCACTAAATTTAGAAAGAGCTCAGTGGGCAAAACGGTCCTCTCATCAGAACTCTGAAACAATGTTTGGGTGCAGAAGATGCAAAGTCAGGGAGACATAATGTTGCACAACATGAGGAATGAATACTGTAGCAACAAATAAAGGACGATAGCATATTTGTCCTGCACTTGAGCCAGTATTGCAGTAGGTGTGACGATGGATGCTATTCCATTCCATCGCTATTCCATCGCTATAGGTCGTTATAGGTCATTATCGTGGAAATAGACCCGAAAAGAAGATTCTTTTTGGAGAGGTCTTGTCACTGAGTATTATCCCGCTTTTTACATGACTACTTGTCGAGGAAATAAAAATAAATTCACAAAATAAGGTTGCGATCGCTTGAGTTTGGGCCCGCACGGTGGTGGAGTGGTTAGCGCTGTTGCCTCACAGCTACAAGGTCACTGGTTAGAATCCCAGTTCGGACGTGGTGGGCCTTTCTGTGTGGAGTTTGCATGTTCTCCCAGTGCATGCGTGGTCTCCCTCCGGCTTCCCCCCACAGTCCAAAGACATGGCCGATAGGTTCATCGGTGAATCTAAATTGCCCGTAGGTGTGAGTGTGAGTGTGAAAGGTTGTCTGTCTCTCTGTGTCAGGGTGTACTCCGCCTCTCACCCAATGACAGCTGGGATAGGCTCGAGCCCCCTTGCGAGCGGTATAGATAATGGATGGATGGATGGATGGATGGTTGAGTCTGCTGTCAGTCCTGTGTCCTTCGCTCAATACTAGTGCAGGACCTGAAATCGGCCTTTACTGTCTGGTGCATGAAGAAGTGTTAGATAGTCTTTCACATGTAGAAAAGTCAAACCGGAGCAGTAAAATTCGTGCATGTGTTGGTTTTGTTTCTTCTCTTTTCTGAAATGAAACTAGAATTCAAAACTCCACACGAGCAGAATAAATTCACCTCTCTGCAGAAAAATGAGTGGAATAATGAATCTGCTCTCTCCCCTGAAGTCCTCTGCAGACTGTCATCATTTCTATGATACAATAATGAAAAGACTTGTTCACAGCCTGCAGCACGATGTTACAGTAACACCTTATTAATCCAGAGACACGGACGGACCTGAGGCCTCTGCTAATGACACAGGACTCACTCATTTACATGACAAGCTGTTAATTACTACTGACAGTGACGTGACTCGGCACCTCTCCAGCTGTACCCTTACATTTACTCTGCTAACTGTATAAATATGGAGGAGAAATGAGTGCATTTGGCAAATATGGCCTTATTGTGACAGTTAGCTTATAAAAGACTGAGTCATTGTTGCAGCTATATGACAAGACTTGTCTAAACATGCGCTTCATCAATATTATTGCAGTTCCTTAAAGCTGTGGGACCATCGAGAGAGATTAAACAACACTCATTAGCAGTATTTGCAGGGACTGAGATATTCTGATTTCAGTCCCTGTGGATCAAGCTTGAAAAGCAGAACACATCCCACACTTCCAATAATGAGACTCAAACAGCGTCTTTTCTTAGATATCATCAGGGTTATCTTTTCAAACTTTGTGAAGATCCCTACAGAGCCAAGGATGATACTGTGAGACTGTTTTCACAGGCTGAGTACTTGTCCTTACAATGAGTAAACTCAAATCCCTCAAGTGCCTCAACAGCTCAGGAATAAATTAAGAGAGCACTCCACATGTTCCTTAAATCAGCATCTCTCTCTTCATGTCATGGCCGGCCCAATCCAGATCAGAACCCCATTGAAAACCTCCTGAGTGTGATCAAGAGGAAGATGGATGGTCACAAGCCATCGAACAAAGAGCTGCGCCAAGAGTGGCCTAACTTCACTCAAGAGCAGTGTTACAGACTGGTGGAGAGCATGCTAACTGACTCTTCCTCAGTTAAAACATTCGTATTGTGTTGTTTAAACATGAATATGAACTTCTTTATAGATTATCCCTCCAGCAGGTTCTTGGTCTACCCCAGGTACTCCTCCCAGTTGGACGTGCCTGGAAAACCTCCACAGGGAGGCGCCCAGGAGGCATCCTAATCGGATGCCTGAAACCACCTCAACCGGCTCCTTTCGATGCGGAGGAGTAGCGTACTCTGAGCTCCCTCCGGATGTCTGAGCTCCTTACCTTATCTCTAAGGCTGAGCCCAGACACCCTGCAGAGGAAACTCATTTTGGCCACTTGTATCCTCGATCTCATTGTTTCTGTCTCTGAACAAAGCTCATGACTATAGGTGAGGCTTGGAATGTAGATTGCGTAGTTGCCTATTTAATCTGTGTATTTTACGCTTAATTAAATATATGATTCTTAATGTGTCTCTGTGTGTGGTACAGAGGGTGCTACATTTGCATTAAAGCTGCAGCTTGAACCTAATCGGGAGGGGTTTAAAGTTTTTGCAACTGTAGAGAACTTGTATTTAAAGGGTGTCAATATTTCAGCCAGCCAGCGGAGCAAGGGTCAAGCTTTAGTGCCCTAAGAAATGAAACAATCAATGAAATGGTTGATAGAACTTAACGGAGCAGAAGGATCAATGATAGAAAAAAGTTTGCAAAAGGAAGAAGACAAAAGGAAGATTACACAAAGTGTTTTTGTACTTGAAGAAAGTTCAGGAAGGAAATATATGAAAGGGGATTTCTTGGACAGACAAGTTTTCAGGTGGTTGTATGTACGCTGGGAGGAAAAGAGGCAGGATGAAGAGATGACTGACCTGCAGGCGCAGCTGACCTACGTTGCTTGTAGTGGAAGAGTCTAAGCTGGCGTGTAGAAATGGATTTTGGCCGGAGGGTACTGTGTGAGGGTGCTGCTTCCTTCACCTGTTCTATGTCGCGACATCAACATTTCCTTTTTCTATACAAGAACTTTGAGGTTCACAGCCAGAGGATGGAGTGACAGATGAATACAGCATGAAAGAACCTCAGGAAGAATAGAGATAAATGCAACAGCGATAGATAGAATTGACTGATCGTTGGAAATCAATCTGTTTTGTCAACAAATACTACATGCGAAAACATCACCCTCTCACAGGAGATCTACACCCATTCCTTGTAGAGAAAAAAACAGGACCATTTATGATTTTAGGGCTGGAGGTCATGATTATCTTCTGACTGATGGTGAATCAGTTTATGCCAACTGTGTAAAACAGAAGATGTTTAATTGATAATGAAATAAAGCTCATCGTTCCATTTGAAAATATGAAACCTCATAAGCTCATTTGGCAATTTTTAGCTTCCAAACCTTCCACTGATGCTATTAATACAGTCATCTATGATATGCAAATCTGTATGCACAGCCATTTTTCATTGATTAACATGTTCCATTTAGGATTGATTATAATACATTGTGGGTCTAATAAATATTTAATGCAGCGCCATCATCAGATCTAGATTCAAAGTTGTTTATGAAAACAAAAACATGTTAAGACGCCAATCTAAGGTGGTGAACATGGTAAGTATTAAGGGTGGGAATCGCAGGGTAACTCAGGATACGATTCACAATACGTGGCCCACGATAACGATAATATCACGATACAGCGATAGATATATTGCAAGACAATCATGTTCACGTTACCCTCATTCATGTCATGAAGTAGTGACGCAGTGGGTCAAAATCGCAGGGAAGTCTGTTTAGAGCGCCAAATATTTGTAAATGAAAATATCGATATTTGGCACCAGTCTATTGCTAATTGTATTAGTGCTAGTCAGGATGCCGATATATTGCCGTATTGATATTTTGTCCCACCCCTAGTAAATACCATACCTGCTAAACGCAGCTGCACGGTGACAGACTGGCAGAGACTTGATGATATGAGCATGCGTTAAACACAGATGAAGCCGGCAGCAGCAGTTTCAATTTCACCCATTATCTCATTTTCATCACACGTGTGCAGTTGAGGAGTGTTTTTTCTATAAAAAGAAAATAGACACATTAGTCTTCAATATAAGACTGAAAAATCAAACAACAACTTTTAATTAGGAACATTAACACATTTCAAAGTCAAATGAAATAGATTAAAGTAAAGATTATTAGAGACCAGATTTAAAGGCACCTGTGAGCTGCCCTGATTGGTACAGCTGCTCTCTGGTCATGTGACCGTCTCTCCCACCAGCCCCTGTGAGCATGTTGGTATGGGAATGGTGTTATCAGAATATTTCAGCTGAAAGGACAGAGAATATACAGAACCAAACAGCTTACACTGAGTGGAGCCTGACACTGTCTCCAGATGGCGAAGTATATAGCAGATACAGCAAGTACACGAGTCATTCATCAAACATGCTAACAGCTTCTTCTTTTGACCTTTAGTGGAGCAGTGATGAGATAAGAATATCGCCTGCATACCACAGAGGAACAGGGAGTTTTCAAAATACAGTACGCTTATCGAACCCTTCAAGGTGGTTTCGCTCATTATTTCTGCCTGAGAACTAAAAATCTGTGTAAATAAAGGGGAATGATGTGTTCACTCCATGACTTTTACCTTTACAAAAAAACAGCCTGGTGCACGTAGACTCTTGGTTGACCAATGGTGTCAAAAAAAACTGGATTTAAGCTCAGCATATTCGTGATAGAACATTAATTTAACTGTACGCACATACAGGAGTGAACCGACTTAATCTTCTCTGTAAACATCTGGACGGACCTCTCCCTCATGCTCAGATTTTGTTTCAGCCTTCAGCTGCTCTCACACACACTCCTCTGTCCCGTCTCTGTTCAGTGTGCACACTTCAGGCTGCATATCTGCTGACAGATTTCAGTCCTCTCAGGTCATTGGTGTCCTTTAATAGCGGCTTGTTGTTATCCACAGGCTCCCCGGAGGTTTGTGCTCCCTCCTCACTAATAGCTGCCGCAAACAATATTTAGATGGACATTTTATCAAGTTTATGGACAGGTGTGACGCTCTGCCTCCGCTGCTGGAGGGGCGAAATGGACACGGCCATGGAGAGGATGGCTTCGTGTCAGCTGTGATGGATTCTTTCATTGGCTGCGTTTTATATAAAGTAAGGACAGAGTTCTTTTACATACAGCACAGTAAACTCCACATCACTTTATCTTTTATAAACCGCTGTGAAAAGCACACAGGAGTCTGAATTGGCACATAAATATGCACTTTCCTGGAGTTTACAGGAGAAAACAGTGTTAAATTGAGTGGAAGAAGCCTGGTCTGGCAGCTTGTATCTAATTAATAAGTGATTTAAGCCAGAGAGAGCGCTGGTGTGAAAGAGGCACTACCGACTGAAATGTTTAAGAGCCAGAGCCGCAGCCCTCCACTGAAACAACCAGTAATTTATTCATTCCCAAAGCAACTGGACTGCTTTGTGTTAGCAAATCAAATGATGTTGTCGATTAAAGGACTTAGAATTTACAACCAGCTCTGCGGGGCACAGAGGTGCGCTGAGCAAACTGCTAATGTCAGAATGCATAACATCACAATGACAGTGATGCTAAAACATTAATGTGGAGTTCAGATTAAAACTTTGACCTTATGATCACCCCCTGATGGAAAGTTACAGGCCAAAGTCATTATAGTTCCTCTTCAGAGAACATGAATGTCTGAAATCAATCTTATAGCTGAAAAGAAATGTCACTAAAAACTATGTGTGTCGACCTCATGGTGTCATTTGATCATCAAAGTCATTAGAATACAACTTCTCCTACAATCCATGACGTCGAAGTTGAGATATTTATTCAATAAATGAACACTTTGAACCACTAGTGTTGCTTGAAGAATAGTCAGACTATCACCTATCATCTGTTGGATATATCCTCTCTGCACATCTGATAACTGTACCCACTTTTTTAATTCTTTTTCAACTATTTTTTCCCTTTATTTGATCGGACAGCTGAAGAGAGACAGGAAGTGTTGTGTTTGGTCTGTGATCAGTGCGTCGAGGACCGTAGCCTCTGTATATGGAGCACCTGCTCTACCAACGGAGCTAAACCAGCGCTCCAACTGTACCAATTTTTATGGGAATGCATTGAGTAGTTATTAAATACATTGAACTAAAAAGCAAAAATGTAACCCTAATGGTGGCACTTAAGGAAATGTCAGGTGATCACCAAACTCAGAGGGGACCAGGAAAGGATCACCTGACAATGCCATCACTTAGTTCATTTTGCTTGCGTGGCTAAAGCATGAAATGACTGTCATTGCTTTCTTGAATTTACTATCAAGAGAGCAGATTTAGAAATAAATATTGAGAACATTTTATTACAAAAACAACTAAAGAAAACATTCTCACTCATATCCACATAGAGCAGTTAAACCCTGCCCGCACCAGAGTGGGAAACAATGCATGGCTTTCCATTGACTCTGTCTCGCATGAAGGTGCCTCCTAGTTACTTTGGTCTGCTGGCAAACAGAAAAATGCTGCAAAGCTGTTGTATGATGGGATTCACTTCCAACAGGGTAATGAAATCTAGTTTTTAAGAGCATCTTAAGAGGAGAAAAGTGAGACACAGAGAGACACAGGAAGAGCTTCTTTCCTCATGCTATCAGGACTGTGAACTCTGCTCTTCCCATGTCAGACCGTAGCACACACACTGGAGGGGACTTCAGGATACACTTTGACATGTTCACTTTTTATTTCTATTTTCATATTCTTACTATATTTATGTGTCTTAAACGTGAATCTTTAAAAGTGAGATTGTTACTGTCTGTGCCGTTCTGACTGCTGAAAGATACCGTACTAAAAAATCCTTTCAGATATTCAGCAAAATGTCTTAAACTTAATCTCAACATTGACAGAACAGGAAGTTATTTTCGTACAATTCGTACCAAAACACATTTCCCCACTGAGGAAGTCTTTTAACTTGAAGTTTAATTTGAGTTTGGAGCAGAACTTCAGCTGTTTGATGTCTCACTTGTTTGCATCGACTTGCTCTCTGCTCTCATTGACTAAGTTCTATAAATATTAATAGGCTTCATTTATATTTGGCCCTTTATGAGCCATAATGCATTCTGAAGACTGTGGCAATGCAAACGGCAAAACTAACAGAAAAGTACGCCTACATTTAGTAAACAAACATTTCTGTGACACTGACTGCACACCACATTTCCCCTGAAGGCTAACGAAGACTCGCTTTTCATTTTACATTAATATCCACCGCTGCAATACCTCAAAGTTCATATTTGGCAGCAGCCCTGGACTGCATGACACCTGACCTACAGCTGAGCTAGAGGCCCGCAGGCTGTGTATAAATGAGACATTACTTCTGCAGCTCTTTCTTTAGCTGTGTGATGAACTGCTGTGTCATTGTGCCTTTGGTCCGCGTGTAGGAGGAGGAGGGGAAAAAGAGACGATCCTCCGGTGTGTCCAGTCCAGTGATTATCAGGCTGAGATGACCTGATGGGAATAAAAATTAATGACATTTTAATTTGTTAGATGGATTACAGAGATGACTCATATAGACACATTAATTAATGTATTTAGTGGTTAAAAGGTCTCCGTATAACATCCCACTGATTGTGCTGTCTATAGCACACATAATGGAGTTTGACTTTTAGATGACAAAAGTTGGGCATGCTGTTGTTTAGGAAGGATTGCATTCCCATTCACCACTTCCTGCATCGCTAAAGGTTGACTGACCTCTGAACCACCTGTTTTATAGTTTTCCTCCCTGACAAGATAATCTGATCTATACTCATTCACTCAAAGCTGAAAACTTTCCTCCAGTTGAATGTATTTAACTGGTCCATGCATTTGTCTTCAGTCGACTTGAATACTGTAACAGTGTCTTCACAAAAACTCAGACGACTGCGGCTGATTCAGAAGTCCTCCTCACTAAGACCAAGAAACTAGATCATATCACTCCACTTCTGAGGTCTTTACACTGGCTCTCTGTCTGTCAGAGAATAGACTTACTCCTGCTGGTTTACAAAGCGCTGAATGGTCTAGGGTCAAAATACATTTGTGATCTACTGACACATTACGAACCGTCCAGACCGCTCAGGTCGTCCGGGACAGGCCTGCCTTCTGTCAGAAACAAACATGGAGAAGCAGCGTTCAGTTTTTATGCTCCGTATATCTGGAACAAACCCCAAGAAAATTGCACTTTTAAATCAAGACTCACCTGTTCAGAGCTGCCGTTTAACTATTTAATTATTCATATCTGCACTGTAACTTTTATTCTTAAATATTAAAACTGTCTTTTTATATTTTATCTTCACTTTGCTTTTTAATGTGTTGCTTTATAATGTGTTTCTTTGCTTTTGTTGTCTTGTGTAAAGCACTTTGAATAGTCTTGTTGCTGAAATGTGCTATATAAATAAACTTGCCTCCACTAACTAATTATGTTTTACAAAATCCTGCGGAGCTCTTCCTCACCATTCTCCTATTTGTTGACAGATATAACCTGTGTGCCATCCTCTGGACAAGGAGATGTTTTTCAGTGTTTTGCATATTACAATAGTTTTAATGTGATGAGCAGTCGATGAAGAACCAACGTGTCTGAGTGAAGGTGTTTTGAAGCTTTAACGCTATAAAGAACAAGCTTTGTCAGGAATGTGATAAAAACATGCAAAAAAAAAGAAAGAAAAAGAAATCTTATGTTGGCAAAATTAACATTTACACTTAAAAATACTTCTAAATACTAAATAACAGAGTGTAACATCCTGAATGTGTCTAGTAATGATTGTTTCTGTCATTCATAAATGCCACACGATCAAACCAACTTCCCTACAGACAGTTAAAAACCCTTAAATCTCTTTTCAGCTCTTCCATTGTTTTGTTTCATGTTAAGTCGTCTATTTTACACATAATATAATTTCTATTTTTTTTTCTTCTATAAACAATTCAGGAAAAAATACATCTTATGTTAGTATATTTAACAACACAAAGTTCAGCAGCTTGTTAAAAAACGTGTTTATTGACAGCAGAGCAGAAATATTTTTACTGGAGGACACACGTGAAAAAAGCTTTGAAAGAAAACGGAAACAACTTTTAAAACTATTTTTTAAGCAACAAAATGAACATCGTACATTCAGAGGAATAGTTAGAAGGTTCTGCACAGCTTCTACCACGGGCAATAGCTCTGCATCATCTGCTAAATATTAGTTAACATTGTGGAAGAGTCCTTCAAAAAAGCGTCACAGTCTTGAGTGGTCCGTCAGCCTGACAAGCAGCTGATTTCCAGGAGAACGAAGGTTTGATTCCCGGAATCATTTCGCCATTTATAGTCACTTCTGACTAAAAAGCAAACTTGTTCCGGATGATCTCTCCTCCCTCCACCTCCACCTGCTCGTAAAGCCACTTCCTGTCACAGCGGCACTCGAATCCACACTTGCGTGAGCCGCACTCGGGGCAAGGGTAGAAGCAGCCCATACAGTCCACATCCAGACAGTCGCACATGTCCCTGTTGTTGGAGAGCAGTCGTCCTTTGTTGTCGTACACTCTGCTCTTGGCTCCAATGACCTGTCTGCACGCATGAGATCAAAGACTCACATTACTCACACTTTCTTTTATACATTTTTACCTCAGCGTTTTTTAATTACTGTTTGATTTATATCTTAAATGATCACAGGTGAATATAAACTCTCTCTGTATAACTTCACCACCCTCTGGCAATGGCAATTAACTTTAAGAGACACTGAGGGGGGGGCAGTTTTGTCTTTCAAATCATTACAAAACAATGGTCAAATCCTCATTTACATTTAATTAATGTCATAAACCAGCCCAGGGCCTAAAGGAACACCCTCCTATCAAACTCAGACAGGACTGATAAAAAGGACATTGTAATGTTCATTTATTCCAGCTGATGTTTTGTTATAAAACATTCCAGTTTACAAGACATCCTGAACCTGCCTCATCTCTTCTTACACTGCTTCCAAAATATGGCACAATGGTTTACGACACCTCACAATGTACAGACTTAACTGATACCTTAGACTTAACCTGTTAAAGGTAACTTTCCCTAATATCCAGGCATAAAAAATAATACTGCCTGGAACTGTCAGTGTGAGAAAAAAATATCTAGTGCTATTTTAAAATATACTTAAAAGTTCTTAACTTCTGTTTTTACTTCTACTAATCCTCACCATCTTGTTAACACTTATCTGACACATTATTAGACATAAACAGTATTACAACAACTATACTTGCATACATTGGTTTTTCACAACAGCAAACAGCACAAGCTGCAAGATGAAAGTGTGTATTCTGGGCTAAAATGTGACTATTTTGAAAGAGTGTAAAGATGGAAAAAGTAGATGTAGATAATGTTACAGTAGAGGTTTAAAAGTTTAGATTTTTATTTTGATACTTTTTGAAACTGGGCCACCTTTCGGATCCATCATAACCTCTCTGAATCAACGGTGAATACAGTTTCCCTCTAAGGGCCCGATCAGACAGAACGTGTTTTAGCAGCTGGCTTTTTTGTCATCGTTTTCAATGAGAGGGACGCCTTTTGCGTGCTGCTTTTACGTTGCAGAGCGCATTTTTGAAGAAACGCTCTGAGCGCCTCAAGTTGAAAAAAATTCAACTCAAAGCAGAAAAGCGCCCGACATTTTTTCTGATTGTCCAATCGGATGAAAGGAGAGGCGGGCCTTCTGTCGGTTTACAATATAACGGTTAGGTTAAAGACAGCTAATGATTCGGTGGTTGCCTTAACAACAGCAGAAAAAAAAAACGACCCCAGCTGCTAAAACGCACTCTGTCTGATCGGGTGTTTGATTCCACAAAAAAGTAGTGCGGTGCGTTCTGTCTGATCGGGCCCCAAGAGTGCAACATGTAGCTGCCTTTCATTCTATTCTGTTACTCCGCTGAGGCTGGGGAAATATAAGTCTGTTTTTCTTTAAAAACAGATCTGTAATTGGTAAGCGTTAGAATGACTGCTTGACTGCTTTATTCAGGCTATTTTTGTGTGTAATTTTCAGTTTCACAGATCAGCTGATGGAGTCAGAAGAAGCTAATTTTCCACTTAGGATCAGCAAATGTCCCCACACAAAAATATCTAGTGCCTGAGTAAAACAATAGCAGCTTTATCCGGGATGAGCTGCTCAAAAGAGCTAACTGTTTCAGAAGGCACACACTCACTGTGCTGAGAGAAAAAAGGTGAAAACATATAAAAAATGTATCTATCATACAACTGAGGGACACCCATACACACTGTCTCACCTGTCCGAGAACTGTTTTCCTCCACGGGCTCCTCGTCCACCCTGTGACAAAATAAATTATGATATTGTATGCTAAAGAAAATGATGGCCACAGTACTTCATGCATTTTCTATAGTTGAAAAGAAAACAAAGGTATAAAGAATTCTGATTCTGATTGTGGTTTAAGGACTTTGCATGAAAGGATCCAATTCAATAATTTGTCTAAGGCAAATGTTCTGTTGTACAGTGACTGGCTCCAGTTAGGCCTCTATTAGTAAAACAATATTATTCATATCTTAGTCTTAAATCTATAAAATACATAAATAACATGTTTTTCTAAAAATATGATGGGCATGTATAATTGAAATAATATGTAAACGAATTCTGTCATCCATACATTGGATTGATGATTTAAAAAGTAAAAAACATTATCAACCAACAGTAAAGACAACAGTAACAGTAGACTCACCCTCATTCCTCCTCTTTTGTCTCTGCGGAGACCGGCTGCCTCTCTCGCTCTGTCTCCTTCCACCTGTGTTGTCATTTGACTTGCGACAGGTGCCTCCTTCGGTACCACCCCTCTCTTACGAAGTTCAATCTGTGGAATTTTCACAGTTAACTATGTGCTTATTATATAAAAAGTAAAATAGGAATATAGAATATGTCTCTATAATATAATGACCCCAAACCTTTGATGAATCCTTCCCCTGGTTGAATATGGTTGGCACTGCATCCTCCCTCAGAAACTGTTTGCCGTTGTAGTCCCTGAAGCAGTCTGCCCGGAAATGCTCCGAGCAGAGGCAGGTATTTGCGGTTGGGATGAAGTTCCTCATCCCCAGGCTGTGCACCCATTTGTTTGCAAGTTGAGGTTTGCTGAGTGGAAACCTGATACACATGGGAGGGAGGAACAGCATGTGTTTCTCTGGTTAAGGAAATTGTGCTTCATAAGAGACATCAAGTGTATATTTTAGATATATTAAACAAAAGCCCAAGATGCTTTGAAAATCTGTAAATCATGTTGTGATTTCTATATGTTAGTAATATTTAAGTGGAGAACCAGAGCAGACACATTTCATCAAGACATCATAGTTTCATAAATCATCAGCAGCCTGCATGTTAAATTGTTGCCTGCGTAAGGTTAGTTTAGGTATTGAAGGGTCACCTCTCGTCCAACTCTTTGCCAAGTATATCTGGTGGTAGTCTACGAGTATTGAATATGTTTTTATATATTTTAATACTCATTTATATTTTATTATGGCTTGCAACTATTTTCTTTCAGTCTCGAATACAGTGCCGGTGAAATATAATGTATGAAAATGTATAAATGTTCGCTATGTTACACCACATGGACCCGTTTATTAATTTTAACCTTAATTTTTAAGTGGCCAATAGGAGCATATCATGCACATCATGTCAAATAGAGGTATCTTGAATTAAAGTTAGATATTAAAGTTAGATATGTCCCTAATCAAATTATCTAAAAAGCTAACTATTGTAGTTAAATAACTTCCGCTCAAACGGTGATAACTTACCTGTAAAATCGTATTTCCGAACCTTTGACAAACTTATTGTTGCACCCTGAAACCGCACAAATAACGGGCATGGTGTCCTTTTTTGTCAAAAAAAAGTGCGATAATGTAGAAACGGTGCGAAAGGCGTGCAGTAAAGTGGGCCGACACTCGCAGCTTGTGATTGTTTTCTTTTCTGCTTCTTACTCGGGGAATATAAAATGTAGCTACCTCCGCTTGCACTTCCGGTTTTGCCTTGTGAGATTCTGCCCTCCAGCGGCGGTTTGGATAAAAAAAATTATCACAAGATAGATTTAATCTTTTCGTCATCGAAAAACTGCATATACATAACACAATGATCTAGATCCAATTTTGGATCTAGATCATCGGAATTATTGACTGTACATATATACAAACTGGAATTCAAGGCAAACAGATACATTTACAAAATAAGAGGGGCTGCGAGAACCTTTACTTTTATTATTACCACTTTTCTCTATAGGCTACATACTACATTACAGAGGACAATGTATTATTACTCACTTATATACTATACACTTATATATTTTCCCTACTTAACATCCTGAATACACGACTCTTGCTTGTTTTTTACATTGTGGTATTGTTACATTTATTGAAGTAAGGGATCTGAATATTTCATCTGCCACAGTTGGTATTAATATAACATCAAGTAAGTGTAGTAAGATAAGATAAGGTAAAACTGTATTAATCCCGAAGGAAATTATAGTGCCAGATAGCTCCAAAAATACAGTACAAATTAAAGAAATGCAAAAAACGACTCAAATATAAATGAAAATATAAAGTGTATGGGTTTGTGCAAAAGAGACAGTGCCTGATAGAAAAACAATATTACAATTGTTATTTATAGAAGTAGGCGGGAAGTAATGGTGGCAGTTAAATAGACAGTAGTATTGACAGTTATTACGCAGTAAGAACCTCTATTGCAGAAGTTTATTAATTTTAAGATTTGTTAAGTGCAAGATATAGAATGTAATTGTAAACAATGAAAAGATTATATGGCTCCTGATACTGCACATGGTACTAACAAATAAGCGGAAGTATTGCACATGATTTTGCATTCTTGAAATATCAACATGAATACAAATATGAATGTGGCCAGAAAAGTATTATTGCACATAATGAATATAATGCTTTTATACTTTATGTAGTACATGTGCCAAAAAAATAATAAATATAATAATATAAAAAATATATCAGTTTTCTTTTGCCCCCCCTAATTTATGAATCCAGCCAACTCCTTGATCTAAACATTACAGCCAATATTTAGGCATCAACTGAGCATTACCACTTCATTGAGGAAGCTTGTCGAGACTTTACACGCTTCGGCAGCCTGTAAGACTAAACACTGGGCATAAACTCTGTTGTCTTTCAGCCTGATGAAATCTGTCTCCTGCTGTTTCAGCCGCCTGTAGCCTGAGCTCCTCGGGCCGCTGAATCACATGATACAACTACGCTCACAAGCGAGCTAACATGCTAGCTTCGGATGTCAAAGCCGCTGTCAACAGCCACAAAGGGACGGAGTAACCAACCATTACTTAAAAGTAGTCACAAACTCGTGGACTCTCCGGCAAGTGAAGCTCTTTTTTGTCTTTTGTCATGTTTGTGATGTCCTTTGTCTTAAGTTAGCTTAGCTAGCTAAGTTGAAGTTGTTGAAAGGGAGTTCCTTTCGAGTGCGGGGGTGTAAAGCTAACGTGAATTGGCCTTGTTTGGATTGTCTAGGAGGCTAATCTCACCTAAACACCCCGATGTTTTTTCTTTTCACACGCACTGTTTAAACGGTTAGATGGTTAATAAATGGTGCACTCAAATAATGACAATGTTAGCCCATGTTTACAAGTCGAACTAGCTACATTTCTCTGACTAGCTATTAGTAAATTGACAGTAAGGCTGGTAAACTAACTAACCTAAATGTTAGCAGCAGTATGTGGTCAAAACAAGCACGAGACAACAATTTCTACATGGAACGTGTTAAATGTTACTAAAGTTGCGACCTGTTATGTTTACATAACACTGTTGCGAAATAATGCTAACATTGCTAACGCATAGTGTCATTTGACAACTTGCTAACTAACCACCCATACTCCAAAAAATAATTGAGGCTAAACGGTGACTTGACGAAGTAGTTTAATTGCATAGAAAATTTCCATCTAATTTTATTACATAGTTCGATGTAAAGGGTCATACTAACTTAGTAAATTAAAGTAATGTAAACTTATACACAAGAGTTAAGGGTAGGGATGCACGATATTATTGGCATGTTATCGGTGTCTGCAGATTATGGCTTGAAAATGACACATAGACATAAGCAGATATGCCATTTTTCCGCCGGTATTTTCCGATTTAATTATGCCTAAATGCTCCATGATTCCCTAAACAAAGCTTGACGAATATTACAGTTTTAATTTGAAAGAAAATGTTGCATACAAATAAATATGGCATTTTGTACATAAACCTAAGTGTAAGTAGTTTTCTCACATTGCCCAGTGAATGAGTACATTTTAAAAAGCACTGTAGCACTGAGTAGGCATGATATCAATTCCACTACAGGGGATACTTGGTATTCTCTGCAATTAGGTGGAAAAAAACACGTGCCTAATATATCGGTATCGTTATCGGCACAAAGGGTTGGAAAATATTGGCATATCGGATATCGGCGAAAAAGCCGTGCATCCCTAGTCAAGGGGTATTTTTTAATAAACATGATGTGTTTAAAATACAAAAGATTTATTACAAGAGATAGAATAAGCTATTTGAAATGCATTACTTTTACGTAGAATTCTAGAATAAACGCATTATTTATTTAAAAATGCCCCTTAAAGCACCTGTGAGGAACTTTTGGTCTGTGTTGATTTGGTGAAAGCTTTACCTCCTATCTCTTTGCTGATTTTGTCCTGTACATGCTGAAGTGATGGTTTTTAACAAAACATATCTTGTCTTGCTTTCTTTAACAGTCACATGTATCTATAACTTAAAGTTTTTGCCCTGGAAAATGTTAAAGAAGACAGCGTTCAGTTAATTGCTTTGTCTGACACCTACACCCCGCCAGCAGTTTCATGCATTAAAAATAACTATGTAGAAAGAGCCGATCTTGTCGCTGGTGGTCTGGTTTGCTTTTGTAGCTCTTGTAGCGTAATCAGAATTATTTTCAGTCTGTTTCATAACCTGCGGAAAACTCCTCACAGGAGCTTTAACTCTTATGTATAACTTTAATTTACACAAATCTGTCAAAGTTTTTTAGTTTAGTTATACTCAACATGATAAAAATACATAGCATTTAATATGACCCTTTACTTTGAACTTATGTAATAAAATTATGGATGGACATTTTCTATGTAATTGAAATAGCCTACTTAAAGTCACCATTTTTTTGATGTAAATGAGCCTGAAATGACAGGCTGCCAAGTCGTGACAGTTTTTGTTTTGTTACATCTTTATCATTGCTTAGTATATCTGGTTTCAGGTGTGTGTGTGTGTGTGTGTGTGTGTGTGTGTGTGTGACGAAACGACTTAGTAACTGAATGATAAACAAAACAGATAGACAGATAGATAGATGTGCTTGATCCCAAACTGGGAAGTTGCAGCGTTACAGCAATGTAGTAAACTTTATTTGTACAGCACTAATCAAGAAATGAAAAGATGGATACCAAAATAAGATACTTAAATTAAAGCTTAAAGCTCCTGGTTCACTCGCACTAATGGTTTCACTTATTTGCCTGATTGGTCCTCTGTCTGGGTGTGTGCAGCTTGCCACGTGTTGCACCTGTTGTCAGTTTGGGATGAGTTACAGCTACACCATTTTCATTGTTTGTGACCTGATACAATCCTTTAAACAACTCCACCCAATATTAACCTGATGAGACGTGAGAAGAAGTGAAAACATCTGGGTGGGTCTGCAAGACCTCGAGGTACTGAATGTACTTCTTCTTCCATCAGGGTGTTTGTGGGAACTTTCATTCATTTTGGAGCCTGTGTCTCCGGAAAGCACTGACTCTTTGCTTTCACTCTAAGTTGTTGCTGAGTATGGGAGTCCATTTTTGCCTCACCGGAGAGAGTTACATCCGTTGGCACTCTGAGACTTTGTGAAAGGGACGTTTCCCACTCATTCACGCTGACTGTAGTTTTACACTAATATTTTGTTTCCTGGCTGGGAGGCTTCAATGAACACAGCTTTCTCACAATCACTCTACGACTCATTAAGGTGTTTACTGACAGAGACAGGCATTTTTTTCTCAGCTTTAAGGTGTTGGTAATAGGACTACCACATAAAAATACTTTTCATTATCTATTAGTCTTCCATTTATGTTCCTGCGTAAATAATCTAGTGTTTAAGCTAAAACTGAAATTGATAATTCTAATTTTACAACAAATAGCTTTACAACCCTCAGTCATAACAAATAATAATAAAGAACCTAAATGAATAAATCGAGGCTAAATAACAATTTTTATTTTATACAACTTCTTTTGTGTCTGTGAAGCGCATCAGCAGGATGATGATTATAATATGAAACTGCCTTATTCAGTGTTTCTACCTTTTAAGTACTGAGACTGTTTATTTTGGAGAGGAGTAACATGGATAATTTGTCTACGGGTAAAAACTTTGCACCGTTACCTGCATTCTGGCTTGAAGTCGCTTGGCTTAACGTGCTTTGCCTGCTGAAGTGGGGAGAACACATTTTCATATAATTTGAAAATACTGTATTTAGGGACCCTAAGTCTCTTCTCACTAACTAGACGCTTCTCCTCAGTAGTCCCCCGGTGGTGGAACGAGTTACCATACCTTTCCACCTTTTTAAGAAAAGGTGAAAGACTCTTTCATGAACACCTCTATGCTATTGATGATAATGACATTGAGGATGTTGTTGATGTTGATTAGGATATTCATTATGATGACTGTATTGATCTTGTTGATGAAAAAAAAAACACCCTGTGCACTGCCTGTCAGCACCAGTGTCAGTGTTTGTTGGCACTTACTTTTACTTACTTTGTTCCCTCCTTTCTTGATTGATCCGTTGCTTGTGTTGTGTTAACTCTCAGATGTACGTCGCTTTGGACAAAAGCGTCAGCTAAATGAAATTGTTACAGTCTCCACTAGCACCGTGCTGTTATTTGCTATCATTTAGTGATACACTACCTAGAATCAAATATAATTTGTCGCTCTCTACTCTACTTGTATTGGTAACAGGTCAACTCTAGCTTGACCACAACTTTTTAAGCCTTTCTGCTTTGAAAATTAGAAATTGAATATCTAAATTATTGACTTACATTATAATCGAAGCTTTTCAGAAGTACAACTTGTCTCAAGTCAGTTGTAGTAGTATTTACACTTGCCTGTCAAATAACACAGTCGGATATGGGGTATCAGCAATCTAGTTGAACCATCTAATTCTCTATCAGGAAAAAAAAGCTTAAATCTTAGGTCTGACTTGTTGATATACGAGATGAAAACTGTCCTTGTCTTTAAAGTTTGATGCTCTGGTAAAATATTGACTCTTGACTTATAATCAACTAGAGAGTTATAATCACACAAACAGTTTGATCTGTTGTTGAGTGTTGTAGCTTTTTGTAACAACATGCAAAAAGATTCTACTGTAAAGATCGATTCCTGTAAGTGACGTTAAATATGTAAATATGGTAGCCTTTGATTTTGACCAGTTTTATTGACTCAGTTGGTACTGTCATTTAATTTCCAGCGGTCTATGAAAACACGCAGATGGACAAAGGTGACTGGCTGATAAGACGCAGGGGGGACATTGGACTCGGACAGAGAGATAGCGTTGGGAATGACATGAGGTCACAGACACAGTAGAAATGTTTTACAGCCACAGAATGTTAATTCACCCAATAAAAGTTGCTACCTTTGATTACTGGACCTATTGTCTGTAAAACACAGTGTACAGTTTGTGTTAACAACAAGTGAAACAAGCATACTGATGACATAACATTTGACATATTGATTTGTGGTTTCTCAACATGTGAATATAAGACGGTTCTGAATTTCAGTAACACCAGCTTAGATTTAGTCAGTTAGAGGATCAAGCTAGATGTAATATATACATATACATATATATGGAAGGCTTTGAATGGTAACAGCCTTTACAGATTAGGCTCTAAAGCAGTGAGCCACAAAACTGGTTACAAATTGAAACAACTTGCCATTAGGTGTGTGTGTTGCATGAGGCTTTTTAAGTAAAATTTGCTTCTTAAATTGTCAAAGAGGAAAAGGCTGGAGCAGCCCAGGCCTGTGGGGATTTAAGAGCCACGCACATGACCAATAGTAACCTCTTGTGTTCCCTCTTTCACCCCTCCCTCCCTCTCTGTCTCTGTTTTCCCTCCTGTCTCCCATTGGGCATTGTAGAAAGGGACTCGTCTTCTTTCCTACTCACTCTCTTCAAGACATCGAGTCGTTAGACTTCCGCCCAATTAGCCTCAGGGGTTTTTGGCATCCTCAAGGATCGTCAAGGCAAGCAAGTCCTCCATCAGCGCCGGGATATCGACAGACTGAGGTTGTGTGGACTCACATGGGCAAGATGGATAGGCGATAAATAAGACATCAACTTCAGAGGTAAGGTCAGTCCAACACTCTGTCACAGAGTCACTGCTGCAGTTTAATTTGACTTAAATGGGTGCTTTGTGTCAAAATGTGTTCCTTTATTTAGCCATAGACTGATGTTTTAGAGCATAAAGTGTCAGTTCAACTTTTAAGTTGGTTTAATTTAAAGGTATTGGCTATTAATAAAAAGAAATCCTATCAGATTTTTTTTGCTTTTGCACGTCGTGATTGCAATCTTCCTCATTTAGTATAATAACAGCCAATATTAAGTAAACGCCAGCGTGTCACTTTCTTTATGGCCTCCTGTGAAAGCTTTCATCTTTCACTGCTGCACCAATAACCGCTTTCCTGGTTATTCAGGAGCTTATCAGTGGGCCTTAGAAATTAACTTCCGGCACCTGCTTTAGCGGCTTTTTACGTGTAAAGTTTTATTATAGTTCCCCTTCATTTTCTGAGTCACTCTCTTCCAGGCTGCCACCTGTCATCAGCTTTCAGTGTCCAAAGCTGAAATAATAGTTACCACATATAAGTGGTTAATGAGTGGAAAAAGTGGAGTGATTTTCTGCATAAAATAGCATAAAAAATGGTGAAGTAAAATACACTTGGCTGGCAAAGGCATGCTCGCTGAGGCAGGCTTTTATTTTGAAATTCCAATGGCACCTCTGTGTCACAGTTTCCATCCAAGCACACCTCCAACCACCAGGTAGAAAATGGTAAGCGGCCAACAAAAAGCCTGATAATATCGGCCAAAGATATATGGGTCAGGATCTTATGTAAACTCCCTTCAAGGGAGTACATTAGCAGTGTGGACATATTTTTGGTTAGTGAGTGAAAAGATGGTTTCAGACAAAGCACAAAGCACATGCAAACAATACAAAATAAAATAATAAGAAGGAAACAACCTGGTCTGACACCTTTTAAAATAACACAGCTTTATGTTGGTGTAAGTTTTGCACAATAAGGTGCTAAAGTTAGACCAGTTTCAGGAGTAAAATTGTCATATTTCATTTAGTTTTGGCTTTTTGAGGTGATAAAGATTTAACTGATTGTATTTAATGGGTCTAAGATATCGTCTCTATATTAATTTCAAATGGAAAACCTATTGCTGCAGACCTTGTGATATCAGCAAATATTAGTCTAGTTGTCCAAACAATCAGTATAATATTTTTTGCGATGTAACTTGGGTTTTACAGCCTTTACCCTTACTAATCAGGTAATATTGGAAGTAATGCACTGACGATAACTATCTAAATTCTACTTGTGCATTTGCAGAGTAATGTATTAAGGTGGGTACATATGATAGAAATAATATCCTGCAGCGCTGAAATGATTCCTAATCTGCCAACTGTTAGATTACAGTGTTTGTCTGTGGATGCAGAGCACGAGATAAAGTCTGCAGACAGCTCTTCTTTGTGCGACTTTCAAAGACATTCTGAATATATTTGGGCAAGCATTGCTCTTCTGTCTGTTCATATTCCCTATAATCCTTTTAATACTTGGAAAAATTCGCAAATAAATTGTCATCGATTTACATGTGCGCAGTGCTTCTTGTGCATTTTGTTATATTGCCAAATCTCGCAGGACTGTTGGCTGTGTCCCTTTCAAGCTGATTACCACAGTGTGTGAATCAGCTACCAAACATAATAGCCAGGTGTCAGGCTCATTTTGATTTTGACACTCAGCCCAATAACACAATGCTCTCCGAGCACACTGCCCATTGTTGCTGTGTTATAGAAAAACAGTGTTTCTAATTCAATCTTTATTCAGCCAGAATAAAGACAAAAAGTTAAACTAAAATCAGAATTAGGAGCGCCCCAGTGCAAGTGCAATGTTAGACTAAGAACACCAATATTCTTCTTAATGTGCCATGTAGTTAAAATAATTCAGCTTTGGTAGTCAGATGTTTTTTTAAACCACAAGAGGTCTGGAATATGAAGCTGTTACAGCTTTTTCTATGCTGTTTATACTGATGTACAATATTAGACCTTTTGTGGTCCAAGTGCCAAATCAATGACCAGCAGTACTTTATGGAATAGTTTTATTTTGTATAAATTAAGTATCTTCATTCATCAGGTGGTAAATACACTGTATAGTACAGGAAGACGCACGTTTTTTCCCCTTTTTGTTCCCATTTATATTTAAGAAGGCAGACTTAATATTACAAGCACACCTAAGTAAAACGCACAATTCCTAACTACAGAAAAAAGGCTACAGTGTTGTATTATATCTCATAACAAACATATTTCGTATCATTTTGTAATCTGTCAAAATGAAGAACAGAAATCTTATAAATCTGAACTGGGTGTTTCTTGATGCATGCCAGTTAAAAATACCCCAAAATCATGCATGTGCGTCTGCTGAATCAGTTTCCTGAAATGCATCCATATGAAGCACATGACAAACTTTCACTTCTGCTTCACTGCCAGTTCCTGTACACGCCTGTGCTGCAGGATCTGGCTTCATTTGTAGTCTTGTCATATCTAGATCTTTCTAAGAACCGCATTAAGCTGTATGAATATGATAATTTCCCTGTCCCTGATGTAACTCAACCACACCTCAGTTTCAATGTCTATAAAACCAACATTGGGTTACTATGCACAATGTACCCACAGTAGCTGGCTTGATTCCTACCTTGTTTAACCCCTCTTATCACGCAGTATGTCTGTTAATGTTTAGAACTTTTGTTTCGCAACTTAGAAGCCTTTGGTGACAGAAGTGTCTCTATACTGTTAAACAAATGTCCCGTTGTTAATTACTGGAAGCGTGCAGAGAAAGAGCAAAAAGAGATATTCATCATTCTGAAGTCTCTTGTTTAAAACTTAGATTAGACCAGGACGTTTTCTGAGAACATTTTGGTTCATTATCGAGTCATCTATTTTCTGCTTTGAAGTTTGTGTTACAGAGTTTATGAGCCTGCGTTCAGAGCCCTCTCAGAGTAGCTCTTATGTAGCCACATTTCCCTCCAGAGGATTTTCTTTTTTTTGATGCTGGTTGTACTTTTGTAAATTTGCCACCATAATTGAGTATAATTGTTTTTATTCTCCAGGTACACGTTGATTTCGTAATGACAAGGTGCTGTGCAGAAGATGTCCACGCTGTCTGTGACTGATATCCCAGATGTTGGTCATGGTAAGAGGAACCACTTCTGTGTTAGTCCACTGAGGGATTTCAAACAAAACGGGGTGCAGTTCTCTCAGAACAGCTCTTTGTTTTACTTTGCCACAAAGTTTGTGTAATGTTCTTATTGTATTCTCTAGGAGTGGCTATCCAGTCTGGTATTTTTAGTCTGTTATTTATTATTTTGTTCTCGTAAAGGGAACACGAGTGTTTTGATTACTGCATTATCTGACAGAAAGGTGATTTCAGCAGATATTCAATATTGTAAGCCTCTGTAAGTATTCATTTTTATTGTGTGTCCTTTTCTGTTGCATTCTGTCAATGGTTATTATACTTGTCACAATGATAGAAGGTGTTTGGTGGTTGTTTTTGAAGCTGCATGTGTTTGTGTCTCCTCTTTCAGATGAGAGTAAGGTGTTTGACAGGGCCTCTGAGCTGCAGCTGGACTGCATGGTTGAGGAGAGCAGTGGAAGCACCACAATGAAGCACGAAGGCCTGCTGTCGCTGGCTGACCTCTCCCAGCCAGATGACTTCCCCGTCCCCCCTCACAACGGCCCTGCACTGACTGATATTAGCAGCCCTCTGCTGGTGGAGCCTAATGACATTAAGCTAGATCCATCTGCGGGTGACACGTCTGCCAGCACAGGTGAGAGAGAACTTCCTAAACTAACTGAAAGAGCTAAAATACACAACTTTTTTTGTATATCTCAAAAATTGTTTTATTGGAAGGAAATAAAAAACTGAATTAAATACGGCGTCACTACCATTGGTCTTTGTTAAAGGGCCAGTTGGCAAATTTTCAACCTCAGTCCTATCATGCTATTATGGGGCGCTATGTCGCTCTGTGCCTTTGGAGGACGCTATCCACTTCTCCAATGGGCCATGGACAACCTCCTCAGTAGTATTTCACTCCAGCGTCTCTCGCTGGGCCGTTCCTTTCAGAGGGAGGGGCGCAATGCACGCTGGCTGTTGTAGGAATGTAGAATGGGCGAAACCACGAGCTGTTTGTACAACTTTCTCCACAGCTATGGCGCCAATTTCAAATATTATTGCTTCTATCGATTGCAGAGAACACCAGCTTTGACTGACAGTGGCTTCTTCCCGGGGTGAATTTCTCCTTTAAGAGGAGAACAGGACATCATGACTGAGGGCTTCACCACTCTGTGAATGAAAACATACGAGCAGACAGGGCTTAATTGATTCCAGACTTTAATGATGTCCGTTTTGACTTAGTTTTGGTCAAGATGCAGTAAAGATGCATATATTGGCAGTGTGTGTGTTTCTGGCATGTCTCGACAAGCATGCATGTGCACGCAATTAAGCTTGTTTGACAACTTCCACAGTCAAGAATAACCAGTATTTTATTCTGTTGCTCCCCTCTTAATCTCAGGTTCTTTTTCCCATGTTTGACACTTTTAGGTAACAATTGTTGGTGTATGTCTTTAGGTGTCTTTTGAACCTCTATTGTAAATGCAGAATTACTTTCAATAGCTCCACAGAAGGTAGAAGTTTGTTATGCACACCTGTACAGCCTAAAGCTTGATGCCAAAACAAGTTTGTTTTCAGGTCTACGTGATCATGCCTTATCAGTAAAGGCATTTTAATTGATACAAAAGAGAGTTTGATTGATTGATTTCAATGTCTACTTTTATCCCTCTCAAATGAAACTTTCAAACTAATTTTGAGTCCAGGAAGCGCTCCTAATTTTTTATCTATTTGCTGAAACGTTTTCTTTGAATTTGCAGACAGTCTGGACTCATGAGACTGTTGACAGGATGTGCTTGACTCGGTGAATTTGCATAGTTTGTCTTGCATCATGTGCTTGCATATTTTGCATGCAGAGCTGTCTCTAACTTAGCTCTGTTTTGATAGGAAGCCTTGAAGTATTCATTTTTATTCAAATGAAGGAAGACGAGCAGACATTGCCTAGCCTCGAGCACACGTCGAATGACTCTCTGTATACAATTCTGACTCAGTAAACTTCCTTGAAAGTGCTGATAATGTTTCGTCATCTATTTTTTCATGTGTGTAAAGATGGTCAGCCGGTGAAGAGAAAGAAGGGGCCTGCTCCGAAGATGCTCGGCAATGAGGTGTGCAGTGTATGTGGTGACAAGGCATCCGGTTTCCACTACAACGTGTTGAGCTGCGAGGGCTGCAAGGGCTTCTTTCGACGCAGCGTCATCAAAAGTGCCCAGTACTCCTGCAAAAACAACGGCCGCTGTGAAATGGACATGTACATGCGCCGCAAGTGCCAGCAGTGCCGCCTGCGCAAGTGTCGGGAGGCGGGAATGCTAGAGCAGTGTGAGTGTCTGTGTGCCAGATGAGTCAGAGATAGAAAAACTTTAGATCCCACTGCATTTTTCGGATTGTGGGTTTGCAGCCAGAGTGAAAATCATGAGAATAAAACATCTTTTGAACTCAGGGACCGAGCTTTAGTCAATACGTGCACTCCTCTTTGACCTGTAGGTGTTCTCTCTGAGGAACAAATCCGACTGAAGAAGATGAAGAAGCAGCATGAGGAGGAAACAGCCCGCACGTCCACAGTGGTCACCCCCACCCCTCTACAGGAAACAGCCTCACTGGATCCGCAGCAGCAGGAGATGATCGAGAAGCTGGTGGCCATGCAGAAGCAATGCAACAAGAGGTCGTTCCTCGACCGACCAAAAGTGACGGTAAGTGAACGCCTCAGGGGATGGATTTGGGTTTTATTGCACCTACTTATTATTTTTGGGAATATTTAATTATACATGTGTGGCTTCTGCTTTTTTTGGACCGAGTGAGGTAAAAAAACAGGAAACTGGGGAAGAGAGAGGTATGACATGCAATAAAAATCGCAGGCGAGTCAACCAGCGTATTGTGGTTATATGGCTTTCATTGTAACCACACAGCTACCAAGCGCTCCATGTTACTCCTGCCTATTTCTAGACGCAGTTGGCCTATTCAAATATGTGGCCAAAGAAAGCAAATATGAACATTTTTATTATATTAACTGTTGGTTGGTGTGCACTTGATTTAAGTGTCTCTGCTGTTCAGGTTGAACCTACAATATGCTGCTTTGCTACATGCTAACAAATTCATTTAATTTCGTGTGTGTTTTAATGTGTTTTGTGAACGTGCATCCAACAGCCGTGGCCGCAGAGTCAGGACTTGCAGAACCGAGAAGTGCGACAGCAGCGGTTCGCCCACTTCACCGAGCTGGCGATCATGTCAGTGCAGGAGATTGTGGATTTTGCGAAGCAGCTCCCGGGTTTCCTGGAACTCACAAGGGAGGACCAGATCGCTCTACTGAAGACGTCTACCATTGAGGTTCGTCACGGTTCAACATGAGACTCCTTTCACGTAGCTTTCAGTTAGAAATGTTTGTTTTGATCTGAATGCAGGGCTTTGTATCTGTACTTAATTGAGTTCATAGCAACACTTTATGAGTGCGTTTCAGGTCAGCTAAACGCAGGAGTTTTTAAGAAGAAAAAACAGTGGATGTTTTTTTGAATATGTTAGTAAGGTCTTAATTCTTTGCAGATTTGAAATAGAAAACAGTAGACAGAGGGTCGACATCTTAAGCAGTGTTGTTGTGTTAAATATGTTCCTGCCTGCAAAATTGTAACAACTTAATTGATATCTCTGCATATCAGTTTGGCTCTATATTAATATTTCACTCACCAGAATGTGCTCTTATTCTTCAGATTATGCTGCTTGAGACATCACGGCGGTACAATCCTGCTATCGATAGCATCACTTTTCTGAAGGATTTCAGCTATAATAAGGAGGACTTCGCCAAAGCAGGTGAACATGCTTACTTCTCTCTGTCAAATGTTCATTAAGATATTAATATTAGGGATCACTTTTTTGCCTTTTGAATAATTTTTTTAATCCATTTTAAATAATCTTTTTTGCATGGCTTACCTATAACATTACTCAAAATGCTTTATTATGTATCTTATGAAACTTATATATGAAAATAATAATTTTCGCTCTTGCCTCAGTGTTTCCAATAATCATTTCCCCTCTGCAAAAAATCCCTAAAGCCCGCAATATCTAATTGCATCACATTTCCTTCTTTAAAGTGCCTTTTTTGTTTCCTTGTCTGTCTCTCAACTCTCCCCTCCTCAGGACTTCAGTTCGAGTTCATTAACCCCATCTTTGAGTTCTCAAAAGGAATGAATGACCTGCATTTGGACGAGGCTGAATATGCCCTGCTGATTGCGATCAACATCTTTTCTGCAGGTCAGAATTGATAAACTACACAACACACAGCAAATCATATATATACAGTGACATTGTATGTAGAGTTAATACTACCACTATCAATTCTTTAAAGTTATAATCTCGAAGATCTCTGTTTCGTTCTATTTGGTGGCACCTGATGGCGGTAAAAGGCAATTGCAGGCGCATACATGCAAGATGACCAGACGTCCACGGTTGGCTCCGGTTGTAACTCTTGATTTTCCTGGCTGACGGTCGCTTTCCTTTTTAGACTGTTTGCTTCATCTGAGCGTCCAATTTGTTTCTTTTTCTTTGGATTTTCACTTATTTTTGAAGTTGTATCTGTAGTCATCGATCTGTTCTTTGTTTGTTCAGCCATAGTAGATTACCGTTTACTCGTAAGACTTGCAGAGACCGGAAAAGCAGCCACTTAGCTCCGCCTACCCTCTGTGGCAGACCAACCACTGCTGGCTGATGGAAAACGTGTCACTAACTGGGCGGCGCTTGTGATTTTTTCCAGGAAAGTCACCACAGACAATCAGTCTGTAATACTGTAAATGCAAAGGCGTTCATCAGTGGGCCATAGGCTCAATCACCATGGTGTTACCTCATTTGGCGATAGATTGTGACTTAACAGATATTTATTTAAAAGAAAATCTTCGAGATTATTACTTTAAGGGACAAATTGGCTTAAAGTTGTAGATAATGTGTAAACAGGCATAAACTGATGTGTTTTTGTTTTGTCTAATAAACTCTGTTTAGATCGGCCAAACGTGCAGGATCACGATCTGGTGGAGCGGCTGCAGCAGCCCTATGTGGACGCACTGCGCTCTTACATCATGATAAAGAGACCAAATGTAAGTGCCCAGCTGTTCACGTAACCTCTTCCCCTGTGACCGACAGTATGTCAGCATAACCTGGTTGTCGTCATCACAACAAGCACATTGGGTCAGGGCTGAGGTGAGAGTTATTTTGTCCAGGCTGGTGGTCGATGCTTGAACAGTTAACTGAGCAGATTTTTGCTAGATGCTTTTTCACTTTGCAATCAAAGTAAATCCACCTTTCCTTTTTTAAAATGAACATAAACTAGTTCAATGGAAAAATTAGAGCACATCAGATGTTGAGGTATTTGAGGCCGATACCAATATAGTGAATTACTGAACTGGTGTGGATTTTACGCACATTTTAAAACGAAATGACTTCTCTACGGTACTCAGAATGCAAACTAAAAACAGTATCCATTTAAATTGTCAGCCTATTTTAGTGCAGACCCCTGCCTGCTCAGCTGTGATGCTCTGCTACATGAGCTGCAGACATTGCCGTAGCATGCTCTGCTTGAAAAAGACACGATGACACAACTTCTAAACCAACCAAAGCATTGTTTTCTGCATATTTGACCTGTGTAAAAGGTTTGCATATCAGCACATATCAGATAACAAATACACCAATGCGGAAATATTTATGATTGGCCCAAAAACACTGATAATATCAACGAACAGAAATATCTATCAGGCTCAAAGTCATTCCTGCAGAGATGTAGCAGAAGTGATTTTATGGCAAAATGTCTCCCCTTCTCTTCTAGTATTTAAAAAAATGTTGTTTCATTGCTTTCCTCAGGACCACTTGATGTTTCCTCGTATGCTGATGAAGCTGGTGAGCCTTCGCACACTAAGTAGCGTCCACTCGGAGCAGGTCTTTGCCCTTCGCCTCCAGGACAAGAAGCTCCCCCCGCTGCTCTCTGAAATCTGGGACGTCAATGAGTGACTGCAAACCCGACGTCGCACTCTGCGTCTCTCTGAATCCTGAGTCAGACCTGGCATTGAGCAAAAGACATGGACTCCTTTCTGCCCGTCTGGTCAGGGATTGGTTATAGCATTTGAGATTTTTTTTTTTTGTCCTGGTGGGAGGAGAGCAACACTGCCCTTTGCTCTCAAACAGACTGTTAAATGGTTTTTGAGTTCATGCAGAGAAACATGAACACTTAGTTTCCTTTGAGCCTTTTGTTTTTCTTTGTGCAGATGCTGACATGATTACGGCGATATTGAATACCAGCATCAGGCTCTCTAGCCAGTTATCTCTGATTTAAGATTTGTTTAAAGATTTGTTGATCTCTAGTGCAGTTCTGAACTCAACCTCTAACATTTAGAATCAAACTTCTGAGCAGGTCTTGGCTGTGGCTGTACAGCCGCACATTCAGTGGAAAATAGTGATTTCTGCAGTCGTGCAATAGGTGGAAATGGATGCAGAGCTAAGCATGAGCAGACCCAAATCTGCTGTTCACTTTATTGATGTTAGGGTAAAACGGTAGGCCATCTGGTTGGTATTGTGCGTTGTGATATGGCAAACAAATAGCTTGTGTTCCTTTTGGAGTAAGAGTGCAGACAGGTGGTGTAGTCGCTCAGGTAAAGTAATGTGAAGTAGACCTCTGAGAACTGGAGGCTTCTTTAAATTCTATTAGATTAGGTTTCTTTCAAGTGCATAAGGGACCCTTTTGGTCATTTGTAGATGCCCATTAACTTTCATGTCAAATTGTATATTTATTTTCACAAGCAGAATGTGTAGAGTGCACACATGAAAAGTATCCACAAGATTGTACAATCACATACTAACGCACAAGAAAGTAAACCTCTGCAGGAGAAGGCAGACTGTCCCTCATCTACAGGAAATGTTGATGCAACTGAATCTTTCTTTTTTCTCTACACAGAGCACTGGTACCAACAATTGGCTGGCACTAATGTGTCTCCAAATTCCATGAAAAGATTATATTTAATTTAAAAAAGGAAGTCAAGCTTTGATCTCTCTGACCCTCTTTTTTTAAACTAATAAACCCCACACTGACAAAGTTATATTCAGAGATCAAACTAGAAAGAATTCCTTCTATTAACATCTTTTTTTGTCATTATGTTTGTGTACTTTTATTCATTTCATTACATTTTTTTTTATTCCACAAGCATTTAAAGATGCGATAAATAAAGCAACGTGCATATAGTTTAAAAAGGATCTAGAGAAATTCACAACCATATTTTTGATATACTGTATAAATGATACTGAAGACAAGACGTGAATGCCGGTGTAAACTAGCTTAATTTAACGGTCTACCATAGTCTTGAGTATCTTCCTTGAACAGGTACTCAACACCAACAGCTTTAACTGTTCTGATTCTGGAGAGCGTTGCTACAAACTGTACCAAAATCTACATTTAACAGGGAGCGGAGAACAACAGGAAATGAGTAGAAACAATAAATTACATTATTCTAAACTTTCTACAGAGATTCAGATGTTTTTATTCATGCTGTGTTTTCCATGAATTCTCCTGTGCAGTGTAAACTTGAAATGCATAACAGATGATAAAGGAATGTCAATGCAAATTCATAATTTTGCCTCCTGTTTTAAGAAGTTACTAAATAAGCTGTCAGTGTCACCATCAGACTTGTACACCCATGGATGTGAAATACTGTACGCTCTTTCCGATGAAAACGGTTTCAGCCATTTCAGCATTCACCACTGATTTGAGGCATTATTGTCATGCTTTTCACCGTTTTCAGCTACAATTTTTTATTGTTTTTAATTAATAAAATGACATGTAACAGCTCAAACATTACAGCTAAGATGGGACATTGATTCTTCACATATACACAATACTTAAAGTAACGGGAACAACTGGTTTTCTTCTTATTATAATAGGCAGGACTAGTTTTAATTTGATCCCACATCTTTTCCATAAGCACCTGGTTATCCATGCTGTGTTTGTTTAATCTCAGAGTCAGACTTTCAATCACCAACATGTCCATATTGCATAGTGTTTTTCTTTGACTTCATGACCTGCTATGGCTCTACAACATCATGTTTTGTTTTTTTAAATTGACTTTTTTTCACAGCAGACAATTTGACTTGCCACTATAGATTAAACACTGCTCTTACTAAAACATTACAATGGCTACATTTTAATCAGTTGTCTTAAGTGAGCCACAATGCAAAATTACAAGACCCTGAAACTAAAGCATCTTAATATAATTCACCCTTTGTTTACACCTGTGCTTTTCCTATCGTGACTTGTTAAAATGTATCACGTGGAAGACGATGAAGTTTTTATTCCTCTCTGGTAACACTTTATATTGAGATACACATATTTACCATTAACTAGCTGCTTAAACGCATGCCTTACTCTGGGTTCCTATATTCTTCTTTTTACAACTACAAAACTGAGTTATTTTCTTGATATTTGCTGCTTAATTACGATAAGATAATCCTTTATTGATCCCCAGGGGTGAAATTTGGGATAACATTAACTGAGGAAGTAGAAGTACATGAATTATAATCTCAATATACTTTGCTCAGTATGGGCCATATGCTGTTGTAGTACTACAATACTGAGTAAAGCTAGCTAAGATTGAATTCATGTACAGCCACTTCTTAAGCTCCTTTAAAAAAAAAGCAATTATTAGGAGGTTAAAGAAGGAAAACTCTTTGTTAATAGTTTAGACTTCATATGATATAGTCATGCAGAATAATGCATGAATAAGTGCTTTTTGACGACTTATAAAGAGCTACTGATAAACATGCTAATAAGCAACTATTTAATGGTTGATATGAGTACTTTTTATCACCTTTCCATTGCACATGACAGGAATAAGTTGCTGAGTAACTGCCTATTTGCCATCCTATACATCACTGATGTATGAAATGTATTCTTTTCTGTTTTATTGTATTGATTGAAGGGCCTAATGGAGCACAAGTCAATAATTCACTGCATTAAAGTTTGCCCTTTTACAACATAAGACAAAAGATTGTGAGTGGACAAAATGCAGCGAGCGCCACCTACTGGTTGGTAGAATTAACACAAACAAATGGATGTTTTCCTTCCACATTCTTCATAGTGTTAACAGCAGTACAGTGTGTTCTGGTGCCTGCAGAATCATCACAGACACAATAGCAACCAGATTGTTTTTCTTCCTCTCCCTGCAACAGTTACTTGGAAAAAACACCTGAAAATAGGCCACAGTTAAGTCATTTTTTTCTGCTACTGGAAGCAAGCGCAATCCAGTTATGCAACACAAAAAGTTTCCTTCCTATCTGTGGCTGTATTGTGTTGCAATACTAAAAGGAAAGTTGCCTGAATTAAATGTCAAACTTAATTTCACTCTTTGTATAAAAGAAGAACTTCTTGAGGCACCGTTGTTTATTCAGCAGGGACCTGCAAAGACAGAAGTCAATAGTGTCCTGGCATTTTACTGACTGCGTATTGTATCCAGCCTGTTGCCTTCCCTCTTGAAATCTGATTTAGTTTTAATAAAGCTTTTAAAACGAGATCATTTTTTTGTTATTGATTTTCTGACATCCCTTTAACTCTTGTGTTTAATGGTTTTCTTTTTGACAGATAGATCAATATTAAAAGAAGCAGATTAATACGGGAGTGTGCAGCATTTAAAAAATAAACTGTGATTTCTTTCCGTTGGCTTTGCAAAGCTTTCTCTATAGTCCTTTGAAAATGAAATGTAAGGTTTGCTGTTTTTTTCTTGGTTGCTTGCTTGCAGGTATCTCCAGCCAAACACAAATTTTCCATCATGTACCGATCGAATTCCAGCTCAACTAACATAAAATTTGACAGAACTGAAATTATTCCGAGCTTGTCAAATGAGCAAAAAACCATCACTTGTTTGCTCTTAAAGTGTACATGTTATGTTAATGCTGTCATTATAGAGGTTAGTTGTACTGTATATACTGTAATTGTCATCTCTGATCTCATGTAATTCCTGTCTGCAAAGGGTGACACTGTAAACATTATTGTTATATAGAAATGCAAACCTATTTTAATACTTGTAACTCCTGAAGACCTTCTGTTTTGTATGCACAGTGTAAATTAAAGCTATGCTGTAGTGCTGATATATCAAAATTACTTGATTGCCATTATATTCAGCAATATGTTGATACTCAAGGATTTAAATGAAGGCCTTGTAGGTTGTCCACATCTGCTCAGATTCACTACCATATGCAAAGATGTATACAGCCGTTAATGAGTGGGTAATGATAAAATACCACAATATTAGGATCAGCCTATAACTAGTATACAAACATAGCAGAAATAGAACTCCAATTTGTATGCCCAATCATGTGCAAAACCATCTGTATTTATATAATATGAATATATGTTACTAATTGCCTGATGCATGTAATACAAAACTGTTGTTATTTCAGTACACAGCTACATTATGTAAGTATGTAATATATAACTACTGAGCACTTTTATCCGCAATGTAAAGAGGCAATAAGTGTTTCCGCCCGGTCTCGAACCGGGGACCTTTCGCGTGTTAGGCGAACGTGATAACCACTACACTACGGAAACTGGCTTACGAAGTGGTCCAAATCTCAATTTTGATCGCGATATCTGTAGACCTTAACTCTAATTGGTTAAAATCCAATTTAACGTCTACACATTTTAAATGCTGGTCGAGGTGATCGTTTTTGACATGGAGAGATCGCGTGAGACCTGTTGTATATGATAACTTAACTCTGTCATGAATTTTAAAGACCGTAAATAATATAGACCTAGCCTAGATCTAGCCATTTGCCCTTTTATTTTGTTAAAAGGTACAGAAACCGACGTAATAAGGACGCCGAAGACTGGCGTTCAATTCCCTGGCGATCAAAATTGTTCTACCTGATTGTGAAAATAAACCAAGAAATATAACAGTGAATCAGTAGCAGTGAGAAAGAGGTCTTCCTGAACTGTTGAGAATAAGTATGGTTAACCTTCCTATATCAAGCCGGGGGAAAGGAGACCTGGCGAATATGCTGTAAATTAAACAGAAATAACATTTGAAAGCTGGGCTGTATCCATGATGTCACGTCACTGTTTTTTTGTACCATGTTCCACTGTCATTTGTACCCCGGGTTGTGCGGTTGGTCTGCAAATTAGACAGTTCGCAGGTGGACAAAAAAAATGCAAACAAGTGTTTCCGCCCGGTTTCGAACCGGGGACCTTTCGCGTGTGAGGCGAACGTGATAACCACTACACTACGGAAACTGATGGAAAATTAGGTCTGACGTCACACGTCCAATAATCGCGATATCTGGGAACTGGAACCATGTCCAGCCCAAAAAAAAAATTCACAACAGCGTTCTGTTATTTAGGCTGAAAAAGTATAAGAAAATAGTTTCAATCCAAACCCGAAATGTTCTTATTTAAATGAATGTAAACTATCCTGATATAGGGAAGACGCAATCCGTAAGGTACCTGATTTAGCAGTCCTAAAGAGCAGATTAAAGTAGAAGTGAAGTACATTTTCATGCAGGTTTCATTTAAAGGTATTAAAACTCTTAAATTCCAGAAGTAATACTAACATTTCTCGAAAGTGTCTTTCTGTGGATAACAATCTGCTCAACTTTCTAGTTTAGGGGACATAATGGGGCAAAATGTGAAATAATGGAACAATACCTGCATTATAATTGACATCGATATGCTTAATTACTCATACATCATTCATAGTTAAACAAGCACAGCACTAAGCCAACGCGATCCAAGTGTTTCACCGTCCTTTAACGTAAATTACAGTATTACCTGAAGGTAGGCTGTCTCAGGTTGGATCCGTACCAACTTCTGGTTTACGTGCTAATGACGTCATTTCCGGAGGCGCGGAACACCGGGTTCGATTCCCCGACGGGGAGCACAAAACTTTTCAACTTGGCGCTGCTAAATAACAAACTAAATCTGTTTTATACCTCACCATTCTGGGTGTATTTCTGTCCAAGTTAGTTGAGGAAATTACTACTATCCTGAGGCTACTTTTAACTTGGAGAAAAAGAAAGATTGGCCAACAACAAACCAAACTAATATAGATAGATAAAAAGTGAAAAATGAACATTGTATGAAATCAGGTATCAGGCAAAAAAATACCCTTTCAGAAGTGAAATTAAAAACAGAGAATATAAGTCAAAGACATAAAGACATGAATTGTCCGTAAGGTAGTATAGTGTAAATCATATATAAATTATTATTATCATTAAAAGATATAAAAGTAGACAAAGTTAGAATGCTGTACAATAGTGGTGAAATTACATAGGGCCTTTAATGTGCTTTAAAAACATTTATAAAGTATAGTCAACATTTTGGGATTTAGGAGTTATATTAAATAATTTGGGGCCATAATAACATTTCATGGTCTCTTTAGCACACGTGTGTGCAAATTCTAAAGCTAATGCTTAGGCCAGTGTCTCTTGTGATGTCAAACAGAGCAGGACAAAGTGGTAGCTATAGCAACCACAGTGTGAATCGAGGGGGGAAACGAAAGCTAAGCTGATTTTACCTGCAATTCTATTTAGTTTAGTTAAAGCTACTGTGAGGAACTTTCGATTTGTGTTGATTTTGGCGACCCCTGTGGACAAAGCTGTACCTCTTATCTCTTTGCTGATTTTGTTCTGTACACGCTTAAGTGGTGCTAACAATCTCGTCCTGCTTTCTTTAACAGTCATATGTATCACTCACTTTAAATTTTCGCCCTGGAAAATGTAAATAAAGACAGCGTGCCGTAAATTGCTTTATCTGACACCTACCCCTGCCAGCAGTTTCAGGCATTAAAAATAACCATATACAAATAATCTCGTCGTTGATGGTCTGGTTTGCTTTTGTAGGTCATATAGAGTTATCAGAATTAATTTCAGTCTGTTTCATAACCAGTTAAAAAGTCCTCACAGGAGCTTTAACTATGTAATAACCCTGATTCAGACTGTTTGGTGGGTGAAGAGCTACTACCACGGGCACGCTGACGTTGGCCCTTCCAGGGAGCTTTAGGTGGGTTTCGTCAAGCTTCCGTTAGGTCGAGCTCTCAGTATGCGGAACTCCCTGCAGGCTGGTGATGATGAGGAGGATGTTGTGAAGGCAGGTTGTAACTGACCGAGCCACCCGATCATCGAACAGAGAGGCGGACACACGTTTCGCATCAGCTGTTTTGCTGCGAGGACGAAATACCAAGCCTTTTCGCCCTCTCCCGATGTTTCCAATGATATTCCGTAATCGCAAAGAACAAAGGCTGAATTCGGACAAACACCGCTGCCTCCCTCTCTCTGTGTCCGAGGAGGGCACCCACCACCCAGGCCGTCGGCAGCAGCTGGCTCCGCAGCGAACGTTAGCGGCTAACCGGCTAATGTAAGCAGGTATGGATGTTCCTACTCAAACTCTTCGCTGTATAAACTCCTCCAACGCATTTATGATATGTGTTTTGATGTTTGTGTCTAAAGTAGACGCTGTTATCATTCATTTTGTATGTTTCATTGTTTGTGAGACAAAACGGTCAAGCTACTGTTAGCAGCCAGCTAGGCTAGCTAGCTACCTAGCTAATCCACCCGTGACGTAGGAAGCCGTGAAGCTAGCAGAGTGGTGGTGAGAGGATGCTTCGTAGGGGTGAACATGTAGGACGAGCCAGGCCTGACAGCTTATTATAGATGTTCTTCTTTGTATAACTTTGTTGTATGTTTTACTCTGTATTTTATGTTATTGTCCTGTTTTTTGTTTTGTTTTGACCTGTCAAGGGACTACATATGCGAATTAGCTTTAAGCTATAACCTGGTACGGCGCATCAAATGGTGACATTCATGTGCACACATGGTCCCTTTTAAATAAAAATAAATGTATAATAATAATGATAATGATAATAATACATGATAACAGAGACGACAAGCTACACGACCTGCTCTCGATGAACTATCGGGAGGCGTTGGATTTGCCTTATCACGTTTGTTATAGCGCATGTCGTTACCCTAATCTCTACTGTTAGCTCGTTAGGTAGTAAAATCCCCACTTCACCTCATAATTAACCCTAGCTCATATGGGATTTGTTCTCTGTAACTGACACCCGCTCCGTTGAAGTCGTGTGTCATTGTAACATCGTCCCTAAGTACGCTGAAAGCATCGTTGTGCAGCTGTACTATATTACACGATGTCAAAACCAGCTCCCGATAGAAACACGATTGAATAGATAAGACAGGTAATATAATCGTTTATTGACTGAATGGTCATGGTATTTGAGTGTTTTATGAGGTTTCTACCAATGTCAGCAAGGTGAAGGATGGAGTAGTACATTATGGATGAATCTATTTTCCTAGTGCAAAACAAACATACGTTTTGTTGTACACTGACCAACCACTTCATTAGCAACACTTGTACAATCTAATGCGATGTATTACAAAAGCTGTGCCACAAATTCTGGTTTTACAATTTTTACATTTTTTTGTTGTTGACACTGTCAACTAGCTGATATTTCTTCTTCATGTTGTATAATAAGGGTCGTAGTGGGTGGAGGTGTACTGGAAAAGTAAACCAAAAGGTATTTCTAATATTCTGCCCTTGTGTATGTAAATAGGGCTGACACAATGTAAGGAACGTCTTGATATAATGCTATACAGTTTAACTCCACTTTAAACTACAGCCTCAAAAATAAAGGTGTTGTCAGTTATAAGCCTATTTCTCCAAAGATTCAATCAAAAATGAACATAGTTATGAATGTGAAAGCATATTTTAAGGCAGAGAGGTTGTATTTTACTTTATTAGATTGCACAAGTGTACCAAATATAGTGGCCAGCTCGTGTATACATGTTTAATTTCTTCTTTTGTACAAATTTGAAATTCTAATATTATACGGTAAAATTAGATTGAAAGTATGAGTAGGTTCTGTTTCAGGACCAAATACTCAAAATAGACTGAGTATAAGCAGCCAAAGACATCGACAACCTCAATATTTCTGACTTAAGAAAGCCTAATATCACCTCATCTCCCCGATCCGAAGTAAAATTAGACTTGAATGTCAAAGCTTCAAGTCAAGTAAAAATAGTTCATTATAATGATCTCAAAAGGCTATACAGGACAAATACATAATCTACTTTGCACTGGAGATTGTTAGCAGTAGGTTAAGAATTAAGAAATATATAAAGGTGTATGATTTTTGTCTTACATAAAATCAACTATGAATGCCGTCGTTATGTCGGTCACACAGAGCTGAGCTCCATCTCTGTCAATCAAGACAGAACTGAAATTTTTGCCATTTTCGGTTAGACGTGACAGCTGGCAAGATGGCAACATGACCTAAATGCAACCTGTCATAACACCACTGCATCCAACTTAAAGTGGTACTGTTCAAATGAAAAAAAAAAAACGTATAGGATTGGATGCAAAATACAATTATTTGCCAGACAAAAGAACACTTTACTTGCTTTGTTTATGTGAGTTTTGCAGCCAAAAATAATTGGGTTCACATGCTGGACAAGGTCTAGAAAAATCAATATGGACTAAGTGCCTTCCAGGAATCTTTTAGAAATGAATAGAGGTTGAATTAATGTACTTTGTCAGTCTATGCCTAAGAGGTTCAGGCTCTTATTTTGTGCTACTGACAGAGTACAAAATAGTTCTTATATCTGTTCAAATGTGGAACATGGTAACATTGGTTCAATAAGAAATTGAAATCTGAAAATGAGAGTGAAAAGATCAATAGTTTTTAATCAACACTTCATCCCCTCTGTTGTTTGTGTCAGTGCTCAACTGAAACAAATTCAAGAGTATTTTCCATCGCTTGTTACTGCTGCTCACTGTGACTGGCAAGAAGTGCTGTCCATGTTGGAGGCCTGTGATTCATATCTATCTCCTCTCCATGCTTATATAACAAGTGAGTGCTGCCTGCAGACCACTCTGACCAGATTCATCTGTTGTGTTAACCCTCATCATTATCTTGTCTTTGAAGATTGCACGGTGTTGTGGTTATTCTTTAATCTCCCCCTTTTTCAAGAGAGAAACACGGTTTCAATACCAAGCTCACTCATTAAATACAACCAGTGAAGTGGCATTCTCTCTTATCTAAAAATAATGCTGTGGTCGTCCTCTATCTTTGTGCAGGATGAGTCTGCCTCTAGCTCAGCTGCTTCATAAAATAGCCATTTTGGCTTTAGACCAGGAAGCATTCATGTTGCCAGACCTGCATGTTGATTCATTGTCCACCTGATAGTTTCTGTAAGACAAAAAGGGTTAGATCTATTTTGCAGGCCTAGACCTCACTGCTAGAATAAATTATGTTCTTGGCATTATTTCCTGTCTGGAATTGCTCATCGCTGTGAGGGAATAGTTGCCACTCTCCTATATGCTCAGAGTTGGTCCATCATGTAGAAATAGCAATAATGGTGTAAAGAACTAGCTTCAAAAATGGACTGCTTCAACACAAGGTTATCTATTCTCACCAGTCTCTCAGTGAAGATATACTTAATAATATTATGTGGCAGTTAACTTTGGTCTTCTTGTTCATTGACATGCAAAAGCCAGTAGGAGACAGCCAGGCTTGCAGCAAATTTCTATGTTTTTACTAAATGTGATGAGTGCTGACATTAAGCTGACTCAACCTGCCATGTTTCAGCCCACTGTGAAGTGCTGTCTGAACTGTGTCTTCTTATGTTCACCACGTGAAGTGTAGATCAGCTTCTTTTTTAGCTTTTTCCTTAAAAAACATAGTATTTTGTAACTGAAGTGTTTGTAAGCATTCTATATTTTGGATTTATCAGTAATATGACCACAAGATCTTAATTCTAAATTGAAAATTGATTCAAGTAAGCTTTTGGTTTTCAATCATGGAAATCAGGATCAGTGATTCACTCTGTTTTTCTTTCTACCTGTGCCAACATGAGCACATCCAGGGGAAATAAAACACTCAACAACACAGTGTAGCTTATCGATAGCCTGCAGCGGCACTTTTGGAGACACCATGGTCACTGCCAGTGTAGGAGATGATGTTGAAACAACAGAAATAAGTTGAACAGAACTGAGGTCACCAGTGTGGCAATATTTTGCCTTTCCCACGAGACTCAATAGCGTTATTATTATTATTATTATTTATTAGTATTTGAACATTTACAAAATATTCATATTTTGGCCCTTATTTCGTATAAGACAATATTCCTCCTGAGCTCTTTACATGGCTAAAGAAAATGAATATTTTACCAGTATTCCTGTTTACTAGCAGCTGTGCAGTCTGAAATTAACCTCAGCCTTTCAAACTGTTGGGGAGTTGGTTTGTTTTAAGACTAACTTTAAGAGCTGACTGTAAACAGGCAAGAGGCCGTTTGTAGCGAACGGAAGTAAAAAACGTAATTGACTTTGCTATTAAGACCCGATTCTATGCTTATCTTACAGGGCCTAATCTGAAATGGATAGATTTTATGAAGTCTATTTTCCAAAGGAGAGTGCTGTTTACATGTTCTGTCTTATTGCTAAAATGTGGGTGTGGAGAATCATGACACCCCTAATTCTTACTAGTTTCTCAGAGAATAATGGCTTTTAATGTTCAGTGACAGTTAACTTTAGTTTTCTGGTTCATCAACATGCAAAAGCCAGCAGGAGGCTGTCGGGCTTACAATGCATTTCTATAATTTTAACAAATGCACTGAGTGTTGATTAAGATTAAGATGACTCAGGTTATTTATTCATCCTTATGTGTGCTCTGTCAAGTATAAACCAGCTTCATTTCTTCCCCAGAAAACAGCACAGTATCCTGTTACTACAGTGACTATGTTTCAATACTTGCGTGTCTGTAAGCATTGTCTATTCTGGATCTATTAAGTAATTAAGTGAAAATTGACCATTTAACCACAGTGCCCCATCAGTATTAGTTGGATCACATTTGCCTTATGTCCATCTGTGATGGCTCCTCTGCTCACATTTAGGGCTATTAGAGATAATTAGACCCATAATGCATCTGCAGCCCTCTGTGATAGAGTCAGCCCTAATGTCAGCTGGACACAGCTGCGCCACTTGGAGTCTGTGCCATTGCTGCTGAGGTTAATGACAGCCTCTGTCAGGATGTGAGACTGTAGTATCCCACTCATGGCTTACATGCAGCCTATCAGTGTGCCCTGTTATCTTTGTGATCCTGGTCTGAGCTCACATCCCTGAAGCATGAAATCCACGTGTCAGCATTTATTTACCGTTTACACTTAAATGTCATCATGCATATTACATGTTCATGTCTTGAAATGTTATGGTTGTAATGTTAATATAGTCGACCGATTATTGCTACAGAATAGATGGAAAACGAAATTTATTTATTTATGCTTGTACCATTTTCAGGGCTGCAACTAATGATTATTTTAATTAGCAATTAATCTCCTGATTATTTTCAAGATTAATAGATTGATTGTTTAGTCTTCAAAAATGTCAATAAATGTAAAAAATGCTCATCACAATTTTCCTTCGCCCAAAGTAACGTATTTAAATTGCTTCTTTTTTCCATGCAACAATCCAAAAACATTTAGACTCTTCATTTACAATTTAAAATGACAAGTCATTACATTAGCAAAGCTGGAACAGCAAAGTTTGACATTGACAAAAACAAAAAACTGAAAGGATTCGTTGATTACAAAAAAAAGTTGGTGATCAATAGTCCCTTGATGGATCAATAGATTAAGCAACTAATTGTTGACCCTAGCCCTTTTATTTTTGGATATATAAACAAACAAGTATTGTTCTTTAAGACCTACAGGCTGTCTGTTTGTAGAAATAAATTATCTTTTGCAATGTGATGTACAGATGAAGCTATTGAGAGAAAAACACTTTGGTAAGCGAGTAACATGCAGAACTGAAGCCTAAAAACCAAGAAAAATCAACAAAACAACACAAAGACTGCTTTAGGATGTACTGCCTCTGATCTCTGAAATTGACACCTTTGAAGGAAACGTGACACAGCAGGTAGAAAAGGATGCAACCCTGCCTGATAGACTTTCATTCAAGATCAGCTCCTATAACAGCCATTAAACAGGATAACTCGTGCAAAATATGCACTAACTCATGAATTTGAATTGGGTTGGTACCAGACTGAGTTTTGAAAGTCGAATATGATTTAGTTGTTTGAAACAAAGCTTCACCTATGCATTCCTTTTTTCAGATCTGTACCGCCCCATACTCTTATATCAGCCTACACGAGTCTCATGTTTACCTATAAGATTCAGATTAAACAGTTTTCTATAAGTGTTGGTCATTAAAACATTTCCAGCTGACTACATTGAAATGATTTAAGTTATAAGATGTCTGTTAAAGTAATTAGAGAAACAAGCTGAGTTACAGTTAACGGCAGCTAGTCTTGTTGCCACGGCGCCAGAGGAAGAGTCATAGAAACACTAATTTCAACTTGAAAGTGCTTTTATCAGTGTTTTTATTTACAGGGTCTGTTTGTTTTGGAGAGGAAAATACCTGTAATTCTGCTTTCAATAAAAAACCTTGTAAAGGATGAACACTGAGGGGTCATTTTGAGACTGGGTCGTAAACTTTATAGCCTGCCGTGCTGTTGCTCCTGCATTGCTCTGCAATGACACAACAAAACAACAGAAGTGCAGAGATTGGACCGACTACTGATGATTCAATCGACTAATAGTTCATTTTTTCACTTGTTTTATGTTTTATGTCAGTTTGATAATTAACTCATTAATCTTTCTTTCCTAATGTCTTTGACAAGTAATTTACTAAAATGGCGCTTAAAGCCAACGTTAGACGCCATTCTGATCATCTAAAATAAAACCATTGTTTTGTTTTCAAGTGGGATCTTGCTCACAAGAAGTACAAGTCTGCAAATTTTAACCTTGTGACCCAATTTCTAGTAGAAAACAAGGTCTTGCTGTTTTACCCTCAGGTTACTCTTAATTTTTTTTTTACTGGAATACATGAATAGTATGAAATACGTTATAAACCACTGGCTAAATTGGAGAGGAGAAATAACTCCCTTTAAGAGACAGTGAAAACTGCTCGGGGTATTGTGTTTGTGTTTCAGGGTGGAGTTTCTGCATGTTGCATTAGTGTGCGTTAGAGTAAAGAGTGTTTCCTTTTCACCTGGCATGTTTTGCTTCTGTGGGCTTGTCCTCCTGTATAAATATATTCTCACATCTTGAGTTTTTTTCTCTTTACACCCTAATACTTGACTGTGGCTACAAATATAATATTTGAAGTATATTACATAATGATAATATAAGAATGTATATGAGGGTTCATCAGACGGAAGCATCAGGAGTTTGCAGTCAGGTTTTGATGCTTGTGCCTTAGAATAACACAGCAAGGGTTTCTTTACAGAGCCGCCATTTTGTTACGTTTAACAATCATGCAGGGAGAAATGTGTTGTGGAAGAGGAAGGCAGATATACAGACTTGTCCTCTGACTATAGTCTTAATAAACCACACTTCATTTAAGCCACAAGCTGTTCTTTGTAATAATATAAAAATAATATGTAGCTAGTTGGCACTTCTGTTGTGAACTGAATTTGCAGTGTTTTTCTGTGTGTGTTTTAGACTTTGCACCGTTTACGTGTTTGCAGCGTGATTGTTTCAGCTTTTTAAAGTATGTTCTGTTCATTTGCAGCGCGTTATTCTTGTTGTGTTTGTTTGGTCTTTTTGCATGTATTTTTAAATTTGCATCATAATCCCTTGTCTCCTGTTCTTTGTTTACGATTTATGTATTTTAATCATATGTTTACAAGAGTACATCCAGAGTACTGTTACTTTGAGATGACTAGGATGTTTTTAGTGTTGCTATGTTTGACTTAAGCACAGCCCTAGAGATGCCCAGACATATTTTTTTGATGTTGTAGTCATGGAAAAGCTGTCCAGTTGTACAAGTGAACATTATGTCAGCCTGAGAATTTTTCATCCTGCAGAGTCAAGTTAATACTTTGATGATTACAATGTCTTGTGTCATCCTGACTGTGAGAAAATGCTTGACTGGAGCTGTAAGTGGCTCCATGGTGGGGAATAGCCATCTGTAGAGGTTCTGGTAGAGTTGCAGCTGTCAGTCATAACGCTCTAAGGACCATAATTCAAGCTCTGAAGGGTGCTTATTCCACTGAGGCCTCTAAGCTGCTTACTATATGAGCAAGCCTCTGCTGAAAAGTCTTTATCCTCCGACAAAAACAACCAGCTGACACAATAGTTACGACAGAAAATATTACCTAAGACAAGTTTTATAGTCACATCCCACTAAAATGAATGCTGCTACTACCTTTTTATTATTTGTGGTGTAATGTACACAACATTGTTGTACACTGGAGATGCTGATGTAGTCTCGTCATGCCTGACATCTTTTACTGCTTTGTCTTTCTGACTGCCAGGTACCCTGTTTGTTAATGTCTTTAATTTCCTGCAAAGTCAAAGTTAGATGGGACATTCAGTGACATTTCCAGCAGAGCTACAAGGCTGTTTGATACCAAGAAAATGTGCTACGTCATTATCTATCTCTGCCATGTTCAAAGGCTTTTTCCATCTATGATAAGCCGTCGGACAAAAATGAAATTATTTTCAGATGTGGAAAACATCTCAAGTTTCTACAATGGCAGAAACCTCAATTAACTAGAGGAACAACATTTTATATCTATGATTATCTGTCTAAACGGTTTCCTTGATTGGTTATCTGTTTATCGGGACAGCACAATACAACATTGTTCTGTTTCCACTCGCATGTTTTCTCACTGAAAAATCTCCAATCTCATAAATCTGGAAAAGCTTAGTAGACTCTATACCTCTGTATAGTTACTGGTCTGCTGCGGTTGAAAGGCTTCTTGTGAAAGTAGTTAATAGAGACTGAAGTAGAAGATGAGACGGGTACAGGGGAAGTGGAGACTGCTGAAAACTTTAGTAGAATTATAGTGCACAATTCTTCTTTATAGGCCTCGACATTTAGAAACGTCATAGACTATAAATCATGACACCATATTTAGCCCAAGTTCGATCTGAAAAATGGCTCACGCAGCGGAGGTGAACCAGATTTCTTTATGATGCATCTGCAGTGTTTCTCACTGGTTTACACTCCACTGTTTACTTCATTGTGCTGACAAAAGCACATGACCTGAAAATGTTTCCCAATCTTTTTCTTGTGTTACAGGTTTTGACTTTTTTTTTTTAACCATCACGATGAAAATCAAGGAGCTGCCTTTCGACTCTAAACCTGAACTTTCTCAGCTGTGATGGAAAAGTGCCACTGACTCAAGAGAACCATAAATCCTGGATGCCCTGACACACGGGACATCACCAATCCAAGATGGAGAAAAAGAAAATGTGCCCTCGCCTTCTGGACTACTTGGTTGTGGTCGGAGCAAGGTAAGATTACAATCTGGACTTTTTAAGAAGTAGATTTGGTTTAAGGGAATATTTGACGAAAGAGATGTCGTAAATTTGGCTTTAAAAAAGTTCAGTGATGCCAATCAAGGAAATATCTGGAGTCAAGTCTTTGAGTAATTTGCTCTTAAATTAAGTAAGTAAAACAATCAACTCGTCAAAAATATTCCAAAATCCTAGTCATTTCATTGACACCACGAGTTGCTGCTAAAAGGTGGTGCTATTTGAGAGACTCTGACATCAAACGCTGTATGTTAAAACGCTCATAGCATTCTACCACGTGATGTAGCATGCATAATGAAGCATAGTAGCACATTGTCTCAAGCACATAAGCCATGGGGGAAAGGGTGACTCACATGAACACAGTGAAATCAGACCACTGTCCAGTCTGTGACTGTTTTAGAGCCACTGAGTGTCTCTACTGGAACATTTAGGGATTTAAGTGTTACGCTTAACTGCAATTTCAAAGTTGTAGGTTTAGATGGTTTTTATTTGTTTATCTCCCCTGACTACATGTTAACAGCTTAACAAACAAACAAATTAGCTTCTGTAACCGCCAGACCATAATCTTGGCAAATAACCAGAGCCTTTGATTCCTCATTTATTAAATGCACCACTTAGAGACACTTTTAATTAATCTTTTGTGTTTACTTTAAAGAGAACTATTTTTTTATTACAGTAGATATTAGTTGTAAAATGTGAAAGGAACACAGTTATTAAACTACAAACATCAAATAATATTTGTACTGCTACAACCTGCTTTTAACGTAGAAATGTTTGTCCATCTCTCCTCAAGGCAACCAAGCAGTGACAGTGTGGCCCAGACACCTCAGCTCCTCCGCCGCTACCCGCTGGAGGACCACCATGACTTCCCACTCCCACCAGATGTGGTGTTTTTCTGCCAACCAGAGGGCTGCCTGAGTATACGCCAACGTCGGGTTAGCCTCCGCGATGACTCCTCGTTTGTTTTCACACTCACCGACAAGGACTCGGGAATCACTCGCTACGGAATCTGCGTCAACTTCTACCGTTCATTTCAGCGAGGACATCACCGTGCTCGTGGGGACAAGAGCGGTCACACAGAGACAGCAGCTCAAGCAGCTAGTGAAGGGTCTGATGGCAGCGGTGGAGGCCCGCCCTCAGCCAAATCTCCAGCTAAAAATGCTGAATCAGCACCTCCGCCTGCCTTAGGAGAGGAAGGCGGACAACCAGGTGGCGAACTAAACGCCGGCAAGTCCCCACAGCACAGGAGAAATGCTGCTAAGATGGCAGCCAGGAATCGCAACAGCACGCTGACCTCGCTGTGCATTGTCAGCCACTACCCCTTCTTCTCCACCTTTAGGGAATGCTTATATATTCTCAAGAGGCTGGTGGACTGCTGCAGTCAGAGGCTAACTCAACGGGCTGGACTCCCTCGTGCCACCCAGAGGTGAGGCTGACGATGCTCCTCTTTGTTGCTTACTTCACTCAATATTTATTTTTGATGTACCATTACGGGCCAGTGCATGGCTCACTTGCTTTGAACTATTAATTGTTCCTAGCAGCGCTATCAAATTAAACTGTTAACTCAAAATACCAGAATTAAGTTAACTGCTATGAAGTTGCTGAGCACAATCATGCTTGCCATTTGATGAACATTTATTGCTTTTGCCACTTCATGACCTTTTTTGTTGTGCCACCGTTAACCTAAATGTCGAGTGCATGCATACTACGAAGAGGATAAAGCCTTTGATTTTAATGAACCCATGACATTTACTTTCACACCATCAATGTGTAGTCATAGACTTGTACAACAATAATTAATCCTTCAGAAATGTCTGTACGTGGAGTATTATTAACTTCACAGCCTATGGGGGTAGGTCTTGTGAAAAGCAATTTACATGTAGAGACAAAGTGTAATGCCCCATACTCTGAAAACCCTGCCCACCGGAGGGGAGAACAAGAAGCCCCACAATATCAACCAGGAACTGAAACGCTAACGCAATGCCTGTAGCAAGCTAAAAACATCATGTCAAATGATGGTTTTAGCTTCCTATTTCTACCAGATTAGAAAAGGTATGACGTCAAAGTCAATATTTATCGGTCTATCTCAGTGTGCCTTCCTCTAAGATAAACTGGGAAACGATCCCACTGAATGGCCAGAGGTGAAATGCTAATATTAAAAACTATTTAATAGAATCACCAGCTAAGATTGTCATTATTCTAGGCCTTGCACAGCTTATTCAGCTTCAACCTCCACAGTTTTCTGGCCAAGTGAGCAAGTGCAACATGTAACTCACACCTTACTTGTTACTTCCCCCATCCACTTTTGTGTTCTTAAAGGTTTGAATGCTTACTAAAACAGAGTTCTGGTTTCTTTACCCTGTAATAAAATGAGTACAGTCTAGACCTGCTCTGTTTGTAAAGTGTCCTGAGATAACTTTTGTTATGGCTTGGCGCTATATAAATAACAATTGATTGATTTATTGATAACGTAGGCGAGACTTGCACTCTCTGTCGTCTCTATCGTAAACCTGTCCAAGCACTCCTATTAACTCGTTAAAAAGAATGATTAGCGCAGCTTAAAAGTGCATCCTCCGTTAGCTTCAGCAAAGCATCAGGCAGCCAGGCTGACATTATGGATCACACAAACACAGCTTCCACACAGCTGCTTAATTTTTTAAAGTATAAATAGTTCAAGGCTTGAACCGTTTACAATTATAGAAACAAAATCTGTGCTTTAACAGTGCTCCTACTGATGTATTTTGCGATACCTCCTGCTTTCTTTCTCCCCCCATCTGCTTCTCTCATTGTCCGCCTGTTATGTGTATGTTTGTGTCACAGAGTTAATAACAGTGCCTTTGTCTGTGGCTCCATACAGTTCTGCAGGCCATCTGCAGCTTGTGTCATGTTTTCACAGCATGCTTTATGCTACCACACTCCGCCTTGATGACAAATACTGGCAACACAAATATCCACAGTTTTGTTTTGAATGATTCGTAATACAACAAATATTATTAAATCCGGTTAAATAGGTTCAGCTGAAGTACGAAGACATTCTTTAAGGTTAATTTATGTTGTATTGTGAATATGAAGTCATTTCTTCAAAGGCACAGTAGTTTTGAACATTTGGCACCTTTTTTGGTGTGTAAAACTTAAAGTATGATACCAAAAGTTTTCTTGATACTTTAACTGCTTTTTAGATTGTTTTTTAAATGTAACATTAGCGTAGTATTCTGCTAAGAAGAGGTGAAGCAGAGTGTTGATCATGTTGTATGTTTTCTCTTAATTAGCCACCACCAGGGATTGATTCATATTTTATTTAAGCAGCAGAAAACACCAACAGCTGCATAATGTATTTTGTTGTTACATTGCGTGATTATGTGGCGGTATTTGCTGTGCTTCTGTTGCCATGAGTGACACAATAGATTGCAATTTTTGGATTAACAAAGTGTTAATTAGACTGTCACTTCACACTGGCTCATGCCCAGTATAATTCTTGGTCACCAAAAGTGCACATGTTTTCTTCCCAGTCGTATTTTTAGCTGCAGAAGCACTGCAGCTTTTCCCCTCATCACTAAAAGGGATTGTAGGAATGTCTGATTCACAGTTAATCTCATACCTTCACTTTATTTCCCTCTGGTAAAAAGCTGCAGCGGATGCAACATCTCGTCAGTATAGAGCTGTGGTTTCTTTGACAACCTTGAAAATGCCATTCAAGCCAAAGGCAGCACAGACATAAAGATCTTTTCCCTTGACATGGTCGGTTGAAATGTAGTGTGTGGCAATGACAGAGAAGGAGGAGGGCCATTGCATAATGGCTGCGAGCACTTTGTGCTATGGCGGCTCTGACAGATTGAGGTCTCTGGCTGCCTTCGGGTAGCAGCTGCAGTAGGTGGGAGGGCTTCAAAGAGCTAATGATTTATCTCCCTCCTTGCTTCACACACACACAGAGTATACACTCAACGGTTTAATGACACCCTATGTGTGAAGAGTGGAGGGTATTCAAATCAATATTCTGGCAATTGCTTAAGAGCCTCTCCCGAGTTTTTGATCTCATTTGCCCATCATATTAGTGATTACACTGGGTGTTAGCAGAGGCCTCGTGGCAGCTGTTTCAAGCAATAAAATGAGCAATCGATTTAATTTACCTCTAAAATTACTGATGACTGCCAACAATGCATGTTATGCTAAGACTGGCATTCGGCATGTTTCAAACATTTTTTATTATAGTATAATGAGGCCAACTTACTCATCCTGTGATTCGTGTTCTTCGCTGTGCATAAAAATGTTGCATTCATATGCAGATATCGGTTTACAGAGATGTTTCAAGCAACTACAGCTGAAGCAATTACTCGTGAAGTCTATTTCTGAAAACTAGTTCTCTTTTTTCTATCATTATAAATTCTAAGTTTAATTCGCAAATGAAAATAATAATCATTTGAATGTGAAGAAAATATTTTTATGTACTGTGAATTCTGACTCTACACTCATTTCCAGGGACACCATGTGGCGGGTCTTTACTGGGGCGCTGTCAGTGGAAGAGAAGGGCAGCCAGCTGCTGGCCGACCTGCGGGAGATTGAGTCCTGGGTGTACCGGTTGCTGCGTTCACCAGTACCACTGGCAGGTCAGAGGCGTGTGGATGTGGAGGTCCTTCCCCAAGAACTCAAACGGGCTCTCACCTTCGCCCTGCCTGACAATTCTCGCTTCACCATGGTCGACTTCCCCCTGCACCTGCCCTTAGAGCTGCTGGGCGTGGACGCATGTCTGCAGGTCCTCAGCTGTATCCTGCTAGAGCACAAGGTAAGGATGGGTGCAGCATTATTGCTAGGGCCTGTCTCTTTGTTTTCCTTTCTATTTTAATCTCTTATCATCCAGTGCAAACAAATAAAGACCCAGCTAATTGTTTTTAGGAGAATGGACCGCCTAAGCTGCATTTAGTTTGTTGTCATTAGTCGGTGGTTTGTTCTTGAGTACAGCAGTGTGTCGCCTCTCTGCCTTAACAAAAATCCTGTTAAAAGACCTTCAGAGAAATGACCTGAGTGACCTTTAGCAGGCCTTATGGGCTAATTATTTAGCAGTATGGACTAAGTATGAAGGGGGGAAAAAGAAAAAATGTGCACACTATATGACTGAAAGGAAAGACGCCTCTGTTTCTCCTGTCGTGAGCAGAAGAAGCATTAGCCAGGATGTAATAGAAATCCTTGTTAGACTGGTTCTGGTGTAGAGTTTGTTGTTGCTCTTGGTTTACAGTGACATCGATATACAGGCTCATTTGAAACTGTCCCAAATTGAACCTGAGCTTCACAGCTTCATTAACACTGCCGAGACATCACACTGCTCGATAAATGCTGGACTGTTTCTCTGCTTTTCTGTCTCTCAGCTTTTCTTAAATATAGAATTTATCTGGGCCACCTTCCTGAATAGATATTTGCCCACCCAAAGGGCTTTTAAAGTTTGCAGCCCCCTTCACTCTTCTCCTCTTCGGGAACCGTCACTTAAAAGAAATTCTGCACCTGTAATAAACGCTGCCATCTTTTATTCATTCATTTTGTCTTTTTTAAGATGAATTCAAAACATCATTAAATTCAGTCAGGCTGAACTAAGTGCTGTCTGAAAGCTTTCAGAGGGGCCCCTTTTCAAGGACTTTGTGCTGCCAAATGAATTTTTTATATCGGCTCAGTTTTTAATCTTGCTGCCACAAGGCAAAATTGGGGTGCTCACACCTTTACTTTACGGACAGAAGGGGAAATATGAATACAACAGACGATTTATTGTTTAATAGAGCATAAGAGCACAAGTCTATTGTGGGATAATGTGTCTGTTAATACAAATATGACAGTAAGAATAAACCTGGGAAATGAACACCCACAAAGTTTGTATTGAAATAAGTGTTTATAATGTCAGTCTTCTAAAACCCACATATGTTGTGTTTTTTCAGTATTTTTTCTTTATGTCTTCAGGTCATTCTTCAATCCAGAGATTACAATGCTTTGTCTATGAGCGTCATGGCCTTTGTTGCCATGATCTACCCTCTGGAGTACATGTTCCCCGTCATCCCCTTACTGCCAACATGCATGGCCTCTGCTGAACAGGTAAAACGTATCATTGGTCATAAACTTATTCGGATAAATGGGTTATGTCTTTTTGTTGCTGTCTGTTGTTGTAACAACAAATTGTATTGACTGATATTTTTTCTCCTCCCCACAGCTCCTTCTTGCTCCCACTCCCTACATAATAGGTGTACCAGCCAGCTTCTTCCTCTACAAAGCAGATTTCAAAATGCCAGATGATGTGTGGCTTGTGGACCTTGACAGCAGCAAGGTCAGTACATCAACTGTGCTACTCCTCTTTCGGATCTTCTTTTATCTGTTTTCATAATGTCCAAATGAAGCTGAAAGATAAGGTCTAATTCATCCAGTAGTTTGGCAAGTTTCATTCTATTCATCTAAATTATAATTGCTTATTGGCTGCATGGTGGTGCGGTGGTTAGCGCTGACGCCTCACAACTAGAAGGTTCCTAGTTCAAAGCCCGGTTTGGATGAAGAGGGCCTTTCTGTGTGGAGTTTGCATGTTCTCCCTGTGCATGCGTGGGTTCCCTCCGGGTACTCCGGCTTCCTCCCACAGTCCAAAGACATGCTTGTTAGGTTCACTGGTGACTCCAAATTGCCAATAGGTGTGGGTGTGAGCGTGAAAGGTTGTCTGTCTCTATGTGTCAGCCCTGTGATTGACTGGTGTACAGTCCAGGGTGTACCTCATCTCCTGCCCAATGACAGCTGGGATAGGCTCCACCCCCCCACCCTGCGACCCTGAACAGGATAAGGGGTAAAGAAAAATAGATGGATGGATAATTGTTTATCGTTATAATAATTGTTTTGTTTTTTTGTCTACAGGTTATAGCCCCCACCAATGCAGAACTTCTACCGCCTCTTCCAGAGCCTGAAGCCAACGAGCTGAAGAAACATCTGAAACAGGTACTGCATGTGATTTGTCTGATTCCTCTTAGGTTTTTAGCAGTTTAACATTTTCTGATTTTGCTGCACTGTTGCAGCCAGGGCTCAGACTAAAACCAGTGGGATTACTGGCATTTTGCTGAGAAATTTCTGGAACCCAGGTAGTTCTCTGAGCCAAGCTATTTTTGTTCCCGTGACTATTAGTGGATTTAACTGTGTAAATATAAAACTTCTCTTTCAGCAGTATGAAGAGTAGGGGCTCCCGTCTTCACCAGAGTTGTATGTATTGTAGATGAGTGTGCGAGCATTTGAAAATGGATTTTGAGGTGCACTAACATGAACAAATGTTTTTCTTCCTTTCTTTTTTTCCTGTGTTTGTTGCATGCTCTAGCTCTTGGAGGTAAAACCAAATCATAGGACCCTGCTACCCAAGCCAAACCTTTAGTAATACTTTGCTGGTAGTCACTAACCTGCCCCTCTAACCCAGTTATCTAACATTATATCAGAATCTGGTTCTGATTCATGGGAACACCTCACTTTATGTACTTCCACACTGCAAGCACCACAAAGAGTATGTGACATAAAGTAGAAACAACCAATATGATCACTCAAGGGGGAATTCACCCAGAAAGAATTGCGGCCACTGAATGCACCATATTGCATCATTTGCACCCGCTATTTGCCCCAACTCAAGGTCCGATTCACAAAGCAAATTGCACTGATGATATTCAAGCGCAAACACGCCCATGAAGTTTCGCAGATCTGTGCAGTTTGCTCTTGTTGTGTGTCTGATTGTGGAGAGAAGATGACTGCACCTCCACTCTCTGCTGCGTGGTGCTGCGCTCTCAGGCATTAGTTGAGCGCACACTGACAGATCTCACCTCCATGCACAGATTGATGATGAGCCATCTATCAAGTGCGGAACAGCAGCTCATCCATATAATAATCCCTGTCCTGCGTAACGGCTCCAGAGCAGCTCCACACGTGGACAAAGTGTGCCCGTGTGTGGGGGTTAAACCTCGCACGGCCCCGAACTGATCAGTCTCCCGATTAGAATAACAATAATGACAATATTATTATTCAGACGGTGTTTAGAGACAAATACATTTTTTGGTAACACAAAAGGTGGAAATCGTGTCATGAGCGTGACGGCCCTTATGATACTGTGCCTCAGTTTCCACCCACTCTGCAGGCATATTTTCACTCTAACTGTGCGATGTTCGTGATTTAGGTGCTTTTTGCCACGAGGCTCATTTGCATAATGACTCATTTGAATACATGCAAACGGCACCAGAGCACAGAGACTCCGTTTGCTCTGCAGCGCACTTTGGGGTGCATTTAACCCTCTGCGAGGCGGTGTCTTTTTGTGTCATGTGCACAGGTTTAGCTGGTGCAAAAGCGGCGCAATCCTTCCGTGAATTCCCCCTTCAGTGTGCTTATTGTACAAGCTACAGAAAGTTAGCCATGGTTAACTTTTGGCAGTCATTGGCTGTTGCTCAGATTGCCATGCATCCTTGTTTCTCCAAAGTAAAGTATGTTATTTTAACATCACCAGTTAAACTGTCATTTGAAGGACTGCAGGAACAAATGTTCACATATCTTATCCATAGTAAAGCTAATAAAATGGAAACAATAAATAAAATCTATCTATCTATAAAAGCAGACCAACATGCTGAAATCACCTAACATGCACTTTTTAATCACACATTTAAATGAGACACTTTCAGTACAAACAAAGTTTAGTTCAGCTTAGTTTGGGTTAGATAATTTGAGAAGGGACAGTGAAAATTCACAAGTACAGAAGAATAATCCAAAAGGCTATTTTCCAACCGTAGCACATGGCCAAGGTGTTAAAAAGCTACCTAGAATATTTCAAAGATGAGTACTAAGAATCTTTGAAGACAAAAAAAACACTGAAGCTGTTTTATGTGTTTAATTTCCTCGTCATGTAGATTTTTTCCGTATATGTTCTTTTCCTATATGTATTTATTGCTTCAAACATATTTAAAATCCTTGCATACACTCTTTATGTTCAATATGCCTTGAATCAGAGCCGGTTCGTTAGCCGTGTGTGATTAGCAGCTCTCCTCCCCGTGTGCGGATGTGTTATGAGAGAGGCTGGTGTGTAGGAGTGTGTAAAGCCTCAGTTTAGCAGTTGTGTATTTGGAAACAAGCACACAATATTGATATCTGTGAATGCAGAAAATGTCACTGATGGTGGTTTAACTGATTATTTAAAAACTGTGATGCCAAAGCAGAATGCTGCTGATGTAAGAGTCACCGAAAATACTTGCACTCAACACTGGATGACTAAAATAAATCGGTCCCAAAGAGCAACTGATTTATTTACTTTCACGATATTAGTGGTTATATTATTTCTGCTCACCTGAGCTATTAAGACATTTATTTTGCTATAGGTTATGTTTTTTTGGCAAGTATTTATCTATGTTACTGAAAAGATCTGCTGTTGTTGTATCTGTCATCACCACTCCATTGTAACCACTGGATCGTCCCAGTTGGTCACCATGGATGGCCTTCATGTGTCTTTTAGCGGCTTGATTCTGTAGGTGAAGTCTGGTTTTTGGTCACATTATTGCTTTGTCTGTGTTTCTCACTGTCTTCCATGGTGTTCTTCACTCTCTCTCTCTCTCAGTCTTGCATATTCTCTTGTTCCCCTGACCGTCCATCACCTTTTCAAAACAAACACAAATGTGTCTTTTCTTATCTCCTTTCTTCAGTAAATTGAAAATGGAAATTAAAAAAATGACAAGATATCTCTTTGATTGCACAATCAAAAATAACATCAGCATTTCTTTCATGAAGTTAGATCTATTTGAGTCACATTTTGATGGCACTAAATATACTTATTTGCCGTCAGCAGAAACAGACAAATAGGGAAGTACTGTTGAAAGGAGACAAAGAAAAAAAGGGAAAGGGCCACTGTTGTGACCCTTCCGTCATGTGCTGTTCCAGTGTCAGTCACGAAGTTTTCATCCCAGGCCTTCATGTGACTCTCCTCGCATCTCTCTTCCTAGTGTCTGGTTAGGTTGACCGTGATCACCCAAAAGCAGATCTTCTCCTCTGAAAATAAGGTTACTCATTTCTCCTCCCGTGGAATGTGTAATGCCCCTGCACGGATCTCTTCTTCTCTCTCACATTATTTTGCTTGTCACTACTACTTGTCTCCTACTCTTCCAGATTTGAATAAAATGCATAACAGTGTCACGAATGTTGCGGACCAGTTTTTAATACACTGCTTAGCTCTGGCTTGAGCATGACTGAATGTGCGTGCATCTATCTTGGCATCAGTGAGTGTTTTCGTAACCAAAACAAGATATGATGAAGCTAATCACTCTGATCAATTTTAACATTCATCCAGACCCAGCAACTAAATGTTCCATTATGCTAAGCTAAACATTGACACTCAATTCTGCAGCAGTTCCCTCAATGCAAACCATGCATAGTGACTTACTTCCCTTGTGCTCCTCCTCTCCAAAATGACACACCCACCACAGGCATCAACATATGAAATTATATTGATCTTTCAGCTGCTGTAATAAGGGTACATTAAAATTGTAAAAACAAGAAAAACGGGGGGGAAGTTTACGATCTTTTATCTCACTTTAGCAAGCAACTTCGCAGCAGAACTGCTGGATACTAAGTGAATTTTAGATTTTATTATTTTTATTTGATTATCCCATAAATGTCCTCATTCAACCACTTGGTTACTTTGGCCCTAATTGTTTTCCCTCCAAAAAAAAAAGACCAAATGTTTACAAAATGTCCCATTAAAAATTAATTAACGAAATGTTGATGCCAAACGTGGGAGTGGTCCATCGCAGCGCTGATTTTTTTTACTTTAGATCCACTGCTGTGTTTGTAATTTTTGTCACCGTCACCTGTTCTAGGCCTTGGCCAGTATGAGTCTGAACACTCAGCCCATTCTGAACCTGGAGAAGTTCCAGGAAGGTCAGGAGATGCCCCTGCTCCCACCTGGACGAGACAAAGCTTCGCCATCCTCGACAGAGTTCAACCCTCTTATTTACGGCAATGACGTTGATTCTGTGGATGTAGCTACCAGGTAAGACGTGTTTATATCTGTAGGAGGGGCTAGGAAATAAATAACTTATTATAGGGTGGATGATGATCACCAGTATTTATCTGTGCGTTTTGTTTGTTATGGATACGGTAACTAACGCTACTGATCTTACAAGCTCCAAAATGTGAACAGGATATAAACGGTATAATTTCAGATTGTCAATCTTATTTTTCTAATACAACTCTGATATGTAGGGAGCTTCTACCATCTCTGGAATAGAGAACTTTTTATAGCAAACCTGTTCATATCTAGCAATTTTAACAGACTTCATCCCCTTACTGCAATGCATGTAGAGGCTAGAAAAGAAACAAAAGCCATTTGAATAACTTTATTAATTCTTAAACTAATGAATTAACTTATTAATGGGTAAGACCTTGTAATCTACTTTTTATAGCAACTGCAAGCCTTTTGTAATAACCTGTCTGCATTCCTGTGGCGTCATTCAGCCTTTGTTCCTCCTTCTGCTGCTGCTGATGTAAAGAGACGCATTGAACAAGCTCAGTAACAGAGAGCAGAGAGAGGAACATTTCCATCAGAACGAGGCTTTAAATGACATTTGTTGTGTGAAGCAATGTGCTGACATAAGATGTACTTGTTGCAGCAGCAGTTCTTCTTTTATCAGAACAATGATTACATAATGTTCTTTTCTTCTAATAATAAATTAACGGCTGATATTTGGGCAGTCTGATATTATTTAACCAATTATGACTGATATACTGTTTTTACTGTAAAATCTGGAATATAAGTCGCACCGGAATATAAGACGCAGTCTGTTTTTGGGGGTATCCCAGAGAGGAAACGGTTTTGTACAGCTCTTTGTTAATAGAAACGTCAAAGTTATTTCAACACTATTTCAATTTATTTTCATTTAAGATACATTCAAAACACGCACAAATTATAGCCTCCCATCTGTTTTCACAGTGTCGAGCAGCCTACGTTAACGTTAATTGTTGTGAGGGTAGCGGCTGAGCTGGTGGTCATGATGTTGCACGTCTGTGACGGCGCATGTCTGGGACGAAGCGTTAGCTAGATTATATCACCATGGTCTGGGTAAAATATCGTAACAAAACAACAATACCACTCTGCATTTTATACTGGTATATTGGTCACACTGGAATATAGGATGCAGCCCACTTTTTAGATAGAAAAATATTTATTAAAAGTGCGTCTTATACACTGAATTTTATGGTATTTTACCAATCAAAATAAGTAACAAGCTAAATGGTGTTTTTTATCTTTGACAGGGTCGCCATGGTACGGTTCTTCAACTCCCCAAATGTTCTCCAGGGGTTCCAGATGCACACTCGCACCTTGCGCCTCTTCCCTCGGCCTGTGGTGGCTTTTCAGTCGTCGTCTTTTCTTGCGTCTCGGCCACGACGCTCTGGCTTTGCAGATAAACTTTCTCACACACAGGCGGTGGAGTTCTACGGAGAATGGGCGCTCAACCCTTCCAACCTCGCCTTTCAGAGGATACACAACAGTAAGACTCGTTTCACATGATGACAGTCTCTAGAGTTGTTTTCATTCTGATACCTGAGCTGTTTATGTTATAATGTATTGGAGCAGTCTGTCTTGTTCAATGTTTTTTTCACCAATATGTGATAAAGTGTTTTGACTGTGTGCACTTTTGTTCCAGATGTGTTTGACCCCTCCTTAATCGGTGACAAGCCTAAGTGGTATGCTCACCAGCTACAGCCTGTGGTCTACAGAGTGTTTGATGGAAGCTCTCAGCTGGTTGAAGCTATGGCTGGTCCCTTGGAGGACGAGGGCAACGAGTCGGACCCCACAGACAGGTAGGAAAGAACAAGATCCTTATTTGCTGACAGTAGTTTCAGTCAGGCAGCTCTTAGTAATGCGTTTTATATGTTTCAGTGGTAGTGACAGCGAGGCATACGATGACTCCAGCTCGTCCTACTCCTCACTCGGAGACCTTGTGAGTGAGATGATCCAAGGTGACATCCAGGGAGACACTCCAAGTAAGTTGTTGTTTCATTTTGATATGCACTGATCACATTCATACTATTTTCCTTGTTCTAATATTTAACTTTGATGTCTCAGGCTTGGACCCGCCTACTCATGCTGCGCTGGGAGACGCTAGTGAGGTTGAGTTTCAAGACTTTGAGGACTTCAGGGAAGGTCATGGCTCGGGTCCACCCAGCGGGGACGGCCCCGCAGAACCTTCTGACGGACAACCTCTTCGCTCAAGCTCCAGCACAACTGCAAGCTCAAGTCCCAGCACAATCATCCAGGGTGTCAACCATGTGAGTGATTATTCCAATTTGTGTATTTTTTTCCTCATGTTTTTTCCTCGTGTAGAAAATAAATATTCTGATGACTCATTAGCACAGGGCTTTTAATTTGAACCATACCTTTTCAATGTCTTATCTTAGAGAAAATATTTACAGCTAAACGAGAGCAATGCATTATTGATCTAATCAGTATTAAGGTAATGGAAAGAACAATGTTTAATTGTCCAAACTGAGGAGACATTTTCACAACTCTCATCTGTGTGCTCTTTTATCCAGGAGCAGGGGGAGGTACCTGAAATTGAAGCTTCAGCAAGTGCAGCTTTACAGAACCCTGTCCCCGCTATGGGAAATCAGCCATTCCTCAGACCTGCAGCTGATGCCGGCCTGGTGGAGGCAGCCAACAAAAAGCAGGAGTATGATAACCCATACTTTGAGCCTCAGTACGGCTTCCCCTCAGAGGATGATCCTGATGCTGAGGAGCAAGTGGAGTCATACACCCCTCGATTCAACCAGAACCTCAATGGCAACAAGTGTGTTAAACTTGTTCATCACTTGAATGAATGCATAATCATCATTCAAATGGGCTCTCCGACCAAACCATGCAATGTCAATCTCTATCAAAACCCAGCATGTCTAATCTATTAATCTCTCCATTCATGGTGGTCTTGAATCTTTGGTGGTGTCATGTTGTGATTTGGTGTGAATGCTGAAGGGTTTCCCACATCATTTGCATGTTGTTTGTGTGGTCAAGGATGCACTGTAATTTCTTTTGACGTTTTTATAGGGTACAGCGTCCTTTACGTCCCAGCAGCCTGAGGCTCCCAGGAGAGTCTGACGGGGAGGGAGACTCCCGCAACAGCTCGCCGAACTCCACCATTTCCAACAGCAGCAATGATGGACTTGGTGGACTTATGTCATTTGCCAGTAAGAACATTTGAGTTCCACTTGGTTTCTTTTCAGCTAAGCACAGATGGCAAAACATGCAAAGTAGGCTGATTAATGTGGGTGAGGATTAATTTCAGCACCAAAAACAAATAGCACTTGTCAGACCCAATATGCTCAGTTTAATCTTACCAAAAGGTGCTTAAAGGGAACTACTTTTATGAGAGTAAACCAATGACTGTATATATAGATGGAGGACACGTCTCTCATTGTGAGTTGCACAGCAGAGATCGGCGGGTGGAGCAGCTGTAGCCACTTCCGCTAACAAAAACACAAACTTAAATTACCGTAAAAAACAGCAAGGATCCCACACGTCGGCATATTTAACAGCAGAACAGCTTCTTTGTGTTGGTCTGAAGCAGACGTTCACAGAAATGGAAACTTGAATGACTGTAGTGATTGTTTTAGTTACGTCTCCTCTCGCCGATCCTCCTCTACTCTGCTAATCAGGAACAGATCGGCTGCAGGAGCCGTATTTGTCAACAGAGCTGTCAATCATCCTTTTTACAGCATCAAGTAACTAATTAAAACTGTCAGAAACCATGTTTGAGAAAAATATATTTGCCGTGTATTTTGATTTTATAGTTTGACTCATGTCCCATCTGTTAACATGGAGGAGGCGGGCTTTATAACCTATACTGCACCCAGTCAGCAGGGGGCGATAGCGATGATTTGCCTTCACTTTTAGGGAGCTGTCATGTCGTCCATCGTTTCATACAGTCTATGGAGAAACATGCGTCTGAATAATGTTATTTATAATACCGTTATTCCTGTTTTTCTGACTTTATTTTTATCACTGCCACTACAGGCAATCTTTACAAGAACCACGGCACCAGTTTCAGCCTGTCTAATCTTGCCCTCCCCAACAAGGCAGCGAGGGAAAAAGCAACACCTTTCCCCAGTCTGAAAGGTAGGACAACACTGCCAACCTCACTTGATTACATCTGTTAAGATCCTCAGTGAATTGCTGTTCCTGTCAAGTTATTGTCTGTCCCAGTTGTTAATTGTGGTTTAAAGGGTATTAAGAAACATCAGGACATACAGGAACATTAACAATGTTGAAGGATAAGACTACAATACATTTAAATGCCATGATCCTCATCAACATTTTTTTTTCTGACTCACTCATTTAATATTTAGTTGCACCACTGGATTCATGTTTGCAGTCATGTACCTCTTGAAAGCTTTTTAGTGTTTTTTTTTATCACACTAATTTAGATAAAACTCGAATACTATAATTTGAATCATCCCATGTGTTATACTTCCAATAATTAACAACTTTAATTGCTCATAAATACATTTGTGGCATTTCTTACTCACTATAAAAAGTAAACCCTAACTGTTAAAACATTATTTTTATTTAGCGTTTTTAAACTTTTGGCTATTTTCTTTCCTGATTTAATTTATTTACTTTTTGTCCTTCTCTGCCTTTTTTTTTTTTTGTTTGTTTGTTTTTTTTTTACATTTTTTCTGGTAAAAGAATATTTCAATATTGATATTGAGGAGGAAATGGAGCAAGCAGGTTTGTAGATTTGTCTTTATAGCCTGACTCTCTTCCCGCTGTATTGCCAAACAGTTATGGCACTATTTTAATGGAGAATATTGAGGATATATCAAACAAAGTTTTTCTCTCAAGCGTAATGGGAAAATCCACTTGAAAACAGAGTTCATGTTTGTTCTTGCGGTGGTTTTGTACAGTTTGCTCCTCTTTTACAAACATGAGCTCTTTCTAAAGTAGAGTTTTCTCAGACTAAAAATGAATATGCCTCTTTGTTAAGTCTTTCTATAAAGCCCTTAGCTGATGGTGTTAAACGTGTTCAGATTATGCATGGAGTTTTTCATACATTGATTTGTACTAATGTGCAGCCCTGGTATTATTTAGAGGCAGATTAACACGGCAATGCAGGTCTTAGTATTTTTCCAAGCAACCTTAGACAGAGAAGATAATCCAAATCAGCTGCATGATATTTTGTTTTATGGCCGTAGAGATTTAGATGTTGATATTAGATCCTCTGCAACCTTAAAATCATAACGCTTACAACAGAGGTCGCACAGCACAGACACATCTGTCGTGCTTTTTTTAAGCTTCAGGGACAAAAATTGCACTTGGAATTAGAGTTATTTTTAGTTCAAGAGGCTAATATGAATTCTGCTAAGTCTGGATTTTCACTTTAACTGAGAGAAAAACCAGCTGAAGCATGGTAATGTAACTCAATAGCTCCACACCTTGTGGAATAGCTGCCATGGAAAATGTTCTTTTCCTTTGATTATGATGTGTTTTGTCTTTGTTGTTCAGATGACCCTGACAGCCCGGGTATGTTATGTCTGGTGTGATAGTTTGTCATAGCCCCCTGACTAGGCATTTCTTTATCCTTGAAGTGACCTATACCTATCTTACACCCTGTTTCTCAGCATAGGACTAAGATAGAAGATGCTCCTTTAATGTCAGTCGTTTATATCCAAGTACTTCCCCTCCATCCATTTGCCATTCCCCTCTGTGTGACTGGTGGGAGTCTTTTTTAACGCACTATGGTGCACACATAGAGGTCAAAAGATTTGTTCTGTGAAAGTGTTATCAGTGTGGCATCTGCACATCCTTACTGCTACAAGAAGGATGCTCAGTTACATTTATATCTCTGTGTGATGTGGAATATGTTTCCCACCTCCCTTCCAACTCTCATGTGTGTTTTCCCTTGCTTTCTTGTCTGGTGGCTTCCATAGTTGAGTGTTTGAGGTTGTTGTCTATTTAACAGAAACAATGAAACTTTGACAGTCACAGGTTTTCTGATGAAATGTTTCTACTGTGTATCATGATTATCTTGTGTGTTTTTGCCTCACATCATGCACACATCCGAAGACAACTCCATCCATTGGTCTAGATTTACATTTCCATCATTGAACTCAACTGTTCAGCGTTATTTAAGCACTATAAAGCAAAGTATGAGCTATACACAGCTCCTACTTGGTACTATAAATGTTGAATGTGTTTCTAGACACATGCCATTCAGGATTGATAACATCATCAGTACATATTGTCTTTCTCTTTTCTGTCTGCCCTTTTATCTTTTACTTTTTTAATTTCCTTAGTTACGGCGCCATGTTGAGTGTGCATGTGTGTTGTTTTATGGGTTGATGTTCAGACTGGTTGTGTCTGGGCCGGTGTCCCTCTCTCTGTCCACCTTTTTCGCGGCACTAATTCTGGGTTTTGTGTGCAGTATTTGGGCTAAATTCTCTAATGGAGATAATTACAGAGGCCGGCCCGGGGAGCGGAGAAGGTGGGTTCTGCCCTTTTAATCGAGTGAGCTGCATGCTTCTCCAAGCCAGTCAACTACATCTCCCAGCATCCCCCTCTGTCTTTCCTCATTTCAGTCACCGTGTTGTGTCATCAAAGATCCACTGGAGCATTGAGTCTGTTGTCTTACCACACCAACATTCATAGTGACTGTTCCCCCCTTCCTCAGACTAACTGTTACTTCACTCCACTAAGTTAACTTTTATTTATTGAACCAGTCTTATCACAAGCCAATTTCAAAGGACGCAAAAATGTATATAAATCTACCATAAGTAATAACAGGAAAAGGTGAAACAAAACATTATGCGGTGAAAACCAACAGGAAAGAAAATGAAGCACCAGACTCAGAACAAGATGTCAGAGATGGAGAGTAACAATAGATTAGACGAAGCTAATCAATCAGCATCTATTGTTTCTCATTGTTTTTCTTGTCCTTTAAGCTGCCTCTGAGTATAAATGGGGGGTTGGACTCAATCATGCTGTAATTGTGCTGCACACAATGAGCTGTGACTACAAAACAGATAAGTTAAGATTCTGCACTGTGGAGCATTTTCTATGTTGAGTTTTCTCGTAAGGTTAGAGGAACTCAAGCTGTTACTGTTTATATGTTAACTCTCAAAAGGGTTTCGGCAGTTGTTTGTGTAAGTACATGGGTATGGGACAATATAATACTGCTAAAAAATACTAAAACAATGTTCATAATTAAAGTTATAATCTCGAAGATCTCAGTTTGTTCTCTTTGGCGGCACTATGGTGATAAACGGTAATTGCGGGAGAACACTTCCCAGATATCCAGACAGTGCTGCGTGTGTGACGTCCACGGTTGGCTCCGGTTGTAACTCTTGATTTTCCTCGCTGGCGGTTGCTCGTTTGCCTTCATCTGAGCGTCAAATTTGTTTCTTTTTCTTAGCATTTTCTCTTATTTTTGAAGTTGTATCTGTAGTCATCGATCTTTTCTTTGTTTGTTCAGCAATTGTAGATTACTGTTTACTCGCAACACTTGCAGAGACTGGAAAAGCAGCCGCTAAGCTCCGCCTACCCTCTCTGGCGGACCAACCACTGCTGGCTGATGGAAAACACGTCACTAACTGGGCGGCGCTTGGGATTTTTTCTGTGAAAGTCGCCACAGACACCCAGTCTGTAACACTGCAAATGCAAAGGCTTTCATCAGTGGACCATAGGCTCAGTCACCATTGTCCATTGTGTTATGTCATTTGGCGATAGATAGTGACTCAACAGATATTTATTTACATGAAAATCTTTGAGATTATTACTTTAAAGTAAATTACATATTTTCAGTGTTATTTCTCTTTTTGAAAGCTTTTACAACATGTCCTCTCACCTAAATCTGGAGGTTACTTTTTTCTCTGGTAGTGTCATATTTTTGAGGTAGCTGTTTTTTCATCATGTTGGATAGATAACTTCATTAATCCCCAGAGGGAAAACTGGTTTGGTTACCCATGACCAATAACAAAAGGTACATTAGTCACACACATCTCGGTAAGATTACACAAGCACACGAACAAAACAATAAGCAAGAGGACATTAGTGGAGCTCAAGAACCAGTAGAGCCACTATGTTAAAAAACAGGATATTTATACAATCAATCAATCAACGGATAAAAAGCCAACCCTAAGTGATGCAGCTAAAACAGCACCAGTAAGAGAGGAAGTACATTTAAATAAAAAACATGAGTAAACATTAAAAAAAACTGAATATGTATCACAGGAAAAGGAAGTATCACATGCGAATTCACAGCTGTGGGCAGAAAAGAGCGTCTGTCTAAGTCATATCTTGGCACCCTAAACTGTCACTGTGTAGCTCTGCGTATCAAACGTCCATCTGACCAAACAAACATGCAAACAGTACCAACACTAGATATCAAGTCCCCATCTGTGACAGTCTGCTGTGCTGCAAGGAATTCCTCCTACAGAATCATTTATGATTTAAAAAAAACATTAGAACACATTGAATGTTGTTGGCCAGCCTTGATGGCAAGCTTACCTTTAGGTCTTATTATAAAAGGTTGCAGGATCCGTCTCTCTAAAGGCTTTTCATGCTGCAATACGTGACTAAGAAGGGGAAACTAATTACATGGACTCAGACTGGGACAGACAGTTTCTTCTCAAATACCCCCAGAAAGCATAGAGAAACAAATCTCTTAAATTATTTCCTTACTATAAACTATACTTTACAATTGTATTTGCGGTCTGTTACTGTGAATAGCTGTGTGTCTAATTTGAGACCGCCACTTTAGTGTGTTTTCTGCTTTTATTCCTATGATTTTCAACCTGGTCAGGTTAATTTAAGGCTTTAAATCCAACTGATGGAGTTAATATCTTGCTTTCTGCAGGGCTTGATACAGTTTCCTTTTAAGTCAACAGCATTTTCTAACTGTCAGCAGGCTGACCTGTTTGTCAAGTTGCATTTAAGCTCTTAATAGCTTGGACTTGGGATTCGGATCGGCTTCCCAACAATCTCTCCCTTGTTACACAGGTCAACAAATCATCTGATCCCTAAGATCAAGGACCATTTAAATAGCTGTATCCTCCATTAACCCACTGAGCTCATCGAGCCACTTTGAAAGGCTACAGTTAAAAGCTGGGACCTGGCCAAGACCTGCAAGCTGTCCGGCAAAGCATCTTGAAAAAAGCCTCCAGCCGGAGACTTGACTGGTGCTCCTACTGTTTGTTTCCAACAAGCTTTCTCCTTAAATCTGAGATCTATCTGGTTATATTCATGGTGGGCCAAATCTATAAGCAATCCCCCTCTCTCCCTTTGGTAATGTAGAAAGAGTCTTTAGGATTTGTTCACTAAGTAAATGCATTAAGAACATCACTTGAAACCCAAAGTACAGCTATGTGTTGTTGGTTTTCATGCTGATAAATTCTGCTTGTGCAATCAAAGTAACCTCATTTTCTGTCCCCATGAATCTCCAGCTAAAATAATAAACAATGGATCCCGCTGTCACACAAAACTGACAATAACCCAGCCTGTAATGACAGATGTCAGATCAGAAAAGCTTTCTGCTCCCATTCTGTAGGTGGATGCTCCTCCTCCGTCCTTTCATGCTTAAGAAAAAGAATCAGCAAGTAACAAAAGGAGATATTTTTACCCTTAGACTCAGGAGGCGCTCACGATGCACTCGTCACAGTGAAGGGGAGTAGGGCTGTGGGTTACTGTTCTTTGATAACCTGGAGTTTTTAGATGGTTCTAAAGGATTTTTTATATTGTGATGATGGTACAAGTATTGTTGTACGTATTCTCTGGACTGTATATAAAGATGGACAACGCGTCTCCATCTGCATTCATTGTATGGAATTAATGCCAAAATAGTCCCCGTGATAGGCGCTGCCATCTTGCGATGGTGACGTCATTTTGAGCCAGAGCTGCGCAGTAAAGCCACTTCAACTAAGCAAAACACACACTTAACTTACAGAAAAAAACAGCAAGGAATCTGCACGCCGGTGTATCTAACAGCAAAACAGCTTCTTGTGTTGGTCTGAAGCAGACGTTCACAGATATGGAAACTTCAATGACTGTAGTGATTGTTACGTTTCTTCTTGCTGGTCCTCTTCCACTCTGCTAATCAGAAACAGATCGGCTGCAGGAGCCGTATTTGTCAACAGAGCTGTCAGTCATCCTTTTTACAGCATCAAGTAACTGATTAAAAATAAACTGATAAGAACTAACTATAATGACAGAAACCATGTATGAGAAAAATTTATTTAAAGCGTATTTAGATTTTATAGTTTGACTCATGTCCCATCAGATTACATGGAGGAGGCGGGCTTTATGACCTATACTGCAGCCAGTCAGCAGGGGGCGCTCTAAATGTTTCGGCTTCACTTTTAGGGAGCGGACATGTCGTCCATCTTTTTTATACGGTCTATGAATTCAACCTAAATCTGAAAGAGCTGGACTCTATCACCTCCAACCTAATTAAAGTTTAATCAGGTCTGGTTTTATTCCTCAAACATGTTAACCAAGACACTGTCAGCAATTGCGATGGTCTGACAGACAAGCACTGTATTAATTGAGCCTTTAATTATTAAAGAATTGGGACACAATTGAGATATCTAGCTGTCGAATGATTGATTGGATATCGGGTTTGGAAATGCTGGTTCGCTGTCTTTAAGTTTGAAAATTTCCACAGACGTTACCTCACCTTTACACATTTTAAGTAGGTGGTTTAAATTTATTGATTTAATGTTTATTTGCATAGGGACAAGTATGAAGCGAGTAAACCGATGCCACACACTACAGCATTAATAGCCTTGGCTAATTTGCAATGCCCATCCTTAGATGGCATTTAAATATTACTGTTACGTGGGATATTTTTGTGCTAGAGAACTGAACATCAGTGAAGAAGAGACATCCTGTTGTCTGCCTTCTCCAACTGTCTCTAACTGTCTACAGATTTCCTTTTGTAGTAGAACTGCACGCAGCCTTTCTGTCTGCAGCCTTTCTGTTTTTAAGCTAAACTTCAGAGGACGCAGGCGTCGCAGGTTTGGATAACAAGGATCTGTTCTTATGTTCAGTGTTGGCACCCACATTGTGGCCATTCAATTGGGCCATACAATGCGGGTTAGAGAGTTTGCAGGTTCTGGCCATGCACTAAGGCAGATTTTAAAGATGTAATGTGAAGATGCAATCAGTAGAGCTCTGTGTCTGCCTAGCTTCAGAAACATCACATCAAGTGGAACTTATTTTGTCTTGAGAGGCTGCATGTGCGACATCTATTAATAGCGGTGTGAAACCTATGCTATCTCTAAGGTATAATAAACAGGGACATCTGCAACAAAATATGACACTTGTTAATTAAAAGCGTCATTAAGTGCTGCAGGGGTTTGGACTGATTTGGATTAAAGCTGGGTCAAGTCTCGTGTGTATTTCTTTGAGTCAAGTGAGTTAGCAAATAAACTTTCCTCAATGTTTTGAGTCTCTTTAATTATCATTGTAGAATAAAGTGTTAAAATGATCGACCCAGCCTCACATTGATCCTTAAATCCTATAGCATTGCAGCAATGTATTCAAAAGAGGCAGCTTGTGACATTGTAGTGTAGCTCATTTTCTTTGACATCCACACATCCCTTTATTTTCTTTCATGCATGACATGCGTGACACACTTTCATCTGTCTGACCTCACATCTCTGTGCTGCTAATGTGTGATGCCACCACCAAGAGCACCATGTGGACTCCTGTGTGTGTGTGTGTGTGTGTGTGTGTGTGTGTGTGTGTGTGTGTGTGTGTGGACACCATGTCCCTGTTTGATTTGTCCTTCACCCCTCTTGTTGTAATAATAGACTCTATTAGCTCCTGTAAATTGTGTGTTCAGCAGTAGATAACCTTCAGTAGAGTCCAGGTGTGTCTGTCCTCTTCACAAAGTGATGCTTTCTTTCTTTTCTGTTTGATGTGGTAGCTTGAAAGAAAATACAACTTGTTTGAAAGTTTTTTCCTGTCCTGGTTTACAGTTCCTGGTGAGCAAGAGCCTTTGTGTGTCCTTTCCACCTCTTCTGAGTGCTATTCTCTCTAGTGACCTAGTAGTAGTTTTTTCTTTGTTGTTTTGCTTTTCCTTCTCTGTGTTGTTTTTGGAAACCTAATTTGTTTTGTTCTTGTTCCAGGCGCACGTGCACCTCGAGCACTCGTCGACCAGAAATCTTCAGTCATCAAGCACAGCCCAACAGTAAAGAGAGAATCACCCTCTCCTCAGGGCCGAGTCAATAACACCAGGTAAAGTGTAATACTATATTTGTTTGGTCTAAAGGTTAAAAATATCATCAGAATTTTGTGTGATATAAATACTCTCATCCCCTTAATTTAACTGTAACTTTGGTTCAGTGAGAACCAGCAGTTCCTGAAGGAAGTGGTGCAGAGTGTTCTGGATGGTCAGGGAGTTGGCTGGCTCAACATGAAGAAAGTGCGCCGCCTGCTGGAGAACGAGCAGCTTCGTGTCTTTGTGCTGAGTAAGCTGAACAGAGCCATCCAGTCTGAGGAAGACGCCAGACAGGAGATCATACGTGATGTGGTGAGAAGCTTGTTTCTGCCATCACAGCTGTGAACAAAATTAGAAACACAGCCTGGGACGTAAAAGCACAACTGTAACATTTCGAACACTGCCATCTGCCTAAATTATGGATGCATTCTTATTTCTTTAATAGAGGGAGCTTGCTGTTTTTAAGATATATATATATTTTTTTTCTTTACTCAAGATTATTTTTGTCTTTTGTCTAGCAATGTAGGCTTGTATCTAATAATTATTTTCATTATTAGATAAATCTGAATATTCAATGTGCTAAAAAAGGCCCCGAAAATAGTGAAAAATGTCTGTTGTTTTAGTCCACAGCCTGTCATGTCATGTATTCAAGTTGCTTGTTTTGTACCTGCGTGGTTAACTGTACAAACTGTACCAAAGATATTCACTTTAATGAATTACTTTTGTGATTGACTTCAACCTATCAGAAGAAAAAGCATCAAATCATCACATTTGAGAGGTTGAACTCGGCAAATGTTTGTTTTTTTTCCTAGAGAAATTAATGAAACAGTTGATGGATTATGAAATTAGTTTGTTTAAATGTGCAAGAAGTGACACTTGCAGCTATAGGTAGCATGATGATAAACAAATCTTTGTTGGTCGCAGTCAACTGAACTCAAGTATGACTAACATGACATTTGATTGAGTTAATAATCAAGTGTCAACTTTTTTCTACAGCCCAACATCACACATTTGTGTCGGAGGGTATTTTAATCTTTGCAACACATGACACTCTCTGTCATGAGACCACAAGTCTTGTGGTGTTGCTCGTATATTTCTGCCTTGTTGCACTAACTATAAACCTTGTTACTGTGTTTGGTTTCTAGGAGGTGAGCAGGAAAGTGTACAAAGGCATGCTGGACATCTTGAAGTGCACGGTTTCCAGTCTGGAGCACTCGTACACTAACGCAGGCCTCGGAGGAATGGCCAGTGTCTTCAGCCTATTAGAAATAGCACGCACACATTATCAAACCAAAGGTACGTCCCACTCGTTTAGCACAGAAATGCATAAACTCAGTGCTTAGTTGAAGGATTTATATAAAGGAAGTCGTGTCAGCTCATTTCTATATAACATTTGTGCTGAATTGCGTAACAACAGTGAGCCTGTGCTACTAACACTTGTCCTTGTCGTTGCATCTTTTAATATTAAGCTGCATGCTAGACATTTACTTACTAAAACATTAACTGTAATTTCAAGGTTAAGAACTCATGTCTGTTTTTCCTTCTTGGTCTAATACTCTTAAACCTCCAAGTATCTTCTTTCTCTGTAACTCTGTCTTTGGCCCCTTAACTTTGGTAACTTGTCAGACCCTGAAAAGCGCAAGCGAAGCCCCTCAGACAGTGCTGGCAGCCCGGGAAGCAAAGAGAGTCCTTCTGGTCGTATGGAGGCTGTCAGGCCTCAGGGCTTCCTCAATGTTCCCCACCTGCAGCTGCCGCACCACGCAACGGGCAAAGGAGCCCGGCATTTTGATACCCGGAGTCTGAACGAGGAGAACTTTATTGCCTCGATTGGTGTGTACACCACTCCAGCCGTGGTTGCATGTGCATTGTGAGATGTCCCTACCCCGTCCCCTACAAGCTCATTAACCTTAATACCAGTCTAGCCCCTCCCCCCCCTGCTCCAGCCGTCTCAAAGAAAGATCCCTACACCTGTTCCCAGACAGATTCTTACAGGTGTTTTGATATTCCACACACTTTGACCTAAGATACAAGCGATATTAATCAGCCTTCATTGGAAAATTGACCACCACATAGATTGGTCATGTTTTGTCTTGTTACAGTATTTGAAATTTAAAAAAGCCTTAAAAGTGTGTGGAATATTTCCCTGTCTTCCAGGCTGGACTGCGTGTGTTTGTCTCCCCTTCCTTACACATCCGTGCCCCTGTTTGCCTCCTCTCTGGAGTTCTGTTGTCAGCCTCTTAGCACCTTGAATGCATGTCTTTGTATTTCTGGTCTTCCAATACCTAAATCTGCAGTAGTGGACGAGGGAAACCAGAGGTATGTGCACCAATATTCAAATCGGTGCTCGTCTTTGCTGCAGGTTTTTTGTGAGGCGTGCTGTAGAAAAATGGCAGCTCCCTTTGCTCTCAGCATGGAGGGTGGAAGCATCACTCCCCAGTAAACAGTCCCAGTAAAAAGACAAATTTCACTGTTTTCTATTGGTCACCAAAGAACCAGATGATTTAAAAGGGCTTGATTATCTATTGCCACTTGATTTTCAGAGACTTATTCTGGGTCTGTATACGGGGGACACGTTCAGTCAACCACCCTGACACCTCTCCTACCCGCACCCCTTCTTTTCCTGTTAGAAGTTGCACCTTCAATTCTACAGAATGCTGTGAGACTTGCATCCCGGCTTCTGCAACTGCTCCATTTCACCTGCTGGCTAGTCGGCCTCTCAACCCCATCCCATGCTCTTTTCCGAATCAACCACCAACCTCTCTCTCTCCCTCTCTCTCTCACCTGTGCTCTGGAGAGCCAGACAAATGCAGTCGATGAAATCAGTGGCCTGTGGTCAGAGCGAAAAGCTCATCTGACGTCACTGTGTGGCTCTCCAGGACTCTGGGCCAGGAGTTCTGGGTGTGTTGTAATGTTAACTTAGCAGCTGTTGTGCACTGTGTAATCCAACATGACAACAAAGTAGTTCTTTTTAATTGTATCCATATTAAAGCACAGCTGCATGCAAACATTACAAAACACCCCAGTAAAGTAATGACAGATTCTCAATGCTTATTTTGTTTTTTGTTTTGATTTTAATGCTCATCCACCATACATGCCTTTTCAACCAGCTCTCTGACTCTCTCTCTGTCTTTCTCTCCTTGCTTGCAATGCATCTTGGGTAGAATTGTGGAGCAAGCACCAGGATAAGCAAAAAGCTATGGAAAAACCACAGAGTAAGAGACTTTTCACACACCAGAAAAGAACAAAAAGAAAAAGGATTGGGGTGTTCAGCTGTTGACCCTTTTCCACCCCCTCCTCTCCACCTTTTCAAACTCACCGGTATCTCTCTACATGAACAAATGAAGAAGGAGTTATCTTAACAAGAATGTCAGAATGGATATTAGCATAAAATCATAATGAAAGGATATAATATCAAGATTTTAATACTGGAATTATTGTGTACCAGAAAGGAGATGTGGATCAGCTTAATTCCAGCTGAGAATGAGAGATGTTCTAGTTTTGTAGCTATGAAACATGTCGCTAGACCTCTTGTGGTATTTAATTTGCTGTATTTGCCATATAAAAAACAGGGTCATGAAACGTCTCACAGATATAGCTCTGTGACAACGTAAAAGCTTGTTTTAATTAAAAAGAAAAGTTGTCTTCATCAAGACATAAGCCGGCAGCCAGTCTTGGCATGTTTTGGTAAGTTCTTCCAGCAGGCATTACCACAGTATGTGCTATTATTACTATAGAACGGTATGTAATGACTTCAGCATTGTAACCTTGCAGCTGTAGCTCACAAGGTTGGATGCTGTCCATACTATAAAAGCAAATGCACACGGAAATAGAACACGTTTAACTTTCTTTTTCCTACACTTAAGAAAGGTACATGTTTACTTGTATACATTTAGGATATAGTTAACAACTCCTGTGGACTGTTTTAGAGTCATGACACAGAAAATGTGGGAATGTTATGTTAACATCACTGACTTAAGTTCAAGAGTATTTTTCTTTCTTGATAACTTTCACCACAAACACAAGCTGCCCTGTCCTGCACTTTTAACAATACTGTTGTAGATCGCTGCTTTTACAGCCAGTATTCCACAGTAACTGGCACATTTTAAGGCTATATGAAAGGTTTAAAAACAGTCACAACTACCTGAAAAACAAGGAAGTGTAAGGATCTAGTTGTCACCATGTCTGCACCCACTGAGGTGAAAAAAACAAACAAAACCGGAAATGTCTCCTTTACCGTCCATCAGTTTGTCTGCATGCCTAACTGCCTGTGTCTGTTTGATGTTTTTGGTGTAACTTGAGCCACATTTGCAGCATTGACTGAGAATTAATGTCGCGCTGTTGCAGTTTTTGTTTTCCCCCAGTTTTATGGCACTCTCTGCTTGCCCCTTCGTAACTTCTCTGTCTGGTCTTACTACACGGTTATGCAGCAGGATTGTAGTTAGAAACTGTGTTTTAATGTTACAAGTTCTCTTACCTCTTGTGATTAGATTATATATAGTCACCCAGTATGCTAAGTTATAAGCAGGTTAAGGCTCTGAGTCTTTGATTTTAAGCTAATTTCACAGACATGAATAAGGTAGTGTTACACTGTCGGCTTTGCTTTTTAATGCAGTGTTTTAAATGGAGGCTTTGGCACTTAAGCTGGACGTAGCATCAGTGTTGCTGTGCTGTGGTGGCTTTAAGTGAAGCAACTCTCAGTAAGGCAAGAAGAAGTCGTCCGATTCATGAAAGCATGCTTATAATCATGCTTCTCCTGCAGGGTCTGAAGGAGCAAAGCAACAGCGCCCCCAGGTGACTGATGCCGAGGAGAAGAAATCCCAGATCAGTGCTGACAGTGGCCTCAGCGTCACATCTGGATCTCAGGTTAGTTCATTGAGAATATCTGTGGGAAAACGTGTTGCTGATGTCCATGGAGAATTTATTTAATCTGTAGTATTGGTCTTTCAGTGTTAAAAACTTCTTATGATGTGCATCACATTTCGTACAGTCTACAACTAAGTACACTACTGAGTTTCTCTATTCATCTACCTCTCTGTACAGAAGAGTGATACAGAGTCTGTAACAAGCTCGGAGCCCCCGGTCCTGACAAGAAGCACCAGCCAGGACTCAGAAGCCAGCACAGTGGTAGGGCACGGCCAACTCAGATGTTATGCACCTACTTGAGCTTCACAGTTCCTCACAGGATTAACTGTAAATGTTATTGGGGATAAATCTGGTCCAAATCATCTTTACATTACAAGGAAGTTGCTTTGGTATTATGGATCATAGAATATGAATAAGTGACAAAATGGAGGTTAGGAAACATAAGTATAAATAAATCAACTTTTTAGTAACGTATAACCAAGTTGTAGAGAGAAACAGGAAAATCTAAAACTGTATTAAATATAATTTTTTTAAACTAATTCTCAGGAGTAATTTTGGTTATTAAGGGGCTGTTTCTGCTAATGCCGCTTTTTGCGCTGGCAGTGCCCCCAACCTCAATTTCAGAATGTTTCTCAACGGAGCTTTCTGTTGCTAGGTTACGAAAGTTGTCTGGCAGCCCTTCCTCTTCTGGGTAGTGACCATTCAGTCCGTTTTAAATCGCTCCGTATGCCTAATATTTGCTTTTATTCATGGAAATGTTACAAAGAAACATAAAAGCGATGGAAAGGTATCATGTCCTGGCGTGGAGGACCTGGAAATTGTACTCTTAAAAAAACCCTCTGCCATTGTTGTCTACAAAGTTTAATTTTGATTGGTCGGTGAGGGAGAAGTGTCATTGACCAGCGCGGCGGAGTTCGAAATGTTGAGCTATTTTCAGTCGAGAGCGCTGTGATTGCAGCAAAAAACATCTGACGCCGAGGCCGTTTTTTGCGCTTGTAAGCTGAGCGCTGAAAATGCGGAACTGTTTTAAACACAAAAGAGGTTCTGCCAGTGCAAAAAATGCTGTTAGTGGACACAGGTCCTAAATCCCTCAAACTTGACTTACCGGCCAGTATAACAAACTCATACTGTGCAGTGAAAAATTGCAAACTGATTTGTGTTTTAAATTGTAGTGGAGACCCTATAGTATAAGATGTTAAATGTATGTATGGTGGAAGAAAACGAAAAAACGTGCACACTGTCCATCACTTGATGACATTTCAGTTCCCAGACACGACACAATAGTGCAACCACCAGCATATTTCAGTCTTGAGTAATAGGTCACATAGTGTAATAATCATCATCTGCATTTAGAAATACCTTCACCTACTGTATGTTTTGCCCTTACACCTGTTTTTCTGTCTCTAGATAAGCAATAGCTCTGGAGAGACTCTCGGTGCTGACAGTGACCTGAGCAGCACAGCAGGAGACGGCCTCGGGAGAGTTGCTCCTCATTTGAATCAGTCCAGAGGGACTCTTTCTGACAGTGAGATTGAAACCAATCCAGCCACGAGCACAGTGTTTGTAAGTATAAAACTCACTGTAGGTGAAATCTAAAGTACTAACTGTATCATTTTCATATAACAACCAACTTAAAATAAGACAATTTATTACAAACATTCTTCATCTGAGTGTATAAAGTCATGCAGAAAAAGCTGCAAAGACAGTTTCTCCAATTGCACCTCAGGTCTGGAAGCTTTACATGAAGAAATCAACTCCCTCTCTAAAATTCCTCAACCTGGCATAAGACCATTACGTTGACATCACTTTTACAGTCCCTCACTATCAATAAATGTCGACAGAGATTTCCGACTAAGGAGCAGGAAAGGACTCTCCTTGACCGAGTGCAAGCACTGCATCACATCTGACTGTAATTTGTAACCATGGGCGTTGATGATCGGACAATATTTCCCAGTGAAAACATTTCCAATGAAGGGCCAGACATGTGGTGTTTATCACACAGGTATGCTGCAGGATAGGAATGAGTTTGACTTTGTGGCTCAACATCTACCCGAAGATGCCTGAGAGAGAAGTGAGCTGTGGTTTCGCCAAGATTTAGCTGGCATGTGAGATGGTGCATTTGTTTTGAAACATTTCTGCTTCTTAGACACCTTGAGACATATAAACAAACCTGTCTATTATTCAGCTCTTACCCTCCACAGTTATACGAAACTTGCTATCCAGTATTATCCAGTTGGATTCATCACCCCATTCACCTGAGTGTACACCATATTTCTCCACCTGGCAGATAAGATTACCTTAGTAAACTCGTGCAGAACAAGCTGCACCATACTGAAAGAATCAGGGCAAACCTTTTTCGGACTTGCCTCCAAATCTATCCACACCTTTTTAGGGATGCATCAACACACTGTCTCCTCTTTAGATGCATGTATCAACTCAAACATCCTGTAAGTAGACTTTTCCTTCTACTGATTTTTTAAAAATGAGTTTAGGTGTAGGTAAAGCTGTAGTCTGAACAGTTTGGCCCCTGAGTCTGGTCACTACAGCCTGATGAGCGTGGGTGGTCAGAACCTGAGAGGAGCTGGATTACAACAGCATCCACCTAGATCCAAAGAACAAAGGATTAAGGTTGATCAAAATAAATGACACCATTATTCAGAGAGAGTTTTTACTATCCTCGGGAGAGGAGCAGCGAGGACACCCAAACTTTATGTCCAGCTGTAAGAAATAGAAGACAATACCACCGATTCCTCTCCTCTCTTATATCCACGTTGCCTGCACTTGTTCAAGCCTTCTTCATGGTCCACAGGGATCGACTGCTTCAGACCTCTACTCATTAGTCAGCAACAAGAAAAAGATGAGGAATACTTTTGAATTGCGTACCACACTGAATTCATCTCTCCAGTCTGAAAAGTTTCCTTACATTTTTTTCTACCACTGTTTGGCGTAGAACTTTCTTTAAGGTCATCTCTTACCATTGTGCTAACTTCATCAGAGGGGAGAGGGGAGAGAGCTGCAGGCCTTTGATCAGTTGAACACTGCCCTTCAGACGAACCATTCAGTTGATTGGTATTCCTGGAGCCAGATATACCCTTAGAATAACATTAATAATATACAGTTTTCATGATGTTATTAAAAAAAAAAAAACTTTCGTCATTGCAGTTGCTTGTGTTTCACACACATAACCTTGTCCTGTTTTCTACTTCCACAGGGAAAGACCCACACTCTGAAACCAGGCGCAAAAAAAGACCATGTACATGCTATGGCAAAGGGGCCGCCTGCACAGCCCATGGAGGACATCAGTATGAGGATTTACCTTTGTGAAGGCCTGCTGGGTATGTTCTGCTCCCTAGTTTGGACTCTTCCTCTGCTAGTTATCAAACAGATTACATTTATTCTTATGTTGGATGAAAACGTCCAGTGTTCCTAAAACCAAATCCTAATCCTAAAAATTCTAATCTAACTCTGCTAACTTTTCCTTAACATCTCCTGTCACTGTAAATTGTTCTGTATTGCTTTACTAACATTATCTTTGATTCTGAAATGTAATTACACTCACGCAAAGAAAGGGCTGCTAAATGTTGTGACCTTTCTCTTACTACTTGTGCAATCTCTGGCTCCACAGTGAACTTTCACTGATCTTGGTATGACTTGTTTTTAAGAGAAAAATGCAGAAGTCACATGTGATTACATAGAAGTGAAGTAATGTTAACTGTTGTATTTTTAAGAAATAGTGAACTGAAAATCTGATGAAAGGTGAAAGTTTAAACCCTGATGTGATGTTTGTTAGTGTTACTTCACATTATGTCATTGTCTAATATGAGATAGTGATGACCTTACACTATTGACTGAATTGGGAATTTATATAGATAATCACTACAACTTTCACAACTTAATTGTAGTTTTGAATTGTACTTATAATTTTAGCTTAATAAAGTTGAGTTTATAAGGCCTTTAAATATGTAAAAACAACAGGACTAAGTTGTAATCTCGAAGATCTCGGTTTCGTTCTCTTTGGCAGCACCTATTGTGATAAACGGTAATTGCGGGCGGGAGCACACTTCCCAGATATCCAGACAGTGCTGCATGTGTTACGTCCACGGTTGGCTCCGGTTGTAACTCTTGATTTCCCTCGATGACGGTCGCTTTCCTTTTTAGACTGTTCGCCTTCATCTGAGCGTCGAATGTGTTTCTTTTTCTTTGGATTTTCACTTATTTTTGAAGTTGTATCTTTAGTCATCAATCTTTTCTTTGTTTGTTCAGCCATAGTAGATTACTGTTTACACACAACACTTGCAGAGACCGGTAAAGCAGCCGCTTAGCTCCGCCTACCCTCTCTGGCAGACCAACCACTGCTGGGTGATGGAAAACGCGTCACTAACTGGGCACTGCTTGTGATTTTACACACCAGACACCCAGTCTGTAATAATGCAAATGCAAAGGCTTTCATCAGTGGGCCATAGGCTCAGTCATCATTGTGTTACCTCATGCGGCGATAGATTGTGACTTAACAGATGTTTATTTAAATGAAAATCTTCGAGATTATTACTTTAAATATGTAAGTCAATTTTTCATTTAAAAAGATAATTTTCATCCTGAAACAATAGTGTCAAGATTACTGCTCATCTACTTGACTTTGCTAAACAGATATATTTTATTCCTTACTTCTTGTGTATAAGTGCTGAAGGCTTGAAGAGGGTAAATTATCTTGCTATGTCTCCGTTTGTCCTGGTTTTCGTTGCTCTGGTGTGGTTTCTCGGCTCGCTCTGCTCTTGTTGTTGCCTTTAAACCTACTCACCTCTTCGCCTAACCCCCTCCTGCTCTCGCTGCTTCTCGTCCCTCCTGCTGCTCCTCCTGGGAAATTCTTCCAGGCCGAGATAAGAGCTCCGTTTGGGATCAACTAGAGGATGCTGCCATGGAAACCTTTTCTCTAAGTAGGGCTAATCCTTTGCCTTTGCCCTTTTTCTTGTTTGTGTGTGTGTGGGGTGTGTGTTTGACACGTATCCATTGTTCCGTCTGAGCAGCTCTGTGTTTAATCTGTTATGTGATGGGATGTGGGGTTTTCCTATCTGTTGGTGAGCTGCACATCTGTGCGTTTCTTAACATGAAACAGAGGTAGAAACCGCAATCTTTCCTCACAAGAAAATCAAAGACTGCAGGTTTTCAATTTGACTTTGCTCTAACTTTTTAATTTATTTTCATTTCTGCCCACCTGCTTTTTCTGACTAACTTACAAATACACCAAAAAGCTCAACATTTAATGGGTTTGCATATTGGATGAGTGCATGTTGCCTTCAAGTGCTGTCAGAAATGTAATTATGAGTTGAGCACACTCAAACGAGCCACCAGCTGGTAAATAAGATTGGGAAATGTCAAGCTTTCCAACGAGTTACCGCAGACTGATAGGGGTTCAGAAATGAAACTGGCTCGACTGCTGATATTTTCAGTAAAATATTTGACTCCTCATTTGCATCCTGGGGAGATGATTTGAGTTATTTTTATCCGGAAAGTTGTCGTGTGCATTTTTCTTGTATGATAAAAATGAATTCCTGTGTATTTGCAACATTAATTCTAAATTAACACAGTCAATATAAAGAAGAGCAGCAGTTAATAAATGCATCAAACGCCTCTTTAAATGTGATTTGTCTGCCATTAAAAAAATTCAAGTAAGGTTTCATTAGACCTGTCAACTGTGAGCTTCATCACAAAGCTCCCTACTTTACAGCGTTATGCTACAGCAAGCATTATTATGTGTAACGGCCATTGGTCTGATAGATTTTCTCTGCATGACTAAGACCTATTAACTGCTTATTCATTTTCTGAAAGCATATTTTATTGAAGCGGAAAGCTAGTTAATTGTAACGTTAGTGTATTATTTTTTTACTGAAACTCTGAGTATATGTAACCAAGCTGTTGAGAGAAACACAGAAATCCAAAACTTTTTTTTTTTTTAATTCACAGCAGTCATTTTGGTCATTAAGTGTCTGTGTCCACTAACGGCGCTTTTTGCTCTGGCAGCGTCTACGACCTCAATTTTAGAGCGACCGTCTAGTTGCTCTGTACGCTTAAAGGGCCAGTTTGCCGATTTTCAGTCCTATCATGTCATTATGGTAGGAAAAACAATGCAATTTGGCTCTGTGCCTTTGGAGGATGCTATTCGCTTCTCCAATCGGCCTTGGAAAACCTCCGCCAGATACTGATACATAACGTGTCATCTGGCGGAGGCCAGGGAGCTTGCTAAACTATACTTCCTCAGTCTAGGACGCCCGCCTCCCATGTCATGTCTTGTTCAGAATCGTCAGGTTTGAAATGTAGACTGCCGACCTGAAGATTTTTTAGACGATCCACCGGTATATTCTCGTATTTCGCATTCTGTACCGCTCTGAGCCGTTGCCTGCAGCGAAGCAGTAGTATTTCACTCCAGTGTCTTTCAGCGTCTCTCGCCTCCTTTCAGAGGGAGGAGTCCAGTGCACGCTGGGTGTTGTAGGAATGTAGAACCCCGAGCTGTTTGTACAACTTTCTCCACAGCTATGGCGCCAATTTCAAATATTATTGCTGCTATCAATTACAGAGAACACCAGCTTTGACTGACTCCTTTAATATTTGCTTTTATACAAAGAATTTTGCAAATAAAAACCCCAAAAACAATGGAACAATGGAAAGGAATCTTGTCCTCGCATTCGCAGCAGCTCTAGACCTGAAGATTGTACCCTTGAAAAAAACGAAAGGATGAGCTTCTCCTCCGCCATTGTTTATGACAAAGTTGATGTCATAAGTTCCGCCCCTTTCTTGTTTTTGATTGGTCTGTGAGCGAGAAGTGACATTAACGAGCGCGGCTGTTTTCCAAAAGTTGAACTTCTTTCAGCTGAGAGACAAAAAACAACTGATGAGGGTGTTTTTGCGCTAAGGACTTGGTTTTGTATAGAAAATAGGCGCTGCCAGTGCTAAAAACGCCTTATGTAGACACGGGCCCTCAGTACGTGTATTTAAATTGATCGATATAAAAGACTGTTAGCTTGCAGCTGCAACATTTGGCTTGTGTGAAGTTGATTAGCTGTGTTGCTAATTAAACTGCCCAGCTCTGCATATTTGAGGCGCTACATGTGTGCTGTGTTCATGTGCTCAGGTAAGGAACGCTCCACGCTGTGGGACCAGCTGCAGTTCTGGGAGGATGCATACTTAGACGCTGTGATGTTGGAGCGTGAGGGCATGGGGATGGACCAGGGACCTCAGGAGATGATTGAGAGGTTAACGTTTATTCTCTCTCTTGTTTTTCATACTTAGTATTTTCCCTACATATTACTTTTATGTCTTCCTAACATCCCCCCTGGTTGTGGGCTGTTTAAACTTGCTTCTCTGTGTCTTGTTTGTCCTCGCAGATACTTATCACTAGGAGAACACGACCGCAAGCGCCTGGAGGATGATGAAGACAGACTCCTGGCCACCCTGCTGCACAATATGATCGCCTACATGCTGATGCTGAAAGTGCGGAGGCTGTTTGTCATTTTAATCATCAGACAGCTTAAGTGATTGTTGATCTGTATCGAGTTTGACATCTTCTCACCACGATTTCTGTTCCCTGTGGATGTTTTTGCTTGTTTTAGTTGAACAAAAACGACATCAGGAAGAAAGTGAGGCGTTTGATGGGAAAGTCCCACATCGGCCTCACGTACAGCCAAGAGATCAACGAGATACTGGACAAACTGGCCAACATGGTAATTGTTTTTCTTCTTCTTATTCTTGTATTATCTTGTTATCCCTTCTGTTTAACCCGTGTAATTATTTGTACTTTATTTTCAGAACGGCCGTGAGCTTCCGATCAGGCCCAGTGGAAGCCGTCACATCAAGAAGCAAACATTTGTTGTACATGCGGGCACTGATACGACAGGAGACATCTTTTTCATGGAGGTACGCAAAGTCCTCACTGTACATCATACTTCCCTCGGTGCATTTAGAAAGCATGCTGTTGCTTACTTAACGAATGTTAAACTTCATCGCCTCAGGTTTGTGATGACTGCATAGTCCTGCGCAGCAACATCGGCACAGTTTACGAGCGCTGGTGGTACGAGAAGCTCATCAACATGACTTACTGCCCCAAGACCAAGGTGCTGTGTCTGTGGAGACGCAACGGCCAAGAGACGCAGCTCAACAAGTTCTATACCAAAAAGGTCAGACACTTTATATTTCTGCATCCGGCGCTATGATTCAATTAGGAAGGACAAAAGGATAATAGGAAATTTCAAACTTTCCTCTTTTCATTCTAGTGTCGTGAACTCTACTACTGTGTTAAAGACAGCATGGAAAGAGCTGCAGCAAGACAGCAAAGCATTAAACCAGGTAAGAAGAGAGTGTGTGAGATGGCTGTGTCTGACTTTGTTCTTTTCTGTCTTTCTTTCTCCTCAGCTTTCAGCAAAATGGCCATCCAGCCTGCCGTTTTTAACAACTTGTCTCTTGTGTGTGCTGTTATTTTTCTTTAGCAACACTTTGCTGAAGTTGTCCTCTTATATTGTATTATTTTGGAGCCTGTTTAAGAAAAAAAAAAATACTACAAGGACAGGCTGAAACATTTTTTTGTAATGTAGGGCTGCACGTTTTTATCGTTTAACAATTGCAACTTTTTTGTTTCTTGTTGCAAAACGATGACTAATCCACAGGAAAAGTCCGTCTGGTATCACATTAGTGCAGCTCTTCATCAGAGCTCACAGAGAAGTGACAGCTGAGCAGCAGAGTCTGTTTGTCACCTGCCTGTTAACTGTAAACAGGCATGAAAACTCTTGTCTCCTACAACCTCACGCTGTGTGTGCGCTGCAGGTGTGGCAACTGAAAGCAAACACTCCACGAGATGATCCGTTACGCATGGTGGCTATTCAGTGAGAGTATTCCCGTTAACAGCAGCACCTCACCCCATGCTGGTCAAAGCTGTGGTTACACAAACAGAGTGGACGTGCCGCGGAGTGTTTACTTTTGGCGGCAACACCTGCAGCGTGAGATTGTGTGTGCAGACAGGAACGACAGGAAGCAGGAGACCCGAGTCTTTGTTTCCAAAAGTTACCGTCGCCGAGCTGATCACGCTGATTAAACATATTTTGACAACTGCAGCCCACAAGTCTGTTAGTATTTATTTAATAAGGAAGCATGTCGCTGCACTTGAACTCTCTCTACTTTTCCATTACGGTGTCAGAGTCTGAACCAAGAGTAGTAAAAGTAGGAGAGGGGTTTTGTTTTGTTGGAAGACAATAAAAAGTATGATTGTTAATTGTTTATATGAACATGAAAACACACTACATTTATCTGGTGTGATTTCCTGTATTTTTTTAAATCGCAATGAATATCACAGAACAGAAAGATATCGCAATGTATGTTTTCTTTCCGGTGTAACGTCTGTTTTCCTGTCCTGCGTGCAGTCTATATATAATCTGTACTAGCTCTTAACTCGGGTGTGGTTTCCCTCAGGTCCGGAGCTGGGCGGAGAGTTCCCCGTCCAGGACATGAAAACTGGTGAAGGTGGACTGCTGCAGGTCACACTGGAAGGAATCAACCTTAAATTCATGCACAGCCAGGTAAGATGCCAGTACCACAGCAGAGACACTGCCTCTCATCTCACACCAGGGCATGAAAATACAACTCACTCATGATGGTTCATCCCGTCCGTCTGTCCACCTTTCTGCTCATCTCTCCTGTTTGCCTCATTTCCGTTCATCTCATGACGTCTTCCTCTATTGTCATTGAATATAAATCTTCAAAGTGTTAGCGATGACTGACAACATGTTTGATTGGCATTACCTGACGTTTCCCCTTAGAGGAAGAATTCCTGTTTGTGCCTTTGCTTTTTTTGATTTGCTTTTTTCAGTTTGTGTTTGTTTGTTTGTGCGCGTGTGTGTGTGTTCATATGCATGCGTTTCCAAAACAGTATTAACACATACATCCACACCAGTTTCTTTAGACATCCGTGGTGCTCAAACGTCATTGTTCATTTACTGTGTGGGAGAATTTGAAGTGTTACCGTGTGTGCGTGTGTGTTGTGCATCAGTGGTACGACGGACGACCTTGAGCAAAGACTTTTCATTAATAATTGGCTATTTGATGGCAACTCTCACACTTTAAGTTTGGACCCTTGAACATCGTCATGTGTTGTCTTCACTCCTGTGCAGGTAGTCCTAGTCGGGGTTTGTTTATTTCCTCAGGATGGTAGAATGTGAAGCTGTGACTGGGTAGTCAGAGAGGTGACCAAACACAAAGATCAGGGACTCATTGCAGTGAACGGACACTTTTTACATGCTGAGAATTGTAATAAAAGAACAGCAGCATTCCTCATTCCTCAGATACATCATTGAACTGAGTTCAAAATCACAAAAGTTATTCTTAAGCTCGGTTCAATCAAATTACAAGAAATCTTTTAACTCTTTAATCTTGGGTGTTATCCAGCCATGCAGACAGTTTGTGTAGATTTTGCTCAAAGTTTGAGATATTTGTCTCAGGAACCCGATTTGTGGTGCTCAGAGAATCTCAAGTTTTCACCTGAATTTTAATTATTGTCTTGGCTGCAGCACCGTATCTGCTGTTTAAGTTAGGTGTGCTTTAGTTTGCCCTCCTTTCAGGGAAAATGAGATATTTCGTTTTTTCTGGTGTCTAAAAAGTCTAAAATAAAATGTTTTTTTTCATTGCTGTGAGCATCTCAAACATAATTGTGTTAATTTTCGTTGTAAACCTTCTGCTTGGACAGATAGCATGTATTTTATAATTTGGGTGAACCGTCCCTTTAACTTGGATGTGGCTACACTGAGTGGCCGTTATAATTACTGCATGTTTTTCCTCGCTGCTTTTTCTACCTCAGGCTCTTTTGCTTGAGATTAATTTTTTCATGCTTCTATACTGCAAGAGGTAGAGCCACACTGGGAAGTTTTAACATTACCATACAAGCAGAAAACAATTACACCTACCAATGATGTGAGCACCACATTTCTAGAACAAATTGTTTTCATTAGCAACCTTGCTACAGTTGTTAGATTGGAAGGACGAATCGTCCTCATGGATAGTTTCATGATTTTTTTTGATATAACAGTTTCACCAAACCCTGAGCAGGAGCTTAATTCAGGGCTGGATGCCATTCAGTCACAGACTATATGTAAGAAGTGGACCTAGCCTAACCTATTGGTCTGTTGACTGCTGTTTGAAGCAGCAGATTTGGCATTTTGGCCGTTGCCATCTTGATGTTTTTGTTGGAGCCAGAAGTGACCACATTTGGACAAGAGTGTGTGTGCTGGAAAAATGGGAGGGCTCAGGAATTACCAAGAAATCAGCTACAGTAGGGCTAGCCTGATTAGCTGTGATATTATTTGGGATTCCATTAATAGAGAAAAGTAACTTGAGAATAGTAACCCCAAAGCAGTCCCTGCCTGGTCATGTTTTCAGACATATAAAATGCTCTGCTTGAAATAATAAATTGTGTCTAATATGTTTTTTTCTGCAAAATACGTTTACTTACCTTGTAAAAATCCTCCCAAGGCATCTCCTCCTTCTCCCTCATTAAAAATTCCTGAATCGACATAGTCCCCGCCCACTATGCACATTTGCAACCGCCAAACAGCACTCGTCTCTGCTGTCGTTTAGCGGTAACTGGTTGAAACTTAGCTAGCTTTAAATGTAGTCATTAGTAGTAGTAACGTCAACGTTAGAATTTAGCAAAAATTACGATGACGGTTACAGCCGGCTCACGCATCGCAGAAGTGGTTGCCATAGGTTACACATAATGATATGCATAGCGTCACCCCGTCCATTCACGGGATTGGCTCCTTAGGTTTGTGACGTCTCAAACCTGCCAATCTGAAAACGTGTTGTTCAGCCTGTCCTTGGTACACTGCAGTTTGAAAGCAGACAGGCCCAGCCATGGAGGTGACTGCTGATGTTGTCCCTGATATGTCTTGTAGCACATGAAACACCACATGGAGATGTTTACAAGGTTAAACACTGGATTTGCACTGGAGGGGGTCTTTAAGGGGGCCTTAATGTACAAAAGGAGGATCATGCTGTGTTAAAAAAAGACTAGAAACTAGCACTGGAGACCATAAACTAATTAGGAAAAGGGTTACTGGATGATGCAATGTTTTCACATGACAGTCAGGCTGCAGACCGCTGCTGTCAAGCATACACGCAAGAGCTTTCAAGATAAAATCGGGTTGCATTTCCAGTTTAGCAGTTCAGTCTTCTTCCTGCAACCAGTGGAGTCGCCCTCTGTTGGCCATCAGAAGTAGCACAGGTTTTAGGCACTTCTACAATTGGCTTCAATTCATAGACCAGGAGGCTTCATCCACTTCCTATATACATTCTATGAATTCAGTAGCCTTTTTTAAAATGTGTAAACTCAGATTAAAAGTGAGCAGCACTGGGTGTGCTCCTGGCAGCTCTGCAGCGAGACGTTGTGGGAGGTGACATCACATGTCATAGCGAGATAAACTTGTCCATCAGTGACTGCCCTCATTTATCTGTGCTGCTGTGTGAGCGGTGGTGTTGGTGCCAGCCGTTGTTGCTGGAGGAGGAGGCATGGAGGGCTCTGGGGGACTGAGATGTATAAAGTCCAGGAAATCAAAGGTGAATCCAGATCTCAATACCCTAGTCAAACCTCTTAGCCCTCTTTTATTTTTCTCTTTTTTTGCTAGTTTTTGGGGCTGATTCTTCTTGTGTTTTTTTTCCATATTGGCTCTGGTAACTTCTTAGCTAGATTCTTGATTTTGAATCCACACGAGGCTCCTGCGGTTAGCGCCCTCTCGGAGTGTCGTCGAGTGTTTGTGCTCTTCTGTCCGATAATAATCCAAACCATTTCTCTCCCATGCTCTCTCCCCCTGCAAGGAGCGGAAGGTACACAACCTCTGCTGTGTTTGCTTATTAGCAGTTACATCTTATTGGGTTTTCCTTTTTGTTTTTCTCTATCTTTTCTTTTCACTGTTGTAGCTGTATGGCAAACCTAATTTTGTGTCCTTGTCTACATTTTTGTATGGAACTTCCATGTATGCATCATATGGGCCATATGCATCTCCGAGCATAAATAGAAATGTGTGTTTTGATCTACTTTTTGCTGTTTATATTCAAATATAACTATAAATTTTCCACTTCTGTTACACGTCATTGATGAAATAAGTCATGTTGAATTAGTTCTGAGCTTTGAGCAGGCTAAATGCATTTCTCCTCATTTAACCGTCGCCCATGTATGCGTTTGATCATGGAAACTTCTCATAGTGTGCTTTTCTTTTCTTTCGTTAGCTGTTAAAAGCTTGCACTCCATGTGTAGTTGTTTTATTTTGACCTTTCATACTGAATAAAACAAGTTTAACATGGTTAATTTATTTAAATATGAAGTGTTTACTTTTCATCCAGTGTTGTTGAGTTAATAATGTTCTGTCTTGTTTTTTTGTTTTTTGTTTGTTTTTAGGTTTTCATAGAGCTGAGTCACATTAAAAAGTGCAATACAGTGAAGGGAGTCTTTGTCCTGGAGGAATTTGGTAATTACACCATCTATTGATTCTAGGCCTGTACTCGGCACGGCAGTAACTCAGCTCCATGGCTAATGTGTTGACGAGAGCTAATAAGGGTTCACTAAATTGGGTACTGGCTCTCCTCGAGGGACAACCAGACACCGATGTCTGTAGGTGATTAGGGAAGTGATGAATTCTTCAAAGACGTGGCTTTCTTTTAGTCGCATGGCTGCTTTGGAGCAGGGACACAGGCTCTGAAACTTAACACACAAGTTTGAGGACAGAAAGTTAGTAAATACACAACTTAAAGTTAAAACTTCTCCTTAAAATGTAACAAGGAAAGTTTTTAAATAGGATTTTTACCCATCTACAAAGAAAACTAAGAGATTCTTGTTGCTAAAATTCGCAAATATGATCAAATCTATGAAAAAAGAAGGCAAACATTTGCATATATTCTGTTTTTTTTTTTACATTGGCACATCTATGAAAAGACAAAAAACAGTACAATTTGCCATAGATCTCCATTGTTTTCCCCAGTACTATTAAAGACACATTAATGAGCCTCACCTTTGCCCATGGTGACATGTTCATCCTTTACCATGAACACAAACACTGTAGTTACTTCAATTACTGTATAATTTTAGTGTATAAGATGCACTATTATTACATTTTTTCCTTCCCAAAAAAAACAATGGCACTATAATCTAGCTAAAGCTTTGTCACGACAAGCGGCGCAAGTGCAGCCGCCATCCTCGTTACCGTAGGCTGAGCTCAACTACCGCACAGGTAGCTAGCAGCATTGCAAACTCGACGTGACGGAAACAGATGGTAGGATATAATTTGTATGTTCTGAATGTGTTTTAAATTTAAATAAATTGAAATAGTGTTCAAATTACCTTTTTTTTGGCCTCCATGATACCCCCCAAAACTGCATCTTAAATTCAGGATTTAACGGTAATTCCCTCTCACACTGTGCTGCCGCTAGAAATACACACCGGAGCACCTGATGTGTATAATTCCATGGCTGAAAATAGTCCCCAAAAAGTTTACAATTTCCTCCTGTTTGAGTGTTTGAGTTCGCTTAAAACGACAGCAGCCAGATATTTCTGTAAATACTTTAGCCTTTTAAAAATATGAATCAACATGTTTGTGACTTACCTCTTCAATAAAAACAGAGTAGGGAAGTCAGAACGTGTAGAGACAGACTAACCTGTTGTTGGTTAAATTGGGTAACCTAAGCACAGAATACGTTGCTTCATTAGAATCAGAAACATTGACAGCGAGGCAACAATCCTCCGTCCACTCTGAAGGTAAAAGGTTTCACTGTGAGCGTAACTGTGCAGCAGAGGATGGTCAGGGGTTGGAGTAGAGTGCCAGGCTGGGTTACTGCCGTGTCTCTGTGCTGCTTTTGTAATGTTGCCCTCATCTTTGCCACTATGAAAACCTTCATTCTCCAGCAGGTAAAGTGTTGTCACCTTTCTTACTCAATGCAGACAGTACTTCCTCACTCGACCCTTTTCATTGATTATTTTCTTTCTCTTCTCGCACCACGAGTTTTCCCTCTGCTTCCTTCATCACTCGCTTTTCATTTCGGAGCTCACCCCCACATCCCGTCTCTCTCATGTTGTGTTCGCTCTCTGAAGGCCTGCCTCTGTATCTCAGCATGTGGAGATCTTTGGTGGGGCTGTTGTTTTTGTGGGGGACTGAGCAGAGGGATTTAACATTTTCCAGCCCCCCTCCCTCCTCCTCCTCCTCCTCCTCCTCCTCCTTCATGTGTCTCAGCCTCCTCATCTCTGCTACGGGTTCACAGTTACTAATGAAAAGTCAATCTGTGCTGTGGACAGTGACGGGGTCCCGGGGTCAAACGAGTTTGGCCTCTTGTGGCTGCTTCTCTGTGATGTCCTTTAGCTCTCAGTTCACTGGAGGGGAACAAGGTCGGGGAGGGGAGGTTTCTTCTTCTTGTGTTTATTCCTTCATCATATTTCAAACTTTAAAACCTTTGCGGTCTCTTGTTATAGAAAATGTGTGGTTTTATTTGTCCATTTTGTGGGCCATGAACGTCTCAACAAGTCACAAGCTCACATTTAATACTCTCCCTTCCCATATGAATCTTTTAATCCTTAAATTTGACACTAACACAGGCCGATACGCTTTGATGGATTTTATATTAAATTAATAAAATGTATCATTATTAAAACCAGGATTCAACAACCTGAGGTAGACAAGCCACCTGGGCGTTTTTACCCAGAGTCCTGACTGTGTACTTGGACTCTTCTTGGCCCACATCCATCTGACACTTGTTCAAAGTCCTTCCCTTTAACCCTCAAAGCTCTCACACATTGAGGGTTCCTGCTGCCTTTGAATTCTTTGTTTTGTCTCTTGCACCGGCATAGTTCCTGAAACTAAAGAAGTGGTGATCCACAAGTACAAGACACCCATGGTGAGTCCTGAACACTCCTCGGACTGAGTCAATATTTATTAGCAGTGCATGTAGAGAGTTAGTCACAAGGTGTGTCTTACACTGTCTGACTTTTGTATCTGACAAACACTACTCTTATTCAGTCCTCTCTAAACCAGGAAGTCTGACAGGAACTTCAGTCTAAAATGTGACACTATAACATCAAAACAAGTACCGAACACTTGCTTAATAAAGTGTGTGGATTTAAAGGGTTATCTAAAGATTACAGCAGCATTTGAGAGCATCATCATCCTCAGCCTAATCTAAGAAATGTGCCTCTGCAGTCTTCACATGATCTCCACGTAATACTGTAGCTCCACATAACTTAAATCTTATCCTGAAGAGAAAGTGAAGCAGTTTTAACAGCTATGCTTCACCAGTGAGGGGAATTCACAAAACTACAGTGGTTTTTACTCATTCAGGCAGTTATTCCACCCAGCGCTGTTGTGCTGTTTGTTTAAGAACCAGAACCTATGAGCGTTTGGTTGCAGCTCTTTTCGAAGTTAACACAACCATGGTTCCTACAGTGACATGTTTACAAACATTAAATATAACTGAGCACATAATCACATGTGAGACTGACTTTATGAATAGTTTCATGATGTTTAGAATATTACTCAGCAGTTGGCAGGCAAACAAACACATAGCTTACGTCCATGTCATTGGCAGGGAAGTAAGCAACAAAGCCAGATGAACTCTCGTCGTTTGTGTTTTTCATTGTTTCATTAAAGCTCCTGTGAGGAACTTTTGTATTGTGTTGATGTTGGCGCCCCCTCTGGACAAAGTCATACCTCTAATCTCTTTGCTGATTTTGTCCTGGACATGCTTTAAGTGGTGGATCATATGTCATGTCATATGTATCACTCACTTTTAATTTTTGGCCAGCAAAATGTAAACAAAGGCAGCGTGCAGTTAACCGCTTTGTCTGACGCCTACCCCCGCCAGAGGTTTCAGCCATTAAAAATATCTATATAGACATAATCAATCTCGTCGCTGATGGTCTGGTTTGCATTTGTAGCTCATATCAAGTAATCAGAATTAATTTCATAACTGTCTAAAAACTCCTCACAGGAGCTTTAACTAACTAGTGTAGAGCAAATGAAATTCAAAGTCAAGTCAAAGTTTCTTTATGTAGCACATTTAGAACAACTACGGTTGACCAAAGTGCTTTACAGGCTTAAAACACGACTCAAATAAAAGAACAAATATGAGTAAAAAGAACAATAAAAATACAGTATGTAAGAGTGAATATAGTTGCAAAGCACACGTAAGCTCGATCAACACTGGAGTTTAATTCTTTAGCTGTCAGAAGCTCAAAGGCGCAACAAACTCATCTTAAGATAAGATCAGCTTTATTGATCCCCCACAGGGGAAATGTACTCGTTACAGCTGCTCACAATTAAATAAAGTTATAAAACTAGACTATAAGTACAGGTGGCAATAAAAAGTATGACATATGAAACATATGAAAAATAATTAAATTATTCACACTATGTACACATTGTTCCGTGTCGAAAGATATGCAGGGGTCATTTTTGTTGCTGTGATATTGCACAGTCTATCAGAAATAATTGCACGGAATAATTGCATAGCATGATGAACCATGTATGCGAAGGAGAATATGTATGTCAAAATTTCAACTCCCGCACAACCTGCAGAAAATACATTTATTTGCTTGCAATGTTTCGGTGCCGTTTGCCTGATGGTCGAGCACCGAAACGTTGCAAGCGAATATATGTATTTTCTGCAGGTTGGACAGTGTGCGGGAGTTAACATGCAATGTTTACAGTCACTCAACAGAACAGGTTGTGTGAGTCCACATGGTCGCACAAACATGTTGCATGCCTTTGCAGAGCTTTTGAATTTAGTGTGCATTCTTTACATATTTACATTGATAGCTGTTGTTTGCAAAATGCTCCACTTAAGCTCACTTTCCCATCAGAACATCATCAAACTTTACAGGATTCTTTAAATACTGAATAAGGCAATATTCCTAAAGTTTCTGCTTGTGTTATTTCTGACTTAACACGTATGTGTCTTCACACCTGAGCCATTACTTCCCTCACTGTTATTTTCCCTCCTGCAGGCACATCAGATCTGTTACTCCGTCCTCTGCCTTTTCTCCTACGTGGCGGCAGTGAAGGGGAAGGAGGCCGAAGGAAAACCCAAGCTTCTGTCACCAAGACCTCTTCCTAGCTAGTCCACATCCCGTGCACCCCTCTTCCCCCCACTCTCCCTCCCCTCTCTCCCCCTCGGTGTGCCTCTCTACTTGAAACGGCATCTCAGCTCTGAAACCACAGACTTCTGACAATCCCTAAGTTTAGTCTAAGCACACAACCCCCGCTCCCTCCTCCTGTACATACAAGCCTCAGACCCTTTTTAGTCCCTGTTGTGTAAACGTGTTTGGTCTGTGATGTCGTGTAAATACTTCCTCATCGCTGTCGTCCTGCTGATCATACCGACTAGCTAAATGTTTGCCTGCTCCGCATTGTGGGAGAAGTGACTCCCCTCGAGCTCTTCTACTGTTCCCGCTGCCAAGACCCAAATGTTTTTACCGATAGGAGATGTGAGGGATTTCCCCGAGGCACACGGTGCATGCAGGTCCCATGCACAGCCTTGAAAAGCCACTACAGAGTAGATCCCCCTCCTCTCCCTCATATCTGTCTCCATACAACTGTGTGAGTTGTTCTGTGATATGTCGTTACTGTAAAGTTCCAGTCTGTCCGAGTTAAAACATCCGGAGACCCTCATGTAGTGCAGGACATCCCATAATAGAAAAAGCTACTGTATACTGCACCAGAGCACCGCATGTAAACGCTTCTCCAAAGTGTTTGAACCCTAAAATAATGTGAGTGTTCTCGGATTACTGTTCTAGTTCTACTGTACAATTTCTCGTCTGTGGTCTGCTGTTATCAATTGCATGTTACTATGAGGATTAAAATAAATATTATATATATTTCTATATATAGTATTTATTTAATATATACATATATTGACTGTACATTTCTCTGGAAAAAAAACGATGTTACAAATGTTGATTTGCTAGATGTGCAATACTTAATAAGTAGTTAGCCATTGCCAGAGCCAGGTTTTCTTAAGTTACCCGGCGTCCACAGGGTGAAGAATGTAAGAAAGACCTTTTGTTTTCTATAGTTCGTGTTTATTGAAGTGAATATGATGACTTCAGTTTGACATGACTGTATCAAGTTTGTCCTTTGAAATCCGAATCACACACGGGGTTAAAAACTGCTGCTGCGCTGCTCTCCGGGGGTGCAGACTCTGGAGCTTTCGGCACAGGCCACACCGCCAATCTGTGATGTCGCAGCAGGTGTTTTTTTAACAACAGCAGGCGGGGGAGATTGTATGGGTTGGCAGGAATGGCACAGTTCATTTTCTCATTTGAATTCCGCCTTTATAAATCACGTAAAATGTGTCTTTGTGATGCTGTCGGTTCAAGTTGCTGAAACCAAACCTCAACAGGCTCTAATGCATGTTAAGCCATAGCATGTAATTTGGAGTGCTGCTTTGTGAATGATTTAAATCTCACTGCGAGTGGTTCTTCCTAATATTTAAAACAAATAAGCAGTTACAGCAAGTTTCCTACTGCTGTCAATAAATCACATAAAAAAACAAGCATAGTTACTTGTAAACGCACTGTAGTTACATAACTAAATTGGGCAAATACAGGGATAGCAGAAGGAGTGAGGTTGGAGTAACCCTCCAAGTTATATTAACAAGACATTTTCCTTTTCTTCCAAGTCTGCCAACATTGCTGGATTGAAGAACTAATAGGATTTGGTTTGTTATTTAAACTTTCGTTTCAGGGTCCCTTTTTCTGATGGCCTTTGTCAGAGGTAGTTACACGTCTTCTGCTGTGCCTCTTCTGATCTGTGCCTAGGAATTCATTTACATAGTCGTCTCTTTGACCTCTCTCTGCAGCTATAACGGCTAAACATAAATAAATAAATGCAACAATTTATAGTCGCAATGTCTGACACAGGCCATGAGATAATATGGGGGGGGGGGGAGAAAATGCAGCTTCCAATTATTTTCAGCCACTTCAGCATTTCTTTTAATGCATCATGTTTGAAAAACTCTGGCAGCGTTTGGCAGCATCCAGGCAACAATGCCTCTTCTGTTAACACTAAGGCTGGAAGTAACAATTATTTTCTTAGCGATGAATCGTCCAAAAAATGTAGAGAAAAACTTTGCACATGTTTCATGGAACAGGTGTGCAGGAGAGGAAGAAATCTGTCAAAAATATAAGTTAACTCCCGCACACTGTCCAAGTTGCAGAAAATATATTTATTTAAATGTATGTATAACCTATATATATATATAACATTAAATGTAATTTATGCAAGTTGGACAGTGTGCTGGAGTTTTTACTTGCAATTTCGTCAAAAGAAATGTAAGAAAGTAGTTAAAAATAGTTGAATTTTTAAGAAATTCACTTAAAAAAATCACATTTTTAAGCAGAAATTGTTTTCCTCAAAAAAAAAAGACCTTTAATAACGAGCTTCTGATCGCAGAATATGGCGGGGCTGTTTGGCGTTTCATCTTCATTTCACCTCACTTTAAATCTTCACCAGTTCTCACATCACAGACTGAGCTGTGACAAACGTGTAAGACCCTCCAAACTGGCAGCAGCAGTTCTCCGCCCTGTGTTTGATCTCTCTGTCGTGCTGAACGCCTACAGCTGTGGTCATCTGCTCCCCGAGGAGATCATCGAGTCTTAATGTTGTTTCTGTTCTGTGATAGTAAAGAACGGTTGGTCCTATCGCTGGCACATTGACTTTCACCGTGAGAGTGTGTGCGTGCGTGTGTGTGTGTGGGTTTGTGTGTGTTCATGTGGTAAACGGTTTCTCCAGATCAGCAATATATAGGTACAGTTCTATCACTGGAAGATGTTTTTGATTCTGACAAGCTTGTATTTTAGTGATTTAACTGTGCAAAGGAAAGCGATTGGTCGGATACTCAGAAGATGCTGTTCCATTAATAAAAGAAATGACAGAAGTCGATCTGAAGCATCTCTGAAGCTGGTTTGTGATTGGGACACAGCTCTTTCTGCTTAAGTTACAAGGACCTTTTTTTTTTTAACTGGATTATTACACCTCATCTCTGTCAGTGTACGAGCCAGCTGCTGTAACGAGAGGGAAAACATGAAATGAGATGTAGGTGTAAGTATTCCAGTATTTGAAAAGTATTTATAGAATATGTACAGCTTTGGCAAAATAATAAAGTTGTCGCAAATGAAGCTCAGTGCAGTCCGTTGTCCTTTCATAAAGATGTATTGAAGTGTACAGATTTAATGTGTAAGCAAGCAGACATTTGAAGCTGTAAAGATTTATTTTAGTCAGTGAAACAAACCTCGTACACATGGAGTTTAACAGTTTGAGTCCATCTTTAACACCAGTACAATCATTAAGACTGAAAGAAGGGGAAAGGTTTCAGCTGACACCAAGAATGAATCTTATATCACACCCATCTCTGGTAAGCATGTCTGAACACCTGATCAGACTTTACCTGATTTAGTTTTTTGCTATGGAAGTACATCCATATTGTCTTTGACATCATCTTAAAGGAGCAGTGTGTTGGATTTACAAGCATGTAAAGCAGCTATGTTTGAGCAACTGACTTCTAACTGCTCCCCACCTCTCCTGAGTATGTAGAGAACCTATGGTGCTGCAAAACATGAAAAACATAAAGGGTCGTCTTAAAAGCCAGAGTTTGGTTTGTCTGTTTTCGGCTATGTACAAATTTGGCAGCGTAACATTGTGGCTCTGTGGAAAAGGACCCCATCCCTCTGTAGGATAAAGAATTCTTCGCCAACACAAACATGATTCTTACTTCTACACTATTTAAAATATACATTTGTATTAGATGCTCCTAAATCCTTCACACTGGTCCTTAAAGTTACATAAAATGCATGTAATAGCGTTGCAGTAAAGGCGGACATCTCTGGGCTCTTTTACAACAGGAAAAGATGAAACAGATGCAGAAATCAATTTTCAGTAACAGCAGAGAATAAAGCAAACACAAACTGGCCATATTGAGACATGAGCACATTGTGATGTTGTTAATAATATAGAAACGCATCAAAGGTATCAGAATGACCCGTTTATCTTTCTGTTTGACATCAAAACTACCTGCAAGTCATTCTTCTTAACCCTGGTGGCGTCTGGCACAAAAGGTACTCACTCTGAAACTTGAGTCCAAATAACATCACAGTGGAGGAGAGAGAGGTATTAAATGTTACTAATTTAAAAAAGAATAATAAAGAAAACAGCATTTGGTCTTTGAATAAAATAGTTCTGTAATCCTGATACTCACAGGGGAGCGACTTTTTTACTAAAGAAATAGTTCCTGTGGAATCGAGTGACAGGGAGTTTCATGGATTATCCAGAGATTTTTACATTTGTGTTTTTCAAATCCTTTCTGCAAAACAGATTAAAATTTATCCACTCTGATCATGAATAAACCCCTCAACACTTTGAGATGAATGTTTGAGATGCTCCGATGTTGTCACATGATTTAAGTAGAATTTTCTAACAGTGTATAAAATCCCCAAATTTAAAATGCATTGATCTAAAGGACAGGAATGAGTGAAGCCACCAGGGTGATGAGGAAAAGTACAGTTAAACCAAATTACAGTAACTTTGAGTGTCACTTCTAGTACAGCTACTGTGCTGTATCTTAAGGCAAATCTGAATTCAGACTGTAACTCTGCAGAGAGACGGGAAGTCAAGGACATCTCATCCTTTGTGTAGGCACAGGAGGCAGCGTAGAGGTAGCAAGAAACTGGAGCACGCGGCGAGGAAAAGAAGAACTGAGACTCAGGTAAAAGAAAATAGAATTTAAATCTGGGCCGTCTTAAAATCTGTCCCTCTTCACTTCTCCAAATATACAATAATCGACAGCTGTTTTTATGTAATGAAGAGGGTAATAAATATACATTTTGGCCACATGATTCTCATCAAACAAGATGCCACACAGCTTATGTTTTTCGTTTTATAGTGAATAGGTTATTTTGTGAGACAGCCCGGATGTCTTCAGCCAATTCAACCAGAGAAGTGGGGAAAGATCAATATAACACCTATGAAATGACTCTTTTATAATCGTACTGTAGAGTTCCCAGGATAATGTAGAAAACTTAAGCTTATAAAAGACTTCAAAAGCACCTTTAGATTTGAAAGCAAGGAGTTGCTCTTAATATTTGCATTGAGGCGTTGCACTGCTGCACGTCTGAAATGTTACTACTCTAAAGAAATGCAGCCTCACTCTAAATCACCATGTAATACATCATAATAATAATAATGCTGAACTACGTCACAGTCAGAGATTTAGCTCTTCAACTGATGTCAGATAGTTCCATGTCTTTGCACTTTGCCCTCTGTTTACCAAACATTTCAAGAAGCAACATTCAGCTGAGCTTGTCGTGTAAATCCACCTTAAACACAGTGTAGAGGCTCTGTAAAGGCTGTAAAGCTACCAGAAATATAGACGCTTAACATCGGCTGGAGCTCATACGTTATCCTGAACGGAGCTGCGGAGAATCCGGAGGCGAGACATGACTTCGTCCCAGTCCAGGTAGGCGCCCTCCAGGTGTCTCAATCTGTCCGGTCTGCTGATGTAGCTCCTCCGCCCGTGCAGCAGACGCCAGTTATCGAAGGTTACCAGGTCGCCTGAAACACAACAACGTACAAAGATCATTAACAGAACAATTAGTAGGATCAAAGGCCTGAACCTCTGATCCCCTAAAGTTACTGTTGCTGTCAAGCTTTTGATTCTGGCATGGCATCCATACTGCACACAACACAGATAATGGCAGATTAACCACTTGCAATGTACAGTTCTTTTAGGGGAAAGGGCACACTGTCACTTTTATTGACAGAAATAAAAACTGTTGCTGGCTGATTTCATCAACTTGAGCTAGCAAGCTAATTAAGCTATGCTAGCTCTGTGAGTTGCCCGGAAAACGCCGTCTGACTTTTTTAATATTTCACCCCGACTTAAAATCAAAATCTTGTAAAAGACATCTTAAATATGAGCTTTAGGGCTACATACATTACATCATGCTAAAAGTAGGAGGGTTCTGCTGTATGTCCTGTGCTGAAAGTCATCAGCATTACATGGAAATAATGAAACAACATTCTTTTAATGCACCGTAGAGTTTGTCAGTCTGTGTAATACGAGTATGATAAGGAAAATGTATCAGGCTGTAATTTGACTCTAACTTTTCCCTATTTTTAAACACTTTAATGTTGCAAGATAGCAAACTTTTAGGATGTGGACTTAATGTAACTTAAAGCTTTCTCAGGTAGCATTTGCTGGAGTGCAAACTTACCCAGGTTTAATAAAGAGAAGAACAGAGATGCTAACGTTACCTAATCTAGAACATAGTAATATCCAGAACCAGTTTCAACACAGTTGCTGTGCTATTTGTAAGCAGGCTTTTCTTGTGTTTTAAGTTGTTTTTAACTACAAAATAAAATGACAATAAAATAAATACAAATAAAAAATTACTGAAATGACAAACTTCCTGTTCTTGTAAAGGTACATAGTAAGTTAGTTAGCTAGACATGCTTTAATTTGCTTTTACGTAAAAGCTGAAAGAAGCGTTTGATGAATATCTGACACTTTTGATCTTCTGTTTTTCGGTTTGTGAAAAGCTAAAAACTTCACCCCCTCTGACCTTTGAAATGCCAATAGATCCCCCTTACTAGCAATAGCAATCTTTGAAGCACATTTCATTGCAGGTAAGCTCAGTGTGCTTTACAAAAAAAAAACCCAAACCAATCATGAATAACATCTAAAAATCAGAAAAGCATGCATCCAATGCACATCAGACACACCACATAGCAATCAAGCACCAAAAAAGCAAAGCAAGAGATACAATGAAAACAGATGAACAGAGCCGCACATACAACCATCACAGTGATCACATACACACACACAGTAACTATTTGTACGCTCAGGAGAACAGAACACAGGTGTGATGGACCTACTAAAGGCTTATTCAACATTGGGACAAAGTCTGACAGTCCTGCCCTGTAGAGTTACAGTTGCTAAGCTAGGCCTGTAAATTATAATAAAGTGAGGGGGTTTTAGTGAAGGGTCACTTCATCACGCCTGTCCTTCTCTCCGACGCTGGCTTTTTGCCCAGTTTTGTGTCGGTTTAAACACTTTTGCTATCGGACGCCACATACAAACAGGTTTGTTTGAAGCACCCTGAACACCTACAACAACCTCAAGGACACTTCATGAGGATGGATGACTTCCAACATGGCAGCTTGAACCCTGCACGCTGCCGTCGAAAACGCTGTCTCCCTACTAATCGTGCCCTCCTGCTGTCCTCTGACGTCCTGAATGTCTCGCACAATGTCATTACTCTCTCTGTCACTTGATGCTGCAGACTCTTTGCCGAGCAGTGATTATTTAGAGAGGGTTACGCCGGACTTTGGAAATCTGATTTGATCTACAGAGAGCAAAATGAAATAGACCTCTGTGATGTCATTGTGACCTTGATGACGTCAAAGCTGTTGTTCTAACTCACTGTGCAAGTTCATGTTGTGATTATTATAAGCCTGAATATCCTGCAGATTTTACTACAGTTTTTTCTTGTCCTTTGTTGAAGTTATTTCCCTCTTTCATCCTTTGAATCAGTGTTTTGTGCTTCTAAAACCCTCTCAAGCCTCCACCTGTGATTAGGAGGCTTTGCAGACACATCGTCTTATACTTGTTGAGTTATAGTGGTTGGGTTTTTGAGAGGCACACTGACCTGGCTGCATGTTGTACGTGACCACGTTCTGTGGTCGGTTCATGATATTCACAAAGGTCTTCAGCGCTCTGTAGAAGGGCTGAACCTGATGTAAGGGCGCGTCCAGCACCGAGTCTCTGGTGGCGTTGTTGTAGTTTATCCTCGCGACTCGGCCCTTCGCATCGACGCTGCAGAGAGATAGAGGACGGACAAATTGAACGTCAAATTAGTATAAATCATGGGTTTAAGAGCTGAAACCATTCGCTGATTAATTGGTTGGACAATAATTGAACCAGTAGTTACTTTATAAACTCCAAAAATGTGACTATAGGCCTGTTGGTGGGACAAACAAGCTATTAGGAGAGATCACCTTTGAACTCTTGGCAGGCACTTTCTTTATATTCCGATATGTTACAGATTCACAGACATGATTTTGGAGGCTACAGTGAGTATAGTGGGACATTATCATTCTGAACAGCAGATGGCAGTGTCTCATTTAAAATCAAACAAACTACAGGGCTGTATCACAGCATCTTTTTCAAATGAAGGTCACTTTAGAGTGTCAAAGTGCTTCTGCTTCACACTGCGACTGTAAATGTGTGAAAAATAAAAACAACAGGAGATCTGACAGCTCCTCTCCACTTACTCGATGATGCATTTCTTAGACTGCAGCATGAAGTCGCAGTAGTCCGTCCCCGTGTCGGTGAAGTCCACGGGGAGCGAGGTGAGCGTCCTGAAGGCCTCTGGGTCTTCTCTCTGCAGCTGCTCGGCCATGTGGAAGCCGTCCACCACCTCACTCTCCCCTCCCTCCACCGCCTGATTGATGCAGTGAAGGAACTGTACCTGCAGCCGCCAAACACACATGCAGCACAAATGCTCGTTTTACAACTTCAAGGACATAAAACCACAAATTCCGGTATTGAAACAACCTTATAAAAGCAGCACATAAACTCATAAGTGATACCATCTCTGTCTGATGCTCCTAATAGACCGTTCAAATCCGGTTTACTCACTCCAGGTGCAAAGTGCAGTGCAGGGTAGTCTGTGTGGAGACTGAGCTTTCCTGAAGTGTAGGCTACATTGTTTGCATTGTATTTGTCCTGGACTTGCCATGTGTGCCTGAGGACAAAGATAACATTCATTAATAAACTCCTCGTTAATTATTTAACTTTGGCTTCAGAAGATAAGCAGCGACAATTAGGCAGTGAGGAGAAAGAGAGAGAGATGAGATGAACTTTGCAGGGTTCCCTGAGGGGGAAGTGGGCAGCTTCACAGGAATGCGCAGTCTGCAGCCTCTGAAGTCGACACTTCATTGAGATGCAGCAGGAGTCGAGCACTAATGAGGTAAAGTTATCTTCCATGTTCTGTTTGCATGCCTCGTTTGGATGCCCGACTCGTAAAAACGGTCTACTTTCTCTGATGGCAGGCCTTCAGCTTAAGTCTGCAGTCTCTGTGCTTCCAACAGTATGAGCTCATCCGCTGGCAGAGGGGAAGCTTTACGCTCCAAACCTCTGTTCTGACTGAGTGCACCAGGTAATTCCTCTTAAAAAAAAGCTGGAATGCTTTAAAGTTGTTTTCCTCGTCTCTGTCCTCAAGTAATCAGCTCCGCGGTAAGTCAGAGCGATGAACTCTGGTGTGATGGAAGGCCCACTGACACTCTCTGAGCGTCTCCATGGACCCAAAATGAATCAAAGTTACACATAATTGACTTGTGGACATATTTTCCTGAACATTCATTTTGAAAAGTGAGAATCTGAGAAGTTCTTTCATCATGATATGTGGCTGTTTTTCCTCCTGATTCCCTGGAAATAGAAAGTAAATAAAGATATTTTGTGTAATTTTAATAATAACACTCCCTGGACTCTGCTCCAGCTAAAATATGATCAGAGGAAAATTGCTGATTTAGTGAGGAGTCTGATCATTAAACAGTGACTTGGCTGAAGAAGACTGCAGAAAAATGGATGTGTTCTTACCCGTAAAATGTCAGCCTGAGATAGCCGATCCTCTCAGCGAGTCTGGCCACATGGCCCTGCTCCGCTGGAGCCCCCTTCAGGTAGACGATGCCAACGCGCCGCAGGGCTGAGAGCCAGGCCAGTGCCGCCTTATCGTCATGCAGGACTTCCTGGTAGTCTGCTGTGGGGATGCGCAGTTTGGAGTCCCAGTAATAACGCTCTGAAACGACCAAAGAAATGTCATTTCATCTTAGCAGAGATTTACATACATATAGAAAAGCTTTTTTGAGGGGTTTTGTTTGTCTGACTGGAAATAATCTGCAGCTGGCGTGCTCCAACATGAAGCTTTTCCACCCTACAGTGAGTTTTTGGCCTGTCCCGTGGCTGCTCCGTTAAACAAACAAACAAACAAACACAAGACAACAAGAGCACAACTGCTGCGTTTCATAGCAACTTTATCAGATGTTACATAAAAAGTTTTAGCCTGAAAACAAACACCCTTTGAGAGGAGTTTTGTCCTCTCTGCCGCAGCATCACGTAACAAAGCTCACCAGTGATTGTCAAGTGTGTGGGTGTAAAGATATGTTAATAAAAGTGGGTGTACCTGGTGTCTTTCATGTGGTTATATCATGGGGTATAACGTATTTATGGTTGTGTCTGAAATCATTCACTACTATTCAGTATACAGGGAGTTCTGTGTAGATGACTATCAGGTGAGCTCACCAGCAAATGATCAACTGCACAGATACATCAGGTGGGGTTACACCCTGGACTGATCGCCAGTCAATCACAGGACTGACACAGAGACAGACAACCTTTCGCGCTGACACCCACACCTACGGGCAACGTCACCAATGAACCTGACGAGCATGTCTTTGGACTGTGGGAGGAAGCCGGAGTATGTGGAGGGAACCCACGCGTGCACGGGGAGAACATGCAAACTCCACACAGCAAGGCCCACTTCTAGCTTCTAGACGAGGCAGCAGCGCTAACCACTGCACCACCGTGCAGCCGGGTATGCTAATACGTCAAACAGCACTGCAAAATCACTACACAGTGGTAAATAGTATATAGTAGTAAGTGATTTTGCACACACTTTATGTACTTATGGGAGGCTCTGTACAGAGTGTGGCAAAAAGTCCTTAGATAGAACAAAAAAAACAATCAATCATCTTACATCTATGTATGTATCTATCAGTTCTAACCCTGTGTTGTTGAGTGAGATCCTGCATATCCTTCTTTGATGTCATATAAATAAATGTAACGGCTGTTTAACTGATCAGATGATATTAGCAGTTTCTTTTAACACAGGCATACGTTACAGCCATCCCTGAGGATTCTCCAATGAAAGCTCCCATTCACAAAGTTACGAATGTTTTCACTCAGGACACATGTGTTGACGTTATCCTACTGTTTAGTCCAACTGATAAAATGAACCAGAACCAGCCAGACGTGCTGCAGGAGTGAGCTATAGAGCATGGCCTCTCATTTAAGGTTTCCATCAACACATATTGCTGCTACCTGCGTTTTTTTTTTCTAAGACGACATGAGGAAAGTCGAATTCTGTCTGGTGTGTAAAGAGTGAATGTAATCAAGTCAAAACACACAATTTCACAATCAAATTAAACACATTTACATTTTTTCAGGCTTAAAAATCATCGTAAATGTTAAAAAGACATCACAAGTGCCCACAACTGTGACAGATCGTATTTGTGTTTTGTTAGAGAAAGGAAACCTTAAATTTATACTTTACAGGTCCCCTTTGTCATTTTAAAAGTCTGCAGCTTGCCACTGCATGCGACGGTCTGCAGACTTCAGGATGAATAGCTGGCTGAGAAAAAAAAATCAGCCTCTCTCTGTCAGACAGACAGAAGTGGAAAAAATCCTCCCACCGCTCTCCACCCAGCTGGCCCGACTCCTTTTTCCATGCAGACTCTCTCCAGTGACTTCCTCAGAAACAGCTGCTAAGTACATTTGCAGGAGGAGGATGAGGAGGAGGGTTTAGCTGAGAAGACTGTGTACCTGTCTGATGTTTGTGGCTACTCCTTGTGTCTCTTTCCAGAACCAAACAACCCTCCAAACAACTTCTCAAATAGCTGCATCACAAACACATTACAAGGCTGCAGGAGACGGACACGCAGCAGGGCGAACTTTATGCATGATTTATCGTCTCCAAAGTGTCTGAAAGATTAAAAGACAAAGTGCCTGTTCGCTCCGAAGGCCGTGAAGATTTACAGTTGCAACACACAGTCTTTAACTGGTGCTGAGGAATTTCAGTGCCTCTTTCTGTCACAGCAGTGAGGCACACAGCGCACAGATGCAACATCAGTCAGGAACACAGTGATCATCAGGGCTCGCGGACCTCCCTCCAGGCTGTTGTCACAAACAATCAGCCTCTGGCCGCATGGTTCAAAGGGTCAGGAACCCCCCGCTTGTTAAAACTTGTCAAGAGGGCGGAGGGAAACAAAGGCGGAGAATGAGAAACTGGGGCAAAGGTCAAGCCCGAATGTTACAATTACTCCTGTGAAACTGGACCTGGATGTCTTGTACGGGCTCGGCGGTGTTTTGGCCCCGTGGTTTGGGGTGTCACCCGTGACAAAGAGGCTACAGCGCAGGTCGCAGTGAGCATATACATCAGCTGTGAAGTCCTGGCTGCAGTTCAGCTCAAAGCTCATTTTGAACACTTATCACGCTCGCTGCTGTCGAGCTGGGTCGAACCAAGAGATGGGAACTTTATCAGCTCCTCACGTTTGCTTGTTTTAACCGGGAAAGCTAATCACAAATCTTGGATTTCGAAGGATGACCAGGAGGCTCCAGTCATTTGTCTGCTCCCGCTGGCCGAACAAAAAAAGGCCATGTCAACAAAACTCAATTTAGAGCAGATCAAACAGAGCCACAGGTGGATGATTACACATGTTTTCTCAAAGGTTTTTAATTAAACAATGGTTACTTTTCAGATTCAGATTTATGATGTGGTTGTAATGTTCTGACTGTGCTTGTTTGTTTATGTTCTGTCAAGGGTATTTCAAGGTTTTCTTCAATTAATGCTGCCATCTTAAGTGTGATGTCATGCTGTCTTGTCAGCTTTCTGACATCCTAAAATGCTGCTTATATGTTAATGCATTAGGAGTAATAATCCAGTGACCTAATACCTATCAATAAAAGTAGGGCAAGGACATACCGAGGATAAGTTATATTTTTGATATTAGGATATATCTGATGATATCTCTACATTCTGTAATTAACAATTGCCACAATAACAATGTATGAAATTGCTCGTAGTGGTGAACCTGGGCTGAATTATCATTCAGGTATGTAGCTTTATAGTAGCTTTAAATCAGGTTTTAGCTTAATAACATTTACAGATTCTACATAGAAATGTAGAATGGTGATACGCAATGCGCCGTAAAGACATCTCGGTTCCCTTCAGCAGCTATCTGACAACGATTTAGCTTCTTATTAATCTCTATAAACAGACATCTGCATGCTAACAGCTAACAATCCAATTGTGATAAATTCCCTGACGCTGTGTCACGAAAGCCGTTCAGCGTTCAGATTCCCTGACTTCCTTGAATGCATCAGAAATTATGGATTCGACCTCCATTCAACAAACGAGCATTTTAAAAACCTGACAAAGCTTCATTTTTGCTTCTTACAAATCTGCATCATGATGTTGAAATTTCAGCAAAGGTAAGACAAGAAAAAGGGTTTCTTTTTCTGTCAACAATGCAGCACGCGGAAAAGGAAGTCGTTTATCACTAACCGCCGGCTACAGGCCCCGGCATGTTCACAGGTGTCCCCAGAGTCCATATCATCGTATGACTATAGCTGATGGGATCCGAGATCGGCTCAATGTAGACACCAGGCCCACAACTCGACGCTTTGGTTCATTTTGACCTCTCTTAGAATAATCTGTGCTCACAGCAAGTGCCTGTTTTCAGCAAACACGTTCTAATGAACACAGTACATCTTTTCAGCATCAAACAGCAGACAGACAAATAAGCAAACTAGCAACTAGCTGAAGCATTTAGCAGCTGAAGAGTTGTATATTCAGAAGAGACCAAATCAGAGCTAAAAGAGACTAAAGTTGCTCCATAACTGTTTCATACAAATGAGGAACTATTAGCTAAGTTAGCCAACTTAAAGGCAGTGATATGACACAGCTTGTTCTCATTTCCTCCAAATGTCAAAAAATGAAATACTCCAGGCTTTGATTAATCTGCTCATGTGTGTAAAATCCTGCTCTTTTAACAGGCAGGCATGTGCTGTTGTGATTTTGCAGGGACGCCTCTGACAGTCTGACAAGATAGTATATGTGTTTAATCCCCTCTCCTGTTCCTCCCTCAGCCGTGGTCTGCTCGGTGGCTTTTCCAGATGAGGGAACCTGAAGCCGCGGCTCCTGTGGCTGTCAGGCAGCTCATGGCAGTTCGGCTCTCCCCTCACTGTGCTCTGTTTAAGCTCAGAAGTCTGCATCGCCCTTGCGCTGCAGCAGGGAGCGCCTTCAAAGCTGTGTGAATCACTGCAGTTATCTACAGAGCTTTTGTTTTGACTTGGTGCAGGTTTATCACAGAGCTCCGATCAGCTCACTTCAATGGGCAGACTGAGGAATGCACAGCGGAGGGCTCAGAGCCAGATGGGCATAAAACAACCCCCCTTTATATTTGGATGAGAAAATAAAAGAGAAGAGACTTTATCAATTAGATTCAAGCTGTTAGGTTCACTAAAAGAACCATTTAGAGATGAAAACAAATTACAATATGACTTCAGATTAAATGGTCCCCA